>NW_026623111.1:21830345-23080345 GCF_023065955.2 Ursus arctos | reverse complement strand
GCTTCCCTATAATAAACTCTATTTTCTAGAAGCCTATGTATTGGTCAGACAAATAAACAGTGCCGTGACATTTTTCTTGCAGAATGTGGTCTTGTTCTGAAAGCAATTTTCCTTGTATAATTTCTATTTGAAAATCTATTCATTTGCGACAGCAATGTAAAGAGAACATTAATTTTAGTAGTTTGGGAATTGTTTTCCTTAGTGGGCAATGCAACATTGCCTATGACAGTGGGGAAATAGTAAAATTGACAGCCTGCTGCCAGCCTTTCAGGAATGGGCCCATCAGAGAGACTAAAAAATGGGCTTCATGCAACTTTGATGTGGCTAGTTGGAGATCTCATGTATCGAAAACTAAACATGTTGTAGAAATAACACCTTGGTACCATAGTTGGAATAACCACCTTTATCAAGGGCCAAGCACTCTCCATGGAGTGAACCAATTTCTTTAACTTATAAGGGTTTCCAGTTGGATTTCGGGGGCTTCAAAAGATTAGAAGTGGTAGATACAGCTGGAAGTTTCAGATCTTTTAATTCTACAATAGCTCCCCTTCTAAATGCAATTACACAGAGACATATTTTGGTAGAATTGCATCTTTCAGGAATCAGGAGACTGTACTCATAATCCAAAATCTCTCAGGCTGCCTGTGCATAATATATACCACAGGACAGGTGATTGTTAAAATACAGTTTCCTACGGGCGCCTGGGTGGCTCAACTGGTTAAGCATCTGCCTTCAGCTCAGGTTATAATCCTAGGTGCTGAGATCAAGTCAAACATCGGGATCCTTGTTCAGCTGGGAGTCTGCTTCTCCATCTCCCTCTAACCCTTCCTCCTGTTCATGCTTTCTCTTGCCCTTGCTCTCTCTCTCAAATAAACAAATAAAATCTATAAAAATAAATAAATAAGTAAATAAATAAATAAAATATATTCTTAGATCCCAACCTGAGGCCGTTCTTAAGGGATGAAGCCTGTATACGTTTGTTTGTTTGTTTTTATAAATGAAGTTGTTATATGTTACTTGTAAGAGGTGATTTGAGAAAATACTGGTATAGTGTTTAAATATATGGGTTTTACTATAAACAGATTGTGAATGAATACCATTTCTGCAATTTACTACTTACTGATCTCAAGAAAGTATTTAATCTTTTTTTTAGTATAATTGACACACAATATTACATTAGTTTCAGGTGTACAACTTAATAATTTGACAAGTTTGTACATTACGTTATGTTCACCACAAATATAGCTACCATCTGTTCCACTACATTCCTCTTACAATACCATTGACCATATTCCTTATGCTTTGTTTTTTATTCCTGTGACTCACTGGTTCCATAACTGGAGTCCTGTATCTCCCTCTCCCTTTCACCCATTTTGCCCAACCCCCACTCCCCTCCCTTCTGTCAACCATTGGTTTGTTCTCTGTATTTAGACTTCTGATTCTACTTTTTGTTTATTATTTTTTTTATTCCATCTATGAGTGGAATCACATGGTATTTTCTTTCTTAGCCTGACTTATTTCGTTTAGCATAATGCCCTTTCCATCCATCCATGTTGTCTCAAATGACAGGATCTCATCCTTTTTGTAACTATGTAATATTTCATCATGTATCTATACCACAGTCCCTTTTCTATCATCTACTGATGGACACTTAGGTTGCTTTCACACCTTGGTTATTGCAAATAATGTTGCAATAAACATAGGGGTGCATATATATTTTCAAATTAGTATTTTCATTTGCCTTGGGTAAATACCCAATAGTGGAATTATTGGCTCATATGGTGTTTCTATTTTTAACTTATTGAGGAACCTCCAAATTGTTTTCCCGAGTGGCTGTACTAATTTACATTCCCACCAACAGTTCATAAGTGTTCCTTTTGCTCCACATTGTCACCAGCACTTTTTGTTCCTTGTCTTCTTGATTTTAGCCATTCTAACAGACATGAGGTGATATCTTGTCATGGTTTTGATTTGAATTTCCCTGTTGATTAGTGATGTTGAGCATCTTTCATGTGTCTGTTGGCCATCTGTATGTTTTCTTTGGAAAAATGCCCATTTTTAAATTGGATTGTTTGTGTTTTTGGTGTTGAGTTGTATGAGTTCTTTATATATTTTGGATATTTGCTCCTTATCAGATATACATTTTGCAAATATCTTCTACTATTCAGTAGGTTGTCTTTTTGTTTTGTTGATGGTTTCCTTTGCTATGCAAAACCTTTTTATTTTGATGTAGTCCCAACAGTTTATTTTTTACTTCTATTTCCCTAGCCTTAGGAGACATATCTAGAAAAATATTGCTATGGCTCATGTCAGAAAAATTACTGCCTGTGTTCCTTTCTAGGATTTTTATGATTTTAATTCTCAAGTTTAGATCTTTGATCCATTTTGAGTTGATTTTTGTGTATGGTTTTAGAAAGTAGTCTGGTTTCATTCTTTTACAGGTAGCTGTCAAGCTTTCCCAGCACCATTTGTGGAAAAGACTGTCTTTTCCCCATTGTGGTAGACTGAATAATGCTCTTTTCCCAAGATTTCCATGTCCTACTCCCCAAGCCCTGCGAATATGTTCCGTTGCATTTCAAGAGAGAACGAAGCTTGAAAGTTTTTCATCAATTATTCTTAAAATAGACTATCCCGGATTGTACCGATGGCCTCAGGGTACTCAGAAAAGCCCTGAAATCATGGAATAAGGAGGCAGAAAAGTTAGTCAGAATCAGTGGTGGGGGTGGGAGATAGAGAGACAGAGAATGAGACAAAGGAGGCAGTGTGACAGGGGATTCTATGCTGCTGGCTTTGAAGATTGAGGAAGGTGCCATAAACAGAGTAATGCAGGCAGCCTCTAGAATCTGGACAAGGCAAGGGAAGAGATTTTCCCCTAGACCTTCAAGAAGAAACCATCTTTGCCAACATCTTGATTTTAGCCCAAGAGACGCATGTCACAATTCTGACCTCCACAACTGTTGTATAATAAATCTGTGTTCTTTTAAGCCACCAAATCTGTGCCAATTTGTCACAGCAACAATAGGAAATTAAACACCTACTCAAAAGATGCCAACCTTACTGCTAACTTTCCTCCCTAAATGGTTTTTGCTTATGCTCCTAAATCCCTGGCAGTTAGTACTAAAATATCAATAGACATTCAGTCTATGCCCTTTTTCCTCCTTCCAGTTTGGGAAAATTCTCTTCCTCAGGGTTGATCTACTTTTCTCTTTCTTTCAAATTACCAGGCATCACTTGCTCTGCTGTGGAAAGTCATCGTAATTATTTTGACAGGCTTCCAACTTTGAAGACTATAAATCTCTTCGGATGATCTCTAGGGTAAAACATCTAGATTATAAAATGAATCTTGGAACAGAAGCCCTTTACCTCACTTACGATGGCTCCAGAAGCCCTAACATTTAGAAACAATGTTTCCATCTTTCCTTCCTCAAAGGACTATGAAGGGGAAAGGGACAGAGCTGCACATACAAAACTGCAGAAGACAAGACAATAATTTGTTTTGTATTGTGTGACCATTGTATGGTTAAAAGTGTGTGTTTGTTTGCTTGTTTTTAAAAAGCGTTTACTCCAGGGACACCTGGGTGGCTAAGATGGTTAAGCATTGGCCTTTGGCTCAGGTCATGATCTCAGGGTCCTGGGACCGAGTGCCACATCGGGCTCCCTGCTCAGTGGGGAGTCTGCTTCTCCCTCTGTCCCTCCCCCCTGCTGGTGCTATCTCTCCTTCAAATAAATAAATAAAATATTTTTTTAAAGTGTTTATTTCTTACATGTTTTCCACAGAGTCAGTTTTTTCTGTGTAGAAGGGAACTAAAGCGGAAAAAGCAAATATTCACATAAGGATTCAATCAGATCTCAGAAACATCTGTTTAGCAATATTGCTTCATTTTGCATGACATTACCTTACTTTTATATTGTGATTAGAATATTTCAAAATATATTCCATGAGCCCATATTGCAATTTAACCCTGAATAGGATAGATCAACAGGTTAATGCTTATTAAAGCATTTAATGTTATGTTTTATGTTATGTTATGTTATGTTATGTTATGTTATGTTATGTTCTTGGCAGTAAATGCTTTTTGTGCATTGTCTTATTTAATCTTCACAACCACTGAATGAAAATATTATATTGTTATTTTCATTTTATGGATTAGGGAATTGAGGTCATGGAGATTAAATAAATTGCCCTAGGACTTACAGTTCCTGGATAAATAACATGCATAATGGTCAACCACTTACTTAGATTCTGATGGACTCAAGAGCCCCAGGCCACAGATGAGAGGAAACTGAGGAATCTTACTCCCTGTAACTTTGGTATCTACACAGGAAAAAGAACCATCACACCTACCTCATAGAGTTGTTCTATTAAAAATGAAAAATAAAATAAATGTAAAGCATCCAGAGAAATTCTTAAATTCTTTTCCACAAATTTTATCATTTATGAAGAACTGTGGCAGCAGAGATGGTGAATCAGTTTAAATCATCAATTAATGATCTCAATGACAGCTCCAAGCTCCCACAACACATGGATTCAGGACCACGAAATAAAATGTCAGACCCAAGAGTAAAGGGACCATTGCTCTACATTTTTCAAGATGAAGAAAATCAAGAAAATAAAAGTAATTACTAAAAAACAAAAACAAAACAAAAATAATTAAGCGGGTGTTTCTGTTTTGTTTTGGGGTTTTTTTGTTGTTGTTGTTTTGTTTTGTTTTGTTTTGTTTTCTTTTTTTTTTTTTTTTTTACCAACTGCAGACTAGAGAGAAATAAAAGGCATACCTAAGAATTAAACTAATGCTTTGTAACAATGGACTTTACTGCAAAAGACAAACTGTAACTAATGAATATTGCCAGAAGGAAAACAGCCAACTTGGTTACTAAATGATGAGTGTCCAGCACTAGTCCTGAGGCAGAATCAATCCTTCTCTTGGTCAGATGGTCTCTGTCTCTCTGTCCCTGTTTCTATCTCTCTCCCTGTCTCTGTCTTTATCTGTTTTTCTGTCTCTGTCTCTCTCTATATCTCTGTCTTTCTCTTTCTCTCTCTCTACACACACACACACACACATATCTTTATTTATTTATTAATTTATTTACACCGAACTGGTATAAAGAACTTTTCCTTCTTGACTAAGTGTGTTCCTGTGGTAATGACTGGAAAGTCCATGCCTTTCCCTTTGTAAATAAGACAAGCACAGAACCATTCATTTCTGACGGTTTTATATTTTGTATGAAGACTGCTATTGCTTCCCCACCACTGCAGTTTCAACTAAGTGATCTCAACTCTTCCTTCTTTAGCTTTTCCACCCACCATCCCTTCTCAAATTATTCTTACAATTTTAAGGATAATGCTTATTTTATTGCCCTATTCAATTATGTATTTGATTTGAACATGTATTTAACCTATGTTTGTGTGTGGGTACATTATTTTTCACCCAAGAATACTAATGTGTGGCAGCACAAAGGGAACATGATATTGCAAAGACACTTATGGTGATCATAAAGCTATTGATGTACATAGACCATATACATCAGATCTGCTGGCATTCTATTTCATCCATTTTCAGTTGAGTGTGGCAACACTGAATAACAGGTACACTTTTATGCTATGAAGAGCCTGGACTCAAGTATTCCAATATTTTAAGATCTCCAGTAAACACCCCTCTTGAAATGCTATGATTGAAATTGTTATACATTTCTGGAAATTGTACAAAGACTTCTCCGCCTTGGCTATAAAGGCAGATGTACAGAAAGAATAGTGGTCTGCACGCTAGAGTCAGGGTGACCTTTGATCTTTCATGAAGCCACAGCTCTGTTTTATTCCTCACATTTCTGCTGTGAACATTAAAAAATGAGAAGAGAGAAAAGAAAAGAGAAAAGAAAGGAAGGGAAGAGGAGAAGAGAAAAGAAAGAAGAGAGGAGAAGAGAGGAAAAGAAAGGACAAAGGAAAGGAAAGAAAAGGAAAGGAAAGGAAAGGAAAGGGGAAAGGAAAAGCTATTGCCCACAGGTCTCTTCTACTCAGAATCACTTGAAGACCTCCAGATACTAGCGCTATAGTTCTCAAACACACTTCTGGGAAGCCATCATGGATCTCACAGGACATGAGGGGATGCAAATAGACTCATACCTCTGCCTCAACCAGTAGTCTATTTCTATCTACATTTTTGAAAAGTCTCCTGTGTTAGATTTCAACTATGAATGAGGAAAAGAAGAAAGCAACTAACCTGTGGTTTCAAATTAAAATTGGCCTTTTAATGCAAAATGACCCTCAAATTGGCCCTCAAATTATGTTTCAAGTCTTAATGTAAGCAGAAATCTCCATTTACTATACAGCCTTCAGATAAACCCATTATATTTGTTATCATAAAATTTGCTTGCTTTCTTTTTTATCAATGTTTTCATAAATGTTGCTCCTTACATCCAGAATTTTCTTCTTTCTAATGTAATTAATCAGGACAGCTGACTGCAAATGGTCCTACCTCTACCTCTTCCGATGCCCTCCAGAAGTTAAAAAGTTTCATGTCTTCTGTCCTTCTGTTTCCTTCCTACTTTGTCCATAATGCTTTTGGAGCTCTTGCTGAATTCTTCTTCTTTTTTTTTAATGTAATAATGTGTCTCTTAATTTAACTTTTTATTTTATGGAATCAGTTTTGTAAGAAAAAAATGTTGGGTATCTGTCACAGATTAAGCTCCCCTTTGCATTGGTTCATTGGCTCCAGCAGAATAGAACATGTGAGGAGAATAATCAACCACATGATTGTGGGCAGGGAGATATATCTCCAACTACTCACTATCTCAAAATATATATTAAAGAAATAAAAACACATTTGGGAGTGAGTTCAGCCTTTGAGAGGGAAATTGGCATAATTCAGAAAGGACCTCAGTCATGGGGTGGTCAGTGGGGCTTTAGAGATTATCTGAATGTACATGCCCTGGCATCTAGCCAAAAACAAGCTGTTAGAACAGGTGTGCCACAGTGAAAAATAGTTCAGGAATGAGGCAGCAGTCCATTTATCAGAACTGAGAAGTAAAATCTGCATATTAAGTAGCTAGAGTAACTTGATACTGATTGCAGCTCTATAAATTTCTCTCACAGGTTCTGAAAAGTGGGGCAAGGTCAGATCCTACAAATGGAAGAACTGAATATGTATGTATGCCTCTTTGGCAATTAGAAAAATGCTTCTACCAACATAATATTAGTAAACAAACAAACAAACAAAACCTGATGGTTATACCATCAGGACTAATAGTAAAGGAAAAACTTAAGAATCCAATAAAAAACATAGCTGAGAACAACATATATTTTGGTCACTTCAGATTATGTCACTCCGTTGTATGGGAGAGGTTTCCTTCCTTCCTACGCTCCTTCCTTCCTTCCTTCCTCCCTTCCTTCTTCCTTTTTTAAAGAAAATTAGTCAATGAAACACCCAAAATGTATAGAACAATTATTGAGTGTGAGGTATGTGTAATCAATAGCTCCAAATTTGAAGTATAACATCAATGATAAGAGCATCTTAAAGTTTAAAAAGAATTGGGACCCATTGCACATTTATTTTTTAATGTGTACAGATAGCTGAGCGGATATTTGTAGAAATTTTCAACATTTCTCACTTCTTTCAGGATGTAATCTAGAATGACAAGACAAGCTTCTCCCCACTGAGGTCATTCACATTGAAGATATCATTTAAAAAAAAAAGAAGAAGAAGAAAAGAAAAGGGAAAACAGTTTTGTTTAACAGGGCCATGGGAGAAATGACAGCAGGAAACCAGGCAGCGAGCCAGCTGATGATGAGTTGAAGAGGGGTGACTGAAGGGCTATAGACAAAAGGGACACACTCAGAGAGCATGCAGAAGCCCAACTCAAACAAAGTATTAACTTTCTGAAAGGACTGAACCGGACATGCCATGGCAATATAAAGCCTTCAGAAGTGAGGAAACTGTTTATCAACACTGTTGTGTCACAGCTCACGGAGTGAAGAGGTGAGGAATTGGAGCTGCCAACAGTGACAAGAGCGCATATCTAACTTTTGATCTCCGTTCTATACAAGGACAGTTGTCCTGTCAGTAACGAGATTTTCTGTGTCTTTCCCAGAAAGCTTGGCTTTTTTTATTCGCCATTACGTGGAGCTGCTTTCAGTTGAAACAAGTCAACGTTCTAGAATTGATTACTATTATCACCGGTATTGGCCATTAAACTGCAATATTACAAGGTATCAGGAATATCTGAACTATCTAAAGTCAACAAGATTAAGAAAATTTTTGCTGGGACCATAACGTAGAATTGTAAGAGCAAAAACTTAAGTCCATGAAGAGCCAATTTTTAAACAACATGAAATGTAAGAGTATTAGAAACTAACTCTTTTAATGCTATTAATAAGAGATCCTCATGAGTATATTTCCTCATCAGAAGGAAGGCTTGATACAGTCCTTCTTATCTACTGCTTAAGACCTTCTCTTGGATACAATCAGAAAAAAAACAACAATAGGGAACACTTCCAGTTACTTTACATGTATTAACTATTTACTTATTTAATATTAAAAACCTTAGGATGTATGTATGGTTGTTTTCTCCTTTTACTCTCAAGTGTACAGAGATTAAGTAACTTTCCAAGACCACACACACACACACACATTGAATGGCAGAAATTACCTATAAACCCAAGAATTCTGATTCCAGCATTGGCAAATATAACCACACAATACACTCTACCTTGGGCCAGTTGCAAAACTGCTTGGAAAATAAAGAGTAACTACATAAACACAATAGTTTACTTTACAGACTATCATTAACAAGCATGTAGTAATGGCTGGGCTGGATGCAGCCTTTTATGTGGTGTTTATGGTAGGATATGAAAAAGAAACTGACTTGAAATAAACAAATAATAATACTAATTTTGAGATATACATTAGCAGTTGATTATTAAAAAAATTACTTCATTTTTAACCATAGGAAAGGAGAAATACAGGCAATTTTCAGGGAACAGAAAGAGAATATAAAAGAGAATATAAAAAGCCATCAAAAACAGTTTTATTCCTCCATGATGACCTGTTATCCTTCTCCCTTAGGCACTTTTTCTTGAATTTTCAGACTACACATTATTCAGAAGATGACTCATCAAGAGCCCCAAATTTATATTAACATGGCATAGTCTGTCTCTCTCTCTCTCAGTTATAAGAGCTGGCTTATGAAAATCTAGGCGGAGAAACATATGTGTGTGTATACATGCTGATACTTGTAGTTAAGATTCCCGAATATCTGAAAGAGCAACCACTTCAAGTGTAAAGGAAAAAAAATCAAGAAATACACACACACACACACACATATGCATTGTGGTGATTTCTGGTGTTTTGGCTGATGTTATTACAGGCAGACCCTGATAAAGATTCACTTAAGAATGTTAAATGTAAAACGACGATCTATTTTATGTTTGGTACTTTGGGGTTTCACTTCTATGCTTTTGCTTATTTTGTGCTGTTGTCCCAAATCAAAGAAGAAATCTCTTCTGGGGTTAGAAATTGCTCTAATTCTTTGTTTAAATGATTATTTATTTATTTATTTTTTCCAAATTGGCTTTTTTATTTGGTTTAGTTTGGTTTCTCTTTGCCTTTTCAGTCTCTGCCTCTCTAGGAAGCTATTTTGAAGCTATGGAAAAAGGCATAACAATAAGCCCTAAATAAAGATTTGTTGAATGAATGACCAAAAAAGTTTCCCATGACACCTGAGTTGATATTAAACTATGTCCCTCATAGTTCATTCACCTTATTCCCTAAACTTTTATGGAACATCTTCTCTGCACCCAGTCTCCGGCTTTGTAACCATAGCCGCCATATGGCTTTTATGCAGTTATTGAATGCTAAGGAGGGAAGTAGAGACTTTTCAGATATTATTATTTTATTATCGTTATTATTAAGTAGGCTGCACACTCAGCACTGAGCCCAGTGTAGAACTTGAACTCACACCCCTGAGAGCAAGACCTTAGCTGAGATCAAGAGCCAGGTGCTTAACAGACTGAGCCACCCAGGCACCCCTTCAAACATTATTTCTTATCTTCATAAAAACTTGCCTGACACAGGATTTATTATTTTTCCCATTTTCGAAGTGAGAGAACTAAGGTTGTGAAAGATGATTCACGGTAACAGTTACTACTTAAGCAGTGCAAACTATGTTGCAAGTATTGTTCTAAGTGTTTTCTATAATGTTTGCCCAAGTTACAAAACTAGGTCTGCCTGCCCACAGATCAACAACCTTCCCTTTGCTTCCCATTGTTTCTAAATATCTAGCCTTCCTGCAGAAACTCCCGGATTCACAAGAAGACAAACAGAAAGAGGATAAGTTTAAATAACAATAAAGCTCTGAATGATTGAAACTGGGAGGAGACCAATAAAGACTATGGCTTCCTGCTGGTGTTGAAAAGACGTAGAGGATGCAGAGCAAGGCTTTGGGAAGTGGGTTTTCACTAGCAAGAAGGGGCGTTCCAGGAGTGAGGCGCAGAGTGCAGGCCTGAAAGCATTTGTGTTTTTGTTGAATCAGCAAACATTTACTGAGCAACTACTATGTGCCAGGTACTGTGATAGGCTGAAATGAGCATGGTTTGTCCCTCCCTGGAACAAATAAGGAAACCAGTCTGGTTGGGGATGAACATTTCCCGATAGTGAAACAAGATTGGAAAGGTAGGAGGGGGCTCTGTTACCTCAAGAGGTGTTTTGTTTGTTTGTGGGGTTTTTTGTTTGTTTTGTTTTACTCTGCCCTTTAGTCTACGGGGAAGATTTTAGATTCTTAACAAGATAAGTGACCTAGAGAACTTTTCATTCATTTGTTTGTTTAGGAAAATTAATCCGGTGATAGTCTTTTATCTTGAGCTTTCATTAAAATGAATGTTTTATTGTTGTTGGTTTTAATCCTTTTTTTCTGGACTCTTCTTCTTTCTTGGTCCAGTGGTACTTTGAAAAATACCAAATCCTTTCCGCTTAAAATTCAGTTATGTGGTGGCGCCTGGGTGGCTCAGTATGTTAAGTGTCTGCCTTCAGCTCAGGTCACTATCCCAAGGGTCCTGGGATCACGTCCAATTTGGGCTCCCTGCTTAGTGGAGAGCCTGCTTCTCCCTCCTCTACCCTTACTCTCCACCCCCGCTTGTGTGCATGTGTTCTCCCTCTCTCTCAAATAAATAAATAAAATCTTTAAAAAAAAATTTTTGTTATGTGAACTAACACTCACCAAATGTCCATTCTTCGATTTTGCTACCACTATTTTACACTACATTGACAAAGCAAAAAGAACTCCCCATCCATTCCCCTGCCTTAGAGCCAGATAAGAACTTTTCCTCACTCACCAGGAATAAGTCTCTTTCTTCTCACATGGACTTAACATTTCCGTTAAGTTTCTTTCTTTCTGTATTCTCTCCTCTAGTATCAGAATAGTTTATATATACATATATTTATATTTATTTTTGACATATATATTTAATTTTTGACTTTTTAAGGCCATAAAGATGATTTTAAAACAAGTAAATACTTTTTAGGTTCATTGTGTGGTTTATGCTAGGTGACAAACATCCCCAAGTCTCTCTCTTTCTCTTTAATTGGATTATAATTAAAATATAGGGTTATATTAGTTTTAGGTAGCAACATAATATTCAACAATTTTATACATTACTCAGTGCTCATCACAGTAAGTGTGCTATGAATCCCCTTGCTTTATCTTATTCTATTTTCCAAAGTCTCTTGAATTAGAATATTCTATGGCCAATTCGTAATCCTGGTAACAAAAATGCTGCAGTCCCGGAGTCCACCCCTGTCCAACAAACAGTGACCAAAGAATTGAGTCACACAGAATACATAAACAATTGGGGTTTATTTCCTAAGAACGGACAACAGTCCATTTGGTGCCTATAACAAGATGGAAATAATACAAGATGAGCTAATGGTGGGCATGAGTCAGCATCTTCGGTAGCAGAGTGAAAGGCATTGATAGACTCTTTTTTTCCAGATGCTGACTCATTTCCCATCTTAGATAGACATTTCCTTATAGAATCAAGTTTATTCATTGGTTACAACCTCAGACCAGACCACAAAATCTCAAATACACAGACATGGTAATATAATTTTTAAAAAGAAAGAATAAGATTGGCCATGGCCAGGTGGTATCATAGATTGATATCATTAAAACCAAAAATTTTGTATCTCTCTTCTTTTTTTTTTTTTTTTTGTTCTCATAGTTCTTACCCTTGAATCTGATGACTTAGTTTCTTTTTTTATATTAATAGTCTTGAACTTAATTTGGGGATGATGGCATTAATCTTCTTTTAGCAAGCCGAAAATTATTTTCACCCATTTCTGCATAGCTATGGACCGTATGAATACCTGTGTCTCAGCAGCATTAGAAGGGCACGGGGAGCAGAATGGAGCAGGAAAAGAAGTAATGCACAGAGGTACTGCAGTATTAACCTGCTTCATTTAATCTATTTCAATTTTCTGTATGTTCCACAAAGGGAACTCAGATAAATTGGAGGCATTTTGGTATAAATCTGCTTGTCAATCCAAAAGTCCTCTACAAACACTCGGCATGGATGTCTGATAATCAATGCAGGAGATAAAAGCCATTTGGGAGTGACTTAGACAGGCTTTGTAAGGGGAAACACATAGATTTAGAAGGACCTTGATATTAACCTTTCTCTCAGCTCACAACCTCATTTCCCACATCTTTGTTCTTCCCCTTCCCACCCAGTTCAGTGCAGGAAACACGCTGTGCACTGAAGAGTGATATGCTTGGAAAAAGAGGGCACAGTGAGGAGGAAAGTCATTAGCTCAGATGTCAGTGTAATAAGATTGTAGATTTGTAGAGAAAGGGAGTTCCCTTGAACGATACATATGGAACCGGTACTAATCCTCTTAAATGTTCTATCATGAAGAAACACAGAATTACTCACTAGATAGGACGTGTGAGGTTAAGCCGTTTTGGTGAGGTACGGGTTTGGGTTCAGTTAAGTACTTATGTGTCAGAATGAACCAAGCTGTCTGCGAAATAAAATGAAAACAGAACTACAGATGTGAAGTGATGCTCACCTGAGACTCTAATAACCACTTAAGTCAGAGACAAAGCTAGTTCCCTAAGGAGTGAAACATTCCATGACTCATTGAATATAATCCTGAAAGAAGCAATATGCACTTTACTGCCAAGGGCTCTTGTAATCTTGAGAGACTGGTTGATTGCTCTAATTTTCATCTTCCATTCCTCACTTCAGGAATTTAATTGAAAATATCAAGTGATAAAAAAAATCAGAAAAATAAAACTGTATGGCAAATAAATTATGAAAATCAGATCCATCATATGCAAGACACAAAGTCACGGATATTGATGAGTTATAGTCATAAAAAGATATAATTTACCATCATAAAAAAATATTAAATATGTTGTGGCAGAAAGCTAGAATCTAGTTTTTGTTTTTAAAGAAGAGGTGTGTGTATGTGTATGTATACAATCACATACGTATATAATAATTATATGTTTTTCAATTCAATAAGACAACGTGGATACAATTCATACAGTTTTGACATTAGTTTTTTATCTAAAACATAGTTGCTAAAGCTTCTCCAACCTCTTAACCTAGTTGTTAGGCCAACCAACATGCATTGATTCCCTTGGAAAGAATGACATCAGGAAGTGAGTGTCTGGTTCCAATGATATAGATGATAAAAATTTCAAAAATGTATTATTATTTCTAATTTTCACACCCTTACAAATCACTGTGCATATAAGTTGGGGAGGTGACATATAAAGAGAAAGAAGTATTAAGAACAATTGGTAAATGACTAAAATGCATGATAGGCTCAAAACAATCCAAAGAAATTCAACAATTAAATAGAATTTTAACTTGGAACTTGATAGAACAACTTTGATTCTATGTTCATCACCTCAACTCATCTTTTTCAGGTTGTTTTGTTATCTGCTTATAATTACCAATATAATTTATTTCAGCTTTTAAACCTTCTGAATGTGACAGACGTTAAAAATTCATAGGAAGAGAGATTATACTTTGCAGCAGGAAATTTAGAAAATATATCATAAAAGATATGGTATTTAAAAATTATTTTGAAGTAAGGTTATTTTATATATACTTTTTAAAAATATTTTTATTTATTTGTGTGTTTGTTTGAGAGAGACAGCAAGCGGTGGGGTGGGGCAAAGAGAGAGGGACAAGCAGACTCTGAGCTGAGTGCAGAGCCAGATGCGGGACTCGATCTCACAACTCTGAGATCACAAGCTGAACAAAAACCAAGTTGGACACTCAACCAACTGAGCCCCCAGGCACCCCTATATATACTTTTAAAACAACTTAAAAACAAATCTTGAAAGGATAAAACTAATTGGAAACTAACTTAAATGAATGCTGGAAATAAAATATAAACTCAAAGAAATAAAGGAAATTTAACATTCAGTTAAATTCAAAATGAAGACACAGAAAAATCTTTTTGTGATCCATACCAAGTAGAAATATCAGACAATAGAAACATAGCAAAGAATGACACAATTGATGGGATTAGCAGACAAGGATTTTGAAATATCTAATATAATATATGCCGTAGGCTCAAGGAATGATGTGAAAGGAAATATGAACATGGTGAGGAATAAAATGGAAGTTATAAAAATACCTATATTGTACTTCTAGGGTAAATGCACAATCACTGAAATAAAAAATACGCTTGTTGAATGAGCATAGAAGACTAAGCATTGCAGGAAAAAAGATCAGAGAATTTGAGGATCTAGCAATAAAACCTTTGCAAAATGAATCACAGAAAAGAAAGGCTGAAGAACAAAAGAACACAGTGTCAACCACTGTGGGGAAAAAATGTCATTGGAACCCCAAAGTAAGTGTGGGGAGTGCAGGAAGATATACCATGGAAACAGTGATCAAAAGTGACCTGGAGCAGTTATATTAATATCAAGTAGACCTCAAAATATGCCATATAGTAACAAATAATGAAGGACGTTCCCCAACGATAAAGGGTTCAGGTCTTCAAGAACATAAAAATTCTAAATAAAACACATAATGTAACAGCTTTGAAAAATGTGAATAAAATACTGAAAAAATTGAAGGAAAAATATACAAATACATAATTATTATTGTAGATTTCAACACGATAATTGATAGAACCAGTAGTCAGTAAGCTACAGAAGAGTTGAGTAACATTATGAACTGAGATCTAATTTATATCGAAAAAAACTGTTGAATACACATTTAAAATGAAGTGGACGATTTACCAAGACAGACCATAATCTGGGCTATTAACCAAGCCTCAAATACAGAAATATTGAGATTATATAGAGTATATGTTCAAATTCTAATGGCATTAAATAAGAATTTAATAACAGCAAAAATGTCTGGAAAATATCCAAATATTTGGAAATTAAATAATACTTTTCTAAATAAGAAAGAATCAAAGCAGAAATCACAAGAAGAATCAGAAATTATGTGGAGCTGAATGAAAATGAAGATCTGGCATATCAAATTTTGTGGGGTGCAGCCAAAGCAATGCTTAAAAGCTTAGAAACCTGAAAATTACCTAAGGGGCAATTGGAACAAAACTAAATGAGCATACGACAAAGCACCTCCATGCAGAGGGTTGGAAGGAAACTAGTGGGAATGTGCACCCCAGCCTGGGGTTTGGACTTCTGCACCTTAGTCCCATTACAGAATACACTCCTTCCCCCATATTCTCTATCCCGTGCCATCCCCCTCCTTAGTCATGGGACACTTCAGATGCCAAACACTGTTGAACTCTGTCTTGATGGAGCCCCTTTGCTTTATAAGTATCTCAGATATGAGAAAATGTTTGCTGAGGGAAGTTAAAATTTTTAAGCAATACTCATCTGTTTGATAATGGGTGATATTTCCTGAATGATATGCGGACATTTCACCATGCTAAATAGAATTATTCTTCCCCAGAAGTGTGGACTCAGCAGGAAAAATAAAGGAGTAAGATTATAAGTAACAGTCACCAATCACGGGCTCAGTGCTGGATTAGGGATCTACATTTGTGTCTTTAATCCTCACAGCAATTCAGTGAAGTAGAGGACATTCAGGAGCAGGTAATAGGACGTTTTTATTTTGAGGGGACTCTCCGGGGGTTTTGGTGATGTTCAGCAAAATATGCATGGTGGTCCACGACACAGGCAGGCAGATGCCAGTTAACTGAAAAGGTTCTGAATGAACCTAAAAGAAGCCCTGATCTTTTCCCAGTGAATCACAGAACGCATAGTATTAACAGGAAATGGAAAACATATGTGTAGTTAAATTATATAGATACGTGAATGAAGTCTAAATATTTCTTGATGTCTAGGTGTATCGAAAGCTCATGTTTAGTTTGTTGTTCTACAGGGGAAAGAGACCTATCAGGAGATGGGTATACTGTATTTTAACACATTTTTTTTTCTTTTGAAGATTTTATTTATTTATTTATTTATTTATTTATTTATTTATTTATTTAGAGCAAGCACAAGTAGGGAAAGGGAAAAGCAGACTCCCTGCTCCAACACAAGCCTCAATCCCAGGACCCCAGAATCATAGCCTGAGCAGAAGGCAGAAACCTAACCAACTGAGCCACCCAGGTGCCCCTTAACACAAATTCTTAAAAGAAAAGAAAGAAACTCCTCATCTTATACAGAAACAGAGGGGCATGGAATACAGTATCAGGTTCACGTTTCAGGGCTGGTGCTAGCAAAAACTGTGACATCACAAAGTTAATTTTACCCTTTCCATATCTTGCCACTATGAACAGTTCACTGAATAATGCCTTTTCTTTTTCTTTTCTTTTTTTTTTTAAATGGGCCCTTTTCCTCAGTTATCCAATTTACAATGCTCTTCCCAAATACTTCCTGTAGTAAAGTAACTGACATTTGTAATGCGCATTGGGTTTATCTTTTTATCAAAATACTCTCTCAATTTAAGATTTATGTTAAATTGGGAAATGAGAGACTTCACCTCCAGTAAAGAAATATAAAATTACAGGGGCATGTGGGTGGCTCAGTCGGTTGAGCGTCCAACTCTTAGTTTCACCTCAGGTCAGGATCTCAGGGTCTTGAGATGGAGCGCCACGTCGGGCTACACGCTCAATAAGGAGTCTGCTAGAGCTGCTCTCTCTCCCTTTCCCTCTGCCCCTCCCCCACTCACACTCTCAAAATAAATAAATAAAATCTTTTTTAAAAAGAAATATAAAATTATAGTAATCAAATGGGCGAGGTTTGTTTATAATGACCCTAAAATCTGACTTTAGGTGTCAACTATGTCACTCCTGTGGTGTCTATGAATAATTCATTTATTTTCAGTTTTAACTCTCATCTCAACCCACTGTTCTGCAACCCCTTCCTAATTTCTCCTCACTCCTTTTCTATCTTCCCTGAAATTCGTTTACAGGTTTAAAACTTAAAGATACTAAAATACAGTAATTTTTTAAAAAATTATTCACCCTTTTATGGAATAAGGTTTTTAACTCAGTGAACTAAAATAAAATGCAAGGCTGCTTTGGCCATAAAATAATAAACAGATAGCTATATTTTTGCTTTTTCTCTTACTCTCTTTAGACTCAAAAAGTAAGGTATACAAAGTAGGAAAAACTCAGTGTAAATAAAATAGCAAACTAAGTATTATTTTGTATTTGTATTTAATCTCATCTCTCTAATAGCATAAGCATATTTGAAGGCCAATAGTTTTCACACATGCAAAACAGCTTCTTAGTCCATTGAAAGAAAGTTACTTATTCCTACACCTGTTTTAACTCTTGGTTTGAGAAACAGCTAATGTCTTATAAAGAAAGTTCCAAAGTTATCTGATATCTGAACTTGAGCAACTTTTCTACTACATATATTTGCCAAAGAACATTATTAAAGAACATTCTTAAAACATTATCAAGTTTTCTACTACACATATTTGCTAAGGAACAGAAAACTTTGACTCATTGTTACTTTATACCCTTAAACTGGAGAGTTTCATAATCTAATCCGATTTCTGTAACCATACTGCTCTGGCCTTGTCACAAAAATCCCCAGTTACATTTAAATTGAGACTTTAACAAAATTTGGATGGATCTTAATAAAAATGTGAGACAATTAAAGTAAGTAATTCTTCTCAAGTTGTATCTCTTAGCCATTCATCTAACATGATTTCACGGTTACTAAAAGAGTTACATGGAGGAGGAACATGAGGAGGAATTCTGGCATGATTTTGAGAGCCTTTTTGACAGATTGTGGACACCTAGTAAGTGCTTCCTACTCTGTTATTACTATGTTATTACTGGCTTTTACTGTCTTAACTTGTAAAACAATTGACTTCAGATAATGTCTAAGGATATTTACCCAAGTCCAGAATGATAAGTTCCCCAATGTTATTTTACATTGGAACTATTTTCATAGACTTAATGATGATATCTAATGTTATTTCATGTTTTACCATTGAACTACTATTTACAACTAAAAGGCCCTATCATGAACTTACAAAAATTCATGACTTGAAAAATGGCACTTTCACAATGTTTCTTGAATAATAAGAGTGCAGCAACAAAGCATATGAAAATTTTGTGTCAGATGAAAAGTAAATTGACATACTATTCAGGGAAAGACAATTATGATCCAGACAGATCAGACAAATAAATCTACTGATTTCACCTAAATGGGTATTAAGCTTAATGACCTTGACAGAAGAAAATTATTTTATAGTTACCATACTACTGATGACTCTGATGCCTAATGCATGGCTAAAAAGATAGTAGAGACTCTATGAGAGCCACTGCATTTAAACCAGAGCAATCTGTGTGATTCTGGACATGGCTGGAACATGCTGTAAAATACCGGTTGGCATACAGCCACTTAAAGCCATAATTACCCTTGAAGGACCAGAGCACACAGTGTATCAGAATCAATGATGTTATTTGAAAGAAAGGTTTGAGGAAATTGGGCTTATTCATTTTAATAAAGGAGCATTAACCTTTCATGACCGTACCGAAGTTACAGAATTCTGAAAGCGATAGATAAAATTGATCCTAATAAATTCTTCTGTCCACTCTAAAAGTCAATAAGAAGAGAAAATGATCTCGAAATTGGGAAACTGGGGGCTGGAAATGAAATTGAGATACAGGTATTTCATTCACAGCATGGGATAAATTGCAACTAAGGCTGTCAGAGCAGAGGAGCAGCGCATGTGTCAGTGAAATGCAGAACTTCAGGAGAATAGAACGCATGACTCCGGATGGACTGACTCGCGTAAAACCTCACCAACCAGGAAATACCGTTTCTAATATTTGTATTAAAGTCTGTATGTGATCAAATTAATACAGCAAAGGATGTCATTGTTACAGTAACCTCCTGGGCTCTTGCTAGAGCAAGTCTCTCCCCTAGGGGTTCTCTGCACACTGATGCTGGATTCATCTGAAAGCATTACTTTCGTCACCGCCTTCCCTTTAAATGGGACCCTATTGCCTACGTAATTAAATGGAAACTATCTTGGGATTCAACCATTCTAGATCTGACCCCAAAGTACCTTTACAGGGATGCTTCTTTAACATCCCTACTAAAGTCTGTCGCCAAATTTGTATTTTGTAACACTAGTCTCCAGAGAGACTCAAGGCAAAAAAAAAAAAAGGATGATAAACAAATGTGTGCATTGTTACACAGGAAATCTTCAAGATGAAAGTACAATGTGCATAGTATGTCAAATTTATTTGACAAGAGTCTCTCATTGTGCAGGCAGCAGCCAGAGGGGCAGCCCATCTGCAGACTCTATTCCATGGGACACATTTTAGTAATGATAAATTTGGACATGAGCCTAGATCAATATTTATTAAGCTATTTTAGTGTCACAGAGCCAAAAATATATTGCAGGAAAGAAAGTTGTGGACATTGCCCCCCCCCCATTCACATACTTTAATTTGGACATAGCGTGAGAAAATCCACAGACCCTCTGACAACCACCCAGTCTTAAAATTCTCATTTTTTATACTATGAACTCTTTTCCATAGAAGACACATATTATGGACTATATTCTAATGATGAATTCTGATTTAAAATTAAATGTCAACTTAAAAAATATATCTAAATAAGTAAGTTCATTACAATTTTTTCTCAGAATGAACATTGAATAATTCTGTATTGATAAGAAATTTAATTATTCATGAAATATTGTTAAACAGATTTTATATTGTGATTAAAAAATAAAAAGCTACTTATAAATGATTTGGTTACTTTTACCCAAAGATTGCCAGAATATTTTAATCGGGAGGAATGTTATTCAATGTGAATGTCTGTTGCATAATGTGTTCTATTCTTCCAAGGTATGTTTCTAGTCTTTGAGTGTGTCTTTATTCTTGACTGGTTTAAGAATTTTGTAAATATGTATATTCTCTAGAACCATGTTTCTTTCATCAAAATATATGCTGATTTTTGAAAACTAGACTCTATTAACCTTATTTTGAGGAAAAAGGACATGACAACTGGAGCTTTTATTGATTTAAAAAGCATTTCTTTTGAAATCCATACCCCTGATAGTTTTTAGATATTGTTACTGCTCCAGAAATAATCAATATCAGTAAGTCTGTTTGGTAAATCTTTTTATGACTTTCTTCAATATTCCACTGACAGTAGATAAAAAACAAATCTATACTTAGGTCTTCAAAAGTACTTAGTGCAATAAAATAGTATTACGTTTGTCAGTATAACTGAGAAATATTTGGGGATACTAGATATCTATTGTAATTTTTGTATATTGGCTTCTACATAAGATACAGTGCACACTTTTCATAGTTTGTAGGTACTTTCCATAGTTTTTATAATGTTTTAAGGCTTATGAATATTATACAAAATAAAAATTGTAAAAGCAGACACATACATACCTACTGCCTATATTTATCAATATGATATATATAGCAATATAACAGAATATATGAGTATATATGTAAAGAAATATAAATATATATATTTACATATGTATTATATAGATAAACACAAAAATATATATACAGACAAAATTTACATTGGTATTAGTATTACACACATATAAATATATCTGCACTTGTATGTGTATCTATACATATATTTAAAACAGAATTTTTCTGAAATTCCATGATGATAATGCTGAATTTAAAAAACATAAATCATGATGGCATTTTTTATCTTTTGAAGAAAAAGCAAGTCTGTTTCTAATGGATCCTTACAATCTACATGGATATTCTCTAATTCAATGACTAAAAAGTGTCACAGAACTTAATAAAGTTTATACAGGACAGTTTAGAACACCTGTAAGGATTAGTTTTCTGTTTTCCTATATGAACCAGTACCATCTGCAAATCTAAAAGTAACAAAAATTTTCCTTGTTTGGGCACCTAGTTTCAAGACAGCTTTCCTCTTTATTCTGGGTTGTTCAAATTTTGATAGGGAAAGAAAGCCGCTTACTGAGCCATCATAATGGGACATGATCAAAGACCGAACTTAGAGTTAAAATATGATTAGGAGCAATCAAAGCAGGTAACTGGATTAAAGGGCATTTGAACATGGCCAAGCTAATTTAGTGACACTCACTAGCACAGACATAGGTCAAAAGCTTAGAGTCAACAGGCTTAAGCTCTACCTTTGAGATCCACTATGATATAAATAAGCTTTAATGTGTTGTTTTATAATTAGTCCAAGAAATTAATCCATCCCTACAATGCTTTTTGGGGTTTTGATTTGCTTTGTTTTGTTTTGTCTTTTGTATACTGTGGAAGACACTTCTTGTATGAGCAGAATTTGCAGCAGATTTCATTATGCCATTCAACTTCTAGACTCCTCTTTCTGTATTTAGGAGAGCCAGTTTCCTGAATCTCCCTGACATGGTGTGGTCTCCTTGATTCATCTCTTGATCCATCCAAACTTCACTGATTTTCTCCTTTATACTTTTATTAATTACCACATTTCATTAGCTTGAGATCTTTTAAATTTAGGTGCAGAAAAGAGCTGAGTACCGGTCTGATGAGCAATGTAGTAAGAGTAAGGAAACAGTGTGCTATGATGCGGAGGAATCAGTTTTATTATCATCAGAGCTCTTTTCACAATGTTTTCTGATTAATTAATGTATTTACTTTTATGATCCTTTTCTCCCCATGAAACTGTATGCTTTATGGTAATGAAACCCTTTGCTGTTGCTGATGTTTTGTTTTGTTATATGATATACATCTCTAGATCAGCGCTTGGAAATAAAAAACTGTGAGTATTTGTTCAATAAACAGATTATTGGGAACAGCTTTGCATGACCCATCTAGGAGCCTAAAAAGTGTTTCATATAAACTAAGAGATGTAGAAAGGATATGAGAAAAAATATTAAAGAAGTTTCAGACGTAATCAATTTTTACTTAGGGTCAATTTTCCAGATAATTTTATACAAATAATTTCATTTTCACAATTTGAATGATAAATGAAATTGTGGCCATTGCCATAGGTGAGGAAGCCAGGACTCTAATTCTGCCATGTGTAAAAGTAGAATAACAGTTAATTAATTAATTAATTAAATCTTTTAAAAAAATGGACACTAACCTTTGGTGATGGAGTTGAAGACTTCTTCTGTGTAAGGAATAGATCCTTCAATTATTAAGTTATGGAGAGCTCCAGCGAGGGGCCAAAGCGGTGGTAACAGACGTTGTGTGGCTCAGAGCAGTCATTATTTATAAACTGATAGGGAAGTGCTAATATTTTACTAACTGATGTAGTGACAACAATACACAGTTGTAGCACACAAGTCCTTTGTATACAACAATGTAAAACTCAGAAATCATTGCTATTTCCATTTATCACTTATTTTGAATAAATCTGTAAAATCTCAAAAAAATAGACTGCATTCATGTGTTTTTATTTTATTGAAATAATATGAGTAATTATAGTTGATGCATTTGAGTACTAAGTTTCCTCTAGCTTCTTTAAAATAAAAGTGGTCTATACATATTAAATAATGCTTTGGTAGCATGTTACATTGAGCATTCTTACAAGTTTTTTTAATATTATACCTATATATTATACTTATACATGAAAATACTATATCTAAGCTCATTATAAATTTGTTTTATTTCAGGGTGTGAAACTGAGATGTTACTGTTTAAGTCTCCATCAGATGGTTTGCATGAAAATTCTTTTCAAATCAGCAAAGTAATCTTTGGTATTGAGGGAAATGATACCATTTCAGGAAAATCTTTATATTGGGGAGGGCATGAAAACTCCTCTCCATTTGCTTATCTTTATGAGGACCCTTTACACATTTGAGTAGAGAAAAATAAAGTCAAGAGATGCTCTTTATCACTGATCTATGAAAGAAGCATCTTCAGTAGTTCAAATCAAAGTCAAATGCTTGCAAATCAGGTTGCCATTGTGGAAAATTGTAACCATGAGAAGGAAATATATAGTTTTATGACAAAACTGATTTAGATTTCAAATAATAATATCTGAGCTAAACCATGGAGTGTCACCTCTTTTTTTTTTTTTCTGCACTGAATGTTCCCACCTCTGAAAACAACTTTTATATAAAAAGTCTAGGTTTAAAACTTTGATAATTCAATATACATACAATACTCATAATTTTCATTTATCAACAGTAATTATATAAATTAATGTGATCTGTATTGTTTTCATGTAATATAAGTTTATGGTCAACAATAATACACCAGTTGTGATTTATAAGCAACAAGTAGAAAATAATTCATCATTTTTCTGACTCTTTACTAATTGGAAACCATATTATTTTTTAAGTGGCATAAAATCTGTTAAAAATTAGTAAAGATCAAACGAAATATTCTCAACTTCCTCTTTATTTTGGGTGTTACTTGTCCCTACTATCAACTTCATGGAATATTACTTTCTTGCCTATGTATCTTGAACTAATATATACTTTCCTGAATGAAGAGACAGGTTTATTTACTTTTATATTCCCAGTGGTGGACATAGTGGTGAAAACGTAATAAGCATTAAAGTGTTTTTTGAACTGAAGCATTTTAATTAAATTTATAAAACTACTAGTTATAGACAACTTGTCAGGGAAATAATTTAATTACCCCCCCCCCAAAAAAACATAAAATGGCACTGAGCTCTGACTCAGTTTAATGACAGATAATTAAAAACGTTTTTTGTTTTGTTTTTATATAATTGGGCACTGTTTTACATTTACATTTAGCTGTGGAATTATGGAATACATAGTTATATGTAGTTATAAAATGATGTTGACTTTCAATTTAAAGTAGTAAAGTAATAAAATAAATGGAATCCAAGAATATTCTACAGTGAACAAGGTCTGCATACAAATGTGTTCCATTTATTATTCAATTGAATGCAGAGAAATTTTGGAAGTTTTATAAAGAAAGTAAAATCATATTAGAGTGAATATCGATAAATGCCGGATGCATCCATCAGGCATCTTGGCAGTCATCATGCAGCAGGGATAGTTTGCCCTGTAGTTCAAATCAATATGTTTTTGTTGTAAGGTACAACACAAAGTAGTTAAGTGTTGCTTTCAAAACTCTAGACAAGTATTAGTTTACAATAATATGTCTAGGTCTGCAATGTAAGAACAGACATTATTCCCCAGGAATAACATGTATCTACTAGATAATAGAAGCTTGAACACAAAAAAGTTATGGAGCAAATATTGGTAGAATTACTCAATAGGAACTTATGACTTTGATTTGCTATGTGTATATAGAAAGTACATTCAAGTAATGTCTGAAATAATAGGAGAAGACACCTGTGACACATTCACATATATCAGTAAGATGTGGACAGCTCACAGTTTAGTGTCAAACACTTTTATACAGTCCAGTTCTCTTTTTCACAAAGGAAGGTGTTAGCAACATGATTTGTGGTATGGAGGAAAGGTTATATTTGGCATCTCTTTTAAACAGGTATCTGTGGGCCTATGCAATCCCCATTTGATTCTAACAACACTTGTTCTTGGAACGTACGTGATCAATTAATTTTCTTGAATGAATGTAAGCTTAATTTCTACCTGCCTTGAAGTTAGACCCTCTTTTTAATTTGTGGGATAAGGAAGAAAGTGTTCTTTTATTTTTCTTTTCTTTTGAAGATTTCATTTATTTGTCAGAGAGAGAGAGACCACAAGCAGGGGGAACAGTAGGCAGAGGGAGAAACAGGTACTCTGCTGAGCAAGGAGCCCAGTGCAGGACTCAATCCCAGGATCCCGGGATCATGATCTGAGCCAAAGGCAGAGGCTTAATCAACCGAGTCACCTAGGCACCCCAAAAGTGTCCTGTCCCTTTAAATTTTGCAACTAAATGATCCTTTTGTGTGTGTGTGTATTGCTATGAAGGACTATCTCATTAATTCTGTTGCAGACCGGAGTCAATTATTTCAAAGTATAGGTAAGAAATATAAGTATTTTAGAATTTTTTTCTTTAATCAAATCCCCTTTCACAAAGGTCTTTAAAATCCATGATTTTAAGCATAACATAAAGATGTGTATTAAATTATTTATGTTGTTGAAGTAAGCATAATATGTATATCCATTTAATATATTTCTTTGAGTTTTGACAAATTTGTTAACTATATCTTCCCACCTTCATTGACTTCATTTGAAATAAACAAGACTGAAATATACTTAATCTTTCTGGCAACACTAAATACCATATCAAAATTCTAAGACAAGATGAAATCTGAGAATGTCATGTTCCAATGATTAAAGGACAAATAAGCTTTAACTACGTTCACTTTAATAAAATATAGCTAAACAAATTAACAAAGTCTACCATCTAGAGATGATAATTGGTATTCTATTTATTTTTAACAATGAATAAAATAAGCAAACATACAGTATCTCTTTTATAATCTATTTAATACTTTAATATCATTAAAAATTAAAAATTTGAAAAAATAAATCAGTAAGATAACGAATATACCAATAGAAAAGGAAATTCAACTTCAAAAACCAGTAGTCTAAGGTGATATTTGAAATATTTAAAATCAGTGTAGGAGCTGTCTAATCAGAATGAGCAACTTAATAAGAACAGAACTAGGCTGAGATACACTAGAGTAAGAAATACTAATTACAATAAGAATCTATATTATTTGTACAATTGAGAAATGGAACTTAAAGCTACAGTGCCTTGAAATGGCATGTCTGTAGGAAAATTGACAGCGTCATACACACCTCTCATCAATGGAAATATATTCACTTTTGGATGGAAATAAGTCTAAATGTATAAATATATAGAGAGAGAGACAGAGAGATATATATAGATATATAGATATATATCTATATATATTTTGGTTTTGGTTTTTTCCCCCAAAACTGTTTTTTTTACTATTGATTAAATGAAAAAACAATATTTATAAAACATACATAAAGAAAAAAGAATAATGCAGTGAAATTGTGTACTTGCTATCCTCTTTTAAATTTTTATTTAAATATATATAATATAAAAATATACATAAAATATTTATATATTTTTATATAAAATATATATTATATATTTTTATTTATAATAATATATATTTATATATTAGATAAAATATATAAAATTTTAATTTTTAAATTAACATATAATGTATTATTTGTTTCAGGGGTACAGGTCTGTGATTCATCAGCCTTACACAATACCCAGTGCTCACCACCACAAACAGCCTCCCCAGTGTCCATCACCCAGGCACCCCATCCCACCACCCCCCTTCCCTCCAACAATCCTCAGTTTATTTCCAAAGATTAAGAGTCTCTTATGGTTTGTCTCCCTCTCTGGTTTCATCTTATTTCATTTTTTCCTCTCTTCCCCTATGATCCTCTGCCTTTTTTCTTAAATTCCGCATATCAATGAGATCATATGATAATTGCCTTTCTCTGATTGACTTATTTCACTTAGCATAATACCCTCTAGTTCCATCCTTGTTGCAAATGGCAAGATTTCATTTTTTAATGGTTGTGTAATATTCCATTGTGCATATATATACCACTCTTCTTTATCCATTCATCAGTCGATGCACATCTGGGCTCTTTCCATAGTTTGGCTACTGTGGACAGTGCTGCTATAAACATTGGGGTGCAGGTTCCCCTTCTGATCACTACATTTGTATCTTTGGGTAAATGTATAAAAATATTTTTAAAAGCTTTCCACTAGGGACATCATGGTGGCTCAGCCAGTTAAGTATCTGACCCTTCATTTTGGCTCAGGTCATGATCTCAGGGTTGTGAGATCGAGATTCTCTTCCTCTGTCCCTCCCCCACTCTCATTCTCCATCTCTCTCTCTCTCTAAAAAAAAAAAAAAAAAAAAAAAAAGCTTTCCACTAAACAATTCTGTTCTCAAAAATTTATCCTAAGGAAATAATTACTGTTGTAGTTAACTCTGTTTCTTTTTTCAGTGTATTATTGATTAAAAAATTAGAAAACCATCTAGATGTGCAACAATACGCAACAATAGGGAATAGTGAATACAATATTGTGCAACCATATAATTGTATGTAATGTAGCTAGCTAAAACGATGAGTTGAAACATCAATTTTCACGACAAACATTGAGAAGATGCCCCATAATTTTGATTTTTCTGATTAAATAATTCTGTACATAAAACACCCAAATGAATTCAAAGAAAAACAACTGGAATATATAGGATATACGAAGTAGTTCAGTACAAATTGATTCAAGACAAATTGACAAAACTCACTTACATATGTGTGTGTGCATATACATATATATATATACATATATATATATACAGAGAGAGAGAGTTTATATATATATATGTATATATACAGAGAGAGAGCTTTACAAAAGTTATATAAGTTGTTCATTGAGGAATTCAAAAATGTTATTAGAGATCAAAAGGTGAATGAAGAGAGAACTATATTATATATTTAAATAGATTTAATTTGTTAAAGATGTCATTTTTTTTCCAAATCAGATTAAAAACGTCAAACTGGAAGACTTGATTCCATAATTTATATTAAGGATATAACTTAAAGAATAGTTAAAAACATATTTATGGAAAACAGGATGGGTAGACACAGAGGAATTTGACAGTGCAAGTTGTTTTATTTTTTAAGGGAAAAAAGGAAGGAAGAAAAAGAGGGAGGGAGGAAGAAAGGAGGGTGAGAGAAAAGAAGGGAGGAATAGGTAAATTTCTGGTCTTTGGTGTTCCATAAACCTAATTTAATGCCGCATCATTCCTTGCTATTCTCTTTTTGTTGTACAATCTTCATGCATTTCCTCAATGCTTTCTATGCAATGCAATAAACCTAAAAATGTTTATAGCTGAACATTCCACAGTGTCAAAGTTACCAGAAAAATCTATGGAGGTATATTATGCATTTTGACAATATTCAACTTCTGAAAATTTGATGGGAGTACAAGTGTTATAAGGAGATTTCTGCCTATGCAAATAGTTTAAGTTACTTGCTTTTAAGTTTTTACATTTTAAAAATCTGCCTTCTTATAGGATTTCCATGGGTAATAAATGTTTTTTCCCCAAAAAGTATTTGTAAATAAAAATCAATAAATAACACATAATATTTTTATTGTCATTTTTATACCTATGTGGCATAAAAGGAAAGAGAAATGGCTATTTTTTGTAGTTTGCTGTCCACAGAAGAGTGAGAAATATGCAATGATCACTTCCAAATAGATATTTTTGTAATTTTGTTAGAGTAAAATTTCTGAATGTACAACACAGTTTATGTTGTATTTAAAAAAATACAATTTGCTGAGTTTTGACATATGTATATACCTATGTACTCATCCTTGTGATCAAGTTTCCCTCTTAATTGTTATAATAGTTTCCATTTATTTCCTATATGTGAAGCATTTTTTTTTAAGATTTTATTTATTTATTTGACACAGAGAGAGACAGCCAGCGAGAGAGGGAACACAAGCAGGGGGAGTGGGAGAGGAGGAAGCAGGCTACCAGCGGAGGAGCCTGATGTGGGGCTCGATCCCAGAACGCCGGGATCACGCCCTGAGCCGAAGGCAGACGCTTAACGACTCCGCCACACAGGCGCCCCTATATGTGAAGCATTTTACACAAATTTATAAAAAATACAACATCCCTGCAAAACAGGAATTTTCATTATTTTACACAATAACAAATTCTAGCTGAGAAATGTAGATGGCTTGCTCCTGATCCAAACATAGTAATGATAATAAATACATTACTAAATAAAAAGCTTTCAGTGTTGAACCTGTTTCCTATGAGTGCTATTTTATCCTAAAAGACCTGTTTTTTCAATTACATCAAATTTCTCACTCAAGTAATTAATATGAAGTTGGCTCAGGATATACAAATCATGATGATGAACTTATTACCTAAAAAAGTTTTAGCTCTGCTTTATTGCTTATTGTTTGAAGTTACATTTAGAGGTATTTTAATTTGATATTACATATTTGATAGTTCTTATTTTCTGTTTCTAGACACTGTAGTGGTAGTATTAGGTGACTAATATTCATCATCTGCATTTTTAAGTATGTTTGATACACGAGTCCAAAGGTAATTAAAATACATTTTTTAAATTAAAAAATCCACTTATAAATTGGTAATAATCACTATTATCACTAATAATCACTATTGGTAATAATCAGTATGATGTTTGGTGATTTTTTTATCATCATTTTATTGGGCTCTTTGTAGGCTTTTTCTGTTAAAAATTGTCAGCTGCAAAGATGTGAAGTGAAATATAATTGTAACAGTAAAATCACTGGCATGCCCAGCTTTATGTAATAATAAACAGCATAAGAAAATGATTAGTCGCCATTAAGTGTCTATGAACTTTCGGTATAGCTTTTTATCTTGCTGGGCTTCTAAGGATATATTCTGACTTCCCTTAATGCCAAGAGCGACAAAGCAGTCTGGTTCCCTCACTCCACTTCTGAACTCTGCTTTATTCTACCAGTATTTTGACCTTTGAGTCAAGCACACTCAGGTAACAGGATAATGAAGCTATAAGGCCAAGGAGCCTTCTTGACTTTTTGTTAGTACTGTGCCTTTGGTACATCATTATGTCTGCTGAGACAGCTGAGTGTTTTATAACATTTTAAATAACACTCTGTATTGCTGACTCATAGGCAATTCATTGCTTAACATGAGCGCCACATAACAGATAAGTGAATCACGGGAGAGCTCTGAAGAGCTATGCTGGGAAAACAGCTTGCCAAGGCAAAGCAGGCCGAGTGCACTTCCCCATTCCTCTATAGAGTCGACTCTTAGCTCATGAATGTATGTATGTGTATCTATCTATCTATCTATCTATCTATCTATCTATCTACCTATCTACACACACAAACACACCACTCAGTTTATTTTTTTTATTTTTTCTTCAAGTGTTCTCACCATTCTGGGCTTTTTCATGTCTATCAGCCTCCTGGAGGCCATCAAGAACAAGATACAATGGTCCAGTCAGAGAGGGGCAAGAGACAGAGGATGTTTCAGAGACAAATCACATTAAACATTACCAAAAAGTCTTCTTAAAGTAGAAGATTAGGTTTACTTCCCAACTGACTTTTATATTATGCTAATATTATACCAAATATTTCTTGGACTGGAATAGGACATGTAAGGCTATTTTAAGCAATTAGATTTCATATCCAGAAAAAGTGCAAAAAAACAGTGTGAAAACAAAAAATAATATCTTATTTTAACAATAAAGATAATAGATTTCCTACAATACTTATGATGGTATAAGACAAAGTATATATGATTAAATTTTATTATTTTCATTTTTTGTGATGATTTGGGAACTTAATATTTGCCAGTTACTATAGTAACTATTTTATCTTCACAACTATTCTATAAAATTGGTGCAGTTATTAAATTTTATAAGTGAAGAATTTAATTTCAAGAGGTGAAGTAACTTCTTATTCAGTAATTAAGCTGAAGTCTTCCTTATAACAAAGGTTGTGTTCTTTCTACTAATCTACCAATTTTTAAAAATCTGTTGATATTCAGATATAATTTCCTTTTATTTTTCTTAAGATCCACTTTATTTACTTTTCCCTAATTTGTCTAATAAGATACTACAATAATACTAAGAAAATAAGTGCATGATTTTGGTCATAATAAAATGATCATTCTGTCTGTAATTTATTTCCAGAATGCTACCACATTTGTTGTAAGTAATAGCCCATATTCCCATATCAGATTGACAAGTTTTGACTTACCTAATCAGTTTTTGTTTAGGAGAATCTCATATTGAATTATATACTCTCTACATTAATAGGCTATTGAAAATGTCCCTGATCCTTCCTTGGCTGTGTGTGAGACACGTATTGGCATAGCTACACCTGTCAGCATGTCATTATTAATCACAACACTTGCTAGACCCAGTGGATATTTTGTGATTTCTCTATTGATAATCTAATACACTGTTTACTTCACTAGTACTTAAACAACATCTCTGAGTTTCAACATTGAGAAACAGCCATTAACATTCCCACTCACCCCTGTTTTGTAAATATTTCAGCTAGTCTGGTGTTTTGCCTGCAAGCTACCCATTTCAATCCCATTTTAATTTTTAATTTGTTGTTTGTTTAACTAAGAAATAAACTGTTTTGGAAAGTGCAGCAAACTTTAGAACATTACCCATATATTAAAAGAATGAAAGAATGTATGTATAACAAGAAGTTGCAGTAAAAACACAACTTTATATTTTATTAAAGACCTGGTAAGCTTGGATTCAGTCATATCTAAGGCAATTCTAAACAAACATTATTCCCAAATAAATAGGCTTTTCTGGGTCCTTAGCATATATTTAGATCTGAAGTTATGGGGACACAAATGGAAAGTTCATACTGAAATTTGCCACAGAGTTAAGATGCAGCATTTTTATTCAAGACCATTGAAGGGACCCTAGATATCATAATCAAAGCCACTTAAGAAAAAAACTGTTAACAAACCACATTAGATAGAGAAAAAGAAAAGGCACTCTCATGAGAAATGAAAATAATGGAGACTAGAAAACAACCCTGGAGGCTTTTCTAGAGGTGGTTGTGGGCAGAGTTTAGACAGAAAAACAAGAATTGGCAAAGACTTGTCTGTAACTGATAGAGGGAAGAGTTCATAAGGAACTTGAAAAATGCCCATTGATACTGAAAAAAAATATCAATTTGAATAAAAACTCAAAATTGAAAAGACTAGGGGAAGACTAACTTATTTAGGCAATAATCCAAAAAGTTAATTGCTGTGCAGATTGGAGTTACCATTAGTCAGGAGATACTTGACATCATCCACCTGAAAGAAAATTACACTCATTGCTCCACAATGAATGGAATTTTAGGGCTACATCTAAAAACAGTACCTTTATTGAGAAAATTACCCCCAGATTTTCAATAAAAGGGGGACCCCAAGTGATGAAGACATCATGAACCTTCTGTCATGCTGTGGAGTTGGCTGGGCATGAAACAGGGAAAACAATTCTAGTTTAAAGGATAATTAAGAACCATACATCACAGATTGGTTTTCTCAGATTATTAAAAGATCCAAAACTTGTGTTTGTTATTGTTGTTAGTCATGTTGGTGCTGATAAACAGAAATATTATTAAAATGAAAAAAATTGCATGTAAAAAAGTTATGTGTACAGATGGTTCCTGACTTATGATGGTTTGACTGGTGATCTTTTGACTATATGGTAGTGTGAAAGTGATATGAATTCAGTAGATCGTTACTTCAAATTTTGAATTTTGATCTTTTCCCAGGCTAGCAATATGTGGTATATGCTCTCTCATAATGCTGGGTAGTGCAGTGAGCCTCAGCTCCCAGTCAGTCATGAGAGCATGAGGTAAACAATCCCTACACTTACGACTGTTCTGTACCTATACCGCCATTCTGTTTTTTACTTTCAGTACAGTATTTAATAAATCACAGGAAATTTTCAACACTTTATTTTAAAGTAGGCTTTGTGTTAGATGATTTTGCCCAACTGTAGGCTAATGTAAGTGTTCCAAGCATGTTTTAAGTATGCTAAGCTAAGCTACAACATTTGGTAGGTCAGGTGTATTAAATGTATCTTCAGCTCGTGATATTTTCCATTTATGATGGGTTTATCAGGACTTAACCCCTTTGTAAGTTAAGACAGATTTGTACCTGTTTCCAATGCAGTTAAAAAGCAAAATTGAGGAAAATGTATGTCACTATACATTCAGTTTCGGGTGCTTTCAAAGAAGAAATACATACAATGCTGTTCATGGATTGGTGGTATCTAGCTACTCAGAGGGAAGGCAATAAACTAAGGTCCAGAGACTTGCTTCAATAAGAAAACTGAAGGATAAATGTGATAGGTGTGGCATCATGGACGTGCACTATTGGGGTCTCATTTCAAGGGAGATCTTCTCGACAATCCGTAAGGAGTGTACTTAGTTGACAGCCTTTAGCTACAGAATACTTGAAATCCACTACAGTGTTTTAACTGAGATTGTGCTCTTCCCAAACAGCTAGAAGGCAAAGACAGCCTAAGATGATGGTGCTTACCTAGGCATTCCTCCCTAATGTCAACTCCTCTATGGCAGTCATCAGACTCTCCCATGGCCTGTCCAAAACTTTCTCGAGCCACACTGCAGTCTGAGGCTTTTTCAACTCCCTCTTCTTTTTGCCATGCTCCTTTTACAGACGTCAGACCTACATTATGGTCTGCAGCATTTTCCTGCTTCCATCTCTCCCTCTTCCCTTTATTTTTCATAGATATTACAATATATATTTCATAGATAGTACAATATTTTCTTGCATTTCTTACTTAGTCTTGGTGTCTGCTTCCAGAACACAAGTGACAAGTGGCCCCTGAGGCTTAGTCATAGAAGGGTCTAAATGTGATTTCCTGATTCTTGAAAGAGTAAATGCTAATATATTTTTTAGCACGTTGGCCTCAGTAAAGTGATTCAAGAAGACTGCCTATAGGCAATTGAACTTATAAACACATAACATAAAAATAGCAAGCTGAAAGGTGACGCCATTAGAAATAAACCAGATGCCAGTGGAACATCTCTTCTTACTCTCATCTTGGCATCTGTTTCAAAGGTATTTCTCCAGGACCTCACGATCTCAAAACTACTGGACCTATTGACAAAAATCAGAATCAGTTTAGGGGCTGTTCCACACCTGGTGCTGTGGTGCTGGGACAGATGATGACGTTCTGTTTGTTTTCTGTTATGTATTAGCATACCTGTTGACTATAAGTTCCATAAGGGCAAACATTTCTTTTTATTTTGTTCACTCATGTATAACGTGTGCTAACAACAGTGCTTCATCTATAGTAAGTGCTCAATTGATATTAGTTGGATTAATAAATAGCTTTTTGTAGATGATGTGCAATGGAATTTAAACCTCTAATACTCTATACAAGGTACATTTTGAATCACAACCTACACGGCTTTGGGCAGGGGATGTGAGGGAATATACACAGTAGAATATACGATGGTAGACAAAGTGAACAAAGCCGAAACTAGCAAGTCTGGGACTGAGTTATTCCCTTGGGTATAAGACTGACAATGTGAGAGGCAACCAGAAATCCACTTTAGATTGTATATGAGAACACAGGAAGTATATTTGTTTTAAATTTAAACTGGGAACCATTCACAAGAGATTTTTTTATTATATACAAAATACTTTCAAAGCTCTTTATCATGACATACAAACTGCTGCAGGATATGTTCCCAACCTGTCTACGAAGCCACATCTAACACTCTGCTTCCAACTTTGTATTTTAATAACACAACTATAATCACCTTTCCACAACTAACTCATGTGTGTCTATAGACCCTTTATTTGTGCTTTTTGATATAAAGGCATTGGTAAATATTATGTCAGTCCACTTAATATTGTTTAATGAAATAGAGAGACCCAACTTGTAAATATACACATCCTCATATACATATTCCAATTACTGTTTTATTTTCATGTTAGCTGTTTGGAAAAGTTGTTTATGATATCTTTTCTCATATAAATCATAATGTTCGTTGTAGATATATGTTAAATGGTGCAAGTGGCTGTTTAATTCAAGGTGTCAGTCCTTGCATTCTCTGGCTCTGCTCCATACCAACTACACTCAGTCCCTGTCAGTCCCAGAATCTCTTCTTCCAAAACATGGAACTATAGAAGCAATTATATATCACCAGTGCAGAATAAGAGATACGTATGTCAGGAGATGATAAAGAATGGATATCTAGTCCTTGTGTTATGAGGCAAAATGAATGGGAGGTAATTAATATAAACATCCAGGTGCTCTTGGAACACTGAACTTATCTCCCAAATCTTGCCTTATTTTTCAGTGTAAAAATAGAGCTCTGAATCCATTTTGGATTTAAACTTTTATATGACTTTCTTGAGACCCTTTTTACCTATGCAATTCTTTCCAGTCTTCTTGAGCCTATGGTCTTGAGCCTTTGGTCATGTTTAATGATGCATCAAAACAGAAGAAGTCAAAATATGCACAATGGGATTTTAGGACACACTAGCTTCTATGCCATGCCAGTTCAATTACAGGAAATTGAGTTCCAACTGTGTAATAGCACTGTGCATGATCGTGAGCTACAAAATTCAAAAAAGCATATATCCTGAGAGACTATGGACTATGAGAAACAAACTGAGGGCCTCAGAGGGGAGGGGGGTGGGAGAATAGGATAGACCGGTGATGGGTAGTAAGGAGGGCACGTATTGCATGGTGCACTGGGTGTTATACACAACTAATGAATCATCGAGCCTTACATCGGAAACCGGGGATGTACTGTATGGTGACTAACATAATATAATAAAAAATCATTAAAAAAAAAAAAGCATATATCCTGCTCTTGAAAATCTTATAGAATATAGTAAAGAGGGCACGTATTGCATGGTGCACTGGGTGTTATACAGAACTAATGAATCATTGAGCCTTACATCGGAAACCGGGGATGTACTGTACTGTGACTAACATAATATAATAAAAAATCATTAAAAAAAAAAATGAAAATCTTATAGAATAATTGGCATATGTGTGTGCTTGTGTGCTTGTGTGTGTGTGTGTGTGTGTGTGTGTAGTTTCACAACACCCAAATCAATGCTTTGACTGAAGATGTTTTCACTTTCATCTGTGGACATGTTCGGAGTAGAGACTTAAAGCAATAATCTCTCTGCTTTCTAATTTTAGCTCTCCTCTTCTAAACAAGCATGCTTTTCACGATCTATTTAATGCCACATGTGTTTCATTTTCTGTGCTTTTTGTGGATGATTTTACTGTTTAAAATGGCCCGCATGCATAGGGCTGAACTGCTGTCTAGTATTCCTAAGTGCAAGAAGGCTGTGATGTGCCTAATGGAGAAAATATGTGCACTAGATAAACTCTGTTTAAACATGAGTTATAGGGCCGTTGCCATGAGCTCATTGTTAATGAATCAACGATATAGTACATCCAGAAAAAGCAAGAGGAAATTTGCCAATCTGTACATGAGACCACTCAGAAACTGCTAAAATAACATCTACAGTGCATGATGAAGCCACAGAAAGATGGAGAAGTGGTTAAGTTTGTGGGTTCATGAAATGACAACTGGGGTTTTAAAAAATCATACTGGACAATATGGTCGTGAGGCAGAAAGCCTAAGTAATTTATTGTTTTGTTTCTCAGAGTCAGGAAAATGTTAAACCCTTCTTGGCGAGTGCTGGCTGGCTTGCAAGTCTCAAAAGGTGATGCAATATGAAAAATGTTAAGCTTGCAGGTGAGACAGATTTTGCAAATCAGGAGGCTGCAGAAGAATTTTTTTTTTTACATATCTGCTAAATGTTCTATGGGAGAAAGTTTATGTGGAAGAGCGAGTTTTCAGGTTGTTGAGACTGGCTTGTTTGACAAGCATGTTGGCAAACAAACCTACATATGCAAATGATAATTTAGTGGACAAAATGTGTCATCAGAGGCTTGCAGGAACGTATCCCTGTATTCCCCCCTCAGAGCAGCGGCTCAGGATTTGCTAATTCAGCATTTGGGGCTACTTTACAGACTATAACTACTGCAAAGAATGTGAATCTATTATATACACATATATGCATACACACTTCTATACATGTGTATATATGTAAATTTTATATATTTGCAGAAGTGATCAAGAGAGAAAAGATTCCTGACCTCATGCAATTTATGTTCTAATAAAAAGGGAGAAATATAATCACCTAGTAAACAAAAAACAAAATGGTAACTGTTACATTATTCAATGAGAGAATTAAGACAGTGTGATAGTGGCTAGTATTTACCTAGTAAACAAAAAACAAGATGGTAACTGTTACATTATTCAATGAGAGAATTAAGACAGTGTGATAGTGGCTGGAGCTACTTTATATAGATAACCACCGAAGGCCTCTTGAAAGGCCACATTCTAGTCAAGGTATAAAAGATAAGTAGAAGCTAGCCATACAAAAAACTTACCATTTTTGCAATATGAGATTTGCAATTAATTTTGTGTAAAAGTATACTGCTAATTCTGCAATGATATTTGAAGATATAGTCAATATATATTGAAATAAAAATTGGCTTCAAAATATTTTAGCAAATGAAAATGTAAAAACACATTTATCATATCAACTAAATTGTGTCAATAAGAATGATTTTAAAAATCACATGAACTAGAAAAGGAAAGACATTTAAAAAATCCTCCCCAGATTTGAAACATCTAGACGCTGAAAGTCTAGATTCAAATTCTTGTAGATATTTGCACATTTGAGGTTTGCAATTGGATAGAATTATCATAGAAACAGCTTTTCTAATACTGTTAGCAGTTCCACTTCCAACCCAAGTCAGAAACGGGAAATAAAAAGGTATACAAAGAGGAAAAGTAATGAATAAAGTTAACCAAACTTCAAGGCTCTCACATTTGATGTAGGTCAACCTTGAATTTTAGATGAATGCTTGATTCACAATTCATCTAAATTAGGTCATTCATCCCTGGTGACATATGTGTTTCAAAAATTAGCATTGACTTTCAAGTCATTGAAAATGTTTCTATGAATCTTTGGAAGAGTTTCAAATAATTAAATATTTGAGAACTATTTTAGATAAGAATTAGAAGACTATTCCAAGTTTTTTTAAAAAAACAAATTTATCTTAATATATTCAAATTGTAATCTTTTCATTATCATGAAATTATATTGACCTATTTGCTATATTATTATTATATTATATTCATTATAATGTATTAGTTATTAGAACCTTGTCTTAAAATAGTAAAAAAGTAAACCAAACTTCCTATTTGATGATTCTTCAAACATTGTCAAACACTTTATGCTGGTAATACATTGTAGGGACACTTAACAAGTGCACTCATGTTTCTAATATGGAGGGGTCCACCCTGGCCTCTCTTTTGCCACCAACTCTCGTCCAGACAAAGAAAGATAAGGTGTCTTTTTGGTGAATTTGGGAGGCAAAAGTAATTCTACCACCCCTTCTTTACCCTACTGGTGAAGTCAACCTGCTTCCTCAAAAGGAAGCTGTTGGGGTGCCTGGGTGGCTCATTCAGTTAAGCATCGAACTTTTGATTTCAGCTCAGGTCATGATCTCAGAGTCCTGGGCTTGAGCCTCTGTGTCAGGCTCTGCACTCAGCAGGGAGTCTGCTTCTGGATTCTCTCTTTCCCTCTGCCTCTGCCCCTCCCTCACTGGTACACACGCTCTCCCTCTCTTTCTCTCTCTCTCTCCCCCAGATAAATAAATACATAAATAAATAAATAAATAAATAAATAAATAAATAAATAAATAAATCTTCAAAAGGCAGTTGTTATAGTCCAACATCCAGCCACCAGCTTAATGGGGAGGCACTCTCCCTGTGAAGGAGCCAATAGCTGCCATTTCTGTCTCTGATTGGGTTTGAGAATCTCTGTACTTCAGATTTGACAGTTGACCAAGCCTATTTCACCATATAAACACAACCATATTTTCCAAAGCTGATATCTTGATCTCTGTTATCCTGCCTCCTATGTCTTATCACTCACATGGTTTTGAAATCAAGATGTAAAGAAGAGGCATTATTATTGACCTTTAAAAACCCCAGGAATACAGAATAACTTTAGGAAGGAGGAAAATGTGGTTGCAGGAGAGGTCATAGCCTTTGGAGTCAGAGAAATTTGAATTCAAATCTCAGCTCTTCCACCTCCTAGTATATGTATGTGTGTGGCAAGTTAATGATTTTTTCCAAACCCACATTTTCCTAGTGCAAAACGGAAACACTTCTGGTTAACTTGCAAGGCTTAGATGAAGATTAAAGATAATGGAGATAAATTTTACAAGACAAAGAAGGCTCTAAATGAGTGTTCATTATTAATATTAATATTATTTTAATTTCGTATTGATACTTTAAAAATTCAAACTTAATTAAAAGTTATGATGTGATTAAAGATTTAAGTCCAGATTATTGTAATTGGTATTTCTCAACTGTCATAATCATCATTAATTAATTCTTATTAATATCTTAAGAAAACCTATCACTATTACATTAGGAAACATATGAATTAATAAATTCCTTTTACTTTATAGAATCATTACAAAATCCAATGTATTTTAAGTATATTAGAAAGTTATACACTTAACTGGATCCTCAAAGAATAAATAGATGTTATCTATTAAACTTCCTTGATACAAGTCTTATATCAAAGTCACCTCTAAATCACCAATAGGTAGTTACTTCTCATGAAACTATTGGCTTTGCTTTCAAGAAAGCAGACATTGTAGGGAAAAGAATTTGAGTTTTTCTCACTATAAATGAAATCTGTTATTTCTGATTCTTAAAGACAGTTTGAAGAAGAGGTTTGGAAATTAGAGGGAGTGGGCAGAGTCCATGGCTTTGCTTTAGAATGCATGACACGACAGGAAAAGTTATGGCTTCATCGTTAGAAGCCCTGGCTAGTGGCTAACCTCTTAGGGCCTCATTTTCTTTATCTGTAAAATACGCTTTGAATTGAATGATCAACTGATACAATCCTGGTTTTGACTCAATATCAAGTTGCTGTTGTCCATCTAAGATATGAATGGCAAGTCGAAGATCAGTTTTGAAGGATCCTCTGGACACTATGTCTCTTTCATCTCGTTGAACATTTCAGAATCTCTTCAATGTTTTGACAAGGTGCCAAGGAATTTCTAAATCTTTCAACATATCTATATTAAGCTGCAAGCCACAAAGGTGACCTCAAATATATTATATTTTATGATGTGTTGAACCATTTCCTTCAGCACACCAGTGCAAAGACAGGTCTGCAAAACAAATGTCATTACTAACCTATTTTAAATCCATCATATTTGCTAATTAGCCATTGGATAAAAACAACCACTTTGGTCTTGGCATCTAAGACCTTTTTTATTCTGGACCATATGTACCCATATTTCACTCTTTTCTGCATGAACCATCTGCTCCAGAAATATAATTTTCAAATAATCATGCCCTGAATATATTTAGCATGTGTTCTGTGCATTCCTCCTTGTATGTCTTCCCTGCATTAAGAAATTGCTGTCTCTTCAACTGAACCTTTTCTTCTAGAACCAAGTCAAATCCCATTTCTTTGTTGAACCCTTTCCTGATTCTTCCTGCACTTATTTAGCTAAAAGCACTTATTATACAGTTATGACATGATATCTAATAATACATATTTGCCTGCCTCTCTTTCTCCTTCTGTCTCCCATTTTCTCATTTTCTTTTCTCTCTCTCACCCTATCATCACAATTTTAAATTCTGATGAAAAGGAATCAGTTGTTATACCACTTTATAATTTCAAAACACCATGATTTTAAACATAAAAGTTGTGATGGTTAATTTTATGTGTTAATTAATTTTCTGTGTCACAGGGTGCCCATATTTGATTAGATACTATTTCTGCGTATGTCTGTGAGGGTATTTCTAGATAGGATTGCCATTTGAATTGGTAGAATGAGTAAAGCAGATTTCCCTACCCAGTGTAGATGGGCATCATCCAAACCATGGGAGAGCCTGATTAATACAAGAAGGGAGAAGGGAAAAGTCCCACTCTCTGCCTGGCTGAAGCAATCAGCACGTATAGAACTTACACCACATGTTTTTCTGGTTCTCAGTCCTTCAGACTTAGACTAGAACTACAGCAGCAGCTTTTCTGGGCCTCCAGTTTGCAAGTAGCAGAACATGGGCCATCTCAACCTTCACGATCACATGGGCCAATTGCTTATAATAAATCTCTTTACATATATATATATATATATATATATATATATATATATATATATATATATGTATATATCCTATTCATTCTGTCTTTCTGGAGAAGTCTGAATAAAACAAGAGTCAATTCACAGATACTTTTCAAATCAATGAAAATGTAGAAATAAAGCTCTGATTTTTCATGGAAAATAGAAAAAATATACTTTGCATTCATGAGGAGAGAAATATAATATTTAAAACTCTTGGCACATGTGATGTATTTAGTATTGAGAATTACAGCAGTGATGAAAAATAAATAACTACTAATTGTAATGTTTTTCTTGCAAGAGACAAAATGATCTAGCATTTAGAAAGATAAACTTTCGATCATTAATCTCTGATATTTTTTCCTTGTCATATATGAATTATTTTAAAATGTAAGTTCATGGTATCTTAAAGTATATCCAATACTGAGAGAAAAAAAATGGAAAAATAAGAGGCAGCTTAATTCTCCTATTTTTATATATATATATATAATTTATATATATACAATATTATATTATATATATATATATATATAATATAATGTGTAATTTCTTTTTGAAATTTTAGAGAACCAGTCTGCTGGCCGTATATTGTTTTTTCACTGGTAGCTTGAAAACTGATTTACTTGGATTCACTATCTTTTTAGCTGTTTACCACTATGAGACAAGCTGACCCTAGGTATTAGGAAAAAAGGACATGTGAGGGGCGCCTGTGTGGCTCAGTCATTAAGCGGCTGCCTTCGGCTCAGGTTGTGATCCCAGGGTCCTAGGATCGAGCCCCTCATCAGGCTCCTCCACTGGGAACCTATTTCTTCCTCTCCCACTCCCCCTGCTTGTGTTCCCTCTCTCACTGGCTGTCTCTATCTCTGTCGAATAAATAAATAAAATCTTTTTAAAAATTTTTAAAAATTAAAAAAGGACATGTGAGAAGTTATAAAATGCATTCCCAAAGGAAATTCATGATTTCAGCATTTTTTTCCAACTATTTCTTACCTTACTACATAAGCATGTGTTTTGCCACCCAGAAAGCAGTGGATTACACAGAGAAGGGAATTTTGTTTTCCTCCTTAGTAAACGAAAGTATTTGAGGTGTTCACACTCAGACAAGTGAAGGTAGTAAAATCAAAACAAAACAAAACGAAAGTTTGAAAATCAATTCTTGAATCTAAAAACTCTGCAAGGAAAGCAGGTGGCTATGCAGTGAAGTATATGCGGTATGTGTTTGCAAACTTTATAAAATCCTATGTTGGGTTTATGTGCCAAAAGCATGTTCCTAGTATTTTGACACTTTGGGGGATTGTAAACTTAATTTAAAACTGCATGCATCCTCCCCTGGTTTTCAGCCTCGGCACTTCTTCAAAACCTACTCATCTTCAGGCGTGAGTGATTCATTCTAACTAGTAAATACTTTATTGTTTTCTATACTCTTCCTCTAGCTGCTTTTAGAAGTTTCTCATTATTTTCCAATGTAGGTAAGGAACAACTTTACATTTCTTTAAGTTGTAAGAAAGATTGCATGGTATGCCCAAAAGACATGTTCTCTCACTCATGTTTTTGTGTCTCCCTTTTCCCTTAAACACGGCCCTGTTTCTTACCTCCGTCCTCTCTAGGATCTTCCTTCAACACTTGTAATCTAAATGTCTTTAAGTCTCCCTTCTGAATCCCTGATAGATTTTCTACTCTTGCCTTATCAAAAAATCCTCGGAAGATGAGCAACCCTAACAGGAATAATCTATGATGAATTCCCCAGGCTTACTAGGTTTAATGTAGAAGTGGTTGAGTAAATATCATTATAATATCTGTTTTCTGACCCCGAGTATGTGCCTTTTTCTGACATCACATTCATGTCATTTTCCCACACCAATCCAATGCTCTGACATCGGCTGGGGGTCCTACAATTCAATTCATTTCTGACACTAATACTTGAAGTTAGTACAAATCCCACAGGTTAAGGACTCAGTCCTACATACAAGGCTGTCACTACTTGAGAAACCAGTCACAAATGAGCCACCAAACTCTGACTGTGTGACTCCATGGAGTCAAGGGGAGATCCACGGGACAAGGTATGGGAGATGGGAACACACCACCCTACCAGCACTTTGATGTGTTCACCATCCCAGAAACTTCCCAAATCCCATTGTTTAGGATTTTAAATAGGGCTTTATTACAGAATCATGACTGATTAGAATCATTGGCTACTGGTGGTGGGGCTGACATTTCCAACCCTCTAATTCCATGATTGTTTCCTCTGGTTACCAGCCCCAATTCAGAAGATATCTTGTGTCCCCATCAACAATCACTTCATCAGCATAAACTTAGGTATGATTGAGAAGGGTTTGTTATGAATGCCAGGCACTCCTACAACTCAAGAGGGTTTTAGGAACTCTATAACATGAACCAAATCTAGGACAAGAATCACTTAAATATATTATATAATTATTATCATATCACAATTATAGAAGCTATTTTTTATGTACTTTCCCCTCCAAGTTCTTCTTCCTAAACTACTGAAAGAAGAGTTTTCCTCTCTTATACTGAAGACTGATGAGATAACTGAATAATTATTTAGCTCCCATTATCTCTGCTTCTTTTTAACTTATGATAACAATAGTTTGGCTTCCCTCCCAGATCTTAGGGAATAGAACTACATTTTAAATCAGATGATTTTGCTATTTTCTTAGTAGCAGTCCTTGAAAGGTCAATAAACAATTATAATTACTAGAAAAAATAAACTTTAGGAGTTACCTATACATTATCCATATATCCAATTTAATAAACTATATCAGATCATTTTACTATGTTTCTTTTCTGCATATATCTCTTTATTCTGCAACCAACCTGAAAGCTTTTTTAGGCAAAGCTGCTTAGGCATTTGTTTTATTTCCCAAAGCAATAAAAAAAATAGACTCTAATATAATAGATATTCTTTAAAATCTGTATTGTATGCACTTAATATCTAAGTGCACTTGACACTTTGTATAATACAAAAGTGAGTTTTTTGTGGATTTATAACTGAGTAATGAATAAAGGAGTAAAGATAACTGAGAAAGGAAAAAAAAAGAAGCATATTAAAGGGAAAATAGGAACTCCTTAATAGTCATTTTTTAAATAGACTTTTAAATTAATTATTTTTAAATAGATTACTTTAATAAACACATTGATTCTTCTATGCATAAAAAAGTAGTATAGGGAAGAGATTAAATGTCCACAACTTAGAAAATCTTGATTCCTATTTCAAACATCACTGAAACCTACCTTTAAAATGTGTTAGGGGGCGCCTGGGTGGCTCAGTCGTTAAGCGTCTGCCTTCGGCTCAGGGCGTGATCCCAGGGTCCTGGGATCCAACCCCGCTTCGGGCTCCCTGCTCCTCTGGGAGCCTGTTCTTCCTCTCCCACTCCCCCTGCTTGTGGTCCCTCTCTCACTGGCTGTCTCTCTCTGTGTCAAATAAATAAATAAATAAATAAATAAATAAATAAATAAAATCTAAAAAAATAAAAATAAAAAAATAAAAAATAAATAAAATGTGTTAGTGTACATCCTAGTGTCCTTAGCAGTAAGAAATATGGGTGATAAAAGTCTTCGTGTACAAAGAAAAAGAAAAGGAAGAAAGAAAAAAAAAATCTTCATGTACATTTTATTTTTAGTGCAAATGAACTTTCATACAGATTTGTAAATATAAACCTATCTCCCTAAATATGCAAACAAACAATAAATAAACACAACACGATGCCACCACAGATGAGTTTATATAATTATGATTATCCAATGATGAAAACAAACCATGGAAACATAAAGATTCAAAATAACTTCCTTTTGTGTAACAAAGTAATTAATCATTTAATTGATTTGTCATATGGTAGGCAGCCTCCAAGATTGCCCCTGGTGATCTTTGCTTCTCTATATTTATCCACATTGAATCAAAGCTGACTTATGAGGTCAACATTTAGAAAGTGACGGTGTGAGACCCTTGGGTGGCTTAGTCAGTTAAGCATCTGCTTTCAGCTCAGGTCATGATCCCAGGGTCCTGGGATCAAATCCCACATCGGGCTCCCTGCTAAACAGGGATCCCGCTTCTCCCTTAGCCTACTGCTCCCCCTGCTGTGTGCTCTCTCTCTCTCTCTCTCTCTGACAAACAAACAAACAAACAAATAAATAAATAAATAAATAAATAAATAATATTAAGGAAAAAAAAGAAAGAAAGTGAGGGTGTGACTTCTGAGGAGCAGTCATTAAAGTTATTGCAACTTTCACTTGCTCTCTGGATTGCTCTGTTTGGAAGAAGCCAGCCTCCATGCTGCCGCAACACTGCCCGCAGTGCTGAGGCGTTGATTCAGGAGAAGGACGAGGCACAGACAGGTTAGCTGGCGAAACAGAGTGTGGGTGCAGGGGACGACCGCCAGGTGTGCCACCGCCAAGACTGTGATCGCCGCAAACAGCTGCAACCTCGCGTGTTTATGGCAGTAAACAATCAAAGACAATCACGGGGATGATCCGTATCACATCCTAGTGAAGAGTAGTACATCACTATTACGTCCTAGTGAATGTTAGTACATCACGGGCAAGGTCACGGGATCAGATGATGTCACGTTCAGCAAGGGAGGCCTATTCTTAAACATGTTTCTATGGACCCCGCAGGCTATTGTCAAGAGCAATCAAGTTTCAGTTGCGGCAGCGTTCTGTCCTGTAGCAGACCAGGCGTTCCTGGCTACTCGTTATCTGAGAGAAGCATTCCACCCTGAGTGAGCCGGGCGTTCCCAACTGCTTTGTAAGCCGGGTGTTCCCTGCCACTGGGCTCTGACGCTTACGCTAAAGCCAGCAAGGTCACAGACATGTTTTCCAATTATATCCTTAGCATAAGCTCTCGGCCAAGGGCTGCTGCACCACGCCATATGGACACTCAAGCAGCCTCAAAGATAGGCACACATAAGGAGAGGGACTGAGGTTTCCCAGCAGCAGCCAACATAGACAACAATAATTTGTCAGTGATAAAAGAGAGAGCCATCATGGAAGATCTTCCAACTTTTCAGGCAACACTTACGGTGACCAGTTCTAGCTCATGTCTGAATGCAACTCATTAAAGTTCCTGAGTCAGAAGAACCAGCCAAGTTGCTAATAAATTTATCACTCACAGACACTAAAAATGATAATAAATAATTGTTTCAAGTCACTAAGTTTTGAGTGAATGTGTTATGCAATAATAGAAAGCTAATGCATTCATTAGTTTACAAATTTCATACTTGGAGGTAAAATCCTTTAAGATAACAAATTTTAAAATAATTCATCTCTATGGCTTAAAATTCTTCAAAACATAAATGGGTTAACAGCACATACAAGCACATTCCCACATATGCACTAACATATTACACACATTAAATAGGGCAGAATATTTCTTTTAATCTCTCCTATACATTCTATTCCAACCAGAATTAAAACTTCCCTAATCATGGGAAACCTCCATTTGCACTTCATTATACCAATTAATATAAAACTAAATCATAATTATCTGCTTCTCCCATGCCCCAAGTTGACCCAAAAAATATTTGGCTTAGAAGTGTAATTAGAATAATACTTCATTCAAATAAGCTGCCTGATATTTTATCTAATTATCAGGTATTAGGTATGAATTACTAATCATTCCTATTTATTACATATTTCCATTTAGTATTAATTGTGTATATACTATTAATGATTTCTTTGTTCATTAACATTTTAAGAATTTTTTTATTATCAAAGTATAGCTGACACACAATGATATATTAATTCCAAGTGTGTAATAGTGATTCAGCAAGTCTATGCATTACGCTATGCTCATCACAAATGAACCTACCATCTGACACCACACAATGATAATATATCATTGACTAGATTCTCTGTGTTGTACAGTTCATCCCTGTGACTTACTCATTCCATAACTGGAAGCCTGTATCTCCCACTCCTCTTTATCCATTTTGCCACACTCCCACACTTCTCCCCTCTGACAATCATCAGTCTGTTCTCCTGTATTTATGAGTCTGTTTCTGCTTTTTTTTTTTTTTTTTTTTTTTTTTTGCTTGCTTGTTTGTTGGGGTTTGGGGGTTTTTTGTTTCATTGTTTTTTTAGATTCCATATAGAAGTCGAATCATATGGTATTTGTTGTTCTCTGACTTCATTTAGCATAATACCCTTTGGGGGTATATGTATTCTCACAAATGGCAAGATCTTATTCTTTTCTACAATTAATATTCCATTATACACAGATAAGTAGATGATAGATAGATGATAGGTAGGTAGATAGATAGATAGATGATAGATAGATAGATAGATAGATAGATAGAGATGATAGATAGATATCCCCTACATCTTTATCCATTCATCTATTTATGGACACTTGTGTTGCTTCCATATCTTGGATGTTGTAATAATGCTGCAATAAACATAAAAGTGAGTATATCTTTTTGAATCAGTGTCTTTGTTTTCTTTGGGTAAATATCCACACTGGAATTATTGAATTATATGGTATTTCTACTTTCAAATTTTGGGGGAACTTCTGTACTGTTTTTCATAATGGCTGCACCACTTTACATTCCCACCAAGAGTGCACAAGGCTTCCTTTTTATCCACATCCTTGCCAACATTTGTTATTTTTTGTCATTTTGATTCTATCCATTCTGACAGGTGTAAGGTGATATCTCATTGTGGTTTTGATTTGAATTTTCCTGATGATTAGTGATGTTGAGCATCTTTTCATATGTCTTTTGGCCATCTGTATATCTTCTTTGGAAACATGTCTATTCAGGTCCTCTGCCCATTTTAATAAGATTATTTTTGTTTATGGTGTTGAGTTGTACAAGCTTTTTGTACATTTGGATATTAACCCCTTATTGGCTATATCATTTGCAAATATTTAAGAATTTGTTATGTGTGTTTTCCAATTGTGATTTTAATGAAACAGGTATGTATTGATTGCCTTTTACATAGTGGGGCATTGGTAAATACAGTTAAAAAAATGAGGGAAATGTCCTTGTTCATTCTCTTCAACTTATAAATATTTATATATAAGTATACAAATATATACTGTATGATAAGTTATCTATTAAATAAATATACATCAATAAATATATAATTTCAGAAGAATAAAAGGCTATACTGGAAAACAGAAGAATCAAGGGATTGTTTCCTAAGGAAGTTAAGTGAGGGTTAACTAGACAAATGAGTAATGGAGGTGGGTGGTTATTACAGTGTTCTTAGCAGTAGACAGCAGGCGATGAGATTATTAGAGTTAAAATGTTAGATATTTAATTGTTTTCAAGTTGCTCAATGTTTGAAAGGTATTAATGACACTATAAATAGTAAATTGATTAAATTAATAATACTAAAATATTTACTTAAAAACAATAAAGCAGAATGGTGTCTGGCAAAACCTATAAGGAGCTAACATTTGTCTAATTAGGAGAAAGGTACCTAAATATAATTAAAGTAACTGTTAGAGAAGTATAAAATGGTATAAAATTATTTTAAAAATATATCACTTACAATTTTTAGTTGGAAATTAGTCCACTTTGGCTTATTTAAGCATAAGAAGAATTGTTAATGCACATAATCTCCAGGAAGGCTGAACTCATTAAGCTATAAAGAATGCAAGCAGGGGCAGGATCCAAATCACCCCAGAAAAGAGATAACCTACAAATTCATCCCACCACATCTGGGCCAAGCACCAAAATCTCATGCCACAGAACGCTGAGGGCTACATACTAATAGTAACGTATTGCCTATTGATGCCTCCATAAGCTTTATAACCCTTAAACAGACTTCACCTCAAGGCACTAGGAACAGATTCCAAGAAATGCCTACTTTACAACAGTGCTCTTTTTTTAATTGAAGTTTCATGAAGGTATCCCTAATTGGCAGAGCCTAGGTCAGTCATATGCTTTCACTTCAAAGAGATGGGATCCATGATTTGGGAATTTCTTCAAATGAAATCAGTGTGTAAATGATACTGTAAAGTATGACATAATAAAAAATGCCTACTACATATGGTTTACAGGCAAAAAACAGATATCCATGGAGAAAAACATATTTGGATTTTGAAAAATAAATATTATTGAGACATTATTGAGGAGGAATAATCAAAGGTAGAAACCAATTTCAACACATATTTATTGATGAATTCGTCTCTATTTTCATTCATTTTACAAATATTTATTCATTCCCAATAATGTTCCATATACTGTTCTAGATGAAAGGAATAAAGCAGTAAATATAAACCATAAAGGAACTTATATTTAAGAGAGAGTTAGAAAATGAACAAATAAGTATGTATTAAAAATAAGATACAAGTTCTATGAAGGAAAGTTAAGCTCTACAATGGAGATAAAAAGTCAAGTCGGGGGGGGGCGCCTGTGTGACGCAGTCGTTAAGCATCTGCCTTCGGCTCAGGGCATGATCCCAGTGTTCTGGGATCGAGCCCCACATCAGGATTCTCCGCTGGTAGCCTACTTCTTCCTCTCCCACTCCCCCTGCTTGTGTTTCCTCTCTCACTGGTTGTCTCTCTCTGTCAAATAAATAAATAAAATCTAAAAAAAAAAAAAAAGTCAAGTGGGAATATCAATTTTTTCAGTAATGGTAGACAAGATTTTTTGGAAGTACTGTGCTTTTCCAGAACAACTAGACCCTGGACAAAACCGATAATTTGAGAAACTAGTCTCACAAAATGTAAATGAAATCTATAGAGAGTCCCACACAAAAAAAGAAAGTCCTGTGCTCTGGGTTTGGAGCAGTGAATGCCCTGGGTCCTAAGAAATGAACACCTGAAGTAGGGTGACCCTAGAGCAGTCAGTATTGCCAGTAATAGTATTACTATCTAGATTCTGAAATATGGGTCAGTGGTATGTGATATGGTCTCTAAAGCTGAGATTCTCAACTGATCCAGGATCCTCAAGAAGGACTAGTGTGATCCCAAGTTAGTGGGAACCTTAGCTACTGGCAGAATTAGAAGCAAATTCTGGAGGAAAGTTTTCCCAATTCAGGTCTTTGGGTCTCCCACAAGTAAGGAGGCAGTGATCAGTTCACGTTTAAAATACATTTAAAGTCCTTTCACATTCAAAGTGCTTTCAAGGAACATACAAAACTCAAGAGAAGGTCTTGGGTGGCTCAGCTGGTTAAGCATCTGACTTCAGCTCAGGTCCTGATCTTAAGGTTCTGGGATCAAGCCCCACCTCAAGCTCCCCCCTCAGCAGGAAGTCTGCTTGTCCCTTACCCTCTGCCCCTCTCCTCTGCTCATGCTCTCTCTCTCTTCCTCAAATAAATAAATAAATAATCTTAAAAAAAAGCAAACTCAAGAGAAATTATACCAGTATAAGGGATAATTAGCAAGGAAATACACCAACGGATTTAAGCCTGAAGATATTGGTATCATCACATACAGAATATCAAACAACTTTAAATAGAATATATAAAGAAATATATATGACATGTTTTATATATAGAGAGAGAAAGAAACATGGAGAAATAGTTACATCATAGTCTTTTGAAATTCATTCACCTTTCCTCAATTTCTTTCTTTCTTTCTTTTTTTCTTTCAGAGAGAGAGTGGAAGGAAGGGCAGATGGAGACAGAAAGGGAGGGAAAATGTCCAGCAGACTCCCCACTGAGTGTGGAGCCCAATGCAAGGCTCAGCCCTATGACTCCCTAAACCATGACTTGAGCTGAAACTAAGAGGTGGACACTTAACTGACTGAGCCACCCAGGCACTCTTTTCCTTAACTTCTTTATACGGAATTCCTTTATATAGAAATTGAGGGAAAATGAATGAATTTCAAATGACTATGATAAATGAATAAGTAAATTTAAGAAAAAAGTTTTCTAAATAAAAAATGTAATTACTAAAAAAAATTAAAAATCAATCAATAGAATCAGATACAAAGGATTAACTAGAAAATACTCCCAAAGAATTTGTCTATAATGCAGCACAGACAGTCATGAAGATGAACTTACGAAGATGCTATTAAAGGTATTGAGGATAGATTGAGGGCATCTAATTGAAGTATCAGAGAAAGAGACAATATCTAAAAAGTTAATAGCCAGAGACCCCTGGGCGGCTCAGTTGGTTAAGCATCTGACTTGATTTTGACTCAGGTCATGATCTCAAATTTGTGAGATAGAGCTCTGAGTCAGGTTCTGATCTCAGTGGGGAGTCTGCTTGAGATGCTCTTTCCCTCTTCCCCTCCTCCCTTCCAAAAAAATAATAAAGACCTGTCTTCATAAAAAAAAAGTTAATAGCTAAATATTTTCCAGATTTATGACAAGAGTAACCTATAATATCAAGAAGCAAAGTGTATCAAAGGGATTAAAATGAATAAACCTCTGGCTAGTAAAATTATAAGAAATCTGTAGAACATTAAAGATAAGGATAAAAAATTAAAAGAAACTAAGAAGTAAAAAAAAAAAAAAAGACAAGTCATTTGAAAATAAATGGTCTTTAAATTGAGAGCAGACTTCTCTCCATAATGATAGAATCACAATGTAGTGGAATAATATCTTCCAGGTTTAAGAAAAACTGACAACTCAGAATTGCTTATTCAGCAAAACTATCAATCACAAAAGAAGTGAAATAAATATATTTGTGTATAAACAAAAAGTAATATTGTTTACCATCAAGACACCTGAACTGAAAAAATAAAATATTTGCTAAAGAAGGACACTGAGCACAAATGAGTAGGCTAAAGTACAAACAGAATGGTAAGAAAATAAAAGTATAAATTAAATGCAAATGATCATTCTCAACAATAATAACCATAATAGCAATAGGCTAAATTATGGATTTAAAAATAAAGAACTAATAATATTGGGAAAATAGCATGTACGTTGGGAAGAAGAAACCAGAATCTGAGTGATCCTTATACTGTTCACAAGGATGGTTAAAATATTTGAATTGTTAATATAAATATACATGGTAAGATTTTTAAAATAACTCACTATAGGGGTGCCTGAGTGGCTCAGTCATTAAGCATTTGCCTTTGGCTCAGGGCGTGATACCAGGGTCCTGGGATAGAGCCCCACATCGGGCTCCATGCACCACTGAGAGCCTGCTTCTTCCTCTCCCACTCCCCCTGTTTGTGTTCCCTCTCTCACTTGCTTTCTCTCTCTCTGTCAAATAAATAAATGAAATCTTCTTTAAAGAAACAACAACAACAACACCTCACTATAGAGTGAGGGTTGGCAAAAAGTTTCTGTAAATATTTTAGGATTTGGAGCTGTCTCTGTTTCAACTATTCAACTCTACCTCTGTTGCCTGAAAACTTAAAATAAGTAAGCAAACAGATATGCCTATGTTTCAATAAAACTTTATTTACAAAACAGATATTAAGCTGAATTTTCCATCTAGGACATAGATTGCATGTTTTGTAAATTTTTAAAATTTCATTTCCTCTTGATACATCAATATCCCCTCAAACAAGCTCTAAGCATGCTGCCTGGCTGACCAGGTGCACAAGTGTGGTAAAGCTGGTGGTTGCCACAGGTTCCCTCCTTGCCCTGACTTTGTGACTTAGTGACATTGAGATGCACTGATGAAATCCTCTCATGCCTTCTGCTTGTGTACTCCACCCTGATTCCCAGTAAAGGCACTTGACCATGGGTCTTTACTCTCTCTCAGCTCCCCACTTGCTTGGTTGAGTCCACACCCTTACAGACCCTTCTATACGGGTTCCCATGTGGTGTGCAGTACCTCACTCTTCTAGGACCTCTGAGATTAATACATCTTTCATTTTCATATGCCTCCCCATGATGTTATTTCATATCTGAACCCAAATAATCTTCAAAAAAACCCAATCCAGTCCAATTTAAAGAACATAATTATTCCTTACAACACATTGCAGATTTCTACTGTAGAGTATTAAAAACAAAACAAAACAAAAAAACAAAAAAACCTGGGAGAGAGAGAAAGATGAGAGAGAGAGATGGGGAAAGACATAGACAAAAAGAAGATGGAATAAGAATATTGAAGAAGAAGAGTTCCATCAATCCAAAAAGAAAGATGAATGTTGAAGAACAAAATCATAGAAATGTAGGAATAATAGAAATTATAAAGTAAGCTGGTGAAAGTAAGTTATAGTTATCAATTAAATGAAAACGTAGTAGGTGAAAGACAGATAACAACAAATAGGACAGAGAAAAACAAATATTTCCAAGAGGAAAATACTAGGAAATGTTAAAAATAATAGAATAATGCAATGTAGTTTCAGGGGTGGGAGGTCATTTGTGAAATGTTTGCAATTTTATATAAAATATTTGAGGAGAAACTCAATGTTCAGTTGACATTAGGGCAAAGTCTTAAGTGAGGAGGCTCATGGATAGCTAGGAAAAGAACATTCAAGTACAACCAAAGGCTTCAAATGAATGTGGGCTTGGTGTGTTGTAGATGCACAAGAGGCCCATGAGTCTAGAGTAAAGAGAAAAAGAAGTAACAGTGGCAACTGGGAATGGAGGAGGTGGGTGCAGGGGAAGGGAGTTGACCAGAGACCAGGTGTAAGAAAGAGAAAATTATTTTTCTTTTGGAAAACAACTTTTACATAGAGTGAGCAATCAGCCAATTCTGTTAATGATTTATAGAGTTTGTAAAGTACCCATTAATCTGCAAAACATCCTCCATCATTTGTTCAATCATGTTTACAATTCCATTATATATATAATTATGCTAATGCCATTTTGTATATATGTATATGTGTGTATATATAATATATGCTGATACCATATTTATAGCTATATAAATACAGATATTTAGCGTAATTCTTTTTTTTTTTTTTTAAAGATTTTATTTATTTATTTGACAGAGATAGAGACAGCCAGCGAGAGAGGGAACACAAACAGGGGGAGTGGGAGAGGAAGAAGCAGGCTCACAGCGGAGGAGCCTGATGTGGGGCTCGATCCCATAACGCCGGGATCACGCCCTGAGCCGAAGGCAGACGCCCAACCGCTGTGCCACCCAGGCGCCCCAGCGTAATTCTTTTTCAGTGCACCTACTATTGCAGAAGTAACACACTGAGTCCTAAATATTGACAGTTTCAAATGAATTTTTCCCCACCTACGTTGAGGCTCTAGATTTTCCCTTAGAAGACAGCTGGAATACATTTGATTGCCTGTCAGTGGGAAGAAGACATGAGAAAAGGAAAGAGATTTCAGTGGTGTAGGGGCCAACGGTAGGCCTCCCCAAGATATATAGACCATTTTGGAAGGAATATTATTTTGAGTTAAAAGCAATCCAAACCCAGCAGATTCAGAAAAACTCTTTACCCTCACCCCCCCACACACACACACAAATTTGCCTGCCTGTACCAGGAAGAGGGATATTAACAGATTCCTCTTTACCTAAGAAACTGATCCACATAATAGAGCAACATTTGTTTTCCAAACATCTCCTTTCACCTTCCTGCTAAGGGTCCTCCTCCCCTTTGCATCCTCAGACCTACCCCTCTCCTTAACTCACATAAGCATCATGTTGCCTCACTGTCTTTGGGAGTTCCATATTTGTGTGGATTCCCTATATGTACACTATTAAATTTGATTTTCTCCTGTTAATCTGTCTCATGTCAATTTGATTCTTAGTCCAGCTAGAAGGACCTTCAAGGGCAAAGTAAAATTCTTCCTTCCCAGCAGTGGCATCAGAAAGCTGCTCTCTGACCATTTTACTTTATTAGTCCTAATAATCTTATTTATATAATGAACTTTATAGGAAAAGTAAGATATCTCTTTTTTTTTAGATTTTATTTATTTATTTGACACAGAGATAGAGAGCACAAGTAGGCTGAATGGCAGGCAGAGGGAGAGGGAGAAGCAGGCTGATGCGGGGCTCAATCCCAGGACCCTGGGATCATGACCTAAGCTGAAGGCAGACTGTTTACCCACTGAGCCACCCAGGCGCCCCAAGATAGCTTTTTTGAACTGGACATACTGGATTTTTGTCTGCAGTTATTTCTAATTAATAGTGCAATAAAAGATTAGTCTTATCTTAGTGTTATTGCTGGGTGGACTAGAGAGACCCCCTGGGCCTCGAAGCCTCCACCCAGTCCATTCCCTAGATGTTGCTGGAGGCTCTTAATTTTGTCACCAAAAAATTTCAAGGGTGGACCAGACAGTGGTTGTGTGGTGCAAGTGAAGAGTGTATTAGAAGAGAGTACACTCTCAAGATGTGAGAGTGAGTGAGCTCAAGGGAGAGCTGCAGACCCCAGGTTTTGAGTCTCTATCTTTTATTGACAGTTGTTAATTAGTGTGGGGCAGATATTTGTTACTTAGGAGATCTTTGGGAGCAGGGTTTTGCACTTTTTCTCCCTTACTTGGTCAGAGTTTCTGACCTTCTTTTTCTTGGACCTGTCTGGCTTGATCTGGCTTCTTGTGGCTTTGTTTTGGAGTACTTTCAGGTCAAGTCTCTGGCTTTCCTGATGGCTGACTCTGACTCTCCCTTTGCTGGCCTCCAGGGATCCTGTTAAAACCTAACTAACTGCATATTCTAACAGTGTGAGGATGAAACTACTCACTTAACAATATTTTGATTGTGGGTGTATGAGTGTGAGTGAAGCTGCCAACTAGTACCTCACCCGGCTCCTTCTTAAAGGACTCACATGTTTAGATGTTGGTATAGAGTTCCTCCCTCTGGGTCCAGATGGCCTTCTGAGAGTGGCAGCAAGCTCAGCCCTGTGGGCTTGTCAGCTTGTCAGTCCAGTACCACTGCTGGAGGTGGCTGTGCCTGACCTGTTTCTCTGTGTTGGTGGTAGTGCTGGAGGTGTCATTGTGCTCTTTGGCATTGTCCTTGGACGCTGACAGAATAGTCTTTTTCTCCTCTTCCTTGAAGGCCCTGGCACAGGTGATGGTCACAGGCATGCGGGATCCATCATGGCACCAGTGTACTGCTGGGTTTCCAGCAGGGTCATGTCTTGGTTTCTGGGGATGAGGCCCTTCTTCAGAGCCTGGAAAGGAGAGACTCTGCCCAGAATAGGGGACCTTGTAATGTGTCACAGCCTCTTCTGAGGAGAGCCGCTTCTCATGATGCTCTGGTTCCACCATCTGTCCTGCACTATCTTGCCCCTAGTCATATTAGCACTCATGGTGAGCTCCACGAAATGCCTGGTCCTCACCTGCACGTACAGTAAGGCCACAATCATCTCTAGCACGTCTTTCTTCAAGGTATCATAGATGCTCAGTTGTTACCTCGGTCCTTCAGTCATGTGTCCTTGATGACAGCCTGCTGCATGTCCACATGAGCCACTCATCACACCAAGCACAAGCACCAATGCAGTCACAATAAGAGGTTCTGACTATGACCTAGCTCCCCAGCAGCTCAGTGGCTGACACCAGGGCACACAGCCCTCAAAGCAAAACTGTGTTTTTGCTTATGTTCCTCAACTGGTGATGACAAAAACAATAACTCAAATGAAAGGTCTATTTAACATCATCTTTCCCTAGTAGCTGATAATTTGGACATTATAAAAGGCAGAAGAAAAATAAATAACAAACACAACAAAACAAGCACACAACATGTTCCTCCTCTAAAGATGCAAACACATGTATCTTTTCCTCCTCTTAGAAAGAGTCATTCAAAGAAACTTATCCAGTTTTTAAACTAATTACCTTTGAAAAAGACAAGGTATTAAAGCAAAATTTTTAAAAAGCAGAAAAGAGTCTTTTTTTTAGAATTAGAAATACTTTCTATTATTTTTTATGATGTTGAGTTTCTTCAAGCATGGAAGCAAACACAGTTTGTATTTGAATGCCTGTCTGGAAAGACCTGAAAAATAAAGAGAATAGTAACAACAACCAAAAAAGAAAAAAAATTAATGACAGAACATTTTTTATTTAAGTTTTTCCAAAGTAATGAATTCCTCACAATCTCAAGACACTGAAAGTCTAGTATTGCCTTCTTTTAACTGCATTTTCTCTACAACTGAAGTATTTATGATTTATAGCACAGATTTAATTTTGAAAATGGAAACTGACTTATGAGGAGTTTTATGCAGCAAAGGAAGGTGGATTTTCAAACTGAAAAAATATATATATTACAAAGATGAGAGAAATAAAGCATTCTACACTTTCAGAGTTTGACAGAAAAGCAGAATCGGACATATCCCATTGCAATCTAAGTAAAATGTCTTGTTGTGGAATCCCCAAAAATAGTTTCCACAACCCTGCAAAAGAAGAAAGACAGTTGTCACAGCATGTCTCAAATGCAAAAGTTAAGAGTGATAAGGAACACGTGAATTGGGTTAGTAAAAGCTGAGGATGAGAGCAAGTTCCTATAGGAGATCATGGCTCAGTCATCCTAGTAGCTCTCTTTATGTGGATCAGATCTTTTGTTTTCAAGTGGCAGAATTCTTCAAATTCATGTTATCAAATATGGAAAATTATTTTATGTAGGTGAAATGAAAGTTCTAGGAATGGATGTCTTGTATAGCTGGATCTTGGTGGTCAAACTATTGAGGATCCTGTGTTGGTCCGTTATTCTATCTTTTTGTGCTCTCACTCTGATTTCTTTACATTGGCTTGATTCTCAAACATTCTCTTACTGTTCAATGCCAAAATAACTGCTAATATGCCAGACCCATCTTGGATCAGCTTACCAAATCTAGAATTCAGAGAGTTTGTCTCTTTAAACCAACCATCATTACTTACACATCCTTGAGTTAATAATAGTGGACACAGAGATGGAATGCAAATTGGGCTGGCCTGGATCTTGCATTGTTTATAAGAACTACAGGTGTAGGGTTAGTCCATCCTAAAACACATGGACCTAGAATTGGAAAAGTTTGCCCCCTTCCCCCTTCCAACTTGGATACTATTGCTAGAAGATAAAGAATAGATACTTGGAAATAAGAAATAAAAACAAAACATCTGTTACTAACTATACTTCCCCTGTCTCTAGAGTAAATACTATGCATTAGAAAATATTTCTTATGGGGTGCCTGGGTGGCTCAGTCAGTTAAGCGTCTGCCTTTGGCTCAGGTCATGATCCCAGGATCCTGGGATCGAGCTCTGCATTGGACTCTCCCTCTCCATCTGCCTTTCCACCTGCTCATGCTCTCTCTCTCTCTCTCTCTCAAATAAATAAAGAAAATATTTTTAAAAAAGAAAATATTTCTTAGTTTTTACAGACTGTAACTGTACTGATTACAAGCTAGTCTTTCTTTAGCAATACACACAAGTATGTGCATGTGTAACTGTCATAATAGGTCTTTCCAGAGACAATTATTTAACTTGAAAATATTATTAAAATGATGAATAATTAAGGATTAATAAATTTTATTAACAAATTAATAAATTTACACACTGGCAAAAATAACTGTAAATGAAATCCTGTGCCTGTCCATCCCCACTTATTCCTACTAATGCTTAAAATCATTCTTATGCACACTGTACCATGATTAAAGTTCTAGACCACCTGTCTGAACCAGTAGCCTAGCAAAATACTTTGTAAGGAGAATGAACATGGAAATTTCGAGGGCAGAGTAAAGTAAATATAAAGCAATCAGAAAACAACTTTTTAACAAAGAACACATGCTAATTCCTCCCTGATATTTTGCTTTGCTGATGCCTTTGAAAATTATTTTTGAAATATTTCCTTTCAAAAATTGCCCTCATAATACTTCACCACTGAAAATCAAATGTTGCTTGCCATTGTCTGCTTTCCTTACGGGAACTGGTAGCTGTGTGGGTGATGTTGCAAATAAAGAACCACAACCGGAAACAGTAAAGAGGTTTTTTTCCTCCCCTTGCTCACCTCAAAATGTCAGCACTGTTTTAAGAGCTGATGCAGCACCTTAAAAATATTTATTTTGTTGTTTTTTAGTTCTTTCAGGCACTCTATGAAAAAGAAAACATTTAGACCTTTCAGAAGAAAACTGACTATTTTGATGTGTACTTCTCATTTCTATACTTCTGGCATTTTATATGTAATTTAAAATAAAAATTGGCTGAACAGATTTTTCTGTTTAGTATCTCTGCCATATTTTAGTTTCTTTTTTCTCTTTCTTTCTTTCTTCCTTCCTTCCTTCCTTCCTTCCTCCCTTTTTTCTTTCTTTCCTTCTTTCTTTCTTCCCTTCTTTCTTTCTTTCCTTTTTACTTTTAATACAGAATAAAACTTATTTACTCAGATCAACTGCAATCTCATTAAGTCTTCAAATATTTCCTATATACTTAAAATATGTTCAGACAATGAGGAAAATAAGTAGATATCATCGATGAAAATTAAAGACTAACCAGCATAAGACTGACCTATGAAATATTCAGGGAAGTAAAATCCTACATTCCAAGTCCATCTGCTTAGAAGCCATCTCTTCAAATTGTTGGGAAAGGCCCATAGAAGAAAATTTACCATGTACTATAAAAGGCTATATGGGTAAGAATAAATGCAAGGCTTTATGTAGGTCCAAATTCATTATTCAGTACATAAAACAAAACAAAATATAAAATATTAATGATGTCTAATATATTACTTACTTTAGCAATGGTTTGTTAGGATTAGTGAAATATATTGCTATATAAGTTAGAGCTAAGTACCAGTCTAAGGACTGTTAGTTAACATTTGAAGTGTTTAATCAGGAATTCACATCCAAGGGGTTTTTGGTAAGCACTTGAAAGGCTCCAATCAGGAATCAATACTCTAAAGGTTATAGCAAATGACCTAAATAGTTTCATCTGATTCTACACAGAGGGTTCAGTAATTAGCATGAGAAATGTTATACACAATTTTTTGTTAGTGAAGTAAATCCAAGAAAAAAAATGCCTAGAAAATCTGTAGGAATCTTGTTATTCTTGTATAAAAGAATGTAAGAATCCAGCAGACCCTGCAACTTGGAATCTATGAAACTAATCTCAAGGTCAAAATTTCTGGTTGGTCTCATGTCTCTATTCTCCAGTTACTAAGGGAGGTTTCTATTGTCTGATCCCACCAGATATTTGCCTAGCCTGCCATCAGAATATGGCTCTTCTTGACTCAGCGTGAACTTCCTCACAAGGTACTTGCACAATGCCTGAGGAAAGAAAGCTGGGGCAGTTTAGGAAAAGCAGGTTAATGATGGATTTGTGCTTCTTTGCTAAGAATGCGTATACATGCATTGGGATCAATTTGAAACTTACTTTCACTTAAGTTCATCACCTGGTTAAGGATGAGACATAATCTCATCTATATCTAATTGTGAGAAGTGATATGATACTTTTCCTATAGAATTAGGCACTTGTTTAAAGGACAACTTTTCTTAGGTACTCACAATAATTTTACTTGAAGATTTGATTATTTAAAAGTGAATTAGGGGTGCCTGGGTGGCTCAGTTGTTAAGTGTCTGCCTTCAGCTCAGGTCATGATCCCAGGGTCCTGGGATGGATCCCCGCATCAGGCTCCCCGCTGAGCGGGAAGCCTGCTTCTCCTGCTCCCACTCCCCCAGCTTGTGTTCCCTCTCTCACAATCTCTCTCTGTCAAATAAATAAATAAAATCTTTTAAAAAATAATAAAAAAATAAAATTGAATTATGTTGCAGGTATCATGCTAAGTGTTTTTTTACATCATCTCATTTAATCTTTTTAAAATTTGGAAAGATGTAGGATATTATCTTGTAAAAGACAAAATGCAACAGAAAACAAGAAAATGATTTTATCTAGGTTACTCTGATAGGGAAACATTCATTAATGAGGAAAGTCTCAAAGAAAAGGAAGAGAGTCCTGGGGTTTTAAAGAGACAGATAAGCAAGGAAGTCATCCTTTATTATTATGGCAGACATGAGGAAGAAAGAAACATCCTTTCTGAGTCATTGAGGAAAGATAGAGATGGATTTTATCTCAGAAGATACAGGGTTACCATGACAACCTTAAAGTTCCTTTCTGCTTAACTACCCTTTAGACCATTTGTTCCTTATCTATAGGCCCCCCCACCTCCCTTTTCTTAGAGAATTTACTTTAGAAAACTTACAATTCTAAATTCTTTCTTTTCTCTGTTGACATGTAAATCTTTTCCCAGACTTTTGAAAAACAATCATCAAGAAAGAAAGGACTCCCATCCCCTAGTCTGGGTAGAATCCCAACTTAGATAAGCACCAATTAGCAAACACAACAAATCACATTGCCAACCTCTCCCTGAGGTCCTCCAATCATTTTCCACTAACTTCACTTAAAATCTCTCCTGCCTTTTGTTTCAGCGGAGTTGAGTTCAGTTTCTCTCTCCTGTTGCAATAGTCTTGAATAAAGTCTTTTCTTGACTGATTAACTCCATCTGGTTCAATTTTTCTTTGACAAGGGCAAGGGTCCTTTTTTGGAACACAATAAGGGGGGGGGTCTTAACTGTCCATTTTACTGTTTTCCTGATAGCATAGCTCAGGGAAAATTAAGCTTTGTGGAAATTTTTAGAGAGCTATGAAAAACAAAACAAAACTACAACTAAAATTATGTAAGGAGAGATTTATTTGAATATATTATAGCAATAAGGGGAGGGGAAACTATTGCAATAGGGAGATAACTTCTACAAAAAGATTTGTAAGTGTCTCGAAGTTAGGCAGAAAGGGACCTTTCGATAATGAGGAGCAAAAAGGCTAGAAATATTTGGATGTGGAAAAGTGGAATGAATGGGATAAACAATGGAGGTGGCAGTGATCTGATTGCAGATCAAAAAGTGTTTTACTCTGGAATCTACAGAGAAGCCATTAAGGTGGGGTTCATGCTGGCTTAAATTGAGGGTGGGCCAAAGTTCAGGGCAAGGGGGAAGGAAAGAATCTTAATCAAATTTAACAACTATTCTATTCTAATTCATCAGTGAGGACAAAATAGTTCAGTTAATCATTTATGAGGCAAAGTTTGAAAATTTAGAGTTGCTTTGTCTGGTATTATTACAAGCAAACAAATTGGACATTAAGACCATCTAAATTATATGAAGAAGGCTGGTGTTTTCCATTGTTGTATCCTGGAATAACAAAAATAAAACATGTGGGAGATTTCACAAATGTTGTTTTCCAGGATCACGGGTTTGTTAAAGTTCAACATTGTCAACAGAAAACTCAGGGAAGTTAATACTTGTTTAGAATCCTGCCAAAAGCTTATAGATATTAAAGAGAATTGTGATATAAACCATCATCTACTACCTCCTGATATTCAGGAAGGGTAGGTGAATGAAAAACAATCTGAAATAGACCATCAAAATAATCAAGATAACTAACTTGACTTTTGGTGGCATAGACACAATCTTTGAATCAGAGTAGTTACATATTCAGGAACAAGTTCTTTTCCCATGTTTAAATGTCCACCTATCTTTTAAGACATACCACTTTTAATTTAGTATCATGTTGTTTGCATACGTTTCATTTTTCTTCTAGCAGAGTTTGAACTTTTCAAAATACAAACTCTGTCAAGCTTACTTGTACACCTATGCATAGTTTCTGTGACACCGAGTACATAAAAACTCTTGAAAGGCCACAATAGGTAAACCAGTTCTTGGACTTTGTGACTTCTCAAGATATCTGATAAACAATGCTATGGCCTCAGAAATCTGCCCATGTTGTAAGAAGGTAAAATTTTAGTTCTTTGAAGTCCTTAGCATATTTTCTATTGTTATTGTTGGGGAGGAAGAGCTTCCTCTGCCCTATGGTCCTTCTAGCTGGACTTAGAATCAAATTGACATGAGACAGATGAACAAGAGAAAATCAAACTTAGTAGACATAAGTACAGGGAGTCCACACAGGCATTAGATTTCAAAGACAGTGAGGCAACATGAAGCTTATCTGAGTTAAAGAGAGAGGTAGGGTCTGAGGATACAGAGGAGAGAAAGCTCATTAGCAAGGTGAAAAGGGATATTTGGGGGGGGGAAATAAGGTTGTTCTATTATGTAGTTAAGTTCCTTCCTTAAAGGGGAGTCTCTGTAAATAGTTTCTTCCTGTTGCAAGCTCACCTTTCCAATGTAAATTTAGGCAGTGATGGGGGATGCAGGGGCTTTTCCAGCATCTGCTGCATTTTTATTACCCTTAACTCAAAATAATCTTTATGCCAAAATGGCACATTTGGGGATATCTTATACTGTACCTCTTCATTACTGCTTGACAGTTATCAGAATTTACTACCTTAAACACTTTTCCCAAACCAGATTTTGAGTTATCACAAAACAGATTCATAGCTGTTTTCAGATGAAAATATTGGTCTTAATGCAAAGCACTTTACTTCAAACCTTCAACAAAGATTCCAGCACAGTTAATTTTTTTTTTTCTGAAGTCAGATATATTAGTTCTTTCTGCTTGGTGAGAGTGCAAAATCTTCAAAATTCTCAAGAGTCCTACACAACTGTTTTTTACCTCTTTCTTTGATGACTACCTTGCCTTTGCATCATCAAGAATGTTGAGGTTATCTGATATCATCTCCCTCAATTTTACATCTTCCTTCATCTTTGCAAACATCTACATTTACCCAAGCTTTTTCTTTCATAAATCTCTACATTCCCCCTGTCCTAAAAAATAAAAAGAAAATTAAAAATAATGAATTCTTCATTTACCCTCTATCCTATCCACTCTATAATCACACCAATCCCTCTTTCCTTCAAGGGTTTCTTGAATGTAATGAGGGAGGGAGGAAGTGACGAGAGAGGTGTAAAGAGCACTAATCCCCAAACACATCACAATTTGCAAATCTGGAAAAGAGGAAAGATCTAGAGATTCTACTTTATTTAAAATGGATACAAGTTCAACAGTGATATTGAGAAATGTAGATTTAAAAAAATAAGAGCAAAAAAGAGGAAGTAATAATGACAAAAATGTCTGCTGATCTCTGAACCCTCATAGTGTACCAGACAGGCACCATGAATACTCAGCATATAATCATACAGGTAAGACTTGGAAGTTAATTAGCAATATAATTTATAAAGGTTGGCCATACTGTTTCAGGATTTCTTTTCCTTTGGTGCCCATGGTTCTTGGTCACACTGCTTCTAAGAAAGAGGTAGTCTAGACAAAGAGTGGTGGGCAGCAAAGCCAAGTTTGAGTGATAGTAAAGTTTATGATGTAGGAAAGACATTAAGGTTGGAAGCTGACAGCAAAGGATTCTTGAGATGTCTTTGTTGCAAAAAGGGACAAGATCTGTGGGCAGAAAGAGCTGCACTGGGGTCATGAGGAGTGGCCCATTATATACTTTCAAGTTGGGAGGGGGTTACAGATAGCATAAGTCTCTAAGGAATTTTGGATGCAAGGTTTCCAGGACCTTGAGAGAGCTAGCTATTGTTGGGAAAATGTCATTTATTACTGTCTAATAAAACCTTAGTCATGAGACCCTTTAGATATATATTGGTGGGCCATATGCTTGGGGGTTGATTGCTGACACATATCTTGGGGGGGGTTAGAAATAAAGGAAGTTTCCAGAGAAATTTTTATATGTTAAAGTACACTTATAGGATCCTGGTGGAGGGATGAGATTTGGGCTAGGATTGCCTTCTGCCCTTAGCAAAGTATTGACATCAAGGCAGTTGAGTCCCTAGAGGAATGTCACTCTGCCTGTTTGAAGGACTTGTCAGTGGGCTCTAGGTCATAAGGAAATTCAATAATTTTTCTTCTGCCTTTGTTTCCCACATCAGTTTATTGAATGATAATACAAAGCTCCCAAAGAGGGAGGAAACCCAAGAGTGTTGCCCTTGTAGTTTCTAAGTTTAAGGGTTTTTATGAGTTTGTTGGTGGGCTGTTTTAATCTAATTAACCCTCCATGTGCCTGTCACCCAATCAAGTTTTTGTCCACGTCCTCATCTAACTATCGGGTATTGGAGAATGAGGCATTGAGTAGAATAGCCACAAATAATTCCAACAGAAATGAGACAAAAGGGGCCCCTGGGTGGCTCAGTCATTAAGCATCTGCCTTCGGCTCAGGGCGTGATCCCGGTATTCTGGGATCCAGCCCTGCATCAGGCTCCTCCTCTGGGAGCCTGCTTCTTCCTCTCCCACTCCCCCTGCTTGTGTTCCCTCTCTCGCTGCCTGTCTCTCTCTCTGTGTCAAATAAATAAAATCTTTTTAAAAAAAAAAGAAATGAGACAAAAGATCTTGAAAAGTTAATGTGATTTAAAGCAGTTAAGTTGAGAAGGAATTCTAGACAAATGTAAAACTTGAGCATTAGAATAGAAGCTGGAATGACTAGAATCCACCATCTTTGTGTGGAGGGACAGAGTTCTGAAAGCTAAGGAAACTGGTTGCAAAGTGGTAAGAAATAAATATGAACAGTTTGGGTGGGACCAGACTGCAAAGAAGTTAAAAATTCACATAACATTTGCTCCTTATGAAAGTCAGACAAAACTTAAGACTTGAAAACTTGTTTTCAGACAAGCTAGAACTAACTAATCTCAATTAGAAATAGTGCCAAGATATGAGTCATAGATTTTTCAATAAAATATGGTTGGAAAATAACAAATGGAAAGAGTTCAGAACACAATTTTCTGGATTTATCATGAGAAAAGGAACATCAGGAAAGCTTTTTGGTTTAAGAAATCAGAATTTGATGTCTTTATTACTTACCAAATAAGTACACTATATTTTTCATAAAATATAACTTAATTATAAATTGTTTGAAGTTTTAGTACACAGTAGTCCCCGCACACACCAATATGGAATTGCATTATGTGTTATATAAAAAAGTATTAAGTCTATTTTATTTTCCACTTATATAAAATAAGAAAACTAAAAATACTTTTGAACTTCTTTGGTCATATTTACCTACCTTTATTTTAAAGGAACTGAAAGAAAATTATTGGGGTATGTCTAATGATATTTACCAGTGGGGAGAAAATTAAAGAACCAAACATAAACAAGATATTTAAGAAATTTGATATTTAAATTATGTTTAAAATTTTTCAAATACTTAAAATTATTTCTATATATCAAGCAACCTAACCAAAATTGGGTGTAGAAAGAAACCGGGAAAAAATTAAAGAAATATGTTATTTTTTCAAAATAATTTTACTGCTTATAACTAAATTCTCAGCTAATTGTGAAGCTGACAAACTATGTTAATTCCTAATGTAGCCATTACATATTTTCTATAAATTAAATGTATTATGTCTTTAAAAGAAAACACTCTTTTTGAATGGCTTTGGGAAGGGGATATGAATTAGGGATGAGGAGAGGACTATTATATGCAAATGTTAACTACCATTTTTGTGTGATAAATTTATGGGATCCATAATAATATTACAAGTTCATTACAATGAAGAGAGTTTCAGAGAAGCTATTTAAATTGACCAACGTAAGGGGCGCCTGGGTGGACAGGCCATGAAGAGACTGACTCTTGATTTTAGCTCAGGTTGTGATTTCAGGGGCCTGGGATAGAGCTCTGTGTGGGGCTCTGTGCTTAGCGTGGAGTCTGCAGGAGATTCTCTCCTTCTCCCTCTGCCCCTCCCCACCCCCACATGCTCTCTCTCTCTAAAAATAGAAAAATTGACCAACGTGATAAATTGAGGAAATATAAGAACTGTCTGATACTATAATTTCTGTGCTACACTGCTTCTTTAACATAGCATTTAAAAACAGTCATATTAACGAAGTACACATCAAAGAATATTTCATGCAAAAGATAAGAGTTCATAATTAATATTTCATGTAGACCATTTCCATATGTGTTAATGCGGGTTAGAGCCACAAATCCAAGCTCTAGAAATTATACTGAATTATCTGAGACTACAAGTTGAGTCATTAGAATCTTTTCTGTTTTTCATCAGCACAGATGAATACCTTGTATTTCATAATTTCTAGTTTTTCTGATTTTTTGTATTTCTTAGCAGAAATCCCCTTAAAACACAAAAAAACATAAAAACAAAAAAAAAAATCCTGCATTCCCTGGACTGCTCAGATTTCCATTAATTCTTTGTCAATCAACAATAAAGAACTTCATTGAAATCCGACAAGAATTCAAAAATCTGTTCCCTTCAACAGTTTTCTCTTCCTCAGGTAAAATGTTGATTGTCTTGCTTATTTGTAGGAAAGGAGAAAGAGTTGAGGGAGTTAAAGGGATTTTATTAGTTAAGACTTGGCTCCAACTTAAGTCAGGGGATTCTGTGGGTGGATACATCTGGGAGTCTAGATAATTAGAAATTGGGAGTAAAGATTTTTCTCTAGAAGTTCATAACAGACACAAACCTGAAATGGCCGCAGTTATTTATCATTGACTGAGTACACAGGAGAATTTGCACAATGTCTGCAACTACCGTCTATAGAATCCTTTTTTTTTTCAACTTTCTAGAATTAAATATTTACCAACATTTTACAAATAAAAAGAAGAGGTCTGTTTTCAATATAATTTATCCACTCAGCTTTTTTTTTTTTTTTTAAACATAGGACCATTCAATCTGACATATGTCAGGGGCAATTAACAATCTTCTGCTAGCAGAGTACCTGCCCTACTTAGCAGGCATTTCTTGTTCCTCATTAACCAAATTATGTTCAGGTCATATATCATATTGCTGACAATAATGCCACTTTCATGCTTAATTGGTTAAATAAATGTGTAATTATGGAACTATGCTGAGATACTACTGTAAATTATTGTAACCACGGCATTTGCCTGATGTAGATTGGGATGTTATTTGATCTAGTGTAAGATTTAATAACACTAAAGCTTAATGTAGCATTTGTTCAATATGAATGAAGATATCTCCAGATGTTATTAACGTTTTAGGTAAAATATTTGAAAACTGAGTGAACATTTTGAATATTCTATAAAATGAAGGCATAGTATTTTTTTAAGAAAAATATTATCTCTGGTATGAAGCCCAGAAAAATAAACTGATAACTTGTTTCTTACTTGACATATGGTAATTAGTAGAATTTATATTTTGCTGTGGGATATTTACAGTATGACTACACTCTTAGAATACTTTTGAATCACAGCAAATATTGGCTCATTGAAAATCAAGAAAATCATGTTGGAGGAAGAGGAAAGATATTAACAGCTGTCTTAAAAATTCTTGCTCTAACTTTTTTTCCTTCTAATTAACACTTTCCTAATGAGTGCTAACAAAATGAGACTTTGACATAAATTACCGAAAAGTTCTTAAAACCTTCCTAAAATGAAAATAAATGACATATGGCAAAATGTTGACATGGTAAACATTTAAATGTATTCAGTTTTAAAATAAAGAACTTTTAAAGTATTAGGTATCAAGTCTTTCCTAAGTACTAGATGCATTACTAAGGATTCGATTTGGCTGCATTTAGCAATAATTAAATTAATGAAATTAAAAAAAATCACAGTGGCTTGAACAATTTGGAAGTGTGTTTTCTATTCACTGAAAGCAGCCTGGAGGTAAGTAGTCCAGGGCTGGTACCGAAGCTCACAATTACCAGGAACACAGACTAATTCTCTTACCTTTTCTATCGGTATAGATTAAGAGATCAAAGAGAGGGAAACTTTTTCTTAAGGGAAATATTTTAAGCTTTGCAAGCCACATATGTGCATCATGACTAATCAAAATCAACTCTGCTTCAGTCAGAAAAAGTAAATTTGCCCTTGTAGCATGAGGGTAGGTTTGGACAATACCCACTGGAATGGGTCTGACTGCATTTCAAAAAGACTATTATAGGCAAAAAACGGTGGTGGGCTGGATTTAGCCCATGAATCATAGTTTAGCAAGCTCTTTTCTAGAATGTGTCTTTTATCTTCAAGGTAAACTCATGATCCAAGATAACCGTTAGAACTATAGATATAACGTTCAAAGTGGAAGCCAGAAGAACCCCCAAAAGGTGGTAGAAGGGCCAATGGCACCAAACCTGAGAGTTTATGCTAATGAGATGACCCAGGATTGGGGGCTGTCTGTAACATAAGGATGAAACATGTGATTAAAGGGTTAGGACTTTGAGGGAGGTGATACTCCGTCTGACCTCCAGGGAGAGGAGAGTCCTGGGAACTGAATTCAAACATATGGATAATAATTCAATCAACCATGCCTAAGTGAAACCTTAATAAAAACTCTGGACACTGAAACTTGCATAAACTTCCTTGGTTGGCAATACTTTGCATATTGTTACACACTGTTGTGTCAGGAGGCTCACACATCCTGAGGACATCTTCCTTCAAAAGACTAGCAGAACCAATTCCATTACTCTTCACTTTTTGGTTTGGCTTAGTTATATCACAGTAACAGCAAGACTACATGATCATCCAAAAAATCCTGCCATTTGCCTCTCCTTATAAGTCAGCTGAAAAAATAAGAAATCCCTCATTTCCCTATCACCATGTCTAAAATTACTTCTGTCTATATTCATAGCCTCTATGTTTCTTTGTATTACAAAATAAACATAAGAAGTTTTTCCTTTATTTTTTAAAGATTTACTTATTTATTTGTTTATTTATTTATTTATTTTAGAAAGGGAGAGAGAGCACTTGAGTTGGCGGGGGAGCAGGGGAGAAGGAGAGAGAGAATCTCGAGCACTCCATGAGTGCAAGTCTGATGCAGGGCTTGATCCCACAACCCAGAGATCATGACCTGAACTGAAATCGAGAGTCAGACACTTAACCAACTGAGCCACCAAGGTGCCCCCAAAGTGTTTCCTTCAATTACAAAAAAAAAAAAAGGAAGAAAAGAAAAAAGAAGAAAACAATCTTCATCTCTTGTAACTTGACAGCAACTTTGTTTACAATTAATGTATGTTATCTTTATTACAGTAATATTCCTCAAGCATGCAAATATCCTCCACTATCTCCTATTAGACAAAATAAAAGGGAATGAAACCTTGAATTTCAAGTTTATATCCTACTCCAATTATTGCCCCAAGCCTCTGGTACCCTTCTTAGTAAATCCTCTTAACATATTTGCCTGGACTTGTTGTTTGCATTTCTTTCTTCCCACTTTACTGTGGCTTTCAGTTGATCAGTTTATCAAACTGCTCTTGGTTAACATCATCGTTGTTCTCCATTTTGCCAAAAGTAGTGATAACTGTTCTTCTCCTCTATCGGAAATTTTATCAGCCCTTGACCTTATTGACTAAATCCTTATCTCTTGAATGAGATAACATATGTTTCTTCTTTTTCTCTAATTTCACTCATCTCTTTGCTTGGTTTCCACTGCCGCTGTCTCTTCCTTGTTTATTTATTCTGTGGAGGCAAGAGAAATCTCAATAATTGTAATTGGTTGTGAGTATTTTCTATCATAAATATATATATATAAATTTATCTATTTAAAATTAAATTAAATTAAAAATTTTAATATATTTTTTAAAATATCTAATATATATTTTTTAAACTACAGAGTTTCATCCAAGCCTCTGACTTTTTTTTTTTTTTAAGATTTTATTTATTTATGTGACAGAGAGACAGCCAGCAAGAGAGGGAACACAGCAGGGGAGAGGGAGAGGAAGAAGCAGGCTCCCAGCCAAGGAGCCCGATGTGGGACTTGGTTCCGGAACGCCAGGATCACGCCCTGAGCCGAAGGCAGACGCTTAAGGACTGCGCTACCCAGGCGCCTCCAAGCCTCTGACTTTGAATAGAATCCCAGGACAGATTGATCACCAAACTTCAGCTGTAGCTCTGACTCCTCTCCTGAACTTGAACATCATTCTAAGCTCCTTTTTATCATCTTCATTTGTAGGTCTAACAAACATCTTAAACTTTGCATATACAAAAACAGAGTTTTTAATAATCCCACAACTAGGGGCGCCTGAGTGGCTCAGTCATTAAGCGTCTGCCTTTGGCTCAGGGCTTGATCCCAGGGTCCTGGGATCGAGCCCCGCATCAGGCTCCCTGCTCTGCTGGGAGCCTGCTTCTTCCTCTCTCACTCCCCCTGCTTGTGTTCCCTCCCTTGCTGGCTGTCTCTCTCTCTCTCTGTCAAATAAATAAATTAAATCTTTAAAAATAATAATAATAATCCCACAACTAAGCCTTTTTTTATTCTTGCTTTCTTCATTTTAGGACTATCAGAATCATCTTACCACCTGGCTAAACCTTAAACCTCAGAGTTGTGCTGGACTCATCTTTTTCCCTCTCCTCTCACACCCAACCTATTACCAAGTTCTGTTGAAATAATGTACAAATTGTTGACTCTTTCCCGTTCTTCCTCATCTCCACTGCTGCTACTATTGTCCAAGCTCCTTTTATCTCTTGTCTTTGTAATAAAATAGACTGCCTGTTTTCAGTTATTCAGGACTATAATCTATTCTTCTCTGTCTGTCTTTTAAAAAATTAAACCGTATCAGTTTACTTGTTTGATTAAAATCCACCAATAGTTCTTCCAATTGAAGCTAGTATAAATCAATGTTTGTTCCCTTTTAATGCCAGAGACAGACCTACATATCAGGTTCATGCTTACCTTTCTGACCATTCATTTCTCTTTACCTAGCATATTCAAGTCACACTAGCCTATTTTCTTAACATGTCAAACTATTCCTGTTTCAGAGACTTTATAGTTGACAGATCTGCTAAGATATTCTCCAAATCTTCTTATGTTTGGATCCTTAAGACCGTCCCAGTCTCAGTTCAAATGTTAGAGCCTCCCAAAGCTCTATCCTGACAAACCTATTTAAAGTAGCACCACCCTGCTCCATCATTTTGTAATACATCATCTCCTTGTATTGCCTCTCCAGCAATTATCATGAAATATGTTTGTTTTGCCTCTTTATTTTCTCTCTTTCTCTGATGGAAACAAATGTTAATTGAGAATCAGTAAGGATCTTGTTAAAATGCAGATTCTGATTTACTATGTCCAGAGTTGGGTCAGAGACTCTGCATTTCTAACAAGCTCCCAGTTGAAATATATTTGTCTAAGGATTTCATGTCTCCTGCTTGTGTGTGTATGTGTGTCTTCAATTAGAAGTTTGACGTAGCTTTTTAGTTAGGGTTTAGTTATAGAATATAACTAGATCAAGCATTGGGTTAAAATTGACTTGCAGATTTGTTTAGTCTGCAATACAGGGAACAGACGCCCTATATAATCCCCCAGGGATGGGTTCTAGAAGCTCAACTCAAAAGCATATCCCAAGAGAGCTTATTATACTGATAAGATCAGGATGTTATCTGGGGAAGGTGGAAGTGCCACTACAGTGGTTGGCTCCAGAATCCTACCACTTTGGTATGATCTGCAAAGTGGCGAACCCACATCCACAGCTTCTGGCAGCACTGATATGCTAAACACCTGGATAATAAATGGCTTATGCCCTGTTTCTCTACCCACTGGATTTATTTCCAGATCAAGATCTACACAATTATATCAAAATTACATTTAGACTTCTTCTAGTTGCAAGGGAATCATAAAATTTGGCTATTGGTTTTATAAACTGCAATACCAAAAAGGCATAGTAAGAAGAAGTCAAAATGAATAAGTGAGTTAATCCAACTCATCTGTCCAAAATAGCCCCAAAACACTGTTATTTTTGTCCCAGGGCCTTAAATAGTTTTTATTGAAAAATCTCTTACAATTTTTCTTTACCGTGCTTCTATTTTTCTCCCTCTAGTTTCCGTGACTCAAATGAGAATCTAATATGGGTTTGAATAGGAAAAAAGTAATTGAGTGTAAAACAGTGTGTGTTGAGTACACCCTTTCCTTCCAACAGCTTAGAGGTTTGATATGTCAAGATTGGAGTGAACTATTTCATGGGAGGATTACTCCTTCTCCAGGTGAATTCTTATCAAGTTGCTCAGATCTACAAGTTTATCCACTAAAGTTTAAATGTCACAATAAAGATTTAGGCAGCAGTCAGGGAGTAGTCCCCAAAAGGCTGCCCCTACTTTAGACACCAGCTGAAAATTTGGGTTTTTCCAAGGCCACTCCATTTCAGACTAGCTGGCTACAAATCCAAAGGTTCCCATGGTTACTCTCAGGTTCAATAATTTACTGGAACACCTCAAGGAGCTCAAAAAGTGCTATACTTTTTTTTTTTTAAGATTTTATTTATTTATTTGACAGAGATAGACAGCCAGCGAGAGAGGGAACACAAGCAGGGGGAGTGGGAGAGGAAGAAGCAGGTTCCCAGCAGAGGAGCCTGATGTGGGGCTCGATCCCAGAACGCTGGGATCACACCCTGAGCCGAAGGCAGATGCTTAAAGACTGAGTCACCCAGGCGCCCCTCAAAAAGTGCTATATTTATAAGTGTAGGATACAAATTTGAACTGGCCAAAGAAAAGAAAACACATAGGGTAAAGTTTGATGGGGTTTAAAGGAAAAGCTCTCACATTCCCAGAAATGTGTTACCCTTCTGTCATTCATGTATGACAAGATGCATGGAGTACTGCCAACCCAGAAACTCATTTGAACTTTGGTCTCCTTAGTTTTTACTGGGTCTTCACTAGATAGACACAAGTGGTTGAATCATGCGGTTGACCCAAAGTCCCTACCCTCCAATTACATGGACGATCTTTCTATCATAGCCAGCTCCTAGCCTGAATCATCTGATTAGCAAAAATGATCAGGTATGGTCCAGGAGCCCACCATAAATAACAAAGACACTCTTATAACTTGAGAAATTCCAAAGCTTTAGAGATTATCTTCTAGACAGGGACACAGTGAAGATTTCTCTTTAGGTAAAGTTAATTCTTCACTACAGAGCTATCTTTTCTGCAAAGTCCTTCCTGACTTCCTCTTCTTATTCCTTAGGAGAATGTATCATGCCCTTCTCTGTGTTACCAAAGCATATTATATCATTCTCTTATAGTAGACAAACTCTTATAAACAAAAGTTTAATGGTTTCAGGTTCCTGTCTCTGTCTCCCCTGCCAGATGGTGGGTTCCTAGAGAACAAGAACTGGTCCATCGTGATATTCTCAGAACCTAAAAATGATACTTGGCACATAAAGGAATCTCTTTCTCTTTCTTTTTCTCATTCTCTTTCTCATACACACACATACATATGGAAGAATGTAGGCTGATCCAAGTAATTTCATCACTCCCACATACATGTTTAAAATAAAATCCTAAAAAAGTAAGCCTTGTTAATAGGCAATTATAAATTATATTTTTATATATAAAAAAGACAACATGTTCTTTGGCTGCTAACCATACCAAAAAATATATACAAAGAATGATTTATTTCTCTATTTTGAGCATTTAAAATTGATGTCTCCCACTTTACTGACAATGTTGATGAAATGAGGCATAGGTATGGAAAAATGGAAGAGAAAGTGCATGCATCCCTTGGCCCAGTGATACCAGGACTACAGAGCAGCTCACATTTTGAAAGAGGCCTGAAGCTTCTAAAATAGATATAAAGTTCTTCCCCAAAACCCCCTAAGCATAGTGCCTTCCTTTCAAAGCACAATTTGACCAGGATAATTGACTTACTGGCAATGAGTTTTGATCTAAAAATTGAGTGAGCTCTTCTATAATTGACTTTAATATAGTTGTAAAACAGGAAGGTAAAAGCTTTCTTTCAAGAAGACTTGCAAAGTACTAATGCAGTAAATAGCACATTTGATGCTTCTATTAAAGCTCTTTGCTTAAATGGAAATTGACTATATAACTATGTTTTCACAGTCTGAGCTTTTTAACATTTGAGTAGTAACATGGATAATAAGATTCTGCATATTGATGTTTTATGGAAATAGAACACTTTCAGTTCAAACACTAGAATTTCTATAAATGGGAATTTAATTACAATAAGATTATGCCAACAACTTTTATAGTTTTTGTGACTATAGCAAAAACAATCTCTACCTAATGTTATGAGAAAACTCAAATCTAAGTACAGATATCCAAAGGCAAGCTAAGAAAGTCTGATGTTTTAATCATTATAAAAGAGTTAGGACCTACATATAATATAAAATTAGAATTCATTCATTATAATACATTTTAAATTCTGTTTCACATTTTTCTTGCTTTCAAGATTTCATATTATCTAAAATGGATCCTTCTATGTAAAAAGGGTAAGGGTCAGTCTATGAGCTAAACTGTACTACCCCCCACCCCCACCACGTTCATATTTTGAAGCTTTAACCCCCAATGTGACTGTATGTAGAGATAGGACTTTTAGGTGGTAATTAAGGTTTATGTGAGGTCATAAAGATAGATTGTAATCCCATAGGCTTGGAGACCCTGAAATAAGAGGAAGAGAGATAGATCTCTTTCTTTCTCTATCTCTGTCTCTCTGTTTTTATTTCTCTCCCCTGCTTCATGCTCCAAGGAAAGGCTATGTGAGGACATAGTGAGAAGACAGCTGTCTAAAAGCCAGGAAGAGCGTTCTCACCAGTAATCAAACTGTCTGACACCTTGATCTTGGACTTCTCTGTCTCCAGAATGATGAGAAAAAAACCTTGTACTTCTCAAGCCATCCAGTGTATGGCATTTTGTTATGTAGCCCAAGCTGATTAAGTCAGTCATAAATATTTTTTAAAGTATGTAACACAGACTATTATTCACATTTTACACAAATTGCTAATTATTTAATTTCTTATTTAAAAAAGGAAGCATAAGCGTCTTTTAAAATATTTATTACAATAGTAAACAGATAATGCTTTTTTTTCATTCATTTGTTCATTTTTTTTTAAGGTAGGTTTAGTTCTGATGTGGGGTTGTGAGGATTAGTCAAAGATAAGAGTACATAATACTGATATATGACTTGGAAGAGCAAGAGGTCTTTAGGAAAATTGTAGATGGCTGAGTATTAGAATGTGCCCTTTCAATGCCGAGCAGACATGATTTAAGAAAAGCAACAACAACAATAACAAAAAAAAAAAAAAAAGGAAAGCATGTGAAGAAGAGGATCACGGGGAGATGATTTATAAATGCATTATCTTATTTAATTCTTATAAATAATCTTACAAAAGTAGTATGGGATAGTTCTCTTTATTAGACGTGTGACCTGGAGCAAGTTATTCAACCTTCTTCTACCTCAGGTTCCTGGTCTGTTAAAAGGGGTTGATAAGGTTAACCTGCTTTTTGTATATCCTGATTTTACAGAAATTCAATATCACCTAATGTGTCAACTGCTTTGCAGCAGAGCACAGATTCCTTATCAAATCCTTTTGAACCCAAACTTTCCAATTTCTACTCAAATAATTATTAGCCTTTATAGTTAGGTCATTTCTTTTTCTATAGAAGACTCAAACTTTTATAATTCAGACCTAGAAGGGTAACCCATACACTCATCACCATTCATATGTATTTCAGCAGGCTAGTTTAAGTTGAATTTCTTGAAATCTTGGCAATTAGAAAATAGTATCACTTGTGCCAGTTTTGAGCAATGAGGAAAAATGTCTAGAATGTGTATGGAGGCAGCAGAAAGGATGATCTGACAGATTGGGAGAATCCTGAGATGGTAGGGTGAGAGAGAAGGAAGAAAGAAAAGGAAAGATGCAAGAATGTGTGAGACTGAAGGAGGAATATGATAAAAAATTCGTGAGGTGGATTTGGGAGCCAGACTTCCTTGGTCCAAATCCCTTCTGTTTAAACTTGTGAAAATTTCATGAGCTCTTACAGGCAAATTGTATAGCAACATGCATGGCAACATATTAACCAAATTATAGAGAATTTTTTTCAAATGAGTATTGAAAAGGAGGCCAAATTATTTTCTAATATTATTGTGAGAAAAAAAAAAGTTTGTTTTGCAAAAATAGCCTAATGGGTTGAATTTTGCCTCCCAAAAGATATGTTCAATTCCTAAAGCCCTGTACCTGTGAATGTGACCTAAGGATTTGGAAGTAGGGTCTTTGCAATTTTAATTAAGATAAAACAAGGTCATTAGGGGGGCTTTTATCCAATATGATTGGTATCTCTTCCTTATACAAAGTGGGAAATTTGGACACAGGAACATGCAGGGAGAACAGCATGTGAAAATAGAGGTAGAGATTGGAGTAATTCATTTACAAACCAGGGAATACCAGAGATCACTGGTCATCATCAGAAGGTGGAGGAAAGGCATGAAACACATCCTCTCTTGGAACTCTCAGAAGGAACAACATGGCCAAAACTTTAATTTTCAACAAGTAATACCTTTCAGAACTGTGAAAGAATGGCTTTCATTGTTTTAAGCCCCTCCGTTTTAGATACTTTGTTAAAGAAGCCCTAGGAAACTAACCCACAAAGAACTAATGTTAATCACTGAGTTCTGATATGACTACTACTTTTATTCCAAGACATGATTTTATATGATTAATGCACCTTATATATTTTTTAAAATGGCAAGTTCCGGATAATAATATCTTAATTTCAAATGCAAATGAAAACTATAGTCAGTTGTGATATTTTGCTTTCGTTGTCAGCATGTTGATTGACTGTATTTGGTTACTGTACATAGACGGCTCCAAAATGAACGTATTCCTTCTTTGACTTAGAGAAAAGATTCTGAGTTCTGACTCACTTTCCCAGGTGGGAAATTTAAGGTGGTTCTATGGGTAGTGCATATGGGTACATGGTAAGATTTCCTGAAACAGAGCCACCTGGGATGTTATTTGGAAGTGTGTGTGCGTGTGTGTGTGTGTGTGTGTGTGTGTGTGTGTGTGATGGAGGAAGTCTTACAAGAAGCCTGGCAGGTATTTATATGGGAGATTTTATGACCTTGAGCAAGTTAATTGTGATTCAGTTTCCTCTGTGTTAAAAATGGTATTAAGATGACGACTGATGTCATAGGATTGTTATAAGGATATAAGGTGCTTCGAATACACTTTATATATTAGCTGTCTTCACCACCAACATTACAATCGTCACACCATCTTGTGGATTATATGATGCAAAGATTTTCCTGTCCTGTGACCCACATTCGATGAGATCACACTGTTGATGTGCTTATTCCTGACAGATGGATTGGAAGGAAATTAGTATTTTCTTTTTCAAACCATGGACAAGTTAAAAAAAAGAAAAAAGAAAAAAAAAACTGAGAAAAGAGAAGATTGGCTTTATCATTAATGAGCAAGAAGCTCTATATGGTGGCTCATTTATTAATTTATTTATTAAAAACATATTTATTGAGCACCTCGCTACATGTTACACATTTTCTAGCCTGGAATCTGTGAATGAAACAGACAAATATACCTGCTTTCATGATTATTGTCACCTACTCTATGTATCATGTCAATGATGTCGGTTTTCCCATGGTTCAAAACCTGGTGGGGACAGAAAGACAAAAAAATACATGGTTCCTCACAACTTGTAAATAGATGTAATAATTTTAATAACATGGTATCTTCATATAGAGTAAACCATATAGGAGAGTCATCAAATTTCCTGTCAAGGAATTAAAAATCATCTAGTTCAGTTTCCTAATTACATAGGCCAGAAGAGCTCTGGTCCCAAGTCTAGTTGATGTCAAAACTGGAATCGCACCAGGCTTTACTGATGCTCAACTAAGACTCCCGGCTCCTAGATGGGCAACCACACCCCTGCCCGTTGATGGTGTGAGCATCTCTGCAGGGACTAGTGTGCTCTGTTAGACTGGAGATGCCAAGTAGAGGTCCCTGCGTTGATGCTAGGCAAGCTGCATGGTCATCACCCTCGAGAGGGTGATTTTACAACCGTGATTCTAATTCAATACATCTGTGGACCCATGTTTGTTAATCTTTTCACAGGAAGCTCCATAGTTATCGTGAGTTGAACAAAAAACATTGAAGAGCTTATGCCAGCAAAGGATCTTATTTTGAAGAAAGATTTTTTTTTTTTTTTTTTGGCTGAACTACAAGTTTCATGTGTTTTGGGCACTGAAAAACAGTAGACACTGTTCATCATTCAGTTGACAGAATTTTGTGTAATGCAGAAAACAAAAAATAATACTTCTTTAGAAGCTTCCTTCTGATGAAAGTCTAAGTTTATAGCATCGTCCAGCTAAACTGTCCAGGAAATACTTATGTGCCATTTTCTTTAAAATGGCAGACTGGGTTCTTTGTACCACCAATATGTACATTACATGTAATACAAAAATAATGACATGAGGTATGCTCTCTCTCTCTGTCTCTCTATATATATACACACACACTTTATATACATACACATATGTATATGTGTATGTAGTCACCACAACTGTCAAAATAAATAATCTTAACAAAAAAAATGTAAAAAGACCAATCCAAAATCTAAGAAAGTGTAATTAAGTCTATGAAATATAGAAATATTCAATTAGGGGCACCTGGGTGGCTCAGTCGGTTAAGTGTCTGCCTTCGGATCAGGTCATGATCCCAGGGTCCTGGGATCGAGTCCTGTATTAGGATCCTTGCTCTGCAGGGAGCCTGCTTCTCCCTCTGCCTCTGTCCCTCTCTCTGTCTCTCATGAAGAAAGAAAGAAAGAAAGAAAGAAAGAAAGAAAGAAAGAAAGAAAGAAAGAAAGAAAGAAAGAAAGAGATTTAATTAAAAAATATATGTCTGTTTAAAGCCAAATGGTTTACAGACCATGTCATACCATATCATATCAACACACCTCTGGCTATAAAGGTAGTTTGAGTTCAATGCATTAATAGAAAGTCCATATATATATATATATATATATATATATATATATATATATATATATTCATATGTTGAAGTAGATCTATCTTCTCCAGTAAATAGGATTGTGTGGCATTCTAGGATATGTTAAAATAAGATTATGAGTAAAGTAAAAAGGACCTTCTAGCAAAAGATTCATACCATCATCATGTTGCTTCAAAAACAGCTGTCCTAAGGAGCACCCAACTTTTTTCAGAACTTAGATTGTTTGGAAATACTACCATAATTAATATCAAGAATACAGTGACTTCTTTTAAAATATAAGTTTTGCACATAAAGCAAAAATTGGCAAGTATAAACCATTTTGCTGGTATTGCAAAAAGTTGTAATAAATCATTTTGCACTGGCACAGAATGCTCATTCTCACCATAACAAACAAACAATTTCCACCAGCAAAACTTCTTCCAGTGAATTACACCTGAGTGCTCATTAGTGCAGCAACATGCCCAAAGGAAGATCAGACAAGCTGACTTTCAACACTGTGAACTGGAGCACCTGAGGGGAGTAAGATGAATGAGACCTCTTCACTTTTGGTCTTATTAAACAATAGACATAGTACCCAGTTAGAGGAACACAACAGATTTTCTCCCCACAGGTTAAGAAATAAGAAGAATAATGATTATAATACTGAGACGGAAAAAGAAAGCAAAACCAAAAACCAATAATAAAGTTCATTAGAACGACTTAGAAGTAGGTTAGAAGTACTTTAAAAAAATGGATAGGAATTTGAAAGTCACAGACTTAATAAATGGCTTAAGGAACTTTTGTGCCGATTATACATTTTATGTTCTGAATACATAGACTTTGTGGAAAAAGAAGCGTTTCTTTTTACCTTTTCATTTGCTCTTAGGAACCTACACATCTTGAACACGTTATAGAACAAAATGCATCCTCTGTTTTTCTCAGATACACCAAATTTATCTAGAATTAATATATACTCTATGATGACTGTAGAACACAGTTTTTATTCTAATAATCTGATGTCCGTTATCTGAAGAACACATTTACTACTTAGAGAATTTTATAAATATTGGAGAAATGATAGAAAAGGATACCAGTTGTATTCACTCTCACTTAAGCAGTACATATTTACATAATTAGCTATACAAAATAAAAACTATTTACATATTTCAAGAGAATTTACTGTGGGCTCCTACTTTCATATAATTATGCATTTCTAAATATATATATATGAAAGTGGAAGGTGTACCAGTCAAAAAACATGTTTATTCATTGGAAAATACTTTCTATTCACAATGAAGTAAAAAGAAAAGAGTATAAAAATTATAACTGTTATCCTGCATTTTAAATGCAACCACGAATGTTATTTTAGCATTTTACATATGATCTTGAATCTGATTCTTTTCCTTTATATTTGAACACAGAGTTGATAAGCTAAGCTCAGTTAGGGTCTTGATTTTAGGGTTTACATTTTCAAGGTTTTACCATGTCTCGTTATTTCTATTTTTGTTTAAAATGTGATTCATTTATGAACACCAAAAGGAAGAGAAACCTTGATTTAAAAAGTAAAAAGAAATAGAAAAATTATAACTATTTATATTTTAAAAAAACAACTAGAAATAGGGTACATCTAAGACTTTTTTATTCAGCAGCTCAACAAAATCATGGCTCCCAGTGGGCCCATGTGTGATTTTCTTGACACCTTCCTCAGAGCCACAAGATGGCTGCAGCACTTTCTAACCAATATATCTATTTAGGAAAAACCAAAAAGCCCCAAGTTAGGAAAAAAGGAAGGTTCATACCTCATGTCCATTTCCCCATAAGTCCTTCAGATTTTTCATCACATCTCCAGCATTTATCTGGATCACATGACCATGTATAAACTACTACTTAGCATAATGAGAACACCACTGCTGACTTCTGTCAAACAAGACTCACACTTGACTGGGTGCCCCAGTTCTCCTGAAAGAGATAAAAGTGAGGGAGGTAGACAGTTACAGAAATAAGACTTAGATCTAGGATGTTGGCATTATCAAGTTCATTTTTCAATGGAATTTTTATGAGGTAATAAAAGCAAAATATACTAAAAATTCAAGTAATTACATAAAGAAACAGGGACCAAGAAGTTAACCCTGTAAAATTAAAAACTTTTGCTGAAAGCATCACCTCATGTTAGCTTGAAATTTTGTACAGCTGATGCATGCAAGTTTAAATTGCATTTATCCCAGTGAGTTAAAAAGTGTGTATTGCATAAAATACAATAATAAAAGAAAATCTATCATAGCAGTACTTATGATATCTTAAAATTTTCTGTTATATTATTAAAATATATTTTTGAAATTAAAAAAAATAGGTCAAATGTCAACCCAAGCTGTTTTTATTATCTCAAGCAGATTTCTCGGAATAAATATAATATAGAAGTTGGGAGTATACAAATGCTGCAGCCTGTCCGTTTGTTCTTTACGCATAGCTATTTATTCACCAAACTGATCAGTATGGGAGAGGTGGAGAATAGGATTACAGATGTGGCCTCTGCTCTCGTGGTCCTTATAGTCTATTAAGAGATACAGAGTAGTACGCAATCTGAATAGAATAAATTTTGATAAGTGTTACCATGGGAAATATGGAGTGTGCTGTGGAAACACGTGGTAGAAGCCATTCACCTGGTCTGCAGGGTATCAGAGGAAACATATTTTAGAATGAGTTACCAGGTGAATGGGGAAGATAAAGACCATTCCCAACAGATAGAATAGCACAAGCAATATTCTGGAGTCAGAAAAGAACACTGCTGGGTTTTTTTGTTTCTAAAGCGGGGGAAGGGGCAAAGGGAGAGGCAGAGAAAAAAAATCTTTTTTTTTTTTTAAGATTTTATTTATTTATTCGACAGAGATAGAGACAGCCAGCGAGAGAGGGAACACAAGCAGGGGGAGTGGGAGAGGAAGAAGCAGGCTCATAGCAGAGGAGCCCGATAAGTGGGGCTCGATCCCACAACGCCTGGATCACGCCCTGAGCTGAAGGCAGACGCTTAACCGCTGTGCCACCCAGGTGCCCCAGAGAAAAAATCTTAAGCAGGTTCCATGTGCAGTGCAGAGCCTGACACAGGCTTGATCTCATAACCCTGAGATCATGACTTGAGCTGAAATCAAGAGTTAGATGCTTAACTGACTGACCTACCCAGGTGCCCCGAACATTATTAATTTTTTTAAAGATTTTATGTGTTTATTTAATAAACAGAGAGAGAGCACAAGCAGAGGGAGCAGGAGAGGTAGAAACAGACTCCCGCCGAGCAGGACCCTGAGATCATGACCTGAGCTGAAGGCAGACACCTAACGACTGAGCCACCCAGGCCCCCCATCACTGTTTTTAACGGAAATTCAATATGGTTGGAGGGTAAGGTTTTTAGAAGAAGATGTGGAAATATGCCTAGGGATGCAATCTGAATTCAGATACCCAAGGGGCTTTTAGACCTCCTAAAAGAATTTGGACTTTATTCTAAAGAGATGGGACATTATCTGATGGTTTTAATTAAGGGAATGACATAAGTAAATTTGTATACAGAGATATTTCACTGTTAGTGTGAGGGACGGGTTAGGATACACAACACTGGAGGCAAACTTGGGAGGCTGTTTTAATAACTCATCAAGACAGACATAATAGTGTTCTGAACAAGACTAGAGGCAGGGGATTATGGAAGTGAGAGTATTGGAGAAAATGTTAGGTGCAAGCATCCAAAGACTTTAGAGGATAAATAGACATACAAGGTGGAGAATTAAGGCTGAATCTGAATTACATGGTTTGGGTTACTGGGTGGATTTTGGTGTTAGTCAGTAATATACGGGACTCAGGAGAACTTCACTGAGTATAACCCACTCTCTTTTTTAGCATATTAAGTTTATGGTACTTAGATGATTTCAAAATGTGGTTTTCCTTAACGTGTTGGTTGTAAGTCTTCAGAGCCCAGGAGAGAAGTCAGGACTAAAGACTTATTTGTTGGCCAGCCAGTATGGATATATTTTGAAACTAAAGAATTAGATTATATTGTCCAGAGCTACATGCAGGTGTAATGCAAAAGATAAATGACTGTAAGACAGAATTGTAAAGAACACCAAGTGTTTCCATACTAAAACAAAACGAACAAAAAGATCTTTGCCTATTGCATTAGGTCTTACAGCCGCTACTAAAAAACAAAAACAAAAACAAAAACAAAAACAAAAAAAAACCCACAAACCTGGGAACATAAAATAAAAGAATTCTTCTTTTATAGTTCTGAAGGCTAAAGGTCTGAAATCAGTATCGCTGGGCTACAATCAAAGTTTGGCAGGGTCGTGCACCCTTCAGAGGCTCTGTGGCAAAACCCACTCCTTATCTCTTTCAGATTCTCTCTTTTTTTTAAATAATATTTTTATTATATTATGTTAGTCACGATACAGTACATCCCTAGTTTTTGATGTCAAGTTCCATGATTCATTAGACTCTTCCAGATTCTTAAGGCTTCCAGCATTTCTTGATTTAAGGCTGCAATGACTCCAATGTCCCTGGTCAAATTGCCTTTCTCTTCTTTGTGGTTAAATATCCCTCTGCTTTCTTCTTCTTCTTTTTTCTTTTTCTTTTTTTCCTTAAGATTTTATTTATTTATTTGAGAGCATGAGGAGGGGGAGGAGTAGAGGAAGACGGAGAAACAGACTCCCCACTGAGCAGGGAGCCCAATGCCAGACTCAATCCCAGGACCCTGGGATCATGACCTGAGTTGAAGGCCAGGTGGTCATCCAGGCGCCCCCTGCTTTCTTCTTTTAAAGGACATACATGATTCAGTATTTAGGGCCCACCCAGATAATCCAGGATCATATTCTTTTCTTAACATCCTTAACTTAATCACATCTACAGAGTTTTTTGTGTCATATCAGGTAATACTCGCAGGTCCAGAGTTTACAATGTGGAATAGTTTGGGTGCCCATTATTCAGCCTATCAAATCTACTAAGAAGAATATGATACTTTCTTTGTCTATATGGAGCTCATAAGAAAGAGTGAGACAAGAATGAAATTAATTCATAGCAGATAGTGTCAAATGTCATTTAAGTTATGCAAAATAATTTAGTAATATAGAAATCTAAAGATGGAAGGACTTATCTGATTTGAGGATTTTGTAAACAGCCCTACATCAAAATGGCACAAGAGGAGAATATTTTCTTATAAGAAACTATATCAGAGTACTCTGGGAAGATGGCAAAATAGGAAGCACCAGGAATCTGTCTCCCCACCTAGACAGCAATTACACGGACAGGTCAGTCTGATGTAACCATTTTGGAACTCTGGAGTCTATTGAAGGCTTGTAACTTCCAGGGGAAGACTTGAACAGTAAATTATGACTAATTTCCATCAATTTCAGCTCTAGCAGAATAGCAGCTACTATTCCCTACCTCTAGTCACATGGCAGACAGCGGCATATGTGTTCCTGAAACAGCTTTCTTTCAGACTGTGGAAGCCAGGGTGGGCAAAAGGACTCAGTTCTCCAAATAACAGAAATCTGTGCTCGATTCACTGCTTCTGTTAACAGAGGTGCAGACAAAGGTGGGCAATAACAACAAAAACAAGCAACCACATTCAGAATGGGTAAAATATTTGTATAGACGTTTCTTTACAGAAGACCTATAAATGGCCAATAAGAACATTAAAAGGTGCTCAACATCATTAACCATTAGGAAAATGTAAATCAAGACTACAATGAGGTATCATCTCACACCCATTAGGATAGTCATTATAACAAAACAAAACAAAACAAGTGCTTGTAAGTATGTGGAGAAATTGGAACAATTATACACTATTAATGGAAATGTAAAATGGTAGAGCCACTGTGGAAAACAGTACAAAGATACCTTAAAAAATTAAAGATAGAATTACCATATGATCTAGAAATCCTTCTTCTGGGTATATACCCAAATATTTGAAAGCAAGTCTTAAAGAGATATTTGTATGCCCACATTCACAGTAATAGTATTCACAACAGCTAAAACATACCAGCAACCCAAGTTTCCATCAGTGGATGAATAGAGAAGCCAAATTCAGTAATATATACAATGGAATATCAATTAGCTTTAAAAAAGAGGAGATTCTGCAATATGCTACAACATGGGTATGGATACATGGATAAACTTTGAGGATATTATCCTACGTAAAACAGTCCGGTCATAAAAAGACACATGTTGTCTAATTTCACTTACAGGAAAGACTTATAGTAGTCAAAATCATAGAGACAGAAAGTAGAGTAGTGGTTGCCGGGGGTGGGGGACGAGGATATAGAGAGGTATAGTTTAATAGGTATAATTTCAGTTTTAAAAGATGAAAAGAGTTATGAAGATGGATGGTGGTGATGATGGCACAACATTATGAACATATTTAATAACACTGAATGACACACTTGAAAGTGGCTACAATGGCAAATTTTGTTAAGTGTATTTTACCAAATAAACATTTTTGAAAAAAAATAAAACTACATTATATACAATGATTGGGGTTAGTATTTTTAGAGGTGATATTTGCAGCACTATATATGAATTTCACCTAAAAGTATGAAAAAATATTTCAACTAAATATTTCCTGTGGTCTTAAAAACAGATTTCCCCCCTCAAATTATCTCTATTCACATTTCTAAGATAAAGAGGAAACAGAAAATTGTTCGTTTATAGAAAGCACACACACACACACACATAAACACAACTTTCATAAGTGTCTCTCTCTATTTTTATAGAGGAAGTTCTTCCTAAAGGAAGTCTAGAAGGTAAAATACTAGCATGATATATGGCTTTATATGATGACTATGAACATCTACTATTTATTACATGTATTAAAAAGAAAAATGTATTGAATATCAACAGAGATTGAGAATTGTTTTTGAACAATTTCATATAGGATTCAGCTAAACAATATATATCTATTGAGCACCTATATTGTTCAAAATTTTAAGCCCAGTGCTAGAAAGGATTTCAGGGAATTTAGTATGTATCCTTACAGATTTTACAGTATTTTTAAAGACAAGTAACACACAGCTAACATTTTGCACATTAATATAATTTTTCCACATGTAACTGTCAATATGCATAAAAATTCAAGATTTTTTTCAATTAATTTTAGAGATTGAAAACCATAGCTCCAAAATTTAAAATGATAGGACTGAAATTTCAACCCATGTAACAAGACTTCTCTTATGGGACTTTATACAATAGTGTGCCTTTGCCAAGTACTACAGGACATAAACAGTATGATAATGAGCAAGATGTACTTATTACAGTGGGTACCGGTATTCGTAGACCACTTTCTGGAAGAAGTGGGCATCATAAACCAGGCATCAGAAAAATAGCAATTATATAGGACAAGAAAAAAAAAAGAATTGGGGGGAGAAAGAATGATTTTAGATTGGAGAAATAAGGTAAAAAGGCTCACTTAAAGGGGCGCCTAGATGGCTCAGTCCTTTAAGCGTCTGCCTTCGGCTCAGGGCGTGATCCCAGAGTCCTGGGATAGAGCCCCGCATCGGGCTCCCTGCTCTGCTGGGAGACTGCTTCTTCCTCTCCCACTCTCCCTGCTTGTGTTCCCTCTCTCGCTGGCTGTCTCTCTCTGTGTCAAATAAATAAAATCTTAAAAAAAAAAAAAAAAAGACTTACTTAAAAACAATAACATTTATGCCACAGAAAAGGAATAAAACAAAACAAAATTGATTAATTACCCAAGTACAGAGTGCACAGCATCTTATTAAATTTTCCATGGAAAATAAGGTCTTAATATGGTTACTAAAATGTAACAGATATTCTTTTTCTAATTCATGCTATTTTATTAAATTGATAACCAATTAGCTTTCCTAAAGAATGCTGTATAATAACACTGTATTGACCTTAAAGATTAAAATTAAAGAAAAAATATTAAACTATCGACACAAGAGTCATTTCATTAATCTTTAAAATAAAATGTTCTTTTTATACATGAGAAATCTAGCATTAGTAGCAGAAAACATATTGCTAACTGGACGTTGATTTGGATTCTAGAAAGATAAGCTGTGAGTTCTATGAGAGAGAAAATATAATTTTCCCTCTACCCTTTCCCAAGAACCTTCTAGGTTCTTGGCTGAGATCACCCTGTAATAAAAGACAGATTAACAGAAGAAAAACAAACAGAAGTTTAATAACATGTATACCTTCTGTATACATGGAAGAACCCAGGAAAACAAAGCAACTTCTGGAAATGGCCCAAACCACCACCTTAAATACTATCTCTAACTAAAAGAAAATGTCAGGGAAGGGAGAGGCCAGTTAGGAAGGTTACCAAGCAAAGCACAGTAAGCAAGGGTATACGGTTGTAGGCAGATCCTTCTCCCCTGATAAGAGTTTCTAGAGATTTAAACAACTACCTCTTTCTGATACAGAGGGAGCCACTCTTGCAAATTGATATTTTCTTTATGAATGTAAATGTCTCTTACAAAAGGGTAACATCCACTGGATTTTCAGAGATTTTCCTATGTCTGACATTTCTCTAAGACAATCCTTATGCCAAATAGACATGTTTTGGGGTGGTATATTCTGTCCCACTGCAGTTCAGTGCTCCCCTGAACTCATGGTTCCTGAATAGAATCTCTGCCAGGGCTTGTTTTATCTCTCTTCTTAGTTCTGCTAGAACACAGTCCAGAGACAGAGATGTTATTGGCATCTAATCAAAATAATATGTCTTTTCCTGCCAACATTTTATCTTGGTTGACCTTCAGTTATGAAATGCTGTTTTTTTCCTTTTTTGTTGCTCTAAATTTTGTAATGGGTGCTCAAAACATAGAAGGACTTAATGGTAATTGTCAAATGCAGTGCATCAAAATGCATTTTAATTGACACCTTAAGAGCTTGGACATTATGATTTTAATTTACTTCTGAAGTCTTAGAAATGTAATGGTCTCTAAAAATGTATTTAGAACCTGGAAACAAAGAAAGTAAAGATGTAATCTGAAGAAGAGAGGTTTAGATGGTGGGGGCAGCAAAAGTGGTTGTCTGTTCTTGACCCCCTGAGTACTGAATGGGTAAGGGAAAGGGAAATACAATTGAAAATAAAACATGAGATGGAGAACTGAGAATGTAGAAAGAATGGATTTTCCCTTGAAATTAAACAGTAGAACTCATACTGCTGTTATATCTCTCTTACTTACTAAATTTAGGGCTCCTTTCCTGGAGCCTCCTGGGCTTTCCCTACCTACACTGAATGTTTTCCCCATTAAAACTCTCAATCTGTTCAAGCTGTGGGGTGAAGGAGATTGTGTTATTACTCTACTGCTTAAAGGGAAATGAAATCTGCAGTGGCTTCCAGAAAAGAGAAAAAAAAAAATCAAACCAAAGACTCTTCCATCACAAATGAGAATAATACAAGTAAAATAAGTCAGTATAAGATTGCTCTGAGCACAAACATCATTTTGCTGAAAGCTTCTTTTAAAAGCAACCATAAAAGAGCATTCACTAGTCAATATTACATTCTTTGGGAGTTAGGAATTGAAAGGGTTTGTACTACTTATTATGATCAAAGAATCTAAACATAAAATGAGTTCTTAATAATCACTTAGTTTAATTCCTCTTTCAACAGAAAAAGGCACTATGTCCTGGGAAGATTAAGAATAAGAACTCTGACCCGCCAGTTCTCAGTCCTGTACTCTTTTGTGCATTGGCTATCATAATTTTTTTTTCATGTTTAACTTTGACTACTTCTTTGTCTAGATAATTCCATAACTGCCTCATGCAATTTTTCCAGGTAGCTTTTGTCTTTTGCAATGCTTAAATATTTTACTTTCTTGGATAATATATTAATTGCATTATTCCTTGTATACCACCGTGACAGGATAATTTGTTGAGATGTTGTGTCATCCTAGTACTTTTCCTTCTCTGTCTCCAAGGAGTTGTGTCCTTTTGCCTTAAGAATAGCTGTGTTTCAAAAGCTGATGGTGACAGAGGACTAGGACTAAGGATTTCTGCACACAGTTGTGCTAGTTTTCCAGTCCTGTCCAGTACACACACCTGGGCAGTGTCATCCATGTACTGGGTAATCTCTCTGTGTTACAACATTTGAAGTTGTTGGGTGTCCATCCTGCACCATTCTATGGTAGACCTGCTACCTCCTTTTTTTTTTTTTTTAATAAAAAACTTATTTGGTCCACCCAGAGGTGTATAAGAATGACAGAGGAAACTACACGATCAAAGCAGGCTGACTGCAAGCATACACCCATTCATTGTATAAAGAATATGCTTGTAGTTCACATGAAAGACGGCAGTACTACTTATCTGCAGGAGATATTTTACTAGCCCTGTGTAACTAGATTTACAAATTCCTCAAGAGAGTACAAAAATCTATACATTTAAAACTTGGTTCTGTTAATGAAACATGTGTTGGTCAAAATAAAAGACACATAAAATCTGCAGAAGAAATTCAAAACATCACTTTGAATTTGCAAACTTCAACCTAATTACTTTCCTTGTATTCTGACAGACACGAGGTGACATAAAGAGACACAAGGTGACATAAAGAGATAGTGAATGACTAGGGAGGGAAGTAAAAGAGGTAAGATGTTAAAAGAGAAGGGTTAGAATCTCATTACTGAGAGCAAGATTAAGACCCTGATGATTCCAGGAGGGCAGCCCTAACCCATTGCTTCACTGGGCCTCTAAAAGATAGCAGGACATCCGAAAAGGATGAACTTTGCAAACTTGAGCCACAAGTTTCAAGTCTGCTTTGTCAAATATCCACAAGTAAATGTTAAAGCCACAGAACAGCATGCTTTCAAGGGAGGATACGGACTTGACAAATACATATAAAGAAATGGTAAATGTGGACAAAAATCCAGAAGGTCCATTATAAATTTTTTAGTGTCTCAAATCAGTTATGGTATCCTGAATGGAATGGAAAAAGTCCCCAGTTATGACTAAGAAGAATCTATTTGTCACAATTATGAGACATTCAATTTGTTAAGAACTATCAAGTGATGTGTAATGACCAATTGTATTTATTAGTCTAATAAGGTTGCCGAAACAATAGATCACAGACTGGGCAACTTACACAACAGAAATTAATTTTTCTGTCAGGCGTATAGGCTGCAAATACAAGATGAAAGCACCAGCACGGTTGGTTTCTACTAAGATGTATCTCCTTGGCTTGCAGACAGCCACCCTCTCCCTGTGTCCTCACATGACTTTTTCTCTGTCTCTTCCTCTTTTTGAAGTCATTTATCTTAATTTCCATGTAAAGGTACTACGTCCAAATGCAGTCACTTTGAGGTTAGGGCTTTGAAATGTGGATTTGGGGAGGACATAATTTAGTGCATAATACCCAGAATAGCTTAAACAAAAGTGTTTATTTAGCTTGTTGCCATCCAAAAACAAAACAAAACAAAAACCTTTTATAATAAAAATAAAGCTCTAAGTCCAAAAAGAACAGGAAAACATTACAGAGGTATACTAGATGAACAATGTCAACAAAACTAAAAACTGGAAAGTAGACAGATGTGTGGTAATATACTGAGAGCATAAGAGGATCAAGTTCAACTGTCTCTAAGGCAGGAGGCAACAAGAAGTCCCAAAAGCCTCCAGATTTAGAGGCACCAGTACCTCTGAGGGTGGAAAAGCTGGATGCAGGGGGGTTGAAAAGAGTAAGATTGACGGCAACCGTGCAATTTAATTAAACCTTCAAAACATTTTCCTTTTCTCAGTTCCTACCCTTCTTCTGCTCTTTGGTTAATTTAAACTAGAGATATTTTAGACATGGGGGTAGCTGGCATCACCAAGAGTGACATTAATACATGAAACTGAAGCATGGAATTGTCATCTAAATAATGAGAACTCCCTTTCTTCTTCTCCTTCTCATATTCCAGAACAGTGACATACAGAATTATAGCTATGATAGGAAACTAAAGAATACATTCTGGAGTAATGAATTGACTTAAAAAAAATGACTAAAAAAATCAGGTGGGGCGCCTGGGTGGCGCAGTAGTTAAGCGTCTGCCTTGGCTCAGGGCGTGATCCCAGCGTTCTGGGATCGAGCCCCACATCGGGCTCTTCTGCTGGGAGCCTACTTCTTCCTCTCCCACTCCCCCTGCTTGTGTTCCCTCTCTCGCTGGCTGTCTCTGTCAAATAAATAAAATAAAAATCTTAAAAAAAAAAATCAGGTAATCTGTGCATCCTACCATGAAATGACTGAGACACTACACAAGAGAAACATTGTTACAGATCATGCATTCAACTTTAGATACCTTCTGAAATATGAATAAATTACTAGGCATTAGAGGACAATTTCCAGGAGAACTATTGTTTCTTCAACATTCCTTCCACTTCCTTCCCAATGGAGAGTTTCACTAAAATAACACTTTGCTTTTTTGTTCCCTTATTTCTCACTCTCCATGATAGGGGAGATGGCTTTTATAAGTGATAAGTTGGAAAGAGTAATTATCAATGAACACATTTTTCTCCCTTGTTTCTTTTTTTTTTTTTTTAAGATTTTATGTATTTATTTGACAGAGATAGAGACAGCCAGTGAGAGATGGAACACAAGCAGGGGGAGTGGGAGAGGAAGAAGCAGGCTCATAGCGGAGGAGCCTGATGTGGGGCTCGATCCCATAATGCTGGGATCACGCCCTGAGCCGAAGGCAGACGCCTAACCGCTGTGCCACCCAGGCGCCCCTTCTCCCTTGTTTCTTGGGGAAGAGAATTGCATTCTTCTCTGATATTTCAGCCTAAGCTAAAGCAAGATTAGGGACTTTTCAATACAGATATACAGAACTATATTTGTTATATATATATATATATATATATATATATATATACTTATATATTATATTATATGTATATCTTTAGTTAGAAATCTGCTGATTTTCATGTGTGCTACAAAGCAGTATAGGTTATTAGTGTTAACCCAGGTAATCAGCCCTACATCTGCTTCTGTAAATTAATTACGTTTCCCAATAAGCATTTTTCATCAGTACAAGCCATTCTATGGGGAAAAGTAGTAGAAATAACCACCATGGCACACAAGTGAAAATGTTTTCTCAGACTACAGTGTGGATGCTATGTTATTAGACCATTCTAACAACAGAAAACAAGAACAAAAGAGCACTGTGGTGCCAAAACTATGGATTTCATAGTACAAGTAGACAGTGAGTTTTGAATAGGCTGCATGGCAAAGGTTGGCTCTGTAGGAACACCTGGGCCCTGGGCTGGCAATCAATAACACATTCTAAATTTTGCAAAAATGTACCAACAACTCAAATATCCCCTTCTGACACTGAAGCTGTTTTTCTAGGTAGTTACCCTATTCCGTTCTACACTTTCTCAGAATGATATAGTAAATACAGAATGCCCTTAATAATCCCTTAATGAGAAAGTTCCACAACTAGGTTAAAGTTTAAAGTCATGGGTCGTAAGCAATTGGCATACATTTATTGATATCTGCTGAAGCTGAAACCTACTTTTTTTTTTAATCTGCCTTCCTACGCTCAGATATGACTGAATCGTTGCTTCAGATTTTGCCAACTGCAAGTAGTGAGTTCTGAGAACACAATTTTACTTTGAATACCTTGGGCTGTATTAAGTCCAGTGCTTATAACATCATGGAAATCATTAACTGTTTCTACTATTTAAAAATAAAGTTTGTGAGAGACCATGCCTTGATTTAACAGGACACTGGCTGGGGTGCCTGGGTGACTCAGCTGGACATCTGCCTTTGGCCTGGATCATGATCTTGGGGTCCTGGAATCAAGCCCCACATCAGGCTCCCTGTTCAGCAGGGAGTCTGCTTCTCCCTCTCCCTCTGCCTCTCCCCACCACTCATGTTCTCTTGTGCTCTCTTTCTCTCTCAAATAAATAAATAAAATCTTAAAAAAAAAAAAAAAAAAAAGACAGGATACCGGCTTCCTTGAATTAACTGTGCCAGTCAAAGAGTTCAAGTTGCACATCCCAGAGGAAGCCCATTTCTACCTGAGGGTTTGAAACCCTTCTAAATGAGATTTAGTAGAAATAGTAGTTGGGACACATAGCTCTTCACCTTTAATGTATTGAAATTCAATTCTTAAGCATGAAGTAATATGATTTAGGCTTTAACTTCAGAGGAATTTATTTATTTGGACTTTAATTTGCAAGAGGTTCTAATTTTAGAATTTTAATTTTTTTTCTGTATATTCCACAATGAGAGTAGGTTAATCTTCAAGTTTAAAACATCTCTGTAATGCTGAAGTTTTATCTCACTGCTTAACCTCTGATAGGCTATGTTGGAAAATGCATCTGGATCTAATCTGGGCTGCATAGCAGAGTGAATTTTCAGATTTCGGTAGAGGGTTGACTTGAAGTTGATTTATTTAATGTACAATCCTGATCTATTTCATAGGTTTTCGAGGGCAAAATCTATACTTCCAATCAGTTTCCTGGATGGGTACCCAAAGCAAATTTGTTGCAGAAGTAAATTTGTCATGAAGCATATAAAGCTTAATCTTAAGGGCTCCTCACTTGCATGGCCTCCTTCCAAGGCCTTGGGAGGGACCCTGCAATGCAGTCTCATAGGCATATATTTTGGCAAGCTTTTCAACAATAAATCTATTATCTACAATCAGGTAAGACTATTGTTTCTTTTCACTTTGGCTTCACTTCCATCCCAGTTTCCCTCCTGTTAGATGGTGCTTAAGGACCTGCAGGCTATTTCTTGAATCTAAATATAGAGAAAATGATTTGGGAATACATTTAGTGTACGTTTAGAGATTGCAGGTATGTGGTGCATGGTAATATTTGTGTTAAATTACTGCTAGCTGCCCTGGTGTAGAAGTGACTTCCAGGAATACTGATACTGCCCACTGAACTGACTCAATAGGCATGGTAACAAACTACAGAACCAGACGTAATATAATTAAAATAATTCCAGTGGTGTCAAAACCATAATATGTGCACAATGGAGGGGAAATAGATTCACATGTATAGAACTGATAACCAGTGTAAACCATCCAAATATTAGATACAGGGGAGGTAAAATTCCTCTTACTGCTATCTATTCAATATTGAAGTTTTTTCATGTCAGGAAAATATTTGATAATGAAACATACTCAATTATAATAATATCACATGTTTTCCATTAAAATATAAATTATGTAAATAGAATAATTTACCAAAATTTCCGTTTGTTCTATAAATATCAAAAGTGACTGCCTAAGGACATATTCCAACTATGAATACTCAAAAAATTTCTATCAACCATGAAGCAAAAAAAAAAAAAAAAAAAAAGACTAAAATACTTCCCATTGTGTCTTTTTTAAGAAAATATTTTATTTATTTATTTGACAGAGAAAGAGAGAGAACACGAGTCGGGGGAGGGGGAGAGGGAGAAACAGACTCCCCGCTGGGCAGGTACCCAGATGTGGGGTTTGATCCCAGGACCCCAAGATCATGACCTGAGCCAGAGGCAGATGCTTAACAGACCAAGCCACCCAGGCGCCACCTTCACATTATTTCTATAGAAAATTATACTACAATTATAAACATAAGAAGGAAAAATCAAAGAGAACAAAAGAAAAAATCAGTACAATAAATTATAAAATATTTTTAGAAATATGGGAGAGTATATTTCTAACATGGAACAAGAACAAGGTTTTCTATAAAGGAAAACTTCAGAAAATAAGAAATCTTGGAACTATGCATATAATAGAAACTTCTTCGGATTAAAAACTTGATAACAGAAATATAAATGGTAAAGGAGATTTTTTTAAGATAAGTTTAAGAAAAACCTCCAAGAAAACACAACAAAAAATGAATATACACAATAGGATGGAAAATATTAAATATTTTAGTGTATTAAACTAGACTATCCAATTCCTCATTAACTGAAAAAGAGAACAGAGAAAATGAGGAAAGAAAAGTATAAAAGAAATAATTCAATTTTTTTCTAGAGTGGATAAACATAAATTTTCATAAGGAATGGTCTAGTCAAATAGTAATCATACTAAATGGAAAAAGTAAATTCATTAAAGTACAGTTCAGGAAAATTTCAAACATAAGGAATGAAAAGAATGGCCTCCTGCAACACAAAAAAAAACTTGGAAAGAGAGATAGAGAAGGAAAGGTTTCATACAAAGGAGCCAGCATCGAAATGGCATTGCACTTTTCAAGAAAACTAGACTCTGCCTTTCACTATCCTTAAGAAAAATTATTTACGAGCCAGAGTTCTATATCCTGACACCTCCTCAATTAACTTAGTATGAAAAGTTGATCAAGATTATTTTCAGGTAAGCAAAGTTTCAAAAATAAGATTCTTTCAAGCTTACTCTCTCTTTCAGGAAGCTAATGAAAGATGCTCTCCACAAAAATGAAAGGGTGAAAGGAAGTTCAGATGGTTTAGTAAATGAAAAGTGGCCATATTGTATTATGTATGTATCTCAATCATAAATGAATCGGGTCTCTATTGCTGTTGTAACAAATAACCACAAACTTACCAGCTCAAAACAACACCCAATTGTCATCTCACAGTTCTGTAGATAGAACTGTACAGTCTCAGACAGGGCCCAAAGAATCTGTTTGGAATCTCTCTAGGCTAAAATCAAGGTGTTGGCTTGTCTGAACTCAACCTGAAGGATGTGGGGGAGAATCTTGTTTCCTGGTTCACTCAGGTGGTTGGTAGAACTCTATTTTGCTTGTAAGACTGAGGTCATATTTCCTCAGTAGCTTTTGGCAATGTCCGTTCTCAGTTTCTAGAGGCCACTGGCATAGTTTGGTCCCTAATCCTCTATGTTCAAAGCCAGCCTTGGTGGGTTGAGTCCTTCTTACACTTCAAATCTCTCTGTTCTTTACTTTTTCTTCACTTCTCCTGCCTTCTTTTCTGCCACATCCTTTGACTGCTTCTTTTGCCTTCCTCTTCTGGTTTTAAGGGCTTATGCAATTACATGTGGCTATCCAGATAATCCGGCAAAATCTTCCTATTTTAATGTCAGCTGATTCGCAACCTTAATTTTATCTGCAAAATCATTTCACAGCAGTAGCTAGATTAGTGTTTGATTGAATAACCAAAGGACAGGAATCTTGGGGGAACATCTTTATAATCTATTCTGCCTTCCACAGTGAATAGTAGTTAAATCATCATCATAATGTAAACACTGATTACTGATTTGACTCAAGTTTTACATGTAAAATTCTTGAGAGGATTAAAGGGAGGGGTATTTCTGCATAAATTTTAATGGTTTTGTGGGGGAACTGTAGGAGACCTGCAGTATTTTCTTGTATAGAAATACCTTAATTTGAGTAAGCTTGGAATAGAAGCAAATCATTTAGAAACATGGAGGTAAATACTAAGACAAATTGGCCAAATGGTTTAAAAGTGTATGCTTTAAAGAGTGGGACAGCAATGAGGAGGACAGAACATTATTTTTATAATTATAAACCATGTAATATTATTTTATTTTAGTAAATTATGTACTTTATTTTCTAAATTACATTATTTATTACTTTAATAAAAATTAAAATAAGCAGAAGATACATTAGAAATTGTGTCAGTTCTACCTTAAGTTACTGATCCATCTTTTTAAAGCATGATATGTGGGTTTCTTTTGAAAAACTGTGGGTTGTATTTTGTCTTTTCTCTGATGTCCATTTTGCTCGTACTCATTGGTACACATTAGTAAAAATGGATGATGGGGGCTGAGTTTGTGTACAAAATTAACACGTTCAAATAAAGACTCAAATCTTGCTCTCATTAGCTTTTGTATAAATGAGCTATAATATAAATTGGTTGACTGAGTTTGAAAGCACTGAACTAATGAACCAAATGGTATATTTGGCTAGTTTACTTAAATAATACAATTTGCTTAAAATATATTTGAAGACATTTACCACTAATTGGCCAAAAATTTAACTCCTAGAACCAATTAGTGTTTTGTAAGTGCTAATGGCCACTATAGCTCCATGATAAGGAGGCCATGTCTCTCAAGGGAAATAAAACCCAGTCCAGGCTCTCTCATGAAACTCCTTAAGAAAAAATGATTGCTATGGTACCTTTCCTAGAGTGGGAATTTTTTGATTAATTTATCAATTTGGAAGGCATAATCTTATTTTACAAGGAAAACGGAAATGATAATTTTCCAAAGTTATATAGCAGAAGGTACCTTAAATATTTTTGAAAAGCATTGTTTTTGCCAAGATAATGACATGTATCTTATTTTTTAAAATTTTTCCTTTATCAAAAATTGACTGAGGCATGTACATATGCCTTCTTATTGACAGGTAAAGCAAGCCATTCCATTCTAAGATTATCTGTACTATCGGAGAGTTATTATTCATGGTTCCAAATAAAATTTAAATTACTAGAGATGGTAGAAATTTCTGCCATAAATATTTAGTGTCTAAAAGTGAGCAATTAGTCATATTTAGTCAAAGAAAACAGATGCAGTAATTAATTACTTTTTAAATGGGGATTGAAAGAGTAATGTAAAATTGTAGCTGAGTTCCATTGTTTGGTATCTCAGTAATATAGAAACTATAAAAAAATCAGACTAAGCATAAATCATTCATGGGGCAATTAATTTTAATTAAGGCAAGTACAGAATCCCATATGGTTTTAGACATCATCTATTCATTAATGCAAACAGTCTGAGAGGAGCCGTTTGGAACGTTTTGGTTGACACCAATGGTGGACAGCCCTGGAGACACTGGTTAAACATCCTCTAATTTTTATCCTGCTGTGCATTCGTGGGCAAGAATCCATGTTTAACAGTCTTTGGCATGATGGAGTATGTGAGAGGAATTTATTGTGTCCGTTATTTCTTTGAAAATCCGTATCACACAATGTGCTTTCTCCTTGGGAAGTAGGATGTGCTCACATCACACATTTTCCTGAAATGTGCTCTCTTGGTGTTGTTTTGAATATGTATCTATTTCTTTTCCCCCCATGTATCCACAGGCATATGCATACACATAAACACATTTGTGTTAGTACCTGAATATTAGTGTATCTTTTTAATATATGCTATTTCTGCATATATTAGTACTTTGGAGGTTTAATCCAACTATACTATGCATTATGTCACTTATTCTCTGTATGTCAGGAATTTAGGAGCAACCTAACTGGCTAGTTTGGGCTCATGAAATGGAAGCTAAGATGGCAGCCGGGACTAAAGACATTTGAAGGCTTAACTTTGGCTGGAGGAACTCTTATCTAGGGTTCACTATGGTTGTTAGTAGGAGGCCTTGGCTTCTTACTGGACATTGCCAAGAGGCTTTAGTCCTTCACCGTGTAGGTCTCCCTTTAGGGTTGCTTTAGTGGACTCACACATGACAGCTGGTTTCTTCCAGAGAAAGTGATCCCAAAGAGCAAGGTGAAAGTTATAATATCATTTATGACCTAGCTTTGTCATATTTCTCAGTAGCCTATCTACAGACATCCAGTGTGGGAAGGAATTATACAAAGCCATGAATTCCAGCAGTTAAGATTTACTAGAGGATATCTTGGAGGCTGGTTGCAATGTCGAACTGTATGGAGTTATAATGAGATCTTTAAGCTCAAGAGCCACACTTTAGTCTTACATCAGCAGCTGTTAAACAACAGCCTATAAATGAGGAACTTTTTAATAGTAAATAAATTACTCACAGTTATTACACCAATATGTACCCTTCTAAACTTCTGCATTCTATGTTAATAACAAATGTAATTATCTCAATATCAAACCTAAGAATCACATTGGATAGGACACATTTTAAATGGTTATTGTGCAAAAGGTGCTAGATTTTGGCTCTACCAGCCTAAAATGCTTTGTTTTATTAAGACTTTTGTTAGTTTTTTTTGAGGTCTTGATATAGCTAAACTCTTCTACAGAATAAATGCACTGGAGAAATATTTTCTACTTTGTGTAGGCAAGGTTAAAAACACTTTAATATTAATCAATAGTCTTTTTTTCTTAATAAGCCATGTCTTAATAGACCTGATGTCCGCTTATCCTGCATATCAGTAAGTACTGTTAGAATTGCTTTCAGTGATATTACTTTGAATCTTCTATTTCTTTTTTTTTTCAGATTTACTCATTTATTTATTTGAGAGAGAGAGAGAGCATAGCGTGAGCATGGGGAGGGACAGAGGGAGAGGGAAAGAGAAACTTTCGCAGACTCCGTGCTGGGGTGAATGCAGGGCTTGATCTCATGACCCTGAGATCTTGACTTCAGCCAAAACCAAGAATCAGACACTTAACTGACTGCACCATCCAGGGGCCCCAATGAATTTTCTATTTCTGAGAGTTGAAAATTCAACTCCAAAATTTCATAAATGACATTTTTTGGTATTAGTTGTAGAAAGTGTTACTCTGAACAGTTATTGCCTTTACTTTCAATCTCTCTCATCTAAAGTAATTTTTTTTATTTTAAAAGAAAGTAATTTAAAAATGATATAATTCATGAGTGTTGAAACCCTTTAAAGCATCAAAGATGGTAGCCATTTTGATAATCTTTTTTAATCTCCTTTGGTTAGGTTTACTTCTTTCAAATGCTAATATGAAAATAATGTGCTAATTAAAACAACAATGAAACTTAGAGTTATATAAAGAATATTTTTATGGATCAATTGCAGCAACCAAATTATTTTGTCTGTATTAACTAGGTGGATTTTGATGGCATTAATTAGAATACTTAAGAAAAGACGAAATTTCATTAAACTCAAAACAAAATAAAAACTACTTGATTATAGATTCAACCATCATTTTGTAATGTATTTATCCCTTTTCTGCATTTAAAAAGAAGAAAAAAAACTACAATTCTGGAACAAATCAGTCTTTCATTCACTCAGTACATATTTGTTAACGTTTATTACCCAAGAAATGATATATTATTTATATTACTATATAAATATATATATATATTAATATAAATAGTATTAAATAAATGTGACTTCTTTACCATAAACTTACTCTTTAGTTGGTATAAGTGACTCTCAAGATCCATGGTTTATCTTTGTTATGCCAAATTTTAGTGTTTACATATATGAAAACAGAAACTTTAACACTAATACAAGAATGGGTACCCCAATGTTGCTTATTTTTTCTCAATATAGTTTCATTATAAGACACTATAAAGTTCCGGGAAAAAATCAATCCACTTATTCTAGTATCCTGGTTAATTTGATTCTGGTTAAAATTCTGGGTTTTATTATTTTCTAATAAGTCAGAAAATAACATTCAAAATATCAACAGTATTAGTAATCTATTGCTGCATAAAAATTTAACACAAACTTTAGAGGCTTAAAAAAACCATTTGTTATCTCAAAGTTTCTGTGTGTCAGGAACCTGGTTTCTGAAGACCTGGTTCCTCTGGCTCAAAATCTCTCATGATACTGCAATCAAGTTGTCAGGTGGGGTTTCAATCCTCTCAAGGCTCAACTGGGGAAAGATTCTTTTCTAAGCTCACCCAGGATTCAGTTCTTCACAGGTTATTAGATTGAGAATGTTAGCTCCTCACTGGTTGTGGCGCAGATGTCCTTAGCTCCTTGTCATGTGGGATCCTCTTTAGGGTAGCTCACAATATGCTCTTCTCCAAAAATAGTAGCAGGTGAAGTAGGACTCAGTTCTCCAAAGTCCTGACAGAGAACAAAATGCACATCTTGTGCTGGAGGTAGGACTGATAGCAGTGGAACCCTCACCAGATCATTCTGTGGGATAGTGTTGGCTGTCATTTCTGACAGTGTTGTTCTTTACCCAATTTTTCAGCTATACTATTGATGATATAAACTTACCAAAATCCATTTGATGAATAGCCTGACTACTTAAATTATCCAAAGTCAGGTTGTGCTGCCTCCAGCTAAGTGTCTTGATGAATTAGTTATTTTTCTTACTCATTATCTGCACTTTCTCCAGTAAACAAGAGTTTTAACATAATGTGACTGTTAAAAATTAAGTCAAGAAACTCAGATTTTCTTTTTCTTCACAACTAATACCAATTTTCATGAGTTTTTAGGTATTATTCTGTAGACACAAAATTAATTTAAATTATACATAACATTTTACATTTATTATGCAGTTTTTCTATATGCCAAATGATGTTTTATGGCTTTTATGTAGATTATTTAATTTAATTTTTATAAGTATTCTTTGAGATATGTTTGATTATTTTTTTGAGATTTTAAAAAAAAGAAAAAAAAGCTCAAATGTTGTTAACTTAAATAACTTCCCCAGAGTGATAAAGTTGATAAGTAGTAAAAGTAGGCTTCAAATCCAGATGGTCAAAATCCCTGAGCCTTACTCTTAGACACAATATTTATGTTTTTTTCAAAGTCCATAGGAAGCAGTAACAATATGACACTATTCAAAGTGACATGAACATATGACATAAGGCACAAAAAGACAAATAAATAAAAAATAATTATTCATTGGAATAAAGTAAGAACTACTACTCATCAAAAGTCACCATGAAGATAGTAAAAAATGCCCGTTTCAGGGTGGCAGAAGCTATTTACAATGGATGTATCCAACGAAGACTCATACTCATAATAAAGAGCTTCTATAAATCAACAACGACCATGAAAACTATATACAATAGAATAGAGCAATGGATATGAACAGATATTTCACAAAATATAGATACATGAATTCCAAATTAAAAGTACTCAACTTTATATTTCATTAGGGAAATATAACTAAGACCATAATGGGATACTACTCTATACCTCTTCTCCCAATAGCTAAAATAAACATAATTGACACTATTTGTAAAATGTGGATAGCCAAAGTCCTTATGTACCGCTGCTTGGGGTATATACTTCCAGTTTGGAAAAGTCTTTGTGACTATCACTCAAAGATAAATGCAAACCCTATGGCACAGTAATTAAACTGCTAGATACATAAAAGGAAGAAATGCTTTCATAGCTTGATGAAAAACATAAAACAAAAAATGTTTATAACATCATTTTTTTAATAATCAGAAAACCCTAAACACCCATCTACCCTTCAAAGGTAACCTAGGTAAATATTTTGTGATTTAATCATACCATTGTACATTGCATGGCCATAGGAAGGCACAAACTATGGTTATTAAAAACAAACATGCATAAAAATGCACAGATTGTCAGAGTACAACTTGCTGAATTCTTGCAATGTGAACACATCTGTGAAACCACCACTGGATCAAACCTTAGGATATACTGGCCTAACGGAGAACCCACCCCAGTCCCTATCCCCTCCAAAGGCCACTACTATTTTGATTTCTAACAGAATAGTATCTCCCCCTTTTGAACTTTATGGATACTGAATCAATAAGCACATGCTGTTTTGTGTTTTGTTTTGTGGATAAACATTATACTTGTGAAATTCTTTCACAGAGATGATGTTTTTGCCTGGGGGTTGTAGGAGGTAGTTTCTCAAGCCAAGTAATAGAAGTCTTACAAAAATCAATTGCTTAATTATATCAACATGATTAAAAATTTGTATAACGTTACCATTATTAAAATAAAACAAGTAGAGAAATAATTTACATCATACAAAACAGGCAAAGATATTGTAAATCTATAAAGAACTCCTATAAAAGATAAATACTTAATCAACATAGAAGCAAAGGATTTTAGCTGGTAGTACATGGAAGATGAAATCTATTTAGCTAAAAAAAAAAATTGTAATAGTTTTCTTTTGCTGTATAACTAATTATCACAAATTTAGCAACAGAGAACAACCTTTATTATCTTATAGGTACCATGGGTCAGGAGTGTTAAGTACTGGTTAGATGAATCTGCTCAGACTCTCATGGGCTAAAATCAAAATGCCAACTGAGCTACAGTTCTCATCTGGAGCTCAGGTTCCTCTTCCTTTCTTCATTTTGTTTAGAAGACTTTGGTTCCTTGTAGGGATGTCCCTGCTTTCTTACTGGTTGTCCAGTAGGGGCCATTCTCAGCTTTTAGAGATTACCCTCTGGTTTTTGCCTCAAGACTCCCTGCTCTCACAACATAGTAGTTTGTGTCTTCCAAGCCAGTGGGAGAGCATCTCTGACTCTGAGATTCTCCCTTTTAAAGAGTTCCCACATAATTAAGTCCCAGACAGATAACCTTCTTAACTCAATATTAAGGACCTTAATTACCTCTAAAAAAAATACCTGACCTTAATTACACCCACAAACTTTTTTTTTTTTTTTGCCAGTAGTATAGCATAAGTGATATTTGATCACGTTTAAAATCTCACCCATAATACAGGGATTGTTTAGGGCATGTACACCAAGGAATGGGACTCTTTGGGGCTATCTTAGAACCTGTCTATTGCAAGTATATGTTAAAATGCTTAATCTCTCTATATCTAGAGAAGAACAACATTCTCTATCAAAACCATTGGTCTGAATATTAAAAATCTTGGCCAAATTTTGTTAAGAGTTATAGAAAAGATAATATTTAAAAATAATTGTGGGAAATAGATCTTGTATAATTGCTTTACGGATTTTACAATTATATAAATATTAGGGAAGACTTCATGGAAATGTATAGAAGGTAGAAAATGAATATATCTTATGACCGCATAATTATACTATATGTATATCTTAGATATAATTTTGTATAAGAATCTAATAGCATGTAAGTGGGACTAAGAGAATGGGGTGAAGGTGATGATGAAAGAAAAGCCAAAAAGATGATAGAAAGCTAAGAAAGTGCTGACCCAAAGATCAGAAATAGAGCTTCAGAACATAGTCTAATTTTCCTTCATCCTCCAGGGCTGGGAAAGAGTTAGAAACTTAACTGTAGATCCTATCAACAGCCCAATTTGAAGAGACTGTTAAATAGTGACGTCAGGGTCACAAAACTTTTTGGATCATTAATAAAAAGTTTTCATGCTGGTCTTGGTTATAACTTCAGAAAGTATGGCTCTCTGGAATTTTCTGCACTAGCTGAGATGGATAAAAGGCATCAGTGGGATAATAAAAACTTGGCCTTGTGATAAAGACACCATCAGGAACTGAGTGAGTTCATCTACAAAGAATTATAAGAGATCAGAGGTGCTCTACTGAGATTGTTGTAAAGGCCTTGTGCTTGCCTGTTTATTTTAATATGTTAGTAGTTATATTTAGTTAAATGGGTATTCATAGCAAAATGTAAAGAAGCAATAAATGCAGCATTTATTATTTTAGTGTCTTACACTAGCTGCCACTACTTCATGTTTAAAAGTGGTTCACTACCATCACATTATTTCTTCTGCAAAGGTTACCACTATTCTTTCAGAACCATTAGCTAATAGTAGTAGAACAGATCTTTTCATCCCTGTATCCTAAACATGTTCATTTAAATAAAAACCCAAATACCTAGAATGACATCAGCAAAAGAGTAGAATAGGAAGCCCCAGACTTTGCTCCTCCACAGACACACCAACTTAACAGCAATATATGATCCACAAAGCCTTTATGAGACCTCCAGAAACCAGTTAGAAAGTTGCAATGCTTCAGATAAGCTCAGAGCCAAAAACATCGACATGAAAATGAGTAAGAAAATCTGTTTTATTTCAACCATCTCAGTTCCTCCACCAAGCTCTACAATCAAGAGGAGAAGCCTACTTTGTGATTTTTCACATGGGAGGGAAAGAGAGGAGTGCAACATTCACATAATATTTTGGCTTTTCACAGACCTCCTTGAGAAATTGGTTTCTGTCTCATTTGACTCTGAATGGTAATGTGGAATCACAGACTTTGGTTGCCCTGGAGTGGTCAAAACAAGAGAGCCGAGTGGTTTATAGCAGTGCTGGAACACTCGCAGTACTGCAGACAGACATCAGAGGGAGCAACAGACTATAAGCTTCTGATAAAAGCAACAGGCAAACCTCTCTCAATGGGAAATTGCACACATATGCGTAGAGAAGAAGTAATCCCCCCAAAAGTTTAAGAGTCCCCTCCCCAAGAACCTGTAGCCAGGCTGATGGGTGAAGGTCTCCCCTTTCATGAAGCCTGTCAGAAAAGACTCAGAGAGCAGCTATTTTGCTCAAATGTACAAATAACCACAAAATATTACAAGACACACAAAAAACAGGAAAATGTGGCCCAATCAAAGAAAAAAAAATCTCCAGAAACTGACCTTAAGGAAACAGAGATCTACAAATTACCTGACAAATAATTTAGAATATTTGTTTTAAAGTAGCACAATGCGGGGCGCCTGGGTAGCACAGTCGTTAAAGCGTCTGCCTTCGGCTCAGGGCGTGATCCTGGTGATCCCGGATCGAGTCCCACATCAGGCTCTTCCGCTATGAGCCTGCTTCTTCCTCTCCCACTCCCCCTGCTGTGTTCCCTCTCTCGCTGGCTGTCTCTCTGTCACATAAATAAATAAAATCTTTAAAAAAAAAAAAAAAAAAAAGTAGCACAATGCACTACAAGAACCCAGAGACAGCTAAGTGAAATCGGAAAAATGATGCATGAACAAATGAAAACATCAACAAAGGGAAGAAACTGTAACAAAGAACCACCCAAAAATTCTTGAGCTAAAGACTACAATAACTGACTTGAAAAATTCACTGGATGGGTTCAACTGCAGATTTAATTAAGCAGAAGAATCACTGAACTAGAACACAAGTCATTTGAAATTATTGAATTACACGGAAAGAAGGAAAAAAAGAGTAAAGTGAAGATATCCTAAAGGAATTACAAGACTCCATCCAGGCACCTCAATTTCTGTATTATGGGAGTCCCGAGAAGAGAAGAAAAACAAAGAGAAGAGAAGAAAGAGAGAAGCAGACATCTTATTTAATGGGAAAAAATGGCTGAAAATTCCCCAAATCTGAGAAAGGAGATGTACATTCAGTTTCTAGAAGCTCATTCCAACTGGGATGAATTTGAAGAGGACCACATTGAGACACATTATCACCAAACTTATCAAAATCAAAAACAAAGAGTAGATCTTGAAAGCAGCAAGTGAAAAGTGACTCATCATACAAGGCTGCTCTCATTCATTATCAGTGTTTCTCAGTAGAAACATTAGAAGCCATAACGAAGTGGGATAAAATATTCGAAGTGTCAAAAAAAACCAAACAAACAGCAAAACACTAACCAAGAATTATACATCTTGTCCTTCAAAATTGAAGAAAAAAAATAATGATTTTCTCAGATAAACAAAAGCTGGGGAAGTTTCTCACCACCAACCTTGACTTACAAGAAACACCAAAGGGAGTTTTTCAAGTTGAAACAAAAGGACACCAGGCAGCAACATGAACACATAGAAAAATATAGAGCTCTCTGGTAAAGGTAAATATATGGAAAAGTACAGAATCCTATATTACTGTAAAGGTGGTATGCAAATTACTTTTAATTCAGCTATAGAAATTAAAAGATAAAAGCATAAAAATAACCACAACTATAGCACTATGTTAATGGATACAAAATACAAAAAGGTATAATTTATAACATAAACGACAAAGTGGGGGGAGATGCAAGAGTACATTTTCTTATATGCAACTATAGTTATGTTGTTATCAGTTTAAATAGATTGTTATAACTATAAGATGCTTTATGCAATCTCATAGTATACTCATGGTAGTCCCATGGTAATCATACAGAAAATACCTATAGAAGATACATAGAAAATAATGAAAAAGGAACCAAAACACATCACTACAAAAAAACCAAACAAAACAAAAAACAGAAACCAATTAATGAAACACAAGAAAAAGAACAAAAACCAAAAGACATACAGAAAAAAATTAACAAAATGGTGTAGTAAATCCTTGTATCTGTAAGCACTTTAAATGTAAATGGATTAAACTCCCAATCAAAAAGCATGGGGTGGCTGAATGTATAAAAAAGATCTGTTTAGTTGCTATCTACAAAAGATTAACTTACAGCAGGGATGGCCATACTTAAAACAGACAATATAGACTTTAAGGCAAAAGAACCGTCATAAGATACAAAGAAGACATTATAAAAACATAAGGGTTGATTCACCAAAAACACATGACAAATATAACTTCATAGGTACCTAACAGCAGAGCATGCCAATGTATGAAGCAAATACTAGCAAAACTGAAGGAAGATATAGATGGTAACACAATAAAGTAGAAATTTCAATACCTCACTTCCAATGAGGGATAGCTCAATTAGAAAGATCAATAATGAAACAGAGAACTTGAACAGTATAGACAAATTGGACCTAACAAATATATACAAAACACTTGACCCAGTAACAATAGAATACACATTGCTCTTAAGTATACATGAGAATTATCCAGAATAGATCATATTAGGCCACAAAATAAATTTTAACAAATATAAGAAGATTGAAATCATGTCAAGTATCTTTTCTGACCAAGATGGAATAAAACTAGAAATGAATAACAAAATGAAAACTGTCAAGAAAAAAAAAATACGAAGTATCCAAATTTGAAATGAAGATGTAGGAAGATGTCTGTTTACAGATGATATGATCTTCTATATAGAACACCATAAAGATATCACACACACACATACACAAAATTATTAAAACTAAGAAAGAAATTCAGCAAAATTGCAGTGTAGAAAATAGACAAATATCAGTTGCATTTCTATAAACTAACAATGAACAATTGAAAAGGAAATTAAGTAAACAATTTTATTTATAATAATGTCAAAAAGAATATAATCCTTAGGAATTAACTAAGGAGTTAAAAGAAACTGTGAATTAAAAATATAAACCAATGCTGAGACAATTTAAAGACACAAAGAAATGGAAATACATTATGTGTTCATGGAATAGAAGACTTAATATTGTTAAAATGTCCCTACTGACCAAAGTGATCAACAGATTCAATTCAGTCTCTATCAAAATATATATGACATTTTTTTGCGAAGAAAAAAAACAAAACCTAAAATTCACATGAAACCTTAAAGAATCACAAGGAGCCAAAACAATCTTAAGAAAGAAAAACAACACTGAAGGCCTCACACTTTCTGATTTCAAAACATATTGCAAAGCTACAGTAATCAAAACTGTATGGTACTAGGCTAAAAACAGGCATGTAGATCAATAGAAGAGAAAAGAATCCAGAAATAAACCTTTGTACATCTAAAAATGATCTTTGGTAAGGATGTCAAGGCTACACAATGAGAAAAGGATACTCTTTTCAACAAATGGTATTGGGGAAACTGGACGTTGACAAGCAAAATAATAAAATTGAACCCTAACTTTATACCATATACAAAAATTAACTCAAAATAAATTAAGGACCTAAATATAAGACCCGAAACTCTAAAACTTTCTGAAGAAAACATAGGAGACAATTTTCATGACATTGGACTTGGCAATGATTTCTTGACTATGACACCAAATGTACAGGCAACGAAAGCAAAATTAGACAAATGGGACTACATTAAACAAACAAACAGCAACTATAGCAAACACTCTGTGCAGCAAAGGAGACCATCAACAGAATGAAAAGGCAACTGATGGAATGGGAGAAAATATTTGCAAACCATGTATCTGATTAAGGTCATTATCCAGAATATTTAAAGATATCCTACAACTCAACACAGCAGTAACAATAAAAATGACATCAATAACAACAACAAACCACAAAAACCCTATTTTAAAAAATGGGCAAATATTTCAAGAGACAATTGTGCAAAAAAAATATATGAATGATCAATAAGAAAATGAAAAGTTGTCAAGATCCCTAATTTTCAAGGAAATACAAATTAAAACTACAATGATATGTCACTTTACACCCACTAGAATGGACACTGTTTAAAAAAAAAAAAAAGAAAATATCAAGTATTGGCAAGGATGTAGAGAAATTAGAACCCCTGCACACTGGTGAGGGGAAAGTAAAATGGTACAACTACCATGAAAAATAATATCAAAGTTCAAATAACTGAAAAATAGAATTTAAATGATCTAGCAATCCCACTTTTCGGTGTATATCCAAAATGATTGAAAATATTTCTCAAAGAAATATTTATATACTGATATTCATATATTCATTGCAGCACTATTAACAATAGTCAAGAAGTAGAAGAAACCTAAAAATTAGTGGAATGATGAATGAATAAAGAAAATGTGGACCTACATACAATGGACTACTAAAAAGAAGGGAATCCTGTTATCTGCTAAAACATGGATGAACCCCGAGCACATTGTTTTTAGTGAAATCAGATAGTTATAAAAAGATGAATACTGCATGATTCCACGTATATGAAGTCTAAAATATTCAAAGTTGTAAAAATAAAAAATAGAATAGTGGTTGCCAAGGTCAGTGTGGAAAGGGAAAAGGAAGGTTTTGTTCAACAGGCATAAAATTTCAGGTTTGCAGGATGAAAAACTTTCTAGAGATCTTTTATATAGCAATGTATAGATGGTAGATACTATTTTACTGTACACTTAAACATGGTTCAGATAGTAAATTTCGTATTTTTTTAACCTCACAAACGCATGCATGAAAACTAGAAAAGAAAGCAATCTTTCTTATTCTTTCCAATTCCTTTTTAAACTGAGGGGCAGTTTTTTTGAAATATAGATTAGTCACCAAAACTATGACAAACAAGCACATCTGAGACCAAATGTAATCTCTGTAATTTCAGTTAAAAAGAATTTTACCAAGTTTTGTGAGCACTCCTTGAACTGGTGTAAGATTTAAGGGAATCAGTACTTCATATTCTGTCCTCAAACTGTGTCTAATCTGGATTATAATATTTTCAAGAGCAGCTGTGTTGCAATTTATTTTATTCTCCCTAACATATAGCATGTAGCCTGTATTGATTACAGGCTGTAAATTTTAATGTAAATTTAGAGCATTCTTATTGTACAATAATAATTACTTGACCAGCAGTATTATGTGTTGGACTCTCTGCATACAGGGAAAATGAGAGTCAGAATAAAGTTTTCAAAGATCCAATTTTATTAATGCAGATAAATGGCTTATGTTTTTGTAAGGACTAACAATTTACACAGGTGAAAAAGAATAAATGCGTCTTATGAAGAAAGAACATTTTAAGAAATCAATGGTGGCCTGAGGATTATTCTTAAATTTAAAAGCAGTATGCATTCATTTTCTGATTTTTTTTTCTTTTTCTTTTTCTTTCTTTTCTTTTTTTTTTTTTTTTTATTAAGGACACTAAGACAACGTCCCTGCCATAGTGGACTGTATAATGGAGTGACAGAAATAGATATATAAACATTTTACTGCCATACAATGAAGAATGATATGATTATAAAAGATTGCATAGTAAAAAAAAAAAAAAAAGAAGAAGCACTGAGACACCTGGGTGGCTCAGTCAGTTAAGCATCTGATTCTTCATTTTGGCTCAGGTCATGATATCAGGGTCCTCAGATCAAGCCCACACCCCCGGACTCTGTGCTGAGTGTGGAGCCTGCTTAAGATTCTCTCCTTCTGCCCTTCCCCCACCCCATTCCCCACCCCTGCTTGTATACACACTTTTAAAAAAAAGGCACTAATGCTTTGGAAAGATAAGAAATTTGATTTAGGACTGAAAATATTCTAAATTCAGCATAGAAGGAAAAATAAAGGCAGGTGTACTTCAGGATGAAGAAATGGCAAAATTCTTTCCTCTTTTTGCAAAAAAAAAAAATATATATATATATATAATAAAAATAAAAAAAGAGATTGGTGCTGGACAATATCAAAGGAAAAGGTCATTGTGAAAATACCTGGGATATATACATCACAGGAATTCTGGGTGAACACTTCTGAACAGCAGCAAAGCTGGAATGTTAATTGAGGACCAAATGAAGGATAGGATTGAATGTTCCAAAAAGAGATGGAATTTTAGACTGTAGACACCAAAAATTTATCCCAAATTATTCTCAACAGCAAAAAGTGGAATGAAAGAATAGCTCTCAATTTTGAAGTTCCAGGAAGTGGTGAATATTAATGCCAATACACAGAAAGGTCAAATTACAACTCAAGGACCCTCGTGCTTTTTTCTCTTATCAGTTCCTTGGCAGTTCCTTTTTTTCCTTATCAGTTATCAGTTCCTTTTTTCCAGCTTCTGGATTTACCTACAAGGAGGCTTAGATGATATCAAACTACAGGCAAAATTTTGACTCTGAAATCCAGGCATTTTGACAAGAGATTTTTCAGGGGAAGAGATCATTTATAGAATTCCTGAAATCATACCACTAAGAGAAAATACATATATACGTGTGTGTGTGTGTATATATGTGTGCAATATATATTAAAAACATGTATATGTTTGTATGTGCATATATTAATATTTTATGTGTGAATATGTATATATCAGTGTGTGTGTGTATGTGTGGTGTGTGTGTGTGTGTAATAGTAAACTGAGAAAGCCATATTTTTAGATAAAAAATTAAGTAATAAGTTTTAGTACTGGAAGATGATTTTCAAAACTATAAGTAATAAGCTAATACAATTTAAATTTTTGAGCATATAGAATATAATTGTAAGAAGAAAATTGGTAAATTGGCAACAATCTATTGTGTATCTACCATATGCTAATTACATTAATCATTTTCTTGGAAACAATAAACTCCAGCTGCATAGAGACTTCAGTGAATATAACTATACCTGCTCAAGTTTCCAACAACTTCATGTAGGTAGCTTTAAATATAAATCATCAATATGAAATTCAGCTGCAGAACATAAAACAATGTTGCCAAGCAACTAATGGAAATCTATTATCCACTTTCTAGACTTCAGACAACATAGTTGTGTCTGAATTTCAGAAAATTTTAAAGAAAAATGTAAGTGTGTGTGTGCTCTTTTCAATGTCCAGAATTTTAGAAATGTCAAATGTTAAATTTGGTCTTCACTATGTTCAAAAAAAAAAAAAGATAAAGATAAAAATACACCTTTTAGTCTATCAGTTTATAAATTATCAATAATTCACATAAAAGTTAAAAGACACCTCAGTGCATTCTGAATTTCATTAACCTTATTTCACTTAGAAAGTTCTTACACTGCCACACAAGAAAATTTATCTTCAAATGTGATACTCAACTTATCAAAAGAAAGATTTTAAAGTAGCTACTTGTGAATCATTGTTTTGTGAAGTACTTGACCATACCTTTTGACCACACCACAACTTCATTTATTTTTAATTTTTGTGAAAAATATTAAATATGAATTTATTTATCATCTGAAGTGAGCAGTTCAGTTGCCATGCTATAAAGGTTCTGTTTGTTATTTTTAACATTACACAGAATGCTTAAATCAAAAAATAGTTTTTATTATAAACTTATTATTGTGTTGCTGATATATTGATCAAGGATTAAAGATACATTGCTTTTGTCTTTAAACCGTTTATCTGCAGACTCAAATTTATGTAGGTAATTGAGTTTTTGTGATTTGGGAAATTTTTTATGATTATAGCTTGCGGTGTTCAGTCTCAAATATTCAACATTTTAAAAACTACCATTAAAAATATGTGGTTTTCTATTTCTACTCCTCAATTAGTTTATAAATAGCTTTCCATTAGATATTTTAAAATTAGTGATAAAGGGATGCTTTATCCTTTTATATTTGACATTGTACATGTTAATAAAGGCTAGCAAGAGTTAATAAAGTAAAGTTCTAACTTTGCTCTCTCAATGGAATATCAGTATCACTCTTTGGAAGTATGTGCTATTATACATTGATTTGCAATGAAGATTTTGAAGAAATATTAAATAAAAATCACTATGTTCTATTAATTCCATAATATTCATATAAGCAAATGATGTATAAAAATGTCCTAAAACAGATAACGATGGAAATAAATATATCTCTCTATATATAGATAGATATGGATATTTTTGGAAAACAGAATTCTATACTTGGATGATAGGAGACTCTAAAAGAAAGTTGCAATGATGACTAGAAAACTAAAATTATCCCTTCCTGTGGCTCTCACTTAGAACTTCTGTAGAGCAATGCAATAGCTGGATCCTCATATCTCATTTGTGAGAATTGGATCAAATGGGCATTCATGAATCATTATCAGTAGGACTGTAATAACAGTATTGGTTTTGATTAATCATTTTAGATGGAAAGGCTCTCACGGAGTAAAACATAATTTCTACTAAAGTGGCCATTTCAAAAAATATACATGCACACACACACAATTTGGGTACAACTCCTGGTCTGTCTTTCTTTGACCATATTTGACCACTATATGGGAGATTTTGTCTCATTCATTTTGAAATTCCCAGTTTTTATTAATTCATGGCGTAGTTGATCTTAAATACTGAATTAATAATTAAATAACAGAGTCAAACGAAGAAAGATGAAGCAAGGAGTGTATTTGAAGCTACTAGAGAGGTTGGCTGATAAGTTAGTTGAGATAGAGAGGAGAAGAAACAGGCCGTACTTCTTGAGGGTTTGGGAGGCAGTGTGTCACTTTTGCTTTCTAATTTTGAGATGCTGCAAGATATTTGCACTCCTTTGACCAGAAGAATGATCAAAATACATCTCTACAATGTAGGAAAAAGGCTATGTTTGAGTAAAGATCTGATAATCATTGGTGAATAATATCATTTCTTTGTGAAAATTAATGATTTTTCCCAAGCTATTTGAAAAGACATTAAAATGAAGCAACTTAGTGTGTAGAATGTCAGCCAAAGAGCAAAACCTCATGGAAAAAAACAAATAAACAAACAAACAAAAACAGAAAATAAATAGTCTCAGAAGGAGTACGTGAAACTCCTACATAAGTAGTAGTGAGTGAGTGAAGAAAGGAAAATTAAAAGCATTCAAAAAACTTTTATTCAAGAGTGACTATGGGAACAGAAAGATAAAGAAGGAAGTAGGTAACTTTGTGTTTTTGAAGCCATCAATAAAGGTATTGAGAATATTTTAAGTTTTAGTGAATAGGAAGTATGAGCAGCAAGAATGGACCATGTTTGTAGGAAGTTCGATGTTGAAGAGGAAATGAGTGATGAAATGTTTATGAATGGTACAGAGATTGTTTACTTTTAAAGGAAGGTAATTAATGTGTTTTGAAATTAAAGCTATAAGCCATTCAGAGGCTGAACTCAAGACTTAAGTTTGAGAAAGTGATGGATGGCTCCTTACCCCAGAGAAGTCAAGACCATTTAGAGTAGAGAACATAAGTGCATAGGGTTTAGCTTTTGTTATGAATAGGGACATATTTCCCCTTGACATAGGAGGAAGGATAAGTACATTAATAAACCGGGACTAGAGGAAAACAGTGGAGATAGCTGTGGCTAAAAGTATCTATTTTCTCTGTGAATTAACATATTAAGGCAAATAAATAATTATAAAGGAGCTAATCTTTTTTTTTTACTGAGTTCTTACTATGTGCCATGTTCACAGTAATTATTTTTTTTAAATTTTTTCACACTAATTATTGCATTTAGTTTTCAATAACAGCTCCACAAGATGGTTAAAGGTAGGTATACTCATTTTACAGATGAGAAAGCTGAGTCACAAATACATGAAATAATTTATCCAAGGTGACTCAATTTGCAAGTGACAAAATCAGATTTAAGTTCCAGCAGTTTTACTTCAAATTACACACTTTTAACTTCATGGTGTTAAGTTATGTCAATTGAATAGAACGGATTAGTCCAACTACCTCATAATATATACAATGAAGCCAATGCAGGCATAAGTAAAACAGATTTTAAGGAGCATTGTAATGTCACTTCAGAGTGGAAATTCAACAATTAATTTGTAGTGACAACATTTTAGATCAAGATGTGAGCATGTGCACTTATCCAAACTATCCCACTCTTTCCAACCACAAAAAAGAAAAACGAAATATTTCAAAACTTCAGATTCATATCCATAATCCATTGAAAAGGAAAACCAATAATTATTCAATGATAGTGGTAATCAGCAGTGAAGTAAATAGCCAGTCCCTGCTCTGCTCCTGTAATATTATGCTTACTCCTCTATTTGGCATAGTTACTTGTCAAAAATAGATTGTGTCCACTCCAGAGTAGTAGTCAAATATGGATCATTCAAGATTGATAACGTGGTTGTAGGAAAGCAAAGGACAAGTCATCAAAGATACTGATAAGATCAGTGTGATGGTACAAGTTTTCTTTTGCTACTATCACAAATTACTACAAACCCTGTGGCTTCAAACAACACAAGTATATTCTTAAGGTTCTGGAAGTCAACCATCCAAAATAGATTCTACTAGGCTGAAATCAAAATTCTAAGGGAGAGTCCCTCTTGTTGTCTTTTCTAGCTTCTAGAAGCTGTATATATTCCTTGACTTCTGGACACCTTCCATCCTCAAAGCCACCAAAGGCTGTTTGAGTATTTCTCACATCACATCATTCTGACACTGACTTTTCTTCTGCATCCCCCTTCCACGTTCATGGATTACATTGGACTTGTGATTACACTGGTCGCACTGGGATGGTCCAGGATAATATCCCCATCTCAAAGTTACCAGATCATGCAAGCTTAATTTGATTTTCAATCTTAATTCCCCTTGCCATATAACCCAACATATTCATACATCCTGGGTTTAAGATGTACAAATTTCAGGAGGAAACATTATTCTGCCTACAACATGTGATGAATTATAAAAACCAACATTGTTAGGTACAGCAGAAACATCATAAAGAGCTGAAAAACTGGACGTATAAGTGCCTTCAAATACCTTGAGATGAGAGAGGATGGAAGTTCTGATTTTATGAGACTTTTTTCTTCTAATTTTCTTTAGGTTTTTATTTGCTTTCACTAGGTTCAGTTACCATCTATATGGTTTAATGTATGAAATCTAAAATCTATCATTATCAGTGGGTGGTACTGGTAGTCTTCCATCATCTCCCTTTGTTGGTAAGGATTATTAACAGTTGAAACAGCCAAAAGCAAAAATAAATAAATAAAAGTATCATACATGACCACTTTAGTGTGTAGAATGGTTTGGATTACTCATGAATCAACTTCTTTGACAACACTTTGACCTCATTAGTTGACTGCTTTTACAGACCCCAGCCATGAGTAAAATCACAGCCACATCTTGATAATGGCATTATTAAATTATCTCAAGTTTATTTAAGCACACTTTATTTGTGTATGGTTGAAACCTGATATCTAGTGTAAATAAGATATATTTTACTTCATGATTTTTATAGAATTAAGTATTTTATAAAATTGTTTTTTTAAATATTTTATTTATTTATTTGACAGAGAGAGAGACAGCCCGTGAGAGAGGGAACACACGCAGGGGGAGTGGGAGAGGAAGAAGCAGGCTCCCAGCAGAGGAGCCTGATGTGGGGCTCGATCCCAGAACACCTGGGATCACGCCCTGAGCCAGAGGCAGATGCTTAAAGACTGAGCTACCCAGGCACCCCTGATTTTTATAGAATTAAGTTAAAGGGGATAAAAAAAACTCAAGCTCTGTGTCTTCTAAAAGTTATATTAATACCTTTCTTAAAGGTCTCATCATTTATTATATATGGGGTCTGTAAAACATGTATGGTTTTCGTTTGTGTGTGTTTCCACACTTAAGTACAAACCATCAACTCTATATTAAATATGCTAGATATTATAATCAGAAAATGCCAAAATTTAGGTACCAAAAGAGAAATAATGGAGTATCTAAGTAAATCCTAATTTAGAGATGTAAAGTTATCTACAAGCTAAATTTAAAAAGCTATGCCTCACTTTCTAAACCGATATTGTGCCTTATTTTCAGTTCCCCTGAAAAAGCAATATTATCGTATTCATTTCTTTCTCATTTTATTGTGCTGTAGAGATAAACAGGTAGCAATGATGAGTCACAGAGCTTTATCATCTCCTCTCATCTGTCAAGAATAAGCATAGCTGAAATACAAGTTTTTTGTTGCTCAAATGAATATTTTCAGTAATGCAGAATGCACAATTTAGTCATTATAATGTTTTTACTTCCTCTCCAAATGAATGACATTATTGTCTTCCATAATCAAAGAATTCACTCCATTTGAATACTGCCAATCCCAAGTCATTGTCAAATCTATGTTGCCTTAAAAACAAGTGAAGACAGCATAGAACATCAAGACATTTTAAACAGAACATTCTTCTTTAACCAGTTGGTTTTTGACAACAGCCTCAGAGCTGATTGTATTTTATGCAGCTAATTAAACATTTTCTGTCATGAAAAATATACAACAAAATATTTTAGGATTAGCCTAACACACTTCTTGTGCCTTCATAGGAGAGGGGAAGAGAGAATGTATTGAACAAGTCCATATATTATTGGTCCTTTATATGTATTATCTTATTTAATCCTCACAACAAAGATGGAATATGTATTGCTATCCTCCTATATGTAATAACAAATTGAAGACACATGTGAAGCAATATTCTTTCTCATAATGACATAATTAATTCAAAAACTGCATAGGAACTTTATACAGGTGTCTAAATTCAAAGTCTCTGTTCTTCATTTTGTACCATCCTGCCAAATTTCACGTGGTTACATTCATCCTCCAGGAATATCAAGCTTATAAACAACAACAAACACCCCAAGTAACTTTTCTGCTGACATCTCTAAGAAAGATATGCATAGATAGCAAGCATTTATAAGCAACATAAATACAAAGATAATTCCCAAGCAGAGTTCTTCACATTGTCTTCTGTGTTATAACAAGCATTATGTTCTTATGCCTGCTATAGAACATGGAAAATTAAATTAAAACCATTTCACATAAATTTGGTTATGTTTGTCCTCTAACAGTCTAGTATGGTTCATGAGTGGGTCGATTGATACCATGTCCTCACAAATTCTTGGCACAAATTGTAGTATTTTCTACTAAATTCCCCCAAGTAAGTCTGGGCTTATAATAGAGAAAGAAGAAGAAATGTAGGGGAAAGAAACAATTCAGAGATTAAGTTAACTAGTATCTAATATGGGGCTATACAATGTTAATTTATGAAGCCAGTGATTTGGTAGACAATGGCATGTCAGTATCACCCTGGAAAAGGCCAACTTTCTTATCTTTGACTCCAGTTGCTCACTATGAGTGGTAGAAAGAGATAGTGGCTAGATGTGACCTGTGGATTTAAAAGGAGATTGAGAAAATATTTAAAAACGATCATAACTTGATATCATTCTCTACCAGATTTATGAATGCACCATTTTGTTTGTGGCTAAGAATCATACAATTGCAAAGACGATACATAGAGAAATGCTTTCTTTCTGCAGAACAACTCAATTCCTTAGACAAGGACCAGACAGTTAAGAAATGCTATCTGCTGGATACCAGTGAATGGTAAGTGTGAGGAGCTGTATTCTCATGATTGGATCAACATCACTTAAGACTTTCACCGGGGGTTGATTTCTCTAAGGATTTAATGCAACTTGGGCTTGATGGTTACAGAACACACTGGAGGAATAGTAATTAGAAAATTTATTGTCACAGAACTGACAGCCTTAACAACTTGGTGAAAACTTATTCAAAATAATAGAAGTAAACAGGACTTACACTACTGTCTCACCTAAAACTGCTTAGCATTGTGAAATCCATGCAATAAAAAAAACGCTAGTGAATTAATGAGTTGTCCCTCGATTTCATGATCTTAATGAAAACTTACAGGGCCGTATTTAGTATTCTCGCTGATCAGGGAAGAGTTAAAGAAGAGTGAACAATTTGTGAATCCCCTCCCATTACCCCTGACTCAGATACTGCATTGAGTTCTTGGAAGGTAGCCAGGGTTATAGAAAGGTCTTCCAATCAGATGTATTTGGAGACACCTGAACTGAAGGTAGGACAAAATTGACTTAAATAGTCTTTTCTTCTTTGCCCAAATGTTGCACTTACCCCAAGACTGATACATCCAGTATATTGCTGTGTTTCCAAGTAGAGTTATCTGACATTAAAGAGTGGGAATCTGAAGGCATTTTAAATTTGTGCTTGGGTTTGGTTAAGGCTCCTAGAATTAGGTTATAGGTAATAAAAAGGTGAAAACATGAATGTTTTCCCTTGTTTCCCTAGAAGATCTTGATAATTTATGGTTTCTAATGAAAAGATGCCAGACAGGAAGATTTAGAAGGACTCACATTTCATATCAGCTTCCAGGAAGGAACAAGTCCCATAGGCCTCCTGAATTTTATAGCATAAGCCTGTGATTTGGTAGATAATAGAATAGCAATATGACTCTAGGGATCCCAGAAAAGGCAAACTTTCTTGTGTGCAACTCCAGTTGCTCATTATGGGTTGTACAAAGAGATAGTAGCTAGATGGGGCTTGTAGCATTGAGAAGCAATTGAGAAAATAATTTAATATAGGAAAAGAATTATTTATAAAAGCTTCATAAATTATATTTCCTAGCCTGAGTCAGGTTTGAGACAGAGAAGAATCTTGCCTATGAGTAGGCTGGCAGGCTTATGAGGTCAATTACCCATGCCAAGCTTTCCTTAAACAGAATATTCTTCATTTTACCTCAAAGTCCCAAATGACAGTGGCTGGAAGAGTGAGTTCTGGTGTTGATAATAGGGAAGCAAAATGAAGATGTTATTATGAGAAAAATGTATTTAAATGGAAATTCAAATACTTAATAGTTATGCATACTTAGTCAATTTACTAATTTTCTTTAGGCCTCTATTCCCTCACTATTTACCTTATAGAATTAAGTTTATAACTACATAAAACTGGTTCTGAGTACTTACCCTATAAATATTTGTTCTATTTTCTTTCCTCATTCTTAAAGAAAACAATTAGAGAAACACACTGAGTTAAGGCCTAAGGATCTCACAGGGCAAAGAGCCATTCAAGAATAAGTATGAGGAATTCATGATAAATTATATACAGTTAGAGTCATGCAATTAGAAAGTAGGGAAAGTAATTTATTTTTATGAATTCTTCCTGCACTTTGAGGGTGATTAAAGTTGAAAAGAAGATGATTTTTAACTGGATATAAAGTAGGAAATAGTATTTAAGAAAAAGAAAGAAAGAAAAGGGAGAAGAAGGAGAGGAAGAGAAGAAAGAAGATGTGATGGATTGGGTACAGCTGAGGGAATGACTTCCAAGTAGAATAGTGAGATTCACCTACAATAGAAAGAATATTTGGCAGAATAATTGGAAACCAGGTTGGGACCAGGTTGTAAAACATCTTGATGGCCAAAACTATGTCATAAACTCTGACTACAGTCTGTGAAAAAGAAGCAAAATAATATCCAGTTATCTCTTTTTCCATTAAGCTTCAGAGGATGCTTCGTTCTCTCCCCACTAGCTAGCACTCAGTCAGGCAAGAAAGGATAGGCTCAATGTAGGCCTGGTAAATGAATGAATGAATGAATGAATGAATGAATGAATGAATAGGTACTAGTTAGAAGAGAAGATTTTTCCTTCACATGAAAGTTATTTGGATCTTGGTAAGATGGTATTTCATCTAAATAGCTCTGTGATCATCATCTGTCCCAGAAGTGTTGGTATCCCAACTCAAATATCCACACATGGTTATTTATATTAACATTTAAATTAATTAATGACATTACTTAATTTAAATGTAAATGTAATTTAATATAAATATCAATTCCTCAGTTCCATTGCTTACATTTCAAGTGTTCACTAACCACATGTGCTTCATGTCTACGGTATTGGACAGCTCAGATTATATAACATTTCCCTTCTCAAAGAAAATTCTATTGGATAAGACTGAATCTAACACAGCTAATCTCATGAATGTAGATGGATTCCATTATGCCTCATATTCTTCTTTACTCACTTATTTACTCATCCGTCCATATGGTGACCAATGTACCCCAGGTTTCCCTGGACTTTCCCTTTTTTAGCAGGGGGGTGACATATATTATCCTGGTTTTCATGAATATTTTACACTGGAGATTTGACAGTAATTAATTCTTGAGTGTACTCTGTGTACTTCTATGCTGGTTTACTCCATAGAACTAAGAGTTTACATTGATTTCCTACCTTGCATCTTGATCTTTTATCTTGTGTGATACTACTTCATTTCTCTACCACTCTATGAGAAATAGGGCTTTCCACCAAAGATACAATTGTGCATGGGATGTAACATCAAATCCATCCTCTTTCTCATGGGGCTTTTAATATTTTCTTTATTCATTCCATACAATGATATATTAGCCTTTTCATGAACAAATTCATCTTTGAAGATTTGATCATTTCCTCATGTTTACTTCAAATATTTCATGATCACGGGCAGCTTGAATGATCACTATTGTAGAGAAGATTGCTTTGTGATTCCAAAGTGCTTTATTCCTATGGAAATTAAGACCATGGGATTTCCATTCAGCATTATCTCTGTAGAATTTTTTTTTCAATCTTTCTTGTGTCAACTCAAAATGAGTTTTTTGCTGTTCCATTCGGATGTGACAGGGACAAAGTGTTATATCCCTGTTCCAGCTAAATGGGCAATTTCACAATGATTCTACTTGTTCTATTTTGGTCACAGGCAAGACTGTTTTATAATTCCAATAACATATTGGGTGTTTAAACCCTCATACCCTATATTCTGGAAGAGGAAGAAGATTCTGAGATATCTTAAATCACCAGAAAGTGAGCTGCCTATTGGAATGAAATGGATAGTGGCTGAGCAGAGTCTAGAAAAAAAGTCTGACCACTGAAAATAGGAGCTTTTATTATTTAGAGTAGACTGGATTGCAAGAAAATGAAATACAACTACATATGAAATGTCTCAATAGGATAACATTTTATTTCTTGCTCTCATTACTTATTCTTTTAGGATCTCTAGGGCTACAGTTTATCATCTGACTCATGCAGGCAATACAAGTAGATAGAGGCTCCACCATCTTGCAAGGTCACCATGGTTGCTTTGGTTACCTACTGCTATATAACCCCCCCCCCCAGTTTAATGGTCAAAAGAGAAGAAAGAAACAAAAACCATGTTTCATAATTTACCAAAAATCTCTGGATTTACTTGGGAGATGTTTTACATGGTCTCATCTGAGCCCACTCATGTGATTACCATCATCTGGAGCCTCAACTTGGTCTCCATTCTCATGTCCCAAAGCTCAGATGAAATAGTTGGAATAATTGCAGGCTTGCCAGAAATTTGTGATGGCTACATTTGTATGTTTGACAGCTCAGAATTGCTGAAGTTGGTGGTTGGCAAGAAATTTCTCTCTCTCCACATGGTCTAACAAAGGGGATGAAACTCTACATGGTCGTTCAGGGTTCCAAGAGGGCAAACATTGATTTTTTTCATGACATAATGGCTAGTCCTGGAAATGAGACATGCTACTGCAATTGCATTTTATTTACCCAAACAACTCACATGGCCAGCAGAGAGTCTCATCCTGATGAAAAAGTAGCAAGGAACTTGTGACCACATTTAATACCCCAAAGCAATTGTCTCTATCCAGTTAATTTAAGGGTGAAAGACCATGAAAAGAGCATGGGAGATTTTAATGAGTAGGTCTGGCAGTGGCACATGTTGGTTCTATTCACTTCCCTGTGGTATATTACAAAACTGGGCACTGATTACTCCCATTGCTGTCTGCACGCCTCTTTGTAATCAATTTATCAGTTCCTTCCATTATGGGGTCAGATATATTTTCACGAATCTTAAATTTGGACTTGGGTATTGTTTTGTTTTGTTTTGTTTTGTTTTGTTTTGTTTAATCAAGGGACACAGATAGGAACTTGAAAAAATAATTGAGCTTTGGGGTTTACTTTATCTTGTTGTTCTTGGAAACTCCTGCTATGTGAAGTCCCAGATAATCTGTTGGATGATAAGAGACAGATGGCTCAGAATCCCCCATTGCCCTGGCTGACAGCTAAACAGCCTCCAAAAGGAGATCCAAAGATGAATGAGTGGGTCAAGCAAAATAAAAAATAAAAACAACAACAACAACAACAACTTCCCAGTTAAGCCCTGTCCAAATTGCTAATTTATAAAAACATTAGCTAAACAAATGGTTGTTGTTTTAAGCCACTAGATCTCAAAGTGTGTTGTTATATAGGAAAAGCTAAATGCATATATTCTATTATTTAGAACCCAGTCCCACCTAATTTCAAGGGAAGCTGAAATGTGTGTTTGAGATGTGTGTCAAGGAAAAAGAGGGGTTAGATTTTGATGAACTTAGCTGTGTGCCACAAGAAAAACTTCTGTTCACTAAATATCCATTTGTACGCTACTTTCCATGCACTCACATAAAATACACTCATCTTCCTCTACCAGTCTATCCAGTTACTGCATTCATTTCAAAAGTCCTGAGTTTCCTGCTATTAAAACAATCTTCCCATATTGCCGAGATATTTTTTTAAGTAAGCCAATTTATAAAATGAAAATGCAAATTCTCTCTCCCTGAAACTTTCCCACTTTCAATATAGAACGGTGAAACAGGGAAAGATGACACATAATACAATTTCTATTAATTGAAGAAGTCAGGGTAAACACATAGGAGTCATTTATCCAGAGAAATGATGCATTTCTGCTGGGAGAACACTGTGTGCCCCAGAGATGGGGTTCGTTCTTTCATTCTGTGTGGAATTTGCTTGCCCCTGTTCTATGTGACCACTTGCTTCATCCTCTGGACGTTTCTATTTTGTCCATTGTTTGTGTGGTTACATTTGAAGTGGTCTTCAGGGAATGTAATGTATATTGTTACACTTTGTTTAGAGCCCAGGTTTTTATAATCACACGTCTTTTTAGATCAGGCTCACGGTTTTCCTCAAAATCAACTCAGTAGTCCTCTGATCCTTTTTGCTTCCATTCAGTTCCACATGCCAGTAATTTCCACTTAGTTTTTCCAGGAAAGAGTTCTTTGGATTGTTTTTATCTTTGTCTCTTTGTCCTCACGTATGTATTATTTTCATAGAAGTCATTCAAATTTGAGATCATATAAAATAATATGATTGGGTAGAAAACCTTATATTCTATATTTTGGGTTCCAAGAGCAGCTGACTTTTCCACTTTTGCAAAACTGAATTTCTCTACCCTTATTTCCTTTTTACTGTGCTCTAAAATAGCCAGTTCTTGCCTAAACTAATTTGTTTTTATTACAATCCTGCTAACTGCAGCAATTAAGTCAACACATACTAAAATTCTATCTGGATGTCTCTATTTGATCTCTTCCCCTAGAACTATGGTAATAGTAGACTATTTGCCCTCCAAGTTATTAAAATCACAGTATTACAAAGTGTTTTTAATCAATTCTGGGAAACCTTTCCAGTCTCTGATACCAGTTTTATAATTGCCTACCATATGATAACCAAATAATAATAATACCGATTTCTATATTAATTAGTGTAGGTTAGACAACAATACTAATATAGATTCAAACTTAAAATGGGTCTATGCAATAGAAGTTTATTTCTTGCTTGTCTTGGGTAGCATCTAGGTGAAAGAGGTGGTCTGCTTCACATATTCAGAGACCCAGAATGAAGACTGTTTTCTTCTCATCCTCAATATGTGACTTTCTAGATTAACATGTTTTTTTTTTTCCTCTCCATTCAGTAAGAAGGGGGAGGAACATGGAAAACTTTTTATGAGAGGTTATTCACTTGGGGAGAGGGTGAGGGCGTCAGGTAACTTCCTCTTGTATTTTACTGGCTAGATCAGAGGGACATAATCACACCTAACTTCAAGGGAACCTGGAAAATGTAATCAAGTGTATGTCTAAGAAGACTGATGTTTATTATTATCAGCAGCCTCGGTTACAGAAATATGCACAAGTAGATAAAAAGAAACTAGTAGGTTACTAGGTAACCAGTAGGTAACAAGTAGGTGGCATAGTAACATATCAGCTCAACACTTACTGGGTTTCCACATCTATCAAATGTTGCTTTCCAGCCTGTTCTTTCTCTGGCTTAAGGTCACGGTTTCTCAGTGGGCTACTGCATTGGCTACATACTCCTTCTCCCTCTTCTTTTCTTCCAGTGTTAATTCTAATCTTGTACCTGGGGTACTTGTCGACAAATACTTAAAAACTTCTGATCTTTTTATCTTGGCTTAACTCAGGGGATTTTGTTAATAGAATCTATCATTTGAGTTTGTCGATGGCCTAACAATAATTAATATATCTATCTGCTTGTACTGAGGGAGTGTTTGAACTAACTTTGCTGCAGTTGAAGTGAGATCCTGTTACACTGTCTCTATCTTCCTCCGTAAAAGCAATGGTGATCCTCTTGAGCAGAGGAATCAGCAAATATTTTTCTACCCTTATACACTATGGATTAATGTAACGCCGACCATGTGCCTCCCTGGACTATAAAATTAGGACACACAGCAGGATAATTTAATAGTGTTGGAGTTTACTGGCTGCTTACTGAATCTTTGAACTTCTTAGGATTAAAAAAAAAAAAAAAAAAAGCCACACTAGAGAGCTAATCACTGGGGTCATGTAGTGAAAAAAAAATGGTTTTGCCAATGAGAATTTTTCTACCGGGGACTGTAAACCAAAGCAACTGGGTGAAATAATGTGGGATATAGCACAGGTGGAAAACTCAAGAAGGTGGGAATTTAGAGAGGGATAACTTGAGATTCAAAGAGAAGCCTACATCCATGGGTCTCTCACACTTAATCACCCTAATCATTTAATTGGTAAATACCACTATTTATGGTAAATAGGATCATTTTCAAAAGGCAATCTGAATGCCATATAGGGGTAGGTACAAATTATTACACTTATTTCAAATTTCCTCTAGGCAGGAAGAGATTAAAATGGCATATTCCAGGAAAACTAAGTCTGAAGAAATAGACAAAGGACAAAAAAAAAAAAAAATTCAACATGCCTTGTTCTATACTAAAAGTTACAACTGAATACATCAGAAATGAACAGAACAGAAACCTATTTAGTTTTTCTGTAGATCTTATCGACAGGGATAGCTCAATCCAGGCTGTTAAAGTATGTGATTGCTTAACTCCTAAAACAATCCCTAAACCTTAAAATTCAAACAAATAAGAAGTGGCCTATGGAACAGTAGGAACAGTGGCACAGAGATGGAGGTAGTTATTTAAAAACGTTTCCCCAGGAAAGGACACTCTGTAAAAATGAAGCGCAGTAGTCAACGCAGATTAAAAAAAACAAAAACAAAAAAACAAAAACAAAAAACAAAAAACACACACACAATGAAAAGTCCCATATTTTAAAACCAATAAAATATACTTAAATGATAGCATAGATATAGCTTATTATTCCATTCTTTTTTTTTTTTTAAGATTTATTTATTTTAGAGAGAGAGAGAGTGTGTGTGTGTGTGTGTGCACCAGCAGGGAGAGGGGCTGAGGGAGAGGGTCCTCAAGAGGGTCCCTGCTGAGTGCAGAGCTCTATGCAGGGCTCTATCTCACAACCCTGAGATCATGACCTTGAGATCACGACCTGAGCCAAAATCAAGAGTTAGCCACTTAACCAGTTGAGCCACCCAGGAGCCCCTGTTTGTTATTCCATTCTGACATGATATGTGTTATGAACTAGTGGTCATTATGTGTTTCCAAATGGGAGTTTTTATTATTTTTGCCTTATATTCGTTTTTATATGAGTCTATTGGACATCCTAGGCTTAGTTACATTTATTACCTCATGTTAAGTTGTCAGCCCATCCAGAGATCCCAAGTATAAAATTGAATGTAATAACATAGCAAATTGTGTCTTCCTTTTAAGAGGAGTTTAGTATACATATTTATATCTTTTGACATAATTTTTAGGAGTCAGTCATTAATGACAAGAAGGGATTTTTTTTTAATTGAGTGGTTAAAGAATTGGACTGAGATTGATATTTATTGACAACCTATCTCTTGGTAACAGATCATATTTTCCAACCATGTAGCTTTGTTGAGATTAATCTTCCCCTCTATACTCAGAATTGTGATTGTCCTAATACAATTAAAATGCCCCATCCCATGGTTTCAAACTTAGGTTTATGGAATCTTAGTTTTTCTTGTCCGCTAGATTTGAATATGGGAGCATGTCATCTTGGGAAGTACTAAAAAGACATTTCTGAGAAATTTCTCAGAAAGATGGGTGTTTTCCAAGGAAGGATCTAAAACAAAGCTATTGAGCTAGGAAATATAGACAAAACAGAGTCCTGATTACATTATTTGGCCTAAACAAATTATAATTCATTTGTTTTATGTTTTCAGTTCCCATTATTTTTAATTTTTTTAATTTTAATTCCTAGTTCCCATTATTTTTAAAGATGGTGTGAGAACCAGAAGTATTATAAATAGAACAACTGATGAGAAAAAGGAAAAGATTACAGTTTAGACATGGTAATACATATTGCTTAAATTTTACATAACCAAAAATACTTACAATTTTAATTAATATTATTGAGCATGTCAGAATTTGCCAAGAGAAAAGCATCCAAATATAAATGTCATGTACATAATTAAGGTTTCTCCTCCTCATTTCATACAACACAATTTTAGACAACCTTATGAATCACTCCTGTAGAAATCCAATAATCTGAATCAAAAGAAATGGCCAGGGGGAGGTGAGAGGAAGATGGGCAAAATGGGTGAGGGGGAGTGGGAGGCAAAGGTTTCCAGTGGAATGAGTAAGTCACTGAGATGAAAGGTATAGCACAGAAAATATAGTCAATAATGTTATAACAGCTTTGTATGGTGACAGATGGTAGCTGCACTTGTAAGCACAGCATAAAGTATACAGTTGTTGACTCACTATGTTGTGTACCTGAAACTAGTGTAACATTGAGCATCAACTACACTTCAATTAAAAAAAGAGAGAGAGAAAGAACTAAAGAGCCACAGGTATAGATAACTCATATGGATGAGTTAACTTTAGATATATGAATAAAAACAAACAATCCAGGATCTCAAGAGTATTCATGACAGAAAGTACAAAAGGGAACCTGAGATCTAGTGATTGCTTTCAATTGCCATTCATTATGTTACATTGTGTCTCACACTTGATTTCTGATAATCCTTATTAATCTTCAGGGCAGGTGAGGATTTTCTTTGCAGCTGGATTCAACAAATATCTGAGCCCTGTGTGTGTTAGATAATTTTTGTGGCTATATAGCTGGGTACACAAGAGGTGTCAGTCTCTTACCCCTTGCTTGCTCTGTCAAACTTCCGATGGTTAGTTACCTTGCCCTAAAGTACAGCATTAATAATTTAAAAAGCTGAGCTTTAAAGCTATATCTGAATGACTCCAAAACTAAACATCTTTTTATCCTTCTGGAATACCTCAAGAAAGCTATGAAGAATATCAAGAGGGTCATTCTAGTGTGAATCCCCCCACCCCAGATCACCAGAAGACTGATCTTAAAACAACAAACACTAAAGCATATGCTTTAAGTATAGACTTCAAAGACAGAGAATATGGAAATTGAATGCATACTATTCAGAAATGACTTACAAATTTGACTTTTTAGTCTAATAATCTAAAAGGAGTTCAGGAATGAATTCTAAATATTTTCATTTTTATTCACGATATAGCTTCACTTTTGCAAAGTAGTTGCATATATATTTATTTGTGATCATTATAGCTATTCTTTCTTAGGGATAACACCAGTACTGAGCATTGTAATTAAACTTTATAAGCAGTTTTATATGATGAGTTCACTAATATCCCTCAATGGCAGGTGTGCTGTTATAAATATCCTATTAGAGGCATATGATTCCAATAGCTCATATGGCTGTTGAGATGTTAGAGAAAAATATAAATTTCATGAATTTTTAAATGTTTGGAGCTACTATTTTTGCTTTTAGATATTTGGTGAGAGGGGAATATTATTATAGTGTATGTGAATGGCACCAATTCAGCAATGTCCAGACAATGAACGTAAGTTTTCATATTTGCACTTGCAATTCAGTCACATTGTCAATCTAGAGCAAAAGCTAAAAATTATCATCTCCTTCTAGATGTTCCTTAGAAATTTGTTCTAAAAAATTCATCAAAAGTAAGCAAAAATCACTTGGTGTGGTCCTATAGGCTTTCAAGTATCACAGAAATAACACAGTATTTTTATTTCAAGGATTTCTTTTACTTTTATTTTTTAAAGATTTATTTTCTTAAATTTTATGAATAGATAATAGATTCCCTAGTAAATAAGAGAATCAGTCCAAGGAAATATAATTTTAGAATTCAGAGAGTGTGTTTACTGAACATTTTTATAAATATCAAAACACAAGAAATCTCAATATATTTACAGAACTGTAGTTTATATTAGTAATGGGCATTTTACAACACATTGTGAGTAAATTTAATAATTATATAAATTGATTTGAATATGTATAAAACTGCTCATTGGGTCCTATTTATGGTCATGTATCTCTGGATGATGTAAATATTCTTACCAGTGGAACTCATTTTGAAACAAGAATTCTCAGTGAGTTGACACTTTTATGTGGACTGGCACGCAGGGTGTTTATGAAGTGTGGAGGCAGCCCCTGAGGAAAAATGAATGTGCAAATTCTAAGTTGTACATTGAGTGGCTGCATTTTTTTGGACAAGCCCTTTAACTTTTCCTAGCTTTGGTCTTCAATGTGGTAATGATATTGACCTTAAAGAGTTGGGAAAAGGACTAAGTACGGAAGCACATAGTTGACACAGTGCTTGGGACGAGGAAACATTCAATGAGTATATTTTCATATTTGAATTTGGATGAACAGATTTATATTTCCAAATGATGAAATTTTACTGGACTGAAAAGAAAAATATAACAAATGGTGTCTTTAAACATTTGATGTTGAATTAACTCAGACAACAGAATTATTCTGTGTTCTAATTCAATGAAATAAATTATATCTTAATTCAATAGTAAAAGAAATTCGTATTCATTTCCAGCTTGATAGCTTCACATAAATTATATGAGAGTATTCTAAGGCTTGTAAATGACTATAAAATGTGAGAACTTTTCATAATTATGAATAAAAAATTAAGTATTTATGAACCAAAACCTGCAGCCTTTTGGCCAGAGGTCAATGAATAACAGATGCTTTAAAACAAGAGATATGCTTTGATTTTTTTTTTTTTTCCTGCTCTAAAAACCATTATCCCTAGCTGCTTAATGAAGAACAGAGAATAGTGGCTCCTTTTGCAGATGAGCAGGACAATTTATATATCTGAAAGGTTAATATTGCCATTCTCTAGGAATCCACCTCTTCGTAGCCCTGAGCATTCTCATCTACATGTTGCTTATTATTCCTGGATTGCTATTGTTATCTGTGTCAATGATTTGGAAATCATAGAAGGAAGCCTTTTTCCTTTTAAAACAAGAAGTCATTGCTCTCTGTTCTATTTTAGCTTTCATTAATCATGACCATAAAGGGAAAAGGCAAAAAATTAAGGTCACTGATTTTTGCATTGAGGAACTATCAGTATCCATGATTTATATCACAGTGTTATTATTAAAAAGATATCAAATGATGTCTGTGAAGTGAGACAGAATGGTTTAGTCATTTTCAATTTCCTGCTATATGAGGGTGATGTTCTTAGGTAGAATAAAGGCTAAGTAGTGTAGACCACACATGCTGATTTCCTGTTTCTGGAAAACTTCTTTTCTGACTCTCCTAAGTCATCATGGCAAGAGAAAAAAATAATAATTTTCACGGGAAAGAATGGCAAAACCCTCATTAATACACTGGATGATGATTAATTCCTAGTGTCAGCTGGTGCTATTTGCACTGTGTCTGAGTCACAGATTCTATGGGTTGATACTCTTTTCTACATTTATTAGTTTGTATAGTTCATATCCATTTGGCAAGTTGTGCTATGGGTTGGTCTGTCATTATAGTTTGGCACCTTGAATAAATATATTCACATTAATCCCTGATGTGATAAAATAGTCTATTGGGCAAATCAGATTCCAATGAGACTAAATACCATTCTCAGAGAGATGTGATTTTGAACTGGCAAAACATAAGAAATTGGCTTTGGGAATAAGTAGCTTTTATGTCAAGGTTGTCAAACCACTTTTTTTTCTTCTTTTGCCAGTTCTTGGCTAGAATTCTTCTTTACACCAGATGGTTTTGTTTTTTTAGATGTTTGTGAACACAGTAGAGAAGTATTCCCCCCTGGAATTTTTTTTGTGCCTCTTCCTATGATGTATTTTATCCAAGTTTCTAAATAAGTGGGTAAATTAATGTGCTCCTATAAAGAGTTCTTAGTTTATTTTGCACTAACTTAAGTTGTATCATCATGCCACTTAATTCAAGCATAAGTTTAATTTTTTCATTTCTATAGTGGTATATTTGTGGTTTCTGTTGTGCCAGTCTTTGGAAATGTAAAGATGAACTGACATAGCCCCAAGTTACAAAGTTCATGCACAGAGTACACAGTAATTATAATACATATGATAATTCTACAGTACTTTGCATTGGATTTAATACATATAAGGAAGACTAAGAAAATATAGTTAGATATAGAATGATGAGGAAATGTCTCAGGAGAAGGAGATTTGAATGAGAAAGGTGTTTGATAGTCAAGACTGTGGAAGGGGTCAGAAAGGAGCAAGAAAGAGTAGGAAATATATGAATAAATAAATGCATAAATTAGTTAAGAAAAAAATCCTTTCCCTTTAATATTCTTAAATTATGCATATTAATAATAAATACAGAGGTAATCTATTGAAGTTCCCATTTCTATAGGGAAATACAATTATCTAAGAAATGACTTATTTAGAATTGAAACCTTGGAATTTAACAATGTTCTTTGCATACATTTATAACTATGATTTCATTATTTGAAACTTAGTACATAGATTGAAACATAATTATTATGATTAGTAAAAATATCCAGATGATCCAACCATATTTGAGCTTCGATCAGAAACTTTCCAAAATATGTTTGTATGTATATTATTCTGTGTGTATATATATTTCTCTCAAGGAACAAAAAGAAAAAACAACCAAACAATCCATGAGGTCATGAACATCTTTTAATAGGAACAGGATATCATACGACCATTTTTGAATATTACATGAATTAGGCTTGTACTAATACTGATAGAATTCATCTGAATCTCTTGGTTCAGGCTGTGTTTGATTTAGCTGTTCCAGCGTTCAAATCCAATTCTCTAACCCTAGGCTCATGTGAGATATATAATATATACTTTAATAGCTTAAAAGAAAAAGTGCTCATGTTAATATCAGATATCTTAATTGTTACAGCTTGGAGTCATTTTCTAACTTTTCCTGTATTCCCTATAAAGAAATGCAATAGAGAGCAATAAAGAACCAGAAAAAGCATAGATTACCGAAATTAGAAATTAGTTTAGTAAATAGAACAGTGGAAGAAAGTTAAAAATGAAATTTGCTTGTGAGATTAAAATCAAAATATGTTTAGTAAACTTATCATTTTAAGGGTAGTCATTTCAATGTTGGTTATTGACTACAGCTAATTATGATAAAATTTTACTGGTTTTATACCAGACAAAAAATTAAAATAAATTAAAAAGATAGTAAGTTCAGAATATTTAGTAAAAGAATATGCTATGTTTTGATTTAACTTCTTTCTTATTAATTTGGTGTTAAAATGTGGGTACTAGGTGGAAATTATTTGCTGCCTTACATTCCTGCTCATTATAATATCATGTTTTATCCCACATTTAAAAAAAATATTCTTCATCCAAAAAATTTCAAGCATAGAGAAATCACTATCATAAGAGAACAACAAAGCATAAAATACGCCATTTTAAAAGTCTAATCAAAGTGAGTCAGTTTTAGTGTAAGGAACCTATATTATAACTTTCTTTAAAAATACAGAGCACAGGGGCGCCTGGGTGAGACAGGGTTAAGCGTCTGCCTTCGGCTCAGGGCGTGATCCCAGCGTTATGGGATCGAGCCCCACATCAGGCTCCCCAGCTATGAGCCTGCTTCTTCCTCTCCCACTCCCCCTGCTTGTGTTCCCTCTCTCGCTGGCTGTCTCTATCTCTGTCAAATAAATAAATAAAAAATCTTTAAAAAAAAGTACAGAGCACAAAAAATGAAAGAAAATAAAAATAAAAATATGGAGCACCGTTTCCCATTGTGGCTCAAAAGCCCTCTTCGTCATGATTACCTGAGGTGCTTGCTGTGAAAGATTCCCGAGAACTGCCTCAGAGTTACTAAATCAGCATCTTGGTGTGTGTGGTCTATTACTTTAAAGCCTTGCTGTATGATTCACATCACACTATAGTATGAATACTAGTGATGTAAGAATATAATTTTAAATTAACACACATGAAGAGGGCATGATAACAAAGACATCAATGCAAGACCCAAATAACAGGATTTGTCAGCATTTTCTAGCACTGCTAGAAGACAAGAGTAGAAATAGCTTATATGCATGTCTATATCCCACCTTATTTTGGGACAATAATAAACGATCAAACTTTTCCAAGTATATAATATTTGGAAAATAGTCCTCAAACTCTCTAATGCTCATCTTGCTAAAAGCAGCTAAGTATAAATTTATTTCCTGTTTGTTTAATATAGAAAAGTAGATATCCTATAGATTAAACTGTAAAAGTATGTTACTATTCTAGAATAGGGGTTGGCAGGCTTTTTCTGTAAAGGGCCAGATAATAAGTACTTTAGGAATTGCGGATCATAAGGGCTCTGTCATGATCACTGAATTCCACTCAGGGAATGTGAAAGTAGTCATATACGATATGCCGATTAAGTTGTAAGACTATGTGTTGATACCATCGTATTTATAAACTGAAATTTGAATTTCATAAAATTGGCATGAACTCGTACTCTTCTTTTGATTTTCCAAATAATTTCAAAATGTAGAAGCAGTTTGTTGTTGTTGTTGTTGTTTTTGAGACATATAAAAACATGCAGTGGGGCAGGATTGGATCAAGGGTAGAAGTCCTCCATTCCATGTTCTAGATTAACAAATCAGCATATGTTTTTAATATGGTTTCTTAAGGTTGAGTTTAAAAGAGTCTGTTTTGAAGTGATCAAGTTTTCCTGATAATTAACTATGTTTCTTGACTCAATGACTTTGAGATAAAAAAATGTGAACTGTCACAATAAACCAGAGCCTACCTGCTTCTGGGCATGGGAGAGAAGTTTGTGTTTGCAAGACATTTTCCCCCCTCACTTTCTCTTCAATTCAAATGAGAATTAAATAATTCCGAAAAGGCATCACAGGTATACATCCATTTTATGCTGAATAATTAATATAAAGATTTTCCTCAAACTAACATTGAAAGCCTCTGGGACATTTTAGATATCATTAAGTGTCTAAAGAGAGAGGATTCTCTTAAGGCATTTGAGTCAAGATCTCACTAATTGTATGATGTTAACCAAGTAAAATTAAACTCTCTATACCTTAATTTTATCATTATAAAATATTTCTATTTTTCATAAATAGCAATAATATACCCACAACTTATGTTATCAAAGGCCCAACTCAATTATCTACTTAAAATATTTGTAAACACTTCTTTTACCCGTGTCTCATAGTTTAGTTCATGGCCCCATTTTCCTTCTATTCACAGACTTCAGACACCTATGGATAGTTCTAGATCCCTACCCCTTTACTCCTCTATCACATGCAATCAATTATCAAGTTCTACTAAGTTTACATCCAACATATCTCTCAATAATACACTAAATTAACTAATTTATCAAAGTCATGACTCCAAGGACATTACAGTAATATAGAGAAAGGAATCAAGTAACCAGGTAATTAAATTGCAGTGTATGAATGCTTATGTGGTGGCTTATTTTGGATTACATGGGGATACGCAGGTAGAACACTTGACCATTTTGGTCCAGAGGAAACAGGGCCAGAAATTTTCAAGTATTAGGTATCCTCCAAATTGCATCACGGAGGAAAAAAATCAGAATTCCTGTGAAACTACTACAGTATCGTCAAATTCAAGGTAATCAATAACTACATGCTTTATAGGAAAGACAAAAATTATCAGTTTTCCTCTCTTCGCTCTAACTTATCAGAATAAATGAAGAGTCCCTGGTTATAAACAGGAAACAATACAAAAAGAACACCCGTTTTTTGTTTTTTTTTTTAAAGATTTTATTTATTTATTTGACAGAGATAGAGACAGCCAGAGAGAGAGGGAACACAAGCAGGGGGAGAGGGAGAGGAAGAAGCAGGCTCATAGCGGAGGAGCATGATGTGGGGCTCAATCCCACAACGCTGGGATCACGCCCTGAGCCGAAGGCAGACGCCTAGCCGCTGTGCCACCCAGGCGCCCCAAGAACACCCATTTTTATAAGATTTTGAAGATGGAAATGAAATCAAAATTAGTGTCAAGATGATCATAAGTGGAAAATATAATACATTGGACAAAGCAAACTACTAAGTAGAAAAATTAAAGTTTACAATTGAATTGGTGTTTGAAGTGTCTATGGAAAATGTGCATACTTATTTTGGTCATTAGGAAAGAGAGTTATAGAAAGAGACAAACGTGGAAGAAATATGCCTCAGAGAAACTACTGGGCAACTCCATAGTTTGAGACTGGAAGAGGGCATGGGCCTCCCGAGAGTTGAGATGTTCTCAAAAACACATTTCTGATTATGCAATTATAATTTGTTTTTATGATAGAAAAAGAGAAGACACCTTAAAGCAATATATGAGAGGCTGGGGAGCTCTCCAACAAGTACAACTTTTGAAAAATTAAGTGAAATTATACAAGATAGAAAGAAATAAGTACAAAACCAAAGACACATATAAATGAGAAGCATATGCTTCAAAAAAACTAAGGGTTATAGAAGTTTAAAAACAACAAAGAAAAAGTTACTTTAATCTCTGTTCAGACAACAAGGTGGGGAGAAAAAAGTAACAAACCTGCTTTTCAGAACAATGTTGCCAGTTAATGGATGGCAAAGAATTGTAGAAAAACTAATGATACTGTGTCCATCTGTTGTTACCTGACTGGAGAAAATGGACTATTAACAACAGAAGCCTCAGAGGTGAAAAAGCACTGCTAAAAGAACGTCAGTATGTCCTAGAGCCCTGAACCAAATTTCTTAGCTCTAGTCCAAAACCTGCCTATGCTCAGCATTCAGTCACATAAAGGCAACAAAAGTGATATTTTTTTATAAAAGTTAAGAAATTTTGCCCTGGTACAAAGGCAGTGATACTTTTCAATTATGTGTGAGCAATTTGAGTACATGTGAGCCAGTTTCATAATTTGTTAAGATGGAGAGAAAGTTTTGAAATAGCTCAATTACCCGGAGTCATAGCACTTTCACTTCCTTTTCCATAAAAGAACCCCAAATGGGTGCTACAAGAGTTCTGTTGTTGCTGTTATTTTGTTGTTAGTTCAACTACATATTGAGTATATAAATGAACTTAGTTATTATATAAAAATACTTTGTAATGTTTATTTTAATATAAGCAAGTATCTCATCTAAATACTTTTCAATTTTTTGTTCACTGATATTAAGATATTTTTTCTCAGAGTCCTGAAGCAATTATTTTAGCTGTTCATATGATGACTTCTGCAATTAAATTTTCTATCATCAGCCAAAATCGCATAATTTAAAACCATATGATATGGCCATAATAACAATCTAAATCTGAGACCTGTTGTAAATATAAGAGAAGAAGTTAGGAATTACCAGATAATCTCCTGGTGCCAATTATTTGCTAGTATTTTTAGAGTGTTGGTTTTTAGAGCATTTAATAAAGTGTTTTCTAGATCAGCATCTTTTCATTTAATAAAAAGATAGTGAATGATCAAAATATTATAAGAAAATGTTACACTCTGGGGCACTTGGGTGGCTCAGTCTGTAAAGAGTCTGCCTTTGGCCTGGGTCATGATCTCAGGGTCCTGGGATGGAGCCCCATGTCAGGAGCCCTACTCAGCAGGGAGCCTGCTTCTCCATCTGCCTCTCTCTCTCCTGCTGCTCACGCTCTCTCCTCTCTCTCTCTCTCTCTCTCAAATAAAAAATCTTTAAAGAAAATGTTACACTGCTCCTGGTAGTTTTTCCTATTAAATAAAAAATACTGAGTAATGATCAATATTGGGTTATTTTCTTCTAATAGCTTAGTTGTTTCTTTTAAAAGATTTTGTAGAGGAAAAAAAAATTAACCGGAATCACTTTCAGAAGAAAGCCGCCAAAGAAGTTTGAATGAATGTTCAACCAGAAGAGAGCCTATGCTTTTTATTTTTAGTTTACTAGAGCTAACTTTTCAAATTTCAGAAACCAGCTCAAGAGCATATAGCAATAAAAGAACAACAACAGCTAAAAACTCTGGCATACATGTGAGTGTCGATCATGTATCCTCTCCAAAACCCACTGAAAGGGGACTTACAAGTGACAAAGGCATTAGGCATCGAAGGAAATAATCACATCGGACAAAAATATTTCTGTATTTTTTGGATGCAGTGATTCAGGTAGAAGAGCGGTAACTGACTTTAGAATGTGAAGAAAGGCACAATTTGATTGGCCGTGTAGACAGAAAACAGTGTGAACTAAGTCACTTTGTTCCACAAATCTTTAGACACACGGCGTTTACACACACTGGCCCCACAGAGGACAGAGACAGGGCAGGGGTTTGAAAGTAGCAAAACTAGTTGAAGCTTTTCTTGCTGAACAGTGGGTAAGTCAAATGGGCTGTGGGAAACTGGTCTGCTTCTCTTGTACCAGAAGCAGCCAGGCAACTACCATCACCCCTCCCCAACCCCTCAACTCACTTCCAACTAACTCTCCACCTAAAAGTCCAGAGGCAAGTTCTTTGGAGAAAGCAAACCAGAGAGGCGCAGCACACGTTTCAACAGAGGTTAGGGAGAGGCATGGGCCTGCAAAATAAGGATTCAGAGAGGATGTCTGTCACACATACACACACACACACAACCCCCACTCAAATTAGGGGATAGGACTCTTCTCTGAAGAAACTGAAAGGTTCCATCATTGTCAGCATTTGCCTAATTGCTAACTCTATTGCTCTCTTTCCTGCTCCCCTGGTACCACACTAGCTATAGGAATATTGTTCTCAAAATAATAATAATAATAATAATAATAATAATAATAATAATAATTGTTATACTATATATATTATTATATTATGTATGTTGTTAATATATATTTTATATTATTATATTATACATTATATATTATTTTTATGTTATATATCATATATAATAATGCAGTTATAATACAACATAGAATTATATATAATATGCAATATTATATATAATCATATTATTATTTCAGACAGGCAGAGAGGAAGTAGGGTATCAATTTTCTCTATTCTTGGGTGGTTTCCCTTCACCTTGACCAACCGCAGGCATTGGCTCTAAACCGCATTTATCATGTGTGCTTCACGCATAGCTTCGTGTTGCTTCTCAACACCTCAATTCCCTTTTGAAAATGCTGTCTACTCTGTCATGGAAGAATAAGCTCATCTTATTCTTTGCATATCTATGAAAATCATTTCTAGCTGGGTGCTACATTTTGTACTGAGTCTAGGCATGTGACGTCCCTTTGGTGGATTGCGCATGGAAGTAAGTGTCCTCAACATAACGTCCATATGTTGTAGTGTGGCGCTTACCCCACGCGAGTGGGTGGTTTCAGTGTTATCCTCCAACAATTGTTTGGGAACTCAGAAAAAGAAAATATGTTAGCACTATTTCCATGAAAACAATTGCCAAGAAGTAGAGGAAAAATTGCTTTGCCATGGAATGCATGGTATTTCATGAAAGTTAGAATATAGGGATACCTCGGTGATATTGCAAGTTCAGTTGCAGACCACGGCAATAAAGCAAATATCACCATTGAGTGAGTCAAATGAATTTTTTGGTTTCCCAGTGCATATAAAAGTTGTGTTTACACTATACTGTAGTCTATTAAGTGTGCAATAGCATTTTGTCTAAAAAACAAACTGAGGGCTTCAGAGAGGAGGGGGGTGGGAGATTGGGATAGGCCAGTGATGGGTATTAAGGAGGGCACATATTGCATGGAGCACTGGGTGCTATACGCAAATAATGAATCACGGAACTGGGGATGTACTGTATGGTGACTAATATAGCAAAATAAAAATTATTTAAAAAAATAAAAATTAAATAAAAATTTAAAAAAAACAGTGTACATACCTTAATTAAAAAATACTTAATTGATAAAAAATGCTGACCATCCCTGAGGTACCAGTGAGTCACAGTCACAGATCACCATGACAAATCTAATAGTAAGGAAAAAGTTTGAAATATTGTAAGAATTACCAAAAGGTGACATACAAAGTGAGCAAATGCTTTTGGAAACAGTGCTGATAGACTTGCTTACTGCACGGTTGCCATAAGCCTTCAATTTGTAAAAAACACAGTCTCTGAAAAATGTAATAAATGGAAGTAAAATGAGGTATGCCTGTACACTGGACTGCAAGGGGAATGAATTCTGTGCAGGAAAGTAATCACATATGTGTAGTTAATTGTCTCGCTGCTTAAACCACATGCTATTTCTTTTCCTCCTTTCAACACATTGCCCATTCTCGGAGATACTCGGGAAAGGAGTCTTGAATGATCCTCATGGTGTCTGTTTTCCTAACATGCCCCCAGTAAACTGCCATTGCTAGAATTCACCCCATTGTTTGGTCCCCTCCTACAATGATTTGTTGGATGACCCAGTGACTTGTTTTAACCAATAAGAGGTAGTGACGGACACTGTGTCAATTTCATTTCCAAACTTAAGAAGGCTTGGCAGCTTCCATATTTGGGCTTTGAAATCCCTTTGTTCCCATGTAAATAGTCAAGCCATAATAGAGAGGTGACATGGAGAGGCCAAGATACTACACAGAAAGGGTGAGAAGCCTAGTTGCCCCATGTCCAAGTGTCCCAGTGGAGCATTTAGGTGACTCATTTGTCAGCTGCCATCTGAATGAGAGACTCAAGAAATGCCCTCCGGAGTCAACCACTAAATTTTAAGGTGCTTAGTTATGTAGTAATAGGTAACTGACATAAGTTCACAAATCATAATTGCCTTCTTTTTTTTTAATGTTTTTTTATTATATTATGTTAGTCACCATACAGTACATCCCTGGTTTTTGATGTAAAGTTTGATGATTCATTAGTTGCGTATAATTGCCTTCTTAACATCCTGGTAGATTGCCAACTACTCTGTAATAAATATAACCCTACCATTTATACTTAATATTGTTTTCAGAATTCTATTAGACAAATTACAGATATATCTGCATTAATGCAATAATGCTACACGAGCCAGTGCCTAAGTGGGACACTTAACTATCTGCTTAGGCTCCTTTTCTCCATAATAGTGCTCATTGTAACAGTGTTTCTGATATAAACACCAAGTATGTCTAATTTAGACACTTTCTGGATTGAAGGGTAGATGGAGAGTAGAAGGCATACCTTTGAGATTTTGATATGCCTATCTTTACTTTTCCTCCCTCTTGTCCCACAACCATACACAGACAAAAATCACTGTTAGGTTTACATCCCAAGATAAGGTCAGATGAAACCAGACTCAACAGTTCTGACTTGGACACAATCATTCACCAGGAACAAAACTCCCGGGGTAATATTTTCTATACAGTAAGTATTGATGCTCAAGTTCCATCCAATTTAGCAAACATTTTCCGAGGATTTATACATGTTGGTGCCGGATCTACATTCAAAATAAGATTCAAAAGTGAATATGGCACCATATATACCTTCAAAAATTTTCAGGGGCACCTGGGTGGCACAGCGGTTAAGCATCTGCCTTTGGCTCAGGGCGTGATTCCGGCGTTCTGGGATCGAGCCCCACATCAGTCTCCTCCGCTGGGAGTCTGCTTCTTCCTCTCCCACTCCCCCTGCTTGTGTTCCCTATCTCGCTGGCTGTCTCTATCTCTGTCGAATAAATAAATAAAATCTTTAAAAAATTTTTTCAAAATATAACTTAAAAGTCCCTAAACCAGTGAGCCATCATCATGTGACTTTTCCATAGATCCTCAGCATTCCAAATCGACAGTGTCTTAACCTTGATGATGTTTTTACATCTCCTAATAATCACTTTCGCACACAAAGCTAAATTTTACTAAGTACCACCGTAACAGAAAATACAAAAGAAGCATACATAGTGATACTGACTAATACTGAAGGGGAAGGGAATGGATAAAAGCTCTACTAAGTTTCCCTCTCTTTACACAAAACCTCTTTAAATATTTATATGGAGGTTCAAAACAAGATGGGTAAGAAATATGGGTAGACAGCATGAACGCGTTAGAAACTTTAAAGCCATTCAGATGTGAAGATGAAAAATTAGATATAATTACTATTATACAACTCTAGCTTACGTATACAGTACAGATGCTTTCTTGGCAATCAGCCTGGGAATGGACAGTCAATGTGATAGGAGTCATCCCAAAATGATGCGTTGTTTGGCCAAATACATAGAAGAATAATAACTATCCATTTTTTTTTCCCCACCAAATCCTGGCTGACTCCCCAGTTTTTTCTGCAGCAATCAGCACAGCGAATGACTGAAATCTTCATCTGAGTCACCTTAATTCTACAACACCCCTGCTTCTCGCGCCTCCACTTTCTCTCGAGTCTTCACTGAAATGTTCGGGCACTGCTGCCCCATCTTGGCATGCATGCACTTGATGCAGTTTCTTGGTGCCCTGGGCTGGGAAGGAGGCTTTCTTCCCCCCGCCCCCCACCGCCACCTCCCCTCCACAGGAGCAGTAGACTGCACTAATTTCCCCCTTTCCTTGTAATTCCAGTAACTAATTTCCAAATAACTGAGAAAGTATTAATTTCCAAATAACTGAGAAAGTCTTCTTTTTGCCTGGGGAAAAATAATTACTTTTTGCTTCTTTTCTCCTTTCCATTTTAAAGGGACAAAAGTATTTCCCTTTAGAATGGTGAAACTGGAGCATCTCTCTCTCTTTCCCTCTCTAACTCTCATTTCTAGATCTATCTATCTCTGTCTCTTTGCATCTCTCCAGCTCTAGCAAGGAACTTGTCCATCCTGGCCCATTCCATTTTCCTCTTGCTCTGTCTCCCTTATCTGCTTCACATATTTATACACATGAAAATGTATTGTGTTCTCATGCACCTTTGTGGTAAACATCAGGCAAGGTACATTTGCATATATTAGTCTTAATTAATCTACACAACGACTTTGGTGGCATGGGAGTAGGCCTATACCACAGAGAATCTTTCATATCAGAAGGAAGGCATTTGAACATTGTATGGTATGGAACTTGAGTCATACTAAGGAGTATGAAATCTAATAAGGAAGAAAAATACATAGTTTGTTTAAAATTTTTAAGATATGAATGATTCAAACGAATGTCCTTTGATAGTTCAGATGAAGAGGAGTCAGTCTGGGCTGAGCTGTACTGCAGCCATCAATACAGCTTGAGTTCAAACTTGAAGGTCTGGTAATATCTGATAGAAAAAGGCATTGAGTTGAAGTGAGATGTGTCTTGAATTGGGGTGGGAATAAAGCTGCACAAACAGTAAGGGCAGTATAATGGAGTGGGGATAGGCTTCAGCCTCAATGAAACACAGAGGAGAGATTAAATGCTGATTATGTAGTTATCAGAGGAAGGACTTCAAAAACTTATCAACCTGATCCTTCCCTACCTTAGCTCTTAAGTGAAGACAGTTTTATATATGGATTCTCTAACATCTCTTGGGAAGCCTTGTTATCACAGGCTCTACTAATGATTTTAGAATATTAGAAAACATTGTCTTTATTAAATATGTATATATATATTATTAAATATATATATATGGAGATCAGCTAGACTGTTCCACACATTGTGCAAAGTATCTGTCATAAGGAAACAGCTTGGGGATCACTTTACCTACTTGCTCCCACACAAACTCATCTATTTGACTCCTCTCACTTCACATGAAGCTTCTGTCTGTCCAGGTAATAGATGGGTGGATCAATCCATTCTCATGTTGACCAGGGACAGGTTTCCAGAAAAAAGAAACCAGAGAGCAGAACTTGACTTCTGAGAAACCACATTAGTATCATTTATTTTTTTCATTTGCCTCCCCCCTCATGTACCTCACGCTATCGCCAAAGGACATTGTGCTTTTCTCAATATATAATATAAACTTAATAATGGGAATTGGACAATAACGTGTAAAATGCCTAATGAAGAAAATGCTGAGACACTAATATTGCCCCTTTAAAACTGTCTAATACTAACATATAATCAAGGGAACAATTAGTCTTTCCTCCTCCTGTTACTCTTTATCTTTAAATATTGGAAAGATAAGTTTGGTTACGAACACAAAAAATCTTATCTGAGTTTGAATTAAGTTGGCAATTATTTTTAGTCTCTACGAAATCTTGCCTTTCAGACTACCTTTGGCCAATTAGTATAACACAGCTAACCTGCTGACTCTCCTGTTCTCAGCAGTGGAGATTCTCTGGTTCCATCAGAGTCCCTAATGCTTCTGACTCTTGGAAAATACTTCTTTGTGATAACATTTTCAAAGTATGATTAATAGGAAAGATTTTCTTGAAGCTTAGCTAGCAATATTTGAGAAAAAGTTGAGACCAGAGACTAATCAGTTTTGTTTTTCATAATAAATATTTAGTATTGAATTGAAATCCCTGTGATTCAGTTCCCCTGTGGTCATCATGTAGTATCTTAGCATATTAAACAGTGGCTGGGGTGACTGCATAAGGGAGATCATTTCAAAATCATTTTGAAAGTAGTACGTTTTTGAAGTAGGATTTATTAACTAAAACATAAACTTCTATGTCTAGACTGATCTCAAAACTTTCAGTGCAGATGGGGGAGCATGATAATTCTACATAGGGATTTATCAACCACACCAAATACTAATACTTGGTTTGGTAATACTTTATGTTGGGTTACTATATTGTGCATTGCAGGCTGTTTAACAGCATCCCTGATCTCTACCCATCAAATGCTACTAGCGTCCCCTTTGTAGTGACAATCTAGTGTCTCCAGACACTCAAATATTCCTCAGAGGGCAAAATTGCCCCATTTTAAATAACCACTTATTTAGATAAGAATATGACTATAAGGGGCGCCTGGGTGGCACAACGATTAAGCGTCTGCCTTCGGCTCAGGGCATGATCCTGGCGTTATGGGATCGAGCCCCACATCAGGCTCCTCCACTATGACCCTGCTTCTTCCTCTCCCACTCCCCCTGCTTGTGTTCCCTCTCTCGCTGGCTGTCTCTATCTCTGTCGAATAAATAAATAAAATCTTAAAAAAAAAAAAAAAGAATATGACTATAAGATACTAAGTCTCGAAATTATCCTAAGGGATAACAATCATTTATCAAGCACCAACTGTAGACTATCCCTCATGCTAGCATAAGGCATTTTATGTGTAATAATTGTCACGTGGAAAACAACCTTGACAAAATTGTGGCTCCCACGTAATATATGCCACAGGAACAGACCAGATTCATGGACAAAATTAAAATGTTCAGGTTATATGGTTAATTAATTCAGTGTAAAACAGCTAGTGAAGAAACAGTAAAATGAATGAGCTATGCTAACAGATTTCATCATGGACCAAGTGGGCAGATCTGAAGACAAGGTTATGCAAAGTTCTTACATACTGTCTTTTTCTCCGCATATTGCAACCTGATGTGGTTAATAGGATTATAGTTGAAATATGAGCCAAGGGCTCACAGAAAGTATTGTGTGAGAAAGACACATGACCACGGATACAAATCATCAGTTAGCTGCTAAACAGTTATGGGATATTCCAGCATTTTCTGAGCAGCATACTTATGGATGCACAATGAACTATACTGGGTATCATCAATAGGTGAGCAATTTAAGAACATAGCTAGCATCTCAAATCTGATATGATAGAATCTTACTCATTTCATCACTTTCCATCTAAAAGTTATGCATGTGTTTGGTGCATAAGAACTTTATTCTATCTTTAGTATGTCTTACCAATTATTAACTTACTTATACTCCTCAGAAGTTACTTGATTATCTATTATCTTTACTTTTTAACACATCTTATGAGTTAGGCTTATGATAAGCTACAAGCTTTACTGACTATCTATGTTTAACTTTTCCTATAAATTTATCTACACCATTAATTTTCTTTCCTTTAAACAAATTCTAGAAACAAACACAAAAACTTGCATTATAATAACTACAATAATAAAAACAGATTTTAGTGGAAAATTAACTCATCTTGCTTAATGTTACACAAATAGAATATTTTGTGGAGAGGATTCAGGTCCATATGTACCCAAACTCATTTGTGTTTATTTGTTTTACTTCTGTTCTTTCAACATGTCATCTTTTTGAACAAGGATTCCTGAAAATAAATCCTAGTAATGTTTCTCTGGGTTTTCCCATCAAACACTTTTTGTTCCATATACAATAATTAAGAAACATCCTGAAAGCAAGAAAATCCACAAGATAAATAGAACATAAGCATAAAATTGAATCTTACTACTAATCCTGCCATGCTTTATGAATATATATACCAAAATAGCCTCGCCCTTAAAGTTTCTTTAGCTCTCCCAAATTTTACTTTTTTTTTTTTTAAGATTTTATTTATTTATTTATCAGAAAGAGAGAGAAAGAGTGAGCTCACAAGCAGGGGAAGCAGCAGGCCAAGGGAGAAGCAGGCTCCTTGCGATCCCAGGCCCCTGGGAGGTTAAGGCAGATGCTTAATTGACTGAGCCACCCAGGCATCCCTTCAGCTCTCCCAACCTTCCTGGCTCTTGGGCCTGACCTCCCTTTCCTTAGAGCATTTACTTCACAATATTTATAACTGTAAATTATTTCTTTTTCCCCTTAAGATGTAAATCTTTTAAAAAGATTCTTGCCACTTTGACTGGCCAGGGAGGTCTTTGGTAAAGACTTGGGAGCCAACCATTTGAAATGTAATCTTGAGGAAGATAGAGCCCCTATTTCTAAGTTTCTGTGGGAAGGTAGGAGTCTAACTTGGTGAGCACAGTACTCCATCCTATAAAACTACCTCCTGTCATGTAGATAAGGGAAAGTTTGTTTTTCCCTTGGGTAAGTTCCATTAGCAAACACAGATGGTCTAAGATTTCCCCAACTCACCCCATCCCAGCTTTTCAAAAGTCTCTTGCCCAATGTTCTGGCAGAGTTAAATTCAGAAAGAATTCTGATCTCTTTCCCCTATGGCAGTAGGCTTGAAGAAACTCTTCCTTGCCTTATTAGATAGTTAGATGATAGATGATAGATAGATAGATAGATGATAGATAGATAGATAGATAGATAGATAGATAGATAGATGATAGAATGCAACAAGAATGATGTGCCAGAGCACAAAATCCCTGTGTTCGGAAATATCAGGAGATTAGATTAGCAGTAATCATTATCTCTAGCTGCTATTGGACCAGGAGGTTGGAGGAGCAACCCCAAACTCAAGGCTTTGCCTCTCCTTCAACAGGTGTATGTCTTCAGCCAAAATCTGGTGGACGGCTCATGAAGCATCCCAAAGACCAGCAGACTTACTAGCACCTACAGCACCTACAGCCCATGCAGAGGCGGAGCTGCACAAGCCATGCACCTTAGAGATTCTCATCACTGCCCAGCTCCTGCTGGCCTGTATCTTCAGACTCATGTTACCCAGGATGGAAGCAGCCTTGCGTGATGAGGCCCTGAGCCCAGCACTCTGGAGTTTTCTGGGTCCAAGCCAGCACTGCCAACCATGCTGCTAAGAGGTACCCTGAAAGGTATGTAGCAGGTCTTTCTCCAGCAGATTCTAACCAATGAGGTTCAGAAACAGTTGGTACAGGTGACCGGTCATCTAGAGCAGCAGCAGTGGTTTTAGCTGCTCGAGTATCTGCTGGAGCTGGACCACTGCCACGCTACACCTGCCTCTCAGAGCAGAAGCCAGCGCTCATTGTGAGCAGCTACGGCACCTCGTGAGCACTACGTGCGTGGAGAATCACATGCAGCTTGGCTCTCAGTCCCCCCAGACTGTCTCAGCCTCTATCATGTCTTCCCCCACATCCACACCCAGCTGGAAAAGTCGCCCAGCCTCATGGGCATCACTGTGCTGCTAGGCTATTTCATCCATTCGTGACTGCCACATGAGCAAACATCTGAGCTGGATGCTTGCCAGCCTGGGTCCAATTTCATGCCTTTTAATCCCCTTTATCAGTGTGACGCACTCTGCTCTTCCTTTCTTTAGAGTCCCCATGAGGGTCAAAAGTTGGATCTGAACTCCTGGTTGCAGGTCTCATAGGGTCTTCCTCCAGTCACGGTGAAGGGTATGCCCCATGGGGTTCATGTACAGATGTCGATATTAAACCCGTTCCGGTTAGTGTTTAATATCATGAAAGATGGCAGGGTAAAATGTAAGATTCAATCTTAGTTTGAAATTTTCACTTAATCCACTTAATTGAAGCTTCTTACAATCATCTTAAGTCATATTATGTACATTAGTTATTACTCAGACTCACTCTGAAAGTGAAATAGTTCAGGAAGAGAACAAGTGGTTTATAAAAGAGCTCATTTCTTTTCTCTACCCAAGTATCCAAAGGTATATCTGCTACAATAATGCAACTTCAATTCATCCGTCTGTATTTCCTATCAGCATAAAAGGCTAGGTCAACAATTAATTTCTGATATGAAAATACCATTAAATTTTTCCAAAATATATTCTATCATGACTGTTTCCCATAAAACCGCAAAAATATGATTATTTCACATGGATGCAAAATGTACTGTAACCCCTCCTATTTAGAATACCAATCAGTACATCTATGCAAAGCCCTCATGATTGTTTAGCATTGGGTTACACACTAAATTCTGGGAAGGCTGCTAATCCTTAGCCAAATTTCAGAAAATAAAATGTGCAATTGGAATTCCTCTTCTCCACTAGTATAAGTATATCTGAATACTGATTACAGCACTGAGATGAACTATCCAGTTATTTATAGTTAGTATACCTAGTTTTCCCCTTAGGGATTTTCAGTGTTGTGCCATATTTCTATCTTATGAATTATATAGATCAAAAATATTGGCAAGAAGTAGAGAATGTCCTTAGTATCTTGAACAACAGTGGAAGTGCAAGACTTTTGCCAGAGAAAATTTAGGAGAAGCCTGCCAACAAAAAGATAACTCTGACATTCCCTCAAAATGTTGAAATCTTGCCTATGATAAAACAATTAATCATCCAGCTCTGCATTAAGCACCTCTTTAATTACATTCACCATTACACTGAGCACCATGAGAAAATCTGAAAAGAAAAACAAAACAAAACAAAACCAGTGAAGTAAGCCTTCCATTGAGATCCTTGAAACTGAATTCAGGAAACAAGGTACATATTCAATAACTAACCTCACTTGTATGATCCTGAGTAGTTCAACAGGAGATCTAAGGAAACAGGCATCAGCATGCCCCTAAATAGTTTTCCGAGACAATAGCTCTAGCACAGTGCACAGTATGGACTGCGGTGAAAAAAAAGATGAGTAGGAGAGATACCTACCTATAAAGGAGACTGTTGAAAGTTCCCAGAAAGAGATAATGAAGGCCTGAACTAGGGCACCGGCAGCAAAAAGTGGAGAGGAAAAGCCAGATTCAAGAGATATTTATGAGGAAGGATTAGTAAGTGAAAGATTGGATGTGTGATATGTGGGAGACATCGGGAGTCAAGGTTAGCTCTGAAGTTTCTATCTTGAGAAACTGGAGTCTTGATGCTTCCTGAGATAGAAACACCGACTGTCTTCAAGATTTCCACGATGTGCAGGTTCCCAGGCAGTTCCACTGGGCTTATAGGAAGAATTCATCCTGATGTCTCAATTACTGTAAGTGAGGCAGAATGTGTCAGTTACAGTAAAACGACAGCATCAGTTTCCAGGTCTCTGCTCACAGAAGGCAGTGCATTGTCACAACGGCAGAGCTTGAGGTAAGCATAGAGGAGCAAGCTTTCACATCAGTCGACATGAACATATCATATTTCATTTTCCTTCTTTCCTTGCTATGCGTGAGTCCAGAGTTTTAATTCCTCAAATAGATTTGCTGGACCCATGTCATTTTATTTATTTTATGACAACAGGTGCAGATTAAGCCAAGGGCAGAGTCCTATAATTACATGACTACAATTACATATCTATTCCTATTGGAAGTCATTTGTTCATTTTAAGGATTAGTTACAGAATAAACAAATAAGTAACTCAGATTAATCTGTGATTGCAAAGGAAAAAGCCAAATCCTTACAGCACTGGAGTAAGTGTCAGGATATTTTGGTGCAAGTATTACTTCTTTTACAAACTACCTGTGCCCTTTGGATCTCAGCCATCACCAAAATCCACTAGAGCTTCAATTTCTTCTCCGAGCATTCTCTTTCTGGTACTGAATGGAATCTGTATCCACCTCTCCAAACATTTTAATCTCTGCACTACTTTAATCACTCATTCTGATGGTCATACCACAGACCTGGTCATCACTAATAAAAGTAATATCTCAGCTTCAGGCATTCACATTTCTGATCCATCTCTTATATGTTACCTCACTCCCTCAGAACCTCGATCCACAATCCCCTGCTCAAAAATCAATTGATATAACTCCTTTTTGCCATGTCATGCCTTCTTTACCTTTCATGGACTTCATATTAAATCATTCCTGTGTATAGTCAATTTTTCCCCATCTTATTTTGTCTTTTTTATGGCAAAGCTCTTTGAAGCAGTTGTCTCTAATTATTCTCCTCTCATTGTCGGTTGCATCCATGCCAATTAGACTTTGTCTTCACCTATTTCACCAAAACTGGTTGAGTTAATGTCACCTAATGATGTCCATCTTATTTGACTTTCCACCAGCATTTGCCATCGATCGTTCTTACATCCCTGAAACACTTTCTTCACTTGGTTTTCAGTACAGTTCACTCTTTAGATCTTTCTCTACATTATTGGTAAACAATCTTCATTCAGTTTCCTTTAATGTTTCTTCCTAACCTCTGAATGGACAGTGTAATGCTGTAGGAATCTGTATTCAAACCACTTGTTTTTCTATCTACCATTGTTCTTTGGCTTATGACATACAGCATGCCTTTATTTTTTTTTATTTTCCTGTTTTTTTATTATATTATGTTAGTCACCATACAGTACATCCCTGGTTTCTGATGTAAAGTTCGATGATTCATTAGTTGCATATAACACCCAGTGCACCATGCAATACGTGCCCTCCTTATTACCCATCACCAGTCTATCCCATTCCCCCACCCCCCTCCCCTCTGAAGCCCTCAGTTTGTTTCTCAGAGTCCATAGTCTCTCATGCTTCATTCCCCCTTCTGATTACCCCCCCTTTCTTTATCCTTTTCTTCCCCTACCGATCATCCTAGTTCTTATGTTCCATAGATGAGAGAAATCATATGATAATTGTCTTTCTCTGCTTGACTTATTTCACTTAGCATTATCTCCTCCAGTGCTGTCCATGTTGCAGCAAATGTTGAGAACTCGTTGTTTCTGATAGCTGAGTAATATTCCATTGTATATATGGACCACAACTTCTTAATCTATTCATCTGTTGAAGGGCATCTCGGTTCCTTCCACAATTTGGCTATTGTGGACAATGCTGCTATGAACATTGGAGTACAGCATGCCTTTAAATATTATCTGACTAAATGGTATTTAAAAAACTTCATGGTGCACGAATGTCACATGTGTTTGATTGCATGGTGTTTAAAGGATGGAATTCTCAACTTTGTAATCTCAAATTATTGATCCTCAAGTTTCTATCTCTATTGTTGACATTTTCAATGAACTCTAGATTTGATTGTCCAATTGCTTATTAAACATGTCCAATTGTGTGTCTAGTAAACACCTCAAATTTTAAATGCCCAAAGCCATAGATCTGATAATAGTAATAACTACTGCCTATATAGTGCTTGCTGTGTATCAGAAATACTCCGATCTGGGTCTTACATATATTACCTACCCCTTATAACAAATCTATGAATTAATTCCTTTTATAAATGAAGAAATTAAGGTATAAAGAAGTTGAATAAATTGCCCAAGGCTATGCAGCTTGTAAATAATTGTATTGGCACAAAGAATTTAGACACCAAAGTGCATGAATAGTACGGTGCTTCCTTAATCTCAAAGAGATATCTGGTCCCATGTTCATTACAACATTACTTACAACAGGCAAGGTAGGGAAGCAAAGTAAATGTTTATTGACAGATGTATGGATAAAGAAAATGGGTATATGTATATAATGGAATATTACTCAACTCAAAAAAGAAGAAAATACTGCTATCTGCAACTACATGGATAAACCTGGAGGATATTATAGTAAATAAATTGAGCCAGAAATAGACAGAAAAATACTGCATAACCCATTACATGATGATTCTAAAATAGTTAACTTATAGAAGAAAAGAGAAGAGTGGTGTTTATGAAAGGTTGAAGGGAGGTGAAAACAGGGAGGTATTAGTGAAAGGGTATAAAGTTTTGGTTAAACAGGGTGAACAAGTCCTATAGACATATGGTATAACATTGTGCCTACAGTTAATGATGTTGTATTGTATACTTAAAATTTTGCTAAGAGGGTAGATTTTACCATTAATAATAATACTATTAATAATAATAAACAAGACAGCAGAAGAAATCTTTTGGAGTTGATGGATAGCTTTATGGTGGTGGAAACTATGTAGTGATAGTTTCATCAGTTTATATAACAAGTTGTGTACATCAATGGAGTGGGCAGGGAAATCTAATGTGTACTCTGGGATGAGAGCAATGGTTCTCAATGCATTAGGGACACTTAAGATGTTATTAACATTAATATTCTGGGACCCCATCCCCACTGATTCTGATTCAGTAGATATGAGGTAGTGTTGAATAGCCTTCATTTTTAAGAAACGTTCTTAAGAATTATTCTAATAGAGCTGGAATTCTGTTAATTACAAATATAAAGTTTAAGTAAAAGTGATAAAAAAAAAAAAGAATAAGATTAAGGTAGAATTCCAGGGAAAAATAATATTTGGGCAATTTAATGGCAATATGGAAAAAGTGTCAGCCAGGTATTTTAAATAATACTTATCTCTTCAAAAGTTTAAGTATATGAACTATCCTTTAAACAAGAAGCTCATTATTTTTATTAAATTTAATTTCATATATTATACATAAAATGTATTCTATTTATAAGATTTTGAAGTAGTAGAGAAGTATGTAAACATAAAAGCCAATTTCTTTCTTAAACCTTTCCCTAAAACTACTATTGTTCAATTAATTATAACATCTATGATAATTACAGATGAAGAAATACTATCCATAACATTTTACTCATCTATTCGCTATCCTTACAGTATTAACATTGATATTTATATATATATTATTCTATTTATTTTGAGAATTGATAAACAGCATTAATTTCCCTTTCAAAACCAGAAAATAAAACTTTATCATGATTCAACTAAATGTCTTTCTATCTTCCTTAACTTTTTTTTTTTTATGTTCTAGGAATATCTGATGGAAAAAAAGACAGGCTCTTCAACAAATGCTACTGAGAAAACTGGACAGCAGCAGGAAGAAGAATGAAACTGGACCACTTTCTTACACCATACACAAAAATAAATTCAAAATGGATGGAAGACCTAAATGTGAGTCAGGAAACCATCAAAATCCTAGAGGGGAACACAGGCAGCAACCTCTTTGACATCAGCCCTAGCAACTTCTTACTAGACACATCTCTGGAGGCAAGGGGAACAAAAGAAAAATGAACTTTCGGGACTTCATCAAGATGAAAATGTTCCACATGGCAAAGGAAACAATCGTGAAAATGCTCAACATCACTCATCATCAGGGAAATACAAATCAAAACCACAATGAGATACCACCTCACACCTGTCAGAATAACTAAAATTAACAACACAGGAAACAACAGATGTTAGCAAGGATGTGGAGAAAGGGGAACCCTCTTACACTGTGGGTGAGGATGCAAACTGGAGCAGCCACTCTGGAGGACAGTATGGATGTTCCTCAAAAAGTTAAAAATAGAACTACCCTATGACCCAGCAATTGCACTACTAGATATTTACCCAAAGGACACAAGAATACTGATTCAAAGGGGCACATGCACCCTGATGTTTATAGGAGAATCATAAAAAATAGCCAAATTATGGAAAGAGCCCAAATGTCCATCAACTGATGAATGGATGAAGAAGAGGTGGCATATATATATATATATATATATATATATATACACACACACACACACACACACATATATATGTGTATATACACACACACATATATATGAATATTATATAGGAATTATATGAGATTATTTTATATAAAGATATTACTTGACCATCAAAAGGAATGAAATCTTGCCATTTGCAATGATGTGAATAGAATGTAGTGTATTATGCTAAGTGTATTATGCTAAGTGAGTGTATTATGCTAAGTGAAATAAGTCAGTCAGAGAAAGACAGTTACCATATGATTTCAGTCACATGTGGAATTTAAGAAACAAAACAGATAAACATGGGGAAAGGGGAAAAAGATAGAGAGGGAAGCAAACAATAATAGACTCTTAACTACAGAAAACAAACTTAGGGTTCATGGACAAAGTGGGTGGGGATGGGCTAAATGACTGATGGGTATTAAGGAAGGCGCTTGTTGTGATGAACACTTATATATGTGATGAACTAAATTCTTCACCTGAAACCAATTTTACCATATATGTTAATGAACTAAAATTTAAATTAAAAAATGGAGATTTAAAAAATGATCTAGGAATGTATTTCCAGACTTTCAACATTCTTGAAAATAATTTCTAAATTTTATAACATTTAACGTCTTAATTTCTAGATTTAAATTGTATTGAAGTTATTCATATTCATCTATACAATTTACTGATTTCTGTTCAGCTTTTTTTTTTTTTTTTTAGGATTTTATCCATTTATTTAGAGAGAGAGAGAGCAAGAGAGAGAAAGCACAAGTGGTGGGGAGGGGCAGAGGGAGAGAGAGATGCAGACTCTCCACTGAGCAGGGAGCCCAGCATAGGGTTTGATCCCAGGGCCCCGAGATCATGACCTGAGCCAAAGGCAGATGCTTAACTGACTGAACCACCCAGGTGCCCCTCAGGTTTTTCTTTAAACCACAATTTCCTACTTCGTCAATATCATTCTGGATGATCTAACCAGATATTATAACAAGAAAAATAAATAGAAACTGTGTAGATTAGAAAGAAGAAGCGTAACTCTCATTATTTGTTCATGGTATGGTTACTATGTAAAAGATATTAGCAGCAAAAAATAAATAGAAACTGTGTAGATTAGAAAGAAGAAGCGTAACTCTCATTATTTGTTCATGGTATGGTTACTATGTAAAAGATATTAGCAGCAAAGTTAGACAGCATCATTTCAATCAAGACACTAAATTCAACTGCAAATACAAATATATGGTGCCTGAAAATGAATCTGGTAAAATGTTTTAAGAAGCTTTAAATTGTAAAAATTTGAAAGACTTCTAAGAAGTTTTATATATAAGTAAAGATATATAATGTTCAAAGATAGAAATATTTAATATAAAATGCATTAATCTCCCCCAAATTTAACAATAGCTTGAATGAAATTTCAATTAAAAATCTCAACTTTTTTTTAATAATGTAATTTTCTAAGTTGATGGTAAAATGACTTAAAAAAGTGAAAATTCAAGAATAGCCAAGGCACTATTGGGAGAGGAATGAGACTTTTCATAAAAAGTAAAAATACCAAATTCATAAAGGTATTTTAATAATTAAGGCAAAATTTAGTAACACAACATAGGTCAATGTTCCAGAACATTAAGAAGAGCACATATTGCATGGAGCACTGGGTGTTATACGCAATGAATCATGGAACACTGCATCAAAAACTAATGATGTACTGTATGGTGACTAACAGCAAAATAAAAAATAAATAAATCAAACAAACAAACAAACAAATTAATTAATTAAATTATCCAGAGAAAATAACTTAGAAACAGAACTTCATTTATGGCAACCAACATTAGACCACAGATAGTACTGTATACATGTGGGGTAGTGTACATCATTACTGATAATTTATTATCTATATACAAACAAAAATTAAATTAGACCCCTACTTCCTATCATAAGAAAAAATATAAATTACAGATAAATAAAGGAATTAATTTTGAAGGCAAATTATGGAGTTCTAAGAAATAATAAGTTAATATTTTTGTTACTTTGGATAGATAATTTAAAAAGAAAATAATTAATAGGGGCTTCTGGGTGGCTCAGTTGGTTAGCATCCACCTTTGGCTCAGGTCATGATCCCAGGATCCTGGGATCAAGCCTGCATTAGGCTCCCTGCTCAGTGGGGAGTCTGCTTTTCCTTCTCCCTCTGCCCTTCCCCCACTTGTGCCCTCTCACCCTCTCTCTCAAATAAATAAAATCTTTTTAAAAATAAATAAATAAAAAATAATTAATAACCTAAAGATATAATATATTAGATTTCACTAAAATTAAGAACTTCCATTCATCAAAAGATATCCAAAGATATTTACAAAACATATAATAAAAATAATACTGATCTCCATAGAAATCATTAAGAAATACAAATAACCCAAAATCAAAAAGGGAAAAAGACAGAGCCTGAATTTCGTAGAAGTGGACTGGTCAACACGTAGATGTCAGTATCATTAACTCATTAGTCATCATGGAAATGCAAATTTGAAATATAACAAAATGCCATTTTACAAATTTCTAGGTTGAAAAATATGGCTATATCGAGATCTGACAGGTAGATGAAGCAGTGGAAATTCTACACTCTGCTGGATACAAGGTAAGTTGGTATATCAATTTGGCAAACAAACTCAGTAATATCTAGTAATATTGAATATGTACATCATCTAACAGGTAGTGGTTTCACTTTTGAATATATACTCTAGGGAACCTCTTGTATATATGCTCCAGGGGAATGACTAAGAATGAAAGTACTATTATTTGAAAAATAAGTCTATAATAAACCACAGATGGGAGGATGGATAAAGTAATCTAAATTTCAACAATGGATAAAGCAGTAAAATTGAATAAGTAGTAAATACTATGTGTTCTTCCCACACCACCAAGCAGTTCTCAGACATCAGCTAAGCAGCTTTCCATTCAACTGAATTCTGACACTATCTATCAGGAGATAATAGTGGAACCCACAAATGAAGTGCTTAGTCCCATAAGACTTGCCCCAGTTCAGATGCTAATGACAAACCCAGGTTGTTACTTGTGCTTCTGATCAACTGGAAATAAATAGAACGTTCCAAATTCAACAGTTCAATTATTTTGGTTGAGTGGCTCACAGAACTCAGGAAATCAGTTTACTTACTAGATAACTAGTTTATCACAAAAATATGAAGAGATACAAATGAAAGTCAGATGAAAAGATACATGAGACAAACACAAGAGCTTCTGTCTTGAAAGGTTTGGGGCCATCATGTGGATATGTGTTGGTTCATCAACCTGGAAGATCTCTGAACCTCCTCCTTTTAGGTTTTTAATAGAGGATCCATTATGTATTTATAATTAATTAAATAATTGGCCTTTGGTGATTGGTTCAAGCTCCAGGCCCTCTTCCCTGCCCAGAGATTGGGAGTTGAAAGTTCCAACATTCTAATCAAGATCAGTTCACTTGACAACCAGCCCCCTCATTCTTTAGGGATTTCCAAAAGTTACCTCATTAAAATAAACAAAGACACATTTATTGTTCTCATCACTTAGAGAAATGCTAATGATTTTAGGAGCTCTGTGTCAGGAACAGAACAAAGACCAAATGCACATTTCTTATAAATCACAATATCACACATAAACATAAATGTGCTGAATCTCACCAGCAAGCCTTTGAGAGAGAAAAGAGTTTTGAGAAATTCATGCTATATGACTCAATTTCTGTAAAATTAAATTGTCTTATGTCTTGGGATAAACTTACGTAAATTATAAAACTGTAAAGGAAAGAAAACAAGTATGAACACTTAATTTGGGATTGTGTTTACCTGTGGGGGAGTTACGCATTGGAATGTTTTCAGAAGGCTCTTCAAAGACAATGATAGTATTCTATTTGTTGTACGGGAAGATTGGTGCATAGATTTTTTTTTTTTAAGATTTTATTTATTTATTTGACAGAGATAGAGACAGCCAGCGAGAGAGGGAACACAAGCAGGGGGAGTGGGAGAGGAAGAAGCAGGCTCATAGCAGAGGAGCCTGATGTGGGGCTCGATCCCATAACGCCAGGATCACGCCCTGAGCCGAAGGCAGACGCTTAACGACTGAGCCACCCAGGCGCCCCTGGTGCATAGATTTTTTTAAAAAAAGGTTTATTTACTTATTTGAGAGAAAGAGAGAGAGTCCACGGGGGAGGGACAAAAGGAGAGGGAAAGAGAATCTCAAGCAGACTCCCTACAGAGTGCGGAGCCCAATGCGGGGGCTCAATCTCACAACCTTGAGATCATGACCTGAGTCAAAATCAAGAGTGGAATGTTTAACCAACTGAGCCACCCAGGCACCCCCATAGATTTTACTTTTATTGCTATTCCGGACTTTATGTATTATATACATTTACATATATAAGTATTCTATCTCTATAGCATTCACATATTTATAGATCATATCAAAGATATGTACATCTATAAGTATACATATATATGCACATATATACATGTGTAATAGATATGATACACATTGTATTTTAGAAATTTAAAAGGGATATTAAGCTAAGAAAAACAAAACTATGTGTCTACACTTAATTTAAGATTGAGAAAAGACTAATGTTCATCTAACAGAGATTCTGGAAAACTGAGATGTAAATTTGAGGTCAATTGGGTGGCCAAAATACTATCTTCCTTGGTTACCCCTACCATTTCTGGGGGAGCACTACAGGGCAGAACGATGAACAGTCAGGTAAAGTACAGGTGAGGGAGAACTCGTTCTTTATGCGGAGACAGTGCAGTGCGTAAAAGGGAGCACAAATTTAAAATCAAGCAGATCTGGATTTCCATCCTGACTCATACTCTTGAACAAATCATTTAATTTCTCACTATGCTTCTTCATCCTTAAAATAGGAGAGCACTTGTCAAGATGAGCACTGGGTGATGTGCAGAACTGTTGAATCACTATATTGTGTACCTGAAACTAATAGAACACTGTATATTAAATATAATGGAATTTAAAATAAATAAATAAATAGTATAACAATACACAATGTTATAGAGTTATTTTAAGGATTAATCATAATAACTACCAGTATGTATCTTACATTGTAGAGCCTCAAAAAATGTTATTGCTATCTACATTCCCCATGATCTGTGACAACAACAGTAATAATAAAAATAAAGATTGATATTTCCAGCTCAGTTTAGAAGTACATACCATGAGAACATATTCAAAGAAATTCTCAGAGGGACTGTGAAATAAGTTGTTTTTGAGACCAGTGGACACTGTGAAAGATAGTTAAGATTACTTATATTTCAGAGATTTGAAAGTAAATCTTCTGTTTGTATCTTTTCCCTTCTGGGGTTCAGGCCTATAATGAACACTTTGTCAGTAAGAAGCTCAATTTTGTGTAATAGCCAAATTCAGCATTTCTCTGCATAATAATTCAAGAAAATAGGGGCGCCTGGGTGGCACAGCGGTTGAGCGTCTGCCTTCGGCTCAGGGCGTGATCCCGGCGTTCTGGGATCAAGCCCCACATTGGGCTCCTCCGCTATGAGCCTGCTTCTTCCTCTCCCACTCCCCCTGCTTGTGTTCCCCCTCTCGCTGGCTGTCTCTCTGTCTCTGTCAAATAAATAAATAAAATCTTTAAAAAATAATAATAATTCAAGAAAATATTTTGAGAGGGAGGAAAAAAAAAACACAACTTTTTTCTTCCTGACATTATCTCCCAGAGGAACCCTTTTAATAAGTATATTTCTAAAATTAGACTAAAGAATCAGAATATTACAGTGTCAGATGGCCAAAGAAATGCAAATAGCCTTCAAATGACTAACCAACTAAGTCTTTGTGAGCCTAAGTACTATATTCTGATATAAATTTGCTTGGTAAATTATGGAATTAAGACCCAGTTTATTTTTCTGCACAGGTTTAAATGAAGAAACCAAATGGATACACAAATGGAAAAACAAGAAAACAAAGGAAATCCAGCTTGGTATTGCAAAACATGGTGGAGTTCGAAATTTTGCTGACAGAACTCAGTCTCTCTCAGGAATTCAAAATTGGATTTCCTTCAGCCCCTATTTTCTGGTTATGGGTAAGATACTCATTTTCTAGCTCTTCGCTTATTTTTGGCCTTTAGCATGATTCTTCTACACTCCCTCACTTTTCTACTAGCAATAGTCTTGACCTTCTGTTTCCAATGGGGACTCTGGTGAGTGAGCTCAAATGTGGTTTTGCTCTCTGCTTGACCTCAGGAATTTGCTTTATTTGAAGTAGGAGACTTCAACTAGAAGTCAGATGGCACTTTCTCATTCTTATTATTTTGGTGCTTACTCATTTGAAAATTGTTTGTCCTTTGAAGAATTTCTGTCCCAAAGCACTCTGGAAACTGCCAAGTTGAGATTCAACTCTCACTCCACCTCCAACTGGCTTACTCCTGTTATGCCATTTAGACCCTGGGTGCCAATCAGGAAAAATTTAATGCCTTAAGAGGATAAGATAAAATTCACTCTTCAATTGAAATTACTGACATGTCTTAAATTCAGTGGTCCTAGTAATAAGATTTAAACTGATGGTCAGATAACCTTGGTCGTAATAAGAACGCCATGCCAAACATCAGAAGTTAGGTAGCTGGGACTTAAATTAGCAGTGCTCAAAGGAGAAGCAGCAAGATTTCCCAGGGATACTCACACATTTTCTCTCTCTTTGAAAGCTTTAATTTACCAATGGGCATATAGCCAAATATTAGTTGTTTTTTGTTTTATTTTGTGTACAAGAGGAATTGAGGAAAATTAAAAAAAAAAAAAGATAAACAGAAAATATGATATATTCCATCATGCAAACTCAAATGCCCTGTATCAGGAAGTGCTAGTGACGATGAAATTCAAGGTGGTTTTGTTGTATGAGATCAGCCTTCCTCCAGTGAAGAAGGCCATGGTATAAACATGGGATTTGGGGAATTGAAGAACAAAAACTTTAGGATCCTTCATCATCTGGCTCTTCTGTAGTGTCAGCAATGTGAAAGAGAGTATGTCCCACTTGCCCAAGCTAAGTGGGTTTCTGAGTGAGCAAGGATGGATGTGAAATCTGATGCTACTCCAGAGACTTCTAGACCATGACAATAGAAACTGAAAAGATCTCAAAATTGTCCCCTGCTCTACAATGGTACATTGCAGCCTCCAGCAAGAGACGATTTCAGCTGTTTTAAGGGCAAGAATATATAGTAAATTGGTAAGATCACAAACAAGAACAGATGGAAAATTCATTAACTATGCTGATCCTGCATTATACAGGGTGACTCCAAATATGTTTGAAATGAATATGAAGTAGAGTTTCAGTTTTTCACCTCCTAAACTTTTTTTTGGTACCTTCCTTTTAGGGTTTATGCAAAAATGGAAATCAACAAAATTAGACTGATGTGTTCTGTGAAAATCTGTGGTTTCCCATGCAGATTCTTGATTGTGGAGTTTCAAGAATTGCATTAAATATAGTAAACTGTTTCTTTTATGTAAAAGAATTGCACTAGGCATAATAATGGCCTTCTAAAGATGTCCACATCCTGATCCCTGGAACCTATGAATATGTTCTCTTAAGTGGCAAGGGGGAATTCAGGTTGCAAACAAAATTAAATTTGCTAAGCAAGTGACCTTGAAGTAAGAAGGGTCTTCTAGATTATGTAGGTAGGCCCAAGAGAGTCCCAGGATTCTTAAAAAGTGGAAGAGAGAGGTAGAAGAGAAAGAGTATTAAGATGTAAAAAGGATTCAATGTGCTACCGCTGGCTTTGGAAGTAAAGGAAGAAGGCCATGAGACAAAGCAGCTTCTAAAAGCTGGAAACGATCAAGGAAACATTCTCACGAGTCCCAAGAAACTCAGCCCGGCTGACACATTGATTTTAGCCCAGTGACACTCATGTCAGACTTCTGTTCTATGGTACTGTAAAGCAATCAATTTGTATTATTTTTAAGCCACCAAATATATGGTAATTTGTTACAGAAAATTGTTACTATAGGAATCTAATACTGACCAAGGACCTTATACGTGTTTAATTTTATTGTCACATGTTCGTTTATAAAGGATAAATTAGATTATACCTAACCTAAAGCAGAAATGAACCCATGATATGCTGGGGTGACATTTATTTAATCAAATGTAACCTTTCTAGATATTCATCTATTCATCCCACCAGTCAATCTGTCAATCATAAATTGATTGAGTACCACTATATGCCAGGAATCATGGAAAACACTCTGGAGACAGAAATGAAAGGGGCGCCTGGGTGGCACAGCGGTTAAGCGTCTGCCTTCGGCTCAGGGCGTGATCCCGGCATTATGGGATCGAGCCCCACATCAGGCTCTTCCGCTATGAGCCTGCTTCTTCCTCTCCCACTCCCCCTGCTTGTGTTCCCTCTCTCGCTGGCTGTCTCTATCTCTATCGAATAAATAAATAAATAAAATCTTTAAAAAAAAAAAAAAAGAAAGAAATGAAAAATATATGCACTGTACCTATATTCTTGAAAGTTAGGATTCTAACTTTCTTTAAACTATTGAGAAAATTGTCACAAATATGCCCCAAAATATCACTGACTTAAAATATTAAAGTTAATGTCTACACCTGTGAATCAAGTGCAGGTTAGATGGCACTTCTGTCTAATATCCAATAAGCTGTCATTCAGTGCTCCAGGCCCTTTCCATTCTGTGGCTCCATCATCTGTGAATTTTCAGTTTCTGCTACGGAGATGGGAGGGAAAGCATGGAGGATTTCATGAATGATTTTCAAAGCCAGGACTGGAAGTGACATGTAATTCTGAGTACATCCCATTGGTACAGGATCAGTAGTGTGGCCACAATTCAATTAACTGCAAGGAAGACTAGGAAAAATAGTTGACCTGTGGACCCAAGAATAGAAAATAAGGTTGGGGAGCATGTCACTGCTATTAGCTACAGTCTTCTCTTGAGGACTGAATTCTTTCTTTTCTTTCATGGAACTTCTCTTCAAGTGGACAAACCCCAGATCTCTGCATTTATTCTGAACAACTCAAATGTAGGATCTGCAGTGAAGTTCAGTACTTTCCATCTTATTCAATGACTCTAAATCATAAAACAAAATTTATCTACCCCACCTCCCTCCCAAATAGTGGAAAAAAGTATAGCATAACTTCAATCAACACATTTGGATGGAAAAGAAAGGAAGACAATTATGTCTACCTGTTACTGATATCTAGAATTTTTGACACGGTTTTTATGAGGAAGTTGTAGGTACTACACCAGATTTTTAAAATATTTACCTATAAGATGATATTAAATATCACAGCTATGATGGAGGTGAACTTGGTTATAGAAGCTTAAAGAGTTTCCATATAGGCATGGGAAAAAATCTGATTTTTATTCTACATCTATTCTTTCTTTTCTTTTTTTTTTTTTTTAAGATTTTATTTATTTATTTGACAGAGAGAGACAGCCAGTGAGAGAGGGGACACAAGCAGGGGGAGTGGGAGAGGAAGAAGCAGGCTTCCAGCAGAGGAGCCTGACGTGGGGCTCGATCCCATAATGCCAGGATCACGCCCTGAGCCGAAGGCATACGCTTAACGACTGAGCCACCCAGGTGCCCCTCTACATCTATTCTTTTATTTTAATTAGTTTTGTGATACTACAAATTGGTAGTATAATGTCAACAATATTCACATCACATAAATATCTTATATGCAAAACTTGTTAATATTGTGGGTAGTATGTCAAGTCTAATATGAAATTAGCCTGGATAGGTGGAATCCATGCAATTTGAGCTAATTAAATGTCTTTATGCAATTCATAAAGTTAGAAATATTTTTCATAGTAAACTGATTTTGGCCTTTTTAGATAAAAGTTTCTTCTGAGCAAAAGGAGCATGGAAAGTCAGTTTTTTTTTCAAATCAGGGTGGATATTAAGGTTTGTCAATATATGTAGGTTGACAAATCTAAATATATTTTATTTTGTTTATATATTTCCATATAATTGTTTAGAAATCTAAATGCTTAGAAAATTCATAGTATGGCTGTATTTTTATAATGGTTTTCATCATGACATATTGATACTTTGGAAGTGTTTAATATTTATTTATATATTCAACATTCTGTTATATTTTATACTTGACTCTTTTTTGTAAGGTAAATGGGGAGATGTACTACTCATAGGCACAAATGAGATTATAAAAGTGTGGGGTTTTTTTAATGTTTTTTTATTATATTATGTTAGTCACCATACAGTACATCCCCAGTTTCCGATGTAAAGTTCGATGATTCATTAGTTGCGTATAACACCCAGTGCACCATGCAATACGTGCCCTCCTTACTACCCATCACCGGTCTATCCCATTCCCCCACCCCCCTCCCCTCTAAGGCCCTCAGTTTGTTTCTCATAGTCCATAGTCTCTCATGTTAGAGAGATAGAAGCTGCTTAAAGTGGCTTTTAATCCCTTTTGGCACAAAATCACTTTTGGTGGGTATCAGAGCAAATAGTTAAACCCAAATTTGTTTGCCTTCAGTGCTTATAATGTTATTTTTATTAAAGTAACTGCCCACGTAAAATCTTATAGATTGGTTCTTGAAAAATAAAAGACAGTTAAACACTTATTGAAGACCAGTATTTCCAGATACTTGTGTGTATTTATCATTTAATTTAATATTCTCAACAAACCCTCAACTTAGGATACCTTTTAATAATTCTCTAATCACACTTGAAATTAAAGGTAAGCCTTGAGTTACATAGCCCTTTTCTTCCCTTCCATTTTGTTGTCCTTCTACCATAGCAAGTACATTCTTGCCCCCAAATTTTTACTTTCTGCTCTCTCCATCCTGAAATCTCATTTCCCAGAATTTTATGTACCTAATTGGTACATATTTTTCCAGTGTTAGTCAATTTCTCTTTGAAGAGACTTCACCTGATTCTTTGGCCATCACTCTCTTTTCTTTTCACATTTTATTTACCATATGGGAAACTCTATCTATCATCTATCTATCTATCTATCTATCTATCTATCTATCTATCATCTATTATCTATCTCTATCTATCTATCTATCTATCTATCTATCTATCATCTATCTAATCTATTTTCCTATCATCTATCTATTTAATCACCTACCTACCTGCCAACCTACCTACCTACCTAAGTCTCCCCACAACTGAAATACAAAACCTATAAGAAAAAATCTTTATTCCTTTCATTAATATCCCAAACACCAAAAACAGTCAATACATATTTGTTTAATGGAGGAAATGGGTACAGATGAAGAAAGAGGGGTTGCAGTAAAGCTCAGTTCATAGAGTGAATAGCTATTGTGATAGCTGTTGAATCCTATCTGACCAAGTTCTTCATTATTTCACTGACTCCCTAAAAGTTTGTTTTCAGATTAGTTTAGATAAAGCTTATTCATTTTATAGTTCACTCAAAGGGATTTTCTATGGATATAAGAAGGAATTCTTTCCACATTGAGTAGGTTAGTGTAATGTACATACACACACACATGGTATTCTAGAGAAGATTCTGTATTCTGTTAGAGGATTTATGTTTGATTATAAAAAGTATAGTGAAATTTTTTTCTTTAAAATTTCATGCAAGACACACACTTAAAAATAGTCTTTTAGTAGAGTTAGTCACTCCGAATAAAAATTTTATATTGATAATGTGGTTGATAAATGGTAGCAAACATGAAAGAGATTTAAAAACGTGATAGTTTAATATATTCATATAATGGAAATTCTCATTTAGTGGTTTTATTTTTGTATCCCCTTTGTTCTTACCATTTCTGCCATTTAAACTTTAAAGGTTCTTATTGTATAGTGCCTCAGGATATGATTTTCTAGTTTATAAATAAATGATGCCCAGCCAAAACTGATGAACTACTGGGGAAGTGAAAAGAGAAATGATAGACGATTTGACTCTTAAAAATGCTGTCAGCAAAGAAAATATATTTGGTAAGAAAAATTAGTCCTAAAGGAAGTATAATTGCTCTGGAATAAAACATGAAATTAAAAAAATATTTTTTAGTTTTTAAAATATTTATAATGTTTTGTCAAATAAAGTAATACACACAAAATAAGTACTTTCTCCAGTACTTCACAACACCTGCAAAAAGCAAATTAGAAAACTAAAATTAAAATTAATAATGATAATGATAATAATGATAATACTTATTTAGCTGTAGGCAATCTCTACCATCATTGTAGCTTTTTTGTTTTTCTTTTTTTTTTTTCAATTATTTAGTGAAGATTTACAGTGGTTTAGTGAATTTTTCCTCAGTGTCTTGCAATTACATCACCATACATGTCTAAATTATAGAAATTACATGACAAAGTCACAAAAATACAAAGCAGAATATTCCTCTTTCACACAGTTTCTGGCTGGAGGTGGGGAAATGGTCTGTTGAAATTTTTAAAATATTTTTAAATGTTTTCTCAAATCTTTATTACTTCTTTAAATGGAAAAAATGGTCCAATTACTTTTAACTATACTTTTAAACTTTTAATAATTACTTTTAAAACTATAGAAAATTCATTGTACATTCAAAGAACATTAGAACTATCCACAGCAGATCTTCAGAGATCTTTTTTGTCTTCAATATTCTGGATATCAACTCAGTATTTCAGGTAAAAGTCAACAAAAATTTAAAGAAGGACAGCTCTCTTAGAAAAGGCTATTGAAAATATGTGCCTATATCAAATATCTATATATCAACCTATATTTATTCAATGACATATATTATTTCTTCCAACAACCTTGTCTCAAGTTGATCTCCATCTGATCTTCAATAGCATTTGGGCTTCAAATTATTTGTTTTCTTATTTTTTCCTCCTCTGATTTGTGTCTTTCTCCAAAGCTGCCAAGCAGGTACCTCAATTCTGACACTACCTACCTGGAAATAGCATCAGATCCCACAGGTTAAGAGCTCAGTTTCACAAGACTATCCCCACTTAACACACCAATTATAAACCCAGGTTCTCACTTGTGCTTCTGACCAACTGGCTGTAAATCAGAGTTGCTAGAGCAACTCACAGAACTCAGAGTAATAGCTTATTATAAAAGGATGTGACTCAGGAATAGCCGTATGGAAGACATTCAGGAGACAAGGTATGGGATGCAGGTTCCGAGCTTCCCTACTCTCTCCCAGTGTGCCACTCTTTCTGCAGCTCCGTGAGTTTCAAGAGGATGTTTCATCATTCTTTTCTGCTTCTAAAAACCACCACATTCCTTGGTTCATAGCCCCCTTTCATTCTTCAAGGCCAGCAACACAGATTGAGTTCTCTCCTATCACATCACTCTGGCCTTATTGGGCATAGTCCAGGATAATCTTCCTAGGTCAACTGCTTATCAAATTTAATCCAATCTACAAACTTAATTCCCCTTTGCCATATAAAGTAACATATTCATAGGTTCTAGGGATTTGTATGTAGACATCTTTAGGGGCCCATTATTATGCCTACCATAACGTTAATAATGAGTGTTGGGTAATAGGTCATTTATAGTATTCCATTGTACTTCTGGGAGATGATCTGAATCAAAGTTATGTTTCATGTTAATGAGGAAGCCAGTAATATGTACTTGACACCATTTATTTCAAAAGTAGAATGGTTACAGAATACAATTTTTTTGGTATATGTATTATTTCGAATTTCCCAGATATTGGTTGCCTTTTTTTTAATTGGCTTTAATTTTTTTAGAGCAGATTTAAGTTTACAGTAAAATTGAGAGGAAGTTACAGAGATTTTTCATATATCTTCTGCCCCCACACTTGAATAACCTACCCCATTACAGTGATACTCAACAAAAGAGTACATTTTTACCAAGGATGGACCTACGTTGACACATCACAATCCCCCAAAGTCCACAGTTTACATAGAGTTCACTCTTGGTGTTGTATTTTCAATGTGCTTGGACAAATGTATGATGACATATACCCGTCATTATAATAACAAATATAGTATTTTTTCTGCTCTAAAAATCCTCTGTGTTCTGTTTATTCATGGCCCTTGCCCCAGCAACCACTGATCTTCCTTTTTAAAGATTTATTTATTTTTCTTAGAGAGAGAGAATGTGTGTTCATGAAATTGGGGGGGGCATAGGGAGGGGGAAAGAGAGAATCCTCATGCAGACCCTCCCGATAAGCATGGAGCATGACATAGGGCTCAATCCCAGGACCCTGAGATCATAACCTGAGCTGAAATCAAGTGCCAGCCACTTAACCGACTGAGCCACCCAAGTATCCCAACCACTGATCTTTTTGTTGTCTCCATAGTTATGTCTTCTACAGAATATCTTGTTGGAATCATATAGTTTATAGTTTTTTCAGACTACATTCTTTCACTTAGTATATGAATTTACATTTCTTCCATGATTTTTCAAGTCTTAATTGTTCACTTCTTTGTGCCATTGAATAGTATTTCATTGTCTGGATGTATCACACTTTATTTATCCATTCACCAACTGAAGGGCATCTTGGTTGCTTCCAAGTCTGGGGAATTATGAATAAAGCTTTTATAAACATCCATGTATAAGGTTTTGTATAGACATAAATTTTCAATTCATTTGGGTAAACACCAAGGGGTTCACTTGCTGAATCGTATGGTAAGAATATGTTTAGTTTTGTAAGAAACCACGAAGCTATTTTTCAAAGTGGCTGTACTACTTTGCATCCCCACCAAATTCCTGTTTTCCACAATTTCATGGGCCTTTGGTGTTTGTTGTCAGTGCTTTGGATTTGGGCCACTCTAATAGGTGTGCAGTAGTGTCTTGTTTTAATTTGAATTTCCCAGATCTCATATAATGTGAGGCACATTTTCATATGCTTATTTTGCCATTCATATATCTTCTTTGGTATGGTGTTTAAGATCTTTGACTTATTTTTTAATTAGTTTGCTTATCTTCCAATAGTTGAGTGTTAAGAATTCTTTGTATATTTTTGATAACTATCTTTATCAAAGTGTCTTTTGAAGTGTTTTCTCTTAGTCTGTGGCTTGTCTTCTCATTCTCTTGACACTGTCTTTCCCAGAGCAGACATTTTAAATTTTAATGAAGTCCAGCTTATCAGTTATTTCTTTCATGGATCACTCCTTTGGTATTGTATCTCCAAAGTCATCACCATACTCCACGACTATTTAGGTTGTCTCTTATTTCATCTTCTGAGTACTGATCAGTGTATGTGTATGGGAAGACTATACAAAGCCCATGAAAAGAATCACCAAAAGGAACCAGCAGAAGAAACTCAACAGATCACACAGTGCAGGGAGTAATTTGTATTCTCAACATAAATAGTGGAAAAACTCAGAATAAATGAGGTACAGGGTAATCCGGAGGGTCTTGTCTTGCTAGGAGGAGAAAAATCAGATCTAAACTAGAGCTTCTCTAGTTCCAACTAACAAAGTATAAATTGTAGTCTTGAAAGGATTGAACTGCTTCCAAGTAAATTAATTGCATTCCAGAATGAACTCAACAATATTTAGAGGACTACAAAATATAAATTGCTCAACAATGTAAAATTATTGATTTCTGGTATCCAATTAGCAATTATCATACATGTCAAGAAGCAGGAAATAAAACCCAAATAAGAAGAAAAACAATAAATCAAGAATGACACAGAATTAACAGATATTAGAATTAGTAGACAAGGATATAAAAATAATCATCATAACTGCATTTTGCATGTTCAAAAAGCTAGAGGGAAGATTGAACATATAAAGTAGAGAGACAATATAAGAGACTCAAATTGAACTTCTAAAACTGAAATAAATACTACAATGTCTGAAATTTTAAAAAATTGGACTCGGTGGTATTAATAGCAGATAGTAAAATGCAGAAGAGAAAATTAATAAACCAAGTGACATACCAATAGAAACTATTCTAAGTAAAGCACAACAAGAAAAAAAAGGAAACTTAATAAAATTAGTAGGGCATTTGAGCATCAGAGAAGTAGGATGAGTTCAAGTGACCTGACATATGTGCAATTCAAATTCCCAAAGTAGAGGAATGAAGTGTGACAAAAACAAATAAACGAATAAATAAAAATTAGTGGCTGAAACTTTTCCAGTTTTCTTAAAATATATACACCTATAGATCCAAGAATCTTAGCAAACTTTAAGATAAAAAAACAGAAAGGAAATTCACATGCAAACAAATTAAAATGAAATGGCTTAAAACTAGTAATAAAAAGAAATTTTAAAGCAACCATAGAAAACAAGACAAATTATATACAGATAAATAAAGATTAGAAGGACAGCAGATTTTCATCAGATAAAATGCAAGCCAGAGGACAGAGCACATATTTTTAGAGTACTGAGAGACAAAGGAAAACAAAACAAAACAAAATGCTACCAACCTAAAATTTTGAGTCTAGAATTAATATTTTCTTTTTAAATTAAGACAAAAGAATGAACTTTTCAGATCTGGAAAAGAGATTATTTATAAACAACTTACAAGTTAGAGGAATTTCTTCACCCAGAAGGACAATGATAACAAATGAAAATCTATAGTTTACAAAGAGATAAAGAACACTGGAAAAGGTAAGAATGTATGTAGACACTGGACTTATTTTCTTTATTAAAAAAAAATTAGGAGGGGGAGGAGCTAAGGGAGAGGGAAGGAGAATCCTAAGTATGCTCCATGCCCAGAGTGGAGGCAGATGGGGGGCTCGATCTCATAACCCTGAGATCATGACCTGAGCTCAAATCAAGCGTCAGACGCTTAACCGACCGAGCCACTTAGGCACCCCTGGAATTATTTTCTATATTTTTAACTATTTTAAGCTTATAACTGAAAGTATATCAAGCAAGTATAATAAAAATATATTATGGGATTTATAACATATAAATATTATAATTTTTAGGTGAACAATAAGACAAACCTGAGACTGTGATAGTGAAAATATACTTTTCTAATGTTCTTATACATGAAGTGACAGGATATCACTTACAGGTAGACCGGGATAAGTTAAATGTATATACTTTAAACCCTAAATCACCACTAAATTAAGAAAAAAATGAGAGAGTTATATCAAATATGTTAACTACACTAACTAATTTGGCGGGATCTAAATAGGTTTGGTTTGTTAAAGAAGAAAATTATGACCTAAACTGTTTTATCTTATAAAACTACAATTTATTTCAGCTAAGTGGTACAATATAACAAAAGCAATAAAGTAAAAACATTCCCCATAGTGAATGATCTGGAGATACTGAGCACAGACTTCGTTTGTCCTTCCTTTGTAGCCTTGTACCAGATTTACTTTTTCTCTTAGATCAGGAACCACTGACATACGAACCAGAACACTGCAGCTCTAGGGAGCTCAACATAGAGTCTTGGCTGGTTTCTTACACCCTGCTGGTCACGTAGGTACCTTATTGCTATGCGACCAGTCACAAAAACAGAAACCTGTGAGGGTCTCATGAAAACCAGGTCCAAAGCATCAGTCTTGCTGTTAGGATACTGACAAGTTGGCACAAAATATTCCCAAATTTGTTTCAGATCCAATGCACTGTCAATCAATACATTGATACATGATCAGTGGTCAATTCCACGCAGGTGCATCTTCACTTCAGCAAAATAGCTCAGGCCAGCTCCAGGCCTGCTCGAATGAGCCCTCGCATCACAGTCCATTCCACTGTGCCATGGACAAAGACGTTTTATGACAAAGCAACGGTTCCTTTTTTTTTAAATAATAATATTTTTTTATTATATTATGTTAGTCACCATACAGTACATCCCTGGTTTCTGATGTAAAGTTCGATGATTCATTAGTTGCGTATAACACCCAGTGCACCATGCAATACGTGCCCTCCTTACTACCCATCACCAGCCTATCCCATTCCCCCATCCCCCTCCCCTCTGTAGCCCACAGTTTGTTTCTCAGAGTCCATAGTCTCTCATGCTTCATTCCCCCTTCTGATTACCCCCCCTTTCTTTACCCCTTTTTTCTCCTACCGATCTTCCTAGTTCTTATGTTCCATAGATGAGAGAAACCATATGATAATTGTCTTTCTCTGCTTGACTTATAAGAAAACAATGGTTCCTAATCTGATAGCCTTACAACATCACGTGATCAATTATGTAATCAAAATGCACACACAGATACCTAATACTTGCAGTAACTAATGGTACGGAGTTAAGCAGACTGTTTAAGCATATAATAGTAGCAACACAAACTTTATGAAATATGTTTTTATGTAATATTTTTTACACAATTTTTCTTGCTTCCCAAATCTAAAGTTAACTGCACTTTTCAGTGTATAAAACTAAAAACCATAATCAATCTATCATTAGTCACATTTAAATCTGCTTTCAGGGGCGCCTGGGTAGCGCAGTCCTTAAGCGTCTGCCTTCCGCTCAGGGAGTGATCCTGGCATTCGGGGATCGAGTCCCACATCGGGCTCCTCTGCGGAGAGCCTGCTTCTTCCTCTCCCACTCCCCCTGCTTGTGTTCCCTCTCTCGCTGGCTGTCTGTCTGTCACATAAATAAATAAAATCTTTAAAAATAAATAAATAAATAAATAAATAAATAAATCTGCTTTCAATTCTCCTCCATATGAATGAGTCTTAAGAGGGTTTGATTCAGTCTTCTGACTAGATATTAATTAGATATTAATATCAAAAGTATTTAATTCATTTATTTAGATATTAAAGTCAACAGTATGGTTACGAGGTTTTGTTTTGGTTTTTTTTGGGGGGGATTCCTACTCTTATTTTTGCTTGTGATTCTGTATTTCACTATAGAATACTGCCATGCAGTGCTCCAGTACTTTGCTATGATATAAACTTGACATACTTATAGTACCTTCGTTTTGTCCCATCCAACAAAATCTACTTTATTCCATCTGTAATACATTATTTCTCATAAGAATATAGTTTAGAGGTCACACCTCTGTTATTCCGGGATTCCAGTGTCTTGAATACACAACCAGATTCCTTTTCTAAAGTTACATGTTTTAACAGGTATTTGTTTCCAGTGAAAATATTCCCACGCCAGAGTCCCTCTATCACCCACAGGAAGTATTCTAGGTCTGTTTGAGATTTGTCTTAAAATATCCAGTACTTGCACTGCAGGTAAAGAGTGGTTAGCAGTCAGCTGTGGCACTAGAATTGTCCAAGAGGATCTCATAAGATTTTATTCTCTGCTTAAAAATCTCCAGAGATGAGGACAGTGTTTATCTTAGGCTTCTGTAAGAACCCTCAGCCATTTTGTCTAGTCATTCAGATTTCTTTAGAATCACCACTCCTAACATTCTACTTGCTGGCTTCTGTGTCTGGGTTTGAGCACAACCGCCCTTGTTATACGCCTCCGAAGTCCCAAAAGCAAAGTGACAAATAGTGCCCAGGAAGATGCATTCGTTTGCTAGGGCTACCATGACAAGGTGCCACAGGCTGGGTGGCTTAAACAACAAAAATTTGTTTCTCACTGTTCTGAAGGTTAGAAGTCTAAGATCCAGGTATCTGTCTGTAAGCCTTTCAGTGTGATTTGGAGATGGCTGCATACTTGCTGTGTCTCCACATAGTCTTTCCTCTGTGTACACACATTCCTGGTGTGTACTTTGAGTGAGTGAGTTTTGTCCATTTATTCTATCACCTATCAATCTTTCTATCATCTATCTATATCTATCTATCATCTATCTATCACCTATCTATCATCTATCTATATCATCTATCCATCTATCTATCATCTACCATCTTTCTATCATCCATCTATCATCTATCTATCATCATCTATCATCTACCATCTATCTATATCATCTATCTATCCATCATCTTTCAATCATCCATCTATCATCTATCCATTATTTATCTATTATCTATCTATCTATCTATCTATCTATCTATCTATCTATCTATCATCTATCTATCTGTCTATCTGAAACCTGGTGACTCTTGTGTGTCAAACTTCCTCTTCTTGCAAGAACATTAGTCAGATTAGATCAGAGCCCACCCATATGACCTCCTATAACCTGAATTACTTCTTAAAAGGCTTTACCTCTAAACACTGTCACATTCTCAGGGGGTAGGGCTTGGAATTTCACATCTGAATTTGATATGGGGACAAAAATTCAGTTCATAACAGCTGGTGAGTTGCCTTTTTTGGTAGTATCCATCATAACTTGAAAGTAAAGATGTACATCACAGACAAAAGCTGCCTCACAGCAAGTGGTTTGGAGAGAGAAGGCATGAGTCTCAGTGCCTCCTGTCTGAAGGACCATATCAGATGTGCTTTCTCTTTCTCCAGTCAGGAGCCGTTGATGTGTGCATACAACTACTCAGAACCAGGGAGCCCAAGAGACAGTCTACTCAATGACCTCTTAGAACCTGGCCAAAAAGGTGTATTTCTGCTTCAAAACCAATCCCAAGGGCAGAGACTCCATGGGGGTGGGGGGATCCTGAAAAGGGTTAAAAATTATTGACCTCACTATTTTCAATAAACTTGAGTGATGAAGTAGTAACAGCACCCTGAAACTGACCTAGGAACCAGAGTTACAAAAACCACTGCTAATCATTATAATTTATGCCTTTACAGGTATGTTTCTTACTTCAACAAAATAGATTTGAATAATTCCATGACTGCCAGAATAAATCCTCACAGCACACGAACATAGACAATAAGCTGTAATCATAAAACACTCAACTAACAAAATACATTTAAAAAAAAGACAAAGAACACAAAGGGTAAATAGACAATGATAGATTTAAGCCCATGAAAATCAATAATCACATAAAACATAATCTAAACTACCCAATTACAATACAGATTGTCAAATTGAATGCGAAAGCAAGACACACTTAAATGTCTTGAAACTTTTTCTAATTATGAAGACATAAATAGGTGAAAAGTAAAGGGATAAAATACTGCATACCATACTAACACTAATCAAAAGGAAATTGGAGTGGCTATATTAATACCAAAAGAAATAGATTCTGGAACAAGCAATGTGATAAGGGATAAAAGTGAATATTTCATAATGATAGAGATAAATTCACCTAAAGGCCATGATAAAACTAATGTTTATGTAACTGATAACTTTAAAATTAGGGACATAAATTCCTGTTAGACCTAAAAGAATACACAGTTAAATCCAGTTATATTTAGACATTATAGAACCCCTATTTCAATAACTGGGTTTTAGATAGACAGATAGATAGATGATAGATGATAGGTAGATAGATAGATGATGTAAGATAGATAGATAGATGATAGATAGATAGATGATAGATAGACTATAGAATAAATGGACAAAACTCACCAAAGATATAGAATACTTGAACGACATTATCAACCAACTGTATCCTTTGGTATTTATAATATACTTACCCCAAAACAGAAAACACATTCTTTTTCAAGTATGCAGAAATCATTTACTAAGGTATAACAAAATCTGGCCAATAGAACAAATCACAGATTTAAAAGGAATCAAATCCTACAAAATATGTTCTCTAAACATAATGATATTAAATTAAAAATTTAATAAAGATATCTGGAAAATCCTCAAATATTTAGAACTTAAGTAACTTACTTCTAAAAAACCTATGGGTCACAGAAAAAAATCAAAAGGGAATTTAAAAGTACTAGAATGAAATCAAAATTAAACACACTATATCAAAATCTGTGAAATTCGCCTCAAGCAATTTTCATGGAGAAATTTGTAATACTAAATGCCTATATTATAAAATAAAAAAGATCTCAACATCCTCAACTTCTGCCTTAAGAAACCAGAAACAAAAGGCCAAATTCAACCCAAAGTAAATATGAGAAATAATCAAAATGAGAACAAAAACCAATGAAATAGAAAAATTAAAAAATGTAAAAGAATCTATGAAAGAAAAAGTAGTTCCATTGATAGCAATAACATTCATATTTTTAACAGAGATTAAGTAAAAGAAAAGAGAGAATAACTAAAATAGTAATATTAGAAATTTTAAAAAGGAGCCATCTTTATAGATACCCACTACATAGAATGAGAGGGAAATAAGGAAATAGTATGTACAATTTTATTCCAATAAATCAACAATTTTTATGACATGGGAAAATGCTTTGAAAGATGTTAGCTGTTAAAGCTCACTCAAGAAACTTTCACACCCAGATAGCTTCACTGGTGGGTATTTTACCAAATATTTAAATAAGAAATATATCAACTATGCATGAACTCTTCAAAGAAATTAAATATGAAGATAGTTTCCAAATAATTCCATGAATCCAGCCTTATACCAAAACTAGACAAGTTATTACAAGAAAACTGCTGTCCAATATTCTTCATAGAGACACAAATATGGTAAGTAAATATTCAGCAAATTGAATCCAACTATATATTTATATATATATAACATGTATTTATATATATATAACATCTATATTTATATATATATAACATCTTAACTATATAGACTATAATCCAACCATATATATATATATATATATATATATATATATATATATATATATATCATCTTAAAAGATAGAATATCTTGACCAAGTTGGGTTTATTTCAGGAATGCAAAGTAAAATTAAAAAAACGAAAATTGACAAGTGCTGATTTTAGACACCTAGAAAAAAACTCTTAGCTAACTTCATACATAAAAGTGAAAGATTGAATGCCTTTCCCCTAACAGCAGGGAAGGAGCCAAGGATGTCTCTTCTCACTGCTGTTATTCAACATTGCTTACAAAGTTCTAGCCAATGCAGAAGAGAAAGCATCCGGTTTGGAAGGAAAGGTTGCTCCTTTACCTCTAACTCTACACAAGCCTAGCTTTTCCTTTGCTTGTTGACCTCAACCTAAATATCCCAGGCTTCAAAGGGCTTTTCTTCTAACAGGATCTGAAATACTCCCTGGTCATTCTCTCACCTCCTCATTTACTTTATTGAATACAGGCCTTGGAGAGTAGAGACTGATCTACCCTTTCAGCACTGTATCCTTAAATTTGAGAATAATTCCTGACACATAGTAGGTGGTCAAGAGATTTACTGAATAAATGAATATGGGGGTGTCCCAGTGGCACAGTAATTAAGCTTCTGACTCTGGGTTTCAGCTCAGGTCATAATCTCAGGGTGTGAGATTGAGCCCTGAGTGGGGCTCCACACTCAGAGTGGAGTCTACTTAATACTCTCTCTCTTTCTTCCTCTGCCCCTCCCCTCCCACACAGGTGCATTCTCTCTCTCTCTAAAATAAATTAATGAATCTTTTTTTTTTTAAAAAAAAGAATAAGACGAAGTTCAGTAAAAGAATTGGTGAAATTAATACAAAGTGCAAACTTCTCTGCAAAAATGCATATTAATTCCATTAGTATAGATAGTGTCCCTTATTATTTTCTGGTCCTTTTAATTTAGATTAAATGTGGTTTATTTTAAACTTCATATCTACTTCAATAGTTTATGCTGTTAAATTCTATCCTAAGTGTATAAATTGACTTATTTTTCCCTCAGGGCTATTTTATAAATTTGAATATTAAAGAATAATAATGTCCATACTTGAAAATGTCTAATTGACCAAAATCAATTTGTTCTTCTTCATAAGCTCCTTTTTAATGAATTCAGCTTTCTTAAGGGATCAACAATTTTATGTGAGATAATTTAAGAAATCCTTAAAAGTCAGAGCTTTGATGAAAATATATTTCATATTGCTAGCCATCTTAAACATAAAGGGGACATATTAAAATTAATTCCATTGTATAAATCCACCATCATGGCTATAATTTATTTTAAAATGTGAATGTGCACATTTTTACATTAAGATATTAAAGTATATAAATCTACTTGAATTTAGGTTAAATGCTCTCAGATTATTGGAGTACTTGTGTTCTTTGAAAAACTTGCTCCCCAGTTGTCTACTCCTATTTGATATTAGTACTAGTAATGCAAATCTAACAATTTTTCAAACCTCATTCTTTTTCCATGTACAATCTGCTTTTAATGGGGAAAAAAACTAATAAAATTGTTACAGTTTTGTGAAGGATAGAATAACCTTCCTTGAGCAAGTCCTAAGAACTCGCTTAATGTCTAAAATGCACAGATTCTGAGACAGACAACACTGCTATTTAGAAACTTTTTTCCCCCTAAGTATCTGTGATTCTAGATCGTAGTTCTGGACTTCTAGGAGTCTGAAAGAGTTAATAATTATATTACTTTATATAATCTAATTCTGTACACAGAACACATCAGCATTCAAAAGTTTATATTGGTCTCATTCTATGCATTTGGGCAGGCCATTAATTAGTTAATATTTTTTGGGTTGGTGTAGGTTGCACATTATTATCATCGTAATTATCATTAAAATATCATATTGCAATAGCATTATACTTAAATACATAAAAGTAAGAATGTTAGTCTTCTCTACAAAGTTTTGAGATTAGAAATTTTGGTATTATTATTCTCATTTAACTAAGACAGATCAATGAATTTCAATGTTTCTGAGTTAAAATCCCATTTCCTTATGTGTAGTATCCCCTCAATAAGTGTATACTGATGCATAGAGAGCTCTTCTAGAGCAAAGTTGTAAATCCTGGTTTTTTTTAGATTCAAAAATTCTGAGATTTCCTTCCTTGGCTTTAGTTTTCTTAACTATAAAATGGAAAAGTAAGAAAAGAATGTTGGGAGGATACTGCCTATACCATGCTTAACAGGGACCTGTAGTTGAATTTAATAGTGTTAAGTGAGTAGAAGTGATTTCCAAAGGACACACAATTCTATAGGAGAAATCCATGAGCAAAATTAATCCTACTCGTGGCTTTCTCATTCTCCTTAGTGCTTTGATTAAATACTGGACTGTCTCATATACATGGTGTAAAAACATAATCAAAAAGAGAACCAAACAAAAAATTTTTTGACTGCTTAATCTAGGACTCTTTCCAGTTGGAAAGAGCAAACAATTTAATTCCCTTCTTCTACTCATGTCTGTACCAACCCTGAAGATTATTGGCTAAAAAGTTTATTGGCTTTATTGAAGCTATGGATTGGGATAGGTCATAGCAAAAATTGCTCTTACTATCTATAAGAGCTCAAGGCTTAAAACACACTGATGTACAAAGGTATGGCTGGGACAAAGGTAAAATAATAATTAATGAAAGAGTTAATGGGGTTCAAGCATTGACTGCAACTCTCTTTTCTGTTGTTGTCTTTTTTTTTTTTTCAAAATTATATGAGAGTATCTGGTTTTTGTGGTGCTTGTAAAGTTAAATTCAGCCATTTCAAAAGGTAAAATTGGAGTAAGAGAAAAATAATTAAGGTTGGATAAATATCCTTGTACCTGAATATCCAATTATCTTGTGTAACATTACACTAAAGTGTGTTTTTCCTTTTAAACTCAAATTGTAATATTGCTTCTTCAGTAACTTCTTTAGTACCCATCACTGTCATACCCGGAAAAGCAATAGAACGTGGATTCTATTAAGATCGAGAGCAGTTAAGTGCGTTATGAATGAAGCTCATTTGTAAGAAAGAAACTTTATATCATAGTTCATAAATGCAGAATTGATTTTGAATAATAAAAAAGTGAATTAAAGAACTGAATTCTATTTTAATGGATATGTTATGACATATTAGAAACAGCAAATATATGTTACACAGAAAAAATGCATACACAAAAAGGTTGCTTATAAATATATGCATGTATTAGATGCATTGTATATATTATATGTATATGCCAAGTTACTAGTTATAACAAATATTAAATGATTTAAAGTATTCTGTTGGGGTAAATTAGATTTATTTGAAATAGATTTATTTGCAAGTATATACAGTATTGTGCAAAAAAGTCTTTAGCTTTTAGAATAAATGCTCACGCAATATAGGGAAAAATAGCTCTAAAGTAAAGGTCAGAATATCTGGAATCAAGAGCAAATTCAAATATGTTTTGGCATTTTAAAAAGTGGTTTCATTAATAGGCCGATGTCACAGTAGATGATAGTACTTGTGCCACCTTGATTTTCAAACCAATTTTTGTTATTGTTATTTGCAATTTTGGTAATAGGCAAAACACTTTTAAAAGCCCATTTATAATTCGCAAGCCTCACAGATACAGTAAGTACTAGTCATAAAAATAAAAATCATATTGTGAATAAAGATTGTAAATTAAGCTGTACAGAACAGGATGTTATGTATTGCTAATGTAAGAGGCTGTTTTTCTAAGAAACCTTGTGTTTGTTCCGGATTTGAATTGAACTTCAGGCTGCAAGAAGTTAGCTTAAGGAAAGGCAGTCATAGGTCAAACCCCAATTCTAGTCCAGTCAGCTCATGGTTTTAACAAAAATGAATGTTTTTAGATCTTCATATTTGACCTTAAAATAGAAAACATCTGATTCCTGAGGCTGGATGTGCAGACACAGGAACTCTAATAACTATTTCTTTTTTTTTTTTTTTCTAATAACTATTTCTAAACAGCAACCCAAACTCACTTTATGGGTTATTTACTTCACCTTGCAGAAATAAATGATATAGAATACTTTTGCTTGCAAAGTTGAGCTTGATTTATACTACTCATCTGGCAATACACCTTCTTGTCCCACTTACATCTTTATTTTCGGATGGAGGTGGGAAGTTTCAAAGGAAAGGGAAAAAAAAATAGCACAGACCACATGGTATCTCTTCCCTGTTAAGTTCCCTTAACACTTTATTCCAACTCCTATAGCTAAATGAGTGAATGCCAGAAACTGGAGAAATCCTGTTTTGAGAGGGACTATGCCCAAGCAGACCATCTTCAAGGCCAGGTTGACTGAGTTAGGAAGTAGTTGGGAGGTAGTTATCCTTTCACGGAAGTTCTGGCATAAAAATACTGTAAGTACTTTGGAGAAGCTGAAGATAGTCCTGTTACAGCAAAAATTGTACTGGACACAGTTAAGCAGAGTATTGCAATGAGAGAGAGAGATCAGAACTCAGTCTGAATCCATGCAGTGGAAGTAGACTGGGCGGATCGCTAAGTGCTAGAGGGAGGGAACGCAGGCCATCTTGTTCGCTAGTTGACATCACTCAAAAAAGTAAATTTTCTTTTGTTATTGTGATGGGAGGTTGTTTATTCACAAGTGCACACTAAGTTAGGCTCCTACTTGCCCAAAGAAACTGAAAGATAGGTGTATTATCTCCCTTGGTGTTTACATTTCTAAGAGATGGATCCTAGAGCCTTGAGAGAGAATTCCTGGGTTGTAAACCTGGAAAGAGGTCTTTGCAAAGATTGCTCAAAGAGGTCACGGAAGGAATTTATAATTATGTTTCCAAAGCAAATGGTCTAACTAAAAAGATGTAAAGACCTAAATTCAGGAAGAATCCTATCTAAACTTTAGTCACACTGGGGGAACGTGCAGGACATCTTGGTCAGTATCATTGGTGAGAACCGTGTTGGCGGAGGATCACTGGTGGCTTCACAGAAAGAACTGTTTGGGTACTTCTAAAAGAGGAAGAAGGGCAGATAACTACTAACAATTAAATCAGCCGAGAGCTGTGCCAATATAACTTGTGTTTAAAAAGAAAAGAGTCACTTCTTAGTCATGAGCCAGAGAGACCTGGAACACGTGCAGTAAATCACACTGTTCTATGCTCTTCTATTTAACTGTGTAAGTTGAGTTATTCTCAGCAAAGTTATTTTTTCTTTACAAAGTCATGAATTTCCAGCTACTATTATGTAATATCCTCTTAGATAGATATTACTTGTTTCTAACCTTTAGAGACAAGATAGTGGTACTTGTATGAGCAAACCAGACAATTGACTTTTCTCCTTCACTTAAAGAATTCTATCTCAGTTATTCTATTTTTTTTTCTGAGTACAGCATAAATTAGAAAAGAATACTCTGTTTTTGCTAGAGAAGCAAGAACTAGACCAGAATTAAGGGAAATTTCTTCATTGTTGTGTGAAGAAATCAGCCTTCCCTTGCAGAAATGTCTTTTTGTTTGAGAATTGAATAATCTTAAAAAGTTTTCCTTTTCACTGTGGGATTTCTCTGTGTATTTAACATACTCTTTAAGTCTCCAAGAGAGAAATTTAAGATGCAAAGTTTTTTAACGTATTTAACCACAGTATTTGCTGTTCCTAAAGTAAGATTAATATATTGTAGAACCAGGGTATATGGCTAAAGTTAGGAAAATGATGTAGTTCAAATCCCTTAACATCAAGCCACAGAGAAACTTTTAAAGTTTATTTAAGTGGTAAAGCAAATGCAGCAAATATCTTGCAAATGAATGAAAGGAGCCCAAAAATATCAGTGGCTAAGTCCTCTTCCCTCACCCTGTGTTGAGGAAGGCAGTCTGCAGTATAAAAAGCAGCAGCTCATTTCCAGAAAGAAAAGAAACAGGACCAAAAAAACTCACTGATGGTCAATTCCCAATTCATGGATTTGTTTTTTTCCCTGTTTGAGGAATTCTTAAGTTTGCTGTACATGTCACGGATTCAAATTTCTGCAACAAGAAAATGCTAAATTTTCCTGCCTCCTTGATGACTTAGTTTTTCTACTATGTATTCCTTCTTTTTCCATCTCATTGTTTCTATCCCTGAATCTCTTTGATGTCACATTGGATGGTTATAAATAATTTCAATCTCTGTAATATTTTCTATGAAACGTTTTTGAGGAAAGTCCATTGTCAGTGTGATATCTTAGAGTTTAGGATACATTCCAACCACACAAAATAAATTCTGCATTTTACTAGTCCTAAGACGTATGTTTTTTATATTTTAATATATTTGAAATTGGAATATAACATCTTATAATTTAAGGCATTATGTGATTAATTTGGCCTGGTAGCAGTCAAGTTGTGTCTGTGGATATATTAATGTCAAAACCATCTGCATCCAAATATTCAAATTAAATTCTAATGGTTTTGAAAAAAAAATCACACAGATAATAGCAGAGCTGTCTTTTGACACATTGGAATCAGTGGTTGTGGGAAAATGATGAATCGGACATATTTGACAGTATGTCAAAGTTGGAGTCAAAATAAGGTGAGACCCATATAAAGGTAAAACTAGCTTAAGGACACAGAGCCAATAGCTTCAGCTCATTTATGGATTCTTTCAGGAAATGCTGTGTCATGGCAGTACACCTTCTTCTGTGTGGCTCAGTCAGTTAAGCATCCAACTTGATTTTGGCTTTGATCATGATCTTAAGGTTGTGAGATCAGCTCCCTGTGGGGCTCCAGGCTGAGCGTGGAACCTGCTTAAGATTCTCTCTCCCTCTATACCTCCCCTGCATGTACACCCTCTCTATTGAAAAAAAAAAAAAAAGTTGTATCATGGTGGTCTTGATGGCATTCAGCATGACTTTGTGTTTAAAAATATGAACACAAAAGCCATGAGCTAAAAAAAAAATTCAGAAATTTGTATTTTGAAACTAAAAGAGTTATTGGAAGACCTTAACCAACTTAGTTTGCTTATATCACTTTTCTTAAGGCATATGCAAGAGTTATATAGGATAACTCTGTATCTAATTAAGTTGAAAATAACTCTTTTAGAAAATAAAATATGATGTGATAAAAAAGATTGTGTCAATATGACAAAAGATTGTTTTGTAGGCAGGATTTTTGTCTTTTTGCAGCTGTCTGTAAAATGGGATCAGTGATTAAAATTTATAATAGAGTCAGTGAAATCTATAAAATCATGATAAAAATTAATGCTATGCTTATTTTTTACAAAATATGAACACTTTTTAAGAAAATGCATTTTCCTACTTTTTTGCAATATTAACCAAATTAGAATTTTATTTAGAATATATTAGAATTATATTTAGAATTTTATTAGAATATATACTTAAAATATATATTAAGTATTTTAATTTAGGTATGATAAGCAAATAAAAAGGTTTTCTTTTGGTTACCCAGATTATAATTAAAGCGTTGCATCAGTCATATCCCCAAAATGACTTTCTCTAGACCTCTTGAGCTTCTTATAAAATTCTAGTATTTGCATGAATGAGTACATATTCAAGAGTAAAACTGGTATGGAAGAGCAAAAAGTACTCAAATAAGATTAAGTACTCAAATACAATTTTGAACCAGGTTCTTTTGAACCAGGAAGCGGGGACTTGTTCTACCATATATAAAAGTGTATCACACATCTCTATAAAATTAAGTACTGTAATTTTGGTGGTAAGTTAGGTCTACAGACCAATGAAGTAAAAGTGAAAATCTAAATATCACAAAATAAATGTGGTATTTTAAATCAGTACAGAAAGAACATACTATCCAGTAATCATCTTTAAACACAAACACACACACACACACACACACACACACACAGACACACACAATCTTCCTGAGGTTAAAAAAAAAAAAAGTCATGTCCATAGCTCATATAATTTTCAAAAATAACTTTCTAAGATTAAACAAAACTGACCTTAAAATAAATAAGTAAATACACCTGAAATTGTAAAAAATAAATATAGAAAACTATGTTTATATTTTGGAGGCAGCCCATCTCAAATAAAAGAATAAATTAAAAGCTGTGAAGGAAAAGATAAAGAAATTTACTAAACTAAAACCTCGGTCTTGTATACAACCTAATTTTGGAGGAAATAGTTGCCTCATACAGCAGGCAGAAGACCTTGATTCTTACAAATAAATAACAAAATACAAATGGGAAAACATTGAAAAAGCTTGTCATAAGAGAAAATACAAATGGTCAATAATGTCCAACTTAAGTAGTAATTAAAATATATCATTAGGGGTGCACGGTCTATTGGTTGGCAGACTCTTGGTGTCGGCTTGAGTTGTGATTTCCAAGTCTTGAGGTGGGGCCCCATGCCATGCTCCGTGCTCAGCATGGAGTTTGCTTGCAGTTTCTCTCTCCATCTCCCTCTGCCCCTCCCTACTGCACTCTATCTCTTTCTTTCAAATCAGAAATCAATCTAAAAATAAAAAAATAAAATATATAATTAGAACAAAAGTAGTTGGAACTTTTCATGTCAGATTGGCAAACATTAACAAAATATGCTGATGATGTCACATGTTGATGATGTCAAATATAGAACAATGTGAACCCCTATATATTCCTACGAGAGTTGCAATTTTTAATGCCAATTTGGAGTATGATCTATTATTATATGTATTATTTTTTCTATATTTGCTGTAACGAATTACTAGGTATTGACAGAGGCTCTAGGATAGAATCTGTTTCTTGAGGCTCTAGGAGAGAATCTGTTTCTTGCTTCTTCCAGCCTCTAGTGAATGCCATCTTTCCTTGGCTTGTAACTGTATCATCACAGTTTTCAAGGTCAGCATCTTCAAATTTCTCTCTACTCCATCTTCACATCCTTTCTCTGTGTGTTTGTGTGTAAAATCCGCCCCCCCACCCCACCTCCTTCTTTTAAGAATACATGTAATTCCATTGGGGCCTATCCAGAAAATCCAGAATAATTTCCCCACATCAGGATCTTTAACTTAATGGTATCTGCAAAAACCTTTTCCCACATAAGGTGACATTTATACGTTCCAGGGGATAGGAGCTCCATTCATTCAATTTACGAGGCTAGAGTCCTTGAAATCATTCTTGGCTTTCCTTTCTCTCATGCCCACATTTAAAACATGAGTAAATCATTCTGACTCCATCTTCAAAATAATTGCATTTCTCCTTATCTACCATGCTGATTTAAGCCATCATCAATACTTACGTGTCTTTTGTTATAGCTTCTTAACAAGTCCCTCTGCCTCTATTCCTGCCACATGCATTCAATTCTGAACACAAAAGTCAAGTCATCCTTTAAACTCTTAAGGTAGGTTATGGAAATATGGTGGTTAAAAACCTACAAGTGCTCCCCATTTCACTGAGTGAAAACAAACTTGCCACCATGGTCCACAAGCCCAATGTAATCTGTTCCCCACCCTGTAACTCCAACCCTTACCTCTCTCCCCATTCGCTCCAATCATTCCACTCCAGCTACACCACCAATCTGGCTCTGTATCATACCAGGTATATCCTTGATTTACAGCTCTACGTTAAATATTGCTGTGTTTGGAATTCACTTTTACCAGCTATCCACTTGAATAACACCCTCACCTACAAAAGCCCCTATTCAAATATTGGTAGCAGTAATGTCAACCTGTTGCATCCTATTTATACACGAAATCCCCTTCCCAGAATAGCACTTCTGATTTGTAGACCTTTTTTTTAAATTAACATAGTGTTATAATAGTTTCAAGTGTACAATATAATGATTCAACAATTCTATACGTTTCTCCATGCTCATCAAGATAAATTGTTTTTCACCCCTTCTTTTCACTTTCTTTCTTATTTATTTAAATTATTTTTTTATTTATAATAATTTTTATTGTTATGTTAGTCACCATACAGTACATCCCTAGTTTTTGATGTAAAGTTCCATGATTCATTACTTGCGTATAACACCCAGGGCACCATGCAATACGTGCCCTCCTTACTACCCATCACTGGCCTATCCCAATCCCCCACCCCCTCCTCTCTGAAGCCCTCAGTTTGTTTTCCAGAGTCCATAGTTTCTCATCATTCATTCCCCCTTCTGTTTATCCCCCTTCCTTCTTCCCTTTCTTCTCCTACCGATCTTCCTACTTCTTATGTTCCATAAATGAGTGAAACCATATGATAATTGTCTTTTCACTTTCTAACCATTAGAGATCATCATCTTTGTTATTTTAATTATTTATCTATTTCTCCATAGCAGGGTATAACTTTCTTCAAGGCAGAGATGATTTTGTTTACTGATATATCCCAAAAACCTAGACCAGTGCTTGGTGCAGAGTATGCATTCAATACATGTATAAGTAAATGAATTGCTTAATGCTACCACCTGACCCATTATGGCATCTCATCCCATTTTCTGTCTTCTTTTTAAAAGTGTTGTTACTTTTTAATTCACAGTGGTAGTTTCTTTTGACATGTGAAGCTTTCTTTGATGTGAATTTCAAATGAATCAAACTTTCCAAAAGTAGGGCTCAGGAAAAAAATATTTTTTTAAAGCTTCATTGGTGATATTGTAGTAAACTCAGATTAATCACTTATTCTGTTGATTGTATAAAATTCTGAACTGATTTTATATATATATATACGTATATATATATATACGTATATATATATATATGTGTGTGTGTATATATATATATATATATAATCTCAAGATAACAAAAAGTACTTTGGAATTTTTGTGAGGAAGCTAAATATACATGTTTGTATAAGAAATATCAGTTAAACTATCATTAGAAGAAAAAGAAAGAAAAGGAAAGAAAATACACAAAATTTTAAGCTATAAAAAGGTAGCATGTGTAGACTCTCTTGTTTAATACTCTTATCACTGATACTCAACTCTGTATTTTTTCCATAAAAAAAACTCAACATTTTGGGGTGGTATTAGTAAGATGGGCATATATTATTTCATACATAAATAATGCGGAGTGAGATCTGTCCCCTTCCCTCAAGGAGCCCATAGTTCAAAGGAAGGAGATCCTTTAAACAGAAGCCTCATCTAAAATTGGAGATCTTAAAATAGATGTATATTCTATTCCAACACCAAAGATGACAGAATATATTTTATGTAGGTGTGTGAAATCTGCCTGCACATTAGAAAACTCACTTTAACTGAATATATACATATATATATATATATATATAGTTAAAGAGAAGACTAAAGTCATTCTAGGAAAAGAAAAACTAGAGGTGTAATAATCACTGAATGGTGAGAAGGTCAATGTATCTGTTGGATATATTGTGGCACAGTGAGAAGAGAAAGGGAATTTTGATTATCTAATTGTGAAATAAATCTATGATAAAATATTATAAACTTTATTTTGTATAATTTTTGAAATAATATTAAGGGTAAAATTTGGAGTACTTTTTAATTATAAATCTTTTTCTTTTCCCAGTAAACATAATTATTTCTCAGAACAAAAGCTTAATAATTGCTGGCAACTGTCAAGCCAGCAGTACATTTTCTCTTTCTGTTTCCTAACTGGCAATGAGGAATGAAGTAAGGCTACTCATGTAAAATTATACCTTTTTAGAATTACAGACTTTAATCCAGGAGTAACCATCTTGAATTGAGAAAATAAACCACATCATGGAACCAGTTTCTATGCCCTTATTATGCAAATTGTTTAGCATACTGCTCAAGCATCAAGGGACATGCTACGTGAATATCGGTATGTGTAACATGTGAATGCTTTTAGCATTTTTCTACTTATTTTGAAATCTAAGCAGTAGGAAAAAATTACTGAGAAAAGGACCTGCTGAAACAGTATTTCCATTGTAGAATAGATATATAGATAGTACAGATTAAAGACTATTTTCAACTCTCTCAATCCTGCCAATCTTATGCCACTGTCACATTGACAAACAAGGACTTTTAACAGTAGCAAAGGGTAGTATCAGTGTGCTCCTCAACTTTTTTAGTAAGCTTAAATGCTCTGTATTTTTTTTTAGATCAAATGGTTTTATCTTTTTTAAATTGTTGAGCTGAAGGAACTTTAGTTGAGCTCTTGTGACTTGCAAAAGTTTTTGGTATAAAAGTGATAGCAGCGGTTGCTGGAGGGTTGCCACGGGGGATAGAAATAGAAACCTATACAACACAAGTTGACTCAACTCTTAAAAAATGCTTCTGCAAGTTATCAAACAACTATTTTAAAAGCAACTGAGGTTGCAGTTTTATAGGCATAAAATTGTGTGCAAGAGAATCAGCTCAATCAAGACCCAGGGGGAGGGGGAGAATAGTGAAAGGTCCATTGCCAAAGGCACACAGAAATGCAGCATCATGACATCTCACCTTGCTTGAGGGCAGAGGGGAACAGAAGATGGACAGTGGGCACTGATACAATGTACAGATACAACAGAGTATACAATTGTGTTAGTCAGGGTTCTCCAGAGAAACAGAACTCATAGGAGAAATAGAACCTATAGGAAAAACAGAACTCTTTCTCTTGAGAGAGAGAAAGAGAAATTTATTTTAAAGTATTGGAGTGGTAGTTGTGCGGCTCATGAGTCTGGAATACATAGGGTAGGCTGACAGGCTGGAAATGTAGGCAATTGTTAATGCTACCATCCTGAGAATTCTCCAGAGCAGAAGTCCGGAAACTCAGACAGAATTCCTATGTTGAAATGTTGAAGAAAAGTCTTTCTTCTTCAGGAAACCTTAGCCTTTGTTCTTAAAGTCTTCACTTGGAAGCCCACATATAATCGGGGGGGGGGGGGGTATTTGGTTTTCTCAAAGTCTACTGATTGAAATGTTAATTACATCTAAAAAAACAAAAAAACTTTAGAACAACATCCATACTGGTGTTTAAACAAAGAAATGGGGCTAGCCAAAATTTGACCAAAGAACAATAGCTTAGCCAAGGCTACACATTAAATTAACCATCAACAGCAAGTAAAAGAAAAAGATCTACGACTCAAAATAATCATTCCTGATTTAGACAGCTTAATACAGGCCAGTGTGTCTTATAGCCTACCTATCATTTGGGTCAGCTATTTCCACTCGGCTCTGCTTGTGAGCTTCAGAATAGCCCGTGATTCAAAGAGTTTCCACTGCCATCCATTGTGAGTCAGGGGGCTGCTTCCGACAATTTGATTCCTGGATTCCACTCTCACACCTGGATCTGCTGATTCATTGTAGCCAGGCTTTGCAACTTAATTTCTTTTTTTTTTTTTTTTTCAAAGATTCTATTTATTCATTCGACAGAAAGAGACAGCCAGCGAGAGAGGGAACACAAGCAGGGGGAGTGGGAGAGGAAGAAGCAGGCTCATAGCGGAAGAGCCTGATGTGGGACTTGATCCCGTAACGCCGGGATCACGCCCTGAGCCGAAGGCAGACGCTTAACCGCTGTGCCACCCAGGCGCCCCTGCAACTTAATTTCTAATATCTATTCTTTCAACTATTTTTTTGACCAGAAGAGTCAAAAAAGTTCAGGTCCCTGCCTTTCTTCTGCACACCTCCAGCCCAGGAACAGCCCCGTCTCAGAGTGGACACTCAGTACATATGTGATGAAGATTTGGTGGCCTGCCTGAATTCTGAATCTTTTGTGTACCCTCAGCTGCTAGGTTATTATAGCGTTAATATTTATTTTAAAAACTTGTATTGAAGATATGCAATAGCATCCATTTGAATCCATTTTCAAAAAAAAAATTTCTTTGCTCTTTCAAATGCACACTGAAACATAAATGAAGGATTATTTTGCATTTTTTTGAGAAGCAGAAGATACTGTGAAATTATTCCATGTGCTTTCATTGTGAAAGGGTGTTTGTAAAAAAAAAAAAAATTCAGGAAAGGAAAAAAAGGCTCTGCTTCTTTGAGAGCAAGTCCCTTCATTTTATATTTGAAATCTCTCCTAAGCCCCCAGTTTATATACACATATGTGTGTGTGTGTGTGTGTGTCTATATATATATATATATGTTAATGTATATACATACACATATATCATATATTAAATGCATATAATATATAAATACATATTAACATATACACGTATACGTATATGTAAGTATGTATGTCTACAGTCAGTGCTGGATGGCCAGTTTGTACAAGCACACCTGAATGTCCCTGTTAATCACTATCTTAAGAATGTAGGGATCCCATCCTCCCTCTATATTCCCGTTGAACAGGAGAGAAACGTGTTGCTCAGTGTTCAAGGTCAGTGTCTCCTTGGTACCAGAGAATGTCCAGATGGAATGCCTTGATCTCTGAACGCAAGCCGAGAAAGGGGCGGAAGGGCCACAGAGAGTTGCTGGGCTAGTCGTTACCCTACAAAACTTTGCTGCGTTAACTCCCAGCAGCAGATGCCTTGTCCGGTCAGCTGCTCCCAGACTCCTGTGTGTAAGTTCCCCTAATAAACCTATGTTTCAATCACTCTCTCCAGGTCATCTGTTTGGCCTCGCCAGACCATCACCCACTCTTGGTTTTAGAGTCTTCTGGGCTGCAGCTACACAATATGATGTATAATAATTATTTATTTATACATTATATAAATAACGAACACTGATTTAAGTGGTGGGGATGGATGTGTGAGTATAGAGCAGGAGCTAAAGAAATAAGTCTGTGTGTATGTAAATTCACTTTAATTAGACCCAGACAAATTTAAATACATAATACTATAAAGTGGTGATTTACATCATATTAAAAAACTGCTGATAAAGTTCTCATGACTTTTACATTTCATGAAAACCTCTTGAATAACTTTTGAATGTTCCAACTATGAACATTGATCTATCTCTGGACTATGCCAAAAAGTTAGCTCTGTATAAAACATCAGTCTTCAGAGGTATATCTTTGCTTTTCTTAATGATCGGTTTAATACAAGTAGTTAACTCATCTATAAAACTGGAAAAACTTCCCTGTGGCATAGGTTTGGGAAGCAATAAATAAAGACATCATGTAAACATAGTAGAAGTGTGTGTGGTGTAATTAGTATTCATTTAACATTATCAATATTATAAACTGTATTAGAACCCCTTTGTTAGAAAGTAACATATAATAACATCATCTGGCTTACACTCTGGAAGTGACATTTTTATAGCGATTTAATGGATTTCATGGAAAATAAAGCAGGTAGATGTATCTGGCTTCAGAGAGCCACAAGAGCCCTGGAACATGTCATGGATTTTTTTCCCATCTTATTTCTGTGTGCCTCCTTGTAACTTCTTCAGCCCTATTTCTTTGGGCCCCGTCTTCTCAACTTTCTATATACATGGTAAGATACATGGCTTATTCATAAATATTAACATTATATTATTTGGTTCTTCTATGTCTCAAAATCAAAATCTCAAATAAGGAAGCCTGGCCTCACGTGGGTTAAAAACTTCGTCCTTGGGGCGCCTGGGTGGCACAGCGGTTAAGCGTCTGCCTTCGGCTCAGGGCGTGATCCTGGCGTTATGGGATCGGGCCCCACATCAGGCTCCTCAGCTATGAGCCTGCTTCTTCCTGTCCCACTCCCCCTGACTGTGTTCCCTCTCTCACTGGCTGTCTCTATCTCTGTCAAATAAATAAATAAAATGTTTAAAAAAAACCAAACAACTTTGTCCTTGTGGGACAGCTACTGAGGCCTCATGGGTAGGTGTTTGTTGGGGTCATTTAAGCAGGTAACATAGGCAGACACATATAAAGTATTCAAAGGCATGTATGTGTGTGTGTGTGTGTGTGTGTGTGTGTGTGTGTGTGTGTATTTATTTATTTTTACTATAAAGACAGAAAACTAAGCTGCAAAGATTCTGTTCTTCAAAACCTTCATTTTTCTGCTTCTCCCTCTCACTCCCTCTCTGCTCTCTCTCTCTCTCTCAAATAAATAAGTAAAATATTTTTTAAAAAACCCTTCATTTTCTCCCAAGCTAAACATTGCTCATTTTCATAGAAGAAAGGTCATAGTTAAATCCCTTTAATCATGAAAACAGGTAAAGAGAAAATTCAGAGTCATATAATAACACAATATCAGTTTTGTCCCAATAATGTTAAGCCTCATTTTGAAAAAAAAATCATGTAGCTACACGGTCCTATAATACACTGCCCAAGCCCCAAGAACTGACTTCAAATCATGGATGTGTTTTCTCCTCAAAATTTATTTCAGAATAGAATGTTTGGCTGCTCTTTCTCTTTCTTCATGAAAGAGATGAAAATAGGGCACATTTTTTTGCCCTGTTAATTTATATTTGTGTTAATTTGAATTTTCAGCTCATCTTTCCTTTTTTTTCCAGCGCACTCAAAAAAATGATTGGAAAGTGAATCACTTTTTTTTGCGTCTGAATTATGACTAACCTTAACTTTTTCCCCAAGCAATTACAACCTAGTTTATAAATTGGATTTTAAGAAAAGAAATGAGTAGCAACTTGAGGTTTCTTATAGTTTTAAATAAAGCATCTATTCTATAAAATTTTAAAATCTTACTTAAACATTATATAATCACATAGAAGAGAAAACAAAAAAATAAATAAAAATGGTGGTAGTAGACTGTATAATTATGTGTTACCTATCCACAAAAAGAAGAAGACCCATTCCAAAAGAAAAAAGTAAAATATTATTTTCATTCCTCAATTTACCCTCTTGGCCAAGGTATAAAGGAATTACACGTATATAATATTCAGGAAAATTAAGAGAGGACAAAGTAAACAGAAATGACTGATAAAGTCACCATAAGTTGATGCTAACATAATAATATACAGGAAGAATAATTTCAAATATAATTTCGAATTTTGCTATAAGCTTATGAGATCATAAGTATCTCACTTTTGATCAGACTTATCAGCCTCAGCACTATGGACATTTTGCGATAGCTACTTCTTTATTATGGGAAACTGTCCTGTTCATTATAAGATGTCGTTCCTGGCCTCTATGCATAGATGTCAATAGAACCCCACCTCCCCAAGTTGTAACAACCAACAGTGTCTGTAGACATTGCCAAATTTACCCTAGGGAGCAAGTCAATCTATTACAGAATCACTGCTTTAGTTCAATTCCTAAAATTAACCTCAAAAGTTGAGCCACGTGAATATAGAATAGTCATAACATTATGAAACTAATATGTTAAGAGTTGCAGAAAACAAACAGTAGGTATATGTCTTCAACAAACATTATTAATTGAGAGAAATAATAGTCAGATCTAAATCTACCGTAAATCTCTGAAGAATACCACAATTGAAAAAATCAAAATGTATATGAAAGCCTCCCTAACATATATGAAAAACTGTAAAGAAATTCTGCGAATTTTGAAAACTAGGGGAAACGCTTTCTTCAGTCTATTAACTAGCACAACAAATATTTTTAAAAAAGATAATGTAAAGTAGCTACACATTTTTCACATTATCACCAGCTTAGAAGATAAAAATGACAAAATATACTCTTAATTATATCAATTAACTACAAATTGAATGATAAGTTTTGCTTGAAACCATTTATTTTCGACTTTAGAAAGAGGGCAGTGGTTAAACAATAATTATTCTAATGACATAAAAACCATGAAGTAGAGCTTGTTTATAATTATAACTCCAGACTTTAGAAATTTAATCATTAAGAAATTTTATGTCCGGAGATTTCATGTCCATGGACATCTTGGTTTGCTATTAATTTTAAGCCCATTATTTGTATTTGCTTTGCATTTTTTATTCCTAGAAAAGTCCAATTCTGATGCCACATGGTGAAGAAGACACTGCACTTTATTTAACATAATGTTTTAGAAGTCTTTTCTTCCCTAACCAACATAGTAACCAATCCAGCCCCACAGAGATTGAAGCTATTATTAGCTTCAGATATTTGTCAGATGAGCATTTTTTTGAAGATTTAATTTATTTATGTGAGAGAGAGTGAGAGCAAGAGAGAATGAGCACAAGCTGGGTGAGGGAAGGTGGGAGAAGCAGACTCCCTGCTGAGCAGGGAGCCAGACGCAGAACTCCATCCCAGGACCCTGAGATCACGAGCAGAGCTGAAGGCAGATGCTTAACCGACTGAGCCACCCAGGTGTCACTAGCATTTTCTTTTGAAAGTTGCTTTTCTTAAAAAGAAGATACAGTGCTTGTTTATTTGTCCATGAAGTAACCAAAAAAGTAGTTTAACATTACAAAGGAACAAAGGAAAATGTAATTGCTTGTTTCTTGTATGATATTCATCAGCAAAAAGATATTTTGAACAAAACTATTAAAAAGATAATATTTTATTAACTATAAAAATTGAAAGAGGCTGGAGAAAACACAATAAGATTCTTTTCAAAGAGCTTATATTTCATGCACGGATATCTTTTTCTTTCTTTTATGTAAGGCATACGCCAAAGTGAAATCCTAAGTTATGCTCTTCGCTGGTTAGGTTTTTGTTGTGTTTGTATTTTGTTTTTTATTTTATCTCTGTATAAGGCTTTTGCTGAAACTAATAACTAGAAGAATTAGTCAACAAACGAGAATAGTGTCTAGTATGTGCCATGTGTTGTGTTAATTGACTTATAATTAATCACAGGAGGGGAGAGCATGGGAGATGGTTGCTCGTCTTAGAACAAAAAGTATCAGAATCAATTATTTGTGACTAGGAGGGAAGATTTTTTTCAATTAGGATAAATCTGGAAAAATTATTTCCAGGAAAATTTCAGGGGTATAAACCACTCCCATTGGTCCAGAACTACAAATACCAACACCTTATATTTTAATTAAGACTGGGAAAGGTAAATAAATAGATGCAGCAACACTTTGCGGCTGGCACTTTGAAGAATGAACTGAAATGGAAAATTTTAGCCCTGTCAATAACTTAGAGAAAAAGAGGAGTAATGAGAACTATCAGAACAAAACATCTTTGGAAAATGAAAGTGGAGCAGCAATTACAGAAAGAGAGAGACTTCTCTGCAATCAATTTTTGGTTTTTTTTTATAAGTAGGCTGCACACCCAGCATGGAGCCCAAAGCAGGGCTTGAACTCAAGACCCTGAGATGAAGACCTGAGCTGAGATCAAGAGTCAGATGCTTAACTGACTGAGCTACCCAGGCACCCCTCTCCGCGATTAAATTTTTAAAAAAATGGGGGCATCTGTGTGGCTCAGTTAAACGTCTGCCTTCAGCTCAGGTCATGATCTCAGGGCCCTGGGATCAAGGCCCATGCTGGGCTCTCTGCTCAGCGGAAGTCTGCTTCTCTTTTTCTCACTCTCTCTCCGTGTTCTCCATCTCTCTCTCTTTCTCTAAAATAATTAAATAAAATCTTTAAGAAAAGATACTTGATAAGAATAAGGAGGGAATGAGGCAAGAAGGATAAAGAGGCCATATATTCTCTGAAGTAGCTATTCTTTTTTGGGGGGGGGTTAAGATATACATTTAATGTGTAGTTAAGTCTGAGGTTTGTTCCTTTGAAATTAACTCAAATTTCTGCTTTGATGCTTATGAGCTTTCTTTTTCTTGAAATTAAAAACTTTGCTAAGGCTTTGCTAAGATTAGAAGTGAGGATCCCTCCTTAATACCCGTCACCAGCCTACCCCATTCCCCCACCCCCCTTGAAGCAGCTATTCTATATGAAATTGTGTGGCTATCAAAAAAGCATAGAATCAGCAGATTATCCAGAGCCAGAATAAGATGTTGAGAACTGATCAGGGCTTAAGGCGCATCCTTAAGTCACATCTGTTTAGAGCTTACAACTTAAATGAAGTGTACTAATTTTAAATTTGATATTTTTGATAAACACACCTATACATACAATATTATGTATAATATACACACATACATACACAAACACTAATATATATAAATTCTTAGGTTAAAAGGGTAAATTGCATATTCTCACTTGATCATGAGGATGTAGTAAAGACTGATGGATCCATTTTAAATTCTAAAAATATCTACAAAAGACATGAGATGGATGTTTGACGTGCATACACTGGCTGAGGAAATTGCAGCAAATGTGGTATCCAGAATGAAAAATGCAATTGAGTGTTATCCCACAGAATAGTTCCATAACAAAACTTAAACTTTTCTATGTGTCATATGTTGTATCAGCGCCCCTCCAATTGTGTTCCCACCCACGTTAGCATCGTCTGGGAAACTGGCAGACAATACAAACATCAGGATCCACACGAGTCCTTCTGAATCAGAACCTCTATGGTGTGGGCCCAATAATCTGGGTCTCTATGAACTCCCTAGTTGATTCTGATACACACGACAATTGAGAATCACTGTCTGTAAAATACTTTGGGGCACGCTAATCCCCCAAAATGTAAAGAAGCGTGTTGCAAAACACACTACATCACATAAAGTAGCAAGAAACAAATGGGATAGTAACGCCCTTCCAGAAGGTCCTAATTCCTGGAACTTCAGGTAGACTTAAATCAAGGAGCTGCTCCCCAGTACACAGGGATTCTTAGGTTTTCCTCAGAAAATGGTGTGGGGAGTAGCTTTCATGGAGTACCTGAAGTTAACACTGTGAAGACCCATGACATCAAAAGTCAGATGCTTAACCGACTGAGCCACCCAGCTCCCCCCTAATTGTTACTACTTTTAGACAAACAGCTACAAATGAGGTGGGGCTGAACAGGAATTGATTTGAAAAATTAAATAGCCATTTTTACTTTCTTATTCTATACAAAATAATACTACTATTTAGTAGTTATTATGCTATTTTAAAAATGCTCAAAACTATTGCTTTAAGATTATAACTAGAATTATCATCCTGCATGTTTACCATATTTTTCAGGGTTCACCCTTACCATCCCCTTTGAGTGAAAGGAGTATATTTTAATTTCTATTTCTTAACATCTCACTTTAATAACTGACATTCACTCCAAGATCATATTGATTTACTCTTTAATCTGTTCATTCATTCATTCATTCATACATTTTTTTTTCATTTGTTCTTTTGATGAGTCCCCCCCCCAAATGCAAATCCTTACTTTAATCTAGGACATAATTTGTACCTAGAGGTCAAAATTATTTCAAAACTGCTTGTTTTAAACTATTTAATCTCTTGTCATTTTTAGGTCTTTTCCACACCTATAAGATGCTAAACAGGTCTTTTCATGTTTCAATATGCCTGTAGATACTAAAAACATTGCAATACAGAATTAAAAAATATACTTTTTCGTCACTTCAGAACGGTTAATATTTTTACCATCACTTGAACTGGTACGTTTATGTTTCATTTTTCTTTTTGATTCAAATATAACTTCTGAATTTGTTAAAAACATGTAAATAGTAATTGACGCCTATTTCTTCTCAATTACTAGAGTTCACCCATGCTTCCTTTTATTACTGGGTCCAAAGGGTGACCCCTTGTAGTTGGTGGGACCATGTGACGGATTTTTGCCTGTGGATCATGAATGGAAGTTATTTGTCTGGTGACACAGGCAAGAGCCTGACTGTAAGCTTCCAGGGTCTCTTCCTTTACCTTTGTGGTCATAGAGAACATGTGCTGACATTAAGAAGCCACAAAACCAAAGCACCCTGGCTCCCTGGAGGAACATTGTCTCAGAGAGTCCCTTGAACAAACAGTGCAATTCGTGTGAGAACTGAATCTTTACCATGTTAAGGCATCGTGATTAGGAGACTGCCTGCTACCTACCATATTACAGCCATCATAACTAGTAAAGTGTAGACATTGAAGAAAAAAAATTAAAAGCAGTAAAAGAGAATAAAGAAAGGAAAATCACTTCAGGTATTTCATATATATATGCATATATATGGTAATTAAATGACATTATTCTTTACACACAATTTTGTGATCTGCTTTTTGAGTTAACATTACCTCATGACCATTTTCCAAGCCATTAAATATTATTCCACAACATAATGTTTAATGACTGCATAGTATTATATGGTAACAGTCTATGAAAATTTATTCAATCAATTACCTATTCTTAGACTATTAGGTTGTTTAGAAATTTTTCTATTGCAAACTCTATTGCAATGAACAACGTTATAGTTCTATCTTAAGTATATCCACAATTATGCCTGTAAAATAAGTAACTAGAAATAAAATTTTTGATGTGAATGTTATAAAATGCTAAGGCTTTTGCCAAATTACTTGCCATAAATGTGATAATTTACACCACCACTACCATAATGAGGAATTTTTTTCACTATTTTGAGTCACTTTTTAAAAATTCTTAATGTTAAAGATGCTAATTATATGAGAAACTGGGCACTTTACATTTTCCATGTCAAAAAAGTTTTAACTAGGGGTGCCTGGGTGGCACAGCGGTTAAGTGTCTGCCTTCGGCTCAGGGCGTGATCCCGGCGTTCTGGGATCGAGTCCCACATCGGGCTCCTCAGCTGGGAGCCTGCTTCTTCCTCTCCCGCTCCCCCTGCTTGTGTTCCCTCTCTCACTGGTTGTCTTTCTCTGTCAAAGAAATAAATAAAATCTTAAAAAAAAAAAAAGTTTTAACTTTGCATCTTATATATTTTTTGAAATTTAGGAAAACTTATCAACAATTTGTCAGCAATATTGGGAATTGGATTCGATTCAATTCGACAACTATTATTAAGTACTGACTATGGGTTGGTCATCTCCAAGGGACTGAATAACCCAGAATTAGATTGTTGTATAGAAATTTCAACTCAAAAACTTCAAGCCAGTTTTTTAAGAGATATTTTTAAAGCTTTGTCAAGTGGGGGCACCTGGGTGGCTCAGTCAGTTAAACATCCAACTCTTGGTTTCAGTTTAGGTCATGATCTCAGGGTGAAGAAATGAAGTCCCGAGTCAGGCTCTGTGCTCAGTGTGGAGTCTACTTAAGATCCTTTTCCCTCCCTCTTTCTCCTTCTCTGCTCCTCCCTTTGCTTAAATAAATAAATAAATAAATAAATAAATAAATAAATAAAATCTTAAAAAAAAAACCCAAAACTCGGTCAACTTAAGTGTTCTAGGTCATTTACAATTTCAATTTCCTGTTGAGATGTAATATATGTAAGAATCTGTAGCCAGGCAATCCTATGTATATTGCCTTTAAAATTTTTTGGAAACTATTTTTTCTCTTGAGTCTAAATTATGCCTGGCAATGCATTTAGTCTTATTTTTATCTTCATGTATTGGGTGCTTAGCATTGCCAAACTCATTTCAGAAGCATTATTTATACAATCCTTATTCTTCCTAGTTCCAATACTTGCAGAAAATTCTGGTTGTCTCAGTCTGGATCAAATTTCTATCTCTGATGGTATCTACTATAACAACAAGCTGTTTATATTGTATGAAAACAGCTTTTTCTAATGCAATTCTTCCAAAATTGAAGGATTGCCTCCAAAGACAGATGTACGCAAAGGTGGGTGGGAGGGGCATTCTTGGGCAGAAACCACACCACCATAAGTGTTTAATGCTCATCCCTCTAATTATTGTTCAGTAGCTCAATATACTTTTCTTATCATTACAAACATCACACTTGGTGGTCATTATCTATGTCATTTAAATTCTTGTATGCCTTTTTAACAAACGATAAGCTCTTTGAGTCCACCAACTGTGGATATCTTATTTACCAATGTGTCTCTGAAGCCAAGCACAGTATCTGACACTTAGTACGTTCTTAACAAATATATTTTGAATGAATGAATAAATAAAATAAAATATAATTAAATTAAATTAATAATATTTGGATATTGTTTTAGTAAAGTATATTTGCAAACCATATTTTAACATTTGCTTTTTAGGATATTTTGAAAGCAAATGGTATTCAAATAGATTAAACACATAGTTAATAAGTACCCACTCTGTGCAGTATTGAATCCTACACATTAAGGTTATAAAAATAACTAGACATTGTCCCTAATCTTAAGGATCTCATAGCCTGGCAGAAGAGGAAGTTTTTGACAGATGCACAATATACGATGGTAAGGAAAGTGGAAAGGATTCTGTGCCAGATTAAGAGATGGTACTACAGAATGAAATTCAACTCAAGAACAGTTTATGCAATAATCTAGTTCATTCCACCAACGAAAAGGCATGGACTAACAATCACGTGTTTCTTTGAGAAGAAGACTTCAGAAGGTCAAGTTTGGTTCCAGATTCTTCATGTTGGACCCGCATAGGAAAAGTGATAACGCAAAAACAGTAGCACAACATATATCTATATCTACCTATATATTTTTTTAATTTAAATTTAGTTAATTAACATAGAGTGTATCATTAGTGATTCACCAGTTGCATGTAACACCCAGTGCTGATTACATCAAGTGCGCTCTTTAATGCCCATTACCCGGTTACCCCATTCCCCACCAACCCCTCTTCCAGCAACCCTCAGTTCCTTTCCTGTAGTTAAGCCTTGTCTCCTATGGTATGTGTTCCCTCTCTGATTTCATCTTATTTTAAAAAATATGGAACACTTCACAAATTTGTGTGTCATCCTTGTTCAGGGGCCATGCTAGTCATGCTAATCTTCTCTGTATTGTTTCAATTTTAGTGTATGTGCTGCCCAAGCGAGCATTCTATATGTGTTTTCATATATCACAATGTACGTTGTTGTTGTTGTTTTGAGGCATAGCACTTCGACTCTTAAAAATGACTTCACCAAATTATTTCACATTCTTCTTTTTGTCAGCTTATAAATTTTACTGAACTATTCCTATTATTATCCCTGTGCACACCAAAACCACCACACTGCATGCAATGTGACTGTTTGTGGTTAGATTGGTATAGAGAACAGAATTTTCTTCCGCTCAATGCTAGCTAATCCATCAGGATTGAAGTGAGTTTGTCTTCATCAGCAAAACTGTAATTAACCCAAAATATCTGAAAACTGTTACTGCAAGATGTCCACTGCCAAAATTGAGTTAATCAGAGCTAGATGTTTTATGTTTTATGAACTCTTTTTCATCATCATGTGAAAAGGCCAAAAAGGATAAGTACAAGATTAATGGAATCAGCAATCATGGGGACAAATACAATGGTTTCATGAGATTCTAAGGGTCTCTAATTCTGAGACTCATTCATTAAACTGGTCTCTGTATGTTTTTGTAGTGTATGAAATTATCAGTTTATTAATCACATAGGGCATGAAAAATAAGTTTTGAATCTTGATATAAGATGTGAGCTATAAACAAACATTGGTTTAGCTCTAGTTGACAGGGAGTAATGTCTCCTCCCCTTCTTCCTCCTCATGATCCTCCTTCATTTTCCTATTCCCTTCCTTTTTCTTCTTCTCCTCTTGTTCCTTCTCCTCTTCCTCCTCCTTCATAATTTCACTAAATCATAGCCAAATAAATTCTTTAAAATAATTCTCATCTTAATTAAAAAAAAAAACAATGAAACCTACAAACCATCACCACCATCACCGTGACGAAAGCATTTATTTAATACCACCACATTTGTTCAGTATAACACACACTATTTGTTATGAGTAAAAAGGAGACTCTGAAGCTAATTCCCTGGATTCAGAATTTACCTCCAGCACTTGTTAGCTGTTACTTATATAAAATCTCCTAGTGTCTCTGTACCTGTTTTCCAAGTATAAACTTATAAATATAAGAATAAGTAAGTTAATAATAGATGGCTAGAACCAGGCCCATCATATGAAGAATGCTTTGTTTTCCTTATATCACACAGAAAAATATTTTACTTTTCTGAGCATGCATGTCAAATATCTATCAATTTTTCCACGTAGCACTGAAGATTCTCAGTAATATGAACACAAAAGACAGATGGTTGCCCAGAAAGAGGAAACGTTAAGGAGTAGACAAAATTCTATAATATTCTTGAGAGAGAATCTCTACCCTTTTTCTGCAAATGTGAATTTTGAGGTCAGAATATTAATCTGCTGATAGAATAGATTAGTGCTTTCTTGAAAATGTTAAAATATTAATTTCAGAAACACTGTGATAAGGGTGTCGATAATTTTTTTAACATATGAATCAATATTCTCTAGTACAACCAGAGAGATAGGAATCAATACATATTAGTTTAATGTCAAAGCTAGACATGCAGTTTTAAAAATAGGAAATTGCTTTCTGAGTGGAAAATAAAATGATTTTTTCTTAAAGTGGAAGATCCTTTCAGAAACCAAGTCGTCCCCTGGTGACTCTTTTAGGTTCTATCACATTTTTTGAGCTGTGGTTTGCCATTTAGTGTTTTGTATTCCCCATTTCTAATATTCATGTTTTAAAGATTTTACTCTACACTTTCTTTTTCACAAGTGGCCCCCAGCTTGGCAAAATATATATACATTTGTTTGTTAAATTTTTGACATTGTTTGTGAAGGAATAAGCTGACTGGTTATATTTTCCTTTAAGATCATTTGTATGATAAGTAATCTCACACTCTAGCTCACCATTAAAACAGGAGATAGAATGGAGGTTTTACATTAATTGTGACTAGTAATGAAAAACATACGTGAAAATTCTCCCTCTGAAATAAGCCTACATAGAACTGCCAATATCAGGGACAGATGCCTTTTTCTAAGAATTGCCAAGTAAGAAGGGACTCCACTATCACCAGTCACTAATTCAGTGCTCACCCTCACCATGTATAGAGAGAAATAAACAGGGGAAGAGAGGTTCAATAGTAACATTCTACTATTTCTTTGCCCCATTTTTGTTTGGAAGTGGGTAGCCATTATTCAATATGCTGCTTTAAAGAATGCAAGACAGTCCATTAAATGAATTGCCCTTGTGCCAACCTAAGAACTGGGGAGAAATATCAAGTTGAACATTCAGCTTACCTGGGTGTAGCAGACTATACTGTCTCCATTTGAGATCTACCAAGGATGTGTGAATGTTGTGTGAATCAAGGGCTACTGATGCAGAATTTAGCTCACCTGGAGCCATTTTCTCAATACCAAACCCAGGAGTATTGTCTACCTGCCCAAGAGATTCTAGGAGCAAGACACAAATGCATGTACAAAGATGAAGCTTGTAGCTAAGGCAGAAGGGCTGTTTGGAAAACAATAAACCAGATCTTGAAGAAGGAACTGGCAGTGGGGAGACATGCAGGATTCCCTGAAGAATTCAAACTTTTGAAAAACGTTCCAGCATTTGCATGTTTGCCACAGAGGGCACTGGTAGTTTATCATTATTACCCAGAGATTCAGGGGAAAAGAGAGATAGAGAAAAAAAATAAAGTAACAGGCCCTGCTGGTTAAATAAAAAGATATGTTCCCATAAGTGTCCCTCATGTCTCCAAGCCAGGGGCAAGGGCACAAATAAAGTTTCAAACAATGTACATATAAATATTATCAAGTTCTAAATCAAGATAACAAATTATTAAATAATATCCATTCTGCTTTTCTACTTAATAAATATAACTTTATAGTGATAAAATTTTAAAATATGTATAAGGCTGTAGATTTTATGAAAGAAAACTGGCTTTAATTATTATTGAACATTTCTAAATATTTTATATATGGCAAGTTTAAGTGAGTAATAAGATAAAATATACACATAATATATAATTTTTTGTATTTATTCCACATGGATTATTTTGCTTGCCCTTTCTCAGAAAAACAATAATTATGTTATCATAATAAAAATGTTCACATAATTTATGCTTAAATGATACTAATTTAAAATAATTTAGAAATAAAATGTAAGTTTATTGAAAGCATAAAAATGCAAAAATTTGTATGAAAATGTAGATCAAGTTAAATGTGAGTAGTTGTATTGTAGTCATGTGCTTCAAAAAGTTATTTTGCTTCTAAATTCACAATTCTTTGCCAACACTAAAAGACAAAATACAAATTATCAATAATGGATATAGAGACATTTCAAACTAAGATACATTTTAAGTCTTTAAGAATATATTCAAATAGTTCATATAATTATAAAATAAATTTTGAAAGCTAACAACATGTTGGCAATTTAATAAATTGGCATCTCATTAATAATGCACATTATGTTTAGATACATATATACCACATACCCCCACACATGTAATATGTACAAATTTAAGAGTAATATACTTTTTTTAATGTTAAAAGTGTTTCTTAATCACAATAAGTAACTATTGAAAGTATCTCACTAATTATGAAATCACAAACCAAATCACGTAGAGAAACAAGAAAATGAAAATTTGGCCCTCCTCAGATGAGGGGAAATATTTCACTAAGCAAGAATCTATTGCACCCAATGGTGTGTGAAATAAAGAAAACGTAAGTTAATTAATTAGTCTTTTTTCTTACTGCAGCATTTCCATCACTTAAAGATTAATTGAAAAATCAAAGTATTTATCTTATGACACTGACTCTAAAAATTAAATACACAAACTGTCAAGGCACTAAGAAGTAGTCATTTTTTCTTTCAAAACACAGCAAGACAGATGGGGAAGTGTTTCCTTGAGGTCTCAACAGAGTTAGGAGGGCAAATGCTTTGAAATTACAGGTCTTGCTGTGTCAACATTGAGCCAAGATTTTGAATAAACAAAACATTCATATTCTTTAGTATATTTATTGTATTTTATTATTACAACTTGCACATGCTATGTGATATATAAGTCATAGGAGAGGTGTCCTGATTGCCAGGGTCTAAGAAGGGTGTTGCTTGGCCCCTTTTCCTTCATCCCTATTCCTGATCCCTAAAGATACAGAGAAAATAGAACACTCGAGTGAGTGGAAGAACAATCAAAGTTCCTTTCTTCACCCCGAGTCCATCAAGTGGCAGACGTGGCTGATATCTGGAGAATACAGTTAGAAGAATGTTGGAGTATTTTGTTATTAAGGGGCAGGAAAGAACACATAAGAAGCTGTGGTTCAAAGCAGGGAATGGTGCGCTGCAAAGATCTTCTAAAGCCTTTCTGAAGAATCCACTAATGAACCCCACCAAATAGCCAATATTTGGATACCTGAGTTTGGACAGATTGCATTTGATAAGCAGAAGAGAAATGTAAATAGCCTTTACTAACTAAAAATCAAAACCAAGCAAAACACATATTTGACTTTTTTCTTCTCATTCTTGCTCCTCTGAACCCAACTCTCTTCAACCGTAAAAAGGACAGAAGCAGAAGGGATAAGAAAAGGAGTAATGGCAGAACTCAGAGAAGATAAGTTCATGGGCCCTCTCTCCTCCCACTGATCTTGGATCCATGATCAGATGGACTTTGAGGAAAGGCAGAAACTTAAAATTGAAATTAAGTTTATAGCTGTGATTTAATGAAATTGTAATATACAAATAAGTTTTATAAATAATTTTTAAAACGAAAATAAAAATCATGCCATTTGCTCAATACCATTAAGTAGCAGCAGAGGAGATGATGTGTGACCGTACTAATTGTAGAAAAAATTATTTTTTTTAAAGTTTTATTTTATTTAAATTCAATTAATTAACATATAGTATATTATTAGTTTCAGAGGTAGAGTTCAGTGATTCACAGTTGTATATAACACCCAGTGCTCATTACATCACGTGTCCTCCTAAATGCCTATCACCTTACCCCATCCCCCCACACCGCTCTCCTCCAGCAATCCTCAGTTTGTTTCCTACAGTTAAGAGTCTCTTATGGTTTGTCTCCCTCTCTGATTTCATCTTGTTTTGTTTTTCCTTCCCTTCCCCTATTCTCTGAGAAAAATTTTTTCTTAACATACCTTATTTAGCCCAGTGAGTTCAATAAAATACTTACATATTTAGCTAATTTTCTGACACTCAGAATTTTTTCAATGTTTTATTCTTATAACAGTGATATAATTAACTTCTTTATTACTTAGTATCAATGTATTTCCCTCAATATTTCCTTGGAATATATTATCATAAATGTGAGACGTATAAAATGTCAAATTGTACTTCCCTAAAATGTATAATGACCTAACCCTTAAAATCCATTTGCTTTTCATAATTTTAGAACAGCCCTTTATTTATCTAAATTTAAGTTTCTTCTAAGGAAGTTGTGAATACAAATTTAATGATTTTTCATATAGTCCAATTTAGGAGCTTGGTGCTAAATACAGAAGAGTAACCCTTAAAACAAAAAACAGAATGAGTTAAAGAATGTCTTAAGTTACAAAGAAGTCCATGATGTTTGCTTTGAGTCATGCTCTAAACATGATCCTTAAGTTCTAACAACACCTTTAACTGTGACTGACACATTCTAGGGTAACCCCCAATGAGTGGTATAGTTCCCTCTCTTTGAGTGGAGGTGATGCCTGTACACTGCTTCTAATAAATCAAATATACCAATTGAAATGCGATGTCACTCTCATGACTGTGCTATGTTATACGACAGAAGGGAAAGGATTTCATCATCATCATCACCATTATCATCATCATCCTCAGGTCCAGATGTATTACTATTTTAAATGCTTCACCAAAAAATTATTAAAAGAGCTTATATATTTCATTTATATAAAGAAATAATTTCTTTACATTCTGAATATTATTTCTAAGAAGTCTCTTATAAATTATTGTGCAAATCATTTTTTAAGTAAAGAATTTAGATAAAAAGATGAAGTAAAGGAATGTAGTCATGGGTCTTTTTTCCTATGATCTCTGTTCTTATGTTTACTGTCATTGTCTTCCATTATTCATGATACTCTTTTTTTATTTGTCTCTTTGCACTTAAGACATGTTTTATAGTTATCCTTTTGTGTATTCCTCATTACCTCTGAAATATTTTGTGAACTTTACTTGACTGATGTAACACAGTTGGATTAACCTTTCCTGGAGTTTTGGAAACTTTTCAAATTATATATTGTTACTATGTTGTTAAGAGAGAGCTTAATCTTCAACGTAATCATATAGTTAAGTAACACTGTAAAAGGTAGAATAACTTATTTTACATTCAAATCAAGTCAATTAAATAATAATGGAGCAATGGGTAAGGTTATATGAATGCAAGGTCAAAGAACTAAGTCAAGTTTTCTGTATGTCTTAGCAAAGCTCACTCTCTGGTGGCAGGAGAAACATGAAACAACAAAGATGTTCACCCACCAACATTCTGTTCTGTAACAAAATAACATTATTTAATTTTTAAACATATGCTATCATTACTCTGAAAGTGTCCATGGTCAGTAGTTTAAACATGATCAAAAATTCCCAAGGAAAAAATAGTTTATCGTCATTAGATAGATTTAAAATTTAAATTAAAATTGTCTTTTTGTTTATTTGTTTGAAAGGGTTAGTTAACATTCATTTTCATCCAATGTTTTAAGTTGAAGAAAAACACAGTATGGTCAATCAATATAAATATTTTCAAAATAGATTTTCTGTATTTCATCCACTATTTAACATCCACTGAAAACTTCCTTGAGTCTAAAATAAAATCTGAAATTACTTTTATAATATCTAGTCATCCTGATAACTTAACCATCAGTATTCTAAGAAACTAAGAAGAAAAAAAATAGGGTCTAAAATAGAAGAATAAGTCATAGAATGAAATAAGCAGAAAGTGAAGAAGGGTGGGGATTGTGGAGATATTTTTAAATTCCATATAGGTTGTTCACCTTACACCTGATTTTTCTCAGAAAAAACCACATTTGATAATGTAAAGAAGTTTTTCTAATAACTACGCTGGAATACATGCTCACACATATATGTATATACAGACATATACATGCATATTTATATACATAGACGGTTATTACAAGAGAAAGACATACCCTGGGATGGCAACTCAGGGGAAAGTACAGAAAGTTTTTGTTTAAATGAGATCTCTGTTTTTCTGCTTTCCCATATGAAAAATCTCATGAGTGTCAATTTCTTTTTAATGAGACTTTCCTGCTATGAAGAAAAGAACAGTTAATGAGAACTATTCAGTAAAATCCGATTCAGTGCTGCAATATGAATTCCTACAAGGGGTTAAAAAGAAGTCAGCCACTTGATTTGCAAAGATCAGGACACATTTCTTTCTCTACTATTAACTCTGTGACCTTCAGTTACACTGTTGCGGAAAAATAAGAATCAGACCAGAGAGAGACCAAGTGACAGTCGGAGAAGTAGGAGAACCCAGATTTATTTTATGCCAGGGGACCCAGATGAGATCGTGCTCCAAATTCGGGGCCCCGGGCAACGGGGTTACAGGGCTTTTATAGGGGACTGCAGTCAGGCTCCAAGGGCAATGCTGAATGCTGGTAGGTGGGTTTAAACTGGGGGGGTGGGGGCTGCCTTAGGCAGGAACAGTAGTGCAGGGAGCCTGTGGCAGGAAGCCTGTTTACAGAAGCAGAAACGCTGGTTATCGCTTGCTCCCAGTAGGGCTTCTGGTTTTTCTAGCTTATTGTTAGTAAGTTTCCATCTTCTGGGGCCTCCTGGCCTGGGCCTGCTCTGGTCAATGTTCCTCTTCAACACATTTAACCCCCTTGAATCCAAGTTCAATTCACTTTAACCAGTATTTTATGGTAAAGTTAGAAATTACATTTGGTCTTCTGGGCTTCCATAAGAGATAGTTTGGTAAACAAAATTTAGTCCCTGAAACTAAGAAAAATATATGTAATCAGTTAGGCATGAGAAACAGGTAACACTAGAATAAGTAGTAACACTAAAATTAGTAAAAAAAAAAAAAAAAAAAAATATATATATATATATATATCAAAATAGCATGTGCAAAGTCTCCAGAGCAAGAACACACAGCCTGAGTGAAAATGAACAAGAAAGCCAGTGTTGTTGGAGATGAGTGAGGGAGGAAGAGGACTGGGAAGGAAGGTCTGAGCGGCAAATGGGATCGGCTCATATTGGGACTCTAGGACATTATTCAAATATTATCTTTTTTGTTTGTTTTTTGTAGAGTGAGACAGTAATGTAATTAAGGGCTGCAAAAGAATAGCAGGATTTATGTCTTCACAGAGTCATTCTTACTTCCACCAAACGAAGACAGTCAAAAGAAGACTCATTAAAAGGCTCTTTTAATAATGCAGGTAAAAGACAGTGGTACAGCATTTGTCGAAGCGGTGGCTGTGACCTGTGGTCAGATTCAGAATTCATTCTGAAAGGAAGATGGCAAAATTTGTGGATAGAACTAATGTCCTTTTTGAGAGAGAAGGAGTCAAGAATACCTCCAAAGATTTTTTGATCTGATATATTAAAAGAATGGAGTAGCCGATAACTGACATGGGGAAAACTATGGGATTATTCTTGCCTCTATAAACCAAAAAAAAAAAAAAAAAAAAATTTCAGAAAGGGGAAAATAAAAATGAGTATAGAAAAGAAGATTCTAGGCAGAGAGAAAAATGGAATAAACATGGAATACAGGGTAGCATGGTAGGAAAAGATAAGAGCTCAGCTTATTTTAAGCCTAAGTGAGCTGTTACATCAAGAATATATAGTGAACGTGGAATTAAAGTGTCTGATACTGATAACACATTATGAAAAACCTAGAATATTTGCTGAGGATTTCCCAGTTCTTGAAAGTAACTGAAAGCAATGTGCTTTTTGAACAACAAAGTTCAGGATTTGAATTTCAGAGACAATGTCCTTGACTACTCTATCTGAGAGAGGCCAAACATTTCCTCTGACTAGGATTCTCAAAGTTGAACGATGCAGTAAAATAGTATACAGATATTTAAAGATTCCTATATACTGAGAAATGGACTACCTGTTTGTATTCCAATCAACAATGTATGCATAGTATCATTGAATATTGGACAGAATTTTAAAAAATACCTCAAATTCCCATTTGAAGGCAAATTATTTAAACGTCAGCACAACTGGGCCCCAGTGCAGAACCAATATATCTGAATTGGACATATATGATTCCTTTTTTTGTAAATTGTTTTGAAACATACTTTATCTATTTTCTGCTGCTATGATTAATCATTTTCCTCCAAATATACATATTGCACATACTTTTTTTTTTTTTAGGATTTTATTTATTTATTTGACAGAGAGAGAGACAGCCAGGGAGAGAGGGAACACAAGCAGGGGGAGTGGGAGAGGAAGAAGCAGGCTCCCAACAGAGGAGCCTGTGGGGGGCTGCATCCCAGGACTCTGGGATCACGCCCTGAGCTGAAGGCAGATGCTTAACGACTGAGCCACCCAGGCGCCCCTGCCCATACTTTCTGATTTATCTTTACCTTTTAACTTTTTAGGTGTTCCTGGTCAAGTCAATTAATTTGTTGCTGGGGGTTTTCTGTCTTTAGTTTTATGATTTATTAAAATGGACACTTGTATAATAATAAGATCTGGTAGACCCGGCTTGTCTATCTATACTCTTATCTTGGGTAGGTCTGTTCCTCTGCACATGAAAATGAGACTGGCTCTAGGCAAGTTAATCACTGGCCTGCTTTGATAGAATAAAAGGAAAGGAATCAGGGATAAGGTATAGGACTCTGTTCATGTCAAAACGAAGAGGGCTTTACTCTTGAGTGCTACGGCTGTGGCCAAAACCCCTAATTATTTACAGATTAGTTATCTGATTTTGGACTGGTGCCAAATACCACTGCAATAAAAATGGAAAACTTCCATATTTCCATTCTTTCAATTAAATCTTTTGAGTGTCTTGAGCACTCATCCACTGAGTCAAAAATATCTGTGAGCTCTCAAGCTGTGTCAGTTAGGTTGACTGGAGAAGGGAAGGCTAACAAATCAATTACTGAGACAACCATGTTTCATAAGAAGAATAAGTACCTTATAACAAGATGCTGGCATTTCCCCAACATGAACCTTTTACTACTAGCTGGGTCCAGCCACAACTTACCTCATTTGAAAAAGTACAATAATTAGCCTAAAACCCAAATAGAACATGTAGATAAATAAGAAGAAAGGGAGAGATAATAGGAACAGGGAAGGGAAAGAAAGGAGACACAAAAATGTTGGCAGATAAACAATTAAAAAAATGATGCCCTTGAACAGATAAAGTGTTTGACAAAATACCACCATAAATTGAATAAATAAATAAATAAATAAAACCTCAATCAATTCCCATTGTACAGTAAAAAAAAAAAAAAAAAAAAAATGCAGAGACCAGAAAAAAGTTTTAAGAGATTAAATCTAAGCATCAGAACTCAAGAAATAACTAAAAAGTAAATATAATGCTATGACAAAACTGAATGGTAAGACAGACATTGCTCAGTGAAGAAGAAATAAGCAAAGTTGAAATGATCAGAGTGCAAACACAGATCTAATGAAAGAAAGACTTGATTTGGAAGAGAGGTAAAGAAGATCTATCACATACCTATTCAGTTTCTTCTAATTTTTTAATACATAGTTGAAGTGCTGTCTATCAAATAACAAGTAATACTTAAAAATCCAAGAATTATTGATACAGAAATGTCAACAATGAGACATTTCCCAATAAAGGTAGTGTTCATGAAAGTAAGAAAAGAAAGATTTTAGCAACTAAACAAAATTTCAAATGACTTATAAAGAGGAAATAATTGAAAAATCTGATTTTCTTTAATCCAGAGTAAAACTGAGTTACAGAGAAATGCCTACAAAAGTACACTCCCCCCACCCACACCCCCCAAAAAACGAGGGAATGGGAAAAAAAGAAAGAAGGAAGAAAGAAAAGAAGGTAGAAAGGAAGGAAGGAAAGAAGGAAGGAAAGAAGGAAGTCTAAAAAACACCAGAAGAAATATAATTAGAGAAGAAAACACAAAGCATATAATAAAATTTTAAAAGAAAATGAAAAGCAAATAAATATGACAAAGATAATGCATAGTGTAAATTATGAAAGAATGACAACCAGATATATCTGTGACAGCAATGGGTGTAACTGGACTAAACACACCTCTAAAAAGAAAAGGACAAGTTGGTTCTAAAGAAAATCTGTCCATATGTTACATTAAGAGACAGAGAGAGTGCAAGCAGGGGGACAGGGGCAGAGGGAGAGGGACAGAGAGAATCTTAAGCAGGCTCCACCCAGCACAGAGCCTGACTTGGGCCTCGTCTCATGACCTTGAGATCATGACCTGAGCTGAAATCAAGAGCTGGACACTTAACCAACAGAGCCACCCAGGTACCACAAAAATGTTTATCTATCCACTATAAAGTATATAACCCCAAATTAGAAGTGTTATAATATTTATGAACCATAAAATTTAGCATCATATGTTATAATTAAAACCTATAAGATGGAGATGGGTATTTTATCTTTCCACTATAAAGTATATAACCCCAAATTAGAAGTGTTATAATATTTATGAACCATAAAATTTAGCATCATATGTTATAATTAAAACCTATAAGATGGAGATGGGTATTTTATCTTTCCACTATAAAGTATATAACCCCAAATTAGAAGTGTTATAATATTTATGAACCATAAAATTTAGCATCATATGTTATAATTAAAACCTATAAGATGGAGATGGGTGTGTCTTAGGTGTCATTTTGACAGAGCCCCCATTCAGCTCCTCACCCCGGTGGACTTCAGCCAGATTCAGCCAGATCCCATTAAGAGTAGTGGATATAGCTGCATTTATGGAACTGACTCCCTACCCCCCGGAAAAGACTGTTTTCTTCTTGCTAAAAAGAACTCTCCTTGTACCAGCCAGCATATGAAAGGTGCTCAGTAAATATTAAAGCACTCCCTGAAAGGATTTCAAGGAACTGAGAAAAAAAAAAAATCTTTTTTTTTTTTTTTTACAGGTGAATAGAGGACTTCAGCGCATAGCTATTAAAACAAAACAAAACAAAGAACAAAAGCAAAAATGTAAGAATATGAGGGAACTTAGAAAAACATTAATAGAAGGAAAATTCAGCTCAGCTCTCTCAGCTATCAAATGAACAAAATTATTTAGATTCTAATATAAAAATAAGCTAATTCTAATCTACACTTCTTCATACTCTAAACCCTGAGAGGTTACCATGTGAGGGGCACAATTAGTACTTTATTTGCCTTATTTTAGCTAATTCACTTTTTATTAATAAGAAAATCCAAGCTATAACTTGTCCTCTGAACATTCTTATATCTGTTTGCTGTGGGCTTTCTATCATAATTTAAAATTTAAAATCACAAAACTTCCAGTTTAACAATTAGTAATTATAATTTATTTGGAATTTATTTCTTGGAAGATTACCAAAGAAGTATCAAGCATAGGTCTGGTAATTTTCCATATGTTATCATACATAATCTTCACAGCGATTTGATAAATGTCAAAGATACTGAGTAAATCTTCCATCATATTTAATGTGTGGTATATAGACAAAAGTCCTAGAACTTTTTAAAAAGCCCATCTTTTTACTGCAACATAACACAAATTGCTATTTCTGGCCTTTTTTTCATATATTTTTCATGACTGGATGAATTGGAATCCAACGCATTTATTTTATGTTAAAAAGCTAATTAGGTAGGTGCCTGGTAAGTGAATTTCTTTATGTATGTATTTATTGTGAAACAGGAACATGCAAAGTATCATTAGTAAAAGTCATCCAAATTGATATTTGCAATTAAATTATTTTCTTCAACTCCAGGGTGTTTACTTAACACAAAAGGGAACTCCAAACTTTTATGGAAATTAAATTGGCAGCAGAGATGGAAAAATGTTAGTACTATGTGACTGGATTCATGTGTTCTTACTGTGGCTGTGAGATATTTCTAATAGTTTTATTATGACTGGCAAGTTATTTAAAAACAAAGTGTTACTGAGCTTTAATTATTATTTCTGTAATAGGAAATTACGTGAAAGACACCTGAATCAAACTTCAATTTAGAGATATCTCCCTCCACCCTTATCAGTTTTTCTTACTTAAACTTTATCCCTCCCCCCACCCCCGGTATTTAATTAGCTGTAACGGAGTCATCAGTATTCAAATACTCTCAGAGGCCCTTGAATTTATGTAGCAGAAAAGAAAATACTACTTCAACTTGACAGGTTTAACATAGAATAAATTGAAATTGAAATATATATTGTAGCTACCTTCTTTTGAGGTGTGAAGTAGGGAATTTGTTCATCCTGTAAAGATAGTTACTAGAAAAAAAAAGTATTTTTTCATAAAAATAATTTCTAGGTAGACCTAGTAATCTGTTTGGAAAAGGGGATGATGGGGCACCTGCATGGCTCAATCAGTTAAGCGTCCAACTCTTGATTTTGGCTCATGTCATGATCTCAGGGTTGTGAGATCAGTCTCCTCATCGGGGTCCATGCAGGGTGTGGAGCCTGCTTCAGATTCTTTCTCTCCATCTCTTTTTGTCACACCCCTGCTCTCTCTTTTTCTCAAAAGAAGGGGGGATACCAGCCTATCTATTTTTATAATTGCTGTTTTGAACTGTGATTAGTTGTCTATTCAACTTCCTCTTTAATAAATTGTCATTACTCCCAATAGTCATGATCAGGTCTTTCAATATAAGATATCATCTATCCCATGACTTTACATTTTCACATCTGCATGACTGCATGTGTGTCAGAATTGGGCAAGGCTTTGGAATCTCTCCCATCATTCAGAACTCAAATTTCAGAAAATGAAAGAGAAAAATATATTCCATGCTGTCAAAAAGCACAGAAGCTACAGTAGAGGCTGTCTATACTCTTCTCTGGATTTTTTTCTTTTAATTTAGCTGTGGAAATTCTAAATATACACTTATGAAACCAGGGCAGATCCATGGAGTCCTTAAGACAGTTTCTGAATCCATTCCCAGGTATTTAATCTGGAGAAGTGAAGACCCTATGCAGAGTCTTTTCTATCTTCTCTTTCCTTCCCATTAATGGGACTTGCTTGGAATCATGGTTTCTAGATAGAACAATCTTCTGAGACCAAATCCAGTGATTTTCCACTTTGAAAACAAAAGATAAGATAAAAATGGGGACTGAAGTCATGCTTTAGTGGTTTTAGAAGTCAGAGTCCCTTTCCTTCAGATGAGACTGTTCTTGTTTTCACTACCTCCCTCAGATTTCTCTCTCCACATTCACTCTGTTGTCTTAATATTTAACTTTTTTTTTTGAGAGTTTTACTTTGTAACATTTTCCTTGTTGTCTGGTGTAAGAGATCTAATCACACGCCATTTTTTCATGCATATTGCTATACATTGGGGTCATATTCCATAACAATTTTTTAAAATTATCAGATTGCAGAGCTAAGGAATTAAAGTCATTTTGAAATTTAAATCTTCTATGATTCAGTATGATAAATTGCTATAAAGTCACTGGATCAGGTTTGAAATTAGGAAAAAAATACACACACACACACACACACACACACACACACACTATATGTGTATATAGTCTCCAACTCAATTTTCCTGGCTGGAGGAAAAAAAAAAAAAAGGCAGATATTTAAAGAGATATGCCAAAGTTGAGAAATAAGTATAACCTTGCATCAGGAAAAGGCATTAAGATTTCCTAGTTAAAAACTATGTTTCTTTCTCTTCTTCTCATTTCCTGTGTAGCCTCGGTTAAGTAATTTAACCTGTAATTCAATCGCTTTATTGGCTAAGGTAGAAATATATCTCAGGAGGAAATACACACTGTTCTAGTATGTTTCAGTTATCAAAGGACATGGAACATCAATTTATACCATCTATAATTTTATATGTTATTTTAAATTTTTAAATCACAAGTCAATCTTATTTTCTTTCAAAAATAAAAGACTGTTTCTTTGGAATTACAATGACTGAATCTTCAAATAGAAGAGGAGAATCAGACCTTGTACCAAATCATTTTTATCCTTTTCTTAGTCAGATGTCAGGGATAATGTCATTCATGAGGAAAATGAAAGGCAGAAGGAGAAAGACAGAAGAATGGATTGGGATACTATGTATCCAAAAGTTTCTAAGGAAAAAAAGTTGTAACAAATCTTAATTGGGGAGAAAGCCCGTTGTACAAAATAATAGGTTCTATTCTGAAATTATCTCCCTGTTGTGCAAATACCTCATTTCTTACAAGAAAAAATTGTATTTTCTCTTTACTCATATAAAATACATTTGTTACCTCAAAGTTTTCATTATACGTTGATCATTTGAACACATTTCAAAAAGGAAGTTCAGAAAGATATTCCTCACACAACAGTTTAATTAATCCAATTGACATATCCATGTTAAAATACTGAGGGTAGAATATTTAGAGCAGAAAAATGCAATATTAAACTAAAGGATTTACATAATCTTGGGCACAGATGCCAGATTTTAAAAAGCCAACATCACCTTTCGTAATTGAAAGCAAGGTACCTTTACAAAGAATCGTTTATTAAAACCAAAGTACTATTTCAATAAAGTATTAAGATTGCTGCCTCGAATGCCCTGTGGGCAGCACTCTGAAATAATAGTGAATTGCTATTCTAATCCACAATGGAACATTTTAATAAGTGTGATAAATGACTCACAGAGAGCTTCAGATTTCAATGTCAGTGGAATTAGAATCAGGCAAAGGCTGGCCCTGGGTGATGGATGTGGAGGATTTTTGTGGTAAACACTTTGCAATGTCAGGACAATACCAGCTTATGGAACACTCAGAGGTTAAATTCATGTCCATTTGTCAACTTGCGGCCTGAGGGTAAAAATGTAGACAGAAAACCAGTCTTACTTTAACTGGTAATATACTTCCTTATATCCTATAATCCTTCAAAATGATACAAAACAAATAAATTAAAAGATACAATGAATAAAGGCAAATCACTTGACACTTGGAGATGTAGCCTTAGTAATATTATGCATTGAAAAGATACATTGTGATCAACTGGGCTGATCGCCTTGACATTTTTTTTTCTCCTTTTTAAAATATATGTTTCTTTCTTTAGGCGTCCAAGCTTTGTGAGGATGGAACTGTATATATGATGCTTCTTCTTCTTCATCTTTTAAATTTTCTAAACAGAGGCAAATCATGTATATATAGACAAAATTGTCTCTCATCATTTTAACTTGAAATACAGATTCAGAGGAAGTATATTATGCAATTTTAAAACATTTCTGACATTGTACAGAACAGTGTATTATTGTACTCCAGTGTTCAAATACAAGAAAAGCCTGACCGAGGTACATTACTACCATCAATGGTTTTCTTGCATATTATTTTAAATGTTCCCAAAGGAGACAAGCATTTGCCGTGTGCTTCAAGTTTTCCAAACTAACCTTTTCCTCACTTTTTTTTTTAGTATGCAGTCTATATTGCAGATAAATAGTGCTGATATATACAAAGTACTTTGTCATCAATATAATAGATCTTCATGAAACTTAACAAGGAGAAATTTAGAGGGCTAAAGTAAAAGTCGGCCCCATGGGGCTAAATATAAAAGGTATTTTCTTAAATTCTGTTATTCATAAGACCACAGACCCCTACAAATTGCAAAGACATTATAAGGAAAAATATTTTATATTTATAAATAAGAGCCACTAAAAATTACCAAATTAAGGTAACTCTGAAATATTCTTTTATATTCAGTTTTCAAAGTGGTTTTTGGTGATTGCCGAGCAGCTAAGGCAGTGCTATCTAAACTTTCGCATGCAGAGAATCACCTGGAGATCTTAGTCCAATGAAGATTGTCCTGTAGCAGGTCTGCCATGTGGGGCCTTAGGGCTTGAATTCCTCATAGGATTTCAGGTGAAGCTGTTGTTCCTGCTCTGCAGACAACACCTTGATGAGCCAGACACAAAAGACACTTCTGTGACTTCATCCCAGGCATACTGTATAGGTGTACGTTTGAGAGTAAAAAACAACTGTTCCATGCTGGTCATAATTACATGAAAAAAGTATATTCTAAATGCTTGGTTCAATTAGTATCAAAAGTGATAAAAAGTGGGTGTTATAGCCATGGGTGTTGACTATGCAATCAGGCATATGGGTTTGATATCCACCTTCTCTCTCAACGAGCTGTGGAAATCATGTCTACGAGTCCCCCCCTATAAAGGTAGAATACTAATAAGTGACGCCATTTAGTGTTTGGAATGCTTAAAGAAGACAAAGCATATAAAACACTTATAATAATTCCAGGCATTTATAAACCCTTAATAATTATTATGTGTATTAAGAGACAAAAGTTACTGACCCAAGTAACTTTCTTGATATAGCTTTTTAAAATTTTTATTTCACCCTTGTCAGAGTTCCCTAAGAAAATTTTTGCAAAGTGTGGGCAAATGAAAAACTGATGAGTCCCACATATATTTGATTACTGATTAGAAATGAAAATAAAAGCAGAAACATACACAGCTCTTCCCACCCTTGAATAATAATACATCAATGCTAGTAATCCTCTATGTCTCTTCATATGCTTGCAGAAGCATCACATATTTTATTTGGGAAAAGAAAAGGAATCAGTTCTGTCATACTTGAGCTCTGACAAAGGAGACACTCCATAAATAGCTGTTGAAGAATGAATTCAAAGTAAAAGTTTATTCCTGATTCTATTTCTCCCTTGTGATGTGTCCTTAAAAGTATACTTGGTCTCTTTATTCCTTAGAGTCAATCTAAAACAGTATTATCAATGTAGAACTTGCTCCTTGGAAACATAAGAGTGAACTATGAGAATTAACTGAAATGATGACAGGTAAGCGTTTTGAACTGCTTTTTAAAGAAAGGTTCCATAGAAACACAAGCCTCTCAAGGCATAAAAGTACTTTTGAAAGTGGAGAAAAAATAGCTGAGCGAGAGAGAGGTTGGTAATGAGGAAAGGAAGATCAGAAAGAAGGGAGGTGAGAGAACACAAGTTACTGCCTCTTCCATTTCACAGAAGTAGCACCAGGTGAGCACGCCGGAATCTCTTCTGGATGCAGCAAAGGGTCTTGTACTGTATCTGCGTTAGTGACGTGAAAAGGGAATAATCACGAAACTGATCAAACACAAATACGCAGGACTTCTGGACCCCCATAGGTTAAAGCTGTAGGGACTACAGAGGCAGGCCAGAAATAACTTAGTAAGAGTCCATTTGGAAGACTGAAAGTTAGTGCACCAAAGAAACAACACAGTGGCAAAACTAAACTAATGTGATTCCAAAATCAATAGTGTCATTTTATTTTCTTAAAAAAATTTTTTAAAGATTTTACTTATTTATTTGAGAGAGAGAAAGAGAGAGAACACGAGCAGGGGGAGGGACAAAGAGAAACCAAGAGGAGAAGCAGACTCCCTGCTGAGCATGGAGCCTGATAAGGGCTCACTGTGGGGCTCCATTGGGGGGCTCTATCCCAGGACCCTGAGATCATGAGCGGAGCCAAAGTCAGATGCTTATCCTACTGAGCACCCAGGGGCCTCAATTGTGTCATTTTAAATATCAGTGAGTGCACCACTAAAAAAATCAGAATACTGGGCAATATGGAAAGGGTGCCAACAGTTTATGATCATTTAATTTGGAAGCTAATGTTATTTCTCTAATTCTAGGTATTTTTGTATATGTCAAATTAAAATGGTCATGAAAAATCTAATCAAGAACAAGTTAGGTAGATGATGGCTTAAGTCACTGAACTATATGTATATGGTGTGAGAAATTAAATTCAAAAAGTCAAATAATGTCTCCAGAAAAAGGAAAGGAAGCCTGCTCTAAAGACAGGCTGGTAGGCAGTTACTTAGTGACTATTTTAATCTTGCATCTCTTCCTGCTTAATAGTGTATGGAAAAACTATCGAAAGTTAGGGTTACCACAGTGCTTTTGAAAAAATGGCCTGACAATTTTTCCAAAACACAAAGAATAAAAATAAAATAAATTGTCACAGAGTTTACAGAGTTTTTGGAGATTAATATGACGTATCTAATGAAAATATAAATATATATACTTTTGACTATCCAAGTTTAATTCTGGGAATATCCTAAGCAATTATTTACATAGCTGTGATGCATATAGATAACTTATATTTCTTACAATATTATTTACAAAGGTGAGAAAAATCAGTAACAACCTACACGTACCTTAATAAGGACATTACAGTATATCAGTAGGATAGAATAGTGTGCAGCAAGCTACAAAGATGAGATGACATTTGTATTGCTAACTTGATGAGTAATAGTGTGGGAAAATTGCTCACAGATCCATAAGTCTAAAATAATCATGTTAGAATAAATTGTGTGTTTGTGTGTGTGTGTGTGTGCTCTGTTTGTAGAAAAAGATCTGGAATGATACACACACAAAATTTTCATTATAGTTACACATGGTGGGAATGGTTGAAGTGGGAGAAAGATAGGTGGTGACAACACTGTGATTATTATTTTTATTTTTATTTTAATAGAGTTTTATATTGCTTCAGTTTCTATCCATTACTTTTACAATGAAAAATATGGATAATTACAAAGTTGTAATCTTATGCTGGTAATTTTAAAGAACCATACCAGGTTACATGCTTGACATAAGTTGAAAATAATGCATATAATGACAGATGTATCTAATTAAATTGAAATTAGATACATTAGAAATGCACACATGAAACACTGTTCTTGGAACTCTAAATAGAAAAATTGTGAAACAATAACAAAAATAAATAATAAATGAATTAAGAGAGTTGACATATAGGAAGAAAATAGGGGAGAAAATAAAAATTTAATTTTACCTATTTTTAATAAGACAAGTAAAAACTGTGATTCATCCTCAACTGACAATATCAGATCACCCATGTCATTAATAAAAAAAAAAAAAGTGATCCTTTCCATTTCTGTCAATGTGTAAAATCCTGTATTTACATCCAATACATGTATAGACACCAGTATGTTATTCTGTTAATAATATATTTTTTTTAGATTTCACAGATAAATATTATAGTGTTTATAGAACAAAATTACTTTCCCTCTGGTGAGTAAAGCTTTCAGTGAAAAACCAGAATATAATTATAATCACACATTTATTCCATATTCCATGTTTTCCTACCAGGAGTTTCTTTCTGTGAAATCAGCTCCCTCCATATAGAGTTCTTCTGTTTCTCAACATTCTCATTCATATTCTCTGTCTCTGACTCTCATTCCCTCTGTCTTGTGCCAGCTTCCCTGACTCCTTGACTCAATGATTTTCTTATGTTTCTCTCTCCATAAGCATATGTATTTCATGGAAAGGATTTTATGTCTCCAGAATAAAGAGGATAAAATTCCTAGCTAAATATAAATGAGAAAGAAATAAATATTTATTATTTTCTTTGAGGTGGCTATGATTAAATATAAAGAGGTTTATAACATCATCAATTTTTTGATAAACAAAAGTTTGTTTAATTTTTTCTGACCACATTAATATAAATTAGATTTTGAGAATCACACTTATAAAATGTTTTGTGACAGTCTGTTGTTAAGACTTGCAACCTTCTCTTTGAATAGTCACTTACTTATCATCCTCATCAGATCCATTTATACCAAAATAAGCATGATCAAAAGGAACTGAATGTTTAGGACTTGCTATCCTGAAATACATTCTGTAAAAAATATATATGTGCATCATACAATATCAGAATGTGTTTACAAAAGAAAATTAATAATAATAATAATTAGCTTGAATAAAAAGAGTAAGGATGCCCAGACTGTTCATATGATATTGACCATTCAATTCTCTTGAATTACCTAGAATATTAATTTATGGAATCTTTCTGAAGTTTTATTGGTTGATTTTTTAATACTAGTCACTTGTTTTTTCATTCATGAGTTTGAACAAATATATTAAATACTTCTGAGAACTTAGTTTCATTCTTTGCATTTCTAAAAATTAATAAATGCCTAATTTAAAATTGTATGTATTTCTGATGAGAGCTGCTACTACATACATTTTGCATATGATGGGGATGAAATATATGATGATTGTGTTATATACTAGATAGTGCTTAATGAAGAAGTAACAATTTTATGAATTTAACCTTCAGGAAAGCCATCAGATTCATATTCAGGGTGAATATCTGAGGAAAATCTCCTAAAGCTTCAGGCATAGATAGAGGAAAACAGCCATTTTGAAATAAGCCCAGAGTATTCCATTCTCCTTAACAAACGTCTGCCTCAATGAAAACTGTTTTATCACATTCTAACTGACCTGGGTAAGGGAAGTACCCACCTCCAGCCCCCATCCTTCCTACCTCTCTCACCTAACAAGAAGAAAGTCCTGAGAAGCAATTGTGAAGGTTAGACTCCAGGAGTATAGATCCAATAAAAGACTGAGACCAAATCTTAGGATTAAAGAAAAACTCTTCCCCAACTCCTTACTAACACACACTTGTTTAGAAAATTCCAAAAAAATCAACCAATGTGCTCACTTCGGCAGCACATATACCAAAAAAATCAACCAAAAATGACTGAAGCTAATAAGCAATTATAGCAAGGTTGTAGAATATAAGGGTAATGTAAAAAGTCAACGACTTTTTTTTTAATATACAATGAGCAATTATAATTTGAACCCTAAAAAAGTAACACTATTTATAGTAGTACCAAAAATTGAAATACTTAAGTATAAATCTAACAAAATATATACAAGATCTTTATGAGAGAAACTATAAAACTATTATAAAAGAAATCAATGGGGATGTAAATAAATGGAAATATATTCCATATTCATGAACAGGAAAACACAATATTATAAAGATGTCAGTTTTTCTCAACTTGATATACATTCAGTGCAATCCCAGTCAAAATCTCAACAAGTTATTAATGGATATTGATAAACTGATTCTAATGGTTATATGGAAAGGCAAAAGACCCAGAATAGCCAACACAATATTAAGAAAAAATAAAGTTAGAGTACTGACAATACCCAACTTCAAAATTTACCAAAAAGCTACAATAATCAAACCAATGTGATATTGGTGTAACAATAGACAAATACATCAGTAGAACAGAACAGAGAGCCCAGAAATAGATCAGCACAAATGTAGTCATGTGATCTTTGACAAACTAGCAAAATTAATTCAATAAGTAGTCTTTTCAACATATGGTGCTGGAACAGCTGGATGTGTCATGACAAAAACAAAAACAAAAAACTCCCAAAGAACCTAAACACTGACAATTTTTTTTAAGAAAAAAAAATTGGGATTAACAATAGACTTAAATATGAAATTCAAAACTATGAAACTTATAGAAAATAATGGGAGAAAACCTACATGATCTAGGATTTGGTAATGCCATTTTAGATACAACACCAAAAGTGAAATCCATACAAGAATAGAAAATTAAAATTTTCTGCTCTCTGAAAGACACTGATAAGATAATAAAAAGATAACCCAGAGACTGCAAGAAAATATTTGAAAACCCCCTTTTTTCCCAAGATTTCATTTATTTCTTTGAGAGAAAGTGAGAACGAGCAAGGGTAGGGGCAGAGGGAGAAGCAGGCTCCCCGCTGAGCAGGGAGCCTGATGTAGGGCTCCATGCAGGGCTCATTGGGGGATTGCATCCCAAGACTCCGAGATCATGACCTGAGCCAACCAGATGCTTAACAGACTGCACCCCTGAAAAACCCTTTTCTGATAAAAGACTTGTGTACAAAATACAGCAAGAATTCTTCAGACTCAACAATAAGAAAACAAATTAACCAATTAAAAATGGGCAAAAAAAAAAGGGCAAAAAGATCTGAACAGACACCTCATCAAAGAAGATACACAAATAAGCACATGAAATGTTTGATATCATTTGTCATTAGAAAATAACAATTTAAAACAATAATTAATTTTTTACATCAGTGTGCTCTATTTTCTCCATAGATATTCTGTTAAATAAAACATTTATGTACTGTCAGACCACAGTATAGTCTCTTCTGTAAAGAGAATTCTTCACAGAATAAATTTCTTGTGCTTGTTCCATATACAAGTATTTAATTGTATCATAATTTAATTATACCTATTAAAATGGTTAAAATTCAAAACATTGACAATACAAAATACAGATGATGATGTGAAACAACAGGAACTTCAGAAAATGGGTGGTAGAAATGCAGATCAGTACAGCAGTATGAAAGAAATTGGCAATTTCTTACAAAGTAAAACAGTCTTACCATTTGATCTAGCAATCGTGCTCCTAGGTATTTACCCAAATGAATTGAAAATGTATGCCCACACGAAAACCTGTACTCAAATGTTAAGGGGAGCTTTATTCATAATCACCAAGCATTTGAAGTAACCAAGATGCCCTTTAGTATGCAAATGGGTAAACTGGGATACATCCTTTGATTGAATATTATTCAGTACTAAAAAGAAGTGAGCTATCAAGCTATGATCAGACATAGAGGAACTTTTAACCAAGAAGGTATTTTGTATAATTCCAACTGTGTGATATTCTGAGAAAGACAAAGCTATGAGGTAGAGTGCAATCTGTGGCTGCCAGGAATTTGAGGGAAAGGAAGGCAATATGAATAGGGGGAGCACAGTGGAGTTTTTAAGCAGCAAAACTATTCTGTATGACAGTGTAATGACGGATATTTCATATTAGGCATTTGTCAAAACCAATAGAACTTTACAACACAGAGTGTAAACTCTAATACACACAAAGGGCTCTCATGTAAACAATGGAGTGTATTCCCTATTTTGTACTTTTCATCTTCATGACTTATTTATTTCATAACTAGAAATTTGTACTTCTTAATCCTCTTCGCCTATTTTGCCCATCCTTCCACCCCCTTTCCTCCAGCAACTACCCATTTGTTCTCTGTACTTAAGAGTCTGTTTCTGTTTTTTTGTTTGTTTAGTTTTTTGATTTCACACATAAGTGGAAGGATATGGTATTTATTTTTCTCTGACTTAATTCACCTAGCATAATAACCTCCAGGTCCATCCATGTTGTCATGAACGCAAGAGTTCATTCTTTTCCATGACTGAAAATATTCCATTGCGTGTGTGTGTATTTATACATACACATACATATACATACATAATATTTCATTATGTATATGTATACACATGTATGCATGAGTATATATCACACACACACACACACACACACGCACACACACAACACCTTCCTTATCCATTCGTCTATCAATGGATACTTAGTTTGCTTCCATATCTTAGCTATTATAAATGATGGGGCAGGAAACATAGAGGTGCATACATCTTTTTGAATTAGTGTTGGTTTTGTTTTTGTTTTTATTTTTCTGGCTAAATACCCAGCAGTAGAATTATTGGACCATACAGTATTTCTATTTTTAATTTTTTGAGGAAACTCCATACTATTTTCCATAGTGGCTGTAACAATTTGCATTCCCACTAAAGTGCACAAGTGTTTCCCTTTCTTCACATCCTAACACTTGTTATTTCTTGTCTCTTTATACTAGCCATTCTGATTGGTGATTTCTCATCATGGTTTTGATTTGCATTTCTCTGTTGATAACTGATGCTGTTGTTGTTGCTTTTTATGTAACTGTTGGCCATCTGTATGTCTTCTTTGGAAAAATGTCTATTCATGTCTTCTGCTCATTTTTTAATTGGACTGTATAGGTTTTTGGTGTTGAGTTGTATGAGTTCTTTATATATTTTTGATATTAATCCCTTATCAGATATATCAGTTGCAAATATCTTCTTCCATTCAGTAGGTTGCCTTTCATTTTGTTGATGGTTTTCTTCATTGTGCAAAAGCTTTTTATAGTGATGTAGTCTCAATAGTTTATTTTTGCTTTTGTTTTCCTTGCTTGAGTAGACATGTCCAGAAAAATATTGCTAAGGCTAATGTCTAAGAGACCACTGTACATATTTTCTCTTATGAATTTTATGGTTTTTGATTTTACATTTAGGTCTTATATATATATTGAATTTATTTTTGTCTATGGTATAAGAAAGTGGTCCAGTTTTATTCTTTTACATGTAGCTGTCCAGTTTTCCCAATGCCATTTATTGGAGAGACTGTCTTTTCTGCATCACGTATTCTTGCCTCCTTTGTCGTAGATTAACCGACCATATAAGGGTGGATTTATTTCTGGGCTCTGTATTCTATTTCATTGATCTATATGTTTGTTTTTGTGCTAGTACCATATTGTTTGTATTACTATAACTTTGTAGTATAGCTTGAAATCTGGGATTATGATACCACTGCTTTTGTTCTTCTTCCTAAAGATTGCTTTTGCTACTAAGGGTCTTTTGTGGTTTTATAAAAGTTTAGAATTATTTGATCTAGTTCTGTGACAAATAGTATTGGTATTTTGGTATTGCATTGAATTTGTACATTGCCTTTGGTAGTAAGGACATTTTAACAATATTAATTCTCGATATTTCATTCTTTTTGATGAAATTGTTAATGGGATTGTTTTCTTAATTTCTCTTTCTGCTACTTTGCTATTAATGCATAGAAACATAACAGATTTCTGTATATTAATTTTGTATCATGCAAGTTTACTGGATTTATTTATTAGTTTAATGGTTTTCCGGTGGAGATTCTAGGGTTTTCTTTATGTAGTATTACGTCATCTGCAAGTAGTGACAGTTTTATTTCTCCCTTACTAATTTGGGTATGTTTTTATTACTTTTTCTTATCTGATTGCTGTGGCTTTTTTCCAGTAGTATGTTGAATAAAAGTGGAGAAAATGGACAGCCTCATCATTTCATACTTGTTATTCATTTTCAATATTTTTTGTTTCAGTTGAAGAATATAATTTGTAAGACTTATTTTTTTTAATTTATTAAACTTGATTTAAAGTTATGGCTTAAGGTACTTGATTTAAACATAGGATCTAACCTGGAGAATGTTCCGTGTCCACTTGAAAACAATGTGTAGTCTGCAATCATTAGATGGAGTGCTCTATATAAGTCAGTTTAAAAGTGTGGTTAAAGTCTCCTGTATCTTCACTGAAGTTTGTTTTTTGTTTTTTGTTTTCCACTGAGCTTTGGTCTAGTTGTTCTTTCCATTATTGGTAGTAGAACATTGAAATTTCTGACTATAATTGTTACTTCATGTATTTGTGGCTCTGGTATTAAATGAATAGACATTTATAATTGTCACATCTTCCTGACTTATCAACACTTGAATCATTACAAAATGTACTTCTCCATCCCTAAAAAAAAATTATCTTAAAGTTTTTTTTCTGATACTTACATAGCTATTTACTTCAGTTTTCTTTTCTTTTTGCATAGCATATCTTTTTCCATCTTTTACTTTCAATCTATGCATTTCTTTGAATTTAAGTTTTGTCCCTTATAGAGAGTGTATAGTTGGATTTTACTCTTCATCTTGCCTATTGATATGTACCTATTTTATTTGTTTGTTTAGAGATTCATCTTTAATATAATTATTGATATAGTTGGATTTACATTTTCACTTTTGGTCTTAGCTCTCTGTATGTCTTCTATTATTTTGCATTTCTAGGCCTCCTTGACTGCTTGCTTTTGTACTAAATATTTAGTATCAGTTTTAGTTTTGTTTATTTATTTATTAGTTTTTAAAGATTTTATTTATTTATTTGAGAGAGAGAGACAGAGATAGTGACAGAGACCACAAGCAGGGAGGAAAGGGAGGAAAAGGCTCCTGCTGAGCAGGGAGCCCGACACAGGGCTCGATTCTAGGCCCTAGGAATCATGACCTGAGTCGAAGGCAGATGCTTAACCTACTGAACCATCCAGGCACCCCAATTTTAGTTCCTTCTAAAAACTTAATATTTTTGTGAGTTGTTTTTTAGTGGTTGATCACAGGATTACAATATTAATCTTAATTTATTAAATTCACTTCATATTAATGCTAACTTGATTCCAGGATGATATATAAACTTTGCTCCAATATAGCTCTGATCCCCCACCACTATATTATTATTAACTTATATATGTTATATCTCTATGTGGTATAAATGCAATAATTAAATGTTATAATTATTGTGTCATAATATTTGCTTTTTAAGGACATTCGGGAAGATATGAGAAAAGTATACTCACAGATTCATTTCTATTAACTGACTTATTTAGTGTTTATGGTACTCTTTATTTCTTCCTGTGACTTGAGTATTATCTTATGTAATTTCCTTTTAGTCTGAAGAATTTCCTGTATAATTTCATACAAGGCAGATCTGCGAAGAGCAGTTTCTTTCATATTTGTTTATCTGTGGCTATCTGAATTTCACTTTTATTTTTGAAAGATATTTTGCTGGACATATATTTCTGGGTTGACAGTTTTTGTTTGTTTGCTTGCTTTTCTTTCACTCCTTTGAATATGTCACTTCCCTGTCTTCTGGTTTCCATGGTTTTAGATGAAGTCAGCCCTTAGTCATATTGTGTAACTCCTCTCCATGGTGAGTCATTTTTCCTTTGCTTTATTCAAAATTTGTCTTTGTCTTTCAACAGTTTGACTATGATTTCTTTAGATGTGGATTTATTTACAATTCTATTTAAACTCAATTCTATTAAAACACTAATGCGTTTTATCAAATTGTTGTTATTTAAAAAAATTTTTTTTTCCCTTTTCTCTATCTTCCTTTGGGAGTCTCTTTTCATACTTATCAGTAGGTTGATATCCTGTAGTTCTCTAAGATTCTGCTAATTTTTCTTCATTCTTGTCTTTCTGTTCCTCTTGTTGGATAATTTCTACTAGCTTTTGTATGTCCATTAATTATATTTTCTGCTATCTCAAATTTTCTGTTAAGCCTCATATTTTATTTATTTATTTAGTTAGTTAGTTAATTATCCAGTTAGTTAGTTATTATAATATTCAACTAGAGAATTAGCTTTTTTTAAAAAAATCAGTTCTATATCTTTATTGGTAATCTCTTTTTGTTGAATCATTATTCTAATACTTTCAATTCTTAAACACCATTTGCTTTTGATTTTTAAACTTTTTATAATAGCTGCTTTGAAGACTTTGCCTGCCAAAGTCTATATCTAAAACAGTATCTATTGAGTATCTTGTCTCCCAAATTGTAATTTATACTTTTTTTTTCTAATTCAAATATCTCATAATGTTTTGTTGAAAAATTAACATTTTAGCAATTCTGGATTTTGATTTACCCTCCTGAAGGTTGTTGTTGCTATTTTTGTTTGTTTCTTTTTTCATTAAGGAATTTGTCTTGGCAAAACCTGCAAAATCTTGTTCTTCTGTGGTGAGTGGCCACTGTAACTGTCTTTGGTCAGCTTTTTTTTTTCCTTTTCTTTCTTTTTTTTTTTTTTTAAGACTGGTTTACTAGAACCATTGTCCTTATGCAGCTTAGAGGTCAATCAATGATTGGATTGATGTGTTCTACTAACTCGAGCCAATATGCTGATAGATCCATTTACAAGCAGTGGAAAAATTTAAAAATTCTGTTGCTTTCAAGTCTGCCTCACCTTCTATTTTCTCTTGAGCAATGTTTTTTGTCTTCTGTGCACATATGGGAATCTTTAGGGTCAGCCAGAGGTGTGTGTCTGTATTTGACCCTTTCTTCTCTGATGCTCATTCCTATATGCCAAACCATAAATGAGCTTTCCCCAAATATGAATGTAACCTTGGGCTGGTACAACAGTTGGCCCTTCTCAGACACCCGTGTCTGAAAATGTTACTCTCATCAATAATGCTGCTGGGTGTAGACATTGCCCACATCGCCAGATCAAATGAACCTCCTTTAGACTGCGGCCAAGAAACAGCTGGTTTGTCCTGTTCTGTCCTGGTGGAATCTCTGCATTTGTCAAGCTCTGGGGTAGGAGTTGGGGGGTAGGAAAATCATCAGGATGGATCCCCACAGAATCTTGTTCTTACTAGATGTTCCATATTCATTCAAGCATAAACACTTTTTATATAAATATAGTGCCAATTTTCAGTGTACTAAAATAGTTGTTTTTGACATTTTGTTTTGCTTCATAGTTGCTCTTGTGAAAAATTTAAAAATGCCATGACCATAGAAATAGCTCACATGACCCCCCAATTTTTTTTTAACTTTGTACAAAGGGATTCTTTGATTGTGTTATATTATAATTTTATATGATTTTTAAACTGTGAAACTTCCTGATTTCTTTGGAAGATTTACATAATGGGGAGAAATAATATCTCATTTTTGGAGTTTTTGATAGATCATGGCTAAATTAAGATTATGAGTTACTCGAAGTAGAAAAAAAAAAAGGAGAATAGACAAGCATAGACAATAAGAAACTAACAACCAAAATGTGTTCTTTGTGTTAAAGAAAGCATGGTAGGAGATGCCAGTATGTTTATTAAATATAACCTTGAAAATATTATTTCATTACTTATTTTATTTATTTTAAAATATTTTATTTATTTATTTGAGAGAGCACGAGCAGGGGGAGAAGCAGAGGGAGAAGCAGAACCCCAGGCCTCAGGACCCTGGGATCATGGGTTCATGGGATTATGACCCAAGCCAAAGGCAGATGCTTAACCAACTGAGCCACCCAGGCTCCCCTATTTCTTCATATTTTAAAAAATATGAGTCTATCTTTACCTTAGATCTATGCATTAATGTTTTGTACTGATGACAGCAATTATTAGATGTGATAAAAAGATTTCTAACATGGTCACCAAGTTTCACGCTTCATGATTGTTATGTTACATGGAAAAAGTGAAGAATCCTTGCAGATATACTATTGCAGATGTAATCACTTGACTTGAAGTTAATCAAAAGGTGAATTACCCTGGTTGGTCCTAACATAATCCAATCAGTCCTTGAAAAGCAAGTCTGGAGATAGAGGTCAGAGGCATGGAAGCGGCAGAAGCAGCATTCTTTTGACCTGATAAAGCAAAATAGTATGACATGTGGCAGATAATAATGAAAAGCCTCTGAGAGCTAAAGGATTCCATCCTACATTCATAAAGAACTGAAATCTGTCAACAGTCCTTGAGCTTGGAAGAAGGCTATAAAAATTAGATGACTGCTCAGGCTGACATCTTTTTTCCAATTGGTGAGAACCTGAGTACAGTACCCCACTAAATCATGCCTGGACTTTTGACCTACAGATATTGCAAGATAATAAAGGGATCCTGCTTACAGTAACTAAGTCTGTGGCAATTGTTTATGCAGCAATAGAAAACAGAGTGAAGATGATCAAAGTAACAATTTAGTTGATATCTCGTATTAACATGACCATTTGTGGTTTCGTCCTTTTTAGGTGAAAACCTCTTGAATTTCCTTTCATGTACTACTTCTTTTCCACCATTAGTCTATATAATTCTGTTGGATCTAATTAACCTTCCTCCACTACTGAGCTGAATTCTGAGTTGAGCAAATGAGAGTACCATGTAATTTATTCTGTAACTAGGAAGATGCTCTTTTCTGCTGGGGCTTATAAACTGACAATACAAAAGCTTGAAGATGTTGGTGATCATGTTTGACACTACAAAGACAGATTGTATATTGAAGTGAGACAGCATAGAGGCAAAAGAAAGATTAGACGAATTTGAGAAAGCCCCCATATGTGCCTGTTCCTGAACATAAATGTAACACTAAGGAAACAAGTTACATTAAACAATCAAAAACATTAATTTTTCCTTAGACCATTCTGAGTATTGTTCTATTTCTTGCAGCTGCAAGAAGCTTGACTGATAAAGAAATAATGAACCACAAGAGGAATTGAAAATGAGAAAAATGTAGTCTGAGAATGAATTCGCCAGGCATGATTAATACATGGTATACATGCCACTAGTTTTCTTAACACTCTTTCAGCAAATACTGCTAATCGATCTCTTTACTTTGGTTTTTGGCACAGTTTTAGATCTTCATTACAATTCTCCAGATTTAGCATAAAATTTGGAATCTATTCCATCCCCAATATAGAATAATGATAATATTCATGAATAAAAAAGACTAGCCATCATTACTTGCATGCTTCCTATTTTCTGAGTACTATTTTGCTTATATAAATTAACATAGCTTTTGATAATAACAAGAAAACGATATCAGAAGAATACTAGGAATTTTATTGGTTACTAAGAGTGTCATAGTAATTTGTAGGACTTTACCACTTGTTAAAATAATTTCTCACAGTTCTATGACAGTGGATGTGCATACTACTGAATATATTAGAGAATTAAAATATCTGCAATGCCAAAATAGAAGCAATGTTTGTGCTGTAAGTTATACTACTCAGTCAATAAAATTCATAAGATCATAGTAAATTTTAGTAGAGTTTCCATCATTCAAAAGAGTATGTCCTTGGTTCTTCAGGTGTTAAAGGTCCATAATCTAAGAAAGATAGGCCAAAGTCTTTACTATGAAACAGAATCTTATACTGGCAGCACATGACAAAAATCCCCCAGTTCTTTTAACCAGTCTTTACATGAAAACATGACATATTGTTTAAAAACGGGAGCTCATGTTTAGAGAATTAATTAATAATTTTAAATTGCAGGTACATATTTACTTTCTAAGTAACTTTGGTCCAATGAAGGACTCAGAAGATAACATTGTGAAAAAAATCTAAAGTTGAATGACTGCAGAGTTTCTCACTAGTACTACTTTTCATTTAGCTTGCATTTAATATCATTGCAAATTAGAATAATTTCCCTACAGTCATAGGTATAAAATTGAAATTATTTGCATTATAAAATCACCTTTAAATATCTTAAAAGATGGTTCAGGGCAAAGGAACCTTATTAGGTTCCATAAAGGGTAATAAATGAGACTGTGTGAATAGTGTAATCATATATTTGAAAGGATATACTAAGTCTTTGCTTGGAGAACTGTTGAATTGAGACCTTAGGAAGGAGAGAAAAATGAGAAAGGATTCTGGGAATTTAATTTGCTTGGAGGAAAAACAAGGAAAATTTAGTCAAAATAGTTATGCTTAACTGCAATTTAAAAATGATTCTTAGATTTAAAATCTTACCAGTATTTATAATGTGTGCTTCAGTATGTCAACTTGGTGAATTCCCCAATACATATTTGAAGATGTAGGAGTTAAAGTAAAATGGACTTTTTAGAAGTTATGCTTATTAAGTAATAATAGTAGCTAACACTTGTTTGGTGCTCAAATTTTAACTCTATATACATTGCCTAACTTAGTTTTTCTTATTACACTGAAAGGTAGATACTTGGGGTGCCTTGGTGTCTCAGTCGGTTGAGCATCTGACTCTTGATTTCAGCTCAGGTCATGATCTCGGGGTTGTGAGGTGGAGCCCCGCGTTGGGCTCTGTACTGGGAGTGGAGCCTACTTGAGATTCTCTCTCTCCCTCTCTCTCCTCTTCCCCTCCTCCTCTCTCTCTCTCCTTCTCTTAAAAGAATAATAAAATTAAAAAAGTAGATACTTACCTCTATGTGCACTTTAGAGATGAGAAACGGAGGCCTGCTCAGATATTAAATGGTAGTGTTGGAGAGCAATAATATTCAGTCCCCTTCAAGGTCCTTCTAGTTGGACTAAGAATCAAATTGACATGAGGTGGATCAACAGGAGAAAACCACATTTAATAGGGTACATATGGCGAATCCACAGAGACATGGACATTCCAAAGAGAGTCAGGCAAAATGAAGTATATATGTCATCCTGAACTAAGGAGAAGGGGGTATGGGGGGATTGGGATTTCAGAGGAAAGGAATGTAATTCACATAGCAATAAGAAGAGCAGATGCTTGGTAATTAAATGTTTGTGCTGCCATACAGACAAATCACTCAGAAAATATTTATCTCTGGTCATAATCATTATGGGGAAGACCTCCAATTTAGACTCCTCCATATAGTTAAGGGAGGAAGGAAGAGTTTCCATTGATTCTACAGGGTCTTGAGTGCCCTTAGATCTAAATAATCTTTATACCAAAGTAGCCCATCTTGGGGCAGCCTGTCCAGACACCTAAAGTAGATTAGTTATGGAATAATCTAAAGGAATAAATACTACGTAGTTGCAAAAAATAGTATTGTAAAAGTACATTTAATATATGGAAAATATTCCTAGTATTCAAATAAAATAATTAGATTAAGGGGCGCCTGGGTGGCACAGTGGTTAAGCGTCTGCCTTTGGCTCAGGGCATGATCCCGGCGTTGTGGGATCGAGCCCCACATCAGGCTCCTCCGCTAGGAGCCTGCCTCTTCCTCTCCCACTCCCCACTCCTCACTGGCTGTCTCTATCTCTGTCGAATAAATAAATAAAATCTTAAAAAAAATAGTTATTTGTGAGTTTTGGCATTATGAATAATTCAGATTTCATTCTTCACTCTTTTCTTTGTATTTCAAATTTTGCTGCAATTGACTTGTATATCTTTTCCAAGCAGGAAAACAATTTCCCATATTATTTCATAAAATGTACTTTATTTTTTCTTTAGGCATAAAAATAAAAGCTTTGTGATCATTCAGCTACTGCCTTAAGTGCTTTGCTCTCCTGTTAATTCTTCTATGACTCACATGAACTTGGTGAAATAGATACTATTACTTTTATTATTATCACTATTTTACAGCTGACAAACTAAGGCACAGAGAGGTTAAATAACTTGCTTAAGATCACAGCAAAAAAGTGGTAGAACTAGGATTCAAACAATGAAACACGTTGATTCTTTGGCTAATCCGCTTCCTGACAGCACTAACACGCTGCCAATCTTTGTGTTCACTCTGGTTTTCCAGACACTGTTTAACTCAGACTTGAGTACGTGTCTCTAAAATGTTTCTTTCGCGCTTGCCAGTGCAAAGCGCATTAGGGCAGTTCCTGGTTTTGAAAGGAATGTGAGGCGGGATACTCTACACGTACCGGGAAAATCTGCATAAAAATTAGAATCATCATTACGTTTTCTGCTTTCCTGCTGATCCCTGCAGTCCCTTATCATATCACAGTGGCACTGCCAAGAGGAAGGGTAATAACCTCAGCCCTTTTAACACAATTGTCCTTTCCATTACCTTGGGATTTCATTTAATATTCTCCACTGTTAGAATTACTGGAACAGCAGGAGGAGGCCAAATTAGCAGTTACAGATATATGCTTATTTCTTGCAATTTTTTTCTTCAAATTAAAGGGCAGTTCATATATATGAGCGAAAATGCAGACCTTAGTTTATATGCTTAAATGGATTTTGAATTTGCAGTTTAGACCTTCTATTTCAACTCCTAGCAGGTCATTCAATCCACCCTATAAAGTGATTAAAAGAGCAAAGTTGCCAATAAATCATAAACCTATGACTTTATGAAGTTGTTTAAGGTTTTATTATTGTTTAGAAGAGCTGGTTAAATGTGAAGCTTTATTTTGGAGCAGTAAATTAATTTATGAAATAGAAGTCTAAGTATTTTTAAATAACAAATAATATTTTTATCAGATATTTAATTAACTAAAATTGAACACCATTAAAATAATATCAGTTTGTTGTGCAGGGATAAGCATAAATCAGGCTTTATGTTTGTCAAGAAAGTATAACAGGGATTTTTAAAATGAAGACATAGTTTGACTAATACCCCAAAATAAATTCAAAGATCAGTTAGGAGTTGACTATTTAAAAAATAAATAGATTAACTTTGAGGCAACCTTGTCTTAAATGTATATTCATATGGATTTTCTCTCACACAATTAAATCTTGACTATCTTTGAAGATAAAATACTGAAGAAGTATGCAAACCAAAAATTAAATTTTTGTAATTTAAGTTTAATAATTTCATTATAACTAGTAATTTCTTGAAGGTTAAAATTTGCCTGTCAGTTATCTCTATTTTCAAGAAGATGAATGAAAATTTTAATTAAATAGATAATTCCAAAATGACATGATATTTTATTTTAGACCAACTAGCAATTTTCTTGAAAGTTTAAGATTAGTATCTTCAAATTATCAACCTTAATATTTGAAATAGAAAAAATGTAACAAATTAATGTTCCAAACTTGACCTAAAAAAGTTAACTCTTTCTGAGAGTATATAGGATGTAGCTTTGGTAAGAACTAGATATATTTATTTCATAGTGAAATATTATAAATCATCTTGGTGTTTCATCATCATACAAATAGAACATTCTTACACATTTTTCTTTTTCAATAATAATGGTATTATGTTCTGTATCATTAGAATTACTCTAAAGGAAGGTTTTTATACTAATGCAGTAAAATTAAATAGATGCATATCATTTTAGATAAGGAAGTACCACATTAGATTAAACCAGGGTTTCTTTTAGCCAAATTTTAATCTCTAGAAGTTGTGTCAAAAAAGGTTTCTGGGTAGGAAGAGGAGAAAGGATGAAGTTGGTATAAGATCAAAGCCGAGAAAATGAAATTATGTAAAATAAGACTTCTTATTTAAGAACGACTGGAGGCACCCTCTAAAGAGGTTATTCAGTTGCAAAGTTTACCAAAAAATGAGAGTGTTTGTCGAAATGAAGCTGATGACCACCGTGATAAATATGTCATTAGACTGAACAGATACAAGAAATAAACTCTTACTGAAATAAGAATCAATATTCTAGACAGTCTCTCACTTTCTCATCACCTGGAACTATCCAGATGGCTTCCATAGAGAATGACATCTGAATTCTTTCAAAAACAGTGAGAAAGAAGGAGAGCCCAAGGTGAAAATTGCAATGTTTATAAGGTGATCAAAGAAATACCATCCTACCAATATCCTATCACTTTCACGTGTTACCTATTGGTAATGGGTTACCAAATGCAGTCCACACTCCAGGAGAGGGTATTCTGCCAGGGTGTGGAGGGGGAAATCATTGTGGAGCATTTTACAGGATGCCTGCTATACTTATTTCTATGTCTGCTTCTAACAATCCACTAACAAAAAATCCAAGTTATGGCTCAACATAATTTAAATCTTACACATAACATTACAGAATGTTATAGAAACTGAAGAAAACATCAGAAGTGCGTTACCTTGTCTTATCTTTGCATTTTACAAATTAGAAAGCTGAGAACAGAAGAAGAAACACAACTTGTTTGAGATAAAACTGAGAACAAAATTTTTGTGTTTTTTTCTCATTAAACTCTGCTGCAAGTTGTCAGTTTCTAAAAACTATTTTGAGTCATTTTAGATTTATAAAATAATTGTCAAGATAGTTTAATGAGTTCCCATAAAAGTTTTACCTAACATCCCTACTACAAACATCTCTGTAATCATGGTACATAATTAAAACCAATAAATAAGCATTTATCAGACTGCCTTCATATTTTATTAGCATTTACAATGCAGGTATACCTGGAGATATTGCAGGTTCCATTCCAGACCACCACAATAAAGTAAATATTGCAATAAGGTGGTCACATGAACTTTTTGGTCTCCCAGTGCATATAAAAGTTATGTTTGCACTAAAATGTAGTCTATTAAGTATGTAATAGCATCGTTTTTTAAAACAAAACAATGTACATACCTTAATTTAAAGATACTATATTGATAAAAAGTGCTAACCACCATCTGAGCTTTTACCTGGTCGTAATCACTGGTCACAGATAACCATACCAAATACGATAAGAAGTTGGTAATATTGCAAGAATTGCTGAAATGGGATACAGAGACATGAAGCGAGCACATGTCAGAAAAAATGGAGCCATAGACTAGTTTGATGCAGTCTTGCTACAAATCTTCAATTTGTAAAACAAACAAAAACAACAGCAAAATTCCAAACACAGTATCTGCGAAATGCAATAAAGGGAAGCACGAGGAATTGAACTGTGCCTGTACTTTGTTCAGATTTTATTATATTTTTGAACTAATGTCCTTTTATTATTAAAGGATCCAAAATGGGTACCATAATGTATTTAGTCACTATGTCTCCTTAGTCTCCCCCTGTCCGTGGCAAACTCTCATCCTTGCCTTGTTTTTCAGGACCCTGACACTTTAGATGAGTCCTGGCCAAGTGTTTTGTAGAATGCCGCTTGACTATTTTCTTATGATTAGACTAGGGTTAGGATTTTAGGGGGAATGATACAGCAGTGAATGAAATAACATTCTCATCACAAAATATCATGTAGCATATGATGTCGACATGACTTACGACTATTGGTGTTGACCTTGAGCTCTTGGTTGACGTGGTGTCCACTAAGCCTTCTCCACTATAAAGTTACTATTTGTCTCTTTCCGTACCGCAGCCCTTGGAAGCGAGTCACTACATCCAGCCCATTCTCAAGGGGAGGGGAGTAAATCTCTACCTCGTGGGAAGAAAAATACCAAGTAATTTGTAGATGTATGAGAAAAACTGGCACACAATTAATCACTATTTTGAAGAAGTTACTTTGAGGTTTTGCAAATATATTATTTCTCCTTAAAGTTTTGTACAATAACTTTAGCATTCATCAGTGAGACTTTCCTATAACCATAATTACTGTAATATTCCAATGGTGATTTTTCTATTTCCCTCATTGCTTCTACATGTGTCATGTGGCATTCTTCTGTTAAAAAAAAGTGTTTCTTCTCATCCCTATATTTATTCATTAAATATTTATTCATATCAGTATGTATTTATGACTATTTCTTTTATTTGGGTGATAATCCAATACTCTCATTATTTATTTTGTTGCTTGAATTATTCCAGCTTGAGCCATTGGGAACACTGAAAGGTTATCTCCAATATCATATTGAAATATTCTATCATTTTTGTTTTCTGGCACCACGTGACGCACCAGGCTTATCTTGCATTTTCCCTGTCCCAGGCCTAGACTCCACTATGAGTTCGGGGAAACTTGGTTTATTTTATTGGAGAACGGTATTAATAAATCATGATGTGGTGCTGAGTGTTCTCATTGTTACTGGGGTGTCTCTAGTTCTAGGCTCTCTCAAAAGACAAAGTTTTAATATATATAGGCATATTAATCCATCTAAAAATACACACATACATGCATATGGGTGCTTGTGTGTATGTTAGTATATATCTATCTGTAGGTAAACTAAAACAAAAAGTCTCATTGGTATTTGATTCTCTGACTCTATCTACACCATAGGATCCATCTTACCCTTTCCCCAAAACCGACTGTACTTTTTAAATTGCTCTTATGTTTCATCTTTTTAGTATTTAAAAAAAATAACGATATCATTGAATCTAAAAACTTGCCAAATTGTCTGGAGGTAATGAAAAGAATCATGAAACTCTAAATACATTTTATTCTGTCTTCTTGTAGGAACTTATTTCTTCATTTTCAGCCCACTTTCATCACACACACGCACACACGATTAAAAACATAATTTATAAATGCTTACAAAAAACATTTTACTAATGAAATGTAGTTCTCTTTCTCTCTCTTTGTGAGAGAGAGATATACAGCACACACACACACACACACACACACACAGAGGATCTAAACTAAAAATGAATAGTAATGAAGCTGATGTTGATTATGTGTGTTTTGATTTTTGGCTGCCTGTCAGTGATCACATTTTAAACATTTCAAGCCTCGTAAAAACTACTTTTTAAATTATCTTAGGCATATATAGCAATACTAATTTTTTTTTTTTTTTTTTGGCCAATGAATCCTCTAAATTTTGAATTCGTTTTGATCAAATTCAGGCGGAATTCACTAATAATATTATCCAATAAGTGGAGTGGCACAAAACTTACATTTTGGAAATATTATCCACTTTTAATTATTGAAAATAAATCTTGTGAAGAAGATGCCATTAAAATGTATTCCTACAAAAGCTGTGAAGACAAAACAAATTAAACAATAAGAACTTACATGTACTTATTTAATTTTAAAAGGCTACACATGTGCTGTGGAATATCTCTGTATGTGGGAAGAATTTTTGATGGAGTGCTATTTTTTATTGATAATCTCTATTTTATACTGGCATGGAAATAAATGGAGAAATCCTATGTTTGGCAAAGGAGGCATAAAAGGAACATTCAAATGAGCCATAGATCAAGTCAATTTAGCAAATTTTGTCTTGTAAAATGTTAGTTATAAATATTAGTGCTCTGAATGAAGGCAATAGGACAGTACTTATAAATTGGGAAAAAATACACTCATATTTCATGGGAACAAAACAAACAAAACAAAAGACAAAAACTGGAATTGAAACTAGTCACCATTTTTAAAAGTTTGTTTTGTTTTTACCAGGTACCAAAAGAGTGAAACAGGAAGAAACTTTCTCCATTAAAAATGTTACAGTATACAGAGGAGTGACAATACAAATGTCAACACTTCAACTTTATTAAAAAATCAACATTGACGAAGATAGTGGGTGATTTTGGAAGAAGAAGGAGAAGGACGAGGTGGACAAGGGAAGAGGAATTATATCTAAATTAAAAATATTTTGCAGAAAAAGACCAGTTGCAAGGCGTAATAGACAAAGGAACTGAAGTTCATGAATATACATGAAATTAAAAAAATTCTGCTTATTTCACTTTTAATATAAATGATACTTTTTGCTTTCATTGATTAGCAGCAACGTATCTATAATTAACATAGATATACATGATTTTAAGTTATTTTGAATTAATTTTATTTTCAAAAATAAATCCTGAATAACTGTTGACCACCCATAAAATAAAATAAGATCTTTTAGTTCCTGAAAAAATACCTTAATATAAATTTTCACTTATAAGATGTCCTGGTTTGAACAATAAAATCTATATTTGCTCAGTGCAAAACATTTAACTCTTATTGTTTTTACAAAGCTGTAGGTCTTTATGCTTTTGCTTGCAGAAATTCACATCTTTCCCTAGGTACTTTTACTGTTGGAACCTTCTCATTATTATAAATTTTTCTCAAATGTCGTCCCCTCCTTTTATTAGTCACACTATGTCTTGTTTTATTTTTTTATTGCCAGTCTTTCTGAGATTATTTTGTCATAACTATGTTCTTGTGTATTGTTTCCCTTCACTGGCATGGGAGTGGGGCAGAGATTTCTTTGGAATAGTTCCGTGTTACTTTGCTCCAACTGGAATAAATGATACCTAGGAGAGAACTGAGAAGTTGATCATCTACTCCAAGGCGTCGTCATTATCTATATGAACAAATAGAGAATGTACTTCAACTATTAAAACCTATTAGTCTTTTCATGAAGAAATTATTTATATCCTTTTTATATACAATTTATAAAGATGCTATGGGAAAATGTGGACTTTTTAGAAATCTTTGTAACCTCCAAGTACCCTGATGTTTCTATATTTTTGTGAGGTTTTTCTCTCATACTATTTTCTCTGCTTACATGCCATCAACCCATTAGTCCACATTTTGGTCACTAATTAAGAAGAAAACCATAGGACCCAAATGATGTCATTTATATTGTCACCAAACCCAGGCTTAATACCTAACCAAATTGCAATTTCATCCTCCCCCAGAAATGTATGTTAGTCAGTCAGGAATTTTTTGATCAGCGCCAGTGAGATTGTCTGTCATATGGGCCATCTCCCTCCATCTTCGTCTGTCATATGGACCATCTCTTCACCAAGGATGAGGTATTCCACTCAGTAAGATCCCTTGCCCTTCCACCCAAGGGCAGGTGAACTGGCCTGGAAAAATGCTTTCTTTTCTTTTGTCTTGCCCCATCCTCCTTCCTATAAAAACTTTCCATCTTGTACAATTCTTCAGAGCTCTCCTCGACTTGCTGGATGGGATGCTGTCCTGATTCATGAATGGCTTAATAAAGCCAATTAAATCTTCAAATGTACTCAATTGAATTTTTGTTCTTCAACATCTCCTCTAAGATGTTTGACTCTGAAGCCACCTAAAAGTCCTTTCCTCATACTCCTCGATACTCTGAGTGTGCTTCTCGCAGGATGCTGCATTTCATAGATATATCTTGTTCGTTTCTGCTTTATCCAGTACCTAAAATACAATAATTGTTCTAGACTTTCAATACATATTTTCTTCAAAATAAAGTTAGGCTTATCCACACCATGTGAAAATAATTTGGCATTCCATGTACTCTTGGAAATTATGAAGAATCGTCAAGGGATAAGTAAAATAGCAATTCTTCAGACTTTCCCCAAACACAAATGCTTTCTAGATCAAAATTATTCTTTCATTCTTCTATATTGTTAGTGGGCTAAATCCATAAACAAGGCCTAATGAGAATGAGGTGAATATAGGACTGAAGCTAACTCCTCTCATTCAGTGTTGGTGCTGGATGGGCTGAGGACCCCAGAGGGAAGGCCTCAGGCCCCTTGCCAAGAGTGTTATTGAGTTTGCATGAGAAAGAATTTAAGAGAAAGCCCTTTAGAGAAAGGGACAATGATTTTTTAAGTATGGAAGTAAGAAAGAAGTTACTTTACAAGGTAGTGATCTCCTCCAGATGAGGAAGAAGTCCCCTCTCTGCCTTTAACAAAGGGTTTTGTAAGTTTTAATTAGCTAACTAACTGTACAAGGAGGGATTTACTCTTTAACTTTGGGTTTATTATTTATATTGGGCTGTTAGTATTTCCGTTGTCTTAGGATTGTGAAATTACCCACAGGGAGCTATTTTAAGAATGTCCAGGTGCTCCTGGGTGGCTCAGTCAGTTGAGTAACCCACTCTTGATTTCAGCTCAGGTCATGATCCCAGGGTTGTGAGATAGAGACCTGTGTTAGGCTCTGTGCTGGGCTTGGAGCCAGCTTAAGATTTTCTCTTACGTTTCATCTCCCAGGCTTCCCTGAGCTATTGGAGGTCATTCTCATTTGGTACATAGTATTTTCATAATAATTCTTAACAAATCTGTTTTATGTTAATGAATGTACTATAAATATATATCCATTTCTGACTTGATCTCCCCTCCCTCAACTTCTTAGAATAATTAGCACAGTATAAAGAACATATTATATTCTTATAGTAGGAAGAATAATGGCCCCCCAAAATGTGTGTGTACAAATCTCCTGAACCTATGAATATGTTATGTTACATGCACAGATGAATTGTGGTTGCAGATGTAATTAAGGCAAATCAACATACCTTAAAATGGAGAGATTCTTCTGGATTATTCAGTGGCCTAAAGTGATCATGAAGGCCCTGAAATGTGGGCGTCAGTGTCAGAGTGATGTGATGTGTAAGCAATGAAAAATAATTTTCTCTCTACTCTTCCGCATTTTTGTCTGAGACCCCCTGCAGTAAAAAACAAATTAACGAGAGAAAAAAACAAATGAAAATTTATCACTTATAAAGGGGAGATAACCTAGGAAAAGTGAGCAATTCTTCAAAATGGTCCAACCCACCACCGTAAATACCATTTTCAGCTAAGGATAAAACCAAGAGGTTGGGGAAAGAAGCCAGTTATGAGCAAGGTCAACAAGGGTGAGGTTTGTTCTATTTTGCTATTTCAGTTTAGACCTTCTCCAGTGACAAGATTCTCCTGTGATTTGAAGTCATCTTTCCCTCCCTGATACAAAGCGGGAGACACCCTTACAAATGGAGATTTTCTTTATAAATGTAAATTTCCCTTACAAAAGGGTAACTTCTACTTTGTTTTCTGAGGTTCTCTGTGTCAGAAATTTCTCAAAAATAATCAGCTCAAAATAATCCCTGTGCCAAAGAGGCATATTCTGGAGTGGCATATTCTGCTACTTTTCAGATAGGAGAAAAACTCATCCATTCACTGCTCCATTGATGCCTTTGAGGATGAATTGAAATGATGAGCTATTGAATTCTGACAGCTTCTAGAAGATGGAAAAAGCAATAAGACAGATTCTCCCCTAGAACTTCCAGAAAGGAACTCAGCACTGTAGACACCCTGATTTTAGTCTAATGAGACCTATTTCATAATTTTGATGTATGGAAATGTAAGATAATAAATTTGCATTGTTTTAAGCCACTGAGTTTGGGATAATTTTTTGCAGTAACAATAGGAAACTAATATAGTGCTAAAACAATAGTCATTAAGCATAATTCCCATTTGATTTTTCCCTTTCTTGCAGTTGATTTTTTTTCCATCACTTATGTGTTGCCCTGAAAGTAATAATCAAAGTAGAATCTATTTTCTTTTTGCTTTGCCAAATATACGATCAACACTAAATAAACTAAATTAATGATAAAATACATTTTAAAAAGGTAAGTAGCCTTATATTGATGATTCTTTGTTCTGAATTACGGGTCATAGAGTTCAGCTATTATCTATAGTTTAAAACAGCTCACACACACACACACACACACACACACACACACACACACACTAAAATCTGGCAAGTTTTAGGGATTCTTGATGTTAGATACATACTTATATGGTGAGGAAAATGTTACAAACATAAATTTTGACTAGTGAAATTGGTGATTTGTAATTTGGAAACTGACAAATTGAAGATGACATGGCTAGTCAAGAAAAAACTTAATCCTGTCCATCAACTTTCCTAATAGCTAAATAAAATGCTGACTAATGTTTATAATAACAACTGAGAGCACACCCTCCCCTTTGCCTTAGAAAATGATGATTTTACTCATCAGTTAAGCTTGAATTTTTCTTTCTCTCACTAAGATAAAGAGAAATGGTGAGATGCAACAGAGCCACATTTATTTTGGCAGAAAAACACTGCTGCAAACAGTAACAAAAATTGCTATTACTGTGTTTTTTTTTTTTTTTTTTAAGTAACGGTACCTGCTACCTATTCCCTTTCCACTAGAACAATACATTTTTATAAACCTTTTTTTTTTTCCTTGCTGCTGTGGGCAGAGCAGAATTCACATCTCAAATTTCTCCTCACCCCTCCCTGACAAAGATGCGCACTCTTTGTGTTTGATGTATTATTTCCTCCACAGAAAACAACGGTGCCTCAAGAAACAAAATATGATACAAAAGGCTCAGCTTTGCCTGATGAATGGGCAGCAAAACTTTATGGAGATGAAGCCAGTTAGGAAAACTAATAACAATTCTATACGGGCCAGGATCGAATGAAAAAAAAAAAGGTTCATAATTTTTAGATGGCCTAAAAGTAATTAGCAAAAATGCAATTTATTTGATAATATGTATAGAATATTGTTGGTTTGCAAACTGGCTCCCATACACAGAAGGCAAGGGGAAGCTGAAGAGGCAGACCAGTTCAGATTGGTAGGTAGCAGACTTAAGAAGCAAGGGAACTTGTAGTGACAAGGCAAGTAGATCTCTGCATCCACCATCTAGAATTTTAAAAGTTTGTATAGATCAGAAAGAACGACATGTTGCAACATTTGCTGCAACATGGACGGCACTGGAGGAGATAATGCTAAGTGAAATAAGTCAAGCAGAGAAAGACAATTATCATATGATTTCTCTCATCTATGGAACATAAGAACTAGGATGATCGGTAGGGGAAGAAAGGGATAAAGAAGGGGGGGTAATCAGAAGGGGGAATGAAGCATGAGAAACTATGGACTATGAGAAACAAACTGAGGGCCTCAGAGGGGAGGGGGATGGGGGAATGGGATAGACTGGTGATGGGTAGTAAGGAGGGCATGTATTGCATGGTGCACTGGGTGTTATACGCAACTAATGAATCATCGAACTTTACATCGGAAACCGGGGATGTACTGTATGGTGACTAACATAATACAATAAAAAAACATTAAAAAAAAAAAAGTTCGTATAGAGGACTTACCGGGCTGGGTTCAATTATGTACACCATCTAGAGGGTCTTAACAGCACATTATGCTTTTAAGTCTGTGTCCTTGGAAACAGTTTCCGTTGTGGAATGTCAGGCAGACCCTACATTCCAAGGATAAGGAAGGGGTGAGGTGCTTCTGATTTCTGGGTTCCAGGTCATGAGTCAACTACTGGTCACATCATCTGGATGACCTTCTCCAACACTCTCCCCCTCCTGAATGGCTTTTACAATCTTACAGGGCCCCTTTTCTGCAGTGTGCCCTGAGTGTCCAGCAAGGGATTTCACTAACATGGAGGTAACTCATTTGGCACCTATCTGGCTACAGAGGCAGATAGCACAACAATATGCCTCTATGCAAGTGAAAACACAGGTGAACACAATGACTCCTGAAATAAGTGACATTTTTTCCCACCAAGAGCCTCATTATTGGAACTACTGATTTATTAAGTCACCAAGGCTGGGTATTGGATCACTCAGGGCATTAACTTGTGTCCTCATGTGATTTAATAAAAATGATACATTAACCAGATTAATCGGGTATGAACACACAATGCTGTTTGGATAACGGTGTAGATGCTTACTGGTAAGGCAGTAATAATGCCCAAGACCAATACCTATTTTGGAGGACAATTTTTCTCATTAGAGATAGTCCAGTGTTCAGTAAGGACAGGCTTTGTTAGCTATCATTTAAAGCTTGCTGGGTGAATTTAGTCAGGGTTTCTATAGGTGTGAAAATGTCCTCTAGACCCACGGAGGAAATAAAAATGGAAGCCAAATGACCATGCCAGTGGAAAAGAGAACATGTCCATCTGGCCTTGAGGAGAAAGTGCTTGACAATTTTTGTTACCATGGGACAGATTCTCCCCTCTTCCCAGAGAAAACCCAGAGTAAGGCAACATAACTACCCATGTGAAAGCCATGGCCAAAGATTTGTGCCACACAACCACTGGGTCCCAGCCAGGCTCCACAATAAATAGCTGGATGGTGCAACCAGTTAGTGGCAAACCAATCACTATCTTTAGTGCAACTGATTACACAGTTCTAGATATCCATCCCATATTCCTGGGACAATTGGGTTGGTTCTTTTTAGAGTGATTTTTCCATTCCCAGGAAAAGTGTGTCCAGCTGTTCAAATGTCCATAACCTCCTACTAGCCACACAAACCCATCTCAAATCTAAGCATCATTATCCATGGCTCTAATGATGATATTTTTGGGACCTTCTGATCAGGAGGTTGTTGGGCTGCCTGTGTAGTTTGGCTAATAGAAAAAGAATACCCATGCCTGTGTTACTGATAGTGTATGACACAAACCACATTTCTGGATCAGTATTGGTAACATTAGATGTATTAAGAGTCCTAGCCATAGCTTGTGCTTCCTTAATATACTACTTTAGGGCCTTCCAATCCCCTCCTGGAATGTTGATAACTACCATGGTAATCCTGACAATCTAGAAAGGGGCACCTGCTCACATACCCAACAGTTGGATTGATTCCTTTGCTGGGCATACAGTGGACCCACTGTACAAAGTATTTCCATCAGGTGCCCATTCCATTACTGGATACAGTAGTAACTGGATACTACAGAAGTCTAAGGTTGAAAAGACTGATATTTTAGTAGGAACTTGTATGGGGAGGTCTTCCCTTTCTGTAAGAATTGCCTTTGTGGCCTAATACTGGGGAAGTTAATGTGGCTGCAGCTTTAAGAATCTGACCAGGCTGTGCATACAGGGGAAGCCTGGGGAGGCAGCAGCACTGTCAGGTGAGAGGAGATGGACTGGGGATGGGATGTGTTGGGATGGGTGGGATGCACCTTTTCAGTGGTGCATGTTCCATTCCAGACAGTGTATTTCAACTAATCCAGCTTGCATCATGACCTTTGAAATATGACCCCAATAGCTGTCTATTCAATGAGGGTGTCTGTCCATAAGACTTAGCTTCTTAGTCCCCTAACTGTGATAGCCTGGTGTGTGCAGTGGCGGAGGAAAGCTTGGGTTAGAACAGATGAGGTATCTACACAAACCAGCGCTTAGTTAGAACTTCACTTGCAGGGAAGGAGCCAATAAAATAAATTTGTCAATTTCTCACTGGTTGGTAACTGTGGTGGATGGCCCCAAACTCTATTGGCAGTTGCTTTGGGCATTGTTTAAAACACACAGGACATTCTGTTACTGCAGTAACCAGGTCACTGTATTTCAAAGGCAATCTGGTATCCTTGGCAATGTCATCCCACCCGGGCACTCTGGTGGCTGATCTTCGAATGTACCCAATCTGCTGTATCTATTGAAAGATGAGTTGCTAGGGCTTGCACCCAACCTAGGCCATTGGCTTCCTAATTGCCAGGGGCTGTTAGTGTCTTCTGAACTGGGACATGGTAGACAGAGAGGACTGCCTTGCTCTTGCAGGAGAACCCAAACATCTTTCCACATATCCTGATCCCACAAGGACGAATTCATGATCATGCACCCCTTAGCCTCTCATTGTCTAAGCCATAGGTTTAATCTCTTTAGAACAGCCTAACCTTCACTACAAAGGGTTAATGGCTAGGGCTCTTCAGTGATCACCTGCTAAACTGCTTTCAGTTCAGCCCACTGGCTGCTGTAATTCATTTCTGTTTCCATCCAGATGGTGTCAGTGTTGGGTTGAATAGTGGCCACAGTCCACAGGGGCAGATTGCCTGAACTAGATCCACCTGTGTGCCAGGCATCAGCAGGAATTTCCCCCACTCCCTTTCTGTGGCCAACAGAAACAGCGGCAAGGACATTTGGAGGATCTATATACTCCACAAAGCCTAGTACCACCTACATATCTAGAAACAGTGTGTTGGGAGACAGGGTCATCTACTACTACTACAAGACCAGTCACTTAGTCGATGTGGGGGGTTTGAACCATGCCAAGGTGGGTCAATACAACATATTTTCAACTCATACCTTGAGAGGTAGGTATGGAAGTTCATACCATGATAATGCCGTTCCGTCGTGAGAGACTCTTCCTGGGGGAGCATGCTGCACACTGCTAAGAGCTGTTGTTCTATGGGGGTATCTCAGATTTCTGTCCCTTTCCAGAGCTGGAACCAAAATCCTATGGGTACTCTCTTCTGTTATCTCTGCCACAGTGCCCAACCTATATCTTCCAGAGTCATAGACACAGCTAACTCAATTGGTAGCTCTGCTTGGGGGATGCCCAGAACTCTAATCTGCTTTACTCGTATTTTTGCCTTCTCAAAGGCCGCTTGCCCAATCCCACATGTGCCTTCTTTACCAGGTGTTATAAAGGATGGAGGCACTGTGTCAGGCAGGGAATAAAAGTCCTCCCCAAATCCCTATAAAGTTTTGTACCTTTTTGTGTTCTCGGAGATTGAATAGGCTTGCACCTTTTCAATTATAGTTTCTGGAACAATGTGTGTCTTACCCAACCAAACAACTCCCCCAAAACTCTAGAGCAGTGTCTGGGCCTTGAATTTCCTGTAGGTTCACAACCCATCCTCTCCCTCACAGATATACCAGCACAGTTTGCTGAATGTCCTGTAGCCGAGGCAAGTGTTCACATGTTAATATTATATTAGCAATGTAATGGACGCAGTTATTGATGTGGGGAAGGAAAATAGGGACATATCTCAGGTTATCATCCCATGACATATTGTGGGGCTGTGCAAATAGCCTTTGGAAAGCACCTGAAAAGTCCATTGCTGCCCTTCCCAACATGAATCAAATAGATATTATGATTCAGTGACCAATTGATCTTGTGACTCAGTGATACTTAAAAAGCATTTGTTAAGTCCAGTATAGTATGGTACACTCCTAGGACCATGACCAAGGTACCTAAGATGCTGGCACTGTTGGGCATGGCTCATGCATGGGGGTTGGGGCACTACCTTGTTCAATTCTCAGTAGTCTGTCATCATCAACATTGAGCCATCTGGCTTTTTTTTACTGGCCATACTGGGCTGTTGAAAGCATTATGAGCAGGGCATACAACACCTACTTGGTACAGTTCTTGGATAGTTTCTCCTAACTCAGTATGCTTCCAAGCAATTTATACTGTTTGACAGTTACCAGTCTTCATGGGGACAGAAGACTTACTGGTTTCCAGCTGGCACTTCCCCTCAACGTTGGATTGATTACTCTAACCTAGAGGGGAAATTCACCAATAGAGGTGTGCAGATTTGGCCTATGTAGGGTATCAATGCCTAGTATGTTTTAAAGAGATAAAATTTTCCTGTAGGGGTAAGAACACCCAATTTCAATTTCAAAGGGACTTTCCAACCTTAACAGTTTGTCCAACTATAATCATCAGTGGCACTGAGGGGGCCTGAAAACTTCTGAGGGTTACCATGTATTAGAGTACACTCAGCTCCAATACAAGCAAAGCCATAACCTTTGATTATTTCTGGGAGACCAATCAATAATGAGCTCAACATTAAGCCTCTGATTACTTCCAACAGCACTCACCTGGGGGCAGTCTTGGCTTGCATCCTTTACCCAGGCGTGAGAGGCCCCCACCCTGACGATATCCCTGAGGGCTTGGCTCCTGTAGGTGGGGGATGGTAAGTGTAGGTGGGGCAGGTCTAAACAGTTGTTCACATCCTAAAGCTTTCTACAGGCTAAACAACACAGAACCAGGTTGCCCGTGTATCTTTTCAGGTAGGATAAGAGCAGCACTGAGGTCAACCGCATATGCTTCTGTGTTACATTTGCTGGAAACTTTACAGATATTTGGGAGAGTTTTTGGCTTCCCAAGCTATCTTGGATCTTTACCACATCCCTTACCTGCTCCTAGGAGTGGTCATTTTTCCCCAGATCAGCAATGGATTGCCCAATATCCTAAGTGTTTTGTTCCATGACTGGGCTCAGCATGGATATCAGCATCCTAAACCAGGTCCTGGGGGCATAAACAGGAGTATCTTAGCTATCAGTCCTGCAGTGACTGTGTCTTGAGTAAGAACTTCAAAGAAGTTAACCTGTCACATTCCCAGCTCCCTAAGAATGTGTTGTACATCCTCTGTAGCTGTCCAGGGTCCTACCTGCCCAAGGAGATCCCCTGAGTTGGGCCACACCTCCCTACAGGCTAGAATAATCCAATCTACATGGAAATAAGTAAAGAACTTCCTCAGTGCCATGGAGGCACTCTGTGAGAGCAGGATGGGTGGTCCTGTTGCTCACTTTCTCTGCTTGTTGTATGGTCAGAGAAATGCCATCATACTCTAGATCCCATAGCCACGTTAACCACACATGGACTCTTGCCTGCCCTCTTGGTGAAGCTTGGCAGCTATATCAGTAAACTAAATAATAGTATATTCACTCATCATGAATGTTGCCTGAACTGGGAGCTGCCCCTCTGGCTGGGGTTGTTTTTGCTATCTTTTTACTTTCCTTTATAGCAGGCACCAAAGGACAGGTGTTTCATCTGTTGCACTGTCAATCACCAAGGCATCCTCCTCTTCACTTTCCTCACTTTCCCTGGGATTTCACCATCTTAGCGTCTCAGTCAGGCTTGTCATAATCATACACACCTGTGTATCTGTGGCAATGTGCACCCCCTTAACTTTGCAGAACAGCACACTAAGGTCTCCAACTGATTATCCTGCTCTCTGCCTTCTCTGCCAGCCCTAAAGTCATCAAAGAAACACGCATGTCTTTCTCTAATCTCAGTTCTTGTAACTTTCTAACCCGAGCTTCAGCCACTAGTTGGGCGTTGGCGTCTGGCCAAACTTCCCACAGTGGAGACCAGCCCACTATGGCAGCCATTTGTTTCCCTTCCCTGTCCCAGTACCTCTGCACAGTTCCTCAAACAGGTGCTGGCATTTTCAGGATGTTCCGATACTTAGATGGTGGTCCACAAGCATCTAACAAGACACCCTCTCCGCATAGACCTCAATGGCCAACACTTTCCCAAGACCCAGTTTTGCCGTCTCCTGGTTGGTGGACTAATTTCTGGTTCACAAACCAGATTGCATACACAAAAGACAAAGAAAGACCAAAGACAGAGGCATGCCACTCCAGATTGGTAGGTATATGTTTTAATAATACAGTGCAATGATATAAAAATTCTTAAATTTTTTTGTGACAATATTCCCTTTGACCATAGGATGAATGTTATGGATACCCTCCCTGGCAATAACACACACTTGCACACACACACATACCAGTCTGACAGACAATTTACAGTTGCTCTCAGAATCCCTGCATTTATCCATGGACTTTCTAGGTATCCAAAAAGTCTTGACTAAGACCCACCAGTTGAAATAGGTGTGTGTTACTGTTCTTTATTATCCTAAATTAAGTCTGAAATGTTGTGTTATATACTAGTAAATTAAATTCTAAATGAATAAATTGTTACAACATATCCCGTGGGTCAGATGAAAAAGCAAAAAACAAAGGAGTTACATAAATGGAGACAGTGGCTCAAAACATTTTGCCCGATAACATAGTTATGTTTTAAGTGAGGCAGAGATGGATAAGGCAGAGATTGCCCACAAAGAAAAACCGCAAGTAGGAAATTTCTGAGACCCTGGATGAAGGAAGAGGACCGTTGCTCAAGATGATTTGAATAATGCCAGGGTGGAGTCTGAATCATACCTGGAAATCTCAAGAGCATACCCAGAGAGTAAAAAGAATGCAATAAATATGAACAGAACAGTGAGAATTTATGTTCTTGAGAGTGATGATAAAGAATCTGATGAGACAAAACGTAGAGATTTGGGAAAATAGTTCATGAATTTGTCAAATATTACTCAATGCAGGTGACGTTGCCAGGCAGGTCTGTGCACCTCCACTTAATTTAAAATATCTGAGGTGCAGATTGGGGCAGCCATAGTATATAACGGGTTTTGGAATAAATTTGATGTGGTTCAGTTCTGCTTATGTAAGCACTTTCTAACCTTAAGACGATAATGTAATGTTGATAAGTTTTGAGTTTTCATTTGTAAAAATAGTGAAATTGTTGCAACTACCTCATAGCATTCTTTGAAGATTAAATAGGAAGATGTATATAAAAATTTACCATTAGTGTTTTATAACATAAAGGCAGAAGAAAAATGTAGCTGTTGATATGATTATCATGTAAGAATAATAAAACTGATCTATATTAAAGGAGATTACCTTTTTATCAGTGTACATTATCAGGCCATTTATATTTTAGTTGCAATGATGAATCTTGGTATATTCTTAATTTCATTTACTTATTCACCCGGTATTTATTCAGAGCTTATAATGGACCAGAAAATTCTAGGCACTTGAAATATAGTATTGAAGAAAGTAAAGTCCCTGACCTCACACTCGCATTATGTTATATCTGGGAAGATAAATGGTAAACACAGAAATGTAACACGTCACATAGTTATGGGAGCTTTTCAGAAGATTAAAGCATCTAAAAGGGGTTTGGAGGGTGAGAGTAAGGTTGGTAATACCATTTTGTTTGGAACAGTCAAAAAAGAATCATTGTAGCCTTGGAGCAGAGGAATAATATGCTCTGAAATATTTTTTAAAGGATCACACTGGCTACTGTATCAGAAACAGATGGTCTGGGCATCAGTCAGAAGGCTTTTGCAAGAAATACAGTGTGGTTTGTTGCTATCTTGAACCCAGGTGGTAGCAGTGAAGATATTGAGAAATGATAAATTCTGGGTATATCAAAAAGGTAGAGTTGAAATTACTTGCTAATAGGTCACATATATGTCTGTGAGAGAGACAGAGAAGTGTCAAGAATAAAACATTTGGGGGCACCTGGGTGGTGCATTGGTAAGCGTCTGCCTATGGCTCAGGGAGTGATCCCAGCATTCTGGGTTTGAGCCCCGCATCAGGCTCCTCAGTTGGTAGCCTGCTTCTTCCTCTCTCACTCCCCCTGCTTGTGTTCCCTCTCTCGCTGGCTGTCTCTCTCTCTCTCTGTCAAATAAATAAATAAATAAATAAATAAATAAATAAATAAACAAACAAACATTTGGCCACTTGGAAAAATGTGGTCTTTGGCCAATTATTTAATTGATATTAAGGATGACATGACTACAATAAAGACAGAGTCATTTAAGTTATAATGAAAAAAATAGCCATTATCAACTAAATAAAGCAAGCTTATCACAGTTGAATAACACAACAAATGCATGAACAGTGGACTATTTAAGGCAAAAAAAATAAAAGTATGATTGTACATACAGACTTTCCCACAGTGTGACTGAGAGATGGACACCATACTTCTTGCATATACTGGGGATGACAATCTCTCATTTTAAGAAGAGCTCTTTAAATATATGTGGATTATACAAAATTTCATCTTTGTAAAACTTAACTAGTATTTAGATAATCACCTTACACTTCTTTTGGAGGAAAGCTGAAATATACAACGTCAGCAGCCGTTCATGGCAAATATTAACCTTAAGCTCTCTTTAGGAAGAAAAGCAAGTGGAAAAAAAAGATGTTACCTAGAAACAATGAAGAATGTTCAGAATAGACTGAGAAAGAACAGTCTGCTTCACTACAATTATATACTTAATGGCTATACATCTTATAATCTTCAGGGAAATGTATCCCAAATTATCTAAGATAACTTTCTGCCAATGTCCATTTGTTCTCATTCATCAACTCCAACCTATTAACAGTATTAGTAAAAACCACTGTGCTTGTGTCTGGGAGAAATGGCTAATGTGTATTGCAATTATTTGGATGGAGATTTATTTTAAGCTCCTATACAAACCAGCTCTTGCTTTATTATTTTCTAACAGGAAAAAAAAAATGCTGTTTCCTTTTTGCTCCTCTGGTCGTCTCTTTTAGATAACTTTGCTTCTTCCATTTTTATGGAGACTTCAATTTAGCTTTCACATCTCACACTCACAATTCTGAAGGAGAATTGCTATCTTCTATTCTAAATATTTTAAGCTAGACCAAAAAAAGGAAAGAAAGTAAAACAAAATCTGGCATATACAAAAAAGAGGAGTGCCTATGAAGAAAAAGAAATCTTTAAGAACCACCATTCTATTGTCTGGTATGCTATTCTTTTTTAACGTAAAATGTTTGGAAAATCTACTTGCCTTCGTATTCGCAGTAAGTGCTTTATTTAATTTTCCCCATTCAGAAGGATTTGCAGAAGTTGGAGTAGAAATGCTGACTTTTTAAACCTATAACTGGAAAGATACTAAATGCCTGACAGCAGCAGGAAAGTCCAGCACCCAAATGGAAACGTGATAACCCATTATGGAAGCACACGAAAATACGGATAGATTTGTCTCTGGGATTTCAGGGATTCTGATCATGTTTCCAGTATACATTTCCTTCCCTGTGCTTAGAACTGCTCTCATGGCTCTGAGAAGAACACTTGCAAACTCAGTGTCTTTCATGGTAATAACTTTTCAGCCTTTCTACTGTCAAACAATTTTAGCAAAGTGTACAATATCTGTTCTTTCCAATCATGAGAAGAGACAATACCACACACATCTGTGTAAGCTTAGAGTCTCTTCTTTGTTATATAGAAATAACATGAACAAAAGTGATTTTTTAATTATTTAATAAAAAATGAACAAATTTATTGTAAAGATTTTGCTGGTTTTGATTTCTTACATATTCACTATGGTGTTGAGTCTTTTCATCTTGCATGAGTTTATCTATGCGTATATACACACATGTATCGGATATTGCCCGACAATAATGTGAATGTAATTTAGGAATTGTCATGTATTTTATGGCTTATTTCATATTTTGCCTATAAGAAAACTGTGATAAGAGGAGTGTCTTCCCCAATTCTACTAATTTTGTCAGAAACACCATTATATTTCTGTCACTGAACTCAGTCCTTTTCTTAATAATCTATATCTGTATGAACTTTTTTCCCAGTGGTCTGTAACCAATTAAAGTTTTTTACTTTCATAGTGTTAACACTTTTTTTTAAAGATTTTATTTATTTATTTATTTGACAGAGAGAGAGACAGCCAGCGAGAGAGGGAACACAAGCAGGGAGAGTGGGAGAGGAAGAAGCAGGCTCACAGCAGAAGAGCCCGATGTGGGGCTCGATCCCACAACGCCGGGATCACGCCCTGAGCCAAAGGCAAAGGCTTAACCGCTGTGCCACCCAGGCGCCCCCATAGTGTTAACATTTTTAAAGAACTGTAAAGTGTTTGAACGCACAGAGAACATTTAAAACAGGTATTAGTCTGTTGAACAAAATCAGTAAGTGATCGTTGTTTTGTACAGTGCAACACAAAATGTAAAAATTATATAGTATTTAGGTTAAATGCAGATTTTTGTATATTTTAATCATGTGAAATAGTCTAGGTGCAAATTAGTTTTAGCATTTTTTTATGTAAGGATGGGTATGGAATTAATTCATAAATGTTGAAATCACTGTACAAAATGAAAGTTCTTTCACACCTGATGTCTTCTGTAGGCATAGCTTGAAAAACTCACTCTGGCAGTGAGTTTTTGTACTGTGATATATGAGAACAACTTTTAATTCATATTTTAGTTTTGTAATTAAGTTTAGAATCTTAGGAAAAATTACTATTGTCCCCTTTGAAATCTTTTTTGAGGAAATAGATGGGTTTAGAATGGTGTTTTGTAGATTCTAGTAATTTGCTTACTTTTTGTCAACCTTAATAAAATCTGTAATATTTAGGCTTATTTGTTGGCAAGTAGCAAAATAAACTAACCAAAAAACAAAACAAAAACAAAACAAAGCAAAACAAAAACAAAAAAAAAAAAAGAAAAAAAAAGAGCAAAGAAAAGAAAAAAGAAAAAAAAAAACACATTTTTACCTACCTTAAGAAAAAATAAAACTTATTACAAGGGTTTTGTGGTCAAGGAAGAGATCTGACTGGTAGAAATGGAGTAGTCAGTGTCTCTCTCTTTATCTCTCATGTATTTATTCTAAAACCCCACACATTAGCAACAGCTGAATCTGTTGGCTTACTTATTTTCAGTTCCTCAAAATGTCAAAGTTTGGTCATGCTTACAGATTAGACATTGTGGTGGTTAATTTTATGTGTCAATTCGTCTAGGTTATGATACCCAGTTGTTTGGTCAAACACCAATCTAGATATTGCTATAAAGAAGATATATTTCAGACATGATTAACATTTAAATCAGTAGACTTTGAGGAAAGCATATTATCCTCCATATTATGGGTGGACCTCATCCAATCAATTAAAGGTCTTAAGAGCAAAGACTGAGAATCATTCTCCTCAAGACTGCAATATAGAAAATAGAAAATCACTTAAATTAAAATTCTAATTTCACTATTTACTGGTTGTGTGATTTTGGATAAATCATATGACCATAAAATCTCAGTTTTAATACCTTATTTTATAATAGTAATAACAATAATATAAACATTGTAAAGTTTGCTAAGATATTTAAATAATGAACATAGTGTGACTAATACAGTTATTGGAGCAATAAAATAGACTAGTTTTCAGTATTTACTCCTAATATTTTATTATTAATATTAATAATGAGATTCTCTATATACAAGTTGACATGAGCACAAGCATAATTATGAAAAATAATTTATATATGATGTTAATGTTTCTGTGATTTGCAGCACATTTTTTAAAATTAAAACATATTACAGAGACCTGCCTTTTTATATGAAATAAAAATGTAATTTTTTATTTCACCATTTTAATTTTATAAATTATTCTTAATTTGATTTATTCCCCAATTAATGAAATGTCTCCCCTTGTAAATGTCCATGCTACAGCCTTTGTTGTCTTTTAGAGTGTGTGATCTTTAGTAAATATAAAGTAGGAAAATACTGTCTCAAACAAAAAAAAAATCATGCTATATTCCTCTACTGTAAAAGCAGCCTAGGTGTTTCAGATATATTTTGGTAAACATTTTTCTCTTTGTATTATCTTTTTTATCATGATATTATTTAACTAGAAAGAAAATTTTTGCTTGAAATGTGAATACCTGAATATTCACATAAAAGAGGAATCAAAAGATAGGTCTCATTTGACCTAATACCTAGATGAATGAATTCAAAGATCATTTTTTAGTCATTCACTTTGCTTTTTATTATTAAGGTGTGCTTTGGTTTTTCTAGCTACTAAGTTTAAATTCTTCGGTTTCATCCCTTGGTCAAATGATGTTTCTTTTAATATCAGTTGAGCTTACTTAAATTACCATTTTCACAGTTAACATTCACCCCAAATTACCTGCAATATGTCAAATCTTCACAACTAGGATTATGTTGAAAATGGATTATAGGCAGACAACTGATTCCAGAGCTGTCACTCATCTTCTCTAGAGAGCTCATTAACCTTTAAAGGTTTGTGCATGATTCCATAATTATCTTTCAATGGGATTTTTATTTCTCTTCTGTTTCATCAGGTTGCCCCTTTGTATGGACTACTATGAGGCTGACATTCTTCCTAAATCTTTGAGCTGGCAAAGCAGGTGGCAACACAGAGAAGTAATGTATAAAGCAAAGACTATTCCTCTCATCACCATCCATGTCTTTGGCATTTTTTTCAGACATGGGAAGAAGGAATTACCATGGCTTTTTATGCATAGAGAATCATATAAAAATGACTTGAAGAAAATGATTGACAGTATAATATTCATTTTTCATAATTATTTTTTCCAATTCTTATCAAAAACCTACTTCTTTTGTAAGGGTCGTTCATGTTTGTTTGTTTCTCTCTGTACAACTTATTGCTTTCCACCCTACTTATCTTCATTGTGCCAAATTATTTTCAGAGCACAACCTTGTATAAAATATTTTAGAATACTCCTATTTAAAATACCAGTATATTTCTGGGGTGCCTGGGTGGCTCAATTTGTTAAGCATCCAACTCTTGATTTTAGTTCAGGTCATGATTTCAAGGTCATGGGATCAATCCCCCATTGGGCTCCATGCTCAGCAGGGATTCTGCTTGGTCTTCTCTCTCTCCCTCTCCCTCTGCCCCTTCCCCCCACTTTCTCCCTCACTTTCTCAAATAGATAAATCTTTAAATATAAAATAAAATAAAATACCAATATATTTCTTATAGTGTCATGGGGAGAAACTTGGCATGCCTGACTCCATATTGCTTCTATTTCCCTTGCTGTTGTCACTTACAGCTTAGCAACTTCTGCTTAGCCCTACACAAAGTCAAGATAATCATCAAAGGAATTTTGCTTACAGCTAAGATTTGGGAAAACTGCCCTTTCTAAAAACTACTGTCCCCTCAGGGGATAAGAAAGTATGTACAGAAATGACCATGCTACGTTTAAGATTTTCAGGGACCACATGACTCCTGTATCCACAAAGCAACTGACCAAGGACAACAATGTTACCTGATCTTCCTTGGACGTCTACAGATGTCAATTGGCTTTGACTCCAATCCCCTCCTTCTTCTCTCTTTTGCTAACAAAAAAACTTAAACTTCATGCCAAGAGGAGATGGTTCTTTGGGACAACCGTCTACCAACTCCTTGGTTTTCTGGCTTTCTGAATAAAGCTGCTTTCCTTACCCCAACATCTTGCCTCTCAACTTCCTCGCCTATCATGAGGCAAGCAGAATGACTTTGGACTCCATTACAATAGCAGTGTCTTCCAATATTAGAACTATAAGAGATGGATTATTTCAGAACTTTTGCCTATTATTTTCATTTTTCATTATAAATGTCAACAGATAAAGAACACAAATCGGGGCCTGGAAAATTCTGAAATGAGCTCATCATATAGACAGAAAGAAAAAGATCCAAAAAACAAGAAAGCATAATTGTCCACAGCAACACAATTCCAAGTATAACAATAAAACATTTTCAGATTTCAAAGGTGGAGTTAGCTGAAATATTTAGTGTTAATGGGATGATTCCTATTTTATTGCATCTCTGATAATATAGGTTCTATATCTTCCTGCCCCATTATAATTGTCCCAAATGGCTCAGTCTTAACAGACATCAGTATGGTTAAATGACACTAGGCAAGTTATCCAATGACTCAGACCCTCAGTTGAGTACTAAGTATTAAAATGAGGGTAAAAACATATTGATCTCCTAAGGGTGTTTAATAAAGAGAGGAAATATAAAACCTGTACACATATCCTGAAATCTAGTAAAGATTTTACAAACATTACAATTAGAAGTAATATTCTATGTCTTTAGAATAATTTTCCAAGATTGAAGGGTTAATATTGTTTAAGTGATTATTATGGATGAATTGCATCTTCCCCCCCCAAAATGTATATGTTAAAGTTCTCACACACAGGATCTCAGAATGTGACTGTACTTGGAGATAAGGTCTTTAGAGGTACTTAAGTTATAATAAGGTCATTTGGGTGGACCTCAATCTAATATACCTTTTGAAAAGAGGAGATTAGGACACAGAAGAAAGCCCAGGTGAAGACACAGGAAGAAAAGAACCCTCTACGAGCCAAGGAGAAAGGCCTCAAAAGAAACCCACCCTGCCAACACCTTGATGTTAGATTTCTGATCTCTGGAACTATGAGAAAATACATTTTTTTAAGTCACCCACCCGGTCTGTGGTACTTTTTTATGTCAGCTTGAGCAAATTAATACAGTAATAAATTTAAAAAAAACATTTAAAACTTTATATATATATTAAGGTCAGCCCTTTTTTACACACACACACACACACACACACACACACACACACACACACCCAGGAAAAGAAATGAAGTTGGGCTTTATGGGAAAAAATGTTACAGAAAAGTGTTAATGTTCTCTGTATCGTTGAGGTCTACCCAGTACTACTTCTGTTTCACTTTATGTATTTGCTTCATTTTCTGTGCTCATAAATTAGAAATAATTGCCATATTACTCAAGGTTTAGCCAAAAAAAAAAAAAAAAAAAAAAAAAAAAACAACCCAAAAAACAAAACAAAACAAAATCCCAATGAACAAATTATATGTTTCTGGCAGGAAAGGATTTAATATAGGGAATTACATGCTTAAAAAACATATGGAGGGGCTAGACAAGGGTCACTTAAAAATTCCAACGTTCCAAAATATCAGAAAGTTCATGTATCATAGAAAACCAGTGCTGTTTACCTCAGCTCTTTTCAGCAATGAAGTGTGTGATTAATTGAGGATGATGGAAAACACTGACAAACTGTTAAGTCTGACATTTGCAGAGCTCACATCCTTGCTCACCTTTTCTGGAGAAGTAAAGATTTTCCTTACACTTCTATTCTCCAAATATCATTTACTTTCTTCATATTGGAAGAATCTTGCTGGCAAGAAAATTGGCAAAATACATGTACCTGGATTTTAGCTTCTGGTGATGATGCTATCTTACATTTGCTTAATTATCTATTTAATTTTCCGACCCAATTGTCCATCATGACCATCAAGGGATCTTGAGGATGCCCCAGAGCAACATGTGCTCCAGTTAAGACTTTTCTCACTCCAGGTATTCACACCTGCATTGGCAGCAAACCAGAAGATTCAGAACAACTTGTACGCTCTGGAGAAACTTGCCCTTCCCTTGCTCAACATTTTCACTTGGTAAATTAGACAGATATTTCAGAACTTTGTGTGCTTCTAGTAAGTACAACTCTCTACCCCTACTTTTCCACTAACAATCCTAGCCTCATCTCCAATATCTGTTGTATTTGTCAGTATTCTCTAGAGAAACAGAATTTATATATACATATGTCTAATTTATTTTATTATATATATATGTATGTGTGTGTATATATATAGTTTATTAAAGAAATATATATTTATTTAATATATAAATATAAAAATATATATAGTTTATTAAAGAAAATTAGTTCAGGTGATCCTGGAGGCTGGGAGGTCCCAAGATTTATAGTCAGCAAGCTACAGACCTAGGAGAGCTGATGGGTAGTTGTAGTCTGAATCCAAAAACCTGAGAACAAGAACTGATTGTGTAAGTTCCAGTCCAAGAGCCAGGAGGCTGGAGACCCAAGAAAAATTAACATTTCATTCTGACCCAAAGACCAGAAAAGTAATGTTGTAGTGCAGTTAGTCAAGAGAAGTTTCTCCTTATTAGAGAAAGAGTCAGCATTTTGTTCTATTTAGGTCTTCAACTGATTGGATAATGACCATTCACATTAGGGAGGGTAATCTGATTTATTCAGTCTATTAACTCAAATGTTGATCTCATGCAAAAACCTATACATACAGAATGATGTTTGATCAAATATCTGGGCACTCCATGGCCCAGTAAAGTTGACACATAAAATTAACTATCAGAGATCCATCCTTCGTCATCTTGGCATCCATATGCATTTTCTTAAATCATATTCATCTCCAAATGAAGAAGATAACAAGATCATAATCTACATAACATGATACAACTATCCTGAGTACAACTGAAAATCACTAACCCCTTCCCCAGAAGAGGGGGTGATGTTTATTCTTAACTTAAATACTATAAAATTTAAAATACTTAAATACTATGATATAGAGTCAATACACCTTATATTACATGATAAGGAAAAAAAGGGAGAAAATAAAAATATTTGCTACACACACATGCACACACACACACACACATGAATGCATTCATAACAAAATAAGAAAATAAGACAATTACAGTCTTTATTTCTGTAACCGATCACATCGATGTAGTTGGTATTTATAGTTACCTTTTTCTACTCCATATTTTTAATTTTTCTTTGCTTCAGGAAGCACCTCAGCTGATCATGTGTTCCTTACTTGGGAGTGGTGACCCAACCCTTCATTCCTGAAGGGTCTGGGCCATTAGTAGTTCTGCTTGAATAGACTTGTTGTAATTTTCCATTGATTTTAATCACAAGGCATAATAACACTAAGAGATGCCATAATGGATTCCAGACACAATCTTCCTTATCTTCACTGTGCAGTAGTATTCCAAATTCCCACTGGTAGCCAGGGTCAATCACCCTAGCCAGCACTGCAACTTCTTTTTTGCCTGTTGATTCAGAGACATGAGGAGCCCCAAACATCCTGGTGGCAATCTTAGTTTCCAGTCCAATGGAATCATTATTGTGACTCTTAACAGAAGCATTCTTCTCTTTGGAGCTAACAACTTTAAGCCAGCAGAGCATAAAGTCATGAGACCAGGAAACAAACATTTTGTTAGTGGGTTACTAGGAATAATAGTAGGTGGTACCCCTTTCACTTCCACTCTTTGCTTCCTGGATCCATTAACCCTGACTGTGGGAGAAACAACAGATTCAGGGCATATACAGTTTAATGGAGATCCCTGTCCCAGCACTGATAGGTAGACCCACCTAGCTGGTTCTGAAACTAAGTCTTCAAAAAGCCATTCTAGTGTTCTCTCAAGCTACTGCTTTAGGATGGTGGGAAACAAGATGACCAGTGAATTCCATGAGCATGAGCCCCTTGCTGCACTTTTGCTATGAAGTAAATTATTTGATGACAGACAAAGCTAGAGAACACCATCACAATAGATAAAACATTCTTTAAGTCCATAGATGATAGCTTTTTCAGAAGCACTGAATGCAAAGAAAGCAAATCTGTATCCAGAGTAAGCATCTGTTTCAGTAAGAACAAAACACTACGTCTTCCATGATGGAAGAGGTCCAATGCAATCAATCTGCTACCAGATACGTGCCTGATAACCCAGGGGATGGTGCTATATCAGGGACTCAGTGTTGGTCTCTGTTACTGGAAGATTGGGTATTCGGCAGTGGCTAGAGCCATGCTGTCCTACTTTTTAAAGGAACATCCTCATCTGATAGATTGGTTGCAATCCATTGGAGTTAAGTGCTCACTCTGATCCAATCAGCTCATGACCATAATTCAAGCAATAGTTAATATAGTACCTAGAATGTTACTAACTTCCTGGGAGTTAGGTGGAGAGTTTCTCTAGAAGATTTTGTTGTCAAATAAAAATATGTATATATTAAAAAATACTAGTTAGTTATTAAATATGTCTGTCCCATCCTACTCTGTTGAATGAGCCCCAACCCATTAGAAAATTTTTAAAAATGGGAAGTAGAAGTATCATAGGAAGAACTGGTGACAAACATGTACTTAGCTGCACTTACTCTTTCTTAATCCAAAATAAGAATCCTTGCAGTACTCTTAAAAAATACTAAAACTCTAGGGATTAATTTAATGATGAGCATCTTCAACAAAATCATTATTTTCTGCCATTAATTAAATTCTGCCGTTAATTAAATAGTTTAGGGGAAAAAGAAAAGGAACAACATTTTGTCTTAATAGTCCTTTGAACAAAATGAGATCATCTCTTCCCAGTATCTCACAGGAATTTCTGAAAATGAAATCTGAGTATTTAATAAATGTATTAATTATTTGGTTACAAGTCACCTATGAATGGATAGGGCAAAAAATTGGGGTACCTATACTTTCAGTATTACTTTCAAATAAGAATTAAAACATAACGGTTATCTTTTAAAAATAATAGCAAAATTAAAATAACATCTTATTTACATATTTGTGCACTGATAATTGATGAAAAAAATGCCAAACATATTAACATTTAAGAAATACTAAAATATTGATTAGTCATCATTCATCCATTAAGGTATTTTCAATATTACTTTAGAAAAGTGTAATTGGTGGTGTATATATAAGGTATTTATTGAATGCCTACTATGTATTAGGTGCTGTTTGATGCACTAAGGAAATAACAGGGACAAAAACAGATGAACATATTTATCCTATCAGAGAGCATTATTCTTGGAGTGGAGGTGGTGAATAAACGATAGATAGATGATAGATAGATAGATAAACAGACATCTTCAGAGAGCATTAAGGATATTGGAAAAAATAATGTGGTGCAATGTGGCAAATGGATAAAGAGGATCTAATCTGCTTTCTTATATAGAGTAATCCAAGAAAGTCTCCTTGATAAGCTACTGCTGAACAGAATCTGTAAAGAAATGGAGAGCAAAGGAGGCAGATATCTGATGGAAGTGTGTTCTCGGCGGGCAAATATGGGTTCAATCAAGATTTAAGCACAGACTGTATATTAAATATGTCAGTGGAAGACCAGAAAGAAATCTCCATTTTAATGTTAAGAATAAGAATGAAGATTTTGCTCTAAATGTACATAATTCTGAAGAAATTATTAAATTCTATGTGATAAGGAATTTGCCACAAATATATGTTATATGGAGATGAATTATAAAATAACAATTGAATATCTTTTTTTAATCTATAGTTTTAAAAATACCAATCATTTAAAATATTTATGAACATCTAACAAAGTATTGTTTTTTAATGGATGAAAATAAATATATAAGACCCATTTCTTATTATGATGAGGTCTAAAAGATAATTGAGAAATAAAGTATGTAGAAATGGTTACATAACTCAAAACAGAAAACTGTATGGGTGCCAAATAGTACCTATATTTAACTATTTCATTGAGAATATGAAGAGATCACATGAAGCAAAAGTAGTCAGAAAACAGGATATTAGGAAAAATGACAATGTCAAATATTATCAGGAGAATGTAAGCTCTTTAAGGATTTTCTTGAACCACTAATTTTCAAAAGATGAAGAAAATATAAATATCTTTCATTCATTAAATTTATTTGTGCAGTGTCAGGAATTGTCTTTAATGTGAGAGATACTTCAGGAATTTTTATAGAAATTTCCAAAAAATATCCTACAGGATTATTTTTTTAAGGAATTGATGAAACTATAGGAGACTTAAAAAAAAGACACATAAAGTTAATTCCTATATATGATTATAAAGAACAAACAAAAAAACCCAACAAGCTTAATTGTAAAATGTTTGCCTATACATATTGTATCAAGTCCATGTAAACCTTGGAAATACGCATCTGAACGTAGAATTCAGTGTGAATTCATGGGTGGCACTCTGTCTGCCCACGTCTCCAAGTCTGTGGGCTCCTTTATGGGAAGAAACAAACATTAGTTGCTTTCGTTATCCATAGTCTCACAATGAAGTGTGTGCAAATGGAAATTTAAAATGCTTATTGAACAAATGAATGAATATAATACATCTTACAGTGGAGCTAAAAACTAATCTTGATTTCATATGATAAGCCCTGACTTTAATTCACTCCTCTAATTATGTGAAATAATACTTCTCTGAGGTCGGATGGTTTTCAAATAAAAACTTGTATCCACCTCTCACATGTCAACACTTGCTAATATTGTCTGAAATAAAGTAGAATGACAAAGGCTGGGATGTGACATTTACACCTCAGATAAAGAAAGGGAGGGCTGGGCATTCGAGAGCTTCTTTTTTTGAGGAACTTCTAATGATTTTTTAAAAAAATATTTATTTGGCTGATTTTATAATTTCATGAAATAATAAGTATAATACCTTATAATTAAAGACAGATACTTAGCAGGTTCAAAATTATTTTTAGCAGGGCTAAATTATGACAACAACAAAATCAAATATTAGTAGAATGACTAGTAAATTCCAAGTTCAGTGTTGGTAACTGTAGACAAGGACAAAACTCCTATTCAAGAAACTAGTTTTTTTAAAGTAATTTGTCAAAGCACTGTACCTGTATCTAGAAAACTTGTTTAGCATATAACAAAATGCCCATACTAATAATAGAATTACTAGGAGATACAGAAATGAAAACTGAAGTAATTGGAAAGGATTCAAAAATAGAGATAAGCTTTTAGTTGGACTTTAAAGGAGGGGGAGCAATCAATTTTGAGGAGGAAAAATGTCAAGATATATACATCAGAAAAATCTTTCAACAGCAAACTCTAGTATGAAAGGAATAGGCAAACGTATTTATCTGGTCATATAATGAATCTATGTTGAACATGAAATATATACTTTTTAAAGATTTATTTATTTATTTTAAAGAGAGAGAGAGAGAAAGAACAAGAATGAGCATGCGCGAGGGGAGTTGACTCTCCACTGAGTGCTGAATGGGGAGCCGGGTGTGGGGCCTGATATCAGGACCTTGAGATCATGACCTGAGTTAAAATCAAGAATCTCAATACATGTGAAACAAATAATCAAATCAATAAATGGGCAGAAGATATGAACAGACACTTTTCCAATGAAGACATACAAATGGCTAACAGACACATGAAAAAATGTTCAAAATCATAAGCCATCAGGGAAATTCAAATCAAAACCACATTGAGTTACCACCTTACACCAGTTAGAATGGCAAAAATGGACAAGGCAGGAAACAACAAATGTTGGAGAGGATGTGGAGAAAGGGGATCCCTCTTACACTGTTGGTGGGAATGTAAGTTGGTACAGCCACTCTGGAAAACAGTGTGGAGGTCCTTTAAAAAGTTAAAAATTGAGCTACCCTATGATCCAGCCATTGCACTACTGGGTATTTACCCCAAAGATACAGACATAGTGAAGAGAAGGGCCATATGCACCCCAATGTTCATAGCAGCATTGTCCACAATAGCTAAATCGTGGGAGGAGCCGAGATGCCCTTCAACAGATGACTGGATTAAGAAGATGTGGTCCATATACACATTGGAATATTACTCAGCCATCAGAAAGAACGATTACACGACATTTGCAGCAACATGGACGGGACTGGAGGAGATTATGCTAAGTGAAATAAGTCAAGCAGAGAAAGACAATTATCATATGGTTTCACTCATTTATGGAACATGAGAGAGAGGAGGATCGGTGGGAGAGGGAGGGGAGAAATGAAGGGGAGGTAAACAGAAGGGGGAATGAACCATGAGAGACTGTGGAGTCTGGGAAACAAATTGAGGGCTTCAGAGGGGAGAGGGGTGGGGTATTGGGATAGGCCAGTGATGGGTATTAAGGAGGGCACATATTGCATGGAGCACTGGGTGTTATATGCAAGTAATGAATCATGGAACATTGCATCAAGAATTGGGGATGTACTGTATGGTGACTAATATAACAAAATAAATATTATTAAAATAAAATAAAATAAAATAAAATAAAATAAAATCAAGAATCTGATGCTCAACTGAATGAGCCACCCAAGAGCCCTGACATGAAAATATTTTTTAAACTGTGTTATGTTATCCACCTCAAAATTGTCCCTTCTATATTGTGTCGATTTTGGCCCAAAGTATTTATAATAGAATTAGTGTATGGATGTATAAAAAAGAGAAGTAGCCTGGAGAATTCATTTCTTTGAAAATTAACTTGTTTTTCTAGACATTAGAACATATAGAACAAAGAATGCCTCTCTGCCCTATTGGAGTTCACATTCTGACACAGGTCAAAACAATTTTTCTGTGAAGAGCCATAAAATACATATTTTCAGCTTTAGGGCTCCTACATTTCTGTTGAAACACTTAACTCTGCCATTGCATCAGAAAAGCAGCCCTAGATAATCACCATTCTAGGAGTATGGCTGTGTTCCAATCAAATTGTATTTACAAAAACAGAAGTCAGGCTGGACCCAACCACAACCCAGGTTGTAGTTTGCCAACCTCAGTTCTGGCAGTATACTTTCTAATATGCTAGAAGGTGACAAGCCCTCAGGAGAAAACAGAAGACAAGGTTAGGGGAGTGGAGGAGGGAGAGTAGATTACAATAGTAAATAGCATGGTCAGGGGGGATCTCATTAAGAAGGCGCTATATGTTAAGGTGTTGAGGGAAGTGAGGGAAGAAGCTCTTCACCCAGCGGTCAGCATTACTCCGGGTGGATGGAATGCCCAGGGCACAGGACTATGCCAGTCCCTCTTTGAGATGATAAAGGAGACCAGAGTTTCTGCAATGGAATGAGAGAACAGTGGAACAGAATGTACTATCGAAGAATTTTCAGTGTGTAAGACTGTGTAGGGGTCCTTATATGCCAATGCACAGTTCCTTGTTTCTACTCTGAAATATAGAGCTGTCATTTATAACAGTATAAAATAAAAACTACATGCAGTTATTTGATCACAACTTCATATTAAAATTGTATTTACTTCATATCATTGCTGGGGAGAATAAATTAGATAATGTCAGTAAATAGTATAATATCTAGCAGATAGTAGTGTTCAATAGCTATTAACTGATATTATTAATGTTGGTGTTTTGTTCCTGTTATCACCACTAATCTGATGAGTATATAAAGTAAATCTGGTGATAATAACAAAAGTACACAGAGTCTGGAGACAAATAGGTGACTGTCCGAGAAAACAATTATATTCTTTCTCTATATTGGTAACATGTGCCTTGACTGGCCACTCGGTTCATATGGCAGAATGCTTGCAAAGTGACACAGTTATTTTCCAACTGCTTTTGAGATCAGTTACAACATGGCTTTGGCGCTTCTTCTGTTGACGGATGAAGTCTATTTGTCCATTTTTCTACCCACCAAATACGGATTGGCTTTGTGACTTGCTGTGGCCAATAGAAAGTAGTGAAAGGAACCTTCCAATCCTGACTTAGGTTGTTGCTTTAAATTACTGAGTTTTGAAGTGGTTTGTACAGAGTGAAGAATAAATAATAAAGCTAATGTATAGCTTGTAGCTTTCTTGAAACTGGAAAATGAAAAGCTGAACTGCAAGCAGTTGGGTTTTGGGAATAATTTTGATTAAAAAAGAAAAAAAAACAGGTGCCAGGTCAGTTGAGTTATATCTCAGAAAATCCCTGGCCTATTTCCAGGATATGCAAACAATGAGGCCCTGGGGAACCTTTTAACTATTTCACACATACAACTTTGCCTAAAGTATGTTTTTCTGGATTAAAGTATTTGAAGAAATTTTAGGTATACACATATAGGTTCCTCAAATAAAAGAAAGCTAGCAAATTAAATTATCAACAAATATATATTATGCAAAAAAGTTCAGTGCTCTCTGTTATGGGGGTAAAGGCTTGGTGGAAATTTTAATTTTTAAAAATACAAAAGCTATGGATATTCTCCTTAAGAAGTATTTTGATTATCTCCCTAAAGCAAGGATAATTTTATTGTCCCTCGCAGTGTGTGGGTCAAGAATTCAGAAAGGTTTTCATGGGTGTTTCTGGTTGAATCTCCTGTAGTTGCCTTCAGACCGTGGCCAAGCTGAAACAGCAGGGGGCTGGAGCTTCTGTAAATTCTTTTTTCTTTTTCTCAGTCTCCCTCCCTCATACACCTCTTCCCCTCCCTCTCTTTCTCAATCCTCTTTATCTTCATGTAGTCTGAAAGCCTCTCCATGTGGTCACTCCTCGTGGCCTACTTTGCATTGCCCCATACCATGGCAGACACAGAATAGCAGTTTCTCTTACATTGTGGCTCAGGGCTCCAAATCTGTGTCCAATCAGGGGAGGCAGAAGGTCCCTTGCCCTTTATGACCTGGCTTTGGAAGTCAGGCAATGTTTCTTCCACCACATCCATCTGGCTGTAAGGGAGTGATAGATGATTCTGATTCAAGGGGTGAAGGCTTACCCTCTACCCATCATAGAAAAACCCAGCCACCACCTAGAAGAACATGTAATATGGAAATCATTGTTGTGGCCTTCTCTCTAAAATGCTGCCTGCCACAATAAACAGTGTAATCAGTCCAAATATTGTAAATAAATATCTCTTTCTCTCTGCACAACCCGAGGTAGAAATGCTTCTCCCAAGGGATCATTGAATATTAGCAATATTTTAAGATCTCACACACTCTTTTCAAGTAATACTTCTCTTTTGATCCTAATTTTGTAGCTACTTTGAAGGCTCCAGGTGGACAACATCTAAACTAAGACTTTTGTCAGTATTACAAAACTATCTAGACACCAGCACTAGCAAAAATATCTTGGGGTATCTTGGAAGGAGAATACTAGATACAAGGTAAACGGTAGATTATTTACTGAAACAATTACATCAGGATTTAAATATATACACATTATCTTTATTTTAATTAATTATAAAAATATTCTTTCTATTTTCATGGTGGATGTTACAATAATTGTCTCGGGCATGTGAACTAACACTTTTTTTTTCTCTCCATCATGAAAAATACTGGAATATGATAGTTTTTTTAATAGAATTTAAAATCTATGGAAAATGGGGGAAAATTGAGATGACAAATATAGTATTATTGTTTGTGCTACCAATTGTAGAATTTCCTGTGAGATAGTAAAAATAAAATGTGTTTTCAAAGGAAATTATTAAAAAAATAGACTATTCTAATTTTCAGTTCAGGAAAGATGCTATCAATGTTATATATGGAAACATTTTTACTGTTTTCAATAAATATACATATCAGCATACACATGTTATGTTCGGATTATGAAGATATTTATAAATAATTTAATAATACTGTCTTAGCACTGCTATTTCTTATCACTAAATATTAGTGCAATTTCCTGTGTTTCCCAGGGGTAAATGCTTTTTAGTGAAAGGTTATTGTGAAATATTGCAAATTATTCTCTATTTGAAATCTCAATCAAGTGATAAAGGGATGTATTTACCCAAGTCTTTACCTAGCTCAACTTGAACATTTTATGTTACCAGAATAGAAGTTTCTCGAGGGCCAGGATTTTTGTTTGCATTATTCACTGACACATCCCAAGCACCTAGAGTCATGTCTGTCCTATAGAAAACTACCATAGCAAGTATTTTGGGTACCAGCATCACACCCCTTTGGCTAATCTCTGATTTCAGCTCAGCCGTGCTTAAAGGTATGATTCACTTTGGTACCAGTATCAACCGCAAGCATATCTGTTAGTTTTTCTCATGTGCCCCAGGACCTACCTCAAGACTTCTAGAGCTCTGGATCCTGGTGATATTTTAGCCCAGAAGTGTGGGTCACAATTCCCCAAGGTTAATAGACGGAACCTGTTGGAAAATGTTCCAGTCTTTCATCTTTCAATTGAATGATCCTAGAAGGCATTCCTTATGCTTCCCAATAAAGCATACTGTCATAAAGCACATAGGATCGCCTTCCAAATAAATGAGTTCGCCCAAGTCCTTGTCTTGTTTATCATTATCATTATTATTATATTTTTTTGAGGGGAACAGGAAGGTGTGGACCTGAATTAAAACAATATTCTATAGCTACATATATTTAGTGAAAATGTTTGCTTTGTTTTGAAAAAAATTCTCTGGCCATCAGGTTTTTAAATTACATATGGCATCCTTCATTTTTAGAATGCATTCCCTGGCCAAAGTGAGGATCTTCAAATTCACATAGAGAGAGTTGCATAAAACACATTCTCTTCTAATTGCAGTAAAACAAAGTTTGAGCTAAGTGCTTCTCTGCCCTTTTAAAGAAAAAAATATGTTTGAAGGAAGAATGACATAGAGAATTTGCAGTTTTCTCTTCTCCAGTTATTTAGCAAATTTTATTATACAGGTCAACTTTCCAACATTTGAATATAAATCAACAAATTAGTGTCTATTGGGAAAATGAAAGTATAATTGCTACCTCCCACTTTACATTTTAACTTTCCATTAAATAAGTAAATATTAATTGAACTTATTCTTTTTTCCAGGTACTGGGATGTATAGATACCACTTAATCCTCAAGAATTAATAACTGTGTGAGACTAAGACATGTATAATTTTTCTTCACTTCAAAACATATAATTTCATATTCAGACTTTATGAATTTAATCCAAAGTCAGTTTTAGAAATATAAATGCATAGTTATTTTATAGGTGGTTTATTTAGAAAAATAAATAGCTAAAAAGTACAATTTATTGTACGCTAAAGAAATAGTACTATACACATGCAATTAAAATTTAGCTCAATGTAGAGGAAATGCACTGGGAAGGAATTTAACATATTTACATATAGATCAGGGATTGAAAATTTTAAAAAATATTCAATAACAGGAGGTGAGTAGGCAGTGAAATGAAAAAGAACGGAGGTTTTATTGAAACTAATTGAGTTGATCTCTTAATATAAGAGTTGTATTTCAAGAGAATATTTTCCTCGTTAGGACTATAGATTATTTCTTCTATAATAAGTATCACTGGGATATTTCCAAACCAAATTTATTTTATTGCTAAGATTAAGTTTTGTACATTTTTAGCTATTGTCTTACTGTTAAGGATCTGAAATAATGTGTTGGTTTAGAGGTGAATTAATTGATATGTGGAAGATCAAAATACTCTCTGTACAAACAAAAGAGGGAATAGATATGGTAAGTCTAAAGATCCTTTTCAAATCTCACTAGAATCAGCATGTGTTTGAATCAGTAACAGTAATTGTCATATTCTGGTGTGGTCACTTGTTCAGATGGTCCTGTGGAGTTATTTCTAGAAGCCAGCCTTACATTCTCACATACCAGGTTCTTTGGGACATCAGAAAAATAAAATAAAATAAGACTTAAAAAAATGGTCTCATCAATCCTCTGTATGAAATTGTGAATGTGTGTGTGTGTGTGTGTGTGAGAGAGAGAGAGTGTGTGTGTATTCTACTTATAAAAATATTGAGTGCCTAACACTCTGCCAGTTGCTGAGGAAAAAAAATGAATGAGGTACAGTTACTTAGTTCATGATTTTTATAGTCTCCTGGGGCAATGCAGATCAGGTAATGAGAAATTTCAGTGGTTATGTGTTACCATTGGTCCAAATGCTTGATGCTATGGGACTAGGCAAGAGAGACATTGACCCTCATTTAAAATTTCTGCAGGACAATTATCTGAAGGGACATGAAACCCAGGGGATTTGTAGATGGAAATAAGGTGAAAGAGAAGAAAAGGATAGTTAAGGATAATTGAACAATTTTTACAAGGGCTGGAGGCAGGATTATGGCATATTTGATGAGTTAAAATTTAAAATGGTTGAAGCCTAGAATTTGAAGTAATGAGAGGTAAGACAAAAAGCTAAAGAAATCAGTAAGAGCCCATTGTAGATAGACTTCTAAGACAATTTAAGCTGTTTTATATGCTATTCTGAAAGCAAAGAGGGAGCACTAAAGGATTTTAAGGCAGGAAGTAACATGAACGGATTGTATTTTAGAATTAAGTATTTAGGATTTAGTTTATACTTCTGTTGAAATATCTTTATCATTTTTGACATGTGACATTCTAGCCTCATTTTGAATAATTGCAGGGATCAGCAACTCCCAATACTATAATGGAGCCCATTTCATTGTATAAAATTATTATATAAACAAACAGCAATTAAAGGTAATCATTGGTACTAAGAAATAATTTATATAAGATTCTATTTGAAATGTAAAGGGAATTTCATCAATGACCAGAATTCTTCAACCCAGTAGATTTGTTTTTTCTCAAGTCTCTTACTATTGTAATTATTTTAAGTTTATAACTCCTGGAAATATCCAGAGAAGTACTAAAAGATTTCATTTTGACATCATGAGCTTTTCCTAATGTAATTTTAAAAATTATTTTAATTCAATTAATTATCATATAACGTATTATTGGTTTCAGAGGTACAGATCTGTGATTCATCAGCCTTATATAATACCCAGTGCTCTACAAATGTGATTCTATAGGTAAGTTTTGGGCAGAAATTCTCTTCCCAGCTCTATACCATGTTAAAGAAATTAAAAAGTTAATAAATATCATGCATTAGGATTAGACAATATATTATACAGTTATAAAGATATCCTGTCAAAAGGCATATGTCTCCATTATCCATTATTAGTCATGCATCCAAGGCAAATATAAGTCAGTTTCTAATCATTCCATGAATTTTAAATTATAATCTAGAACCTAAGTTGCAAGCAAAACCAGAAAAAAAAAAAATCAACATTTAAGTTCATAGCATTGAAGGTGTATACTTTTCTCATGTAATTGCCATCAAAAGGAGAAATACTTGCCTACTTATAATAGAGTTTTAAAAATGGCATCATAAGCTTCCTTGTGACAATATCTTAGGCTTAACATGTTGATTAAAAGTGCCTATTGTTATGTGTTCTACAACAGCTATATTATATATACTCTGTATGTACATATTTATATATTCTTTTGAATGAGAAGAAGAGAAGAAAGATGAAGAAAGAGAATTGATACTGAAAAAATAAAGAAGGATATGAGAATCAGAATTTAAAGTGTTTGGTGCATATCCCCACCATTTGTTTTTACAGGGGATATAGAGGTCACTGTTCAATATCTTTACTGACTCTGTGTTCTCATCTTTAGGTCCCCAAATGGCCCTGTTTTTCTTTTAATGACTCTCCTTATGCTACCAGAGCCAACTCCCCACAAAGAGATGTGAAGAGCAGAAGAAAGTGTCTGTAGAATTAGAGTTTCCTCCTCTCTGTACTACCATTCACACATATTCCCCCCAAATGGGACAAACTAATAAGTATAACAAAGTCTCAAAACTCCCTGCCAAAGTACAATAGGGCTGATGCTGGGACTTAGTCAAAATTATTTGACTTCTTGGGAGTCTTTCATTAAGAATTGACATGAAGGGTACCTGGATGGCTCAGTCAGTTAAGCATCCAGCTCTTGGTTTCAGCCCAGGTCATGATCTCAGGGTCATGGACCAAGCTCCTCACTCAGTGGTGAGTGTGCTTGAGATTTCTCTCTCCCTCTCCCTTTGCCCCTCCACCCTCCTTACATGCCCTCTTTCTCTCTATCAAACAAATAAATAAATCTTAAAAAAAAATTACATGCATGTGAATCCTAATATCATGGTCTGTGTCAGGGAAAACAGAACTAAAATGGTGTTCAATTAGAATTTTTCAATATTTTCTACAAAGTTTGGAAGACAACTAAAGATAAAGCTTAGCATGTATTCAGAAATCCTTTGCAATAGAGTCATCACTAAAAATGTGAACTCCAGCCATAAAAATCAATGCAATTCACATGCCACAATAAAGTAAATATATCTAGACCCTGTTTAAGCTTCAAGACCTATGAATATCTACAAGGTAAAGAGTCTTGGAAATATATGTATATACCTCATTTCAGAGATGATTCACACAGGACTTTGTGATGGGTAGTCCCAAATACTTTAGGTGGTGGTGCTCCTGCAAATAACAGCAACAATTAAGATTTTATGAATGAACGGATTTATAGAAAGGATTGACCAACCAGGTTAAAAAATCACTTAATGTTCATTATTTTTATTGTTCTGTTTCATCTAGAAAATGTCTTCTTCAGAAGAAATTAAGTTAAAATAATTTGGTTATTTGATCTCTAAAGAAAACCTTTCCATGATGTAAAACTCTCGTATTCTTCAATTCTGACTTGTTTTGTCCCCACTCTGTAAATTGCAGCCGCTTCTCAACACAAGAACAGAAGGGGTCTACTGAAAATAAATAAGGTCATTTTGATGAGTTTTTTAAAATAGAATAAAAGAATAAGATAATGCCTTTACTTTTCCTGTAAGTTCAATACATAATATCCTTGAGAGTTCCATTTTATAGACAAGCTTTTCTAATTCTGTCTATTTTTACTTCTGTTTTGAGAACCATATGAGGATAGATAAGGGAGTATTTCATGAAAGAGAATGTCAGATGACTTTGGATAGTTTTGGGAAATCTGTTGGCTGAAGAAGCACATGATCATGTTTTAGTCACACTTTGATGGCAAACTATGAGTAAATCACTAATGCCCAAATGCTAAAGCAAAAGAAAATTATTTTGCTATTAATAATCGTGCATATTTAACAAAAATAACACTTAAGGTAGTTGACAGTGCTATGGTGTTCTTTTAAAAAGAGATTTTTTTTTTTTTTACATTGGAGAGACTTATTTCAAGAATGCTTTGACACATCAAAGGTAAGAGATGCAAACCTTAATTTACTTCAATAAATAGTTGTTGAGTATCTCCTGCCACTCAGATTTTGAGTAACCTGTCTCATCTGGTAAACTATACTCAGTATGTTGAAAAAAGTAATCAGGTTATTTTTCTACATCAAGTTTCTTTGTCCTGTTACACCAGTAATTTTATGAGAACATAAAAGTTGATATTAAACACTTACAAATGCACAGACCCTTAAAAATGCAACTGATTATTATAGTTATTGATTAATTGCATAATTATAAAGTTTTGTTTTTATTTTATTTATTTTTACAACTGATGCAGGCCCATCACTAAAGACCAGAATTTTGTCCAAATATGGCTAAATGAGATTATTAACTGAAATTAGTACAGAAGGCAAAAGTAATTCTTCTTTATGTCTTCTAAGAAACCACAGAACCCATGTAGAAAACTATACCCCATTTGTGCCAATTTTCATTAAGAATTTTTTTAAGTGGAAACAGAGACCCTATTCTCTTTCCTTTTCTTTTCTTTTTTCCTTTTTTTTAAAGATTTTATTTATGTATTTGAGAGAGATGGAGCACAAGGCGGGAGAGTAAGGGGCAGAGGGAGAGAACACCAACATATTTTGTGGTGACACGAGATGGGAAAGACTTGGCCCTATATAGAGTCCTGGCCCCCTGAGTGCGCCTTTATCCTACACATATTGCATGGTGTATAAAATGAGAAATACATTTTTCATTGTGATAAGCCAGAGAATTATCAGAAATTTTATGGTACTATAAAGAGTATGAGTTGCCATTCTCTGATAAAGATGTGCTTTAATTTAGGTCTACAAATTAGCTACAAATTTAGGAATTTATAGACAGTGTATATCTTTGAAAATCTGCCTAAATTTCCAAACTCCAAATTCCTATGACCTCAAATAGACTCCTATTATCCGTGTCCCATAGATAACCTAGAAGATTGAACAACAAGGTGGACATTCCCATTCAAACTCATTTCTACCATTCCTCTTTTAATAAGATAGAAGGGAAATGGAAGACAAATATGGAGAAAAGCATGCCTAAATGACTTCTTGCCTGAGGTAACAAGCAGAAAACATCATGCATAATCACACAGGCAAGTCAAAAGATGAACTGTTAGGTATCTTTTTAAATTTGGTTTTGAGATGCCCCGTACAATTCGGCCTTGGCCTCTGTAAGGATGTGTGAATATACTGAGCAGGAACTGTTTCCTAGCATAGATGGCTACCCTGACTGAGATGATCTTTTGAGGTCTCCGGGTTTTGGAGGATCAGCTCATTGAATGTTGGTTATAATAGAAGCTGGATCTCTAGCTGGAAATAACAGGAATTTTGAAAAACTTAAAAGAAGCATTAAATATAAATCTCATACACTATAAAATATAAAATCCCTGATGCCTTGTAAGAAGATGCTTACTTTCTGTTTTCGAAGAAAGAAAGGGAAATGATTTCAAGAGAATTAACTCAAGTTTAACTCAGTTAATTCAAACTTAAAACTAGGAGACCTTTTGAGTAAAGGTCTAAACTAGATTCTGTACCAGTTGTCATAGATTAAAGTTTGGAAGATAACATCACTGAATCCTAATTTTAACAATGAAATGAAGTGTAATGAGTTTAAAAAATCAAAACATCCATCTAATATTAAATAAAGTAAATGTGTCAGAAACTAGGTTTATATTTTTCTATGCTTTTATTTTTAATTTTATTTATTTATTTATTTATTTATTTATTTATTTATTTATTTAGAAATGGGGGAAGGAGGGGCAGAGGGAGAGGGAAAGAAAATTTTAAGCCAGCTCCATGCCCAACATGGAGCCCATGGCCCAGCTCAGTCTCACAACTCTGAGAGCATGACCTGAGTCAAAATCAAGAGTCCAAGGCCTAACCAACTGTGCCCTCCAGGTACCCTACTACCCTCATATTTTAAAATGTCACCTTTTTTTTTTTTTAAAGATTTTATTTATTTATCTAAGAGAGAGAGAATGAAAGAGCACTAGTGGGGGTAGGGGCAGAGCAGAGGGAGATGCGGACACCCCACCCCCACTGAGCAGGGAGCCCTATGTGGGTTTTGATCCCATGACCCTACGATCATGACCTGAGCCAAAGGCAAGCACTTAACCAACTGTGCCACCCAGGCACCCCTAGAATGTCATCTTCTTAATGGTAAGAGCTCACAAAAACCCATGTACCCTAAATTTAGAAAATCAAATTGAACCAGAAGATCCAGGAGAAAAATTAAATTTTGCAAGTAAAATTGGTGTTCAAGAAATTAGTATATTTGGCATTCTGTTTGTGAAAACAGGTAATTCAAAGAATATATGGACATAATAATTTGTTAATCTTACTTAACCAGATATAAGTAAAGCTAAAACTTGATTTTAAAATAATAATGTGAGGTAGCATGGCATGAAGAAGTCTTTTTTTCTTATTTAGTATTCCATAAAATGTAAGGTACAACAAAAAGAAGTGAAGATCTGAAAATGAAGATAAAAGAGGGAAGATATATGAGCATAATTTTGAATAAGAAAATGTCAGAGTTCCAAGGCAATCATTCCTTATTCAATTGCAAAAAGTGACCATGACTGTGATCATTTATCATGTAAACTTTTGTATCATCACTGTCTTTATGCTACATAATTATATTTTCTACCAAGGTGGAGACATTGACAATTACACTTACAACCACAAAAGTATTCAACAGAATTATTACTCTTTTAAAATGAGGTTTTAGTTTCTTATAAGAACAAATGATAAAAATTATTATATTTTTTCTGTGCCATGTTATTGATCAAATGAGGAAATTATAATGACTTACCTTAAAAGAAAAACAAGCTTTTCTAATAGTTAATTCTTTTTTTTCAAGATTTACAGTTAAAAAAAAATATTACAACAAACAAGTTGCATATACATTATGGTAATACGACTTGGCAATGATTAGTTTATCCAATCAGATTATAATAAAAGTGTGGAAAAACTATGCAATAGACCTAAATGAAGAAAGTCTACTTGTAGAGGTAACAAAAAAATATTGCTTTCTTATTAGCCATAAGCCAGCTACATTTTTCTTTTTAAAGGTCAATCAATGACAGCATGAACTTTTTCTTTTCCAATACTGAAAAGCAGCAATAAATTGCTTTCACTATACATGGTGGAACTGTATACTCTTGGATAAGTTTTAATTCCAAAAATCACAGTAAGTGACCTTCTTTATAATATCACTATTGTTTGTCTAGTTTCAAAGATAGTCTTGTGACAATATCCTCAAATTTTCACACTTCTGATATTTCTTGTCAAGCTGTCAGTCACAAAGTGAATTTACATTAAAGCAGATTTTTCTTCAAGAACTTTGAGTTAAAAGTTCAAATACTATCCAAGTGACAGAAGGGTTCACAAAATCTAAGTTGTGTCACATGGAATTTTAAAATTAAGATAGGTAAATACTTGAGGAAATTGAATAGAACAAATATATACCTAATATATTTAAACTTTACCAAATAGAGTTTGGAATATTCTATTTCCAACGTGCAGACTCATTCTACTTATCCCTTGGTCACAGCACATAACCTTTCAAATAACAGGTGGTGAAGGCAATTTGTAAGATTGATACTGTCCAATCAGCAGGAACTATCTGGTAACACACTGCAAAGGAAATTGCACACTACCTAGGTCAGAGTTGATAAATAGTTTACAAAGGTAATTTAGCTTATTTATTGGCAGCTGTATTTTCCTTAAAAGAAAAGAATGTGAACTAGAATTCCAACTAATCTTGTGTAAATTAATTTCCCCTACAGTCAAATTGCTTTTGGGTGATATTGGTCAAGTCCTTTAAAAGTTTACCCCAGTGATTGTTAGACATTATCATGCAACAGAATTGCTTATGGGAGTTTTGGTTATAAGATAGATTCCTGAGCTCCAAAACTGAATTAATGAATGTAAAATACTGGGGTTGGTAGAGCAACAGAAGGTTTTGGGAAAAAAAAAAAAATCCCACTGCTGATTCTTCTTTCACCCCAATGCTAAAATTGCTGATTAAAAATGATAATATAGTCAGGGGCACCTGGCTGGCTCAGTGGGTAGAGCATGGGACTCTTGATCTTGGGGTCTTGAGTTTGAACCCCATGTTGGGCACAGAGATTATGTAATAAAAATTTGTTTTAAATAATAATGTAGTCAGTATTACATTTAGGCCATTTATTCATCTTCCTTCATATGCTTTGGAAACAAAGTCAATAGCAACTTTTCTTGACTCAGTTTCATAACGCTACTTTTCAACTGATTAGGAAACTGGCTTTCTATTTGCTCCTACATACAATCTGATCCTGATTATAAGGGGACTACAAACAGTCAGTAGAGAAAATAGTATGGACTTTTGAGACAAATGGATTTGGCACTTAAATCTTAACTCACCTATTTCAAGCTGTTTGAAATTTGCAAGTTATTCAAATTTTCTGAGACTCAGTTTCCTCAAAGTAATAATAATGTTTATCCAATACAGTTATCATAGGAACTAAATAACATATATAAATAAATTAACACAATAACTGCAACTAATAGTCACTCAAAAAATAGTAATTTACCCTAATATTTATATTTTTTCTGATCTTAGAAGTGGAACTAACCATGCACTACAGGATTAACATAGAAACATCTCATCACGTAATTTGTTTACTTTTCCAAATATGCATTTAGCTTGCTGTCTCAATTTCTACAGGAATGTATTAAAATGTTATCCTTTTAGTAAGAATTTCCTTAGCCATTCTGTCTCATATTGACCCCACCATCTCCCTCCTCCCTTTTCTATGAATCATTTTACTCCATATTTTTCGTCCCTACCTAACATTCTAGATATCTTATTTATTTTGTGTGTTTAGTAACTCTCCTCTACTATAGAAATTCATAAGAGCAAATGAATTTTGCTATATCACTGCTGAATTCCCAGGGCCTAGAAAGATGCTTGCACATGATAATTACTCAATGATATTTATCTAAGGAATAAACATTGATAACCAAGAGTCACACCATTTCACAAATTGAAGTTTGGCTTCATGACCTGGAAGCCATGATTTACATTGATACATCAAGAGTACCTTATAAATAAGTGTTTTTTCAACTTTCAAAGTGTTCACAAATCATTTGGATGTCTTGCTAAAAATGAAGATCCTTGGGGCACTGGAGTGGCTCAGTTGGTTAAGCGTTGGACTTTTGATTTCAGCTCATGTCATGAGCTCAGGGTCCTGATATTGAGCCCTGCATTGGGCTCTGTGCTTAGAAAGGAATCTCCTTGAGATTCTCTGTCTCCCTCTCCTTCCGCCCTTCCCCCCACGCACGCTAAATAAATAAGTAAATAAGCAAAATCTTTTTTAAAAAATGAAGATGCTTATTCAACACATCTTGACTAGCACTTGAGATTCTGCATTTTTTAATCAAATCCAATTGATACTAGTAGTGCTGGTACTCAGATCTTATGTTGAGTATCATGATTACAGACTATTGGAGATTTATCACAGTCACAAAAACAATAAAAAGAATTACATAAGAATATGCAAGCAAATTAAAGACTGCTTCGCTGTTTTCCAAAAATGTGTTTGAATTACAAGTTTGGTTTGAATTACAAGTTTGATTTTTCATGGATAAATGTTACTCACTGAAAATTTCCCAACATTAAGGCAATCTGTAAATGTAGGAATGATGCTGTTAGTTGCTGCTTAGATAAATCTTCAAATGCTGGGGCTCTGTGTGTGACATTTAGCTTCCTATAAATTAGGTAATAGCAGACAAAAATGTGGTCAAGTTGATTTCCACTGGTCTTAGTTTACCTCCTATGTGGGCATCTCAATCAAGTCTCCTAATAAATGTAGAGTTCCTAAAGATTGGGAAGTTTGCCAAATGAAAGAAAGGATCCAGTGCATTCCCAGGCTTCCAAACCCAAAAGCAAGAATGAAAGGGTTGAATGAAATATCAGAAACTATGCTATTATGTATATGATTCGGGTTGGGTGATGCATAGAAATGTTTTGTTGGTGATTATACAACCTTAGTTCAAAGGTGACTGAGAAAATAATAAATTATAAGGATGGATATTAACAGACTTTTCAACAAGTGTCAAATTATTAGTATTTTAAACTCATCCACTTAATTAAAATGGAAAATTATATGCATGAACTTAAAGAACATAAAGCTTTGAATTACTCAGTTTAGAAGAGAGAATAAATCATGGGTACTTTTCACATTTTTGACATCCTGTGACAAAATAAATTATTTCAAAGAAAAGTGGGAATGGGCTTTTGAGCAACATTTGATTTTTTAAGATAGGTGAAATAATAATAACTTTCTGGCTTTTTTTTCTTTTTAATATGTGTTAACCATAAAAATAAAACTGCCAGCTATTTTGCTGGCAAAGCATGGATTTATTCCAGAATAGCAGAGAATCACAATCCAAGAAGTCTACACAACAAAAGAGGGGAATGCTCTTTTATAGAGGAAAGTGGGGAGTTGAGAGGGCTGTTATAAACAAAAAGCTCACTAGGGTAAACTGAGGATTCAATGTGTAGTGGCTTCTCATTGACTGAGTTGTGACAGTTTCTCCTTATTTGGGCTGTTGCCAGGGGAGGAAGGAATCTTCCTTCCTACTGGTGGGATGGTAAAGTAATATCCACCTGTGAGGTGTTTCTTTCCTCTTGAATTTGCAACTGACAAGTGGTAGGGTGTGAGAGCTTCTCCTACCGGCCTCCCTACTCCATTTTAGTGGGGGGTTTCCTTTATCAATTTTCACATATTGATTTCCTTCAATACTGATTTGTTTTACCCAACAACTATTAAAGTCTTATGAGCTATTATTAGGTCAAGAGTGTAAGTCCATAGCTAACCTTTAAAGAAGAAGCCACTTTATGCACAACAGCAAGTCCTTGAGTATTTCATGTAGAAGGCTTGGATTCAACAAGACTGAGAACACAGTGACATTTGGGTACAGCATTAATGCTAAAGGTTAGCACGCTTGAACTTCCAATGGAGTATCATAACAAAAGGGATTTGGCAATCATATTGTAGCTAAGGGATAACATCACACTAAAGATAAGTATTTATTTGTGGTGCAGTATCACAAAACCAGCAATATTAAATACTTTAATTAGTTTTCATAGGAAATGCAATCTGTTTAAATGAAAGGGTGAGAAGCTTACATTCTTTGAGATTCCTTAGGGCAAACAGGCAAGTCTTTCTACACCACTCCCCCAATAGAGTGAATTTATAACTATCTACTTGTATCTCAGTTCATAATGGGATGCTTCTGGAGAGAACAGGCTCGTTCTCTTGTTTCATACCTTTGTATTCCCACCTGCTGACAGGTGCCTACGATTGCATGGTAACAGCTACATGGCAATACTGTATCCTTTCCACTACGGAGTCAACATCCCCTTTGTTTTACTCTTCAAGTTCTGCACACAAGTAAAAATGATGCCATTCTTATTTGCATCAAATTTCACAGTCCTTGGTCTATTCTTAATTTTAGTTTCCCAAATGCTATTTTTATGTGTAGTATTAGGGATAAACCATGATACTAATATTCAAATATGTAAGTTAACTCCTCATCCCATGCTTCTCTTTTGTTTTTCTGCAAGAATGCTTGATCTCAGGCCTTCCTGTTATCATCTATAGCTGTGTTGTGCAGGGTTTTACAATCTTAGTGCCAAAGCCCAGATGGGTAGAGGTGATGAGGGCACTGGCTTCTCTATGGGGCTGTCTACACAGATTGGTTCTGACTAGGGATAGATATATCCATAGTTCTTATTTGTGTAATCCTTCATTTCTAGCAGCTTTGACACTTGCATGTCTCTCTTTTGTCAAGCTAATTGGTCAGAAAGCTTCATGCCACAATTGTTTACTTTCTCATACCTTGCATAATTCCTGAGATCCAGGAAACAAGCCATATGTCTCTTGTGCTCACGGCTCTACACTTAACTTTTATTTCTTCTTTCCCTCATCTAGCAAAGTCTTCAGTGCTGAAAAAAAGCCTTTTCTCTTCATTAAAAAAAAATTTTTTTTTCTAGTATATTCCATGAATTTCCCTAGGAATCATCAAGTGTAATCTCAAACATGGGTTCAAATTTGTGGAACAAACTATCTCCTGGAGGAAGGAAGCTTATGTTTACTAACTGCTTGGCTGGGTAGAAGAGATATGGGAAAATAATGGCAGAAAAAGAAAAAAAATTAATTTGATATTTAACAACACAATCAGTCATGTATTTCATTCATTATTTTGTTTGTATTATTCCATATATAGTTGAAATTCATGATCATCATGAAGTAACCTCTGTGTGCATTTTTTCCATTAATCATTCATTAGTTTTGTCAAAAGATCAACTGGGTACATCAACATTTTTAAGAATTGTTTGTGTATACATCGATCTGAATCAGGCAATGTCAAACCCAAAGTGCTTAGGAGTGCTTCATTGACAAGAACAAGGGGAGGGATTTTAATAGAGAGGACATGGAAGCAAAGTAATAAAATTGTTTGATTGGCTATAACTTAAGCAGTTGTCTTATTTGGGAAAGCCACATTGGCCATTTGTGATTGGTTGGTCTGAAGTTTCATTTTCTCAGATTCAAGTGCATTTTCCCTGGCTTAGGTTTTGATTTGCTTATCCAGGCTATCAAGGCATTGAAGCTAAAGCAGTCTAAAGGCCTCCTTATTTAATTATTTTGACCATATGCATTCATTCCTTACATATGCACCTATATCTATAACAATCTATTTAATCACTGTCTGTGAAAACATTTTGTATGCACTTAACCACTTTTAAGCTTCTTGTTAATTTATATTCTATTTATTCTATCTACAGTGTTTGTCAGTGACACTGAGAATCACAAAGTTCATTGGCTCCTTTTTAGGTGCTAAACTAAAGTTCTCATGCCCACTCCTCATTATTCCCCATGAAAGAGAAGATCCAAACAATTGATTGTATTCTGAACTCAACTTGGGCCATGTTTGTTAAAGAGTAGGCTTTCTGTTAATTGTTCTACACAAGGTTGTGACACTCTCTTGATCTGGCTTCTTTATGACATTTGTGGTAGGAAATAGTAAGAGCAAAGTTTAAAAGACAATCCCAGCTGTGTCCCATCCTGCTTTCTTCTCAAACATGTCTAGATTAACAAATGCTCTAAATAGAAATCACAGCCACGTTCACATATGGCATTAAGTCCAGCAAACTACTTATCTCCTTTTCTAATACTCTTTATTTATAATCTTTTACTGGCTTGTCTCCTGACCAAAATGATTAGAGAGCAGATGGTTAAATTTTGGTGGGAAGAGTTCACGTATAAATCAGCGATCTGTTTTTATCAGAAATCTTTTCACTTAAGTTTTAACATATCAAGCATGAGTAAAACTTACAGAGAGAATATTACTTTCTTTTTATCATTGTCCTTTCTGTATCTTCCTTAGGGACCTTATAAGGAAAGAAGTTGGCTAGCCCAAGGTGTATTTGGGATTCCCCAATCCTATACAACTGTAGGAAGTAAATGTCCTTGATATTAACAAATATAGGAAGTAAATACTCTTAATATCTACACAAATAATACCCAAATCTTTTATTCCTACTAGAGACTTGACTTTGTGATGAGGGAACAGAAGGCTGGCTGAAGACAAAACAGGAGCTGACACCCTGCAACCTCCCTCTACCCCCCACTGCTGGGTGGGACATGTGTGACATTCTTCCAGGAAGCCCCCAACCATCTCAATGCTAATGCCTTACTAGAGGGAAAAACAACCTTCACTTGACAATGGCAAGGCCTTTGGTATCCTGTGAGTCTTCTTTAGCATATGAAAGTATTTTCTCAACCTCCCTGTTTCCTTATCTCTCCCAACCCCATAGTATATAATCATCCACTCCCACAACCTGGGGAAGCAGCAGCTCTTTCTGACCAAGGTTCCTCTCCCCATGCTTTAATAAACTACCATTTTGCACCGAAGATGTCTCAAGAATTCTTTCTTGGTCTCAGATCCAGACTCTACTTCACCGAATCTCGCCTATATTCCAAAACTACATCCTATGGCTCCTGAATGTGGGGCTTTCAGTCTTTATATCTGGACTCTGAGCTTTGGTGCAAAATTGGTGAGTAGTTTCTCTACTCTTCCTTTACTCTCATTCCAGGGGCTCTTCAAGGAGTTTGGTCTTATTGGAACACTTTCATGTCAATTGTTCAGGCTGTAATTCTCTAGCCCATGGCTACTCTATGGGGAGGAGAAAGTCTGCCTTTTGGCTGGAAGTTAGGACCCTGGCAGGGATGGTAATAAGACCCAGAAAGTTGATGCCCTCTCTTTACTGCTGTCCTTATATAAAGGCGTCTGTCTTGGGCACGGGACCGCTGCCTAAGTGACTAGCACAGCTGCCAATCTTAAGACACCCATGTGAGATTTCCTCCTGATTGCTCTAATGTGATCCCCTCCACATCCCTGGCCTAGCCTCTTTCGGCCTCGGGACCTCCACGGGTAGCCAGCCAAAACCAGTACCGGATGGAGTTGATGAGGTTATGGAATATAGGTGAGATTCAGTGGGGTGGAGTCCAGAGCCAATGACCAAGAAAGAATTCTTGAGATGTCTTTGGAGCAAAATGGTGGTTTATTAAAGCATGGGGATAGGACCCCTGGGCAGAATGAGCTGCTGCCCCGGGGTTGTGAGGGGTGGCTAATTATATACTATGGGGTTGGGGGAGGTAAGGAAAAAGGGAGGTTTCAAGAGAGTACTTTCATATGCTAAGGAAGACTCACAGGATACCAGAGGCCTTGCCATTGTCAAGTTAAGGTTGTGTACCCCTCTAGTAAGGCATTAACATGAAGATAGTTGGGAACTTTCTGGAGGCTACAGCTTATAAGGACATTTAATTGTATCTACATTTCCTTCTGGAAGCTAGGTTACTGATAGAAATGCTTTGTTCTTGTAAACTGCTAAGACATTTGTAAACTGAGGAAGGCTCAAGTCTTACATGATTATGGTCTCTATAGGTTAACTGTTTCTTTTTGCTTTTGGGCAGCCAGGAATGCCTGAGGAATGTCACATACATCCCATGGGGGGAGGGGTTGCGGAGTGTCAGTTTCTGCTTTGTCCTCAGCTTGCCTTGTGTTCCCTCATCAGAATTACAACCCAGCCAGGGACCGTTTCCTAGGGAAGTTGGCTGTAAGGACCACATGTGTTGGAATATCGCTTAGACCACAATGGATTTCCATCTTTACTGTTTTGCGTCCGTGTCCTCTACTAACTACTTTAGCTACAAAATTCGGTAATTTTTCCTTGCAAAACTTTTCTAGTATTTTCCATGGGTTAAAACAGCAGGGCAGTATGCAATCTTCAGGACATATGATGGCATGGCATGGGTATTTCGGTCCATTCACCAGGCACCCATTGGCAGCTGAGGATGTGATACGGGCCTTTTAAGGCAGAAATGCCTTCACAGGAAGGCAGGATTGTGATCAATAGCAATATCTTGTTTGAGGGACACCTCAGGTCACTTTTGACACACGGGAACCTCTGACATACCCTATGTGGGATGCCACCTGGGAGTTGAGGGGGATTTGGTAATGGACCTTCTGCACTTTTCTGAACATGGCCTCAGTAGGCTTCTTCTTAAGTTCCCAAGGACTCTCCCTTGGGGTGCCTTTTAACCCATTGGAAACAGTTCGGATTGCAATATTTAGGAATGGACTGAGGTCTGATAACACTGCACAGCCTCAGTGGGATCTATCAGCTAGATGTCTTCTGTAAGAAACAGGGCAAATGGACCTAGGGTACCTTTATTCTTTGTACCTAAGCCCTCATTGCTCTATGCCAGTACCTCAAGGGCCTCTTGCAGAACATATTTGGCTAGTAAACTCTCTCCTTACATTGGATGATAATAGCTAAGTAGGATCCTCCTAGTAAACCCAGGTTGCTGGAGGAAACACAGGCCATCCCAGACAAAGGGGACTCCTGACTCTCTTCTCTCTCACTGTTCCTTCTAACAGATATGGGGGCTTCTCCCTCACTCATTTCCCGGGTTAATGGCTATAACTGGAGCCATCTGTGGTCAGTCTACCTCGGGACGGGGACTTTAAGGAATATTCCCAAGCAGCTGCCAAAACTTCCTTTGTTTCAGGGAAATTCCCTGTCTTCTTTGGCCCAACTTGGACTGCCTATGCTCCCCTTGTTGGCAGGAAAACATGTCATCTGCTCCTGTTGGAGCTGATGAGCTCTAGAACCGGGAACCCTTTTCTCTGCCTTCTGGCAGCACTTCCCTTTCTGCGTTCTCTTTCTGCACCACCTTGGGTGTGGTGTGCATGACTGGCTTCTGTACCATCCTTGGTGCCTCCTGCACCATGGCTCCTCCTGCCCGCACCATCAAGGGGCAAGAAGATCACCCCCTGGACTTAACACCACCCACTCCAGATCTCCCCACCAGTGTCTCAGGTAAAAATTGAAAATGGGGAGGATCCAGGATCCAGGTGGAACATAATTCAGTAATTAAACTAAGTTAAGTTTGCTGGTTTAATTAAGATAGACATGCCTTTAAAGTTATTAGCACTAAATGTGAAACTTTTATTCTATCGAGGTTTGCTGAAGGTCAAACTTGTGTTATCTTTGTTATGAGTCGTTAGTAAAAAGATGACTAAAATGATGGTTATTTGTCTAACTCATCAAAGTTTTCATGAGTAATTGTTAAAATAGCTTTCAAAGTCTTTGGTAACGTGAAATTTTAAAGTTTTGCTTGGATGAATTCATTGGACATCGAGGTCTTTTCCGAATAGGATACAGTGCTACGTCATTGATTACTGGATGTAGGTTTGTGCTTTTGACTTATTGCAAAGAAACTAAGGATATTTAAATCTGTTGGTAAACGTGTTCTGTGCTTAATTGATTGATAAATTTGACATCTAAAGAATTCTGGTTTAACATTCACAATTGGTTACTACTTAGTCTTCACTGGAGACTAAAGTTTCTAAAGAATGCAAATTCTGCTAAATGTAATTAAGACTAAGGGAAATAAGGGAAACAACTCTGTATGTAGAAACGTAGGAGATATGAAAGAAGGATAAAGAATGGGAATCATTTTTTGTTGAAGGTAAAAGAAGGTAATTTGGTTCTAAATAAAATCATTGTTTGGAGAGATGGCATGAGATAAAATCTGAATGCAAAAGAAAGTTGTAGAAAGTTTGTGAAGGGAAATCCTGGGAAAGGAATTTTAGGCGTGGTCAGGATGGACTAAAATTGAAATGAATGGATTTTTAAGGTACAGTGGTATAATATGTATTGAAGCCTGCTTTCTCTCTGTTCAAAAAGACAAAGGTTTCTTGAGTTGCTCATCTGCTCTTGATAAGAAAGTATAAACAAAAGTTTTTTTTTTTCCCCTGTTTCGTCTGCCCAGAAAACAAAATTTCTATGTTTTGTCATTACCAGGTCTTCGATAACTTAGTTAAAATGTCTCAATATTAAAGGAGCTGAGTTTTGCTAACAACTATACAACCCTACATATTTGCCTTTCACATCTCTTATTGTCACCTTGGTTAAATAAAAAGAGAGTTTTGTAATGACCTGTAATCCTATTCAGGCATGCGCTATAATTTTAAGGTTTTAACAAACTTCACCAAGATTTAAATTGTAGAAGAAGTCTCTAACTCATTAGGCCTTTTTCTTTGGTATGCTAAGTTACTCCAGAAGTACTGTTAGACAAATGGTAAGCCTTAGGTTACATTTGGGTAAATGCTGTAACTATTTTAGAGATGATACACAATTCCTAAAGTTTCAGTGCGTTAATATAAGGTCGTCATGACTTGATATTCTGGCTCTCGAAGTGTTCTGTGTCACAGAAATAACCCCATTTCCTTGCCAGCTCTATTGTAAACTCCGAATCTCATCAGATCTCTAACCACGTCCACTCTGAGTTTTTGTCATTTATAATTGTTCTTATTCTCTTGTAAAATGAGTTTCATCTTCAAGGAGATTCATATAGGACTTTTAGGACAGATACAGGTATTCAATATCTTTATAGAATCCTAAGACTGAAATGGGTAAGAATTTCCAGAACTGAGGGCTGCATTCAAACTAAACAAGAATTAGTAACATGGGACTAAACTAAAAGATTATAGTGTTGTGACTCTTGTTTAAAACATTGCTGGTTCTCTAATGTTTGCTCCTCCAGATTGAGGAAACTTTCTCCTAAGACATCAGTGATTTACAGAAATAATAATAAAGCGAATTAAAGCATTTAACTTTTCTCTCTACCTGAACCCTCTGAAATTAAAAAGGTCTCAACATTCTTTCTTCCATGGCAATCATAGTCATTTGCCCAAGTTCAATAAGAATCTGTTCTTGTAACAGGACACCACTGGAAAAATTGGTTATTTTACCAAGGCTTTGACTGGAATGTCATATTTGAGAGAGGCATGCATAGACTCGGATATGAGCAAACAGCTTTAAGGATGGAAGGTTGACTTTATGAAACCTGGAGCCATAAAGCCCCTTGGAACTGTTGGCCTGATACCTTGCTTACAGAGTTCGTTGCTTACAGGGAGCCTCACCAGGTGAGTAAAGAATGTCACTCCCTGGCAGGTGAGGGAACCTCAGAATACTTTAGGGACCTCATGAAGAGGAGTTCCCCCAAATCTACAGGTATTGCAGGCATGTCTGATGTCAAGTACTTGGCTTGGCTTCTGGCCTGGAGAGGCTACTAAAAGTTCAACCTGGAGATTCCTTATAAAAGTTCCAGCAAAGCAGATTGTAAAAGATCTATGCGATCAGTCACTATTCTTGCTGAGTTTATGTAAATAATTACACCAAGTGTGTTAAAATTGGACTTGTTTTGCAAACATATTAGTCCTGATTTGGCTATCTCTGGAAAAGAGGGTTGTTTTAGAGAGAAAAATTGTGTTTAAATAACCCACCTTTGTGGATGTTAAAGTCTAGATCTAATTGTCCTTAAATGTTTGCTTAAGCTAGACAACTTGAGGTAAACTTTGGAGAAATAGCTTTTTTCTATTTCTTTTTTTTTTTAAAGATTTTATTTATTTATTTGACAGAGACAGCGAGAGAGGGAACACAAGCAAGGGGAGTGTGAGAGGGAGAAGCAGGCTTTCTGCCAAGCGGGAAGCCGGATGTGGGGCTCAGATATGGGGCTCAATCCCAGGACCCTGAGATCATGACCTGAGCCAAAGGCAAACACTTAATGGCTGAGCCACCCAGGCGCCCCGTTTTTTTCTATTTCTATACAATAGCTCATGTATAGATAATCCTCATGCTTTTTATTCTTTGAGGCTAATAACAGGACCCCATGGGCATAAGATTATTTAAACAGCTGGAAAATGGAATAGATTCTCCAGTAATTGCATAACTCAACTATCACCTTGACTAATTCTATGTGGCTGGGATGATGAAATCACTCCTTAAAAGCCAGAGCATACCCCACTCCATAGGGTTAACTATGGGCTTGTGGAGATAATGGATAACCCCACTTTCCTTGTGATTGGACTCGATGATGACTTGGGAATATGCCCTTATTATCTCTTGACAAGTCTTCCCCCATTTGCCAGTGATTCCTTGTTAATTAAGATATTAGGGCTAGACCTCAAACAAAGAGGGCTTCTTAATGGTTTCATCCCACATAGTTATGTTTATCCTAGAAGCCACCTCTGTGGATGTACAATTATAAGTAGAGGCTTTAGCCAAACATACGCAGCCTGTCTGGTAAAAGGAGCCTCAAAGCTCACTATGGGACAGTCCCTAACAGTAATGAATTCACATCAGGTCCAGAACTTCTTAGAGACCAAAGGCCACTAACAGATGTAGGAGTCTGACTTATTAAATACCAGACTATGATTATAGATATGCCTGAAATAATACTTGAAACCTGTCAGACTTTTTAATTTAATTTTATTTATTTTATTTTATTATTTTATTTTATTAAGATTTTATTTATTAATTTGAAAGAGAGAGAGACAGCCAGCGAGAGAGGGAACACAAGCAGGGGGAGTGGGAGAGGGAGATGCAGGTTCCCAGCAGAGAAGCCTGATGTGGGGCTTGATCCCAGGACTCGGGGATCATGCCCTGAGCCGAAGGCAGACACTTAATGACTGAGCCACCCAGGCGCCCTGAAACCTGTCAGACTTTAAATCCCTCTACCCTTAAGCCTGGACCTGACCTTTGTACTTCTATAGAGCATAACTGTTCAGAGGTTATTGATGTTGCTTATTCTAGCTGACCAGATTTAAGATGTCCCTTTTGAAAATACAAATGACAGCTGGTTTACTAATGGTAATAGTTTCATGGAAAAAAAAGGTAAGAAAACCGTATCCCATAGTCTGTCTAACTCAAGACTGTTGAGGGCAAAGCCCTGTCAGCAAACATGTCTGCCCCCAAAGCAGAATTAATAGTGTCCACCCATGCTTTGCAATTCACAAAAGACTTAACAATATTTATACTGTCTTCAAATATATTTTCCTGATCCTACATGCTCATGATGCAATTTGGAAGAAAAGGGGATTATTATCAAGCCTTAACTTCCCAATCAAATATGGGCCTGAAATTATTGAACATTCAAAGAATGGTCCTCCAAAACTGAATAGCCCTTGAAATCCTGACTGCAGTTCAAGGAGGCCCAGTATTATGACTGCCTCCTGCCTGGGACCCAATGGCTATACGACTCTAACTTGTGTCCATGGCTTCCCCAAGACTGGATAGGCCACTGTACTCTTGGGTTCTGCCAGGATGCAGGGATACATTATTAAAACCATTACCAACCCAGCCAACCTTCCAAATTTTAAACAATGGTGGGCATGTTTTGTGTTATATCGGCATGACCACCTAGCATCTATCTTTGTTACCTGTTTGACACTGGAGGGTGTTGTTTGGCACATGGAAGTTCTTAATAAATACTTGGTCAAAGCCCTAAGTGATACTTTACAGAATAGAATGACATTAGATGTTTTAACTGCTACACGAGGTGAAATTTGTGCTAGCATAAAAATACAGAATGCTGTGTATACATTCCAGATTACCACCAAAATATTTCTGGGTTCTAACTGACATGAATACTCAAATTGGCTCTTTAAATGATCTCTTTCTGTTAGTGATTGCTTTAAACTCCTGGACCGGAAGAAAATTATCAAAGGTCAACTATCAAAGGTCTTTTACTCAGATTTCTCTTTCTCATCACAATATTAACCTTGTTTTGTCATTTCCGGTGTCTCCCTTCCTATTGTCGCGACTCCTTCACGGCCATCACTTCCAGCTAACAGAAAATCCCTTCTACTCAAGGAGGTACATCTACATGGTGCGCTTTGGATTCAGCTGCCTCCCTTTTGTAACTCCACTATATGTTTCCCAACTGACCAATATTGACCCATAGGTAGGGACATCTCCCCCTATTCAGTGGGAAGACTTTACAGAAGCTGAGATCTTCCACCTTCAACACCCTTAAAGATTTAAGGGTCAAAATTGTTCAGGGTGGGAAATGATGAGGGAACAGAAGGCTGGCTGAAGACAAAGCATAAGCTGAAACCCTGCAACCTCCTCCTACCCCCCACTGTGTGTGACATTCTTCCAGGAAGCCCCCAACCATCTCAATGCTAATGCCTTGTTAGAGGGAAAAACAACCTTAACTTGACAAAGGCAAGGCCACAGGTACCCTGTGAGTCTTCTTTAACATATGAAAGTATTTTCTCAACCTCCCTGTTTCCTTACCTCCCCCAACCCCATAGTATATAATCAGCCACCCCTCACAACCTGGGGAAGCAGCAGCTCTTTCTGCCCATGGGTCCTGTCCCCTTGCTTTCATAAGCCACCATTTTGCACCAAAGTTGTCCCAAGAATTCTTTCTTGGTCATAGGCTCTGGAATCCACCCCACTGAACCTCGCCTATATTCCAAAACCCCATCATTTGGATGAAAGACTTGCTTTTGATAAAACCTGACAGAATCAGATGAGTTTTCACAGATATCAACTCATTTTAAATATTTTCTTACTCTACCGTATATAGTTATAACAAAGGTCTTCTTTTAGTTCCTGAACTTACTACACCCATATTATCATAGGAATCATGGATATGATATTCCCTCGTCCTGGAATGTTCTTTTCTTCTTTCATTGACTAATTCTTTTTCTTCATTGTTTGTCTTTTGAATCTAAGCATTACTTCCTGAAGGTATCTTTCCTTGTCCTCCCTGATTAGATAATGATCTCCCTTAGACAACTTAACTAAATTGCCACTTTAAATTTCTTTGCAGGACTATTGGATGTAAATGTGCCACCCCCCCCCCCCAGGCTATAAGCTTCAGGAAGTCGGATTTAGGCCTACTCTTGTTTACCCTTGACCCCCAAACCTTATCGAAGCATCTGGCCTGTAATATACATCAACAAACAATTGAAGAAATGAATTATTTTCTGTTATAGTATTGTATGTCCTTTTCACATATATTTAATAATTTATTCTTGATGAGGTTGGGGAATATACGTGAGGTTCAGTGAGGTGGGGTCCAGAGCCGACGGCCAAGAAAGAATTCTTGAGACCTCTTTGGTGCAAAATGGTAGTTTATTAAAGCATGGGGACAGGACCCGTGGGCAGAAAGAGTGCTGCACCGGGGCTGTGAGGAATGGCGCATTATATACCCTCAAGTTGGGAGGGGGTTAGGGATAGTGTAAGTCTCTAAGGAATTTTGGAAGCAAGGTTTCCAGGATCTTGAGGGGGCTAGCTGTTGTTGGGAAAGGTCATTTATTACTCTCTAATAAAACCTGAGTCATGAGACCCTTCATATGTATATCGGTGGGCCATATGCTTGGGGGATCATTGCCAACACGTATCTTGGGGGGTTAGAGATAAAGGAAGTTTCCAAAGGAATTTTTATACATTAAAGTAGACTTACAGGATCTTGGTGGAGGGGAGGGGGTCAGGCTAGGACTGCCTTTTGCCCTTAGCAAAGTATTAACATGAAGGCAGCTGAGTTCCTAGAGGAATGTCACCATGCCTGTTTCAAGGACTTGTCAATGGGCTGTAGGTAGTAAGGACTGCTTCTTTGCCCTTTAGGGCAGCCAGGAGTGCCTGAGGAATGTTGCATACATCCCATGGGGGGGGGGGTTTGCAGGGTGTCAGCTTCTGCTTTGTCCTCAGCTTGCCTTCTGTTCCCTCATCATTTTGATTTATATGCAGTTATTTTTTCTCCAGTTGCCTGCTAGCCTCCATTTTTATTCCAACTTCCTTAGAGACCTGGAATTTTGTGTATATTTCCTCATGGAAACTGGTATAGTAACCTGATGTTGGTTCTTAACAGAAATTTGTAAAACATTACATGCATAGAAATTGTCCTTTTTAATAATTTATTGCTTCTATATTTTATGTAAATTTTATTAAAAATATAATGGCATTTATATGTCTAATGTAATCCATCACAAATAAAAGTATCTCTACTTGATGAGGGAACAGAAGGAAGCTGTTCCCCACAACCCCCACCCCCCAAGGGATATATGTGGCATTCCTCATGCACTCCTGGCTGCCCTAAAGCTAACTGGAAAGGAAAAACAAATAGTTAAATTTATAGAGATCACAATCCTGCAACACTAGAGTTTCCCTCAGTTTATAAAAGTCTTATAGGAATAAAGCATTTCTATCAATAACCTAGCTTCCAGAAGGAAATGTGGATATAATTAAATGTCCTAATAACCTGCAGCCCATTGACAGATACTTGAGGTGGGCAGAATGTAATGTTCCTCCAGGATGCTCCCAACTATCTTACCTTAATGTCTTGCTGGGGGGAAAAACAACCTTAAGGACAATGGCAAGGCTTCCAGTATCCTCTGAGTCGTCTTTAACATATGAAAATCCTTTAGAAACCTCCCTTTTCCTTACTTCTCCCCACCCCATAGTATAAAATCAGTCACCCCTCACAACCTTGGGACAGCAGCTGTAGTCCATAGGTCCTGTCCCCGTGCTTTAATAAACCACCATTTTGCAGCAAAGACGTCTCAAGAATTCTTAGTCGTTGGCCTCACCTACATCATACTGAACTTCAAATCTTTAATTATTTAAGATAAAGTATGAATAACTGCTTTGGTAAAGCAGTTATTATTAATTTTGTATTATAATATGACATAAAGTGATATTTCCTTTGAATTAGAAGATGATAAAACAATAAAAAATGAGGAATTATTTCATTGGGACTTACAAAATTAAAGCTAATTAAGGACTTGGACTTAACTATGTAGAATGTATTAAAACAATTGATTCAAAGTGTCTGCATCACAGTAATTCATATACATAGGAATCTGTTTTTTGACAAGCAGCCTAACAATGGCAAGGGAAATAAAATTTCCAACGATTATAGGATCTTATATTGTAGCATTAGATATTTGAATACATCCATTGATTTTTTTTTTTTTTTTTTTTTTTTTTTAGGTATTGACAGTCACAGAGGAACACAGAAATTACAGGTAAAAAGCAACTCCTTAAAACAGCCCATGGTCATCTCTGAAAATGTAGAAACTGAGTAATTGCAGAGAACCAAAGTAAATTTTTAGAACTGTCTGGCCACTATATCTTTTGGACCAGCTCATGATCCTAAAAATTCCTTTCTTTTCACATTTTATCTACATATTTAGTTAGTTTATTATTATTTATTATATTATTATTATTATTATTATTATTATTATTATTATTATTATTTTACTGGGGCCAATTTGTCTAATGCCATCAAGTCATTTGCCTATGGATTTGCTTGATGCAGACTTAAAAAGTGTTATAAAGGGTGAAGGATGTGTCATAAAACATGTTATTCTGAAGGACCTGGCCCCAGTACACTTTCTTCATTCCCCCGGTGTGGGTGTAGAGATATGTTTGCAGTGCCTTGAAGGTTCAAACCAAGAATGGAATAAATATGAGAGCAATTCCCTCTTACCTTTCTAGTTGCCTCCTGACCACTCCCAATTCCATAGAAACAAAAAATGATTCCCCCTCCTCTCTGCTTCCATCTTGGTCTGAATAAGTAAGTAGGACCTTAAGATACAGACTGGCTGATTTTTCTTTGTTTTTTGTTTCAGGAGTAGAATTTAGTGATTCATCTGTTGCATTTAACACCCAGTGCTCATTACATCAACTGCCCTCCTTAATGCCCATCACCCAATTACCCCATGCCCCAACCCACCTCCCCTCCAGCAAACCTCAGTCAGTTTCCTAGAGTTAAGAGTCTCTTATGGTTTGCCACCATTTGTTTTATTTTACTTTATTTTTCCTTCCCTTCCCTTGTGTGCACCTGTTTTGTTTCTTTTTTTTAATGTTTTTTTTAACATATCATGTTAGTCACCATACAGTACATCCCTGGTTTCTGATGTAAAGTTCGATGATTCGTTAGTTGTGTATAACACCCAGTGCACCATGCAATACATGCCCTCCTTACTACCCATTACCAGTCTATCCCATTCCCCCACCCCCCTCCCCTCTGAGGCCCTCAGTTTGTTTCTCAGAGTCCATAGTCTCTCATGCTTCATTCCCCCTTCTGATTATCCCCCCTTTCTTTATCCCTTTCTTCCCCTACCGATCTTCCTAGTTCTTATGTTCCATAGATAAGAGAAATCATATGATAGTTGTCTTTCTCTGCTTGACTTATTTCACTTAGCATTATCTCCTCCAGTGCCATCCATGTTGCAGCAAATGTTGAGAACTCGTTCTTTCCGATAGCTGAGTAATATTCCATTGTATATATGGACCACAACTTCTTAACCCATTCATCTGTTGAAGGGCATCTCGGCTCCTTACACGATTTAGCTATTGTGGACAATGCTGCTATGAACATTGGGGTGCATATGGCCCTTCTCTTCACTACGTCTGTATCTTTGGGGTAAATACCCAGTAGTGCAATTGCTGGGTCAGAGGGTAGCTCAATTTTTAACTTTTTAGGGGACCTCCACACTGTTTTCCAGAGTGGCTGTACCAACTTGCATTCCCACCAACAGTGTAGGAGGGATCCCCTTTCTCCACATCCTCTCCAGCAATTGTTGTTTCTTCCCTTGCCAATTTTTGCCATTCTAACTGGTGTAAGGTGGTATCTTAGTGTGGTTTTGATATGAATTTCCCTGATGGCTAATGATTTGGAACATTTTTTCATGTGTCTGTTAGCCATTTGTATGTCTTCATTGGAAAAGTGTCTGTTGATATCTTATGCCCATTTTATGATTTGTTTATTTGTTTTTGCATATTGAGTTTGAGAAGTTCTTTGTAGATCTTGGATACCAGTCTTTATCTGTAGCATCATTTGCACATATATTCTACCATTCTGTGGGCTGCCTCTTAGTTTTTTTGACTGTTTCCTTGGCTGTGCAGAAGGTTTTTATCTTGATGAAGTCCCACAAGTCCATTTTATCTTTTGTTTCTCTTGCCTTTGGAGATGTGTCATGAAAAAGGTTGCTTTGGCCGATGTTGTGGAGGTTGCTGCCTATGTTCTCCTGTAGGATTTTGATGGATTCCTGTCTCACATCGAGGTCTTTCATCCATTTGGAGTTTATCTTTGTGTATGGTGTGAGAGAGTGGTCAAGTTTCATTCTTTTGCATGTAGCTGTCCAATTTTTCCAGCACCATTTACTGAAGAGACTGTCTTTTTTCCACCAGATTTTTTTTTCCTGCTTTATCAAAGATTAGTTTCCCAAAGAGCCAAGGGTCCATTTCTGGGTTCTCTATTCTGTTCCATTGGTCTATGTGTCTGTTTTTGTGCCAGTACCATGCTGTCTTTGTGATCACAGCTTTCTAGTACAGCTTGAAATCTGGCATTGTGATGCCCCCAGCTTTGTTTTTCCTTTTCAACAGTTCCTTGGCGATTCGGGGCCTTTTCTGGTTCCATACAAATTTAAGGACTATTTGTTCCAGTTCTTTGAAAAATGTCCTTGGTATTTTGATCGGGATAGCATTGAAAGTGTAGATTGCTCTGGGTAGCATGGACATTTTAACTATGTTAATTCTTCCAATCCATGAGCATGGAATATTTTTCCATCTTTTTGTGTCTTCCTCAATGTCTTTCAAGAGTGATTTATAGTTTCTAGAATATAGATACTTTACGTCTCTGGTTAAGTTAATTCCAAGGTAACGTATGGTTTTTGGTGCTATTGTAAATGGGATGGATTCCCTAATTTGTCTTTCTTCAGTCTCATTATTTGTGTATAGAAAAGCAACTGATTTCTGAGCATTGATTATGTATTTTTATTACTGAATTGCTCTATAACTTCTAATAGTTTGGGCGTGGATTCTTTTGGGTTTTCCATATAGAGTATCATGTCATCTGCGAAGAGAGACATTTTGACTTCTTTGCCGATTTGGATAGCTTTTATCCCTTTTTGTTGTCTGATTGCTGTTGCAAGGACTTCTAGTACTATGTTGAATAATAGTGGTGAGAGTGGGCATCCTTATCGTGTTCCTGATCTTAAGGGAAAGGCTTCCAGCTTTTCCCCATTGAGAATGATATTTGCTGTAGGCTTTTCATAGATGGTTTTTATGAGATTGAGGAATGTACCCTCTATCCCTACACTCTGAAGGGTTTTAATCAGGAAAGAATGCTGTATTTTGTCAAATGCTTTTTCTGCATCTATTGAGAGAATCATATGATTTTTAATTTTTCTTTCTGGATAAAATCTAAGACACCGATCGATTTGCAAATGTTGAACCACCCTTGCATCCCAAGATGAATCCCACTTGGTCATGATGGATAATCCTTTTAATGTATTTTTGGATTCTATTAGCCAGGATCTTGTTGAGGATTTTGGCGTCCATATTCATTAGGGAAATCAGTCTGTAATTCTCCTTTTTGATGGGACCCTTTTTGCACCCTTTTTTTATAGGGACCTTAGGGATGTGGGCTTCTTGATTTTTCAGCCTGCCTTCTGGGGGAGGGACCTGCCACACCGATACTCAGGCAACCCTGTTTGGGTAGATTCTCTGTGTCCCCTGGGCGGGAGATGGGATGAGCCTGTATTTCCAGGCTGTGAGCCAGTATTTCCAGGCTTTTTTTCTCTAGCAGCTTTTTTTCTCTAGCAGCTTTCCCTGGCGGTTTGCTGTGCCTCTTCTGAGAGTCAAAGCAGCAGTGGCTGAATCTCAGCCTCTGTCTCAGAACAGAGGGATTGCGGACCGTTCTCCACTGATGATCTGGCCACTTTAACTCTGTTTCCATTGGTGCTGCTCCACCCTCCAGCGTCCCAGGATGTGCGTCCCACAGCCGGTCCCACACCCGGCGTCCCAGCCCTCACTTCCAGGGCCAGCGCGTCTCTGTCCTTTGTGTTTCTAACACCGCCAGCCACCCCCGTGTGCTCCCGGAGCTCCCAGTCTCAGTCTGTTTCCAGTGAGCACATCGGAGTTCCAGAGTTCCGTGAGAAGTCTGGTGGCGTGTTTCCCGGCTCACGGTCTCAGTCTGCTCTCTCGCGGGTGCCGGTCCGTGAGTCCGCCCGCTCCCCCGTGCAGGTGGCTACCGCTTCCCGGCACCCGAACGTGGCAGCTCCCTCCCTCTTCCGTTTATCTTCCGATATCTGTGCGCGGTTTCATGGCTCTCCGCTTCGTACCTCAATACTCAGCGCTGGAGATGTTCATTTGTAGAGATCCAGATGTATCTTCCTGCGTCTCATGCTGATTCCGTGCATGTTCAGGCTGGTCTGGTACCTATTCAACTTGATTCAGGGGACCGGCTGAAAAAGGGGTCCCTACTCCTCTGCCATCTTAACTCCCCCCCCAAAAAAATCCCACCTGTTTTGTTTCTTAAATTCCACATTTGAGTGAAATCATACGGTATTTGTCTTTCTCTGACTGATTTATTTCATTTAGCATAATACACTCTGGTTCCATCCAGGTTGTTGCAAATGGCAAGATTTCATTCCTTTTGATGGCTGAGTAGTATTCCATTGTATATGTGTATACCACATCTTTATCCATTCAACTGTTGATGGACATCTGGGCTCTTTCCGTATTTTGGCTATCGTGGACATTGCTGCTATAAACATTGTGATGTATGTACTCATTCCAATCACTGTTTTTATCCTTTGGATAAATACCTAGTAGTGCAATTGCTGGGTTGTAAGATAGTTCTATTTTTAGCTTTTTGAGAATACTCCATACTCTTTTCCAGAGTGGCTGCACCAGTTTGCATTCCCACCAACAGTGTAAGAGGGTTCCCCCTTCTCCACATCCTTGCCAACATCTGTTGTTTCCTGAGTTGTTAATTTTAGCCATTCTGACTGGTGTGAGGTGGTATTTCATTGTGGTTTTGATTTGTATTTCTTGGATGACAAGTAATACTGAGCATTTTTTCATGGATCTGTTAGCCATTTGTGTGTCTTCTCTGGAGAAATGTCTATTCATATCTTCTGCCCATTTTTTGACTGCATTTTTTTGTATTTTGAGTGTTGAGTTTGATAAGTTCTTTATAGATTTTGGATACCAGCCCTTTATCTGATAGGACTGACTGATGTTTTGACAATGTTAATTTTGTTAATGTGGAGGTCAAACTTAAACATTCATTTGATATATTCCTGTTAAAATATTCTAATAATAGTTCTCTGTCCCAGAAGTAGATGATTCCCTTGAAGTACTAAGGATAATCTTCATGAAGACAAGGGTTTTTGTCTTGGTCACTGGTTTAAAAGTCTTCTTGGTCAATCAAGTATAGTAGAGACTTCCAGTGCTCACATATACTCTGTTGCATTAATGGGTGCATTAGCTTCCACACCCCAAAGCATGGTCTCATGGCTGGTTCAAGTCAATTGCTATAGAGGAAAGTGATGTGCATCCATTCTAAGGGAAAAATATTTGCTGGCTGTATACCACCAGTTATTCTTTACCCTGTTTCAATAATTATGGAGACAGGCTGGTGTTGAGATAATGAAGTTAAAAGATTAACAAAGCCTGAAATGAGAGTTACACATCAGAGAGTTGCCTGGGAGATTTGCATAAGTGAGAAGTGAAATTTCATAGTGTTAAGCCACAAAGATTTTGAGATTTGTTATTATTGTTGTTGTTTTTACTTTTTTTTCATAAGATAATATAGCATATCCTATCATTACAAGGTTCTAAAATAGTGCTTGACACATATAAGCATGTGTTAGTTTTCTATTGATGCATTGCCATAAACTTGATGGCCATAAACTTGATACCTTGAAACAATATTCATTCATTAGATCACCGTCAACAGGTCAGAAGTTCAGCATGGATTGGATTGGTTCTCTGTGCAGGGTATCATATGGCTAGTATCGAGGTGTAGACCAGGTTGAGCTGTCATCTGGAAGGTCTCGGAGAAAATTAAATGGAAAGCTCATTCTGTTGGAAGAATGCAGTTTCTTGTGGCTGTAGTACTAAGGTCCCTATTTTTTTGATAACCGTCAGTCAGGATCATTCACATCCTTTTCCATGTGGCCCCTCCATCTTCAAATCAGCAATAGTGCATCAGATATTTCTTGTACTTTAAATCTCTGAATTTCCTTTTATCTGATCTTTAGATGTAGATTTAAAGGGCCTATGTGATTCAAACCCACATGAATAATCTCCTTTTTAATTAACTCAAAGTCAACTGATTAGTGTGTTTAATTCCATCTGCAAAATCCCTATTGCCATAGAATGTAACATAACCACAAGAGTTATACTTCAGCACATTCACAGGGTCCACCTATACTCAGGGAGTGATATTATTTAAGAGAGACGGTCTTTGGGGATTATTTTAGTATCTTGTTTACTACAAAGTACTTGGAGATTTTTAGTTGGAAGAATAAATGAATGAATGATGAGCAAATAGATGTATGACCATGTACAAAGAAATCAAACAGGGAAAGCATATGGACAGATACACATACAAACATACAGCTGCACACATAAACCTGTGCATGCATACATATAAAATGCAGTCAGAATGATTACTGTAAAATGATTTTGTATTAAACAATATTGCATAGAAATCCCTACCCACAGATATTTTATAGTTAATTTGAGAATGTAAGAAAATACTACCTTATGTAGAATCATCTTTCTGATTTCCTGCTCTGAGAGTCTTTTCCAAGACTGCATACAAGTCCCAAAGTGGTTTTTCCTGTTAATCATCCAGGTCTTATATAAAAGTCACTTTTATAGATCTTTCTGAACCCCATTATTAGACTCAGATCCTATGAAGTTATATCATAATGCTCTGGGCATTTGATCTTAAAACTATCAGGCTCTTGACATGACTTCTTAATCTTCTGCTCACCACTTTATTCTTAACCTTAGCACATTGTATTTATGGGGTAAATCATGTTTTAATCCTTATAAAGCCTTGCCTTGCTGCCCTTTTCCTCACTCCCATAATCTTAGCTCTTCGTTTCCTGAGGTCTTATGTAATTGCTACAACAGTGCTATTTTTCTTCTCTTAAATGGACTGTATGTTCTTTGAAGGCAGATAATATATTTTTCCCCCTTGACTTTCCACAGGATCCAACATTATCATTATACAACACGGAGAATTCTCTGGAAAGTTGTTTTTCAGTGGATCACTGAGCAAGGTGGTATTTACCAAAGCAAAGTTCATAGATCAAGATAGTAAATAAAATGGTATACAAGTTGTTAATTATGAATAAAAGGCAAATTGGTAAGAGAAGTCAGAAAATCTGTATAGGCTAGTTACCAAGGAAGAGATTTTGTAGATATACGTAGATACTTATAAATCAGAGAGAAGACATTTTTTTTTTAAGTTATCCATCTGAAAAGCTCCTGGTGCTCAAAGCTGGAAAAATTAAAGGAGCAAAGTAAATAATGCAACACTGGATTCTAACTCAAAACATAAAGCAAATATACATGAGTCCATATTGATTTAAATAAATGCCTGAATGAATGAATGAATGAATGAATGAATGAATAGGGAAAAGGGACAAATCTTCTTTATACAGTATTTCTAAATAATAGGTATTTCCTGCCTCCTGAGAGGTGGAGTTGAATTTCCTTCTTGAGTATGAGTTGGACCTAAGTACTTGCAGCCAAAGAATATACTATGCAAAGGGAAAACATAGTAACTTTATAGTGGAAAGCCCAAAAGTCACTTCTATAATGGAGTTATCAGGTTAACATCACCAGTGATAAGGCATGTTAATGTCATATACCCCTGTTGTAATGTGGTGAAAAAGCACTTCACCTCCGATTTTTTTGCCCTTCAAACCTATCATGCCAGTTGAATTATGAGAAATTGAAGGACATTCTTCAAAGTAAATAGTGTTCTTCAAAATTCTTAAGGTCACAAAACACGTGGAAAGACTGTGTAACTGTTACAGATGAGAGGAGAACAAGGAGATGTGTGGTATCCAGTGTGGTATCTTGATTTGGATCCAGGAACAGGAAAAGGACATTATTGGGAAGACTGGTAAAATCTGAATGGAGTTCATAGCTTAGTTAATGCTAATAAACTAGTTTTGAAAAATGCATGATGATCATGTAAGATGTTGACATCAGGGGACACTTGTTGAAGGGTATGTGGAAATCTCTTTACTCTCTGCAACGTTTCTATAAATCTAAAATGATTCCAAAATAAAAAGTTAAAAATTTTTCTAAAACAATGTACCTTCATATCTAACTATATCTATATATTATAAAAATCCATCATCTAACCCAGGAAATTTGGATCCAAAACACTAACTATGAAGGTCTATAGTTAACAATCTTAATTCTGAAAAGTATTCTTCTTAAGTAGTAGGTAAATATGACTTTGAGAACTATTAGAAGCAGACACTCTGTAAATGCTCACTGATAATCATATAGTTTATAGTTTCTTGTTAAAAAAAACTTACTCAAAATCTTCCTCTAATAAAAGGAAATAAAAACACTTATGCATACATAAGCATACATACAGAGGTAAATCAAATAACGTAATTATACAAACAGGAGCTCAGACATCAGACTCACTGAACTGAAATCTCAATTTATCATAGCAGCAATGTGCTCATTCTGCAAGCCCCAGATTCATTATCTGTTAAGTGGGGATAATAATATTTCTGACATTACAGTATTATTCTGGTATATAAATGGAATAATACATGTGAAGTACTTAGTATTGGCTCATGGTAAGCACCTATTCAATGGTTAGCTATTAGTATTAGTTTCGGCATTTAATATGGGTCTACCCGGAAAATGAAATGTTCCATTTCCTTGTAGAGTAAGAGTGGGAATTAACATGCATTGAGCAACTACTGAATGCCAAGTACTCTGCTAAATATATTCTCACTTAATCCTTTTCACAAACATATAAGTTGATATATCTCCATTATATGCATAAGAGACAGTGGCTTCAGCAGTTTAAGTGACTTGTCCAAATTTAGAATAGCATTAGATAAAAGAGCTGGATGTTTCATTCAACCTGCATCACTCTAAAATCCATGTATACAATGGCAAGTTTCATTCACTGGCAATTTTCATTATTTATGGGTTCAAGGTAATTAGATTAAATAAAAAGTAAGAACAGGTAGAACTATGACTAGCATGCAAAATACCCTCTTAATAAAAGTCTGTTTGTATTTTTAATTCATAAGTGTTAATATAGCCCAAGGAGAAAGAATCCTGTTTTTACATTAAACTATCTTTCTATCTGATCAAATAGACTTTCAGCTCCATAATTTGTTTCAGAAATTCTTAATATTTTTGTCTTCATAGTCTAGCTTTGCTGTGTTATAAAATAATTTTTAGAGCTTGGATTCTTGTCATTTATGGAATTATCTTCCTTTTAAAAATCTAATTGTATTAAGTCCATAAAAAATAAAGAATACATGTCAGAAAGCATAAAAATATTTAGACTAAAACACAATAAAATCTTTATAGATTGCAAAAAACATTTTTTTTCTAAAAAGAGACTTTATCTTATAGAAAACAGATAAATATGCCATTAAATAGATTGCTTGAGTTGCATATGCCTCATAACTAACAAGATTACTTAGAAAGTATGGAAAATACTTTAATGATAAAACTGACTTGTTCTGAGAATGTATGCAAGATTTGCAAGTTTATGTAACAGAGTGGCAGAAGCAGTAGGTAGGATATGAAGAGAGATGGATCTCTGGAAGTTCTTTCTAGTGCCCAAATTCTCAAAGTGCTATCTATATATGATTGAATAGCCCACGGCTTTTCAAGCATTTTCCCCCCAGGGGTTCAACCAAGATAGTATTCATAATAGGTAAGCCCTTGTTCTGCAAGATCTGCTGCCCCCTTCCCATGGGCTCCTGGATGGTCAGTGGAGTTCACAGGATTTGTTTCCCACATTTCAAGGACAAGTCCTTTGTCTACAACATGAATGGTGTTACTTTATCTTCTTCTTCTCAGGCTCCCTCTGGAGAGATCTGATGCTAAAATTTTGACTTCTTTTTAAGCCCACCATGAGTGAACTAACCTCTTAGCATCTCCTGAAGACAGGCTATAGGAAAACGTTTTGATCAGCGTTCTGTGTTATATGTTATGTGGGAACCATACTATTTATGCCACTGACATACTATAGTTTATTATTCAAAGTGGCATTTAGCTCTTTATATATAGAATATATATATATATATATATAGTATAAATTTTACTCTTTATATATAGAATATATATATAGTATAAATTTTAATATATATATATATATATATATATATATATATATATATATAGTATAAATTTTACCAAAAGGACAGATCCAAGAATCACCCATCTTATCCAATGGGTAGGATTTTATTATCAGATCACCTGCATTTTCCTAACCCTGTTGATTTTGGATGAATCCAATAACAGGAAACTCCTGATGAAGGAAATAAGGAGTTTCCTGTTGTTGAATTCATCGAAAATGAAGAGATGGACAGCATCATTTAGACAATGTCAACCAGCAGAAGGAGGACCATGGGACTTGCTTATAAATTAACACACTTACCCCTTTTCTTTATTTTTCCTTGCCACCACAATACATTGAACATGCTTACCCTTGAAGAAAGAGGATTCTCTCCTTCCCACAGTAATACAATAAATGAACCAAATCTTGAAGAAAGGGGAGACAGGTGGTTCCTTAGGCAGATCAAAGTTAGTCTTCCCCTTTCTCTCTCCATTCAATCAGTCACCATTCTGAGGAATTTTTATGAGGAAATGAGATTTAAATCAGCTTATCCTATGAATTTCAAAGGATGATGTGTTTGCTTGTCTTGTCCTTTTCCCTGTCATTCCAGTGCTGCCTTTCTTTACACCAGAGTTGAAATACACTGCTTCTTGATTTTTCTTCTCCATTGCTGTTCAGTATCTAATACTTTTCCTTCACCCTCACAGGTTTGCCAGGGGCTCCTGATGTGACCATCATTTGGTATTGCTGGCCACTCCCCCTCAATGGAATACTGCTTCATCTGCAGAGCCAAAAAGCTGATGTGATACAGACAGGTCACCTTTCTACTCTATTTTCTTATTTCTTTATTCATGACAAGTTCATCACTCAAGAAGCTTTGCGTGCATTTCCTATTGATTTTTTTGAAGGATTAGAGTAATTTAATAAACTTGTTATAAAGAAATAGAAGAATTAAAATTGTAGGCAATATGACATTTTTTACCCTCCTAAAGGCAAATACCTTAGGAGATTGAAATGGAGATTTAAGCAGTGAAATAGATTTCATTTAGAAAGTAAAACTTTAATAACAAAGAAATTATTGTATTAGTGAGGTATAAGGGTGAAGTTAATGAAAATAATATAGAAGATGAATATTTGCAAGTCTTCAGTGTGTCAATGAGTACATTTTTAGAATTTATTACTATTCATATTTTTAATATTTCATGAAAACTATAAACTATTTTCAGAAACATGCATGAAATCTCACAATTTCAAGATTGTATCAGTCTTTTTTTCCACTATAATTGTTGAGGATGCCATTGGCTACAAGAGAAAAGACCAAATTAAAGTAATGTAAATAGTAAGAAAAAAATTATTGTCATACTTAACGTTAGGTTCCAAGATTGGCGATACAGTCACTCAAAATATCACTATGGACATTAATACCTTTTGTCTTTCTTCTCTGTCATCCTTGGCATATCAATTTACACTTAGACTAGCCTTCTTCATGGATACAAGATAGATGCTTTGTTCCCGAAATAACATCCAGATCCAACAAAAGACCCAGCTAAAGAACAATGGTGTGTCTCTTTTATCAGGGAAGAAACCTTTCCTAAGAACCACTCTTCTCGGGGCGCCTGGGTGGCACAGCGGTTGGGCGTCTGCCTTCGGCTCAGGGCGTGATCCTGGCATTGTGGGATCGAGCCCCACGTCAGGCTCCTTCGCTATGAGCCTGCTTCTTCCTCTCCCACTCCCCCTGCTTGTGTTCCCTCTCTCGCTGGCTGTCTCTATCTCTGTCAAATAAATAAAATCTTTAAAAAAAAAAAAAACAAAAACCACTCTTCTCCAGCAGAGTGCTTCATTTCATGTTTAATGGTTAGGTTTGGTTCACATATCCATTCTTAAACCAATCTATTAGAAGAGGAATTGAATTTTCATTGAGGAGATAGGATGATCCATATAGAACTTTGCTAAAATTGAAACACAATTGAGACACTGTCAGCCAAAAACAAAAAAGAAATAGTGATCAAGATTGAATTGGCATCAAAGTGTTACTGTTAGGCCACATAGAGACTGAATATTGTGGACACTAGTTTAAGAAACCCCTGCCAGGAAGTTAACACATTGGAGTCTATATTGGACATCATGCTGAACAAAACCCACATTTAAAAGATCAGCCCAGAAGGAGAAATGAAACAAGGAGATTGACAAAAAATAGAGCAATGAAAGGAAATCAGACTGAACAAAATCTCTCAACCCCAAAGTGAAGAGAGTTTCAGAAGTGAGGGGGCAAGTCTTCAGATAAAACAGTTATCTGCTTCAAATGCTTCCGATATGACGACTGTGTGCAGAAGGAAGAATTTACTCCAATCCTGCCAGATTAATGAAATGTTCCCTTCCTCACATTGTTGGAGGTATGAAGTTTCACTTTTGAACTACCCAAGAAATAGTCACTCTCTTCAAGGAAGGGACCTCTACCTACTGCTTTACTCTTCACTATTGGGTGTCACATACATTCTAGTTATATCCAACTTACATCATTGGGTCAGAACAGGAATGAATGCTCTCTCTTCTTTATCAGGTTTATTTAAACTCTAGTCATTACTCAGAGACTATTGTGAGTCCCTATTCTCTGTATACCAATTCTGAAATGAGTTGCATTTCCCAGTGAAGCTTTCTTTAACCAGTGCAGACCATGTTCTTTTCAAGGTAGCGTCGAAGTTGAGAATTTAAATGAGACTGACGTGGTTTTGATTCTCTCCTATAATAACTGTGATCTTAGCTCAATACATTGTCTTGGTCTCAGTTTCTTCATTTGTAAATTGGAGATTCAAAATTCATCTTTCATAGGAGGGATGTTTTATAGATTTAAGTTAGATACTGCATGTAAAGTACCTGGTACACTGCCTGACACAGTAAATTTTCAATAATCGTCATTAATAAACAAAATCTAGTGCATTTATTTTTTTTATTTATTTTTTTTAAAGATTTTATTTATTTATCTGACAGAGATAGAGACAGCCAGCGAAAGAGGGAACACAAGCAGGGGGAGTGGGAGAGGAAGAAGCAGGCTCACAGCGGAGGAGCCTGATGTGGGGCTCGATCCCAGGACCCTGGGATCATGACCTGAGCCGAAGGCAGACGCTTAACCGCTGTGCCACCCAGGCGCCCCCCAAATCTAGTGCATTTAAGCACAATTTGCTACTTTCCTGTTTTCTGTTATTTATCTTCTATTTCTTTCAAGCCCTATTAGTTTCACAAATGTAAGTTCATCTCTAGCTAAAATGTATGGATCCGCACAGCTAAGGGAAGTAGTTCTCATGCTTTACTGTGCACAATAATCACATAGAGACCTGATTAAAATGGAGATTTTTCTGTCTGTCCCTTGGAGAATTTGATACAGAATGGTATAGTTTGTGATCAGAACATGCATGTTTAACACATTATCCAGGGGATTCCAATAAATTAATCCATGGGTGACATGTAGAGAAACATGATCTTATACTCGAATGGGATAGAGAGCATGCTTTAATTAAAACTTGCTTAGAGGAATATAGCAATGAACTCAAGATTTTTTCAGTTATGTGATGTATAAGCTGCATAGTCTTAAATTTATTACTTAAAATGAGAATCAAGAAGATAATCATCCTTTCATAGGTGAAATTGATTTATATATGTTAAAATAATGTACAAATATGTGTTAATGCAATTCTAACCTCTTTGAAGAAAGTTTTCTTTGTGCCACCCAATTATACTTGGAATATAGTAAACATTCAATAATTATTTACTTATCTATTTGATTTACCATCACAACTAAAGAAGAGAAACTTCTCTTAAATAGTAGTTATCTTCTTTTAAATAATAGTTTATATTCAAATGTGATTATATTCCACATCAAAGAAATGCATATTGTGTAAATATCCCTGTGTGGAATGATCCTTGAGTGTAGTCTTTAGTGGTTTGCTTGGTTTCTTTTATAAATGCAGACCAATAGCCTTTCCAACACTTCTCTAAAATATTAATAACCATTTTTATAGGTTTTCTTAACCAATCATAGAAGCAAAGACAATAGAAAGTTAATATAGTGAGTAGGTCATACATTCCCTCCTGGGACACATTATCCTCTGCATTACATTTGTTCAACTCTCCAGGGCTACATTTTTCCAATAATGTGCTTGGATAGTTCCATTATCATCCAAGGTAGTTGAACATTAATGAATCACTCAGCATAGGAAGAATAATGTTCCATATCTTTCTGCATTTTCTAGGAATTCATCAAACAGTAGTTGGGCAAGTATAAAAGGATCTTCTTTAAATAGTCATTCTTATTTTTGACCTGGCTTGCCTGTATGCATTAGTGTGCAAGTTACTATTAAATGCATTGGATTTTTAAGATAGCTTCTCCATATGAGAAATATGGATTTTCATTATAGTGTTTTCTTTGAATGTGGACAATTAACAGTGATATATTTTATTTTCTCCTTTTCAACTGCACTATGTGTACAAACCAGATAAAAGAAAGCAAGGTAAAATCTCTGGGAGTCCAGACAAATGCAGCTGAGGAATGGAATTTGTGTTTAATTAACCAGACAGAACTTGCTTTGTAGCACTCTATGTATCGAATAGGATCAGTTTAGGAAACAACTCCCATTGTAACATTATTTTATGTTTTCAGATTGCAATCCTGAGTTCCATTTAATATACAAATCAACATATTCTTTGACGAAGGATGGTATGTGATATTTGTTTGGCCAAAGAATGCAGCTAGTGTTTGCTACTGTGAGAGTTTCCCAGATGTCTCATGGAGATCAAGATTTCTCACAGAAATTTGGAACATTTTTGGAGCAAGATTATGTTTACACATATGTGGTTGGCATATTTTGAGGGTAGCCCTCAAAGATTCCTGCTTCTTGGTATTTGCACCTTTGTAAAATTTCTTCTCTTTGATTGTCAACCAAACCTAAAGATTTGCTTTTTACAAGGAAACTATGACTGAGATGATGAGATATTATCCTTTTTTTCCCAAGTTCTTATTTAAATTCTAGTTAGTTAATATATAATGTAATTTTGGTTTCCAGATGTAGAATTTAGTGATTCATCACTTAATATACATTACCCAGTGCTCATCACAAGTGCCCTCCTTCATACCCATCACCCACTGAGCCCATCCTCCACCTTCCTCCCGCCATCAACCCTCAGTTTGTTCTCTATAGTTAAGAGTTTGTTTCTTATTCTGTCTCTCTCTTTTTCCCTTTGCTCATTTGTTGTTTTTGCAATTACACATATGAATGAAATCACACGGTATTTGTCTTTCTCTGACTGACTTATTTTGCTTAGCATAATGCTCTCTAGCTCCATCCATGTTGTTGCAAATAACAAAATTTCATTCTTTTTTATGGCTGGATAATATTCCATTGTGTATATATACCACATCTTCTTTTCCATTCATCAGTTGATGGACACTTGGGCTGTTTCCATAATTTGACAATTGTAAATAATGCTACTATAAACATCAGGTTGTATGTATACTTTTGAATTAGCATTTTATATTCCTTGGCTATATACCTAGTAGTGCAATTATTGAATGTAGGGTAGTTCTATTTTTAACTTTTTGAGGAAACTCCATACTGTTTTCCAGAGTGGCTGCACCAGTGTGCATTTTCACCAGCAGTACAAGAGGGTTCTCCTTTCTCCACAATCTCACAAACACTTGTATCCTGTGTTGTTTTATTTAGCCATTCTGATGTGGTATCTCATTGTGGTTTTGATTTGTATTTCCCTAATGATGAGTGATGTTGAGCATCTTTTCATGTGTCTGTTGGCCATCTGAATGTCATCTTTGGAAAAATGTCTATGTCTTCCACCCATTTCTTAACTGGATTGTTTGTTTGTTGGGTGTTGAGTCTGATAAGTTCTTTATAGATTTTTGGATATTAACCCTTTATCAGATATATCATTAGCGAATATCTTCTCCCATTCCACAGGCTGCCTTTTAGTTTTGTTGATTATTTCCTTCACTGTGCAGAACCTTTCTATCTTGATGAAGTCCCAATAGTTCATTTTTTTAGTTTGATTTGGCCAATGTCAAAGAGGTTGCTGCCTGTGTTCTCCTCCAGGATTTTAATGGTTTCCTGTTTCACATTTAGGTCTTTCATACATTTTGAATTTATTTTTATGGATGGTGTAAGAAAGTGGTCCAGTTTCATTCTCTTTCATGTTGCTGTCCTGTTTTCCCCAATGTCATTTGTTGAAGAGACTGTCTTTTTTCCATTGGATATTCTTTCCTGCTTTGTCCATGATTAGTTGATTGATTTGAAGATCTTGAACCACCCTTACAGCCCAGGAATAACTCCCACTTGATCATGGTGAACGATTCTTTTAATGTACTGCTGGATTTGATTGGCTAGTATTTTGTTGAGAATTTTGCATCCATGTTCACTGGAGATATTGGCCTGTGATTCTTTCTTTTAGTGGGGTCTTTGTCTGGTTTTGGAATCAAGGTAATGTTGGCCTCATAGAATGAGTTTGGAAGTTTTCCTTCTATTTCTATTTTTTGGAACAGTTTGAGAAGAATAGGTATTAGCTCTACTTTAAATGTTTGATAGAATTCCTCTGGGATTCCATCTGGCCTTGGACTTTCATTTGTTAGGATATTTTCCATTATTGATTCAATTTCTTTGCTGGTTATGGTTCTGTTCAAATATTCTATTTCTTCCTGTTTTAGTTTTGGTAGTTTATATGTTTCTAGGAATGCATCCATTTCTTCCAGATTGCCTAATTTGTTGACATAAACTTTTTCATAATATTCTCTTATAATTGTATTTCTGTGGTGTTGGTTGTGATCTTTCCTCTTTAATTTATGTTTTACTTATTTGGGTCCTTTCTCTTTTCTTTTTGATAAGTCTGTCTAGAAGTTTATCAATTGTATTAATTCTTTCAAGGAACCAGCTCCTAGTTCTATTGATCTGTTCTACTGTGTGTGTGTGTTTGTGTTTTTTTTTTTTTGTTTTTTTTTTTTTTTTGGAATTATTTCTGCTCTAGTCTTTATTATTTCTCTTCTGCTGGCTTTAGGCTTCATTTGTTGCTCTTTTTCTAGCTCATTTAGATGCAAGGCTAGGTTGTGTATTTGAAGTTTTTCTTGCTTCTTGAGGTAGGTCTGTATTGCTATATACTGCCCTCTTATGACAGCTTTTGTTGCATCTAAAGGTTTTGGATAGTCATGTTTTCATTTTCATTTGTTTCCATGTATTTTTATTTTATTTCTTCTCTAATTTCCTGGTTAACACATTCATTCTTTAGTAGGAAGTTATTTAACATCCATGCATTAATGGTCTTTCCATTCTTTTTTTTTTTTGGTTGACAACAATTTTCATAGTATTCTGGTCAGAAAATATGGATGGTATGATCTCAATCTTTTTGCACTTGTCGAGGCCTGATTTGTGACCCATATGTGATCTATTCTGGAAAATGTCCTATGTGCACTCAAAAAGAATATGTATTCTGTTGCTTTAGGATGAATTTTTCTATCTGTTAAGTTCATCTGGTTCAGTGTTTCATTCAAAGCCATTGTTTCCTTGTTGATTTTCTGCTTAGATGATCTGTCCATTGCTGTGAGTGGGGTGTTAAAGCCTGCCACTCTTATTGTATTGTTATCAATTAGTTCCTTTATGTTTGTTATGAATTATTTTATATATTTGTATATTTCCAAGTTGAGGGCATAAATATTTATAATTGCTGGAACTTCTTGTTGGATACACTCCTTTATTATGATATAGTACCCTTCTTCACCTCTTGTTATAGCCTTTGGTTTAAAATCTAGTTTGTCTAAGTTTGGCTACTCTGGTTTTCTTTTGAAGTCCCTTAGCATGATAAATTGTTCTCTATACCCTTGCTTTCAATCTGCAGGTGACTTTAGGTCTAAAATGAGTCTCTTGTGGGCAGCATACAGATGGGTCTTTTTTTTAAAGATTTTATTTATTTATTCAACAGAGATAGCCAGCGAGAGAGGGAACACAAGCAGGGGGAGTGGGAGAGGAAGAAGCAGGCTCACAGCAGAGGAGCCTGATGTGGGGCTCGATCCCATAACGCCAGGATCACGCCCTGAGCCGAAGGCAGGCGCTTAACCGCTGTGCCACCCAGGCGCCCCCCCCCCCTTTTTTTTTTAATCCATTCTGACCCTATGCTTTTCGATTAGAGTGTTTAGTCTGTTTATATTCAGAGTGATTATTGATAGATACAAATTTAGTGCCATTGTAATCCTTATTAAGTCGTTGATTCTGGAGATTTTCTCTAGTCCTTTCTAGTCTTTGTGGCTTTGGCTTTTTCCTTTCCACTCAAAGAGTCCCCCTGTAATATTTCTTGCAGGAATGGTTTAGCGGTCATAAACTTCTTTGGTTTTTGTTTGTCTGGGAAACTTTATCTCTCTTTCTATTCTGAATGACAGCTTTGGTGGATAGAGTATTCTTGGCTGCATATTTTTCCCATTCAGCATGTTGAATATATCATGTCACTCCTTTCTGGCCTGTCAAGTTTCTGTGGAGAGGTCTGCTGCTAACCTTATTTGTCTGCCCTTGTGAGTTAGGGATTTCTTTTTGCTTGCTGCTTTTAGGAATTTTTTCCTTATCTCTGTATTTTATAAATTTTGGTATGATCTGTCTTGGTGTTGGCATGCTTTTGTTAATTTTGATGGGAGTTCTCTGTGCCCCCTGGATTTGGATGTCTGTTTCCTTCTCCAAATTCAGTAGGTTTTCAGCTATAATTTCCTCAAATCTTCTGCCCTTTTCCCCCTCTCTTTTTTTTTCTGACACTCCTATGATACAAATGTTACTATGTTTTATGGAGTCGCCGAGTTCCCTAAGTCTACATTTGTGATCTCATATTTTACTTTCCCTCTTCTTTTGAGCTTCATTGTTTTCCATAATTTTGTCTTCTATATCACTTATTCATTCCTATGCTTCTTCCATCCTGTGGGTATTATATCCAGTCAGTTTCGCATCTCAGTTATAGCATTTTGTTTTGTTTTGGGTGGACTAGTTTTTAAGTCTTTTATCCCTGTGGTAAGGGATTCCCTGGTGTTTTCTATGCTTTTCACAAGCCCAGCTGGTATCTTCATAATTGTTGTTTTAAATTCTGGATCAGGCTTATTACTTATATTTGTTTCAATTATATCCCTGGCCATGGCCTCTTCTTGTTCTTTCTTTTGGTATGAATTCCTCCATCTTGGGCTTTTGTTTAGATTTCTGTCTTCTCTTTAAGAAAGCCTGTTATGTTTCCTACTCCTGAGAATAATGGCTTTATTAAGAAGAGGTCGTACACTGTCCAGGGCCTGGTGCTTCAGGAAGTGTTTCTGGTGTATTTTGTGTGCACTCTGTTGTTGTGTTTTAGCTCCTCTTTCCCTTAGGTCAGTCGTCTGTGGAAATTCTCCTTGCCTGCTGTGAGGAGTGTTTGGGCTTTGGCCAGAGTGTGGCAAGTTTTAACTAGGTGTGCTCTTGTCTATTTGTTAAGAGACCTGATGCTATTTCCCCTAAAGCAGAAGATTTGTAGCACTCTGTAGTCAATAGACTTGGTGCATGTGTGGGGTTTGTGCTGGTGTTCTGGGGGAGCCACCCACTGCATTTGTTCTCAGATACACTTGCCCTAGTATAAAAACACCTGCAGAGTGTGTGTGGGGGGGGGGGGCGAGGGGCAGGGCTTTGTGTAAGCAGTTTAGGCCACCACTGTTGACACTGTGCTGCTTACTGAAGTTATTTTATGCTGTGGGGTAGGGGAGGGAAATAGCACCAGCCCTCTCCTTCCTCCCCAGAGAGAGGAGTTTGCACCCACCACTGTGCAGGAAGCCTTTACAGAAGAACAATTTCCCTTGGTGTGTCCCAGGTGTCCCTCAGATCCCTGCTTTCACCCTGTGTCTGAGCCATCTACCTACCCAACAGAACAGTACACCTGTGTTTTATCCCAGGCAGGCTGGCTGAGTTTTAAAACTCTAAAATTTAGGAACTGGCATGGCATGGACCTACACTGGTCCTCTGGGGTAGGGTCTCACCATGCTGGGGCTGGTGCAGGTTTGTTCCAGAAGAGCAGTTGCACCAACACACAGGAGCTTGGAGTTTGAAGTAAAGCACAGCAAAAAGCCCATGTTCAGGTTAGCCACTCTCAGCAGGTGACTGTGCCCCTATGCTAAGGGTCAGGGGAGTGTAATGGCACCCAGTGGCTCTTTTTTTTTTTTTTTTTTTTTGTAGTAGGCTCTATGTCCAATGTGGAACTTGAACTCATGACCCCATGATCAAGAGTCACATGCTCTACTGACTGAGCCAAACAGGCCCTCCACCCATCGACTATTTTGTCCCCAGGGAGGCAATGCCATCTATCCCAGGTGTGCTCCAAGAATGGGGAACCATCTCCCAGTGCATGCCAGGGTATCCTCAGGTAGAACAGTCTGCCCTGGGCTATCTGCCCTCCTTCTCCACAGGGACACTACAGCACCCTTCAGGCTCCACACTGGCCACAGCACAGACCTCTAAAACTCCAGTCTTTGAGCTCCACTCATTCTAAAAACTCATGATAATAAGCTTTTCTTGTTTTCCTAGGCAATGGCTTTGGGGAAGTGTTTTCCTTGTGCAATCCTCTGTACACCAATCTCTCCCCAACCCTCCTCTCTTCATGATCAGGACTCCCTCCACTCTGCAACAGCCAAGATCCTTTTTACCCACTCAAATCACATCTCCACACCTCCTGCCTTCCATGATGTGGCTTCTTCTCTCCCTCTAGTTGTGCAATTTGTTCTGTCAGTCCTCAGATTGATTTCTTGGGTGTTCAGAATGATTTGATATTTATCTAGGGTCCTAGCCTAGAGTCCTCCTACTACTCTGACATCTTACCCACCAGTGAGATGTGAACTTTTTTTTAAAGATTTTATTTATTTATTTGACAGAGAGAGAGAGACAGCATGAGTTTGGGGGAGGGCCAGAGGGAGAGGGAGAAGCAAGCCCTCTGATGAGCAGGAAGCCTGATGTGGGGCTCAATCCCAGGACCCTGGGACTATGAACTAAGCCAAAGTCAGATGTTTAACTGACTGAGCCACCCAGGCACCCTGAGATGTCATTTTATTGTCTCTTTCTTCCTCTCTGTCACTTGATCAATTTGATAAAGCCAGTTATCATGTTATGGAATGACTTATGGAGAAAACTTAGGACAGCCTCCAGTCAACATAAATAGACCAGCCAACAACTGTGTCCTATAATCTAAAAGTCTAGAAGGAAGTGAATGAATCATGCCAACAACAGCTCATATGAATGAGCTTGGAAGGTAAATCTCTCCAATAGGAGACTGGAGATGCCTGTAGCTTTGGTCAAAACTTTGACAGTAACCATGTGAGAGATTCAGGACCAGAGGACCCAGCTAAATCATGCCCAGATTACTAACTCTCAGAACTATAAGGCCATAATTATTTCTTGCTTTAAGCCACTAAATTTTGTGATAATTTGTTTTCCAACAATAAATAACTAATATACTTACATATCACTGATAATATTCTAAATACAAATAACGTAAATTTAAAAAATATATACTTTATAATGTTCCTTTTTATTAAATGTTAATATTGTCAATTACAGTATAGATATTTTATGTATTTTTCAAGTGTGCAATATTTGGACAAAATGCCTATATTTATCAAATGATTCTCCTTTCCTCTAATATATTTTATGTTAAGAATATTGTAATATAGAAACATTTTTAAAATGTCCTCTCTATTTATGTTTTCCTAAAATATACTAAAATTGAATCTATATGACAATAAACAACCAGTTCTTTAGAACATGTGTAAATGTATGATAGATGTGGAGTTGAGGAGAAATCAATTATTTTATGTTTATAACTTCCTTAAAAGTCAAAATTTTGAATAATTTCAAAGGCATTTGAATTCCCTGTGTGGTTATAAGAACACAGTATATATTTGACATAATTTTGCAAACATTTTTATTTTCAGAACTCAAGGATCTCTATGAATATAGCCAACATAAAACATACAAAATACTAAAAATAATAACATTTAAAATACATGCTTATATACACACACAGAGGCAAAATTAATTTATTTAAAAATTTCCAAATATAATCTATCAACATTCTCATCTGGGGATGATTCCATAATGTGGAAAGTTATTGTTCACACAAATATAAATACTATTAAATTTAGATCAGATTAATGTCTATTTAATTAGTCTTGAATGTTTTATTCCTTATTCCAAAAAAATTCAATATCATTAAAAATGTTTATTGAGGTAAACCAAATTCTACCATAATATGCTCTTCAGCCAGCTTATATTAATTTAAACACACTACTATTAAAATAATAATAAAATAAATAAGATAATTGTTTAATTCAATTGAATAAAGTAACAGAATTTTTTTGTATTAAAAATAATGCAGATATACTGAAAATAGACTATAAGAATTCTCAGAAAGATATTTCACAATCATTTAATGTAAAGAAGGATGAGTCCTAAAGCCCATATCCAAATATTCAGAACTCTTTGTTTTCTTCTTTTGTTGTTTTGTGTTTTGAAATATGGAGTCCTCTCAACTTGTCTAAAGAATTAACAATATTTTGAATGAAGAAAACTATGTTGAACTATGGTTATAATTAGTTTATTATAAGATGTATATCTTATCTTATAACAATCTTTATTTTGAGAATTAATCAAGTTTTTAAATGGTGCCAGTAGACTTCTAAAACCTTTGCCACATTGATTTGGAGTGGAGGCATTGTTTGGGAGAGAGATTCTTCTTTTTAAAAAGCCATCGCTGAGCACATTGTTAGATTGTCCAAGTTTTTCTTTTGGGAAATCATCCCACTGCATTACATGTTAATTAATTTCACTTTGCTATAAAAAGTTAATTTCACATCTTTGCTTTAGACTAAAAAATAAATGTTAATATAGTATATTGTTATCTGAAGTATAGCCAGGATCAGGGCAGACAACCAGAGGATACATTTTTGTATCTCTGACATGACACTATGTATATGTTAGACTAGTCTTTTCATAAAGTGGAAAAAATTCAGATAAGTTTATATAAATAATAAAATTAAATTTTACTTAAATGTACATGTAATTTACCAAAGCATTAAAATAAACAGTTCTGGGACACCTGGGTGGCTCAGTCTGTTGAGCATCTGAGTCTTGGTTTTGGCTCAGGTCATGATCTCATGGGTCATGAGAGCAAACCCCTTGTGCCCTGTCAGTCAGCTTGAAGATTCCCTCTTTCTGCCCCTCCCCTGCACTCACACATACTATCCCTCTATCTAAGATAAATAAGTAAATCTTTAAAAAAAATAAAAAAAAATAAACACTTCCATTTCATCTTCTTAAAATTAGCAAAATCTAGAGCTTCATATTTGAGGATATATATATTTTTAAAAAATCAGCTTTATTGTTGAATTGTTTAAAGTTTATATTATATGGCAGAAATAAAACAAAATTAAAGAACTTTAGCCCCTGAAGTTAGACTTTGATTATATATTTTGTTATGCTACTATCTCTACCTTAATCAGATAATTCTTTTTAATTTGGCAAAATCACACCTTTTCATGCTGAGTTTCAGCTCTAACATTTATATTAATATATTTAATTTTTTCTCTGCTCCTTTATGCTAGTGTAGGGCCAGATATTAATTTAATTAATGTATCATTTGACTTTTTCCATACCATAAGTTAAAGTTTAGCATCCAAGTTCTAAATGTCTCCCCAATGGACACTTAATTTTAGTTTATAATTTATTAATGTCAATGGGCACTAATCCCTTCAAATATGTTAAGATGTTTTATGATCACAAAATTAATTCAGCCAGACACTAGAATTTCTCTGAAATTTATCTCACGAAAAAATAAAAAATGCCTACATTTCTGTGCTTTAGAAACTATATTTTCTGATTCATAAGATACTGCATCAGTTTTCTACCTCTTTTAGATTGTCCAGACTTAAATTTTTTTTTCTATAAGGCCAATGAGAAAAGGTGACATAACAGCATTTCGTCCTTTAGTGCTATCTATGATACCATTCCAAGTTTTTTCCCTTCTAAGCTTCTGTAAACCTTTCTAAACAAGACGTACCTGTACACAAGTACACACATACACATGAACAATTAAATGTGGGTGTTCTCTTTTAACAAATGCAGCATATAGGAGACAAAACCACAAGTGGAAAGCAGTCACAGTATGCATTACATAAAGATTGGGAACCTCAGGAAGAAGTACCCCTATACAGAGTGTACAAAGGAGGGCTCGATTTTTCCATCACACTTGCATAATGGAATATTGTCTCGAATATTGTGTCCCAAATATTGTTAATTTTAAAGTGATCAGCTGATATAGGGACTATTACAAACATTACACACATCTGTAAAGCGCTATCTCTTCACCAGCATTAAAAGGAAACATTGGTCTGAAGGTAGATAAAAGCATAAAATTAATTCATGTCACCTAAAGGGCACATACACACGAAGAAAGTAACCCATTCTACCGTGATTCTAGGAGTACAGCTTCATAGTTGTGGTCACATGATTTTATAATAAAAATTACACCATTTGTACCTGTTGGAAATTATTCCCTGGATTCCCATTATCTTTAGGATTAAATCTAAATCATTTAGCATTTTACCTGACTCCAAGCCTGGCATATCAGCTCAGGGGTCTCCTCTGTAGCTGCTAATTTCTCACTCTCTGGGTTCTGACTGTACTCTTTCCTGGTTCCTTGAAAATAAAAATCTTTCCTGCTTTACTGTGTCTGACCTGATATTTTCTAAATATTTTGCCTTCCCAAAACTCTACCTCTCTATTTATTATAATTTCTGCTCCTTGTTTCAGGTTTAAGTACAAATGCTACTCTTTTAGGGAGGCAGAGAACTCATTTACTGTCCTGTAAGGATGCAATTGCTCAGCCCACTATAGCTGTCTTTTCACAGCATTATCAGAAAGGATTGTAGCAGGTGTTTCCTGAAGTTTACTATATACCTTTTCCTCTTACCATTTCACCTTAACCTCATCTTTCCATCAGCAGAAACATTTCTATATGCTCAGCCCACTATAGCTGTCTTTTCACAGCATTATCAGAAAGGATTGTAGCAGGTGTTTCCTGAAGTTTACTATATACCTTTCCTCTTACCATTTCACCTTAACCTCATCTTTCCATCAGCAGAAACATTTCTATATGCTATGTCCATATATGCTATATGCTATGTTTAACACTATGTTAAAAGTGTGTATAACTTAAAAAAGAAAGGTTTTATTTTTTTTACTTTAAGTTTTGTTCATTTGTTTTTTAAATGGAAACATAGCTGACAACATACAATGTTACATTAATTACAGGTGAACAACACAGTGATTGAACAACTCTATATGTTACACTACACTCACCACAAGTCCGTCACTATATAATTCTATTATACAATACCATTGGCTGTATTCTCCATGCTGTACCTTTCATCCCCCTGATTGATCCATTTCATAACTGGAAGCCAATACTCCCCACTTCTCTTCATCCACTTTGCCCATCCCTCTATCCTTCTTTCCTCTGACGATCACCAGTTTGTCCTCTGTACTTCTGGGTCTGTTTCTGCTTCTTTTGTTGGTTAGTTTCCTTTTTTTGGATTCCACATGTAAGTGAAATTATATGGTTTTTATCTTGCTCTATCCAGTTTTATATTAGTCTCTTGACACAGTGAAAGATCTCGAGTGTCACATGATATTAAATTCCAAGTGCTATATGTTTTTGAACAACAAAACTTGCATTTCAAAGTTTGTTTTTTAATATAAACATTAAATATCTGAATAAAAAACCCTCAAACAAGAGAATCATTAGTATTGGAAAGAATGACAATTGATATAAGAGCAGTCTTCTACTCCAAATATATTTTAGAGTGGATTGGGGATGGTGGGATGATGAAATCATTTGTAAGGGTCACTGATGAAGGCATATACATTGGCTCTTTCCAGTGCCAAAAATTGTAGAATGAATGGTGAGGAGTATAGTAGTGATAAAAGAATAGTCTTAAAGTTTAAAAATCAAAGAGCAAAAGAAACACATTAGTCACATTTTTATTTGCACCTTTGGGGTAAGGCAAAATGGAATTCTTTGAATGGGATGATCTGAGTAAAAGAGAAATGACTTAGGGCAGATCTAAGAACTGAGGAAGTGAAATGACTTTATTCTCTTTCTACTTTAACCTCTTAAATGTATGCTGTTCCAGACAGACCAATGCAAAGAAATATTTTAGGTTCCCTTTTTTAAGAGAGGTACAGAGGTTGCCTGAAATTTTAAGAGCAGTTTCAAAAGTATCCCATGGACCAGAGCAAAATATAGGGGTATAGACATTTCAGCATGAGAATGAAGAAGACAAAGGTTGCACACTTCCCAGGCTCTAGCAACGATCATTTCCTATGAATAGTGGTGCAGATATATTTCCAAATGAGGCAGCATGATATGGAATTTTCTGTGGAAAGAGAAAGCAATGAGAAGGGGGAAAAAAGGCAATTATGAATAGAAGGAGTCAGAATTGACCAGCAATTGTGAATTGGAAGGACTATATTTTCTGCTGCCATAAAGTAAGAACCTTGCAAACCAGATAATAGTCTAGTTATAAAGAAAAAAACTTTCTGTTTAATATCATGTGAATTAGCTTGAGGCTATAACAACATACAGTAAACTGGGTTGCTTAAACAACAGACATTTCTTTCTCATAGTTTTGAAGTCCAGGAAGTTCAAGTTCAAGGATTGGCAGATTTGGTTCCTGGTTGAGGGCCCTATTCCCAGTTTCTTATGGCAGACTTCTCACTGTGTCCTCACATTGGGGAAATAGAGTGAGCTCTGTCCTTTTTTCTCCTTTTTAGTGTAAGAACACTAATCCTTCCATAGGGGCCCCACCCTCTTGACTTCATCTAATCCTAACTAACTCCCAAATGGTCCCACCTCCAAATATCATCACACTGGAAGCTAGAGCTTCAACATAGGAATTTTGGAAAGACCCAAACATTCAGTCCATAACACCATGTTCCTGCATTTTAAACACATAAATAATTAAATGTCTAGGTTTGCAATTAATTTATTAATATCTATCTCCTGTAATGGACCACAAATCCCTAATTCTTTGCACTTTGTTTGTAATACCATTAGAGCTTCTTCTTGCAAAAAGTAGGCATTCAATAAGTATTTGTTGAAAGAAGGAAGAAAAGTGAAAGGAAAAAAGAATATGAAGGAGGAAAGAAGAAAAAACAAAGGAAAGAAGGAATGAAGGAGGAAGGGTATGGAAAAAGAGCTGAAATTAAACAAGACTTCACTAGAACAGGGGCGCCTGGGTGGCACAGCGGTTAAGCGTCTGCCTTCGGCTCAGGGCGTGATCCCGGCGTTACGGGATTGAGCCCCACGTCAGGCTCCTCCACTGTGAGCCTGCTTCTTCCTCTCCCACTCCCCCTGCTTGTGTTCCCTCTCTCGCTGGCTGTCTCTATCTCTGTCAAATAAATAAATAAAATCTTTAAAAAAAAAAAAAAGACTTCACTAGAACAAGAAAGGCATTATACAGGCCCAGTTGGTGGTGATCTGGGATCCTGGAATGCAAATAATAAAAATGACTTTGAACGATCTTGTTAAATTATTTTACTTCATTTTTGTAAACAATAGAATATGTGAGAAGAAATTGTTGGACAATACATAAAGTTCTTACTTGTATGTCTTAGGAGAAAACTTTAAACTAGGGCAATAAATCCAGCATATTCATATTTAATACCAGGCTCTCATCTAATCCTCTAAGGGCTTGAATATGGCCTCTCCTCAAACATGTTAAATGCAAGCCATGTGTATCACTTTGGAGATATGAAGGAAACACCCGTCCTTTCTCTAAAGTGACTCATAATCTCATAAAAATGATTAATTATTTTACTCTAAATATCTCTATTGATTTCAATAGCATACTGGAAACCAATCAGATTTTATCAGCAGATGGAAAATTGGACTTTCCTTACTTTCCAGACTAAGAAATCTAATGAAGCTACAGGTAACTTTTCCCAAACTTCAAGGTAAGTGATATTGAAGGCTAGACACTTCCTCTTAACCTCATAACAGTCAGTATTCTAAAATACAATAAACCAAATTGGCCTAAAGAGTTTCGCTGTGCCATTGAATAAAGTCAAACTCTGTTTAAACATCACTAGCTCAAGGTAACCTCCCTGGTTCTCCAGAAGTGGTTCACATACATTCTCAGAAACCAGTGTTTTCTTTTTCACAGCACCCATCAAAATTGTGGTGTAATAATTAGCTCTTTATTTAACATCTTATTCTTCTCTGGCACGTACATTCTATGAAGCTATCCACAGTATTATTTTTTTCAGGTCTGTATTCACAGTACGTCTTAGGGTCTTCTATGTAATTGGTACATAGTAAATATTATTGAATATAAAAATAGTTTTGTAATTAATTAAACGAAGGAGAATCTATGGCTTGAAAATGAAGGAATCTAACCTGTGCAAGCTGTGGTCAAACAGAAGTTCATTGGAAGAATCCTGGTTTATCAGAGATGAGTAGAGAAACAACAGTCCTGTGGCTGGATACCATGGCAAACTAAAACCAAGGACCTGAATGTGGGCTGACATTTTTCTTTCATTAGTTATTTTTGGAAAGTTTTCTGTGCTAGCTTTATTTTCCTCTACTTCCCATTAACTACCTCTGCGTGGAAGAAATGTGGAAACCAGTGCTCAGGAAATAAAAATTTCATAGCATAGCAACCAGAAATGAATCACCAGCTTTTTCTTTAAGGCTAGTTAAAAAATCCCAGGTAAAATATCTTTACAATCTTGAGTTCATTCTTGGGCCAACAGCTGTGCCCTGGGATTTAAGGTTCTATGATTTAAAGCTAGGGTGAGGTTTCTTGCAAGGCTGAATCTGAATTTCAAGTCATACATTTAGCTTGCTAACCGTTTTGAGAGAAGTATGCTTAGTCTATTAAACTTTGTATTGTAGATGACTCTCCAGAAGGCCCTTGGCTGTACCTGAAGCCAACTTGACCCCACCATTTAATGCTTTTCTCTTATTACAGGGCACAAGCTATGCAATACGCTGCAAGTATTTTTTTAAAATAAGGTATGCTAGGGGCTAATTGCCCCCATCTAATAATAGGAATGAACACACATCCATAAAATGAAAGGCATTTATGGAGTATGTTATAACCTACGGGAAGTTGTTTTTTATATTTCATGTTTCTATAGATAGATTCAGGGGTTTATAACCCACTACCCACTGATACTCATGGATATTTTATTATCACAGAAATTATATTGAAATGCTATTTATTATTGGATATAACTTAAGCTCTTAAAGTAATGTCTTTCTCAGAATACTTAAAGGCAGGACAGTTGCACAGTTACATTTGATATGAGTATGATCATTTAGAGTAAGTTCATCTTATATGAGGTTTGTTCCTTGGTTTTCCAGCAGGGTGAATTCTCTACTTTCAGGCAGAGAGACTAGAGGAAATATGGCTACTCCCATTTTATTTATTTATTTATTTATTTTTAAAGATTTTATTTATTTATTTGACAGAGATAGAGACAGCCAGCGAGAGAGGGAACACAAGCAGGGAGAGTGGGAGAGGAAGAAACAGGCTCATAGCAGAGGAGCCTGACATGGGGCTCGATCCCATAAAGCCGAGATCACGCCCTGAGCCGAAGGCAGACGCTTAACCGCTGTGCCACCCAGGCGCCCCAACTACTCCCATTTTAATTAGCAGAATCTAGACTTTACTTTGATCTCATTCTATGAGGCTTTGTTTCCATTTCATTGCATTCCCAAGTCATAGTAAGAGCTAGCTTATTTACAGCAAAGATTCTATGAATGTTGTTAAAAAATGACCGATTTTATTAGGGATGACAGAAAACTTTTCAAGTTTTTTGAGACCTTTTGTTGACTTGTATCATGTCCAACAATGATCTAGAATCTCTTTGTTTAAGTATCTAGGAGTATAAGTTGGAGCTACTATAAATTAAATGGTATTAATTTAAATATTAATTAATATTTAATAAAAACTAAATAAAATATTAAGGCTAGTAAATAATACTAAACAACTTACTGGTATGTATGAGGAAACTATTTGTGCTCCTTTGATGCATAACTTCATTGTCTCATTTAATGTCAGCATTCATTCATAGTATTTGATTCATTCATAAAGTATTTTGATAAACTCTACTAATAAGTTAGTCATACAGAGTTGGGAGATACCATAAAGTTGTTTACTAAGTAAGAGAATGATCACTGTTGAATTTGTTTCCACAGTACAGGAAAATTTTGATGGATGAAGATGGAGAAATGGTTTTATTTATTGTTTCTGAATGAAAAATTCATACCCCTATCCGTACCCTTACACTCCAGCTCCCCAATTCCATTTTCATTTTCTTACTCTGAGATGAAACTTTCTATTCCTAGTGCTATCAGAGAAGTTCAGCTTTTCAGTGTCCTGGGTGGCTCAGTCAGTTGACTCTGGATTTTAGCTCAGGTTGTGATTGCAGGGTCATGATCTGAGGGTCTTTTTTTTTTTTTTTAAAGATTTTATTTATTTATTTGACAGAGAGAGAGGCAGTGAGAGAGGGAACACAGGCAGGGGGAGTGGGAGAGGGAGAGGCAGGCTTCCTGCCGAGCAGGGAGCCCAATGCAGGGCTTGATACCAGGACCTGAGCTAAAGGCAGATGCTTAACGAATGAGCCACCCAGGTGCCCCAGTGATCTGTGGGTCTTGAGATTGAGCCCCAGTGGGCTCTGTGCTGAACTTGGAGCCTGATTAAAGATTCTATCTCCTTTACCCTCTCCTCCAAAAGTCAGCTCTTCATGACTCTGAATAAACTTTGCTATATTCTCCAATTAGCTTCACTATTCTAGTGTATTCTTCAATTTACTATATACATCAATTGCAGAATTGCTTCTAAAAGGATGACTCAGATTATGTCAAATATTAATTATCAGCCTACTGCCAATTTATAAAGCCAAATGCTTAACTCTGGATCTGTTTATTCCAACACATGCCATTTCAGCTTTGTTTTTATTTCTGAACTCCAACTTTACTGATCATTTCCTATTTCCTAATTGAAACGTAACTTTGTCCAATTTTATGCATTTGCTTTCTAGAATTTTTAGGACTCTGGTAGACAAGCTACAGCAAATTTTCTCAAATTTACTTCTGACCACATAATGGAGTGTGATCAGTGACTTATGTTTCAGTGGGAACATAGGTTTGGGTAACTACTCCCTACATAAATCCGTTCAGGGGTGAATAATAACAAAATAAAACAGTAATAGAAAAGATATACAACTTCTGACACTATACTAAGTAGTATTCTAAGCTTTGGTAGGGAGTCACTTAGTTGCAAATGTTTTTTAGTCAAGCACAAAACCAGGTTGCTTAGCACAATTGTTTTCAATTGTATTGAACAATACTGGAAATGTAAATACATACGTTTTTAATGAAACAACAAATATTTTATTTTATGGGTGTACAATATTAAACAACCACATATGCTACAACATTATGGTTAAATAAAATTTTATATTAGTTGATGCATGCTGCTCCTATATATAGGATTAAAATTTTTTTCAAAGTATTTTTTCTTAGAAATTTATTTTTTTTAAGAACATATTTCAATTCACTAAAGTCTCTGCAGTATCTATGAAAAAAATCAGATTTACTTTATCATTTTATATTTAAAATTGCATTTTGGGTTAGTGGTATTGTCTACAAAATGAAGCTTTTTTGTATACAAATGCACACATATGAATTAATTTTTTACAAGCAAAATTGAATTTTTAAATTTTAAAATAGACATTACAGAGAGTTCCTTCCAAAGTCATCTGTGAAATATTTAACTTAGATCTTGAGGAATTAAATATTTTAAAACACTCTATTCTCTCCTCTCTTAACAGTCAAGGGCGTAATGCTATGTCTACGAGAACTACTAGAAGATTCTCTTCAATCCCTTTTTCTCATTCCTGTTTTAAAACCCTGACTGGTCATTGGCATCTGCGTTCTTTTTCTTTCTCCCCATAACTGGGGCCATGTCATTATCCTGGTCCTCTAGGAAGAGAGGCGGGTAGCAGTATATTAGTATGCATACATCTGTTTTCACCTCTGCAAACCTAAGACTTAAGTGATTCAGCCAGCTTCTACTGCTCTAGCAGAGATCCATCCACCAAGTTTGACTGGTCCATTTGACTGTTCCTGAATTTTGCCGGGAGGGTTTCTGGACCGTTAATCTCTTACCCTGGGTTCCTGCTTCAAGTCACGTTGGCTTTCATTTTGTTTCTGATTTTGTCTTTCAATTTTAATAACTTCATTTCTCTTTAGCTACAAGGCATAGTTTCCCATTTTCTGCCTGGATTTTCATATCCCTGTTTCTGCTTGCCTTCCTGTATTTAGTTCATTTGTTGCTAACACTTTTCTGCCTCTTTGCAAAATGCCGTGGACAAAGGCAAATAGAGTTCATAGCCAGGTGGGTGGGCAGTGGAAAGGTGATTTTCAGAGATGCCCCAAAAGAATTCAGTTCTTTTATAATGATCCAAACATATTTTTGTTCCAGGTGGGAAATAACATAAAACACACAACAGTAAGTCAGGAAAGTCAGTCCAGAAGAATTTAATTAAAAGGCCACTCAACTCCAGAAGGCAGAGCTGATGGAAGATAATTGAAGTGGAGGGAGGAGGACTGAAATATGTCCGTTCTATATGTCAGACACTGACATACGTAGACATATGTATCTCAGCCATAGACATAGTCATTGTTCTCATGCTGTTTATGTCAGAGCACAAATAAATTGACTTCAGTCAATCAGTTGATCAATCAACCAATCAGAAACTATCTCATCTTCATATGTGCCGAAGAGACAATGAAAGAGAGGAACATGATATGATATTAAGTCGGTAGCAATTTAGAGCCAGTAGTCCGTGGACATTATATTTCAGCCGAGAAATAAATGACAAAAAGAGCCTGCCATGGAAGCATCAGGGGAAACAAAAACAAAACAAAGGTGAATTACATCGTGTAGAAACAGCTTTAGTTAGCATGGCGTATTCAGAGTGGTCTCAGTGAGCTTCTCCAAACCAGGCAGGAAACCATTGTTCAAGAGAAGAAAAATCCCTTTCCTTATTTGTACCTATTTATCAAGCACTGCCTTTGTGCCAGCCATTCTACTAGCTGTTGAACGGATGGAAATGAACAAGACCCTTTCCTCTTCTAGTGCTTAGTTCCAGTGAAGAAATGGATACATGGAAATATTATGGCAGATATTATGAATGTTGTAGCTCACTCAACATCTACTCTTACTAGTACTTTCTCTTCCTATGAAACAGAGACGGGACAGATGAAATTACACAGTTTCCAGATGCCCTGGCCTCCAATGGTCCATATATGATCAAGGTTCTGCCTTCAGAGACTTGTAGGTCTGTGTGAGTAACATGTATTGAGAGACCACATAGGAGATTATAGTATGGGGAAAGGGCTTTTGCATCTTCTGGAATAGTCCCAAGGAAGTGTTTCATTTTCACTCTCCAGGCTCACAGAGGTAGAGCTGCAGAAATATTTCCACCAGGGGCACCTGGGTGGCACAGTGGTTAAGCGTCTGCCTTCGGCTCAGGGCGTGATCCCGCTATGAGCCTGCTTCTTCCTCTCCCACTCCCTCTGCTTGTGTTCCCTCTCTCGCTGGCTGTCTCTATCTCTGTCAAATAAATAAAAATAAAATCTTTAAAAAAAAAAAAAAGAAATATTTCCACCAGAGCAGTCCCATGGCATAATGTGTATCTTTCTTACCTGTGCACACCTGACAATTTGAATTTAATGAAGTTCCTTATCCATTCTGGAAAACGCCCTGTAAGTTACTTAATACCCATTTGCTGGCAGAATTTAGCCTCTAATGCTGCCTACCAAGTTACCCCAACACTTAGCTTAAAAATGACCGTGTTATTTTGCTCATGGCTTCTGTGGGTCTGGAATCCATAGAGAAAACATCAGGGATGGCTTGATGCTGCTGCGCAATATCTCGATCCTCTGCTGGGAAGATTTAATGACTCCATGTCACTTTGTGTCAGACATTGGAACCATTAGATGTCTTCACTCACATGTCTGGCGAATGATTCTGGCTGTCACTTGGGACCTCACCTGAGACTGTCACCTAGAGCACCTACATGGCCTCTTAAAGTGTCCTGAGAATTCTCACAACATGGTGGTCTCAGAATATTCAAATTTCTGATATTAATATCTCACTATGTCTGCGCAGCCTTAGGTGGTTTCTCTACTCTGGGTCTTACACTGAATTTATTGGCCAACTACATGCTCACTTGAGATTCTGAGAAAGAATCTGCTTTCAGCTCACTTTTTGGCAGAATTCCCTCCCTTGCAGTTGTAGGACTGAGAACCTCATTTCTTTCTTTCTTTCTTTCTTTCTTTCTTTCTTTCTTTCTTTCTTTCTTTCTTTCTTTCTTTCTCTTTCTTTCTTTCTTTCTTTCTTTTCTTTCTTTTCTTTCTCTTTCCTTCCTCCCTTCCTTCCTTCCTTCCTTCCTTCCTTCCTTCCTTCCTTCCTTCCTCAAGATTTTATTTATTTGAGAGAGAGCAGCACAAGTTGTGGGCAGAGGGAGAGGGAGAAGCAGCCTCCCCACTGAGCAGGGAGCCTGATGAGGGCCTCAATCCCAGGTCCCTGAGCTCATGACCTAAGCCAAAGGCAAACGCCCAACGGACTGAGCCACCCAGGCACCCCAGAGAACCCCATTTCTGATGGGGGCTGCACTCATTTCCTGGAGGCCACCTCCAGTTCCTTGCCCTAGGTCTTCCATCAGGCTTTCCAACAGACATGACAGTTAGCATAAGGTCCCCTCACTTCAAATTTCCACCATATTTCAAACCTCTTTAATTTCATGCTTTTTGCTGCTAGTCAGAGAAATCTCTATATTTTGAAAGGTTTCATGCGATTAGGTCAGGTTCACCCAGATAATCTCCCTTGTGATTAACACAAAGTCAAATGATAAAGTACCCTTAATTATATTTGAAAATTCCCCTTCCCACACAGCATAACATAGTCAAGGGTAGATTGATGTCCTCAGAGTTAGGGCAGGGATTCTTGGGAGACCAGTTCAGAATTCTGCTGTGGTGGGCAGTGTGGAAACTTCATCACCTTTACTGACACAGAGCTAGTGCTCATGAAGCATCACACATGACACATTCCACTGGTTAAAAGTGGATCAACTGTGGTCAACCCACAGTGGTCAAAGGAACAGAATATTGAACCTACCTCTTAATAAGAGTGTCAAAGAATTTGCAGACATGTTTTAAAAGTACCCCTCTGTTTCATGCTTACCTATAATTACTATTCCTGATAAATGTAATTACAATCTAGAAGTGCTGCATGGACTCCCACAGACACACAAAACAAATGTATTTCATCCAGGTATGGGATCAGAAAGGGCTTCCTAAAGGAAGTATGTGTGTTGACACATGGAAGTCATGTAGAAGTTTGAAATGCCAAAAAAGGCGGGGGCGGGGGTGTTACTGGCAGAGGGAAGAGGATGTGCAATGTTCCAGGCTTCAGACAAAATAACAGTGCATTTGGGAGTAGAAAGAAGTTGGGTGTGACAGAAAATGCTGCATTATAGGTAGGAGAGTGGAAGGAAGCAGCACTGAAGATATAGTAAGAACTTGTCCCTAAAGGACTGTAAACCAGAGATAGGAGTGGAATTTAATGAGAAGGATCAGGAAATGCCAATTCCAAAGGTAAAGGACAGAATCATGGCATGATTTGGGAGTCAATTCCTAGAAGTCTGAATGGGTGACACCAGGACCTGAGCAGAAGATATGTGAGATTAGTGGATCCCACCCCTGTCACAAGTTGATAAACAGTCCCCATGCCACCTGATTGCTGTATGGATCTTGAGTCCCAGGGCTTCTGCAACCATGCTCAGCTGTGTGGATGACACCCAAGTATCTAGCACTCTGAATAGCAGCTTTGGTCACTGGAATGGCCTTCTTTCTGGCATCAGCATTTGCCTCTTACCCCCATATTACCTGTTTTTTCCAGATCTTGGCATCTTTGCTGTTTTTTTTTTTTTTTTTTTCAGGCTCCTTGCAGTGAACCAGCATATTCTAAGATAGGATGCTGAATGACTTGTTATAGTCATGTGGTTGCATTCTGAGCTTCTCTGCCACTTACCCTTTTGACCACAAATTTTCCTGACATTTAGACCTCATTATTATAATGATCAATAATAATTATGGACACAGATACCACTTCAGCTTTTTCAAGCCTTTTCAAATTAATTTTTTATACTGTCTCTCTCTCTGAATTGCACTTTGCCCCAGTTCTGTGTTCCCAAGACTGAAACAGCACTCATCCCTTTACCCAGCCGACCCCTTCCACTGTCTCTCTAGGTCTCAGGTTAAATTATGTCACTTCCTCGCATGTGGTTCCCACACCTCACTGTAAATCTAAATTTCATCTTTTTTGTAACACCCTTTCATTACAGTCCATGCTCTTTCCTTTAAAATTATATATTAATATATATATATATATAATATGTATATATTATATATATAATAAAATTATATATTGATTTTCTTATTATTTGTTTAATGTCTGCCTCACTAGGCCACTGTGCTCCCCCACAGGAGGTCTGCCTCTTACTAACCACTGTATTCTTGGCATCAAATACATTTTTAATAAATATTCATTAAATTGTTGCATGATTTATTGGCACAACTGGGGTGTGGTAGAGAAGCAGTGGTGAAGGGCTCATAAAAATATGAAGAAGTATCTTGAGGATAATTTAAAATTTGTATTGATTTGTAAAAAGTATTAAATATATGAGTTAAAAACACTGTCCTTTCTACAACAATACAATTTCAAGATTTGCTTCATAACCACCCTGCTTCCTTCCTCACTTTCAAGGACCGGCATGCATATCAATGCTGTTCATGGAAATTCTGGAGCTGCTGTTGGAATGGATAAACATGCTTGAGCCTCTCCAGTAACATTTGTCAGGTGCTCAGGTGAGCTGGAGAGAGCTGAGCTCCCAGGTGTCAGAATAGCTGATTAAAATCAAGCAAAAAGGAAAGTCACAGTCAAGCCTTTAATCACTCCCTACAGTAGTATAAGCAAGAGGCTAAAACAGAAGTAAGTGCCAACTACCCCATTTCTTCCCCCTGGGGACAGCACACTGGTCGATGATCAGGTGGATTCTCACAGACCTGGGGGTTGTCTTACTGAGGAGGGAGCCCCAAACGAAAGCTCCTCCAGTTTTACAAATTTTGCAGACCTTTTATGGGGTAGAACGAAGAGTCAAGGTTTTCCTCTCCCTTGCCCCGTAAGGAGGTTTTGGTAAAGGTGCCTGCGGAGGGAATGGAAGCAGAAGGTCTTGAATAAAAACCTGAGTGAAGTCACCTGAGCTAAAATCACTCCTCTGTGAAGTGTATGACCAGCTAGAGGAATCTGATTCCTTGACTGCAACTCTCCAGAGATGGCAGCACACCATCTGTGTACCTGGCCTGGTGTGGGGAGGGCAATTTTTCCCCAAGACACTTGCCACAGTAAGCCTTTGTAATTGCCCATGGTCCGGCTCGGAAAACCATACATAGGTCTTTTTGGCCAGGAGCTGGATTCCTCCCATGTCGCCCAAGCTAGAACAGATTTTCCCTGGTTGCATATCTTGTCTGTCGTTGTGCAGTGAATTGGTGGCAAAGTTTTGGATGTCTGATAGGCATTGAAAACTTATTCTCCAAAACCAGATCCTGATCCTTCCTGACAAACTATTCTCATAATTTTCCTTTTTTCAATGAAAGAAACCTCTCTTCTTCCAGTTTCTCAACAAAAAAGCCCTGAATTTTGACTTTCTTTCATGTCTCCGGTCAAATCCGTCATCATACCCTGTCAACTCTTCTGAGAATCCTTGAGAACATGGTTTCTGCTCCCCACCCCAGGACTACCACCCTCATACAAGCCAGCATTATGTGTCACCTTTATCAGATATTAGCTTTATCAACATTGTCCCTCACTTCTTATCCAATCTTTCCGCTTCAACCTTGTCTTCATATCCTAATCCCCACTAAGCAGCCAAAGTGATTTTTCTTTTTAATATAAATCAAATCATGTAACTTCTCTGCTTAAAATTCTCCAGTGGTTTCCTGTATCACTCAGAGAAAACTCCAAAGTTCTTCAAATGTCTAAGATGCCTTTCTTATACTCCTTTAACCTCTTCTGCCATGGCCTAAATGTTCATGTCCCAGCAAAATCCATTGTTGAAATCCTAACCGCATGGAGATGGTAATAGAAAGTGGCACCTTCAGGAAGTCATTAAGTCATGAGTGTTAAGGCCTCATGATTGGAATTACTGCCTTTATAAAAGAGACTTCAGAGAGCTTTATTTTTTCTGCCAAGTGAGGATATAGTGAAAGGATGGTTATCTGTGAACCAGGAAGTGAGCCCTCACTGCCAGCGCCTTGCTCTTGGAATTCCCAGACTCCAAAACTGTGAGAAACTAGTGTTTGTTTAAAAGCCACCCAGTCTATGGTATTTTTGTTATAATGGCCTGAATAGACAAAAGACATCGTCTCTTACCTGTACTCTCTTTGTTCACCCATTTAACCACAGCTTTGCTGTTTCTTCAACTCACTGGGGATTTTGCACTGGTGTTCCCTCTGTCTGCATGTTTCTTTTGCCCTATGTCCATATGACTCTCCTCTTAATACAAGTGTCTGAACAAACGCCATCTCATAGAAGAAGTCTTCTTTGGCCACTCTGTGTAAGATATAACCACCATATATTTACCCTACTCTCTGTCTTATATTAGATTTCTCCCAGAGAAGGCCCTGAGACAAAGATGTGGATGGAAGTTGAAGAAGAACATGATTGGGCATTTGGGAGTGAAACAGAGGAGAGATGACAGTCAGCACAAGGTGTACTAATGAGCAGGCTAATGCTCTGGGAATCTTCAGAACTCAGGAGACTTCACCGAGCAAATAGCAGAGGGTTCCCCCTGAGAGAAGATGAGGCTTGGGTATTTAGCCACCATTCTTTCTATCACTTGAAAAGGACTGCTCCTGGGCCATTATATCCTTAGCTTTTTATCTCTCCCATTGTACGTTCAGTGTACTTGGGCTGCCAGAAAAACACCTCAGTCCTATATTGTCATGGTAGAAAGCCTTGGGATCCATGTGCAAGGAGACAGTAAGTACTGATATGTGAGTGGGATTCTGACAATTCATATTACATCCTCCCTTATCACTATTTGATGTAATATATTATTTATTTTTCTCCTTTCTCAAATAAAATACAAACACCTTGAGAAGAAAGACATTATTTTGGTTATTGCTCTATCATCAATCTCTAGAACAATTCCAAGTATTTGTCAGTTTCTCCCAAATTTTTAGTTGAATGAATAAAATCAGAGTTAGAATCCATATCTCTAGAATCTCAAACCTGATCTCCTCCTAATGGGCATTCATTATGCTGGATATTTTTAGGAGATAGGAGACATCAAATTATATGGTTTATGTAACAGGAATATAGAAAGATTATCAGAAAGTTTTATCCATTCAGTAACAGAATTCTGTGACCTCTTGGTTTCTCTTTTTGCTAAACCTTTTTCAGAGGGGGTAAAAACAGCTATCTAGAATTTCAATATCATACACCTTGAAGCATGTGTAATAATGGATGTTTATAAAAATTATGAGTTTATAAATTTTCTGAACATCTGTATATTTGAACAAAGCAGATGCCCTCTACTCTCCTGGGAACCATGTCAGTACAGTTAGTGAAATGAATTTAAGAGATCTATGTGGAGGCAGATGACCTATTTGAGAGGAATCTTTGAAGGGGAGGCAACTTTGAATCTTGGACCCACCATAACTACGAAATTTAGAAAATTTATTTCTCTCAAACCTCAATATTAATAGACCTGATGCATTCTAAGCATTGAAGCCAACTCCCTGGCTTATCTTCTAGATAAGTCTGTTGTCACTGGAAGACTAGTCTACCACAGTTTTCTTTAAAGCAACCAACATATATATATATATATATATATATATATATATATATTCTCATAGTATAATTATATCAATATTTATTACAAAGACAAGATGTTCAGTTTCCTTTTATTTTTTTGAAGATTTTTTTATTTCTTTGAGAGAGAGAGAAAGAGAGAGAGCTCATGAGCAGGGGGGGGAGAGGGAGAAGCAGGCTCCCCACTGAGCAGGAAGCCCGACGTGGGGCTTGATCCCAGACCCTGGGATCATGCTAAGCCGAAAGCGGACACTTAACCAACTGTGCCACCCAGGCACTCCTGGTTTCCCCTTTTTAGATCATGCTATAAATTGAATATCATTGTTTAAGGCAGACTATAAGAGTCCTAAGAATAAATGGATGTGTCTCATTAGTTCATTTATCCATTATCTTCCTATGAGATTGTGCAAAGCAGGGAAGAAAGTTGACACATAACAAATCCTGAATAGATAAAAGAGGGTTACTTAGGTTTTGCAAATTTCTTTCAAACTTCTATGATAAACAGAAAAAATATTTATAAAGCTAAAACGGTGGTTATAGAGGAAGGATGCTTAGTGGCTTTTATTTGTCTTACGTATGAATAGCTCCCAGAGAATAAAATATGAAAGATGAGTCAAAGATTTTTGTTCCACTTTTTAATGTACCAAATTCAGGTCAAAGCAAATTGAAATGGAAAAAATGTAAATTTAGTTTCAGCGAAAAATGTCTCCTCTCTTTTATTTCCAGTCCTTCTCTTACCTAGCCTCTATATCAAGATAGCTGTAAAAATTCTTTTTTGTACTTGTGTTTGTCTTGTTCTTCTAAAGTTTTTTTCCCAGATCCTCCAATCCAGAAATCCTCACTAAATAAGTTTAAATTCTTAAAATAAACTATATAACTGTTAGTCAATTATATATTTGTGACAACATATTCCCCCTTAACAATTTTTTTCTTCTCTGTCCTAATTAATCTTATCAAGAAATAAATGTGATAGACAGAAATGATCACATATTCTTCCCATCTCCTAGTGATGCAGAGTCTATTTCCCTAACCCTTTAATCTAGGCAAGACTTATGATCTGCTTTGGGCACAGTATGGTAGAAAAGACCATGTATGAATTCATAGTCTAAGCCTCAAGAGTCTTTGCATGCCCTCTTTTGGAAATCTGGACACAGGGCAAAGTAATAAATTCTAGACTCCCCTGCTAAAGCGTGGGAGACAAGGTGGAGAAAGACTCCTTTTGGCCTCTCCATATTACTCTTCCATACAAAGCCATCATAAAACACTCAGCCCCAGGCTAATATCCAGCTGATTGTGGCTGCATGAATGGCCCCACTGAGACCAGCCAATAATATCCCATAGCAGAAAAACCACCTCACTGAGCCCAGCACAGCAGGTTCATGAGATTTGTAGTTGTAGTAGGCAGGATTTCTCACCTGTCTGATGTATACAGACTTGATTATCCCTGAGATTGTGAATTTAATGGATTTTTCCTTCTGTAATTAGGTTATATCATATAGCACAGTTGACCTTCCGAGAGGGAGATTATCATGTGACCAGATCACATGAATGCTTTAAATGTTTTCTCTACTTTCAGAAGAGCGAAGCACGAAAGGATTACAACTCAGGGGAGCTTCTTCATGGCTGAGTCTGAAGGGACTGCATGACAAAGACGTGAGAGCAACTTCTAGGAACAGAGCAGTAAGCAGACAGTAGCTAGTAAGACAAGAGGACCTCGGGTCTACAATCACAAGAAAATGAATTCTGGAAACAACTTGAGGGATCTTGGAAGTGGATCTTTCCTAAGTCAAGCCTACAGTTGGGCACACAGCCAGCCAAAACCTCCATTCAGCCTAATGAGGTTTTGAGGAGAGATAGAACATGCTGGACTCTTGACACAGGAAATTATAACATCATAATATTGTGTTGTTGTAAGCTGCTAAATTTCTGGTAATTTGTTATGCAGCAATAGAAAATTAATTAAATTGCTGTTTTGGATTGCTAAATTGTGTTGATTTTTTTGCTATAAAGCATACTCTGATACACAAAGTAGACACCTTAAGATTGCAGTAGTTGGAGGGGCTGCTGTTGAGTTAGCTGGATCAGTGGTATATCTGTGATGTAGGGCAACATCCTCCTACAAATAATACATTTTCAAGTGTTCATACAGAGATATTAATTCTCTTACTCTGCTTTTAAGGAGACACATATTCTCTTCTTGAATATTTTTTTCTCTCAATCATAGCAAAACCACAAGTAATTAACATAGTTAATAGTACCAGAAAAGGCAAATAGTTAACCTATTTTTTATTTTTCTTTTTAACCTTGAACATTTCTCTGAAGGTAACCATAGTAACAGTCATTCTAGCACAATCTGTAGGTCACTTCAAAAGATTCAAGTCACTCATTTGCATATCTGGCTTCTGTCCCCATTAAGCTCCCTGTTTCTTATATGGCTTTCAAGTTTCAGCTTAGGACAGTAAATTAAAAATGCAAGTGATCAATAGAAATATGGGTTAATTAATTGCAAAACTATTTCAGAAAAGAAAAAATATTCTATAAAATAGTAGCTATTGGCTTTCTATCAAGAGACAGTAGCTAATCACATACCTACTGTAATGGAAAGGAAATGAAAATCAATAATTTTTAGCTTATCCATGTTTTTTTTCTTGGATTACTGTAGATAATTGAACACAGTGAGACTCGATTGCAAACATAAGTTTAACAAGGATTATTAAGGCTAATATGTGAGAGATCCTCATAGCAAAGACCTCCTTTTCACTATGTCCAGTTTTTCCTATTAGGCTTCATAGAAACAAATCTATGGGGACTAAAAATAAAGATAGAAATTTTTAAAAATGTTATATATCACATAATTTAGAAGCCAGTCTTAGAGTAAATTAACAAAGGTAAATTAGGATTATAAAACATTCTGGGAAATATAAAATAATAATATAATTTTTTGAAGCTAACAATCCCTTTAAAATATAATCTATTTCTTATCTGAATCTGAAAAAGTTTCCTTTTTTTTCACTTGAAGTTCACTTTTTATGTATTTTTTTCACTTTCTTTATATTGAAGTGTAGTTGACACACAATGCTATATTAGTTTCAGGTGTACAACATAGTGATTCAACAGCTCTACATGCAATGCTATGTTCACCACAGGGTACCTACCATCAGTGACCATACAACACTATTACAATACCATTGACTATATTCCTGTGCTGTACCATTCGTCCTGTAATTTACACATCCCATAACTGGAAGCCTGTATGTCCCATTCCCCTCGACCTATTTTGCCTACTCCCTCCCCTCCTCCCTTCTGGCAACCACCAATTTTTTCTCTGTATCTATGGGTCTGTTTCTGAAAAAGTTCCTCTTCTAATGTCTGTTAATCTACCTTAAAATATGCCTTTATTCTCAGCTTTCAAACTGATGTAAGATTTCAAAGTTATGAACTTAATATTTTTAATAGAACTTTTGTTAGCCTAATTATAACTACGAATATTCTGCAAAATGCTTAGAATAATAAAGCCATAGTTAGAATAAACCAAATTGATACTTTTTTGTAGACAATATATTATTATAAATAATTTTTTACTATAATACTAACTTACAGTGAAGATATCCTCCTGTAGCCCAATAAATAAAATCAAAAGATGACTTTTTAAAGTTGTTTACCCTGAAAGAAGTTCTGTGAATATACTTGTAGATGTTTTTATTCAAAACTGAGTCCAAAAAAAGTATTGATAGATAAATGAAAAAATTGTGACCTCAGATCCAACTCAGAATTTTTTCCTAGTGATATAGTTAAGTAATAACTAAACATAGAGTGAATCATTAGAAGACACGAGAGGATATAACATTATCTTCAAAATTGGGAAAAATAAGAACTAAAGAAAATCCCCAAATACCTTCAGATTTATTAGATCACTTTTCTTAAATATCAGGTCAGATCAAGAACACACTTCCTGTCATATTGAGGAGACTGACTGCTATCAACTTTCTTGTGACACATGAGAATGCTTCAAATAACACATCAAAAGTTTAAGGAAGTGCTTTAAGAAAAATTGAAGAGAGAATCCTCATTCTAAAAATGAAATGCCTGGCTAGAATAGACTATGGTAGGAGAGCAGCGAAGAGCAGAGTTTGGAAATTCAAGGTGGAGATATTATACACTATTGGTAAGGACAGCATTTACAAATAAATTGTAAAGATGATCAAGTTACTAGTTACCCTTTCAAAATCCAAATCTACGTATTATCTTTAAAAAATTAGAGTATCTAGACATACTAGGTCAGCATTCTCAGATGATGAAAGTAAGCTGGAACTGAGAAACCATTTTGCCATTAAAGTGGGTCATATTCATGTTCATCTGTGTCCTCAAACTCCCTTTTGAATCACTTTGGTAATTTTTATTTCTTGCTTGTCCCTAAGATCCATTTGAGTGGGTAGCTCTTGAAGATAAAACCCTGGACCAGAAATAAAAAGACCTAATTCCTAGCCCAGTTCTTTGGTCTTTACGTCATGCAATCCTCCTTTTCTTTTGTTTTTCCTCTTTCCTTCCTCCCATGGTATTAATTCATACATTCAGCAAGAAATGAATCAAGTGCTTGATGCTGTGTGTGGAGCAGTGGGCAAGGCACAGCATCTCTCCTCATCCAGACTAGTTTAGCCAGGAATGGCAATTGGTAAGAAGCCAATAAATAATACAAAGTGATGGATGCTATGCTAGCGCCCAGCGTTAAGGGTTCAAACAAGAAACAGAAGTCAGTATTTGGTGGTCAGAGAATATGCAACTGAGAAAGAGATGTCTAAATGATGAGCAGGAGTTAGCCAGATGATAATTTGAGCAAATTCCTATAAAACAACAAAACAAAATAAAACATAGCAGTATGTACATGTTATGATGATAAGAGAATGCAAGGCATGTTCAGGATGCGTGGGTCACTGAAAGATGAAACAGGAAGGAAAGAGAGGAAGAAGTCATCATAAAGAATGATATCTTATCCAAGGGTACAAAGAAATAAACCAGAGACCTTCAGTAGAGGAATAACATGTTAGCTCATGAGTAACTGTGTTCATAAAATTCCTAATGAAATAGTCGTTCACTTGCTTCAAGTGTACTTTGTTTTTTATTGAATAATAACTTTATAACATATTCCACAGAACAATATAAACACCACAATCTTAGAATATTCTGCTATTTATAAAATTTATTTCAATTGTCTGGTCTGTCCCTCAAACTCTATTGAATGTTCTTCTTAGCTAGAACCTGGGTAGTGTTGGTTTTCAGAACATATATTGCCTAACTACCTGTTAATGGGTATCTCTTAAACTACCATAATATACTCTAGCCTTTTCTCTCGAGGGTCTAAATTGATGGGCTTCTCTAATGCTGATATTTGCATTTGCTTTCCCCAGTGTTTGGCTTATCTCCTTCCACTGGCATTTTGATTGTTAAAATATGTCTATTGTGGTAAAATTGCTACAGAAGAGGGCATTGTGAGTGTACAGCACAATGAAATTTTACAAAAAGTATATCCCATGACCAAAAAATGAAATACTATAAATTTCAGAAGAGGCTATCCCTTTTGCTCTTTTCTTCCCACAATAATTCTTCTAACACCATAAATTAACTTTGCCTGTCTTTGAATTTCATATAAATGGAATCACAGTATAGTTAACCCTTGATCAACATGGGTTTGAATTGTGTGGGTCCAATTACAGGCAGGTTTCTTTAAATATAGTTCAGTACTGTAAATGTATTTTCTCTTCCTTATGAAATTCTTAATAACATCTTTCCCTAGCTTTCTTTATTGAAAGAATATAGTATATAATACATATAACATACAACCTGTATTAATTGGCTGTTTATGTTATCAGTAGGCTTCTCCTCAACAGTAGGCTAATTAACAGGTTTTGGGGTACTTGAAGTTATATGTGAATTTTCAACTGTGTGGGGGATTAGCACCCCCAACCTCTGCATTGATGAAGGGTCTAATGTGCTTTGTTTTGCTGAGCATTATATTAATGTGAATCACCCATATTGTAAAGCATCAGTAGCCTGGCCAGAGGTATCATGATGCTGCGTGTCTTATCACCTTGGCTTTAGTTATTTTTTCACAAATAAAATAGCTATTCCCTCATTAAGATCTTTACATTGCTACTCTCATTCCAAACAGCATTCATAGACATTTGAACAGTGTTTTTATTCAGGTCTCTGCCTAAACTCATTCCTTAGCAAAATTTCCCTGAATATAATATCTAAAACATCTTGTCAACCAACATTACTCTATATTTCTTTTCCCTGCTTTTTCTTCATAGTATTTTTGGTACTTAACATTGCATTGTATATCCATTTATTGTCATTTGTTGATTACCTACCTCCCTAGCTAGAATATAAATTTCACGAGGGTGGGAGAATTTATGAAAGATCAGATGTCAGGATTGCTCATGATGTTCAAGTCCAAAGCCTCAAAAGGCCAGTTTTTGAAACCAGAGAACCAGAAACCAGAGTATAGCAGTAGACAATAGTAGTTAATGACTTAGGGTTATGAATAGGTGAAAAAGGGTATAATGCGGGGTGACAATAGGGTCAGAGACAATGGTAGAAACTGAACTGGTTCCTCTTTGAGTAAAACTTTGGCAACAAATGATAAAATAATTTAATGCATTTGTGTTTTATTAGCGATTAGAAGAACAGATACGGTGAGAAAGAGGAAGAAGATTAAGAGGGATGAAGAGATCTAGAAGGAGTTGAAGTGGTAGAGTGAGCGAAATGTAAAGGGCAAGAGAAGTGGGTGTGAGCATCACATAAAAGGGTTATTTTGCCACTATACCACTGGGGCTATAATTCGCCTTGTGTGGCCTGGGGGTTAGGGTCCCAACTTACCTGCACAGTCCAAAAGCTGGGTATAACTTTGACTCCCCCAAACCTAACTACTAATAGCCTGCTGTTGACTAGAAACCTTACAAATAACCTAACCTGTCAATTAACACATATTTTGTAAATTATATGTATTATGTGCTGTGTACTTACAATAAAGTAAGACAGAGAAAAAAATATTAAGAAAGTAAGAAAGTCATAAGAAAAACACATTTACAGTGCTGTACTCTATAGAAAAAATCTGTGCATAAGTGGTCCCACACAGTTCAAACTCATGTTGTTTAAAAGTCAACCATATATAAAATGCTTAATAGAGGCTACAGACACTGCTTTAAAGTTAGAAAATGTAGGTTTAAATTTCTAAACTAATTGGTTTGGTGGTCAAAGCCGTATCATGTTTTCTCTGTGGGCCCCATTTATCACGGATAAAATGAAATTTTCACATTCAACTTTCTGTGATTCTTTTAAATTTAAAGTGTCTAAAATTCCTGTATGAATAGTCAAAGTCAATGCATAATCCCCATTCTAGTATTTTCTAGGTGCAAGAGATTCTGTGATATCAAACTTAATATCTTCCACATAAGCCTGAAATATTAGTTTCCCCAGGGGAATCACTAGGCAACGACAGATAGAGCAGGTGTCATTGGCATAACAGTGATGAATCAGGCTATTCTGTTGGAAAATTGAAGCCCATGATAGATAGATAGTAAGGAATTTACTTGGTGAGCAGGCAATCTCTGATGAAAAACAGATTTCCTAGTCAGACATACTACTATTTTGTTTTCTTAAAATCTTAAAACCCTGCAATTTTTTTGGCATCTCATCCCCTGACTAATTAAGATATGCATAAATAGAATGCATAAGTGAAAATGGGTTAAAATATAGTCTTGAAAAAGACTATAACTATTTGGCTGATCTTGTTAAAACTTGTCAACTTAGAGCCTTTATTATTTTATTTTATTTATTTTATTTATTTTATTTATTTATGTGACAGAGAGACAGCCAGTGAGAGAGGGAACACAAGCAGGGGGAGTGGGAGAGGAAGAAGCAGGCTCCCAGCGGAGGAGCCCGATGTGGGGCTCGATCCCGGAACGCCGGGATCACGCCCTGAGCTGAAGGCAGACGTTTAACGACTGCACTACCCAGGTGCCCCTAGAGCCTTCATTTTAAAAGGTCACTATCAATGGAAAAAAAATAGACACTTGGAGTGGTAAAACTCTTACTAATGAATAGTCCTTTTCTGTGGTTGTTATATATATATATATACATATATATATATATACACACACACACATATGACTATAATTATATATACATATATATATACACACATACACATTTATGACTATAATTATATATACATATATAATTAAATAAACTGGACTAAAATATTCACTAAGAAGTATAATAAACTTCATAGGCAAGAGTTCTTTAATCTTTCTTTTATGACAAAGGTCATCAATTGTGGTGGACACATCCATGTATAACCCTCTCCCTTTGAGTGAGAGAAGGACCTGTGATTTGGTTTTGACCAACAAAACAAGGCAAGATGATGAGATGTCACTCCCTTGTTTAGGTGATGTCATATTACAAAGGTGTTAAGATTTCATTCCCATGATCAGATTATGTTATAAACGCATCCATATTAAGACACTGGAGAGATTCCCTTCCTGGCCCTGATTAAGCGAGCTGCCGTGTTGTGAGAATGCCATGTGACAAAAATTGTAGGTGGCCTGTAAGAGTTGAGAATGGCCTGCAACTAACAGTCATCAAAAAACAGGATCCTCAATGCCACCATCACAAGGAGATGGATGCTTTCAGCAGCGTGACTGAGCTTAGAAGCAGGTTCTTCCCAAATGAAGCATCTAGATGGTCATGCCACCCGGCCAACATCTTGATTATAGCCTTGTGAGACTCACAGCAGAGGACTCAGCAAAGTCATACCCAGGCTTCTCACCCACAGAAATTGTGAGATAGTGCGTAGTTTTTAGCCACTAAGTTTGTTGTAATTGGGTGTACACTGGTATAAAATTAATACACCCAATACAGGAAATGCTATTTTAAATATATCACACTGGCACAGTGTAAGGTAAAGAGAGTTGTATAGAAATATAAAATAATGCGGGGGCACCTGGTGGCTCAGTCAGTTGGGTGTCTTCCTTCGGCTCAGGTCATGATCCCAAGGTCCTGGGATTTAGTTCCCCATCGGGCTCCTTGCACAGAGGGGAGCCTGCTTCTCCCTCTGCCTGCCACTCCCCCTGCTTGGACCCTCAATCTCTCTCTCTCTCTGACAAACAAATGAATAAAATCTTAAAAAAAAAAAGAATATAATGTTGACAAGTTGTTTGCACCTGCATTGGAAACTATTTCGTTAATCCAACTGGTTGCCTACTTCCTGTCCAAATTGCAGTATATTAGCATGTGATGAGGTATGTCAAAGTAGGAGATATCTGTTTATTGTCTCAAAGATTGCACAATGTGGTTAGAAAACAGATATTCAATTACAGAAGGAAAGCTGATATACCAAAGGGAAAATTTGGACAATTACTAAAATAAAATTGAAGTTAGATTGTCATTTACAAATAGGTATATTATTAGTTGGCCACCATTGCTTGCAAAATTTCACAGAATATATACAACAGGTTATAATTATATAAATGATCATCTTAAAGGCATGAACTCCAGCAAAAATGTCTGCAATGTGATACCAAAATCCAGGTTATGTTTTGTGTCTTTTTTTTTCTTTGAAAGAAGACTCTATGTTAAACATGGCGGGAATCCTTACCAGAATACAGTAGATATGAAGGAACAGCTGATCCCTCTAAGTATACCATCTAAGTATACCATCTAAGTATAGCCTGTCCATACATAATGAAAACAAATCAGTTACCCTCTTCACTTGGGCGAATTTATCTGTTTATCTATAAGTATCGGGAAAGGCATGCACGCATCATTTCACCCCTGCTTGGCTACATAAGAATGAGTCTTAGACCTGAAACACTTCCTTATGAGAAGAGATAAAGAGCCCACATAGCTCTTGCCAGGCTTATCAACTTGTGTAGGAACCTCTCTCTGTTCTATACTCAATTAATATTCTTTCATTTTGCTTAGTTGTGTGCCTCAGTGGCTCTCAGACAGCTGCTAAGTTTCAGTATTTCAGACTCCACAGTGTAGAGGTAGGGGTCCTCATGCTGCAGCCTTAGAGAGCACATGTAGGCCAATTGCCCTGTATCGGGTGTAGGGGCAGGGAGGGAGGGATGGGGATGGTGGGTGGTGGGGAGCAGCTCATCATGAGGGACCAGTGCGCGCTATTGGAGTTGATTGTACCCTGTCTCTTCTCTATGTAGGTAAAGGCATTGTTCTATCAGTGCTTGACTGTGTTGTATTTTCTTTAGAAATTCAGATACCAAGATACATGTTAGAATTTCGAATTCACCCTGGTGCCTGGCATTGTAATGATCTCTGGTATCCTCCATGCAGTTGAAGAGTCTGCTTCTCCCTTTTCTTCTGCCCCTCTTCCTCTGCTCCTTCTCTCTGTCTCACTCTCTCTCTCTCAGATAAAGAAATAAAATCTAAAAAGAAAATGGGTTCAGAAGTCAGACATTCTAGATTAGAATGCAAGCTCTTTCATTATCTTGCTGTGCATAATACCTGACTACTATGTGCTTTAATATATGTTCTTTGAGTAAATAGCACAATTAAAATATGTTTGTAAGGATATTTTAAATAAGGCTTTAAAAATTGTGCCTAATACTTAATAAGGGCTGAGCAATTATAAACTGCTTTGTTTTTCACAAAATAATTTGAATAAATAGATGATAGATAATAAAAGAAAGAAAGAAAGAAAGAAAGAAAGAAAGAAAGAAAGAAAGAAAGAAAGAAAGAAAGAAAGAGAAAAAAGAAGGTAGGAAGGAAGGCAGGAAAGAAGGAAGGAAGGACTTGGATATATAATCTGGATATAAATAATAAACTCTTATGTTTTCCATATATATGCATATTTATTCATAGTTGTTTTTAAAAAATTGGGTTTCCTTGATTTTATACTTTAATACTTCATACTTTAAAAAAAAAAGAGTTTACTTATTTATTTGACAGAGAGAGAGAGAGAGAGCATGAGCGGGGGGTGGGGTGGGGGGCAGGGAGAGGGACAAAGAGACTCCTTGCTGAGTAGGAAACCCGATGCGGGGCTCAATCTCAGGACCCCGGGATCATGACCTGAGTTGAAGGCAGACACTCAACCAACTGAGCCACCCAGCTGCCCCGTACTTTATACTTTTAAATAGCTTTGATTTCTCTGATGCATAAACATGTATGGGGGAAAAAAACAGGTTAGGCCAAAAAGTGTTACTCTAGATGCCAGACAGGTTTTATTAGAAGATATAAGTATCTTTAAACATTCCCTAAGGTATAGTTTACCTCACATTTAATAATTGACATTTCCCAAGATGAGCCAGTTGATCTAAAATTGTTAAATTTGAGAAACTTAACAAAATCAACAAAAAATAAATTACAAAATCACATCCCCTCACCCTTTTTTGGTAATCATTTTCAAAAGGCGAATGCATATAAACACAAACATATGACTCCGGGAATATTATTTCCATTTTATAAACACACAGAAGAGAATCGTGCATCTGCCTTTAACTCAGGCACTCAGCTCAGCTCCTAGACCTGTGTGTGTATTCATGCACAGCTCTACCATCACTGCCTTTGGGAGGAAAGTAAAGCCACTGCTCTCATATCTGTGCAAATCCCAGAAATTGAATCTTCAAGCCATTGACTTCTGAATTAAAAATCAGTCTGGATCAGAGACTTGGAATGGTCTGCCTGGATTTAAGCTCCAGTTGCACCATAGGAACCAAATATTTCCTTTGCTGTGTTGAAAATTGTGAGCTATGCTCTATGACAAATATCCTTTTGATTAAACACCCACTCACATTTGTCAAGGTTCTGTCAAGAGAAAATTTCAGATTCTAAGGGGACCCTTATCCTCCAATTATTTTGTTCAGAACATTTGGTGTTTTGATTTCTGGGAAAGTTTGCTTTCCTGCAGTATGAATGAGTCTTGCCAAGTACTGGGATGATTAGTACCAACAATAATAATTGAGCCATCATGCAAGGGGAACATTTGAATATGGATGGATTCTCAGCCCTCGCTTTATAAAAACATCTTCTATGGAAACCAAGGAACCATCACAGCTGTGAAACTGCAATTTTGTTTTATTATTAGAAGTTTCAAGAAAATAAAATCTCAACATAATAATCTAGGGCTTTTTAATATTGTAAAGGAAATCATGTCACGATTCTAGACTTGCCCACTTAAAGGGAATGACTAATTGTAAGAAATAAAGTGTTCAATAAGTCTTTCTTAAATTAATGTTAACATAGTGATAGCTGTACAGAAAAAAAAAAATGAAGTAACCCTTAACTCCACACCAAAGTAAACAAGATAGTTTTGGTTTCTTTGTACTCGGCAATTATTTTCAAGTTACGCTAGTACAATTAGAAATTGAAGAACTGCTTTTGCTCTTGTGATAATTTTTTGTGTCCACTTCCAGAGGTTATCAGTTTTCATTTCCATTAGGTGTTTAAATGAAATAATGCTTCTTACTATCTTTTCACAGAATAATACATTTACAAAGGCCAACAATACATTCATATTCACCTATTCATTCCATCCATAAATATTAACTTATTCTGCCTATTTGCAAAGACTACGTTAGGCACAAGGTATACTGGAGAATGATTCTTTCATGGCTTTGGCCATTACGGAGCTAATATTTTGGTAGGTGACATAGAATTAAACACACAAATACAAAATTAACTATTTTATTCAATTTATGATAAGTGTATTCAGTAGAAGTAAAAGATATCTTGAGAGTATGAGATTGAAAAAAATTTAATATAATCTTGGGGATCACTAAAAGGCTTACTTAAGAAAATAATGCTGATTTTTTTTTTTTTTTTTTTTTTTTTTTTTTGGTAAGGCCAGAGGAAGCATTCTAGGTGGTAGGTGCAGAATTTTTTTTCAAGGGTTTAAAGCAGAAGGAGGTATAGTCAAATCAAGGAGTTATTGTTTCCGTCTAGAAAATGACACAAGAAGACCACATTAAAATGATAAAGAAGGACCTCTTCTGTCAAACTAACACCTTTCAGTGATAACTCAGGTGTGGATTCAGCAGTGATTCCAGTCCTAAGCAAGTAAGAGTCCCTCTTGATATCTCTTTGGATATAGTTTCTGTGGCAATTGATTCACCTTGAATCTAGATGACCACAGTCCTTTCTTCTGTTTCGAGTAAATATGGGCTCTTATCATTTGGTGTCAGATCTGCTAGGACAGCTAATTCTTAAGTGATCAGTTCTGTTCTATTCTTTCTAAATAGTAATTTTGAAGATAATCTAAATTTCCCACTTACTGTCCTACCATAATATGAAACAAATTATCTAGAAATCGTGTCAAAACACTATATTGATATATTGGGGTAGGCTTCACATATTTGCAATCTGTGGGCTAAAAACAGGTTGCAAAGATGTTGAATTTGGCCTATACAGTGTTGGCATGCACAAGATTGAAAAAATATTTTTGCTAAAATTAAAAAATGGATAGATTTGGCAAAGACCCAGAAGAGTCAACAAATATTGAAAGGGAAGAACAAAATTGGAGGACTGATACTATACTTAACCATAAAGCTATGATAATCAAGGCAGAGTGGTATTTGCAAAAAAACAAAAACAAAAACAAAAAAGGACAATTCAAAGGAACAGAAGAACAGAATATATAGCCTAGAAATAGATCCACATAAGAGCTGATCTTTGATGAGGGAGCAATGGAAATACAATGGAGCAAAGATCGTCTTCGCAACAAGTCATGCTGCAACAGCTGGACAGCCACATGTAATAAATTAATAAATAAAATGAATCTATACACAGACTGTACACCTTTCACAATATTTAACTCAAAAATGGATCAGAGACCTAATGTAAAACACAGAAGTATAAATCTCCTAGGAGAAAATATAGGAGAAAATCTAAATGACCTTGGGTATGGCTAGGATTATTTAGATATGAAACCAAAGGTATAATCTATGAAAGGAAAATTGATAAGCTGAAGTTCTTTAAAATTAAAAATTTCTGTTTTGCAAAAGAAAATGTCAAGAGAATTAGAAGACAAGCCACAGATTGGGATGAAATATTTGCAAAAGACATATCTGATAAAGGACTGTTATCCAAAATATGGATTGAACACTTAACCTCAACAGTAGGAAAATGAATAACCCAATTTAAAAATGGGCAAAAGACCTAAATAGACATTTCACCAATGAAGATCTACAGATGACAAATAAGCAATGTGAAATGATTTTCAACATAGTATGCCATTAGGAAATTGTAAATTAAAACAGCAATGAGATGTCACTACCATCATTTAGAATGACCAAATCCAAAACACTGGCAAAACCAAATGATAGTGAGGATATGGGCAACAGGAATTCTCATTCATTCATTTATTATCAGTGGAAATGCAAAATAGTATACCACTCTGGAAGACAGTTTGGTGATTTCTTAAAAAAGTAAACATACTTTACCATACAATTCAGCAAATGTGCTCCTTGATATTTACACAAAGAAGTTGAAAACTATCCACACAAAAACCTGTGCACAGATGCTTGTAGCAGCTTTATTTATAATTTGCCAAACGAGGAAGCACCAAGATGCCCTTCAGAAGGGGAATGAATAAATAAACTGTAGTATCCGTATAATGAAATGTTGTTTCAGTGCTAAATGTTATTTAGTGCTAAAAAGAAATGAGTTATCAAGACACAATAAGACATGAAGGAAACTTTAATGTGTTTTACTAAGTGAAAGAAGCCAGTCTGAAAGACTACATACTGTATGAGTCTAACTGTATGACTGGCATTCTTGAAAAGGCAAAACCATGGAGGCGATAAAAGATCGGTGGTTGCCAGGGTTAAGTGGAAGGAAGGGATGAAGAGGGAGAGCAGAAGATTTTTAGGGCTGTGAAAACATTCTGTATGATACTATAATAATGGATCCATATCATTACACATTTGTGCAAGTATATTTACACAAAGAGTGAACCCTAATGCAAATTATGAATTCTTGGTAATCACGTGTTAATGTGGGTTCATCAATCTTAACAAACATGTCACTGTGGTGTAGGATGTTGATAGTAGGCGAGACTGCGCCTGTGTCCTGGCAGAGGATATATGTGAAATTTATGTACCTTCTGCTCAGTTTTATTGTGTATCTATGTTGTTTTAAAAATTGAAGTCTATTTAAAACTTTGACACAAAAAGTAAAGAATGAATTTTTTCAATTAAAAATGCGTAGATTTCACATAGCTGTTTGGATTTCTGTTTGTGAAAAATATAACAATAGCAGACCATCACAACAATCGTCAGATTAGTGGTAGTGTCTGTGACTTTTGCACAGGGACCTTGCTGTCCAGTTCATCACATTCCAACATTCTCTATTATCCTGGACACTGAGGCTGAACATCAAATGCCATCAGTCCATCTAATTCTCTTAAGGCATCTATATGACATCTGCAGGTAATTACATTTGCAAAACTAAGAATCGGGAAACAAGTGTGTGTCATGTACTAACTCTACTTGTGTGTGCTCTTTTGCTATATCAATTGACACTTTCTTCACTTATACTACGAGATCCTTATACTATCCTAATTATGCTTATAATCCATGTTTATATGACAACTTGCAGTTTTCTATGTCCTACGTTTCAGTGTAGAATCTTTCACTTTTTCTTGTTCTTGATATGTTTTAGTCTTCCAAGATAAAGAAGTTAATTTTAAATATGACCTTGGACTATACCATCCTTTCTATTTTTTGACGCCATTCACGTAATAAAATATGGCTATGTCTAATGTGGAAAATCCAGTGATTATTTTGACAGTCAAGAGTATCTTTTGATTGTATAAATGATCAAACCAAAGGACAACAATTGAATTGTTTAGGGTTAACAAATTGGTGGCCAGGATCAAAGATATGGGATCAAACCTAAAATTCTGAGGTCAGAATTTCACTGTAATGAAAGGTAAAGTGAAGATTTACTGCATTACAAAAGAACAATCTGTTCTTCTCGATTTTCTCTAATTGATTAAATAATGAGCCATATGGTGCTTCTTATTATGAAGGTTTTTATGAAATATTTTCTTTCTTCTTTAAGAGAGGAAAAAGAAGAGAAAATCTTTACGAATGTGAATGTAATTAAGATGAAGCATACCATTACATTGTACTTATTTTGCATTTTGTTATAATCTTAAACATATCAATTAAACATTAACCTAACACATAAATAGCTTTGCCTTAATAAGCAATGGACTATAATTATGACAACATAATTTGCATACGAACCTGAATTATGAAATGGTAACTACAGATCTCATCTATCCATTAGTGACTCTGATAATCACTGATGTCAAATATTAGTAGTATCTTTTAAATTAGCTTTTCAAAAGGGAAATCGGTAAAGATATTATTATTACTACTACTTCACTACTACTACCCTGACTTCTATTTTTCAGTAACTGCTATATTGTATCATGTTCCAAGATTGACATAAAAAGTTTTATAAATATGATCTAATGTGACCGCAAACTGGAGTGATGGGTCAGTTTGAAAAGGTTGCCTATCAAGCAAATTAGGGCTAAAGCTAAAATTTGCTAAGGGTTTTAGGGTTTTATCACATGATTTTTTTTAAAAAAGATTTTATTTATTTATCTGACAGAGAGAGAGACAGCCAGCAAGAGAGGGAACACAAGCAGGGGGAGTGGGAGAGGAAGAAGCAGGTTCCCAGCAGAGCAGGGAGCCTGATGCGGGGCTCGATCCCAGGATCCTGGGATCACGCCCTGAGCCAAAGGCAGACGCTTAATGACTGAGCCACCCAGGCACCCCTATCATATGATTTTTAAAAGGATTTTCAAGATATGTTCAGATTGTTTAGATTCTTTAATGTTTTTATAATAAAAAACTGCATTGAAACTGGATTTATAATATGTTCTAGGCATGACATCATGACTATAACCTAGGAAAATAAGCTAAATTATGGTTTTTTTTTAAACGGCAGATCACATAATTTCCTCAATCATTTTTATTGTGTCATGGTGTTTTGAAATACTTACTCCCAAGTGTACTTTAGTGAGCACACTTGCAAAGTGATCAGATAAACAAAATAAAGTTCTGCCTATTTTCAGAGATTAAACTCTTAAAATCTATCCTTTAGATCAAAGTTCCCAAGGACAATCTTGTTGCATATTCATAAAACTGTTTTCTTATGGGAAATAAAAAGAAAGTGACAAAAAGATCACTTTGAAGATTTCACCCATATGTGTAACTTGTGTTTGAGTTCTTACTTCCTCTGCGTGTCTAAAAGTTTATAGGAGCCGATATATTATGAAACAATCCTTTTGGGATATAAGTAAGTCCTCTAGCTCAGCACAACCCCAGTGAAAATTCTGGACTGTTAGATATATGAGATTCTTTTGTTCTTTCTTCTCAGCAGTTATCCCTACTGATACAGTTAGTGTTTCATCTCAGCATGAAACAACATCAGATAACACCGCACTCTGAAAAGTAGATAAAATGAGGACTCTCAAATGAGAATGAATTAGAAATGTCCCCACAGTAGTGGCAAGGACTTAAAAACATGAAACCGACAAATGTACTACAGAGGGGGTTTACAAAGAGTTTTCCACTCCAACTTCTTATTCTTCACAGAGATGATTAGCCCTGGAAAGTGTCAGACAGCAAATGATAAAGTTGGCCATGACAGATTTATGATATGAAGCAAAACCAACTGTCTAGTTGATATCCATCTGATGACAGCTTTTAAATATAAAAACAAATAAGCATGGCATTTTCTCAAATTGTCTGAAAAGTTTCCATCTCGTTGGGAGGGTGGGTATGGGAGGGGGTCTTCTTTTATTACTCTGTGATACCGAGAATTTACAGAGAAATATTATTTTTCAAATACCTAGGGAAGAAGTCACAAGAGTATTTCACAACATATAAAACCTTCTCTGTTCAATATTTATGTATGTAACAAACTAAAATATTTTTCTTGGGGCATATGCAATTTGGAATGGGTTTCTTTTTTTTCCCAGCTTCATGTAGATATATTTCACATACAATGTTGTATAAATTAAGGTACACATGTTGTAGGTCTCTTTTAAACACCTTATTAATCTTCCTCTTAAAATGTCACTTACTTATTTTAACCCTTTGGTGTAAAGGGAAGAGTCATTGAAAAATCAAAGAAACTTTTTTGAATATTTGTTTTACAGTTGATTTTTCTTTCTTTCTGGTAGTACCATTATTATTCATTCTTGTCTGTTTCCATAGTTTGAAAAGATGTAACCACTTACGTTTCAGCAGCACCCAACCTGTTAATATAAAATATTTTATCCATAAAGCAAAAATAATTTTCTGATTCAGTTTCATTTGTAGTGGGTTTGAAAACTTTGGGTTCTATCATTACAAATGTGGCTGAATAGCATAACATGTCTCAGTTCAGAAAATGTCTTTTATTAAGTTCCTTCTCTGGATCAGACACCGTGCTAATCTGGAGAAATAGTGCCCATACACACACACAAGCACTCACACGCACGTGCACACACACACAGTTTATGCCTTCTCAGAGCTTTTTGGGAGAATTATAGAAAACTAAACCATTATTGCAATTAAATGTAAAAATTAATGACAAAAAAAAGCACACAGTATTCTGGGAGCCTAGTATATATTAGTCAATAACCTAGTGTAAGTCAAAGGAGAGAGAACACGCAGAATGTGAAGAATAAGCCAATACATAAACGATTTATTAAAAAGTTCACAAATTAAGAGTGGGGAAATCAAATAAAGATCTCTCAAATCAAGTTATTTTATAAAATTACATTTAGTATAAATATACTCATATATTATATCATATTTTAATATTATATATAATCTAATCCTCTAAACATGGTAAGCCAAGAAATAATCTGTATATTCTAAATTAGTGTATCACCATGATTTATTTAGCAAATACCATGGACGCCATACCCCATTCTCTATTTACATTGTATTTTATGCCTCATGGCAACATTATAAAAGAGATGGTTTCTTCATTCTCGAGAAGATAAAACTGAAGATGTTCAGCAGGATTAAAATCAAATGTCCCACAAGAGCAGAGCCAGGACCCCCTCTGGTTGCGTCTGTCTAACTTCAAACCTCAGAATGTTAAACACTGTCTATACTTTCTTGCTCTTTATTTTCACTATGTAAATACACAGGCCCAAAGATCCTGTAAATCCTAACAATTGTATATTTATTTTCTATGTGTTCACATTTTCTGAAACTACCTAGACCACATTTAAATGAACTTCTGTCACCAGAAACTTGACTAGGTAGCCTTGCCATTATGGGATTTCTTCCAGATCACTTGACAGATAATAATGGGGGAACTGTTTGATCAGCTCTTACACACTTGTTTCTGAAATACTCTTGAAGCTTTTTTTTTTTTTTTACATAAGCTAATTCATAGCTCTCATAGTAGCAAAAACTTTAAAATACCTACATCTGATACCAGAGTAGGGGATCATGCCAATGAACTTGACTGCAATTTACAAATTCAGCCTTTCAGAATTTGCCCCTGCTAGAGTAAGTATATACGTATAAATTCCTTGCTTTCAGGTAGCAAGGTGATTCTCATAGCACTTATTTAAGTTAATAAATTGTTTTAATGTCAGCAGTAGATATCAAAGAGAGTGAAGCAATAGTTTGCAAAAGGTCTCTGTACTGTGACAAATTGAAGTAAATCTCTTCTTTATTCTTGTTAACAATAAGCTATGAGAGGCCAGTTTCCATCGATTTTAAAACTCATCGCTTTCATTTAAAACTCAGCTAACGCATTGTTAACTGAATTTGAGGGAGGGGATAAAAAAGTAAACAAAAACAATGTATTTGTCTCTCTATTACTTTCTATTACCTGGTTTTAATTCTCAATCAGTGCTTTCCAAAACATTCTTTTTTAACAGGAAGACTATACATTAGAAAAGCTGAGTTGCCTTAAGTCACAAACTAGAGCCAAGTCTCAAAATAACATGGAAAATTCAGTTTAATTTAATTGACATATAAGTTAGAAATACAATAAAAATTTTTTGAAATTTTTATTATATTTGTATGTGGGTGGCAGACCAGATTTCATCTAATTTTATTCAAAAGTCACAAATACTTGATAAGGGATCTTGGTTTGGAGGTTAAATACAAAGTCCAGCCTATGTTGGCGTGTTCCTCTGCTAAGGCTAAAAAGCTCAAATCTTGATTTTACTCTTTCTAAGATTTCTACCTCTTCATCCAAACACAATATTTCTAAGGTTTGTAGACAGGCTCATAAAAGTGAACAAGAAAAGGGGATTATTATTTTATAGCAGTTATAAATAGAGTTTGAGGGAATAGTGAATACCTGCCTCAAGAAATCTTATAGACTTTGCCCATTTTTCATAAAGATTGATTCCTTTCCCCTCTCCCTCTCTCTTCCTCCCACCTCCCCTCTCTTTCTCTCTTCCTCCTTTTTCTCATGTACACACACCAATTTTGCTGGCAATTAATATTTTATGTAGTGAATGAAATTACCTTAGGGAAGATATAAGTTGCATTAATAGTTTGCTATTCACATTAACAGGAAAATGGTATATTACATTTCATGTAAGACATTAAGACTAATTATAACATAATTGCAAAAAAGACAATAGGACACTCATTCATGTATTAAAGTGCATCTTAAAAAAGCCATTACACATTTTGTAGAGGACCCTGATGTTACCCTTTCCTCCTCCTAGCTCCAGCTCAGCTGTTTGGGTTCTGCACGATGTGTCGTAGAGGACTCCCACGTTCTCTCAGCAGCCTGAGACCCCTGCCTGAGAGCCTATTAAATATCTTCAACTTTTTAATAAAATAAAAAGAAAAAAAAAACCTTCGACTTAAAAAAAAAACGGTTTAAGTAGTCGTTTACTTGTACATCAACCAAAAGTAAAAAATCATAAATATACCCAAGAATATGACAGACTATTGAATGTTGGCTCGCCTGACCCTCTGGATTGTACTCCCAGGCCTTCTCATTGCATGCAGGGAAACGTCCTTGGAGTTTTTCCTGAGCCACAGCAAACACCTTCTTTTGTAATGCATTCCTGTAGAAGATTCTCTCCCTGCTTTCCTTCCTTATCTCAGAATTTTATTGATCTCTGCTTTTATTGATGTTTATCATCTTGATATATTTAAAAAATCAATCTTTTGTCCTATATGTTCAGATTGTAGTGGACATTGCCCCCCCTCCTTGGGATTTTGGTGTCTACTAGTAGGCTAGGTTTCCAAGAACTATACTTGATTTATAAATATGTTCTTCTCCAGAGAGCAGTATTTTCTCATTACTGTTTTTGCCCATGAAGTAGTGCCATCAATTTCTGATGTTAATCCTAATAACGATGGCAACATAAAACACAAAAATATAACGCTTTTGGAAAGCGATTTGACAATAATTGTAGGGTCTTAAAATTTGTATATATTTTGATTATTAGTAAATTATCCCAAGGGAATTATTCAGATTAGAGGAAAATCTGAAGCAGTCCATTACAACTCTATTCCCAATGGTAAACATTTGGAAGCAACTTATTGCTGATCAATACATTTTACATTAATTAAAGAAAGGTACATTATATCGGTTAAATGCATTTGATGTGCTTACTTAAATGGCATCTATGAAGACAATGCAACAATATAAAAAATATTTGTAGAGCTTCCACACAAGACCATAAACTCATGCTACAGACTCAAATCCGTATATGAATAGTGAAATTTGTAATGGAATACTGGAAAGAGTGAATAGTTGGTTTCCTAGAGTGCTATTGTGATTAATCATTTTTTAATTTTAATTTCTATTGGTATAATGTCATTTATGCATATTGGATGGAACAATTAATGGTTGTAATTTGGTATATAATGTTAGAAAAACATTTATTAAGCAAATCATAATGTAGTGTGCATAAGTTAAACACTGATATAAAGTTCATCATCAAAACACATAAAATTATAGCAAATATACAGTATAATCAGCCAAATCTTAACTGTTGCATTTACTCATGAAGTACATTCACTATAAAACATCAGAAGCTGTCGTAGTTTATTCATAGTACACGTTCTTAAGGAGTTCATGTTTTTCTTTAACCACCGTCTTTGTTCATTTCACATTTGACTTAATTCAAAACTATTTCTTCTGTGTGTTTTTTTTTTTTTTCTTTTCAAGTTGTTTGGTAACAGAGAAAGTGTAAGTAGATTTGGTAGTGCAATAAATATCACAGTAGAATTTCTAAATCTCTTTTGTCATGTACTACTTTCAAAAAAAATCACATATTCACATAAAAAAAGAAAACAGAATACGCAATTTTATATCTAGAACTTACTTGATTGTGTCTTGATTGTCTCCATGAATTTTCATGAACCTCTATAGACCCTGTCTTAGTCCATTAGGACTGTTATAACAAAAATAATGTACCGGGGGTGATTTAAACAACAAACATCAATTTCTCTCAGTTCTGAAGGCTGATAAAAATCACCATCTGATCTGGTGTCTGATGAAGGCCCACTTCCTGGTTCAGAGATAGCCATTTTTTCACTGTATCCTCACATGGTAGAAGGGGTGAAGGAGCTCTCTGGAGTCTCTTTTATAAAGGCACTAATTGCATTTTCAGTGCTCTAACCTCATGACCTAATCATCTCCCAAAAGCCCCACCTTCTAATACCATAACCCTGGGATTAGAAAGTCAACATATGAATTTGAGGGGAATACAAACATTCAATCCATAGGAGACCATGAGTCAAGTTCACTTGCCCTGGACATAGAATTACACATGCAATTATACAAATGTTCCCTGAGTGTCTGCTATGGACCAAAAACTATTTCAGATTCTGGTTATTCAATGAGTAAGACAGATGAAATGCTTGCCTTATGAATCTTACATTCTATTTATGGGACAGATAATAGGGAAATGCACAAGCAAATAAACACTATAACTTTAGAGAGTAGTAAGGACTATGAAAAATAAAATTTTAAAACTTACAGAGTTGGTTCTTTTTCGGTCTTAAAATTAATAAGCTAAAATCATATAAAGTAATGAGTTTACATTAAGCGGTAGTGTTACTATAGTCAAAAAAGTGTTCTAAGGATTTAAAATATCTTATTAACTTGTAGAAGTGTATTTATCAGTTATTTCAAACAGTTTTGAAAGTTGTAAACTTAAAAATGTCTCTATAGAATGAATATAGAAAAAATCCTCAAAATTGTTTTATATATCATTAACTTGAAAATAAATTATTACAACTGAACATTGTGAATCATTAACGTATATATCACAATTTGGAGTGGACATAAGTTGAATTATCCACCTTACTGTTTGATTGACATCTTATTACTTCCTCTTTTTTCATTAGGCAAATAGTTTCATGTAAGTTATGATAGTCTTATATCTAACAAAATCTTTGAATTTATTGTGAAGAACTGCATCACTTATTTGACATCATAAGAGATACTGTGCTATATAAATACCTCATTTTAATAAACACAAAATATATCCTCTCTCCACAAGTTTATATATAACACTCCCTCATACTTGTGTAAGTCAAGTGTATTGAGTAACGATACATTGTAGTTGAATTTTTAATATGACTTTAAAGTAAGATGTGTACCACAATGGTACCACACAACTCCTACACAGGAACTCATAGTCCATCTTGGTGGTTCTGAGTATGGATTTTGGGGCAAACTTCCTGAACTCAAAACCCGACTGCCATTTAATTCCTGAGTAATTTTGAGCAAAAATTTTTATACCTCAGTTTTCTCACATATAATATGGTTAAAATGCTAATATCTACCTCACAAGGTATTGAATGAGTCAATATTTCTAAAACACTAAAACACTATATGATGTATAGTAAATACTACATAAGTTTTAATGATAGTGATAGTTAATTTTACATGTCAACTTGAATGGGCTCAAGAATGCCCAGATAACTGGTAAGACAATATTTTGGGGTGTGTCTGTGAGGGTGTTTCTGGATAAGACTAGCATTTGGTCCATGAAGGCCCAAACAGAACAGAAGGCAGAAAAATAGTAAATTCGCTATCTTCTTGAGTTGGGATGTCCATCTTCCCCTACCCACAAACATAGGAGCTCCTGCATTCAGACTCTGGGACTTAGAACAGCTGCCCCCCTGCCTTCCTTCACCCTCTTCTCAGGTCTTCCACACGGACTGGGAGTGAAACCATAAGCTCCCATAGTTCTCAGACTTTCAGACTTGGGTTGAATCACACCAAGAGCTTTCCAGCACTTGCAATTTGCAGACAGCAGATTGTGGGACTTCGTGGCCTCCATAACCATATGGGTTCATTCCTATAATGAGTCTCTTCTTATACATCTCTATATAGACTATTGACTCTATATCTTTGGAGAACTTAATATGAACAGGATTATTCTTTAATTCATTGTATCTGATCAAACTTCCAAGGGCAATAATACATAATACTTTGTAATGGAGGTAATGCAGAGCTCTGTGTATATTGGAGAATGATATGCTGAGAAACAAGCCTGGGGAAATAAGCCAGGGTCAGATCAAAGTTAGAATACTTAAAAATTAAATAGAAATATACTATACCATACATTTTCCACAATTCAGTTACTACATAGAAAAGGAAACTATAGATGTTACTTACCCGTACAAAAGAAGAAAAATAACAATTTTTATAGGAAAAAAATAATTTGGCCACCTTGTGAAGGCCAAAAGACTGGAAAATCAAAACAAGGCTCTTTGAATCCAGACAAATCACGAAACTATGAAAAGGACAAAGGCTTGAAGTGATAGAAAGGGTGATAGCAAAGACATTTCAAGACAGCATGGCTAGAATGTAATATTTTATACTTTTTTGCATTCTCAGTCCTGGAGAAGAGTGCATAATACATGTTCACTAAATTTTAGTTGTCACAATGGGTTCTGAGCATTGACTATCAGAGACAAGAGAGGAAAAAGATTATACATGGATCTATAGTTTCTTTATGGGTATCTGGGGAGCAAATGATGCCATTGACTTTGATTCTGAACATAGGGAGGGGAAAAGGCTTTGCAAGAGGAATGAGAAGTGAGACTACTGAGTTTTAAGTAAGTTTGAAGTCACATAAATCAGCGTATCACACGTGATACCTTTACTGTAAGTAGCTCTCTTTAAATAGCTAATTTAATTTAATTCATGTCGACAAGCTAAATTAATTTAACAATATGTTGGTGATGTACGTCCTCTAGTAGTTTGTTCTTTTACTAGACAAAATGGATATATTTATTAACTAATTTTAATTCAGTGAGTTCCTATTTTAATGGAATATAGTACCAAGTGCTGTAAAAACCCATCCTGCTTCTGATGGGAACAGAAAGTTGGAAAGCAGAGAAAATCAGGAAGAAAACTTCTTTTCAGAACTATGCCTTCAAGAATAGTTGGGGAGAATAAGAAGATCAGAGGGGATAGAAGGGAAGGAGACCAGACGGGCTTCAAGAGGCCAAGTTTTAAATGCCGCATAAACTAGGATTATAATGAGGATAATAGAATTTTGTAATGTCTGCATTTATTTTTGTAGTGTGTTCTTTCTTGTTTTCTCCTTAAATTAAATAAAGGCAGAATTTCACTTTGATCCACTAAAAAGCTAGTTAATGATCATAATTTAGATGCTAGTGTAGGGCAATAGCTATTTATACAAATTATTACCCTAAGCACCTGCTCCAATTTTTTATGTATTATGCTAACAGTGTTTTTTGTCTTAATTAAAAATGTTAATTAGTGGTGATATAAACAGCAAAAGAAGAGCTTGTAACATATGCACAAGAATTCTACAATATGTGCATAACTTTTTTCAAACTGATGAACTAAGCATGAAAGCAATCTAAAACACTTATGAACAGTTGCAAATTTTCAAGTAAACCTGAGATAATTCTCTGAACATCAGACTACGTTAACATATGATTGTTCTCTGCTTTCACATATTTTGCTTTGAGCCTAATTATTCTACACTGCTGTCTCCGTTTAAATGTTCCACATTTGGATTCCTAACATGCTTTTCAAGCATATTTTTGCACTTTGAATTTTGCCACCCTTGTCAACTTATGCAGACACCATTTCCTAAATATTTAGAAATTTCCCTTTTAGAAAGCCACCACTCACATATTAGCAGGTACCTGTATTATCCATTAATAAGGAACAGGGATAAGTGAAGTGGGAGGCTGATGATCTCTAAAGGAATAAGTTATCTTTTTTTCATTGTCCTTCAAGGAAAGAATTTACAGGGGACTGAAGCATTGTGATTGTCTATGCAGTTCACCCAGGGTTAGCATGGTCACAGTGAAAAAATGAATTTGATTTCTGGTATTGCCCTTCAAGGTTCTTAAAACATATTTCCTCCATCAAGCCAACATATCAGGACATTTCTGCCTGCTTTGTCATCATACCAACCCTCCCCAAAAAAACCTGAGCCATTCAGTGTATATATACACACACACCTATATACATACATACATACATACATATAGGAAGAGTAATAAGACGTTTTCTTGTCTACATAATGCCCAACATGTATGTATTTGATAGGTCTTTCAACTGAATGAATTAAAGGATTTCCTTTATTTTCCTTAGAAAGTTTGTTCCCTCTAGTATTGATTAAAAGTTTAATAACTGAAATAATGAATATGGTAATCCAATGCCATTGTTTCAGCAAATTTCCCTCTATCTCTTTCAAGGGAAAATACAAAACAACAAAATCTATCAGTTCCAGATACATTAAGTTAAATACATTAAGCTAGATGAGGAACTTAATATGTGGGCTCTTTTAAAAACAGAAATAGCCCACATATCTTTTTGGAGACATTGCACAGTAGTAGCACACTGGAATTTACGAGATCAAGTCTTCAGTCCCCTAGTCTTCCTGTGACAAGTTTCTTCTTTCCCACTGGTTTCTGCTTGAATATTATATTCTTACAGAGCTGTTCCTTAAAACCTGGCCTCAAACATCTCCTCCTAGCTATTCATACACATTCAAGCCTGACACAAATTTGTTGTCATATCACCCTGGTTCTATTTTCTTTGTAGCCTTTTAAGACTCATGAAATTACTCTATTATTCTGTTGATTAGTCTATTAAAATAAAAGATCCATGAGAACAGAGACCTTGTCTGTTCTTTTTTCTTCTGTTTTCAGTTCATAGAACAATGCCTAGCCCTGACTGAATGATTTTGTTTAGCGACAGAACTGTCAGTAGGTATTGATGAAGAAACAGAAACTGACCTGGTAGTGAAGTTGGGTGGATTCATCTTGACCTTGTTTACTCACTCAGATTTAGATTAATGACAAATTAAAAGAGAGCTCTAGGATTCTAAGGTCCTTTGTCTTGGCTACAGACTTTTTTCTAATTGCGTGGAGTAATACATAATCCTCACATCATTTACATCATTGGTTAAAACGAAGTTGAGAGTGATGCCAACTTTTGGAATCATGAGTCCAAAAAGTTTTGAACGGGTACAGTGAGGAACTGAAAATAACAAGATGGCATGAAACAGGAAAAGGAACTTAACTGGTTTTATGTTTGAAGCCCTAATGCAGAACTGGTAAATTTAGGGGCCATTATATGTGTGTAATTAAACTTCTATATAATTTCCATATAATAAAGCATATTTATTGTTATTTATTACTTATTTTATAAACTTTATAATAAATTTCATATGTTATTTATTATAATACATTATACGTAATTCAAATTTAAATATATATCCAATACAGCATTCTTTCACTCACAAGGGGAGAGATAATGGGAAGGAGAGAACGTTTGAAATGTAAGGATGCTGTTTAGAAGACAAATATAGCTGGACTGTGGGAAAGCGTATTCTGGCTTTAATGAATGTTAACATTGTACCTCAAATTCATTATGCAAAATAGAAAATTTGAAAGTATGGGAAGATACCTTATTTTTCCACTTCCATTTGTACCCTGACTCAAGTCATTTGTATTAGGCTGATGTGGGAAAAAGACATCCTTTTTTCCTTTTCATCTACTTTTTTTTCAGTAAGTCTGTACTATTTCCTCTTATATCCCATGAGTTAAGAACCTAGGCACAGATTCCTTTGTTTTCTACATTTTAAAAAATATTTTGTAAGAAAATGGAAAGAAAAAGTATGTATATTTTGGGAAAGGCTGTGTAAGGCTGTGTATTCTTAGTTGTGTAAGGCTTTCTGGGACATGTGACTACCATATTGTATTTTCTGTTTATCACACTTTCTATGGTACCGCAGAGCAAGGAGGTGGAAATATAAGAAAGAAGAAATGACAGTAAACAATTTGAATGTGAGTAATGTACACCCCAGTTTTTTATCCTAGTTATGAAAATGAAATTTGAAAATCAGATGAGTAGACAACTGGTAGATTGACTCCGAAGGAAGATTATGGCCAGGAGACATAACTACATGACATTTACAAAAGTCACAGAACAAAGCTTCCTATCAGGAAGACATTTAAAGTATTTAAATTATGGGATGCAAGTGTCTGCTTAAGAATTAAATGCTACTGTGTTATGTCTCAGGCTCTTTTCTCTGTTTTTCACTAAGCATTATATGTCTGCAATCTATCCATTATCCTGTGTATACATCTAAGTCATAACTTCTAACTTTATAACACTCCATGGTGTCATCTGCCACATTTTATCTATCCACACTCCAGATGATGGACAGTAAATTTGTTTCCAACTCCTTTCCCTGGCTAAGAACACTGCTGCAATGAATAACCTTGCACATGTCCCCATATGGAGCTTTCTAGAATGACTGCCAATCCCTACAATCTTACCGGTAGTGAGACTCACATTCCCACTAACACTTGGCATTTTCTAGCTTTTTGATTATTGCCAGTCCAATAGGCAAAGCCATATCTTATTGTTACTCTAATTTCCCTTCCTCTGCTTAGTAATGATTATGAATATTTTTCATGTATTCATTAGCTCTGGCAGTTTCTTCTGTAAACTGAGTTTTTATTTCATTACAAATGTTTTCTACTTTGGTCTTTCCTTTGTTGATTTGCAGAAGTTCTTATCCTATTCTAGATGTGAATCTCTTGTCATTTCTAGACATCTAAATTGTATCTTCATATTCTGTTGTACATCTTTTAATTTTTGCTATGCTCCAGCTCCATGAACAGACAACACAATTTTGATATAATCTGTTAGTCATTTTTGGCTTTATTTTTGTGTTTTTAAAGTTTCAGTTAAGAATCTCTTTCCTACCCCAGGACAAAAGGTATTGTGCATGCCTAATTATGTATTAAGTCTTTAATCTAACTAGAATCCATTTTTATGTGTGCTCTTAGAAAGGAATCTAATATTACTCTCCTCTGTATGCTAATCCAGTTTTCTACCACAATATACTAAACTTTCTGAAATTTCCTTAATATATAGTGCTGGTGTCCACTTCATAGTACAGATTTCCACTGTGACTCTGCCTGCTTTGTAATTTTTTCAATGGTCTCTTTTTCTTTTTTAGTAAATACAGTTTATTACTGTTGTTGTTGCTGTTGTTAATATTACCATGATTATGATGTTGAGGTATGAAAGTATGTTTTTTGTTTCTCTGGGCAAGTCTTCCTTTTTATTCTTTTTATTTTATGAAGTTGACTTAGTTACTCATTGTCCTATATTTCTATGTATATGAGTAAGTTTATTAAGAGTCTTAAAAATAAAATTGCTATTGTGATGAACGTTGAAATCATAGATTATTTTGTGTAGATAAAGCGATTTTATATCATTAAGTTGTCTCCTGTAAAAGTATGGATCATCTCTCTGTTTATTTAGATCAGCGGCAATTTTGTCCCCTGGGGGACATTTGGCACTCTCTGGACATATTGGTTATTTAATATTTTGGTTGTTACAACTAGGGAAATGCTGCTGATATCCAGGCAAGGATGAGAAAGCTCCCACGATGCATAGAACTGTACTCTATGACAAACAATTAATTATCCACTCCAAAATGTCAATAATTCTGAGGCAGAGAAGCCCAGATTTAAATACTTTACCTCCCTTTGTTAGAGTTTTAAAGTTTTTTCATAGAGTGCCAATTAATTCTCAGTAACATAATTCCACGATATTTTATATTTTTAGTTTCTGTTATGTATTTTACCTTACTCTCATTTGTACTTCCCACTTTATTATTACTACTATAGAGAAATGATACTTAGTTGGGCATGTGAACTTTTCATTTCATTTCTGTAATCTTACTAAAACTTTAATTACTTCTAATAGCTCATTGATTCTATTGGATTTTCGAGGGAAATTATTCTATTATGTTCAAATAAATTAAACTATTTTGTTTCTTTATTTTGTTTTTTTGTTTTTTTATGAATAAGATTAGCTAGGACCTTGATTACGATGTAGCAGGAGAAGTAATATTGGACACTGTTTTCTTAGTCCTGATGCTAAATGGAATGTGTAAAGTGTCCTTATTAAGTGTAATATTTGTTAGAGGGTTTGGTAAATAAAGTCAACTTTTATATATTTAAGACATCTCTATTCTTCTACTAAGCATTTTTACCACAAATAGGTAGTGGACCCATTTGTGTTATTGTATTTTTCTGAAACAACTTATAAAACAATATGGATTTTCTCACTTAATCTGTTAAGTTTACCAAATATAGTAATATACATTTTTTCCTGTTACATGTTTTCACAATCCTGGAATTAAGCCTCTTTAACCAGAAAGTATTTATTAAATGCACTATTAGAATTGGTTACTTAATAATTAGCTTTAAATTTTTACATCTACATTTCTCAGTGAAATAGGTGTGTAATTATTTTTGTTTATTTGTTTGTCTGTTTTGTCTGGATGTGGTTTTGGAAACATGATTATAAGAGTTTTATTAAATTAATTGATAGGTGAGATAATTCTTAAAAAGATTTTTGGTACAGCTTGATTAAAAAATACATTGACTCCTCCCTGAAGATTTGTTTACTATAACTCTTAAAACCATGTATATTTTAAATTTTTGAAGGGGGGTCTTAGGTATCTATTTTATTTTCTTTAATATTTATATTCTTTTATGCTAACTTACATGTTATACTAACCATGATCCATAGATTTTGACAATATTTCTAGTATCATTCAGCTCTAAATATAGTTTTAACTCTACTGTGCTATTGTAATGGGTTATTTTATTACTAAACCATGGCCTTTAGAGTTAGTCTGTCATTAACTTTTAATTTTATTGTCTGATGGCATTCAGCAATATTCATATAGTCACCACTCTGACAGAACATACTGCATGCTGTGGAGACAAACAAGAAACAGGTACTGTCATGAGGACGGCGCTCTACAGGGTACTTCAAGGAGTCCTGTTTGTGTATAAACCATTAATCCAGGACCTAGAAGCTAAAAATTACACACGTGAAGTCAGGTTAAGGACCATTATACGCATAAGGAACAACAAGTCATTAAGCTGGGAAAAGTGGATTTTCTTTGAAGAAATCGAAGACCAAATATTTTTTAAGACTAAATATTAATTAATCACTGAGCAAAGAGAAGAACAAAATGAGATGAAATTGAAAAGACATTAATTAACTTCATCTTGTAGTTCATGTGTATTTGTACTTACTGCAGTCGAAGCCATTGAAGAGTTATGTGCTAACAAAGATATAAAATGGTTTGTATTTCAAAAACTTTATTTCGCTTGCAGTTTCGTGGTAGCCATGGGAGGCTCTGCCCAGATCAGTCTTCAGGAAAGAATCCCTGCTGTGGGGATTAGTAAGCAAACAGCCTCCACCAGTCAGCTCCTTCAAGGTCTGCCTCCGGGGAATAGAGAGCTGCCCCATTTGAGGTTATACCATTTCCAGGGTAGTCCCTAGCCCAGGGTAGAAAGGCCTAGATATTTCAGCCAACAAAGGAGAATCTCCATGTGCAATATTCCCTTAGCTAATTGAATTTAAATTAAAAAGAGAGAGAGAGAGAGAAACAAACTTCTGATCACGTGAGGTGTTGGCGGTCCAATAGCTCAGCTCGACTTCTTCGTCAGTCGACTTCTTCCTGCATTCTCCTGCTTCTTTTCAGCGGTACTGATCTCTCATGAACACCTTATATCCCGAACTCTGTCTGTGTCTGTGGGGGAAAAACAATCTGCAGTGTGTTTGGATATTGGATTATAGAGGGCAACAGTATCTGTTAGGATATTATTGTGACAGTCTTGGTTAGAAAAGATGGAGACGGATATGTACTAAAGATCTACTTTAGTGAAATTTACAGTGTTCAATTCCAAAAGTTGATATTTGGCTGAAAAAGAAAATTGACTCAAATTGCTAACCTGTGTTTAACTAAATGACAATTTTTATCTTCAGTTTTTGCTCAGGACTTGTGGCTTACATCTTCAAAATTCAAGTGCTCTTTTTCAGATAGAATTTTATTTATGTGATGCCTTATGTCTCACTCTAGTTTTATCTCTTTAAAGACAAAGTTGAATATCCTTAGTGTTTGATTTGATGCCAGAGTAGTTCCTGTCTTCCTCAGTTCTCTCCTTTGTAAAATATATCATGTTAACGATTCTGTTTACATTGACTTATCATTGCTCTACCAGGGAAGAAAAAATTTTCCATAGTCACCAACATTTCATTATTTTCCTCTATAAATAAGCAATAGATGACTCATAATTGCTTCCTTTCTTAATTTAACAATATTATGTTATTATATATTCTTGTTCTCAGAGCATATTAAATCCCGTTAGAAATAACACTCATGTTTCTAGCACTATATGACCTTTTTGAAATGCCCATACCAATGCTATACTGGTCTGGAATAGATTTAAGTCTATGGGTACTTTGCTTGAAAATACTTTATGAAAAACAAAATCAATTCATTGATATAAGTCCTGTCAAGAATAGTAAATGGACAGGAAAAAAAAAAAAAACCTTCCGAATATCAAAAACAGTGAAAGTAAACTATGATCTCATGTGGATCAAGGCAGCTTGATGAGGCAATCTCTGTATTTTTCAAGGCATTCTTGATCATTTTACCACAGTATAGTGTCACGGTCATGGCCTTCAAAAGTGACTTCCCAGAATTGCTGTTATTAGGCTTATAAAAGTTAGCTGATGCAATAATATGCAACAGTTTCCAGCTTCTATAAATATAAGAATGTGGAGGAGTTATGTCATAGAAAGAGCCAATAAACTTAACCCTAAATCGATAAATATCTATCATTTTTCCATTGAAATAGCAGTTGAAATTAAAATGGTAGTGATCCTATAACTTTAAACAATGGTGAACAGAGTAGAGCTCTAAAGAAAACTTAAAAATACCATAGAATCCTATCTTCATAAGTATACATTCCATTAAGGAATATGAAATACATTTGTAAACAATTAGGATATTAGGTAAATGGTTACAGACAATCCAAGAGATTTCCAATAGCTGTAGAAAAGCAAAATTGGCTCTGCCAGTCCTTGGGATTATTCTTTAGCTACTTAATATAGGACAACTTGTTAAACACTGTGGTATAGAAATGACTCTACCAAATGGACCTGTCCCATAGTGGAAAATCATTGCTAAAAAGGCAGAGATTGCACTTTCAAATCTGCTTGTACCACATGGGGCCGTTTCTGAGTTTTGGCCAATGGAGAATTGATGTATAAGTCAAGGTGTAACTTATAAAACCATTGTCTGGTCCTCCACTGTCCCACTCTTCATTGCTGTTGACCAAAATTTAATGCTGAAGATTTCCTTAGAAGTCACAATTTTGTAGAGAAATAGTTTCTTGAGTATCTGAGTGATAATGTGGAACAGGTTAGTAAATCACATCATAGAAACTAATAAAAACTTACTGATTATTAAGATTAAGTTCAAGATACATCATCTAGTAATTCTACTTGTTTATGAATACATGTATATAATTATGAATATCATACCAGGAATATATATATATATATGTGTATACACACACACACACACAATATCTGATAACTTCTTCAATACTCCCCAAATTAATATTTTTTTTTTTGTGAAAAGTATGTAAGTTGAAATCTTGCAGAGATCTTTAATATATCTTGGAGTGAGAGCAAGTTACTTTTCTGCACTTGCTTTTATCTTCCTCTGGTTTTCATCAACCTTTCCATCCCCTACCACACATCTTTCTAATCCAGAAAATTAGAGCCACTTCAGAATAGAAAATTTATTTATCTCTATATTATCCTCAATGGCTAGCATAGTAACTGGTACAAAGTAGTTTAATAAATGTTTTAACTAAAGGAATGAAAGTATGAATCAAGCAATCAATCAATCATGATTCTATTTTGGTTACCTTTCCAGTTGCATCCTGAGGATCAGATTGTAGAGATGTTCCAGAAACCTAGCACTCTTCTTCACATTGACAGAAGGGAGGTGTGGCTCAAAGTGTGAACTTTTGAAGGAAACCCAGTGACTTCATTCTTCACTTCAACAACTGTTTTCAAGGCCCCTTTCTATCTTAGAATCTTATCTTCTGCTTCTAACAACCCTAAAGGCAAGAAGAACTTAGGTATAAGTCGTCCAATAAGCTCAGCTTTGGCATAGAAACATGGAAGACATGTTAGTGTTCACTGAGTTTTGAACTTTGGAAAGGGGAAGCACAGCTATTGTGAGTACTTACTATCAGGTATGACGTGTAGTAAACCCTGAACACCACTGCTCTGTCTCAACCAATAAAACTTCTTAAAAGCACTCAATCGTAATGTACTCATAACGATATGCTGCTATGTGTTTTAATTAGGGCAAGTTGTTTTTATAGGGCTTTGGTATATAACGTTATAACATAATTATGTATGTGGATTACGCATAGAGTAAAATCGCAGTGGACCAGTCCGGACCAGGGGTCAGCAAATCTTTTCTCTAAAGGACAAGATAGAACATATTTTAGACTTCGTATATCATAATGGCTCTGTCACAGCTACTCAGCAATGCCATTATATTGCAAAAGCAGCCAGAGAAAATATATAAATGAATGGGTTTTGCTATGGTTCAGTGAAATTTTATTTATAGAAACTAGCATTAAGTTGGATTTGGCTATGGCCATACTTTGCCAATCCCTGCTTTACACATTTTTTATGGTAATGGTTTGGTATGATGTACGGGTGATAAAATACCACTGATCCTCAGGTACGAATATATTGTTTAATTAGTGAAAATAGATTTTGTTGTTTCAGGAGTTTAAGGAAAACTTTTCTTGTTCACAGTCTCTTCTGACGAAAAAGAAAATGAGAAAACTGGAGAGTTTCACTCTATCAAGATCATAGGAGTGAGGTAATCAAATAACACTTATGACATCCTATACAATGAAGCATAGAGTCCAGTTGAGAATGCTTTGTTCCAGCCTCAATCCTGTTTGTCCCAATTACAAAACCTTTTACACATGTTAGTACTATTATAGTGAGGAAAGCTTCAGGCAAATGAAGTAAGCATTAATTAAAGACAGAAAAATGCATGGTTCGACAAATTCTACCTCGGGGAAGCTTTGTGGATTTGTTTGAAGGGGTTATTGGAATGCAGAAAGTGTATCATAAAAAGATGACAAGTTGTAAATAAAAGACACTGAACTTAGCATGGAAATTTAGAAATATCTTTGACAAACCTGGGGGTCCGCTATTGGAATGCACTCGTACAGCCAGTTTAAACTGGGTATCGATGCATCAATGTTCAACGTGAGAGAGGTTCCCAGGAATGTCTCATTCTTTCAGTTTGGTGGCTTTTGTAAATTAGCTTATTGAAATATTAGCCATAGTGGAAGCTTGCTACCTTGCTGTTCGCCCTGCCTATTGCTGCTATCTGGGAAGTCAAGTCATCCCAATGAATATAAAAGAGGTTGAACAGGGAATCAACAGTAAATAATTAGCTTTCCATTTAGAGTTGTAAATCTCTGCTTGTCATCTAGTCACTCTGCACTAATCTGAGATGGAAAGTCACTAGGATAAAAACCCAAAGAAAATAAATTGCTGAAGGGGTTAGGTTTTCGATTAATGAGATTCAGGAGAGCACACTATTAATATGTGTCTTCTTGAGTGCCCATGCTACCTTTTCTTTCAGCAGACAGTAAAAAGCTCTTGGCTGCTAAATTTTGTTTTTATATAGTGAAAATTGAATAAAGATGCATTTCAGGTCAGAGTTCCTTCTTGGTAACCTATCACGAATCTTGAAGGCATAAGATAAAATTATTTTACACAGAAATAATGTTATTTCTCCTTTCAAAACTCCATGTTGAACCAAAATCTCATTGAGGAAGAGGCATGGTGGGAAAAGTACAGCACTGAGAATCATAAAAATGTCTTCTCCCCTGTCTCTCCTTTTACTGTGGAATCTTGTGAAAATCTAGTAACTCTTCAGGACCCAAGTCTCTCATTTAAGTCAGCCAGCATTTCACGGTGCGCCCCATGTCCTTGGCAATGTGCCCTAGTCACTGCCTTCAAGAAACTCAGCATCAAGCCAAGGACGTAAATATGAGTGATAGTTTTAACTCAAATTATTGTTCAACTCTGATGATTTCCAAGGGCCTTGCAGTATATGCTCTTCCTCTCCTTTTTTTCTGCTTTTGCAATGAAGACAGCACTCACATTTATTTTACAAATCTTAAAAGTGCTATCCTAAAAAAAAAAAAAAGAATTTTGATGAATTCATATCAGAAAGAAAGCTATTACTTTGAAAGGAAAATCATGATGTAGCTGGCTTCACATACAACAAATGTGGTCGGTACCTTCAACCACAAGAATGGGATCATCATGACAAAAATTCAAAATTAAATAAACTACAAAATGAAAATCCACTACAAAAAGCAGGTCAAAAGGGATACACTCATATTTATAGAAATAAGATCGTATGTTTTTGTTTCAATAATATGTATGTACAAGAAAATTATCAAAAATTTGCTAAGCTGTTGTCTGTTATAATTATTATGAAACATGTTTTCTACCTGAAATGATCTTTAAAAAACAATATACAGAAATATCTAAAAAGCCAAGCATTGCATCTGTGTATATTTTAATCCACTGTTATGGTCAGGAAGATGAAGTGTTCTGTCAGTTTTTTTAGAGGAGAAATTATATGAGACATACAAAATGATTTCTTCAAAAGTCATATATATATATATATATATATATATATATATATATATATATATATATATACTAAGTATATGCTAAGTATCCCCCAAAATAACTGCATGATGTTCCTGGTCAGCTCCAAATTCTTATCTCCCACCTTCAATGTAACACAGACCCTGAAGAACTAAAAACACACAAGTCCTAAAAATGAATGACTCTTGTTGCCATAGGTTTTTTTTTTGTTGTTGTTGTTGTTTTAAGGCATGGATTTCTATTGTGAATTGAGACCTCATATTCCATATTATGGAAATAAATCTGGAAGTATAGTTGTGATGAGAAACACTGAGTTACTTCAGGGCTACTGTGTATGAAATGGGATTCTTTTATGTCTGTCACTGCTTATGGCTAAAGGATATCATGTGTAGACTTGCATAGATATTATGAATCCAATGGCACTGAGGTATTCCAAGATGCGATGTTCTGGTATCAAGTCAAATTAGGATGTATGGATATTTGGTATAAAATACAACATGGCTTTTCAACTTAAAAAATTAATACACAAATATAGTTACAAAATTATATTTTCCCTCCAAATACTCTATATATTTATATCTGATTATTTTTTGAAAAAATATATTGTAATGTATGTGTGTGTAAATAAATGGATGGTTTAATGGATTAGAATAGGGTGATATTGTGGTAAGCTGGATTTCACATCTATTGATAACCTTTTAAACAGGAATAGAAAAGTTCTATTAGATAATTGCCTATAGAATGATCCTGTTCACCTGGATAAAAGTTGAAGTCAGAGAGTTTTATATCCTGGAGAGAAAAGTATCCATTTACTTGACTGGCTATAATAATAATAAACGTTCATTCATTCATTTCTACATGGTTACGTGGTTCCTTAAACCATTCCTCATGCTTTGAGAATTACATTCCGAAACACAAGAATTTTAATTTCTCATTTTATGTAACTATGTGATTTCCCAAAACATTACATATTATATAGCATACTTATAAAATTGCCATTCATGAAAAATTTTTCGAAAACTTATAATCGGCCAGCACCTACAGAGGGAGGGAGAGAAAGACATTTTTGCTGCTGAAGAAAGTCCCAACATGGCAAGAGAAGAGACACTTATTACAGATCAATATTGAATTGGGTGTGGGTAGGATTAAATCTCCCTGTGTTTAGAATTAAAGAACACTTTGTACCACAATTTATTTAGAGCTCCCTACACCTCAGGAATTCGGTTAGAACGTTTCCATAGTCTCACTTAATCCACAGAGCCATGTGAACGGTGAATGATTTTACCCATTTTACAGAGAAGTAAAGCCAGGTTTAACAAGCTCAAGTAGCCTAACTAAGGCTCATAGCCAGTAAGTGACAGAGCTGGACACTGAGTTCCAGGTGATCCTGACGGTAAAGCCGATGCTCACAAAAATCCCCTATTCGTTGATTAGTCTCCCAGAGTTTTGGACAAATACAAGGGGTTAAATGTCTGGAGAAAGCAATTTATGCTTTTTTATTGTATTGCGAGGTAGGTGAGTAGCACATATCATCTCCTAGGATAGAACTGCCTCTGAGACAGATGTAGAGAAAAACTGAATGCAGAATTTTCTGTACACAATTTAAGATCATTCTGTGAAAGGAGAAAATCCAAACTCAAATACAGGTGTGAGAGTTTCCCAACCTGTTTGATGGAGCCGTGTTCTTAATCAAGAGCGTTGAGGGAGTGGTTAAACCACAAGCCAGTTGGAACCGTATCTGAACAGGTGCAGCAGCAAATAGCCTGAAAATGAACAGGACTCATTTCAGAAGTTTTTGATTATCCTGAATGCGGATCCTTTCCAAAGTCGATTTTTTGATTCAAATTCCTAGTGCTGCTATATAGTTTGCCATATATATAAACACTGCAAATGGCACATAGAAAAGGTCAATTTAGTCGAACTGAAGTCATTTCACTTGCTTACCAATTATTTCAGATAAAATCTTGGAAAGATAAAAAGAAGTTTTCATCTATGGCACCAGTTTATGTCCTATATCCATCCCTATGATCTTTTTGGAGCTATTTGTCCCTAGGATGTAACAGGGTCAGTATCTAAAAGTAAATTAAAATTGCCAATGGTTTTCTCACTTTTAAATATAAATGTCTGGGTCAAGCCATTATCCATCTGAATAGGAAATGTGGGTCCTTGTACAAGGCACCACAATGTTTGCTCTTTTGAAAGGAATAACATTCTCTGATGTCAGTGATACTCTCTGACTCCTGCGGTCTTAAAATAGGATATTATTCCTCCTATTTCCTGTTCATGATTTTAACAATGATAAGCCACTGCACACTGATCAGCCACTGCAATGAGAAGAGAGAGAAGAAATTTCTGCCAAAGGAACTTTACCTCTCACAGCATGCTTCAAACACACTACACACTGAAACTATTTCCTGACGGGATTGAAAAACAACTCATGGAGAAAGATTTAGCTAGTCTGATTGATTTAGGATACTTCCTTTAAGTATTGCACCCCAGACACTCCACACTCTCTAAATTACCATGTATGCCCAGAGAATGATTAAATAAATTGCCCTGATTTTCTTTGCAATCTCACTCATCTCAATTTGCAATGTTAAAACACGGTGTGAGATGCTGGCGGCCCATGAACAGACAAGAAAAAAAAATCTGTTAAACTAGAAACAAAAAAGAAACACAGAGTAGTAAATTTATATTTTTATACATTTCACAGTTTGTTAACTTGAGCTGCCAAGGATCAATGAACTCCCCCACCCCGCAAAAAAGACAAAGTATCGAACATGAACGTGAATGGGTAGATAGATTTCTTGAGAATTTCCATAACCCAACAGAGCAAGTACGTGTAAACTAGTACGAGCATGTTTGAAAGTGGCTTTTTGTGGACATATTGCTACATCATGAGAATTCTGTTACTCCCTTCCAGGATCATTATTTTTTTGCTGTTTTTCACATGATCTTACTTTCAAGAATTTTAAAACAACTTAAGTGACTCCATAAATCTTACATGAAAAATCTGAGCCATTGTCATGACACACAAGGATACTCATCTCCATCTGACTGAATAGGTTCGTGGAAATGCTTGCATCTTGACGTCAGGCTTAGGTTTAAATTTAGTGGCGATATTTAATGAAAATTGGTTTTGAACAGAAGGGGGAAGGAACCATGAGAGACTATGGGCTCTGGGAAACAAACTGAGGGCTTCTGGGGCGGGGGGGATGGGATGGGCCGGTGATGGGTATTGAGGAGGGCACATATTACATGGTGCACTGGGTGTTATACGCAAGTAATGAATCATGGAACTTTAAAAAAATAAATAGATAAAAAAAAAGAATTGATTTTGAAAAAGTGACTTAAAGTGTTTGGGTCTCGGGTTCCTTATTTATAGTACTGACTACAAAATCCTCTGCAGAGGATTCTTGTAGAGAACACATCTCACATACATTTGGTGCCTCTTTAAAATTGTTTATTTTTCCTTGCCACCCCTGCCCCACTCCCTGATTTTTGAGTTTAGTGTCATTTAGTTTCAATTCCCAGTCTCTAACGCTCTTGTTCTACCTTCCAACAAATAGCTAACATTTTCATGAACATGCTAAATGTTTTTATATCTCTCTAAAGTTATTCTGCTTTTTCCTTGGGGGAAATAGCCTTCACTACTGAGTAACACATTTCCCACTGCCAATCTAAAATGCCAGCTCTTCAATGAAATCTGTCTTGAATGATGTAAACATAAGTAATCTTTCCTTTGAATTATTCTCATGGCATTTTAAAATACTTCAATTAATATACTATTTATGGCACTATAAAAAGTGTTTTATTTTTATTCCCTAATCTCCAGTTATCATGTGAATTTTAAAACCTAGGAATAAGATTTTAATTATCTTTCTGTCATTACTAACAAAAATATCCTTTATACTAAGAAGAAACTCTATTTGTTGTGCTCGTTTCCTCAATAATCAAGTTATTGAGAATAAACATTATTTATGACAATTGATTACTCATAATTTGTGTGGATCTTAAATTTTATGGTCTTTGTCAATACAGTTGATGCATGAACAACATGAGTTTGAACTGCATGGGTGCACTTACATGTGAATATTTTTCAATAAATACGATACAGTATTGTAAGTGTATAATCTCTTCCTTATGTTTTTTTTTTTAAGATTTTTTTATTTATTTATTCGACAGAGATAGAGACAGCCAGCGAAAGAGGGAACACAAGCAGGGGGAGTGGGAGAGGAAGAAGCAGGCTCATAGTGGAGGAGCCTGATGTGGGGCTCAATCCCATAACGCCAGGATCACGCCCTGAGCCGAAGGCAGACGCTTAACCGCTGTGCCACCCAGGCGCCCCTCCTTATGATTTTCTTAATAGCATTTTCTTTAGTTTAGCTTACTTTATTGTAAAAATCAGTATAAAACACATATAACATGCAAAATATGTATTAATCTGTTCCTATTGCCAGTAAGGATTCCACTCAGCAGCAGGCTATTAGTAGTCAAGTTTTGGGGGAGTCAGATATTATATATGTATTTTCCACTTCATGGGGGGTCAATGCCTCTAACCTCTGCATTTTTCAAGGGTCAGGTGTAATTCTTTTATAATGAAACATTGTTAGAAAAATGTACATAAAATAGAAACTATTTAATATAGCTTGCTCCTGGATTTTCTATGTTTAATGGTGAAAATCGAGTTCTTAGTTTTGAAAAAGAGTATGAATATTATAATTTCCTATAAATAGTATGAATACATGATTAATTTACATCTGAAACTTTTTTTCAGCTTTATATCTTCTTTTGAATATTCTTACAGGTAATTAGAACATCTTAGCTTATGTTTTTGCTTCTAATGTTACTCAGCATCCTTTGTATTGGAAGAGCTCTCAGTCAAGATCCGAGAGATGGTCCTTGGTCCTAATAACTGAGAGTAAAGGGTTAACAAAAACCGTTGTTCTGCATGGGCATCTATCCTTTGGTTAACTTTCTAAATCCTGGAAGCAGAGAAAGATGTGTGTCAATTATGTTACTCTGCATTGTTGCTTATGTTACAAAGTGCACTTGCACTGGGAGAACTGTGAACTGGCGGAGGCTCCTCGTTTTGCATTTTTCTGAGAGTGGTGACTCCTGTAAATGGGTCCATCTCTTGTAGAACATTGGAAGCTATGTCTGTAGAGTTGTTGTAAGACATATCACCCTTTCTGGTGCATGAGATGTTTAAGTCAAAGGAGTTTTCATACCCACCAGTGAATTTTGAATCTTTGCACTCAGCCATGGCCCATAGAGAAGATAACTCTGAAACCTCACTGTGCTTTCCTACAGACTACGACGAGGAACATTCGGAGTGCATTTGATGTTGTCCCATGGGCCAGCTCTGGTTCTTATCATGTGTTCTTCTGAGTTGTTGTGGCCTTTTGATTTTGAAAGTTATTGTAGCTCTGATGACGAGCACATCATATGTTTGTAACTTTCACCAGCACATTTTAATCAAATGATTTAGCAAACTCTGAACCAAAAATAGAGGTTTTAATTATGTAATTGATTTCCCATTCTGGAATTACTTTTAGATGTTATATTTTCCCTTAAATTATAAGTATTACTTTTACTATTGAAGAATTTAACATGGTAACACTTTTTAAATGTATCCTCAGTTTGGATGTCTGTTAGCTCAATATCCACTCCTGTGGTTTCTGTTAGTGTGAAAACTTTTGATATATTTTCTAAATTTTGTTATTCAAATGATGTAAAAGGAAAACATAATGCTTAAAATAAAGTAATTATTTTTATCTGAAAAACTTAATTTTATTTTCAGTGCTTAAAATATCCTTCTCAAAATGTATTTTATACTATTACAAATTATTTTGATACATTAGGTAAAAGCATTAAGCTGTGGGCTTTTGTGTTGATCAAATCAGTTAGCAAATCCTTTAACAAAAATAGAGGGTTTAGTTATATAACTGATTTCCCATTCAATAATTTATTTCATTTTTATATTTTCTCAGTATTCCAGAAGCAAGTATTATATGTAAAAATAAATAAATTTGCTTGTATTTGTAGGGCAGATTATTTCTATTGCTTTACGAATATTATACTCCTCTGACCATGGTAAGTTACATTTTTCTTTTGAAGAATAACTATGCCTTAATTGCCAAAGTATGACTCAGTAGGAGAAAATATTTCCACTGCTTTATTTTTCTAACAAATGAAGTTGAGTAATCAGAGTGTTTGCTCTTCTTGGTGGGAGGTGGAGGACATTAATTGTTTCTACTGAGAAGTATATATTATTATTCAACACTAATAAAAACGCAAAATGTTTTGAGACTTGTGGTACTGGAAGGTCTATGATATTTTAAGTTCAAAATTAGTGCTTCTAAATTCTTTCCACTGTAATATTTACTATTATAATGTTTGTATAGTGATTTATGCTTTTCTCATTTTTCAATAATGTACTCTTAAATGTTCGTTCTTGATAATTTTTCAGTAAGGAGCCATTTGAAATGGAAGTTCTAATCTCTTCCCCTTCTAATAATGAGATTGTAAGACTAGAGCAATAGAATAACTAATCTCATTAGGTCCAGTAACATTTGTTGAGTGCGGAATGTTTCTTTCTTTCTCTCTTTTTTTTTTTTTTTGAAAGATTTTATTTATTTATTTGACAGAGAGACAGCCAGAGAGAGAGGGAACACAAGCAGGGGGAGTGGGAGAGGAAGAAGCAGCCTCCCAGCGGAGGAGCCTGATGTGGGGCTCGATCTCATAACGCCAGGATCACGCCCTGAGCCGAAGGCAGACGCTTAACGACTGCACCACCCAGGCGCCCCCTGAGTGTGGAATATTACTGACATTAATTCTGACTATTTGTCACACAGGAGCAAAGGGCGGTCACACACCACCCTGTGAGGAGGGTCTTATAATCATGACGGATTTGCAAATGAGGAAATTGAAGATTTCATAGATGCAGTAATTAATGCTGGATTACATGGCTCAGTTACTGTGTGGAACCAATATTTGAACCCAGGGAGTTTTATGATAAAACTATAGTTATATTTTTCAATGAATTCACACTATGTGAATGAATTGTTGGATTTAAAAAATACACATATTTAAAAATGAAAAATCCTAACTACTTTTTTTTGGTAAGATTTTTATTTATTTGACAGAGAGAGAAAGAGCACAAGCAGGGGGAGCAGCAGAGGGAGAGGGAGAAACAGGCTGTTTGCTGAGCAAGGAGTCCAATGCGGGGCTTGATCCCAGGACTCTGGGATCATGACCTGAGCTGAAGGCAGACACGTAACCGACTGAGCCACCCAGGCGCCCCCATCCTAATTACTTTTAAAATATAGTTTATGTATATTCACAATGCTGTGAAACATATCTCCAGAATTTTTTCCACTTAGAAATCTGAAATTTTATACCTGTTAAACAATTTACAAATAGCAGGTAAGTTTAAGGTATACAATTGATGATTTGATATATATGTCAAATTGATACGTATCTATATATATATGATATATACATATATATACATATGATATGTATATATATAAATTGATATGTATATATATCAGTATGTATAAATAATTATTATCATAATGTTTGTTAACACATCCATCACTTCATATAATGCTTTTGTGTGTGTGGTGGGAACATTTAAGATCTACTCTCTTAGCACATTTTAAGTATACAATACAGTATTGTTACTATAGTCACCACGCCTGCCCTAGATCTCCTTTCTTTATCTTATAACTGAAAGTTTGTATCCTTTGACCAACAGCGGCTCAACCCCCATCCTCTAGCCCCTGGCAACAACCAATCTACTCTGTGTTTTTATGAGTCTGAGTTTTTTAGATTTCACATAAAATAAGATCATACAGTATTTTTCTTTCTCTGTCTGACTCGTTTCACTTAGCATAATGCTTTCATGGTTCATCCATGTTGTCACAAATGGCAGCATTTTCTTCTATTTTATGTCTGATTTCTGTTTTTACAGTTTTTATCTCTGCTGATATTCTCATTTTATTCATGCATTGTTTCATTGATCTCATTTAGTTGTGTATCTGTTTTCTCTTTCAGCTCATTGGCATTTTTATGACAGTTATCTTAAATTCTTTTACAGGAAGCCTATAGATCTATGTTTCTTTAGGGTCAGTTTCTGGGGTTTTATTTTGTTCCTTTGATTAGGTCATGTTTTCCTGTTTCTTTGAATACCTTATCATTTTTTTTCTTTTTTTGTGTGATTTTTTTAAATTGTAATGTTTTTTCATTATATTATGTTAGTCACCATACAGTACATCCCTGGTTTCTGATGTAAAGTTCGATGATTCATTTGTTGCATATAACACCCAGTGCACCATGCAATACGTGCCCTCCTTACTACCCATCACCAGTCTATCCCATTCCCCCGCCCCCCTCCCCTCTGAGGCCCTCAGTTTGTTTCTCAGAGTCCATAGTCTCTCATGCTTCATTCCCCCTTCTGATTACCCCCCCTTTCTTTATCCCTTTCTTCCCCTACCGATCTTCCTAGTTCTTATGTTCCATAGATGAGAGAAATCATATGATAATTTTTTGCTGGGATTTGGGTATTTGAAAAAATTGCCTCTCTCAAGTCTCTGAGTCCTGACTTTGTGCAGGGAAAGCCTTTGCCCAGCTGGAGATTCTGGGACCGCTCAAACCTTTACTGGCCCCCAGCCCCCAACCCCCCTCCCCATTTCTGCCTGCAGAGCTACAGCTTTAATGTGTGCTGGTCCTCACCTATTTCCAGCAGTTTGCAAACTCTGGAATCTGTCAGTGCTCTGTGTCAGGTTGGAAAGAAACCACTCCCTAGAGCAGCAGGAACACAAGAAACAAGCCACGACATTAGATACATAGTCCCCAGTATGGAGACTTTCCGACTGGTTGCTCTGCTCTGCTGCATAGGGAAAGGGGCAGAAATGAATGTGCCAAATGCAGATAATACTCCTACCATTTTACTGGACACCCTTCTTGGTTTTTATAATGACTTGGGTGCTGTAGCTTCTCACTTGGTCTCTACAGTTCTCACAGAAGTGTTCTGGTCCACAAATCATTGTCAAGTCAATTTGCTGTCTTCATGGGGGAAGAAGGTAGGTAGTCATGGTGAATAGTTTTTGTTTTGAGGGCTTTTTGTTCAATCTAACTTTAAAATGGTAGTGTTAATATAAAAAAATTAATCGTGTACCTAGACTATTTTAAATGAATAGCTTTTCTTTATGATCTTTTTATTTTCCTCTATTGGGCCTACGTAGTTTTCTCATATATGTTGTAAATATAATTAATACATTGTCATTCTTAAGAAGTATCATTTGGTATGTTAATGACTTGCAAGGAGTATCATCTCAACAAGTGAAATATATGAGACATTGAGAATCTAGCAGGACAATAAATATAAGGCAGAATCTACTAATTTTATAGTTATTTTTTCCCCAAATTAATCAGCTGTCAGAATACTGAAAGTAGAGATGGAATTCAGTGCTAAACAAGAATCGTGTAGTTAATCCCTCCATTTGTGTGGCAGTACTGTGAATATATTAATAAATTTCCAACATGGAAAAAATGGAAAGAAAATATTTGGATATCAAGTTAGAACTGTGAAATCAGTTGGAATTTGGCAAAAATCTTAACCAAATTATGAAATTTTAAGAATTTCTACCTGTTTGGGTGAGGTTGTTTTAGTTAAACATATTTCTGTGATACATGAAATTCTGAATACAAATTCTATAATTGTCACTATTGTTACTATTAGTATACCCTTGTATCTCTCCTTAAAATAATTTATTAATCAAGCTGTTTTTAGTATAGTATTTAGAACTTCACTCATGTTAAGGAAAGACATAAAATTACAAAAAATATAGCTTCTGTTCAAAATAAGAATATCGCTGAGTTTACCCTGTCTACTGAAGTACAATAACTTGATGTTTTAACTTACTACTACTACTACTTATTTATTTATTGCTAATCATGCCTAGAAAATTTCTAACAGGTTTTATTTGTTATTGAAAATTTCTTACGTACTCTCATTACTACCCTCATGAACTTGTAAAAACTAGGTGCCACCAAATGGAGACAGATGTCCTGAGTCAATGAATGCACCTGGCCAGAATGTCATGAAGGTGTCATGGAGAGGTCTATGAGAAATCCAGTTCTACTCATCCTTTTACTTTCATTTTTGAAGTAACTAATCCTGTTGACTAATAAAAGGAGGAATCACTCTTTTATTTTTCAAATTATTTTCTACAGCTTCCACAGGCCCTTTTCTCTTCTGGCAAATTGCATTACGTTTTCAGCACTCCAGACGGGCTGATAACTACTGCTCTTTCATGTGTGTGATGCAATAGAACTTGGACTTCAGATTTCCTGTTTCACAGCAAAATAGAACTGCTTGCATTCCAAATACTACTGGCTTATCTTGTATAGCTGAAACTAACTTTTGTTACTTTTCTCAATTTCGTCCAGACACTGGAAGACTGATTGCCCTCACTGAGAGAGCACATTTTCTGGTTCCATTAACTTCGGTGTGGAAATGGCATAAGAGGGAGACTGTTAGATCCTAATAGATCTAGATCTCAGTACACAAACACATGAAACAGTTTTTAGAAAACGGTCATGCTTATTGCAACTTTATGTGTCATTCTAAGTCCTTTCCAGAATCAAGGATGTTATAACTAATTTTAGCATAATCTATATTTGTGGGTAAGCTGAGTAAGGATACTGTGCCAGTGGTGACACTAGCCCTTTCTTTAGTTCTGTATTTGTAGTTGGGAGTTACTCCAGTGTTCCACGGCACGAACATCTAATTTATATCTTTATATCTTCCAGGAAGAACAGGTAGATTTCCTTAGGAATAAGTGAGCGAAATCCAAGATAATGTAGAGTAAGTGGTTCTTAATCAATTTTTTTTTTTTTTTTTTTGCTTAAAAGAAGGAAGTGTCATATGGAACCTCGTCAGCTTAAATTCCAAAACTTTATTACCATTTAAAGCTGTATTATTTTCAATATATAAATAGTTGTAAAATTAATTATTTCAAATGACAATAGCAAATATAAAACTGAATGTGTCTATTTTTCATTACGTACTTTCTCATATCTCTCTCATAACTTGGCTCTCTCATTATAGATTTGTTGTCATTTACTGCCTTCTACTTTTCCTGTTCATACGTGTCTCATGAACACTTATTTTGAAAACCTCTTATTGTAAAAAATTAGGATATATGCATAAATAGCATTATAAATGAACTTACATATACTCATCACTCACCAGTCATGAATTGAAGGCCAACTTTGTTTCATCTCTACACTCACCAAATTTGTTTAAAGCAAATTCTCATTGTATCATTTAACCCATAAATATTGCAAGACACATGTTTGTAACCTGTACATTAATTTTAAAAATATAATGAAAATGCCATTATTAAACCTTCACTATAATAAGAATTGTTTGATATCATCAAATAAGCAGTCATTAGTCCAATTTTTCTAGTTGTCCTATAATTTTTTTTTAATATTGGCTTGTTTGAATCAGGATGAATGGATACACTGGATACATCAATACATTGAATTTTGTTGCTATATCTCTAAAATCTCTTAATCTACAGATAAATAACCTCTTTCTGGTTTTCTTTGCAATCTACCTATTACAGGAACTGGATCATTTGTCTTGTTTAGTACAGTTTAGTATATTCTGGATTTCACAGATTCTTTTCCCATAATGTCATTTAATATGTTCTCCTGCTACTCTCTTTCTGTAAAATAGTAAGTAGTAACATCTAAAGCTTGTTAGTAACATCTAAAGCTTGATCTGATTCAGCTGATTCAGCTAGACTTATTCTGAGGAGGGATATATTACTTCCCAGTGATGTATTGTGCTGTGATCAGGAGGCACATGTTGTTTTTGTGTGATGTTAGTGGCCACTGTGGTCATTATCTACACCTGTTATTTCTCTAGAGGTTTAAAAAGATCATATTCTAATTTTAGCATTTTCCCTTCTTTTAAAAGTTAAAACATAAATATAAAAATATAAAATTTTCTATCATCAAGTATTTGGCTATGTTTGATGTATAGACAGTGGAGAAGAGGCAAAGAAATGTTTGATTTCCCCATTTCCCCTTATTTATTAATTTAGAATAATGATTTGGTAACTTTGTACCCTTTAATGGTGATGTTACCTTAATTTTTATTTTTATTATTTATTTTTTAGAAGATTTTATTTATTTGAGAGAGAGTGAGAGAGAGAATGAGCAGGGAGAGCAGCAGAGGGAGAGGAAGAAGCAGATTCCTCACTGAGCAGGGAGGCTGATGTGGGGCTCAATCCCAGGACTTTGGGATCATGACCTGAGCTGAAGGCAGACGCCTAACCAGCTGAGCCCCCCAGGCACCCCAATTAGTTTAGTTTTTAATTGACATTATGAAATCATGGATTTTAATTTATTTTATATGTTTCAATTAATTTTAGTCATTCTCTTATTGACGTTTAGTAGAATGTATCATTTGTTTGCAACTATTCGTTCCTTCTCCTCAGTTGGTATCTTCTTTCCTGCCTTCTCTGTGTCTGTCTCCTGGACTTGAGGTTTCATCTCCTGACCTACTGTGGCCAATGGGATATGAATAGGTTTGACATTTGCCATGTTCTATCATAAGCTTTTATTTTTTAAAATTTTTTTAAAGATTTTATTTATTTATTTGACAGAGATAGAGACAGCCAGCAAGAGAGGGAACACAAGCAGGGGGAGTGGAAGAGGAAAAAGCAGGCTCATAGCGGAGGAGCCCGATGTGGGGCTGGATCCCACAACGCCGGGATCACGCCCTGAGCCAAAGGCAGACACTTAACGACTGCGCCACCCAGGCGCCCCTACCATAAGCTTTTAGAGGCAATGGAAGTTTCTGCCCTTCGTTTGTTTTCTGTTCTTATCCTTCATGGGCTAGAATGAATAGAGAAGCATTTTTTGTTTTGTTTTATGTACTTATATTCCATGACCTCCCCACCCCTATGGGTGTATCTGTCAGCATCCATTCTGAGTAAGTTCCATACTATCATACTATACCAAGTGTTATAAATATTCTTATTATCAATTTTGTGCCAGTTGGGATGTTTTCTCTGTCAAGTACTAGAATATCGAACTATAAGTAGGTTTAAAAGTAAGGGTATATGTTAACTCATATACTACAAATACAGATATAATTGCAAAGTTGGTAAATTTAACAGCTTCAGAACACCAGGAATTTTGCCTTTCAAAACTATTTTACAGAGTATGTCCACTTTCTTTTTATGATCTGCCGCTGATCCAAACATTGAACCTTCAACAATGACATATGAAGGCAAACATCAAAAAATTTTCTGCTCATTTTTTTTAACAAGGAAAAGAAATTTTTCCAAGTCTTCATCAGACTCCCTCTTATGTCCCATTACACATAATGTAGTTACATTCCCATTGCTAAATCAATCAACACCAACAAAAAAAAATGGTGTTAACAAATCACAGTCTTTTATCTGGAACAGCCATGTTGCCTAAAACATCATTAATATTGGAGGTCTCTAGTAGGGAAGAATGGGTAATGGTATTGGTAGTAGGGTAGGCAACTAAGGGTGTTTGCCCCAGGGCATTCACTGGTAGGCAGCATTTCCACTTACTAATACATCTTGAAGATTAATCTACATGGATATGCAAAGCTGGTATTCCATTATAAGTATGTATGTATGTATAATAATATATTTAATCATTTCTGATGGATATCTTGGACTTTATTATTACAAACAATATTTCAGCAGGCACCTTTGGGCTGTCTGCATATGTATATATATATGATGGTATATATGTATATATCATCAAAATTTTCAACACTTAATAGTTTGAAAGGTAATTCAAAAAATCTCTAAGAAATTTTGCACTGAGGTATATATTCAGCAATACCATAAGACATCAGCTTTTCTCCTAATGTGTTATTTTAACTTCTATATTTATAACCAAGGCTCTGTTTAAGCATCTTTTTATATATTTGTAGGGCATTTTTATTTATTTTGTAACCAGCCACCTTCTATACTAGAAGATTCATATTTTGTTATTTCACGGTAGGATCTGTTTTGGTACATTTTAAAGAAAATGCACAAATTTCATAGGAAAAGATAAGTAGTTGACAATAGATGATGCAACTTTTATGAAGAGGGAAGTGGACTTGCACTATTAGATATTAATGTTTCATAAAACTACAGTAATACAGAACTTCAGCATCATGAGAGACAAATAATAAAATAATATAAAGCTTAGATACAAATAAAAATATAATTAAACAGTTAAATGTGCTGAAGTTGCGTTCTGAACTAGTGAGGGAAAAGCTGAAGTATTACTCTTGAAAGAAAGAGATGCACATACAAACATAATGAAAATAGAATTAAATATAAGTAAACTTTATATTCAGTTTAACTTTGGAGAATATCTAATTATAAAACGAAATTAAGAAACCCATAAATAAAGGAGAGTTTTGATCAGTCTTCAGATTCTTGCCCACCAGTATACAATTATATTCCAGTAGTTTCTATTATAGTAACAAAGTAACAGCACTTCATTGACTTTCACCATTTTCATCTTTCATGACCTTTCTTTCATTTTTCATAAATGGCCTCATCCTTCTTCCCTCCACAGAAAGGTTTTTCACTTATATTCACTTTTGGTCTTTACTCCCTTTTGCTTAATGATTTACTCCCATTGAGGTTTCCTTAATACCGCTACACTGAAATGTTCTTATTTTTATCACTATTTCTTTTTTCATCATGATATGTCTACTTTTTATCCCCATCCCCTATTTCACTCATACCCCCCCCACCTCCCCTCTGGTAATCATGTTTGTTCTCTATAATTAAAAGTCTGTTTCTTGGTTTCTCATTCTCTCTCTCTTTTGCCTTTGCTCATTTGTTTCTTAAGTTCTACATATGAGTGGAATCACATAGTATTTATCTTTGACTGACTTATTTGACTTAGCATTATACTCTCTAGCCTATCCATGTTGCTGCAAATGGCAAGATTTCATTATTTCTATGGCTAATATTCCACTGTGTACATAAACCACATCTTCTTTATCCATTCATCCATCAGTGGACACTTGGGTTGCTTTCAAAGCTTGTCTATTGTAAATAATGCTTCTATAAACATAGGGGTGCATGTGTCACTTTGAATTAGTGGTTTTTGAGTTTTCTTGGGTACATACCATGTAGGGTGATTACTGAATCCTAAAGTAGTTCTATTTTTAATTTTTTTTAGGAATCCCCATATTGTCTTCCAGAGTGGCTGCACCAGTTTCCATTCCCACCAACAGTGCAAGAGGGTTCTTTTTTTCCACATCCTCACCAACACTTGTTTCTTGTGTTTTTGATTTTAGAAATTTCGACAGGTGTGATTTGATACCTTACCATAGTTTTGATGATGAATGATGTGGAGCAAATTTTCTTGTGTCTGTTGGCCATTTGATTGTCTTCTTTGGAGAAATGTTTGTTCAAAATGTCTTCTGCCCGGGGTGCCTGGGTGGCACAGCAGTTAAGCGTCTGCCTTCGGCTCAGGGCGTGATCCCGGCGTTATGGGATCGAGCCCCACATCAGGCTCCTCTGCTATGAGCCTGCTTCTTCCTCTCCCACTCCCCCTGCTTGTGTTCCCTCTCTCGCTGGCTGTCTCTATCTCTGTCAAATAAATAAATAAAATCTTTAAAAAGAAAAAGAATAAAATTTAAGAGCTTTTTTGCTTTGTTTTGTTTTGACAAAGACTCTAGATATTTGACTCAGTTCTTCATTTAGCCAAATGAAAGGTATTACCTAAAAGAAATAATATTTTAAAAGTAACAGAGGCAGCAAAACTATCACATTTGGGGGAAAGAAGTAAGCTTGGTGGGTCTGGAAGTAATGTGGTAGAAAACAGTGGAAGACATGCATGGGAGTGAAGTTAAGGGCAAGATTGGGAAGCTGCATGAAGCAGCAACTTGGAAATTGTTTAAGCTGTTATTGACATGATTAAATGTTTAAATTAGCATGCTATTTGGTTGTTCCTTTCTGCTCTGGTTAGGGAGTTTCCAGAAATATTGACATCCTAATTCAGAAACAACCTTGCCCTGAAACTGCCATTGGCAATATCATTAAAACTCTTGCTTCCAACATTTCTATTTCATGTTTAATTTTTATTTGTTCATTCTAGGCCTCATCCCATTCCCATATATATATTATAGTTTGTCTTTGAGGAAGGGGCTTTGTTGTTTAATTTTTTTTTTAATAGTATTCCCAATGTCTCACATCTGACACCTTGCATACTAAACAATAAACAGTGAATATTTTTGGTCTTGTAAATATTTTGAGTATTTTAAATTATAACACATCATTAAATGATGCAATAAAACAGTTCTTATACTATTCCAACAATATATTTTAAAAATAAAAAATACTGGAGCAAGAATTAAAGAAAGGAATTATCTGCATGATCTAACAGAATTATACCCGTCATACACACACACACAAAAAGTCATGTTTCCTAATCTTTCCTAACCTTTGAAGTATATGCCTAAGTATTTTTCACATTGATTTTGCGTTAGGGACTCCAAGTTCCAGACCTGTAATCAGCTCTCCAGAGCGAGAATTAAAAGTCTCTAAGAAGTTTATCACCACAGCTGAGAACTTTATTCAGGCTTGACTCATGTTTAATTCTGAAGATGCCATGGGTTACTTCCATCTACCAACCTTGTGATTTTTCTTAATAGGAATGTTTCAACTTATCTTTATAAAATTAAACAAAGAAGATGATGTCTCCATGTACCCTACATTTTCCTGACAACTCATTTAGTATACCTTACCATTTCTACTACTATTATCAATAATTACTTGAAACACATACCACCTCTAAGGCAAGGCCAGGTGCCTCTGCTCCAGTGACACAGGACATGTGTTTGCGTGCACATATGCGTGTGTCCACGGTTGGTAGTGGCTATGGTTATTTTTATTGTTGAAGTGTGTTGACTGTAGAAAAAAATTGGTCTAAACTAGTTCAAAGCAGAGATTTAAAAAAATTAAATAGAAAGTGTATAGAGTAGCTTTGGATATCATCTTTATTATAGACAATAAGAAAAATTATGGGTAAAAGAGAAGTAAGAGTAGGTAAAACGCTGAAGAGAAAGTGTTATTCCATTTTATGGTCACTCTGTCCTTTCCTTCACAAGCACTTAACTTCCCTCTCTGTTCACTGCCTTGTCATATACCTCAGGCCTTGCCTGTCCAAACAAGAGCAACTAAAAAATAAATAAAATAAATAAATAATTAAAATCAATAACCTAGTGCCAATTAATATATTCGTTTCCTTTCAGATTTATTATAAAAAGAGATACATGAAAAATTCTGACAGGAATTATATGTTCTGGAGAAACTTGGAAGAAATGGGGTTTTCTTTAGGTTAACATATTGATCTTGAACGAACATCAAGAGAATAGAAGTGTAGATGCCTGTCACCTTTTTACTGAAATGAAAAATGTTTCGCATATCTCAATAATTGCCCTCAGTATTTGTTTCCCTTTTTAATAAAATTATGTGTTGATTATAATAAACCTATATCATTAGTAAAGGATATGTGATGTTCAGTATGGATTTTAATTCACCTTATATATTTCTAAACGGTCTATTGCAAATTGTTTATGACATTTCTTGGAGGAAGTATTATTATCTGGAAGTTTAAGGACCAAGAATACTTCATTTTCTTAGAAAAATATCATCTATTTCATAGTATTAGCATATAAGTAATTTTTTCGTGTATTCATTCTTCAGTGGAATGAAATTAGAAAAAGTAGAAGCATCCGAGAGAAGGAAAATATTTTTTCTATTTAACTAATTTAATGTATTAGTTTGCTATGGATTCAGACAACCTATCACAAACTGAGTGGCTTAAGCAACAAAAATGTATTGTCTCACAGTTCGGGAGGGTAGAAGTCCAAGATCAAGGAATAGGTAGGGTTGGTCCCTTCTGACATCTGTGAGGGAAAGAGGCTGTGCCAGACCTCTCTCCTGGGTCTCTAGGTGGACATTTTTTTTTTAGTCTCTTCACATCAGGTTTCCCTGTATGTGTGCCTGTCTCTAAATTGCCCCTTTTTATGAAAACACCAGTCATAGGGGATTGAGGCCTGCCCTAATGAACTCATTTTAATTTGGTTAGGTCTATAAAGACCTTATCTCTAAATCACATCGTATGCTGAGGTACTAGGGGTTAGGACCTCAACATTTAAATGGGGGGCACTAGTAACAATTAGTAACTCTAATATTTTATGTAATTAAGGGGATGTGTTACAGAAGTCATGCTTTCTTTTAAACAAATTTTATTTTGAGCAGCATAAATATGCAATACTCTATGATGTTATAAAACAGAGCTACTAAAATATGATTAAGAGAAAGTGAGAGAGAATAGGCAAATTTGAGAAATCTAGAAGAAAAAATCCTGCTGAGAAAACTTATGATTTATACTTTTAAAATCCCATTTTCACTGGTTAAAGAAATGTTGATTTCTGTGCATGAATCTATTCAAAGAAGGAAATAAAAGAAATAATTAAAACAATTACTTTTGAATATTTACCCTGATTTGGTTTGGTAGCTATTTTTTTTAAAAGGCTAACAGTTTTAAATGTATGCACTTTTAAACTATCATATAAATGTCAAATTGAAGGTTTGTTACTAACATTTAATTTTGAAAAGTGATCTCTATTCTGACAAATCATTGCATGTGTCAAATTTTATCACAATTATTCTGATATCAACTCTAACTCATTTTCAAATCTGTTTATAATTGAATATTTTAAAAATAAAATCAAAATAACTTGAATAGTTTTAGCGTTTTACTATAAATATTACATGTCCAAAGTCATAGTTTTTTTATAGTTATACATTATGCATTCACTAGTCTTATCATTCATGTTTAATTGCAAATTGTAAACATGCTTTTTTTTACTGTCAGTGAAATTCGCTTTATACCTTACAAATCAAATGTTTGGTCTGACAACGAAAAATAATGCTTGACAAGGAATGTCACATAGATATGCCATTAAATGAGACATTATGTAATTCAACCTTGATGAAGGGCTTTATGCAAAATTCATAACTTCCATTTGAGTTGAACACTTGTATATTCATTCTTCAGATAAGTACCACCTTGAGAAGTCTATTTTTTATAGCTATGATCTCTGACCTATTTCTCATCTTTTTAAATGATGGTGTTAGAAAATGCCTCCCAAATACTTAAAAACATTTTATCCTCAGTGACATTTTATAACCAGTTCACTATTGAACAGTTGCTAAGTAGACGAGATGGAGGTATATAGGAAACTAAAAATAGTAGACACTAGGGTCAGATTTGCATGAAGTTTAATCCAATTCAATCACAGCAGCACCACCTATTGGTGATATTTTTCAGTGTCAATTCTAAATAATACTGCTTGTGTTAAATTATAATACATTTTGAATTAATATTTATATGTTTTCCTTATAGTCAATGCATAGATTATTGCTTAAACAGGACAATAATTATCGAGTACATTCCTTTTTATGATAATGTCTCTCTAACTGTTTCTTTCTGCATGTGACCTTCAGTTGCATATTCTGGAAGTATTCAGTGTGTTTTCCTCCTCACTGAATATTGTGGAGTTGCACATTTCAGCGTGGACTCCTGCACAGGATTTTATTTTCCTTAAAATAACATCATACACTCATTGCCCTATTTTTGAGAGACTAGGTAATTCCATTTTAGAATTAGAATTAGAGTTTTCTTATTTTAAAGCATTTTCATTTCTTTTCAGGTCTAAAGTCACTGCTGTGTCTCAGGATGTTAGGTCTGTTGTATTAAGAACTACCCTGTCTATAAAGAGAAAAAGTAGAAGTGAATATAGTTGTTTACAGGGAACAGTATAGGTGACTTTTATTTATCAGAACATATTTAAACTAAAATATGAGGCTTGGGAATCTTACTTAGATGCTCGATTATGATAAATTATAAGACAAAACATTATTAAGTATTAAGGAAGATATTATCACTGCATAAAACATATAGAGGTTTCTGGACATTTAGCAGCACAGAAAGTAAGACTGGCACATTCTCACACAAAGAAGGAAATAGGAAAAGAAATTCAATGACATTCTGTGAGAAAACTCCAAAATGCCATCAAATAGTTATAGGCCTTAGGGTGGAGCCCCTAAGACTATTTCTCACAATGTCTGTTGGGCAGATGAGGTTTAATTTAGTGCTCACAGGTTGGTTTCATAGACCCACATGTTCCACATACATTTATAGAGATTTGTAAATAAAATTTTTACCTTTTCTGGAATGTTGAAAGTCCCCTAAAATAGAAACATTTTATTTCATAATTAAAGAATAAAAGGTCTATGCTGTAAAAAAAAAAAAAAACCTCTTAACACTCAAGAATTTTAACTGACATGTCATCAGAAAATAAGTACAGACAACTGTTTTTCAGATCATTTTCACTTTTGGTAAGAAAAAGAAAAATCAGGAAAAAAAAAGAAAAAGAAAAATCAATAAAGTGGCTATAGAGGTAGAGACTTTGCCTAAAATTCAAAAGCACACACTAAAAAAATTGAAAGTTGTTGAGAGCGATGGCTAACTATGAAAGGCCTGGCTTGGTCCAAGAGCCAGAAAAACCCATAAAGTAATATTTTTTAAGTTGCTGCAATAACAGTTTGCTGCATATGACATGATTTCGGAATGTTTCATTCATTATATATCGATGAACACACAGATCTTAGTTACCTGAGGGGTGCTCATTATGAAAGTTCTGTAATACTGAATATTTTCAAAAAAGGGGAAACAAAATGACCCACTGTTATGGACTGAATCGTGTGGCCCTGGAAGTCACATGGTGAATCTCTAATTCTTGATGTGACATTAGTTGGAGACAGGGCTTTTAAGGAGGTGTTTAAGGTTAAACGAAGTCATAAGGCTGGGGCCTTAATCGAGTAGGTTCTAGTATATTTATAAGGAAAGAGACACCAGAGAGCTCTTTCTGTAAGAGCTCACCGAGGCGAGCCCAAGGAGGACCAGTGAGAAGGCGGCCGTGTACAAGCCAGGAAGAAAAGCCTCACTAGAAACCAACCTCCACGGCACTTTGATCTTAGATTCTAGCCTCCTAAATTGTGAGAAAATAAATTTCTATTGTTCAAGCCACCCAGTCTGTGCTATTTTGTTACGGCAGACCTAGCAGACTAATAAGCCCTCTGCACTCACTCTCTCCCCAGTGAATTACTCTTTCAGAATTTGTTTTTGTGGAAGGTGCAAACACATTAAGTTAATTGTGCATTTCACTTCATTGTTGTGTGTTGGTCCTGATTCCCTTCTCTTTCATCTTATTCTATATGTGTAGTCCCATTTCCCCCATCCTGCAACATATCTTTAGATACACACACACACACGTATATATACCTGTGTGTGATATATGATTTATATTACTGAGTATATATATAGTGTGTGGGTATATGTGTGTGTGTGTATACATATGTTAGTCTGTATCTATATCTGTAATTTATATTACTCACGCACAGCATGTTATCCTAAATCTTAGTGGCTTCAAACCACCTACATTTATGAGTTTCTGTGGGGCAAGAATCCAAGCACAGCTTACTTGGGTCTCTTAAAAGTTTATAATCAAGGTTTCAGCCCAGGGCCCCTAGTCTCATCTGAAATCTTGACTGGGGAGGGATCTGCTTCTAAGTTTACTCCCATTTTTGGTGGCAGAATTCAGTTCCTCAAGGATAGTTGGACTAAGGGCCTCAGTTCCTCTTCAGCTGTCGGCTGGAGGCCAGCTTCAGTTTCTTGCAGACACGGGGCAGAGGGGCTCTTCGACTTAGTTGCTTGCTTTATCAGAGTGTGCAAGCTGACAGGGCAATAGGGAAAGAATGCCAGCAGGATGGACGTGCCAGTCTTTTATAATCTAATCACAGAAGTGACATCTCATCACTTGTGCCATATTGTAGCTGTTACAAGCCCTGGATTCCGACTGAACAAGGGGAGTGCGTTACCCAAGAATGTGATTCTCAGGAGGTGGAGATGTTTGAAAGCCACATCGGAAACTAATGTTATATTGATTCACATTATATGTGTATGTATATTTTCTTGAAAAACTGTGGACTGTTGTCTGAGGGTATGCAGTTTTAATCTTCATAAATAATATTGTGACATAGATACAGTGTTATTTTTTCCATTCCACTTCATCCAATTGATGCATCTTTATATCCTTACTTCTGCAAGATAGCTCTTTTTCACTGGCTCTGTGTCTGTCTCTCACCAAACACACACACACACACACACACACACACACACACACACACACCCTACTGGATATACAGTTCTGTTCTCACCATTTTAATTTCAGGGCACATATAAGTTACTGTGAATATTTATTCGATTATTGCCCACTGCATAACATTGTACCCTTAATATAAAATACTATCTAGCATAAAACATTCTATAAAATTTATTGATTGATAAAAAATGATCATGCTTTATTATTATTTTTGTACTCTTTTGGTGCTAGATACCTAAAGTAATCAATTTCCTACTATCAAAAAAAGTTTCAAAACTGAAATTTTCAAAATTTTGTACTGAACATGTACTCAAAAAAAATCTTGATTGCATTTCTGGTGTGAAATTAAAGTTCCATACTCATGGTGATGACCGAGAATGATGATGACTGATAATGCCAAATTTTGAAAGCTGATCTATTTTCTGAAGAGAGCACTAAAATCTCCAATTTCTTACTAGAAGTCCTGCCTGAATAGTCCACCACGAGCTCATAGCTAAAACATACATATACGCATAGCTAAAACATACATATACGCACACACTTAATGTATTCATTTTTCTGTTTGATTACTACAATAGTCTGCTAAACTGAATCCCCTTCTTTATGTATATATCCAATCAAATTCAGATATGCTTCCAGATATGCTATCTATCTATTTATTTATTTATTTTCACAAATGGGCAACAGGACCAAGATTTCATACAAATCAGTATGAAGGAATGAAAGATATTGACAAAAAGTTATCTGAAAAGTTTCATAGTTAAGACAAGAACTAGTTGGGTTTAAAGACTGAAAAATTTTATATAGGCTTATGGATTATGGTTAATAATAATAAAAAAATAGAGAGTGTGACATAACTGCTTGGATCACTTGAGGGCACATTCCCAAGTCTGAGTTTCATCTTTAAACAGACATTTACTTTTCCTGATGCATTTTCTCTTCTATTCAGTTTTTGGGAAGAAAAATTATAGCACAGGAGACAATTGTTTTATTGGCACCTTCATTCAGAAATGAGAATTAATGACTCTAGGCTGCCTCCTAATTCATTACTTAGGACTTTCAGAATTGGATATTTCTAAAAAAAGAAACAGACATCTTATATTTTCAATGAAACACGTCTTCATAAAATAAAATTTTCTGTCATGATAGTTTGGTCCAAATTATACAATTTCTTCATTCACATTATCTAAGTCAGAGATAGACATCACATTCTGTGAGCTGAAAGTTACTTTGTGTGCTCTAATTCTTATTGAATAGGACGCAAATGTTGACAATTACAGGTATCTTGCCTTAACCCTCAGTTGGGGTAATTTTATGAAATTGTTGAAAACAGTCTTTGTGCTTTTAATATTACATCCTTAATTCTTGAGTCATCTGAGGATGGAACTCATTCTTTCCTTGGAGAAACAGATCTAATGTGAGCAGGCACACCATTTCTATAACCTATGTATCTTGGATCCAACTGCTTTGAATGGATTTTTCTTTCCCAGAGAAGGGTCTTTCTGGTGTTCAATCTTTCTCAATAGTAAAGAGTAATGTTGAAAATTTTTTTGAAACTAAGTCAATTTTTTTCCAAACATTAAATCTTTGAGTAATTTTGTGTCTCTTTTTTCAAATGAGTAATACATTTCAAATATTCTTTAATCTCAAAATTTTAATTCAAGTCATTTTACATGAGTATATTTTACCAAGCACCCTATATGATAAACATGAACTGCCAATTCCCTATAATTTTGAGGCAATTTCCATATGTTCTCGTAAGCTAATTGGTAATTATATCTAAATTGGGGTTCTTGGAAATGTTGCTTACCCTCGAGGAAAAAATTATCTTTAATTTTCCTCAATAACCTTTTTCTTTTTTCCTCTTAGGTACTTTATAATGCATCTGCCTTATATGCAAGACTGGTTTGGTCTCTTTAATAATGTGCTTGGGACACAATAAGTTAAATTCTTAGTAACATTAAGGCAATATAATAAACAGTTGCTGGTCTTTAAATGGTTCTTCCTTTTTCTAGATCTTTAAATTCAAGTTGCAAAAATCATGTAAAATATGTCTTACCTTATTTTCTGGAAGCACTCAAGAAAATAAAATATCTGTGATACTTTTGTGTTTATTTTAGATGTAAGAAATTATTGCAGTAGTATAAATGCCCTCCAGCCAAAGACCACTGGGAATATACCTGTAGCTGAAACTTTGGGTTTATTACTCATTGCATATATGGGAGAAAAGGCTTGCACTAGGGCTTCTTCGCTCTTAAGTTCTGCCATTCAGAAAGTACCACTCCTCCCCACTCAGCTCAAATCTTCTCTTAATTGGAGGTCTTATGGAGGGGCAATGTAATGAGATTCTCACCAGTTGTGTAACCTTAGGCCTTCATTTTGTCGGAGTCTCCATTTCTTCCTCTGTAAAATGGACCTAAAGTTCCTTCCACAGTGGAAGACCAATAGATGAAAGCGTTCATAAGGGGGATTCATCACTATTAGCGGCAGCACCTGCTTTTCAATGACACCCAGATGCCGCCTCCACCAACCTCTGGCCCCAAAAAGAGCATCTTCCTAGGCCCCCAAATCCCATACCACAAAGGAAAAAAAAAGGCATGACAGCTGCAAGTTGCATCCTGGAATGTGCTGGGGGCTGACTTCATTCTGGGCTCACTTGTTTGTGTGTTCAGTTGGCTCTGGTCGTGGGTCTCTGAAAGTGATAGGCTTGTTCTTTGGGGAAACATGGAGCTCTGTCTTCGACTAAATGATGCCTGCAGTGTGATTGCAAGTGTGAGAATTGCATCGGGAGTTGTGGGACATCTCAGTGAGAGGAGTTGAAAAGAGCTTACTAGATTTTGGCTTTGTTGGATGACTTGGGGGAGTGTACACACTTGGATCTTTGCTCTAGATTAGCTGGTATTGGGAAGCAGGGGAAATCTGCAATTTCATAACTTCATAAATCTTACCTAGAAGGAGGAAAAGCTAAAGCTGTAACTGAAAAGAAGCAGCAGTCCCTCGAAGTAACTGGGATGGAGGGATGTTTGGTCCTCTTGTCAATATTCACACATGACGATGGAAAGGCCTTGTGTGTGTGTGTCTTGATGCTAATGTTTACAGAGTGATCTAGGCTGATGTTGATGTTCTGTGAAACTGTTTGTGTGCAACAGGTAGACACCAAAACCTAGCTGTGAGTGCCAGGCCAACTCACAGCAACACCAAGGTCTAGCTGGCAGTACCAAGCCAACTCCTAGACATCAGGGATCCCTGTCTCTCTAAGTAGTTACAATCACAATGCATCTTTAGCTTTTGTACGATAAGATCAGCCATTTTTACTAGAACCTGGAGATAAAATGAAGAGAAAGTGCTCATTTTGTGAACCCTTAACATTTATCTAATGGGGGGACATACTGACTTGCTTTCTGTTCCTCTGCAGTGACTAACATCTTCCCATCTTAAGGCTTTTTTATTATATCTACCCGTAATGCTCAAATCATATGCTTGACTATTCAAGTCTTTGTGTAAATATCTCAAAAATAACTTCCTCCATCACATCATTGAAATGGCCCCAATTTTCCTTTTCTATACAACACTCTTTGTCTTTTCATTAGATTTACCAACCCAAGAAAATATCTTGCTTATTTCATTTATACTTAACTATCTGTCTGGGTAGGTCTACTTTTCCCAAATAGATAAATTTCATGAATTCAGAGACCACATGGATTGTATTTATTATTCTTTCCCTTGGTACATCGTACGTTCTCAATAAATATTTTTTTGAATAAATAAATATGGAAAGCAGATTTAATTGTTAAGGCCTGTGTCATTTACATGTTCTGCTATATGCTCTTGGAAAGGGGAGGTTTTCCTAGTTAGAAAATTATCGTTATGTAGCAAATGAATCTAAAAATACTACCATCCTAACTAGAATCTTCAGAAAGAATCTCTTATTTCCCGGGAAATAGTGAGCAGGGAAGAGAGGATCACTGAAGCCGTGTCATGCGAACATCATTGAAGCACTATCTTACCCTCTCTTCCTTCTCTTCCAGGGCTATGTATCTGAAGCAATTAAAAGGTACTGATTTCATGTTTGAAAGAAAGAGTTAATCTCATAGCGCTCTCATAACTGCGTGCTGAAATTTTCTATTTAGGACCACTCGCAAGCAGACCTAAGAAACGAATTTAGCTGATTGTAGATAATGCGTTCTGACAAATGACATTCTATGACAAACTGACCTGCTCGGTCCTCCTCCAGGCAGCACAGACTTGCATGTAAGGAGAGCTAACAAGACTAAAGACCATGTTCACTCTTATGTGCCAGGAAGAGCCAGCTTCTCTTTTGTTGCCAAGGTTAGACAGGCTGTTAGGATCCTGGCACAGGATAAACTCAGGGATTTTTCTAAAGGCACAATCTGTCGTATAGAAGAAAAACAAAATGATAAAACATTACTCTTTCTGTGATTATTTAGCTAGCAAGTTGACCATTACCATGATATTGCAGTTATATGATGGGTATATTTTACCCAGGTCCTACCATTAGGATCTAACCCCATCGATAGTTTGCCGCTTCCTTGAAGTTCATGCTGCAGTGGGGTCCTGTTGAGGGACAACATCCCAAGGTATTTCTCCAACTCCAATATCAGCTTTTGTTTTGAATTAGTTTCTCCAGATCATTTACATAACAAGCAGCCTTGGAAAATACAAACTGAGTCATGCTCTGGGGCAGAGGGCAGATTTGGTTCCTGACAGGGGCGGTAAAAATAATGTCTTTCTCTGGGATAACGACTGGACAGAACTGCAGTTGTTCGTGGAACAGAATTGGGTTTCTCAGCTCCGCATTCTTTGGCTGTGAAACACACCCACCGTGACGTAGCATCCACCCGCGCCTGCTTCCACACGATTTCTGTGGGGCTTGGGAAAGTGTGCAAATGGACCCACTGCAGAAGGAAGTTTATGCACTCTGCTGCTCCATGAGTAATAGAGTCCTTCGTCCTAGACTCAGGACACTCATGACTCCTGCCGCCATCTATGAAAATGTCGCAGGTTAAATTAACAGTTTTCAGAAAGGATAAAATACCAAACTCTCCACAGTTCTTGATGGTCCTTGTCATGTTTGAAAGCTGCAATATGCAGTAAAAATAAAAACAAATACAAAATGCCTAGTCAGAGATATGCGTTTTAGCTCTAACTTGGGCATTCCTTTTGTTATATCTGGACTCTCTTTTATTATCTATAAAAGTGAACATAGTACTGGTCATTTATACTGCATCAGTGTAGGTAAGATTAATTGGTGACTGTGCACAATTCTACACAAATTTAGTTATAATTTCATCTCTTTTTTCTCATTCAAGTAAATATAGAGATGTAGGAGATTAAATAAGAAAATGTGTTAGTGACAATCTAGAATTATTTCTATTCGTACAATTAAAAGAAAATTAAACTAAACAATATCCAATATTTTAGTGACTTCTAGGTACAGATTACTTGTGACTGAACTTGTAACTTGCTATGGCACATGCCACAATAGTTTCATTGAAAATATGTAGATGGGGCAATATCCAAGATTTCTTCCAAGAGTGTAATTTCTCTGTGCACTCGTTGGTAATAGAAATACACAAACATCGTTTCCTCAGTGCAGAAGCAAACGCATCTCTTCTTGTACTTAATTTGCTACCAACAAGGGCTTTCATCGCAAGGGCAGATCTGGTTTATTTTTGTAGTATTGTCAGTCATTTAAGCCACCATGCTTTTTTTTTTTTTTAAATATATGTGGAGGAGTCAAATAACTAGTCACGAGACAGAGCCTCATTAATAGCCCACATCTTTTTATAAATAGTAATTTCTTAAAGAGATAACTGGGTGGTCTCAACTGTGTGATCTCAACAGTTATGGATGAAATCAGGAGCTCTTCTGTGACTGAGGACTAAAAAGAATAAAATTTTTATGTTGGTCTTTAGATGAGTGAGAGAGTCAAAACACAGTGAGCAGTACACAAAGAATTTGGCTGAACATGGCTTAATGGTGGCAATATGGCCAGCATTACAATATTTTTTTTAATCAGGGTGTCACTATGTCAGCTGTAATTTTTAGAATAATGGGATTATGAGAAAAAAAGATACTGAAAGCTGAGGTTTGAAAAAAAAAAAAAAGCCAGTTACTCAACTTAAAATGCTATCTCTACATGAAAATGTGTTCCTCGAAAAGTGATTACATCTTTTAAAAAATAGTTAGCTGTAACATTCATTTACAGAATTTATGCCAAATTATGAAGAGTATAAATTTTGTTTCATTTAAAAGGAATTGTAAAGCTATGCTATGTAGTCAACATAAAGTTCCTAATAATGAAATATGCCTGCTGAAATAGCAAGTCTGTAGTAAACACAATGTTGGAATAAAATAGGAAGTTTAATTTCTGGTCCAATAAGTCTGACATGAAAATGAAACTTGTGATGACCTACAATATACAGCAGAAAATGTCAATATCCCCTTGGCAAATAAATACAGTTCATCATATTCTAAAACACAAAATGTTCTACTGTATTAAACATACCTCTACATGATTGCATATCACTAAAATTGGGACCAGTATGTAACTCTGTGTTTGAGTGTGAGTGTCTGTGTGAGTGTGTGTAAAGCTGAAGTACAGAAAGAAAAACTCTATTTTAAAATTCTATAAATTTAAATTCAAAAGAAAATAATTATTTATCATATACAACTTTTCTCTCAATTATGATTTAACCATAGTGTTTTAAATACTCTAGAAGTAATGGTTTCCCCAGTATTGGCTTTTCCACTCACCAGAAGATACTAAGAACTAGAAGTTGCACTGGGTCCCATATAACCCAACCCCGGTTAGAACATGTTTCCCTTCATTCTTTGAAACTCTTTTTTTAGGTGATTAGAAATTCTCCAGTCCTGGGCAAACTGGGATGGTTGCTCACACTAGTGATGACCACTTCTGAATTGTGCTCTTTGCCTGGAATATGCTTCCTAGACTTTCATTTTTGTCATAAATCATCAAACCACTGCAAACCAATAGTAGTTCTTCACTAATACAGGTCTCCACCACCTGTATTTTCATAGACTTTAGCTTACATAAACCTGGTGAACACTTGTTTAATTCTTGTGTTTCTATTTCTAGCTCTCCATCTGGCTGAGTTCAGGTACCATGTCATATCTTTTGAACTCCAGAGCATATTGCACAGAAAAATTGTTCCACAAATATTTTATATAAGGAATTAATTGATTCATTCTAGAATATATTCACATTTTAAATATATGTATTAAGAAATCTTCTTATAAAAGCATTTTTGGAAAAGTTGGCAGACTAGTCATATAATCCATGACCATGCAAAGCTCTGGCATGGCAAGCCATTGTTACTTTTACATTTTTAGAAGACTGGATATCTCTGAGTTCTATACTTTATTTATTTTATTTATTTTTATTTTTTTTAAATTTTGTTATATTAGTCACCATACAGTACATCCCCAGTTTTGAGTTCTATACTTTTTTTTAAAAGATTTTATTTATTTATTCGACAGAGATAGAGACAGACAGCGAGAGAGGGAACACAAGCAGGGGGAGTGGGAGAGGAAGAAGCAGGCTCATAGCGGAGGAGCCTGATGTGGGGCTCGATCCCATAATGCCGGGATCACGCCCTGAGCTGAAGGCAGACGCTTAACCGCTGTGCCACCCAGGTGCCCCTTGAGTTCTATACTTTTAACTAGTGAGAAAAATATATGTAGAGGTGAATCCACAAATAGCATTATATAGTAAAGTATACGGGATTAATGCTACCATGTAAAGTCATACATACTATCTAGATAGAATAGTGAGGAATTGCATTATGAAATAGATTAAGCACTGACTTCTAGAAAAGAATTAAAGCTTCCTGTAAAGCACTTGAGGCAAACAAATTTATTTGAAAGAGACCATCCTTTCTTTCTTCTTTTTTCCCCCCCAAACAAGACCAGGAAACACACACGGAAATATGGACATCCCCTATAAAGCACAAAACAAAATGAAATAATGAGTCATTCATGTGACCTTGTAAGCTAGGTAATGTAAAAACAAACAGATTAATAATTGAAGGTATGGGGGAACCAGACTGAATGAAGTAGGAACAGTTTCCATATTTTTAAGTATAAGTTTTCACAAAAGATATTTTCCTAATTTAATTTTTCTTAACATCATAATTTACATTAGGAAAGTAATTCCTGCTACTTTGATTTGTTTTGTGTTTATCAAATTGATTCAGTAAGCTCTGAACATCTACTATCTGCTCTACTGTAATACAAAATAAGTAAGTAGCCTATTTGGACAACACAAGAGATATAATAAAAATATACACTCGTGAAGTACTTGCATCGTGCTCAAGGACCAAACACATGATGAGTTACATAATTTCTATACTCACAGGCACAGTTTTCGAGATAGTTATCACTGCTGTATTCTTTATATTGTTGGAGAAACTAGAGCATAGAAACTTAAGTAACCTAAAAAAAGTTTACATAGCTTTTAAGTGGCAGAGCCACGATTTGACCCAGATAGTTGGGTTTCAGAGTCTGCCTACCCTTTTAATCACAATACCATGTTGTTATGAGTTAATAGAAATATATAATAAGTACTATTATTTCCCTATGAGAAGAGTATAAAATAGATCACTATAAAATATATATATCAGGGTACCAGTCAGGTAATCTATATGAATAAAAAGGACTAGATATGAATTGATAATTTGTAATAGCAATGGAGTTCATTATGAAGAATTCAAAAGGTCATGGTTTGGACTTTGGCAATTGAAGAGCTCATGGTTTATTTAAAGAAGGTAACAGCTATCCAACTGTAGTTGATTGTAAACATACAGAAATGTTTGTCTGGTCTTTTTTTTTCTCTTCCTTCCTTCCTTCCTTCCTTCCTTCCTTCCTTCCTTCCTTCTTCCTTTTCTTTCTTTCCTTCTTGAACCCGTTCTTCTAATTTTTCAAGAGAAGATGGAAATTCATGTTTTTATATCAACTTTCCTTATGTTTAATTGTATGAAAGTAATTAAAATTAAATAATAAGTCTCAAATACTACTGTAGAATTTTTCTGTGATCCAGAGACAGCCCACAAAAAACCAGCTTGTGTCCTCTGATGTAGAAAGTACAAACATATGTATATTAGTATGTTTGTAGGAGGGGCAGAGGTCATACTGAGATGGGTCACATCTACTAAGCTTAAAAAGATATGGGATGGGGCGCCTGGGTGGCTCAGTCGTTAAGTGTCTGCCTTCGGCTCAGGGCGTGATCCTGGCGTTATGGGATCGAGCCCCACATCAGGCTCCTCTGCTGGGAGCCTGCTTCTTCTTCTCCCACTCCCCCTGCTTGTGTTCCCTGTCTCTCTGGCGGTCTCTCTCTCTGTCAAATAAATAAATAAAATCTTAAAAAAAAAAAAAGATATGGGATGTCTAGAATGACACTTGCAGAGTGGAGCACAGCAAAAAGAAATGCTAGAGAGGCCACCAGAAGTAATTGCATATATGGATTTTATTTTCTGCACCACAGAAAATGTACTTTTCCTTAAGGTACACTGCTCAAGAAATAAGGATAATCATCAACCTGAATTTGGGAAGAATCAACCTGGTAGCAGGATAAGAATGTACCAGAAGAAGGTGAGACTGAAAGCAAAGGCATTAGTTTTAAGTTTATTGCAATGAGGGTTCCTGGGTGGCTCAGTCAGTTAAGTGACTGACTCTTGTTTTCGGCTCAGGTCACGATCTCAGGGTTGTGAGAATCTTAAGATTTTCTCTCGCCGCCTTCCCTCTGCTCTGCTCCTCTCTCCCCACGCTCCCTCTTAAAAAAAAAAAAAAGATTATTGCAATAGTATTAAGAAGAGAAATGGGGGCATGAACTAAAGCAGTAACTTGAAAGAGCTTAGCAATAGAAAGTTTGCTTCATCAAAATTAGAGTTTTTTTACATTAAAATTTTTTATGCTTCAAAGCATAACATCAAGGAAATAAAAAGACAACCTACAAAATGGGGGACATATTTGAAAATCATCTATCTGATAAGGGACTTGTATCTAACATATTTAAAGAACTCTTACAATTTAATAATAAAAAGACAAATAGCTCAGTTAAAAGCGAGCAAAGGATCTGAATAGACATATCTCTAGAGAAGAGATGGGCAATAAGCACACGAAAAGATGCTCATCACTGAGGGAAATGCAAATCAAAAGTATAATGATATAACACTTCACAAGTAGAATGGCTACAGTCAAAAAGACAATGAAAAGTGTCAAGGATGATATGGAAAAATTAGAATCCTCCTATATTTCTGGTGGAAAAGTAAAATGATGAAATCACTTTGGAAAATAATCTGGCAGCTCCTCAAATGTCAAATATAGAATTCCTAATTATGTATCCAAGAAAAATGAAAGCATGTATCTACACAAAAAATTGTTCAGGGATATTTATAGCAGCATTATTCATAACAGTCAAAAGTGAAAACACCCAAATGTTCATTAACTGATGAATGGATAAATAAGTTGTGGTATGTTCAACAATGGAATATTAATTCAGTCATAAATAGGAATGAATTACTCATACTGTAAAAGAACCTGGAGACAAAATTCTAAATGAAAGAAGTCAGTCACAAAGGACCCCATATTGTATGATTTAATTTTGTTTATAAGAAATGTTCAAATATACAAATCTAGAGAGACAGAGAATAAATTAGTCATTGCTAATGACTGAGGGTAGAGAGGATGGGGAGTGACTGCTAAATGGGTACAGGGCTTCTTTTGAAGGTAACAAAATGACCTAAAATTGATTGTGGGAATGATTCCACATTTTGTGACTACATCCAAAACCATGGAGTTGTACACTTTGCAGAGACGGAATACAATGTGCGTGAATTATATCTCAATAAAGCTCTAAATAGATAAAGTTGTTTTTGAGAGTTGTTAATTCTGCTGAAGGTGAAAAATTCATTGATTATAGATATTGAAAGACAAAGGAGTCTAAGATGACTTCCAGCTTGAGTAGGTGAATGGAGGTGTAACTCTAAGACAGGTAATATAGGAAGCAGAGTGAGAAAGAGCTGGGCATGGTTCTTCATGGTCCTCATTGATCCCTAAATTTCTGAAAGGACTGTCTTTGCATAATCTTTTGAATATTTTCTTATACCTAGTGCTTTGCTTTGAATTCCAATTTATAAGCTCTGATAACCAGGATCAAAGCATGGGTATTTAATGTTATGTTTGTATGGCTCTTAGGGTTAGTTGCAAGATATGGCACTGTCATTAAAGTGTGTACAATAAATAGAATTGTGGAAATACCATCTACAGACTACTTAAACTACAGCCAAATTATTCAGTAATTTAAGTCATGGTTTCTGATACACACAACAGTAAAATATTTCACTCAACCTTTAAAACGCTTAAGCTGGAAGTTTAATGAAGACATAGACTCATATTTCTTTACAAGTGCCCTGACATTATAGCCCTTCTGCTTTCAACATTTAATTCCACTGCTACTGCTTGAAATCTTGCTAAATCACCTTCAACTGTTTGTCCTCTTCCTCCCCTTCAGATGAATATAGAAGCAGCAGTTATGAGCGTTCTCTTGAGATTTTTCATGAAAAGGATCTACAGATGAAAAGGACTCTTGTTGTTCCATAATTCTTTTTTTAAGCAAAGTTTTGTAATTGTTAAAGTATAACTTTCAATGTATTTCTGTGATAGATCAGTGAAATTGATCATTTCCCCCTTCCCTTAGTGGTTACATGTTTCCCAATGACATATGGAAGGTGAGTTATATTGCCTTTAAAGACATTTAACTTTAATATATGAGGCTTTACTTCGAAGAAAAAGTATCCTACTAGTTGAAAGAAAATTCTAGGGAGAAGAAAAATAATAGAGTCACTAGATAATTTTTAAATATAATTTTACAAATGAAGGTTATTCAGACGTTAGTGGATAATTAACTTAGAATGTAACACTTACATGGAACAATTTCCTTCCCACAAGCCACCTAAGTGCTATTCCGGTGACATACAGTTAGCAGAACAGGTACCAGGAAGAAGTTTAAGATAAATCAGAAAAGAAGTTATTTTGCTTAGATAAATGAGCTTGCTGCTTGATTTATGTAATCCTGTCTATTGCCATTATTTACAGATATAAATAAACTCTGCATTTCCCACATTAGTTTTTCCCCAGACCACTTGAAATAGAGTGAAAACATTGGTAAGCTACATCCCAAGTGTAGTTAGAATAATACAAAAAATAACAGGAAGGCTCCTTAGATATAACTCCATTAGATATTTACAATCTGCTATGTGGCCCAGCATAATTTCTAATGTGTATATTTGAGGCTGCAGTATAATATTCAAGAGAGCCTGCAATTGATTTGGCTACCTTATATGGTATAAGCTTGGTGGTTAAGTCCATATATGTTGAAGTCAAATAATCTTGGTCTGAATTTGATGAATATATGATCTGAGGCAAGTCACTAACCTCTCTCCTTCATATCCTTATATTTAAAATATTGATAATAATTTTATCTCTCTGTCAGATCTTGCAGGATTGAATGACAGCACAATGCTTAGAAAATAGTGTTTATTTATTAAAGTTATTTTAGTTAGTTTTAATCTAAGTATCATGTATGCATATGTTTTATAATGGTGATGAGAAGTTTTAAACCTATGAGTTTTAATTGATATAAAAGTAATGTTTTAAAACCGTGAATTCAGTTTAACTAATAGAGGTTGGAACACTTTGAAGAAAAACTGTTAAGATAATGAAGAGAGGACCACAAGGTATTTACATTGTTAAAGCCATAATAAGACTGATGCACTAAATTTAAGCAATGCCATGAAAGACAATGAAATTTGTATTCTATGTGCATTGGAAAACTTCATGAAATAGCTATGCATTTCTCAGACAGGTAATTCAAAGATGGGTCTGTGGACCATCTGACTTATTGGTGTTTGGACCCCATCAACATGTTCATGATACAATAGTGAGAAAAGTTTCATACGAATGAAACGACGAGTTTTCAGAGTTGAATCCACATGTGGTTTAGCTATCACTATTCATGAAAAGAATGGATAGCTTGGGGTTGAAAGAAGTAGATAATGGTTGTGATCATGAAAAGATAACTGTGTATCAACTAAAGGAAATGTAGTGAGAACCACATAGCAGTTGTGCATACATAGTGCATCTTATGCTGATCAAGGTGTTTATAGTACAAATAATTAGGTGGATGTAATAGTTAATGCAAGCTTTTGCCAATTTCTTCTTTTTCCTGAAAAATTTGCTTACATAATCTCAGCCTCTCTCTCAATTGGATGTGGCCAAATCACTGAGTCCTAACACATATGATGTGAACATAAATAATGAGTTGCAGTACCACTCCCAGTTCTGGTCAGAAACAAACAAATACACAAACAAAAATAACCCCACATGCTGTTTTCTATGTTTTCTTACTTTTTCTTGGCTAATGTGAATGCCAACACTGCATTTGAAAGTCATATATCCAAGATGATAGAATCCCAGAAGTCTGTGTCCCTGCATGACTTTGTTCATCAGATTTCCTCCCTCTCCCTGGACATCTTGGAATGTATTATGTGAAAGACATATAACCTTCTACCATAATTGAGCTGTAACACATGCATAGATCAATTTGAACAGCTAGCATCACCCTACTAATATGTTGGTCTTGCAATAGGATTACCTTGCTTGTTCTACCCAATGGTCACTACTGCAGGGAAGGCAATCCCCAAGACTCAGTGCCTTTGGACCTTGTTTTCAATGAAATTATCCTTGTGAATTCTCCAGGGATCCAAATATTTTTGCAGTTGTCTTCTTAATACTTTTTTTCTGCTTCGGACTGTTATCAAGGAAGGAAAAATCCATCCAATGAAGTTAGGAGAAAAATATTTTGCAAGTAACCCTTGATATTGACTTGATGGTTGAATAATAGTCTTTTTCTACCCTGCCATGTTGAAATTATAGAATCAACTTTGACATTTATGGTGTGTATAGCAAAGTACTTTTATGTGTAAACTAGAGTCATTACCTGAAACTGTTTGCTTTGTTAAAGTCTTTCTTCACCTGATGGATTTTTATGGATAATGTTTTGGATTATTAATTCCAATTGCTATAGTATATCAAAATGTGAATATATTACAAGTTATTTGTTCATTTAATTGTTCATTGGCCTTTGGATTTTTGCAAATTTGTGATATTACAAATAATGCATCAATAAACATTATTGTCCATATTTTTGGGTAAACACATGGGTACAATACTCCTGAATATATACCGAGGAGTAGAATCTCTGTTTCATAGGGTATGCCATTATTCAGCTTTAGCATATACTTCGTAAATAGTTGTACCAATTTACATTCTCATTAACAGGGAATAGGAGTCTCCTCCCTCCCTTTTCTCATCAATGACTATTATTTTCCATCTTTTCCATTTTTGCCTTCTGGTGGATGAACAGATTTCCTCCTGGTTTCTATTTGGCATTTCCTTATGAACATCTTTTGATATGCTTTTGGCCATGTAGTTATCTTTTCTATAAAGGGTCTGTTCAAGTCATTTGCCCATTTTTTTTTTATTATGTTGTCTTCTTTATATATTCGATGGGCAGACATTCATTATATATTCTGGATAAATGTCTTTTGTTCTAAATATGCATTGCAAATATCTCTTCCCACTCTGTGGGTTGCCTTTTAATTCTCTCAGCAGTGTGTTTTGATGAATAGAAGTTATTAATTTTAATACAGTCAAATTTATTCAATTTTTCTATCATGGTTAGTACCTTTTTGTGATATAATTTATTTAAATCTAATGACTCAATATTTATATATTTTATTAGGACAATTTTGGTCTAACTGTAGATGAAGTGAATTGAGGGATAAATTAGCATCTCATAGGTTCACGCTTCCATTGTGTTCAACATCGAAGTTTTTCAATAGAAAAAAAAAATATTCACAAAACTGTCAAGCTATACAATAAAACTCACTTTATTCTGTTTTTATCTTCAAAGACAAAATAGAAATCTTCAAAAGGCCTTCAAAAGAGCCTTGATTATATATCAGGGAAATGAAATTTTCAGCTTAAAAGTCTCCAACAATCTCTCTAAATATATTTCTTTTGTTCCAAAATGGGATAATGGTGTCCAAATCCTCCATACATAGATTTTGTCTTTTCTTCATGAGACCTCTACTAATGAACCATCAAAATAAAGGATACACTTTGAAAAGCATAGATTAGGGAGTTAGGAAAAAAAAAAACTATTAATTTGTTCATTTATTCATGAAAGTATTTATTCATATATTTAACAAAAAATCAATCATTTTACAAGTCTGAGTCATATTTCTAAGTACCAGAAATGTATAGGTTAAATATACATGGAAATAGACCTTGATGGACTCACTAGTTTTTTGGAGAAAGTAAAATAAGTAGATATTATTATGACCCAAGGATATAAATATAATATTAAATGTATGAGTAAAATGAAAAGAAAATAAAGAATACTCTCTGCCTCAGAGAGTCAAAGAAGGCTTAATGACAGAAGTCAACTTTCAGCTGGCAAGGGCTTGAAGAATGATTAAGAGTTCAGGTGAAGAAAGGAAATGAGGGGCTTTTAGTGCAGAAGAATGGTATGCACAAAATTGCATAATGATAAAGGCCCTGTTGAATCAAGAAATAGTGCTAATGTTTAAAATTCCGGGTTATGCATTATAAGAGGTTGGGATTGGACAGAGTAAGAAAGCAAATTATAAAGAGTTTAGACATTATTCTGTGAGTAATGGAAATCCAGTTATTTGTTTTGCTTTGTTTTCTTAGTAGTATAGGGACCTGATCAGATTTAATTATTAGAAAGATTAATTGGGACAAAACCAGTTTGCAGGAGATGATTATTCTGAACATGCAGGAGTGCCTCTAGATATATTTAGGTATTAATAATGTCATTGTTATATAATCAGATTCTATTATGCATATTTTTACAGAGGACTTATAAAAAGTAAAGCCTGAATTAATCTGAGTCATCTTTTGTAGAATCTCCAAAATACAAAACATCAGCTGAGAAATTATCTGTTATCTCTCCACTAAGGCCTTATTCTTTTGACTAATGAGAGAATTTTGGCTCTCATGCATACTCACTGAATGACCCTTGAGGCTTAAAATACAATTATAGAGATATTTTTCAAGTGAGATACTTTATTAAAAATAACTAGTGAGAGAATGTTTTCTACCATATAACAATCAATATTCCTTTATTAAAAGTTTATTGCCATTTTTGTGTCTACTGCATATGTTAGGACTTATTTAATAATTGTTCTAATATGAATCTTTATTTTCCCACAGTCAATGTGATTCAGATTTTGGTACATATTGAGTAAAAAAAAAAATGTAACAATGTTGTGTTCTACTTTCCTTTTTTTTTTTATACACCACTTGATTAAATAAAGATTTTAAAAACTAAAGTAAAATATTCTACCTAGCTAATTCAATTTTGCTTTTTAGATAATGTCCTGATAGTCTCCTATAATAAATCCAATCTATTTGTGCTCTTCTGCATATTTCCATCCTTGATCAAGTATATGAAATTAATAAGTGCTTGAAAAATTTTAGTTTTAACTAAAACTTACCTACCTATGTGATAAAACAGTTTTTACACATTCATATGTTTATACATATCCGTATGTTTATATATGTGGATAAATATAGAGAGATAAATTGAGAGAGAAAGAGAGCAATCACTTATTCAATACTTATGGTTTGGTGATCATGTAATAATTTCTGTGTTTTGGTATGCATTGGTTTATTTGCTATGGACTAGTTGTGCAATATTAAATCATGTGAAAACCTTGACAATAAATTCATTGTCAGTATATTGGGGTCATAATACCTGTTCGAACCATATCATAGGACCTGATGGATATTTGAAGCAGATAGAATAGGATTTGGAAAACCAAAATTTTCTATAAAGATGGAAGGTTACATGTATGTATAAGGATCATGAAATATTCATCTCTGTGAAGATAAATTAAATGGATAACTCTGATGAATAAGCAAATGGATATTTTCACCTGATATTTGTCTATGTTCAATTTTTTCCATGGTGATATCTGGGAAATTAGATATAATTTGTCACATATTAATATGGAATGTGACAAAATTTTCTGACCACAAAATCAAAAAAATCAAAAAACAAAAATGGCCAAATGTGTTACAAAGTATTTGTTCTTTTAATTAAGTTTTAATTTAAATAAATTCTCTCAGTTTCAAGTGACAGAAACATAATTCTAATTTAAATTGAATGATACATTAATTTCCACTATCAGAATATATAATATTAGAAAACAGCATTGTTAAATGAGGTTGACCCTAAAAGCTCCAATAATTAACCAATATTCAGTTTCTCTCCTTGTGTGCTTTTTTGTTTTTTGTTTGTTTTTTTATCCTCTGGCAGCTCTGGTTACAATATGAACATCTATATGGCCCTCAGTGAAAAGAATTTGGTAAGGAAATCCCTCTTTTCTGAGAAATCCAGGAAGGCTTTTACTGGCCTCACTTTGAGCCCATTATTAAATCAATCACTGTGACCACAACAATGCACTATTCTAATTGGACAAATCCAATGTATGTGCTTTACCCAAACCCAGGAGTGGAATGGATCTGACCAGAACCACAGGGACTGGACAGGGGGAATGGGCAGTGAATCGAAGTGACATCAAGCAGACAAACACCCATACATGTAACAAAGATAAGCACATGATAAGGAGAAAGTAGAGCAGCATAATCTCCAGAATTCTAGAATATTGGGCTTTATAATCAAAGAATCCTTGTTTCAAATTTCATTTCTGCCACCATATGAATCAGGGTTCTCAAGAGAAAAAGAACCAATAGGTTGTATATCTACCGTATGTATGTATGTATGTATGTATGTATGTATGTATGTATCTATCTATCTATCTATCTATCTATCTATTATCTATTATCAGGAGATTTATGAAATTGTCTCAGGATACTGTGGAACCTGATCACAGCTCAAAATCTGCAGAATAGGTGGGCAGGATGGAAACCCAGGGACAACTTGCAGTTGGAATTGGAGGGAGTCTCCTAGCAGAGTTCCATCTTCCTCAAGGGAGGTCAGTCTTTTTCTAAAGCCTTCAGCTGATTGAATGAGGTTTGCAGGCATTACGGAGAACAATCTGTTTACTCATAGTCTACTGATTTACATGTTAATCCCATTCAAAGTATGGTTTCACAGAAACATCTAGAATAGTGTTTTACCAACTATCTGGATACTGTCGCTTAGCCAATTTGACACATAAAATGAACAGTTATAGCCACTAACTAGCTTTGTACCTTACAAGGAAAAATTATCTCACTTAAGCTTCAGTCTCATTACTATATAACAAACTTGATATAACCTACTTGTAGGACTATTAGGAAAATTACACACAGCAAAATGTCCCATTTGCAAAATGCTCGACACAGACTAAATATTCAATAAACTGTTGCTATTGTTACATTTGAATTTAAATAGTGTTATTTTTATTAGATAATCTAATGCTATAAATTTTTATGTGCACTAGGTTATTAATTGTAGTACATTTACAGATTTCATTTCTTTATAGTCTTTATTATAAGACAGAATCCTGGGGGGAAAAAAGAGAAGTTATTGGTGATAAAGGCACAAAGTGATAGAAGGTGTCAATCAACTCTACTGGTCATTGTGAGAAGACTATTTAAAGTACATTCCCTAGAGGTACCTGGGTGGCACAGTCAGTTAAGCATCTGACTCCTGATTTCAGCTCAGGTCACAATCTCAAGGTTGTGAGATCGAGCCCTGCATCGGACTCTGTGATAAGGGTGGAGCCTGCTTAAGATTCTCTCTCTCCCTCTGCCCCTCTCCCCCTTAAAAAACTAAGTACGTTCCCTAGTGTTATCTATGGTCACAGACTATGAACTGAAAACAGGAGAATTTATTATCTTTAGCATTTGAGAAAATGAAGAATGTGGGTGCCTAGGGTGCTCAGTCTGTTAAGTGTCTACCTTCAGATCAGGTCATGATCACAGGGTCCTGAGATTGAGCTTTGTGTCAGGCTCCCTGCTCAAGTGGGGAGCCTGCTTCCCTCTCTCCCTCTGCCCTTCCCTCCCCTGCTGCCCCCCACACTCTTATGCTCTCTCTCATCTCTCTCAAATAAATAAAATCTTTTTTAAAAAAAGAAAATGAACAATGAAATAAAAATCAGTTAAGGAGAAAGGAAAAAAATAAATAAAACCTGATTAAAATGGCAGCTATGAAATGTATTGATTATAATGAGAAATGTGAGGAATTATTCAAAGGAAATAAAAAATAAGTAAAATTAAATAATAATGTCATAATTTTTTTAGTTGATTAATATACTCTAGCATTCTACAACAATATTTTCTTTATAGTACATATATTCAGTTTGCAAATACTTATCGACTACTTTATTTTTAACATGCAAGCTTCAAAAATGCAAAGATTAAGCAACAAAGCATCATGCCCTTGAGTCCTGACATCACTCTGATAGACACTTGGTGAGTTACCGGACTTGTTTTTTTAAGTTTGATAAGGTTAAAACTTGTGAAACAACACATAAACCACTCCACCATGCTTTTCTTTACATGGCCAGATGGGCAAACTTTCTATAAGTTACAGGAAGGCTCTCTTTCCCTCTTAGCACAGCCAGAGGCAGGATAATGGAAAGAGGGAACACTAAAGGCATTACTGTCCTGAGGCAGTTTTAGGCCATTTCGGCTAAAGACCAGACTCTCCTAAAGCCCTAAGGAAAGAATGTTTGCAAAAACAGCCCTTCAGACATAATGTGGTACTTATTTCCAGGCTCTACATGTTACAAACCATTTTCTCCTTTGTGGACTATAGATTTGCTCCTTTTGTGAAGTTTGGCTACTTAATTTTCAGTATTTGAAAGCATCTGGAGTGTTAGCAAACAGTAGAAATTGGCCACATAGGAAATTTTGTGTATCAGCTTTTGTACTTGCTCATAATCATGAATGGTTCGTTTCAACACAGAGTTCTTGAACATTTATTCTGCATGACGCCACGACTTCTGCTTTAATTGACTCCTCTTTTTCCCTTTGCTGAGGGAGGAAGCCCCTCCCCAGGGCTCCCACACCCCCGGGGTTGTGAGGATGGCCAACTGCAGGACACCCAACACCGAGCAGACAAGATCAACAGCATTTATTTGTCACATATACTCACAGGCCAGGGCAAGAAGACACTGAAGGCCACAAAGGACGACATGAGCATTGCAATCAGAAACAGTGGACGACGAGGGGCTGTAGAAGGCCGACTCTGTATTACCAAGAGGAAGAGGTGACTCCTAGCTTCCGCACAGGATGTGATTAGCTTTTTAAAATAATTCTACAGACTGGCAGGGAACTGAAACCCTAGACTCAGGAATAACCTAGAACTGTACCTGATAAGGAGGGTTGTTTGGCTGGGGGACCTTATCCTTAGGAGTAGAGAGGAGAAAGAACTTGAGCTTAGACCATCAAAGGCCCTCGCAGTTTCATCTGATGTTACAGCAGCACATAATACCAGGTCTTTATTTTAGGGTCTAAGCCACAGCTTCAAGTTCGACCTCTTTCTTTTTTATTACTTTGTATCCCCTGGCAAGTACAATAAAAAATTATTATTTTTAAATCATATGGATAATGTTGAAGTTTCACACTGTCGACCTTCAGTTGAACGGAGGTTGCAATCGTGTTTGTCAAACGTGTTAATAAAATGTTTCATTTTACATATTCTTTCCAGTTAGCTGCACTCACCATGTTTCTCTAAAAGGAAACACTGTGCCTGTTTTCTTCCTGAGGAGCTCTCTGAATGTATTCGAATGTGGGACTCTTGGTACCACTTATGAACTTGGGACCCACATGGCCAGTTTCTCATCATGGTTTATCAGTCAAAACAACAGAAAAAATAACCAAAGTTATTTTTACAATGGCTCAAGTTTCTTAGATATTTCCCAAATAATTAGGAAATGCGTAGAACACAGTAGTAATTCCTAAATGTGTAGCATGACATGAGGCGTAACTTTTTGAGGCCCTCTGTCTTTTTAAAATCTACCCACATTATGTGCCTGTTATTCTTATGTGCTGTTTCCCAAACAGTTGACCCCTGCCCTCTTATTCAGAATTTTCCAGCACCCAAGCCCAAAGGAACTAACCAGCAAGACTGAACTTCCTGAGATTGGCAGTGGGGGAGATGGAACAAAGAAATCTTGCGTCCTTTTTAGAAGAAAAAGAGGAAGAAAAAACACTGGGTTCACTTAAAAGTTAATAATGAGGGTGGCTTTTCAAGTCCAATAATTATTTTAATTGGTTCTTCTTAGGAACTAGTTTTTATGCTCTCATAGATAATTGAGGGACATAAAGGCACTCGCATTCTTGGGAGAGTCAAAGGTGAGAAAAAGAAGAATGAAGGAAACAAAAAGAGACAAATGAAGACTAAAAGAAAAGAGTAATAATGTAAAAAATAGAGAACCACAGTGTACGAAGGAGCAGAATGAATGAGGTTTTGATACCTTTTCCCTGCTCTATCACTGAGAACATAAATGAAAATCTTTCAAATGCAAATGTAATTTTGTTCCCATCGTTTTACATCCTAAATCAAGTCCTGAGGATATGTAAGGTGTTCTTTTTTTTTTTCTGGGAATACACTCGAAAGGCACTATTAAGCTCTCATACAATATTTTGTGAATTCCAAGGTGCTCATTTTTTGTGCTTAACATCTGTGAGATTCAGGACATGTGGCTTTCACAACCAACCAAGGGGTGGTGGCAGGTGTGGCTGTCACTGGCAAAGCGGGTGCTTACAAAACAACACTTGCAGAGTGCATTCTATCAGTTTGGAAGAATCCTGAAGAAAACGGTGGAAAGATTCATTTAAGAAATGCAACATAGATGCTGTGAGAGCACAGAAGATGATGCTCTGGGGAAATCTCTAACATGGGCCACTGTGAGATTTCAGGTGAATCAGAAGTAACACACTCTGAGTGAGCAGTTGTTTTTAGAATACTTCAACCATTTTATTTCACTTGTATTTTCATTTTACATGTGCTCCAGTTTGATACACGATAAAAACGTATATCAACATGTATCTGAAAATGTGCATTTAACAAACAGAAAATAGAAGTTCTAAAAGATAATAAAACATGTGTAATGTTTTAATTGCCATTGTTGTATTCCTTTTTTTTAACCTAAGATACCTAAAATTTATTACCAAAAATAATGCTGAATCACAAAATCAATTTTTTCTTATATTTGATAAAAGTTGGCTCTTTGAACCTTCCCTTGTAACTACCATCCTTTTTTCCAGGTCATGAGTAAGATATGGCAGACCACATGGAAGACTAGAGAATGATAAAAAAAATCTACCAAATTTTCAAAACACACATTTTTCATACTGTGAGACATAGGCATAGATAAGAAATTTTCAGAATACTTGTACTTACTGCATATTGCTTAAAAACAAAAATTCAACTTCATAAATTTAAAAATCAAATTGGTTTTATTCAATGATTCACAAATCGGGCAGCACCGCATCGAGCAAATAGGAAGGAGCTCTGAGGAACTGTATAAAATGGAAGGCTTTTCTCATCAGAAGGGTGCAGAAAAAAGAAGTATCTAACGAAGAATGGATTGTTTCAGGGAAGGCTATCTTCCTTCGGGTGAAGGGTGAAGTTCTATCTGGCAGATTACTTCACTAGTGCTGATCATATCATCCAGATTGACTGGTTTAAGGTAACATTACCCACAGAGGTTAAAACTGCAGTTAGATTAAGCATTAAGTCATGGTTTGCTGATGTGGGTTTGGCACAAGGGACTCCATTTGGGATCTATGGTGTCTTTTTTTCTTTAATAGTATGTAGAAATTTTTCATTTTTTAAAGATTTCTTTACTTATTTTAGAGAGAGAAAGGAGAGAGAAAGATGAGGGTAGACAGAAGGAGAGGGAGTGAGAAACGTTAAGTAGACTCTGCACTGAGCACGGAGCTGACAAGGGGCTCAATCTCATGACCCTGAGATCACAACCTGAGCCAAGACCGAGAGTCAGATGCTTAACAGACTGGGCCACCCAGGTGCCCTGTAGAAATTTTTCTTATTTATACTTGGGAAAATTCATGTTTTAAGTGTTTGCAAATAGGTAAACAAGTGTCACACTCTCTATTGTTTTTCTCTTTCTTTCTTTCTTTCTTTCTTTCTTTCTTTCTTTCTTCTTTCTTCTTTCCTTTAGTGAACATGTCTTGTTTTTGGCTTTTTTTTTTTTTTTTTTTTGCACTGGAGTTGTGTTTTGTTTTGTTGTTAATACCTTAAGGAATGTGATTGAAACACTAGTAATTATAATGACAGGAATATATTTTTAACACTTCTAACATATTCTCCAAATCACAGTAAATAAAAGAATTTCTGAGGTTTTCTTTTGTGATAAACAACATAAAACCAACACCCTTAACCCTTCAGACCTTTTTTCTCCTGCTAAGATTGGAAGAAATTTCTGAATCCTTGGAGTTTTAGTTTTTGAAATAAAACTAACATGGCTTGAAAAATATGCCAAGAAAAAAATATATTTGTCTTAGAAAAAAAATTCTTTTTCTCTACTGTCCATATATCTAAAAATAAAGGCAATAATCCAAAGCAATCTTTTCCCATGATGAGAAATAAATGCTAAAATTTTGCAGATACGAAAACCATGCGCAAGCGATACTGAAGGACTTGAGAAATTTCCTCTGAGGATTTCACCTTCACAAGATATTGTGCCCTGTAGCAATTTCTCCCCAATGCATCTTGCACATCCCCCACGCCTCCAACTCTTTCTCCTCACCCCTTTTGATAAATACTGTTCCAATAGCAGCTACTAGCCTTCAAGAGCAATTCTTCTCCTCCCATTCTTGGAACCAGAGGAGCATTAGCAGAATTCTTTTTGCTAAAGCACCAATATTACCTCTCCTTCCTCAAGTCTGAGCTCTCTTTCAGAGACTTTCCATGCCCAGCATTTGCCAATAAAGGCTTAATACTAATGGTGTTCTAGTTGATTTTCTTCCACACTTGTTATTTTAATTATCAAGTAATGCAAAGTTTACCATTTAAATTTAAATTCAAATGAATTTCAGATGATAATGAATGTAAAGTATTTATCCCAGTGAATGGTGCATAGTAATCATGATTATATGCACATGATTGAATATACTGTGCTCTGTAGGGGCCAAACAGGAAGTAATTTTTTGCCCTTTCTTATGGCTGCTTTATTTCCCTTGCTGATCATCTTCTTCTGTCTTAATGTTATCCAAAAATCTATCACAGCTACTAATTTGGGATATGAACAGGTAAGCCCTGTGTGCTGCCTTCGTCAGCTCCTCCATTCCAGGGACTCCCAAAGGAGCTGGACAAATTAAAAACATAGCTCCTGGCTGGATTTGCCAATCCTGTTGCCCAACAACTCAGGTTGACTCATCACAAGAGAAGCCAATAACTAAAAAGAAGAGGGTTTGGAAAAGAGAAAGGGAAAAATTGATTTTGGGTGCTGGTATCCGGGGGGCTGGCAAGCTCAAGCCTTAACAACAAACATCTCCCCACTAAGATGGACACCTAGAGTTTTATAAAGAGAGGTTGGGGGAGGGTAGGAACATGCAAGAGAGCAGGCTGAGAGTACGTGATCACAGGTAGAGGATGATATGTGTTCAGTCAATGATCATAGGCATTGTATCAGGGCTCTTCTAGTCTGGTGGTTGGGGTGTTCTGGTCATTGCCAATGCCTCAAGAAAATAGGTAAGAAATGACCATTGGGTCTACAGTTGAGCAAGAGGGCTTGCTGATACTAGCCCACTCAACTCCCCTACTACTTCTTCAATCCCTGGCATGTTCAGAATTTTTCTGATTACTCTCAGATAACAAACAAAAGTTCCCTTTGTCAGGTAAAAAATCAGTCCAGTGAAATATAAAAACTTCAAAATCTATCTTTATACTTATCCCTTTTGTAGTTTGAGCCAAACTCAGCTTGAACAACCTATAGTTAGGAAGAAAGCAAAGTTAGCTCCTCCCCTTCTCTATTTCTCAATTCACGTTCTCTTCCTTTCACTTAGCTGATGTTTGAAGTAACTCCTGAGCAAGAGTTGAGCAAAGGGGAAAGGAATAAGAGACAGAAACTTTCTTACTGGACTGCTACAGTTGTCAACTGTGTTTGGTTAATACCAAATACTCATGTTTTCTTTCAAGCGGAGTTTGTATTCTTAAACACACACACACACACACACACTCACTCAGTGCTGGGGATTTTGTGCTTTTGGCCCCTTTGGCACTGGGAATGCCATCTTATCTGGTACCTTAAACCTGTCAGCTCTGTATCAATTGCTTCACTTCAAGTTACTTTCTGGTGAGGTCACAAAGAATCATAAATTTGTCTTGAATAGGATTTCTTTTTTTTTCTTCCCAAAGCATCCCACCATAAATTCTGTCATGTATTTGTTGCTTGTCCTGGCATAATCTATAAATGGAGCTTTTCCTTAATACAATACTGTCTGTCTTTGCTCTGATGCCTCTGGCTGAGTTAGCCAGTCTACTTGGTTGAAACTTTTTCTTGACATATACCAAATGCCACTCCCTGTTTTCTCACACTGTACAAAGGGCTCACCAATGCACTTCAGTACTTCTAAAAAAAAAAAAAAAAAATTCTATCACTTTCTTCAACTTCACTGAAGTAGCCTAGGTTTGGGTAAAGAGTGCTGCTAGCAGAAGTAGTTTTATATTCTTTAGCTTGTTTTTCATAGAAATTCATTCAAGCACCTAGTTTTAGGATGTGTGAATACTTGACAGCTACTGAATTATTCTGATTTTTGCAGGATAGTGCAGGAAATATGAAACATCAGAATGTCCTGATTTAACTTATCTGTCTACCTATCTATCATCTATCAATTTATTATCTATCTATCTATCTATCTATCTATCATCCATCTATTACTATAGTGATGTGTGTGTGTGTGTGTGTGTGTGTGTGTGTGTGTGTGTGTCAAGGTGGAAAAGAGTGAAGAAGGAGGAGGAGAAAGAGGAAGAGAAGAAGAAGGGAGAGGAAGGGGCAGTAGGGAAAGGGAGAGGAAGTAATAAGGACAAGGAGCAGAAACAGCAAGAGAAAGTCGTATGATGATGATTTTGCAGGTTCCCCGTAATGAATGCCCTTCAATCCCTCTTCACTTGGAGTTTTGTTCTTTTCTCAAGAAACTTGGAAAATATTTGTCACAGTGCAAATCAAGCAAAAATTACATTCAAAAAATCAGTTTTCACAGAGGTAAGCTGATCAAAGAATCATCCAGGTTCCACTGCTAATGGAACCTGGAAAAATGACGAAATTAGCAACTCAAATCCCTTGACAACTCCCCCCCCAGTGAGATTCAAAATATTTCTGTTTATTTTGCTCTACCATGAATTCCTGCTAGAGACATTCTTCAACTAGGAATTTGGAATTTCATGACCAAACAAAAGGAGGATACAGGATGCTGGTTGACAAAGCTAACTAGTTAATGGGAAATCGGCAGGCTCTAGGAGGAACCGCCAACTGCTATGTAGGCAAGAGGCCAGTAATGAAACTAAATAACGAGCAAAAGAACAGACTACTACTGCAGTACCAAAACCTTCCTCACAACTGATAACTAGGAATTATTTATACAAGGTCATTGCAAAGCCTGTAGGGATAATGCATAGCTGTTGAAGAAAAAATGTGTCTCAGACTACTACCAAGAGAGTATTACTTGTAACTAGGAGCTTTTCACAGCATTTGGTACTGAGGATGCTCAAGATAGATAAGCTCTGTAACTTGACCTCTAGGAATTATAGTAAAAGTGAGGTAAAGAATTAATATAGTGTAGTAATTAACAGATTCTTTTAGTGGTATTTTGTTGTTGTTATTGTTGTTTTTGTTTTGTTTATTTGTTTTTGTTTTTAAGCATTGGTTTTGTATAAGCAGCTGTTTTAAGTTTGGTGTGCCATGTGGCTACTCTATGCCTCTGTTTCTTCTTTTGTAAAATGTAGATAATAAGAGTCACTTCCTTACAGGGTTGTGTGTGTGTGTGTGTGTGTGTGTGTGTGAGTGAATTAAATAAAAACTAATCCGCAAAATCAATCCATTAAATGAAAATTTGTAAGTATCTAGCTTTTTCTTAGAATTGCTCAATAAATGTAAATTATTGCTGATTTGTTGATAGTATGGTCATTGTTACTATCCCACAATGGTTTTTATGGGGCAATGAACTGTGTCCATTTCTGGGATAACAAAAATAAAATGGGGGAGGCTGGGTGGCTCAGTTGCTTAAGCTTCTGCCTTTGTCTCAGGTCATGTTCTCCAGGGTCCTGGGATCAAGTTCTGTATCAGGATCCTTGCTCAGTGGGGAGTCTGCTTCTCCCTCTCCCTCTGCCTGCCGCTTTGCCTGCTTGTGCTGTCTCTCTCTCTGTCAAATAAATAAATAAAATCTTTTAAATAAATAAATAAATGAATAAATAAATAAAATGAACAGTGGGGTTGAACCCCAGAAGGGTGGGGTTCAACATAGAAGTATATGCTGATTTTCTTGATATGGTATATAACCAGACCAAGAGAAAAGAAAAGAACAAAAGGAAAGAAAAGAAAAGAAAAGAAAAATAGAGTAAAGAAATTAAATTTTGTGTGTGTGCCACTGATATCTATTTGTTAAATTAATTTTAATAGAATTAAAAAATACTAACTTACATTTCCTCCATTTTCTGACATCTACTGAAATACTGATCCCAATGAACATTTTGCTAAAAGCTGGGAATAGAATTATAAATCCAGTGCCAATTTATATCTGATTTTATTCCATATCAACCAATGTGAGAGTAAAATCATGCTCAAATCAATAAGCTTATCTGATTGCATTCAGACTGAATAGAAAACATGGACACAGTGTGCTTTTATTTTGAACTTCCAGAGAGTGAAAGAGAAGGAAGAATTTCATCAGAATGATAATCTCTAGGACTCTTCCAGATTATTTCATACACCAGGACATTTTAGATACATTATTGTTAACATTGGCTAATCTGATGAATTCTGGAATCCTTACTGCAACAATTCTTGAGGCTAATGAGATTTATCCTTGCAAAAAGTGTCTGTCAAGACCCTGCATCCTATTTCTAAGCACTTGTTTCTCCAAATGAAATGAAGAACATCCTTTACTCTGAGAAGAGCTTAGAACTTGCACTGTGTTATATATTTTTCAGTATTAGATTTTTATCTATATTATCATTATACTAAATTCAAAATCATAAAGTGCATTTACACAAGAAAATGCATTGGGTTGAGTAATAAGAAGATAAGCCCATGAACATTTACTTTTCCTTTTAAATTAAACATTTTAATGGCTCTTAGTATGTATCAAAAGTTGATGAGTCATCTTACTGGTTTCACATTTTATGCACATTGACCAATACTCAGCTGACATAGGTGATTAGCTTGCTTGAGGAATATGAATAACAATGCTGTGTGGAACTAGAAAAGGTGAACAAGAAGTGTATTTCTTATAAATAAATTACTTAGTTATGTATTATTTATGTTACACAAATTTAAACAATGTATAATACATGAGGAGAAATTTACTATATTTGGAGCAAAAATAACTGAACAGTCTCTCAGGACCTTTATTAATATTTCAATATCAGTATTATTCTGTTGTATAATTGATTTTTGGAGAATATTTTGCATATGTTTTCTGAAATTTAATGACTGAAGCTCAAAACCATTAGAGTATGCATGAGTTTGATATCCCTTGTTTTGGGGACAAGCTTCAGTTTAAAGCCAAGGTGAGAGAAAGTGGGAGAAAGTTTCAACAACTTTGAGAATGAACAACCAAATGTATGAATAGAGACAAGGTCACAGCCTGCTAATATCCCTTGTATTCCAAGCCTCACGACTTTTTTCTTTGTTTTTTTTTGGGGGGGGGGGAGGTGGAGGAAGGAGAAGAGTAGCCAATTTCAATTTCTTGTACATAAGATTCTTGGATTCATTCTATGGCAAAAATGAGACATACTCTAAATGATGTGGCTTTGATTAATGATCTGGGACATTGAATTTATAAACAAGCCCGAGAAACTGTGTGTTCCCTTAAACCAATATTTTGATTTCCCTTTTGAAAAAGAAGTGAATGGGCTCCAAAGTTTTGTAAAGCGAAGCTGAAATGCTTTATATGTGAAAAGGAGTTTAATAAATAACTTTGACAAGAATGTCTAAGGACAATAATTTGTTGGACTCATAACATATGAGAGGCACTGTGCTAGGTTTTTAACAGACATAAAAGGAAAAATGTGTATACACTCTTAACAAGGTAGAGATAATACAAAATACTAGAAAAGTCTTATGAAGTGGAAAATTCTTATAGACATCCATTGTTCTTGGGTTGCCTCTGAGAATCCTCGGAACAAACCTATAAGATATATACTTCTAGTATTGTTATTGTTATTATTAATAAGAGTTTATTACTACTATAATACTTTTACAGACAGATGGGAAATCTGAGACAGAGAGCAGCTAAGGCTCTTTACTTGGGATTTGTATATAGGCGACTTTGTTCCGGAAGCTACTTATTTCTCTACTGTGCAATGCAAGTTCTCATATCATAGTGAGGTAGGGAAGCAGAAGGCACTCCACATTAGAAAGACTCCATCTCTGCTGTTTCTCTGCTAGGCCCCATTGACTCTTGCTCCACATTTTGCCTCTGAATAAGCCAAAGAAGCTATATCCCCACATCAAAAGGGAAGTAAGTTAGTGAATCATTCTCTGAGTTTTGTCCTAGGTCCCAAACACCTGATGACATCTAAGAAGAGCCAGATCCCAAACGTACTCCAGGAACAAACCTCGGCTGACGCTGGCATCAATACCCCTGTGATTGGTGACTTACGGAACAACACCTATTATTCACTTGACACTCACCTTTGATTGGTCCCTACCCTGGATTCCTGGAGGAACACATACCCTAGATCCTTTCTGAATATAAACCCCTAGCTCCAAACAAACAAACAAACAAACAAACAAACAAAAAGACTCATTCTCTTTTCCTTTCTAATCTCCAAGATACTTTGTCTGCTATTCTGTCACTCACCCCGTTCAATAAACTCTGTTTTCACTTTCTCCAGCTTGTGTTTCTGTCCTGCATAAAACCAAGGACCCTCTTGGCTGGTCCTGTGAGACCCTCCCCTGGGTCGTTGGACCCAGCCTGCCTACATAAATAACATTATTGTAATATTTGACAGATGTAATAACTGTTTTGAAAAATTCAGATATTGGTTCAGTACTATAATATACAAATGGATGAAGAACTGAAATCCAACTCTATTCTATTCCAGTTTATACTTTACTTCACTGGCATAAGACAATTGGAAAGATGACACTAGAGATAGGGCAGACCACTATGTGCTAAAGTTTTAAGTCCTAAAATTATAAATTATAAATCCAATTATCTAATTTCAAAATAATTGTGTTCGTCTGAAGAAATGTTTCTTTTTTTTCAGAGAAAGTTTTTAGCATTTCTAAAATCATGCCATTCAGATTGCTGCTTTCTCTGTGTACTTGTAAGTTTATATCTAAAAATATAAAGAATATCTAGAATACAAAATAAACTCACAAAACAGTATGGGTTGAAGATTCAAATACGCTGGAGAGTAGCAAACAATCTTATTATAATTTGTCATGGATTTTGAAGAACAACTGTTTATAGGTTGGGAAATTCCCAAATTATAGCCTTTCTTTTCTTACTTCCCTCCAGCATTATTCATTTATTGATCCATATATCCAATGAATATTTATTGACCACCTAAAGGCTAAGGCTTCAGTTAGGTTTTAGAAAGTCAGAAATAGGCATTAACCATACAGAAATTCCATTTCTGCCAGAGATACAAACAAATAAATCCTTTTATGTGTGATTATAGAAGTAGGGTAAGGTCAAGTTCAGAAGCACAGAATTTAATGGGGCATAGACAAAGACCTAATCTCAGATACGGGGACAGGAAGGGAATTTCCAATAGCTGAAAAAGCCAATGTGAAAAATTGAAAGTTCACAAAAGCATAATACATGTAATTACATATAGCTGGAGAAAAGAAGTAAGTAGTGATGTTTGGGAGGCTTAAACTGAGTGACCAATGTCGGTCTTCCAGATGGGTGGTAAGCTTAGCTCTGTATTTGAAATCTCCTTTCAATATTCACATGCAAGATTAGAAAATGGCACCAGGGAACCAAGAGAAAACTACTTAAGAACAGAGGAATGATAAGGAGTAAGATGTATCAATGGAAAGAATGTGACCACAAAAATGTTTCTGGTGTTTATGAACACTAAAAACCATGACATTGAGTAGCCAAATAAAATCTTGGTAGATGGGATGTTTTTAAGAAAACAATTTCAAAGATTTAGTTGCAAATTTCCACACCAGGAGATATACCCATTGTGTCAAAGTAACTACAAATACATGCATGCATGCATACATACATACATATATGTATTCCCAAGGACAATATGAGCAATGTTTTTATTTTATCCAATTATGTAAGTCAATACTTCATTTGTGATTTTGAGACAGCGTTTTTCATGGTATGGTTGACACATCTGTTTAAATAATTTACTCCTTTCATATCAACTGAAACTTTGCTAAGATAAACACATTATATTTGCCAAGACAGAGATATGGGAAGAAGATATAATTTTTCTGTCCTTTATTTTTATTTAATCATAAAGGTAGCTCATCACTTGTCTACAACTAGAAAATAATATAATAACAATGCTATTTTTGTTTCTTTTTAAACTAAAGTGTAGGTGAATATGGAGAGCAAAACATACCCTTTTTTTTTTTTTTACTATAATGAGATATAATTGACATATAATGTTATATTAGTTTCAGGTATATAGCTTAATGATTTGATACAGGTACATATTCTGAAATGATCACCACACTAAATCTACCACATACAATTCTTGCCTTAGCAAAGTAACGTTCCCCAAAGAGGAGTGGTGACTGCAAGCCACTGTCCCAAAGCTGGGACTGATGTGTACTCCATGTTGTTTAGAGATGGCAAACACTCCGATTGGTCAGAGCCTGTCCAAATAGGTCATTAAGTAATTTCATTATCATCTCTATCTAGGACTACTTATCTAGCCTTACTCTTTTTTCCTATGTGATCAGGAAAAGGATGGAAGAAACAGCAGGGATAGGGGAGAAAATATAAATGTGGTTATCCTAAATTTGTTTTGCATGTGGAATATGAAACTTTGTAATGAGACTATGTCTAATATGCCAAAGGCAAAAATTATATGTCAGTTTATAAATGATACTGAAAACAAACTAATTCCAAGAAAAAAATACCCAGGAATTTCCAATAAACTTTTGCTTGTCTTGTTAACTTTTGTTTTTTAAAGAAAGTTAACATGGAAAATAGTTTCTTTAACTCTATTATGGGTCCTGAATGAAATCTCAAAGAAAAATAAAACAATAATATTAAAAAGTCACAAACACCATTTATTTCAATCCTTTATGTGATATCTTAAGATCTTACTTTAAGCACAGAGGAACTGACACTATTCAGTTACGAAGAATTGACAAGCTCACAGTTCAAGATGGTATGTCTTTAGAAAAATGATATTTTTTTTCCTTTCTGACTATTCTTAGTACAAATGTCTCAAAAAGTTCTCCAAGTTTGCATTGCTCTCCTTGAAACTTTGCTCTCCATATTATTTTGAAGAATGGATTGCGTAGACAGGCCAAAAATCTACACTTTTCAGTATATCATTCTTAACAACTCATAACCCTGATATTTAAAATGTTTTTGCTAGGGCTCCACACTGTGTGTGGAGCTTACAAAAAAAAAAAAAAAGAAAGAAAGAAAGAAAAAATGTTTTTGTTAAAGACTGCTATCTAAAATTTAAAGAAATCAATAAGGAGAAACTTTGGGGTGTGCCTGAGTGGCTCAATCAGTTAAGCGTCTGCCTTTGGCTCAAGTCATGATCTCAGGATCCAGGGTTGGAGCCCTGTATCTGGCTCCCTCCTCAGCGGGGAGTCTGCTTCTCCCTCTGCCTCTACCTGCCGTTCCCCCTGCTTGTGTTCTGTCTCTGTCTCAAATGAATAATTTTTTTTTAAAAAAAGGAGAAAATTTTGGTGGATAAACAGTGTTGTTACGTACATAGTTAACATTAGCTCAGGTATTATTGGGCCCTTGTCTGAGTTTCTATTATAGATTCCATTTTAAAGTGCCCTTCAAGCTGAAATTAGCCTTAAAATGCTTTAGCTTAGAGGTAAATACATTTTATCCAATAGAGTTTAAATGATTCTAAGTGATTTTAAAACATCAAAATGGATCAAATCTCTAGTCCTAAATCATTTTACATAATTCAAAACATTTTATTTTAGCCATCAGTTTTGCTGATTATTATTATGTAAGGTAACAAGTAGTATTTAGAGATTATTTGAACACAATATAAGATGGATATATAGGTTTAGATCCAGACTGAGGGAATGTTATATTATTTCAACACTTTTGTAATTCGGGGTTTCTCACAATATAGGAACCATTCTGTGATATCAGTAATTTCCAATATCAGATGTGACAACATCTATATGAGTTTTCTATGCTCTATAGAAGTATGCTTCTGTTGGAACAAGGATTGAGATGAGTGCTGGGAGCTAGAGTGTTTTCCAGATCCATTAGTATGTACTGTGTAGACACAGTCTTTTAAAAAACCATAGTGAAGTGAGACATCTATACACCAAAGCCTATTGCAGACTTTTTCAATATTAAGTCTATAGCATTAAAATGAATTACAGACTCCTCTGTTTGTGGGAATTATACTCCATTTTCTTATAAGCAATATTTTATTGACATACAATAGTACTTTAAATAGGAAATAAGTGTGTAACAGAAATCAATCTGATGATTTAGATTTGTTTTAAGAAGGGTAATAGATCTGTTATCCTTCCTGCTCTTCCACTCCATTGGGTCGTTTGTTTAGAAAATTATTTTAAATTTCTGGATTGAGAGAGGGGCTTGTGTTATGCTCACAACTTATATTTAGGATTTCAGTCCAGAAATCTTAGAAATTTTGAAAGAAAAAAAGTGCAATTCTACAGCTTTAGAGATTATTCACATTACTTGGGAAAGGCTTGAATTCATCTTTGTAAGCCTGAGACCATTCCTATATGGGAGAAATATATCAGGGATCCTTCCAGCTTTTCCAATGTGAAGTCAGATATTTTTATAATGTAGTCAATAAGATGTTAGATATACTTATATAATTGTGACACTTTTTTTTTTGTTGTTGTTGTTGTGAGCAGATTTGTGTCTCTACCGATAAGTACATTAACTAGGAGAAAGCCCAAGATAAGCAGTATGGAGAAGTGTTTTATGATCGCCAAATTGAGATAAAAAAAATGAACAAAGATCATCCTATGAATGAAGAAATTCCTACAGAACTTATAATTATTTTCCTGTGTGACAGTACAGAAATATTAAAATAAATTACTGCATTTTTTCTGCACTGGATGAAAATGTACAATGAGTCGGGTGAAGCTAGCACTGGTTAGCATTATCTTCCATAAATACTTAATTCCTAGATATTGCCAAATGTATCAATATGTAATTTTTCAAACACATGAGATAATTATTGTTAGTTCCCTTACTTTTTTGGAGCAACACTTAAGGGGTGCCCACTGACTCAGTCAATAGAGCATGCAAGTTTTAATGTCAGGGTTGTAAAATTTGAGCCCCATGTTGGGTTATAGAGATTACTTAAAAATAAAATCTTTAAAAAAAGAGTAAATAAACCAGTGAAAGATAAATTCCTATTCTACTTCAACAACTTTGGGAAAAATGGACAAGAAGGAATGTATTTTGATTACATATACAGGAACAAAGTATGTAGGTAGAAGTCAAGATATACTCTAAAAAGATAATTCCAGAAGAAAGGAGAGAAATATACATGTTGGCTCACCTATTGATTTGATAAGTGTTCTGAAACCCAAACAAAACCTCAAACTTCCTGTGGGCAGGAGCCTTTCCAGGTTTACGGTGATGCCAACCCACAGGCTAAGAATATCGCTAACATGATGTCCACTGTTAGCTATGGAACCTGATTACATCATGACTTGCAACCAAAAATAAGGGATGAAGATGGTAGTTAATGTGTATCTATATATTTTTCCTGTTTTTACCACACCATAAATTATTCTAAGCCATATTCTGAGGAATTAAAGAAGACCTAGCTAAAGTGAAAGTCATTTTGTAATGAATCAAAGAGCAGGAAAAAAAGGTTGTTATTACTATTTCTTACTATTCTCCCAGAGTCTCATGAATAGTTTATGTACATATTTAGAGAAAAAGCCAGTGTAGTGAGTGAAGGTGTCCATGGCCATCAGATGGGAGTGGTGATTTGATTAGATCAGCCTTTTTGGTGATGAGTATATTTAGTGCTTGGAGAGAGATTTGTGTGTGAGATGAATGAAGACTATGGGAGAGGGCCAGCCATGTCTAAGACATAATATTTAGTAGTTGTTTTAAGTTATTGTTGTATAATACAAAATTAAAGTAAGTCATGATGCAGAAACCATGAGTTATGTGTACCAAAATCTCATGCATTGTTTTCAAATGAATATGTTATATGCTTTTTTTTTTTTTTAAGATTTTATTTATTTGACAGAGATAGAGACAGCCAGCGAGAGAGGGAACACAAGCAGGGGGAGTGGGAGAGGAAGAAGCAGGCTCACAGCGGAGGAGCCTGATGTGGGGCTCGATCCCATAACGCCGGGATCACGCCCTGAGCCAAAGGCAGACGCTTAACCGCTGTGCCACCCAGGCGCCCCCGTTATATGCTTTTTGTGTCTTAATTAGGACAATGTTAACTTACTGTAAGCATTATTTTCCTAATCAGCCACTAAATACTTAGTATGAGTAAGCATCTATTAGAGAATGGCTTATATATTTATTTATATAAATTCTTCCTGAATCATCCTAAGGTTTCAGTTCAACTGCGAATACTTTAAAACACTTAATGTGGCTGGAAATCTAACACATTGGATGGTGGAGCCCAAAAATTAACTTAAATTTCCAATAGCCCCTATCTCCATAGACTCCCCTTTGAACCACCAAAATCTTTGTTAATGTCTCCTTCTGAACAGGGATTCTACATGACTTTTCAACTTTCCTCATTGGAAAGAGCCTGAATGAGTTGGGTTTTATAGTAAGGAAAGGTAATCTAATATGACCATCACTGCCACCTGAGATTAGGTAAGACTATCTACCACCTGCCCCCTCCCAGTCTACTTCCTATTTTTCGGAGTGGCCACCTGATCTGATCATTTCACTGGAGACATGTTCTACTATATTCTTTAAAAAGGAAGCAGTAAAAATGGATAGGTTAGTTTTTTTTTCTCAGATTATTTAATTATTTTGTTGTATATTGTAAATATTTTAAGAAAAAGAAATCAGAGGCATTATCTTCCAAACTTATTTCCTTATGTTACTCCAAGCTTTTTCATTTTTAAACATTTTCTTCCAATCATCTTTACAATTAATGATCTATGAAACATACTTTGGAACACCATGCCATAGATTGATATCAGTTTCTATACTAAGTCACATCTCTCTCTTTTCTAACTTTTTTCTCTCTTCCTCTCTCCTTTTGCTCTCATTCTATGATATCATGGCCAGCAATTTGGTAGTTTGAATCAGTATAATGTTCAAGATCATAATATAATGGACATCAGCTCAATGATAACGAGAAGGAATCTGCTCATTGAATTTGACCTCATCTCCTGAAAGGATATTCCAAGATGTCCTGTTTCTTTGGAAGAGCCCCCAGCATTTAAAAACTTTGTAGAAACTCTGTATGTCATCCAGTTTCCCAGTAAACACTGACCATCTCTTTTGAATTTATAATTTATTAGGGAAATTCATGTCAACATCATTCAGTAAATTCCTGGCAATTCTTCAGAAGTTTAAGCATGCACACAATCCATAAATCACAGTGTTTAGAAGAAAGAAATGAGAATTCTGGCATGTAGTCGCTAACTATCAAATACCATAAGATGCTCTTACATTTTTGAAAATAAATGTAATTTTTAAAGTCTTTTTATTGTCTTTAAGGATGCATTGAGACAAGCAAGATAACATAGAATTATTAAGCCAAATAGATTTTTCTCTCTGATCAATAGTTTAAAAAATGTACACCAGAAAATAGGGAATTGTAGGAGGAGAGCATTTTGTCTTTAAATGGAAGTTGTAAAGAATGTGTTCTGAGAGCTGCAAGAGGAAGACAGAAAGTCATGAGAGTGATCATCAAACGTTTTCAATCCAATCCAATTTGAGCATCAGAAGCAGCTAACTCACAGTGTAGGTTGCAAAAAGGGGCCCCAAATTGTTACCTTCCCTATGTGCATGCCCCTTTGCAAAGAAATGTTGAAGCTCTTCTGATCAAGAGATGGAGTTTTTTTTCTCCACTCTATATCCAAACTTGACCATGTGGCTTGCTTTGGTCTATGGGATGTTAGCAAATGTGACACAAGTAGAGAGTTGAAAAAGAGTTCATTCTGTACATGCTTGAAAATCTGAGAGTCCCATGCAAACAAAGCTGAAGTAGCCTGCTAGAAAATGAGAGACCACCTGTACATGTGGTGAGCCAGTCCACTTAGGGATCAGCCATGCCTGCCAATCACCAGTCATGTGATTGAGGCCACCTGGGAACATCCAGCAGCCAGCCAACTTGCCAGGTGACCACAGATAAGTGACAGAGCCCAACATGACCAGCAGAACTGACCTAGACCACAAGAACAGCAAAATAACCACAGAATTGTGAGCCAAAAATATGGTTATTGTTTTAAATCACTGTACTTGGGGGTAATTTGTTACACAGCAAAAACTAACTGAAATGTCTGCTTAGTCAACATAGCAAAGACCATGGCATATCTTTACCAAATCCCATTTCATGCTTCTTTTTTTAGAATTCACAGGGAGAGTAAGTTCCCCACCTACCCTTGTTGCTAGTTTGGTGTTAGATGATGGTTTCTGGCAAAGGTCTTCTGCTATTGCCCAACTAAATTAAAACTTCAGTTTTTATGATTAGGTTTCAAATGAATAATCTCTGTTTAGAAAGAGAGTGAAGTTAGGTAGCTTTTAGCTTGTCAGATACAATGCTCAGATACAATTAGTTGATTTTATCATGGTAATTCATCCTCCCTATATTTTCCTGAGACAGTAACTGGTGAAGTGACACATAATGACTACCTAGAGATTTACCCCCAAGCATCATTGCAAAACCCAGAGATTTTGTTGAACACGTTGGAATAATTCTTTACTCAAGTAAAATTGATCCCAATGGTTAAGAAGTACTGTAGGACACTTGGTATGTTTTGTTTACTTCTCCTAAACCCAAAACAGTATATTTACTCGAGCACTTAAGAAGCAGTAGGTTCACCAAACCATTACAAACAGGCTCAGGGAATTGTGGGTGGAATACCTACAGAGGAATTTACTGTAGTCATATTAATATTCCCTTGGAGGATGAAGTTTAAGACGTCAAAGAAGAGCCTTGATTGTCTCTTATTGTCCCATGAATGCTAATTTAGACCAATCTCTTATTTAAAGAAACACTAAACTCATTCCTTAATAATCATTAAAACTTTCTATGAATTCCTTGTTAGAGTCCAAAAGAAGGTGAAAAGACTTGGATAATTGGGAAAGAATTTAGAGAAATAATGAGGCTATAAAGATTGGAGAGTTGAACACTTGAGGGCAAATAAAAATTGATTTTGAGAAAGATATATTTTTCTATTCCTTTAATTCAACCAAAAAATGTGCAGATCAGATATTGTTAAGTAGCAGGAGTTTATGAGAGGGAGGGAGTTTTAATTGCAAGGAAATACAGCTTGCCTTATCACAAGGTTTCATGTACAAAAGACAGAGGATGGCAGTTTGGACACGGAAAAGTACAAAGAGCCAGTTCTTGTCTTCTCCTTTACCTATCTTTATTCTATCCGATGATATTGGTCTCCTTTACCTATCTTTATTCTATCCGATGATATTGGCCTCCCATCATTACTTAACAGACTAACTCCTAAATTCTTTTTCAATTTTTTCACTGCTTAGATCTGTATTTCATTCTCTAAACAGATGTCCAGAGCTGAATGTTTCCCATGTTTTAAGAGGTATTTGGATCAACTATAACTAAATTCACATTTAAAAAATTAGATCTTTAGGTATATTGAACTCAACATCTATTACCAATAAGTTGTTATTAAAAGTAAAATCCTGAGATTTAATTTTGGTGATTTATTGGTATTCATTGAAAATAAATAAATAACCAAATACGAAAATATAAATAAACAAAGATAGGAAGTTTAAGTAACTCAAACTGTGTGATATTTTTTCAGAATATTATTTTTTTAAAGTATTTGGATCAGGAAGTGCATAAGGAGGCACCTTGAGAACAATCTGGAGTAGATTCTTTACAGTTTACAATTGTTTTTTTTAAAGAAATTCCAGTTTTAATTATTTTTATAGGTCTATGTTTAGTGAGGCTTATTGAAAGTAAATGCGAATAAAATGTATTCCACATGGATATCCTATAACTGATAGTGGATTTACCATGAAGATAATAAAGCTTAAGCATCTGGAACTCTCACTTACATAGGTCATTTTTAAGGCTCTGGACCTCACTTTGTATTTATATTTTTAAAATTTATTTTCCAAAGGAAAATACTTAGAATTGTATTAGCCTCCAGTCCACAAAACCCTGATCTACCCTGGATTGTAAAGACATACCAGTTATAATTTTTTTCCTCTTCTACTAATTCTAGTAGAAGTATTCATTGTATTCATATTATTAGTACTAGAATTAATCCCCCTGTAGGGATTCCTTTGCCACTGTTAACTTTGGAATTCCTGTGGGCATTTTGATGTCATATATATACTTTGAGGTCTGAGGTCTGAACACCATAACCATTTCCTTTCTTTCTACTTTACTACCACATATTTTTTACATCTTCACTTTTTGTTAGTCATACACTATCCCCACAGTTTATTGCCCACATAGCAAATCTGCACCACTGTAGCAACTGCAATAATTAGGGGAGATTTATAACATCACAGTAACTCTCTGTCTCACTTTGAACATATATTCAGAGGTTAATATCTCACCACATTCATCATGATTACTCTGATCTAAAACACCATCATGTTTTCTCAGAAATTCTGCCCTGGTCCACTAGTACCCCTGCATCTTCCTCTGACATTCTACAATCTCTTCTCCACCCAGCAGTAGGAAATAATGTAATTTCAAACCAAATCCATTTTTGTCACCCTTTTATTAGTAACCATTCAAAGGCTACCTATATGATTCCAAGTGAAACCCAAAGTCCCTAAAAGGGCCTGGAAAACCATGTTTCTGTACAACAGTTCAATGCTGATGCATTGAACATGCTCTTGTGACTACATTATATTGTAAAAACATGTCTATTTATTAGGAGTCATTGCACAATGGTCACCTAAAGTCAGGGATGGGATTCTGTCATCTTTCATTGTGTTGTCCAGGGAAGTTTGAGATCCGTGTGTAGGTTTCACACACAGATATGCTACCATTATTGTTGCCAGATCAACATCTATTTGGTATTCTCTTTCATCTCTCCCACCTCACTCTTTCTTGTGGCTTCCTGCTGGTTAGGCTCACAAGCTGCAGAGTAGTATAGATTTCATGTATAATATACATGAATTTCTACATAATTTCACCTAGGTTGTGTGTGTGATCTTAAAAATCTTACAATTTATATAAGTTCTAAAGAAACCATTTAATTTGGCAGAAGTATTTTATGTACATATTCACCTGTATGGCAAATTAGAAATACAGTTCCTTACTTTTGAAGTATTATAGAACCCCCATGTTCTGCACTGGAAATGCAATTGGGTCATGCATGTAAAATGACTCTACTAAATAAAACAAAGTTGACGGTCTCTGAATTTCCAAGTTTCAAGTAATAGGAAATTTTAGCTTTATTGATTCATTTGTTGACTCATTATACCTTAATTGAATGATTACTGTGTACCCAGCAAGCTAAACATAGGAGCTTCCACATTAGCAGACTTTAAAGAGAAACCAATCTTAAATAGAAAGGTATGACTACTGGGGTGCTTGGGTGGCTCAGGGAGTTGAGTGTCTGACTCTTGGTTTCAGTTCAGGTCATGATCTCGGGGTCATGGGATTGAGCCTTTGCCCTCTCTCTCCCTCTACCCCTCCCCTTTCTTTCTCTCTCAAATAAAAAATAAAATCTTTTTAGAAAAAGTATCAATGATCTGAAACATAACTTTGGGAGAATGAAAATAAAGCTTCCTGAGAGCTAGAAGATAATTCACTGGAAGGAATTCACCAGACAGGGGCTTATGGAGAGTTGGAGTGAGGAGTTAAAATCACATAGAATGTGGGAGAATCTGCTCAGGAGAGAGGAAAATGCAAACAGTTGAGAAAGAGACTGTCAGAGCAAAGAACTAGAAGTTTATTCAATCCTAGAGTATAAAAATAATTCATCTACCCCACCAGTTCCTGAGACAATTCTGACTAAAGTGGGAAAGATATTAAAAGCCTCGCAGCTACCTGCTCAACATCAGTCATCATCAGGGAAATATAAATCAAAACTACAATGAGATATCACCTCACATGTGTCAGAATGGCTAAAATTAACAACACAGGAAATGACAGATGTTTTCAAGAATGCAGAGAAAGGTCTTGGTGGGAAGGCAAACCAGTGCAGCCACTCTGGAAAACAGTATGGAGTTTTCTCAAAAAGTTAAAAATAGAACTACACTATGATCCAACAATGCACTACTACATATTTACACAGAGGATACAAAAATACTGGTTCCAAAGGGTATATGAACCCCAATGTTTATAGTAGTATTAGCAACAATAGCAAAATTATGAAAAGAGCCCAAATGTACATTGGATAAATGGGTATAGAGATACAGATATAGATATATAACAATATTACTCAGCCATGAAAAGAAGGAAATCTTGCCATTTGCAACAGTGTGGATGGAGCTAGAGAGTATTATGCTAAGAGAAATAAGTCCATAATAGAAAGACAATTACCATATGATTTCACACATATGTGGAATTCAAGTAACAAATAGATGTACAGGGCAGGGGAGAAGGGAGAAGTAAACCAGAAAACAGTTTCTTAACTTTAGAGAATAAATTGAAGTTTCCTGGAGGGGAGGTATGTGGGGGAATGGATTAAATGGGGATGAGGATTTAGGAGTGCACTTGTGATGAGCTTTAGGTGTTGTGTGTAAGTGATGAATCACTAAATTCTACTCCTGAAACTAATATTACATTGTATGTTAATTAACTGGAATTTAAATAAAAATTTTAAAAAGAAGAAGAAATTTTTAAAAAGTCCAACATCTACCAATGAGGATGTGGCCTAGCATAATTTTGCTGCCTTAAATCTAGTTTCTGATGTTTCTAATATAAGTTATTAACATCCACATGCTACCAAACTACATGTAGCTTCCTGCCCCAAACACATTGTATCCAACCTTTATCATTGTCATTCATTCATTCACATACTTACTGCTTCTATTCAATCATTTAGTCACCTTGTGAGTAAATAAATACTTATTGAGTTCCTATTATGAGCCACATGGGAGAGAAAAAATCCTGCAATCATGAAATACTTTAGTTATAGATACTAGCATAAGCAGGCACACACACATTATATGTATACGAGTAGATGACATCACTATAAATATATACATATAAACACAAATTCTACTGCCCCACTTCAGATATAGCACTGCCTTAAGTCCCTGTCTATATGAATGGAGCTGGAATGCTTTCTCTACACTTGATATTTTCTGTTCACAGAAGACGATATTTTTTCTTCAAAATAATGAGCTTTTGGGTAAAAACTAACAAACAACAAAAAAACCCACAAAGGGACACCCTAGAACTGTAACTGCCATCATATAAAAACTTTTTCTAGTTTGAATTTTCTTGGTTATTGACATGGACTTGGTTCAATTTTTAGTGATCTTCAATATTAAACATGCCCCTCTGGGGGCCAATCTACTTTATAATGTGTCATCTTAGCCATTTCCACTACAATATCCTGTTACCTAACTGCCTAGCCTTGTATCCCTCTAAGTCCGAGCATACTTAATATCCCTATTTGGCTAGGTTACTTCAGCATAGTGATTTCTCTCTGACCTATATTAGTCAACAAATAATTTCTCTAGGCTTGTTACTTCTCTTGCTCAGAAAACTTTAATATGCTACAAAGCCAATTTTAGTCCTAAATCTATGTGGTATAATAGCAAAGGATTATTTTCCACTAACTCTACCTGTCTAATTCAGGATGCTGAGGTTTTGCTTTGATCAGGGACTCAGATTGACAGGGGATTCATCATCTTATTATACCAACATCTTAACACTACAGCATCCCCAGCAGGTGAAGAAAAAGCAAGAAGTCATGACTGTTCTTAACCAGCTAGAACAAGGGATATATATTTTTCAAAAAAAAAAAAAAAGGTATAAATTTCAACAACTGAAGTTTTATTTCAGACCCATCATCCATAGCCAATATATAACTACCCATTATTTCCATTTTTATAGTGTTTAGAAATGTATCGCTATGCTTTCTCCCATTTGCTTTTTAACAAAAACACCTTCACCAAGAATTATTACGTGCATTTTGAGGAAGAGAAATTACAGTCTTATAATACCTAAGTTTCCAGTTCAAAATACAAGGTCAAAAGTGAAAATACTTAAGCAGTTCTAAACCTCAAAATCAGATCTGTTTTCTCTTGAAATAAATCCCTGTCCCTTCCCATTATGCCATATCCACCTTACTTGCAGTTTGATCATTAAATATATGTAGAGCTATAGATTTTATGGAGTTCAAAGACACCTTTCAAATAATCTGATTGAATGTCATCATTTTACAGATGGGCACGCCAAAGTCAAGAAAGGTTAAATGGTTCAACCAATGCACTTAGCTAACTTCGACTCATCTAACTTCAAAATTCATGCTTTTTCTACACTCCACAATATCAGTGGGTTAAGTGTTATCAGGTATGAGACACTAAATATATATGTAGTCAAAAGAGGTTTTATAACTGATGTATTATGTAACATCCTCACTAGCTTGGTTGGAGACCTTCATTCACACCTTATGAGATTTCCATTATCACTTTAGTGCCAAGGTTACAGACCAAATTAATGTGAAAACATGCTGTTCTTCTCTTCTTCTATCCTTCTACATCTCAGAAGCCTCTATCCTACTGCTAGCAGCTTGCCTGTCCATTTCTGTTCTAAATTGGCTCCTCAGTAAGAAATGATTCATCAATGATTATATTCCTAGTACTTCAACTTGCTAAGAAGTTGGCAGTCCAGTCTTTTTATAAGATGGCTTTCCAAAAGAACCTATACCATGAGAGACAGGAATGAGCGTTTGCATAAGGCATATGATGAAAAATATCTAACTCTCCACTATATCACTTTGGCCCCAAATTCTTTTTTTCCTAAGTTCACAATCATTCAAACTCCTGGCTCCTGGTATATAAACAGAGGTGATAAAAAAGTTGAAATCCTCTATCTGAAATTTCAAATACTCAAATTGCTGGATTCTTCATATGTAACTTTGTTTTATTCAAGGATGCTAAGGATGACATCTTTGGAGTGTAGACTCATTTTCTTGCTTTCTTTTTCTCATTTTTCTGTGATTAACTCACTCTCACTTGGAACAATTAAGTCTTGCCTTTGAGTAAGGAGGAATGGTGGAGGTACCTGATCTGTAATTCAGTTTTTTCTCATAGAACTGCCCATCTATAAAAAGCTATATTTACAGTATACTGGAAAAAATATAAAATTACTACAATTTCTTTTTTAAGATATTAATATTATCCAAAAGGCATGGAAAACAATTATTTTCAAAGCAAACAGAAACAAACATGATGAAAATAATAAGTTTGAAAACACTTGATGATATTTGTTGGGAATTTAATATACCAAATATTTGATATCTAGTCTTAAGTGAACATTTTCATAACTTTGTTAATATACCTCAGTTCTACTGGACATTATTACATAGAAAAAATATATTAGTGTCCTCAATAATAGGTCTTGTGAGACTATATTTGGTCCAGTGTGTCATTTAAAGCCCTATTTCCTTGTTGATCTTTTGCTTAAATGATCCATTCATTTCAATGAAGGGGGTTTTAAAGTCCCTTACTATTATTGTATTATTGTCAATGCATTTCTTTGATTTTGTTATTAATTGGCTTATATATCTGGTTGCTCCCATGTTAGGTATATAAATATTTACAATTGTTATTTCTTCTTGGATAGACCCTTTAAGTATGATATAGTGTCCTTCCTCATCGCTTATTACCATCTTTGGTTTAAAATCTAATTTGTCTGATATAAGGATTGCCACCCCCATCTTCTTTTGATGTCCATTAGCATGATAAATGGTTTTCCACCCCCTCACTTTAAAGCTGGAGGTGTCTTTGCGTCTAAAATGAGTCTCTTGCAGACAGCATATTGATGGGTCTTGCTTTTTTATCCAATCTGATACCCTGTGTCTTTTGATTGGGGCATTTAGCCCATTTACATTCAGGGTAACTATTGAAAGATGTGAATTTAGTTCCATTGTCTTGCCTGTAAGGTGAGGATTACTGTATATTCTCAGTTCCTTTCTGGTCTATGTTACTTTTGGGCTTTAGAGGACCCCTTTCAATATTTCTTGTAGGGCTGGTTTGGTGATCACAAATTCTTTTAGTTTCTGTTTGTCCTGGAAGATTTTTATCACTCCTTCTATTTTCAATGACAGCCTAGCTGGATAAAGAATTCTTGGCTGTATATTTTTCTCATTTAGTATCCTGAATATATCATGCCAGTCCTTTCTGGACTACCAGGTCTCTGTGGATAAATCTGCTGCCAATCTAATGTTTCTACCACTGTAGGTTACAGACCTCTTGTCCTGAGCTGCTTTCAGGATTTTCTCTGTCTCTGAGATTTATTAAGTTTTACTATTAGATGTTGGAGTGTTGACCTATTTTGATTGATTTTGAGCTGAGAGCCTCTTCCTTGGCTCACTCTTTGCAACTGGCTTCCCTGTTCAGATACCTGGGAATTCTGCCTCATGCAGGCACCCCCAGTCTTTCTGTGACCCAGAAGGTCCTGAGACCACACTGTTTCAGCAAGTGTTCTACCCCCCACTTAGCCACTGGAGCAATGTCCCTCACTGGAGCAGACTTCTAAAAGTTCCAATTTTGTGCTCTGCTGCTCTATCATTTGCTGGTAGCTGGCTGACGGAGGGTCCCTCCCCCTGTGTTCTATCTTCCCATATATCGCTTCAGATTCATTTCTCCACGTGTCCTACCTTACAGACAGTAGTCACTTTTCTGTTCACAGAGTTGTTGCTATTCTTTTCTTCATCCTCCAGTTGAGTTAGTAGATGTTCAGAATGGCTTGATAGCTCTCTAGCTAAATTCCTGGGACCAGATGAAATTTAGGTCTCCTACTCCTCTGCCATCTTGGACTCTCCCTCTACATGCTTTTTAGAAACCAAATCTTAATTATATTTAGGAAGGCTGAGCAAATTTAAATAGTGATAGGACATTGTTCCCCCAAATATGACTATCTATAGAATTATGATACCGAAGGTATATTTAGGAGTTATATGAATGACTATTTTTGAATTACAAATAATAATTATGAATTGATTTAGCATGCATTTGAAAATTATAATATACTATAGTAGCCTGGGTTGTGGCAGGCAATTAGCATGCTAATAAAGAGTGTTTAATAAAAGAAATATAAAAAGTTTGGACAGAGATAAATAAGAAATGATGGAGCACTTGGGGTTCAATAGGAGTGGGGAAGCCATTGTTACCTACGCCTGAAGGGACTGTGGAAAGAAGCATGAACAGAGATCTATTGCTGTAGAAGATAGTTGTGGCCTTTTGTATAGGAATCTGGCCACTAACTTCCTAAGAACCAGTAAAGCAAACCATGGTAACAAATAACCAGACCTTACTTTCTTTTCACCTCTGCTCTCCAAAACCTGAAACTACCCAAAAACCAGAGGGCAAGAGGGTTTGGCTTATGTGGTCCATAGTTGCAAAGAAGGGTAGAAAAGAATAGAGTAAATTAATATTATTTAAAAGTATTAGCTAGAGAGCTAAGCTGAGGATATCGAGCATACCAGATTTGTCATTTGAGGAGATATTGTTGCTCTGGTACACATAAAAAGAAAAGAAATCTTTATCGACCTAGCTAGAAAGAGTAATTTTTTTCCCTAAAAATTTCAGTAAAAGACCTAGCTGTGGAACTTTCGGGAAAAAAAGTGTGTGTGTGTGTGTGTGTGTGTGTGTGTGTGTATGTGTTTATGAGTTATTTTATATGTGGTGGTGGGACTATTTTCATGATTCTTTTTAAAAATGACTTTGTTTTCTATAATTGTAAAGTGGCACATGGGAGTTTCTAAGCAGGGTGTAGATCTGTGATTTCATTACACGTTTGCTTGCTCATATCCTCTTCTTTTCTACAATTTATTAGTTTGTATATAAGACATTGCACACAACTAAAGAAAACACTATTTTCTAGCATTCATAAGAAAGTTATAAAGAGGTATCACATAGTTTTGGTGACTGTACAGCCTGATTTGCCCAAGCCATTTTCCTGATGGTCATCTGTTTCCCATTACTTTTCACACTCAAAAATATAATAAATCAGAAAATAAGTAACATCATCACCTTGCATGTACTGGAATTTGTAGCAGGTCTCAATTTTTTTTCAAATACCTAGATCATGAAGTCTAACCATGATGAAGTAAAGCAGAAATCAAAAACAAAAAGATAACTTAAAGCTTCCTATATTTATGAAAATCAATAAACAATAATTAATAATTACTATTACTACTAATAAACTACTAAAATATAGTTACTAATAATAATTACTAATAATAAACTACACATTAGTTTGAGAAAAAACAATGAAAATCAGCAAATATTTTTACCTAAGTGATAATAATAAAAATAATGTCAAAACTTCAGGCCTAGAAATAAGGCAGAGTCTAAGAGAAATACATAGTCATAAAGTTTATATTATATAATTACCAGAGTTACAAAGTTGGAAAAGATTTTCATAGAAAAGATTCTAGAGGAAAAAGTAATACAGGTAAGAGTGCAAAGTAAAAATGGGGAAAGCATTGGCACAGAATCTACTACAGGAATGAAGAGAAAATAACTCAGATATTTCAAACATTAAAAATGTTTGGAAAAAAGTTTGGAAAATTGAACATTTTTAAAAATATGAAATGTTGTGACTATTTAAATAAAATATACAAATTACAAAAAGTGACTCAAGGGAAGAATAAAAATCTTAAAATTTATGTATTTATCAAAGACTAAATCATTGTAGACACAAATATCCCTATGAAATAACTTATGGCTGAGAGGCCTTTACCGCTATGTTTTTCCAGACTTTCAAGGAATATTCACTTCCAATGTTACCAAAACATTTAAAAGAATGCAACATGAAGTGACATTTTAAAACATTTTAATCAACCTAGATATCAAAGCCAGAAACAAGACATCAAACAAAGGAAAACTTAAGGCCTATCTTAATCATAAATAATGATGTAAAAATCCCAAATAGTGTATTAATAAACTGATCCAGTAAAATATATGAGGAAAATACACCATAATGAAGTTTAGATTATCTGATGAATAGAAAGTTAATTTAACATTAAAAATTAAATTCAATCACATTAAAGACTAAGGGATAAAAAAAAGAAAGTCTTTTGAATAAATGCAATAAAATCATTTTAAAATTAAACGGCCATTCATTTTTTTAAAAGTAGAAATCTGAAAGACCTTTCAAAAGAGATTAAGAATCTCTTCAAAACTTGGAGCAGACATTATTTAACGATAAGATATGTAAACTTTTCCCTTTCATGTTTGATTTAAAACCAAAATTCTGCTATTACTATTTCAACATTTTACTTTGGGACCTAGCCAACACATTAAAGACAAGTAATCAAAATAGATGTTATAAGAATTTGAAACAAAGAAAAAAGACTTTCAATATTCATAAATGATAAAACTTCAGACCCAGAAATTCTAAAGCAATTAATGGATAATATTAGAATTAATGAATGTGCTCTGCAGTACTGTCAGGCCAAAAAATAAATAAAGAATCCCACAAATGAATGCTACATTCCAGCATTAAATGGTTAGAAAATGAATGGTTAGAAAGTAAAATTCTTACAATAGATGCAAAAACATCAAGAGTCTAGGAATAAACAAGTTAAAAACGTAAGAACTTTATTAAGAAAATCGCAGAATTATTTGGAAAAATTAAAGGTCAAAATAAATTTTTGTGAATTGAAAAACTCATTAAACTCATTATTGCAAAAATTCTGTCATAATTAGTGTGTAATCTCAATGTACTATAAATTAAATATATCAGAATTTCATGGAACTTGCAATGCTGATTTAAAATTTTATACCAAGTACAAAAGGACAAGAATAGCCCAAGATATACTTTAAAAAGATGAGTGGAAAGACCTGTCATTTCAAGATACATTGAGTACCTAAATTTGTGAGACAGAACTATAAAGTTTTTCAGAGATAATATAATATAAGCGAATATTTTCATAACCTCACTCTGAAAAAGGACTTCTTCAGCAAGACAAAAAGGTATCCACCATATATCAAAGGACATATTTAATTATTTTACAAGGAAGAACTCTTGATAAAAATCATTATAAATGAAGTAAAAAAGACTTGGTAAGATTATTTGTGGGGGTGGGTGGAAGGCCAAATAAAATACAGAATGACTCTCAAGAGAAATAGACAAAGAATCCCTTATTTAAAAAGATGGTAGAAAACTTGACCAGGACTTCATGAAAAAGGAAAATATAAATGGCCAATAAAAGTATAAAAACATGCCCAGCCTCATGAATAACCAGACAAACACACAAAAAATACCATAATGCCATTTTAAGAAGTGCGAAAATACCAAATGTTGATGACAATGCAGAGATGTGAGAAACTACTGGTCTCAATTTCCCATTCCTCCTACACTCGCAACTTTTACTATGGAACCAGGTAGTACCTCGCACTAAGGGTGGAGTACCTTTCCCCCTTCCGACTTTGTGATTGGCCTGGTGGCTCGCTTTGGCCACCGGGATGCTAGCAACTTTAATGGTAGCAGAAGCTTTGAAAAGATGTGTGCAGTCAGTCTGACTCTCTCATGCCTCTGTCGTTACGACAGGAAGAATATCTCCTTGCTGGTGTCCTGATCGAAGTGGGATGAGAAGAACCTGGAACAGATTCAGGTCTACACTACTGCAGTGTGAAGCAGAAACAACCCATAGATACAATAAGGAAAATATGTGATTGCTGTGTTTAGCCACTGAGTTTGAGTTGGCTCATTTGGCCTCATCATTGTGGCGATAACTAATCCAGATACAGTGGGAACTCTCACAGTTTGGTTGTGGAAGTACAAATTGATATAGACATTTTGGAAAATAATGTCTCATTACTTATCAAATATAAATATGTATATCTTCCCTAAAAACCCAGGAATCCCACCCCTAGCTAAATACTCCGGAGGGATTTCGGATACTTCTAAAAGAATGTTCAAAACATGATCTGTAGTAATCAAAACTGGAAAAACCCAAAGAGAATAAATAAATATATGCATTGCAATATAGTCACAAAATGGAATATAATATCACTCTGGGAATAAACCTGTTTGGCTACACATATCAATATGTGTCCTACAAACATAGGGCCAAATAGAAGAAGAATATTATTCTACCAGACATACATATTGATTCAATTTTATAAAATTCAAAAAACAGATAAAACTAGGGTGGGCAGGAATGCATACAAAATACATGTATATAAGAGATATTTGTCATTTTCTTGCCTGTCATGAATCTTGTTTTTCTTCTATTTAGGGGATCTTCCACTATTTAGGGGACCTTCCACTTTTTTTGCCTGACATAAATCTTGGCTTTCTTCTATTTAGGGGATCTGCCACCCCACAGTAAAGTTTTCTCCTTAATGAGTCAGAGGTAATTGCTGGGGCTCACTGTTAAAAACCTGTGAGAGGGCACCTGGGCGGCACAGTCGGTTAAGTGATTAAGTGCCCGACTGTTGGTTTTGGCTCAGGTCATGATCTCAGGGTTGTGAGATCAAGCCCCGCTTTGGGCTCCACGCTCAGCATAGAGTCCACTTGAGACCCTGTCTTCCTCTTCCCCTCCCCCTCGCTAAAATAAATAAATCTTAAAAAAAAAAAAAACCTGTAAGATACAATTAACAAGGTATTAAGGTGGACATAGTTTAGGATCTTTCTTTCAAATCTGGGCCAGCGAGTTATTTATGTTCAGCTAACTGTATGACTAACTTATTACTAGGTATCTGAGGCCCTGGATAAAGATGCATCAGTGATTCAAATTTTCATGAGTAAATGCTATTGGCTGAATTATTTTGAAACTAAAATCTCCATTGAGCAAAGAGGTCTTGGTTTTCTGTCCAGGATGTGCCATGAGATTTGGTCTGTGCCGTCCTGTGTCTCCACAGGAAATTGCCTCATTAACTTCTGTGACATTATAGGAGCAACCATATTACCTCATGATGTTGGAAAATATATCCAACCACCATTCTATTGCTTTATTTTAGCATCCTCTGTGCCTTCTGAAAGGGAATTTGTACCTTTGAAACTGCTACATCCTCTTATTTTTCCTGTTTGGTAATACAACTCGCTTTGAAAAGCCTGGAAGGGTTTATAAACCATGATAATTTGTAACAAACAAAAACATAAAAGAAAAATGTCGTGCAGAACAGAGTAAATCCACATGAGACACTGGTCTCACATTCGTTTTGACTCTGGCGGTAGAATAAGAGCACCAGAGAATCAACAAAGGGAAAATGAAAGGAAGAAAAAAACTCAAAAGGCTGACAATTCTGACAAGAAAAAAAAAAAAAAAGCAGCAACACAGAGAAAAGCAAAATGAAATCTAAAATGGATAAAGGTAACCCATCATGAAAATGATTGGCAAAAGCAAAAAATTATCAAGTTAAGCAGAATGATGGAGAAAAAGGAAGGCAGAAAACTTCACATTCAGATTTAATTTCTCAAGCAAGAAAGGAGGCATAAAAACAAACAAGCAAACAACAACAATTAAAAAAGCCGGAGGGAAAGACGTCCTAGAAGAGGGAAAGAATATTACAGCGTGTGCGAGTTTTACCCCATAAATCTTAAGATATTTGAGAAACTTGTGATATGATCATTCTTTATTAAATACATAGAGAAATAGCTTGCTGTTCTCAAAACAACACTCATTCATTGCTACCCTGCTCAAAGCAGAAGGAATTCCAGGTTTAGTTTTTAGGGTTAAGCTTCCATTAAGTACTTTTGCATAGACATGAAATAAGTCAGAGGAGGGCACTGTAGCACATTCTGAAAATCAGTGACCCCATCAGTCTATAAATCTCTTTCAATAATGTATTCAGCAATATATTTAATTAACAGACACTTTCCTTCGAACTGGTGTGCACTAGTCTAATCATAGGTCATTTCCAAGAGGTCTAATTAGGGAAAATTAAATTCAAGTATTTATTTATGTCAGTGCACGGGGATTTTCAAAGCAATCTCACAGATGCTAAAAGTTTCTCATTGTTATGAGTTCTCACATTATTTCTGCACAGTTCATAGGAGAGATAAAAAGGATCTTGTGTAAACACTGTGGAATTTTCTGGCAACCTTTCTCAACTGGAGTTCATGAGAGAATTAAGCCACATAGAAAATGATTGGGGGGACTGTTTTCTCAACAGGACTATTTTAGATGCAAAGGAGTGAAGTCAACTGATTATATACAAGAGATGACTCAGGGAATCACTTCTCAAAGGGTCTCAACATCATGTAAGAACTTGTTAGAAATGCAAATTATCAGTTCCCACCTCAGACCTACCTAATCAGATATTCTGAGGGGCAGAACCAGGCAATCTGTGCTTTAATAAGCCCTACAGGAGATTCTAATATACGCTGATATTTAAAAAACCACTGCCCTTATGAACTGGAGTCTAAATTTCTTCTGGACTTAAATTGAGACAGCATTTATATGCTTCTTGAGGACAGGGATTTGAAAGTAGTATGTTTCAAATGGCTATAAAAATGATACAATTATAGCAGTAAAATATTAGGATTATTCTCTTATATGAGTAATAGTCTCCTTAGGAAAGTCATGCTGTGGTTTTACCAAAAGTTATTGTGATAATAACAGAAAATTCTTTTTCAGATTTTAATAGCTTTAAAGATATATGAAAACTCTTAATACTTATGTTTACTCTACTCAATGTCCTACCATGTAAGCAGATTTCCTATAACACCTACCACAACAACAAAAAGATAAATAATTCCCAGTACTATTAATACTGAATAGAGCTATGGCGCCTCATATGTAAAAAAGTACAATAAATATTTAGATTTCCATGGGGGGGAAGGGAAAATCTTTTTGTTTGTGTATTTGTGTAAACTGCGCTGTAACTATATGTAATATATATTATATAGAATGACATATTACATATAATTACATATAGTACTATATATAGTATTATATAAAACTATTTAACAATTATAATTATAATGTTATATATAGTATTATATAATAATAGATATAGTATTATATATGATACATATACATAGTATTACTATATTTAGTTTACATGTTGCAATACGGCTATAGTAAATACAATTATATCATATATATACTATATATAATAACGTATATAGCATTCTGTATAAGGATATATAGTATTATATATATCCATTAAGGAACTATGGAAGAATTTCCAAAGATTTGACATATGCTTAATTGGATTACCAGAAGAAACTCCCATTGCCTTCAAGAGTCTTCCAGAGAGCATTCACAACACTTCTGCTTTCTTTGCTTTGGACAAAATTTAGTCACATGGCCTACAAAGGCATCTGAGAAATGTAGTCTTTTTTTTAATTTTTTAATTTTTTATTTTAATTTTTTTATTATATTATGTTAGTCACCAAACAGTACATCCCTGGTTTCTGAAGTAAAGTTTGATGATTCATTAGTTGCATATAACACCCAGTGCACCATGCAATACGTGCCCTCCTTATTACCCATCACCAGCCTATCCCATTCCTCCACCCCCCCTCCCCTCTGAAGCCCTCAGTTTGTTTCTCAGAGTCCATAGTCTCTCATGCTTCATTCCCAGTTCTGATTACCCCCCATTTCTTTATCCCTTTCTTCCCCTACCGATCATCCTAGTTCTTATGTTCCATAGATGAGAGAAATCATATGATAATTGTCTTTCTCTGCTTGACTTATTTCACTTAGCATTATCTCCTCCAGTGCCGTCCATGTTGTAGCAAATGTTGAGAACTCGTTCTTTCTGATAGCTGAGTAATATTCCATTGTATATATGGACCACAACTTCTTAACCCATTCATCTGTTGAAGGGCATCTTGGTTCCTTCCACGATTTGGCTATTGTGGACAATGCTGCTATGAACATTGGGGTGCATATGGCCCTTCTCTTCACTATGTCTGTATCTTTGGGGTAAATACTCAGTAGTGCAATGGCTGGGTCATAGGGTAGCTCAATTTTTAACTTTTTAAGGGACCTCCACACTGTTTTCCAGAGTGGCTGTATCAACTTGCATTCCCACCAACAATGTAGGAGGGATCCCCTTTCTCCACATCCTCTCCAGCACTTGTTTCTTGCCTTGTCCATTTTTGCCATTCTAACTGGTGTAAGGTGGTAACTCAATGTGGTTTTGATTTGAATTTCCCTGATGGCTAATGATTTTGAACATTTTTTCATGTGTCTGTTAGCCATTTGTATGTCTTCATTGGAAAAGTGTCTGTTCATATCTTATGCCCATTTTATGATTTATTTGTTTCTCGCGTATTGAGTTTGAGAAGTTCTTTGTAGATCTTGGATACCAGTCTTTTATCGGTAGCATCATTTGCAAATATATTCTCCCATTCCGTGGGCTGCCTCTAAGTTTTTTTTGACTGTTTCCTTGGCTGTGCAGAAGCTTTTTATCTTGATGAAGTCCCACAAGTCCATTTTATCTTTTGTTTCTCTTGCCTTTGGAGATGTGCCATGAAAAAGTTGCTTTGGCCAATGTTGTAGAGGTTGCTGCCTATGTTCTCCTCTAGGATTTTGTTGGATTCCTGTCTCACATTGAGGTCTTTCAACCATTTGGAATTTATCTTTGTGTATGGTGTGAGAGAGTGGTCAAGTTTCATTCTTTTGCATATAGCTGTCCAATTTTCCCAGCACCATTTATTGAAGAGACTGTCTTTTTTCCACCAGATGTTTTTTCCTGCTTTATCAAAGATTAGCTGCCCAAAGAGCCAAGGATCCATTTCTGGGTTCTCTATTCTGTTCCATTGGTCTATGTGTCTGTTTTTGTACCAGTACCATGCTGTCTTTGTGATCACAGCTTTGTAGTACAGCTCGAAATCCGGCATTGTGATGCTCCCAGCTTTGTTTTTCCTTTTCAACAGTTCCTTGGTGATTCGGGGCCTTTTCTGGTTCCATACAAATTTAAGGACTATTTGTTCCAGTTCTTTGAAAAATGTCCTTGGTATTTTGATCGGGATAGCATTGAAAGTGTAGATTGCTCTGGGTAGCATGGACATTTTAACTATGTTAATTCTTCCAATCCATGAGCATGGAATATTTTTCCATCTTTTTATGTCTTCCTCAATGTCTTTCAAGAGTGATTTATATTTCTAGAATATAGGTCCTTTATGTCTCTGGTTAAGTTAATTCCAAGGTAACGTATGGTTTTTGTTGCTATTGTAAATGGGTTGGATTCCCTAATTTCTCTTTCTTCAGTCTTATTTTTCGTGTATAGAAATGCAACTGATTTCTGATCATTGATTTTGTATCCCGCCACATTACTGAATTGCTTTATAACTTCTAATAGTTTGGGAGTGGATTCTTTTGGGTTTTCCATATAGAGTATCATGTCATCTGTGAAGAGAGACATTTTGACTTCTTCTTTGCCATTTTGGATACCTTATATCCCTTTTTGTTGTCTGATTGCCGTTGCAAGGACTTCTAGTACTATGTTGAATAATAGTGGTGAGAGTGGGCATCCTTGTCGTGTTCCTGATCTTAAGGGAAAGGTTTCCAGCTTTTCCCCATTGAGAATGATATTTGCTGTAGGCTTTACATAGATGGTTTTTATGAGATTGAGGAATGTACCCTTTATCCCTACACTCTGAAGGGTTTTAATCAGGAAAGGATGCTCTATTTTGTCAAATGCTTTTTCGGCATCAATTGAGAGGATCATATGGTTCCTGAGTCTTTTCTTGTTGATATGATGTATCACGCTGATTGATTTGTGGATGTTGAACCACACCTGCATCCCAGGTATGAATCCCACTTGGTCATGATGGATAATCCTTTTTGTACTGTTGGATTCTATTAGCCAGGATCTTGTTGAGGATTTTGGAGTCCATATTCATTAGGGAAATCGGTCTGTAATTCTCCTTTTTGATGGGGTCTTTGCCTGGTTTGTGGATCAAGGTAATATTGGCCTCATAGAAGGATTTGGTAGCTTTCCTTCTGTTTCTATTTTTGGAAATAGCTTTAGGAGAATAGGTATTATTTCTTCTTTGAATGTTTGGTAGAATTCTCCAGGAAAACCATCCGGGTCTGGAGTTTTGTTTTGTGGAAGGTTGTTTATCACTGACTCAGACTCTTCATAATTAATTGGCCTGTTTAAAAAATCAATTTCTTCGTGTTTCAGTCTTGGTAGTTTATAGGTTTCCAAAAAGTCCTCCATCTCTTCCAGATTGCTTAATTTATTGGCATATAGCTGTTGATAAAAGTTCATAATAATCCTTCCAATTTCATTGGTGTTGGTTGTGACCTCTCCTTTTTCATTCATAGTTTTATTAATTTGGGTCCTTTCTCTTTTCTTTTGGATAAGTCTCACCAGCGGTCTGCCAATTTTATTGATTCTCTCAAAGAACAGGCTTCTAGTTCTGTTGATCTGCTCTACTGTACTCCTGATTTCTAATTCATTGATTTCTGCTCTAATCTAGGTCAACTGCTTTCTTGTGCGTGGATTAGGCCTGTCCCTCTGTTGCTGTTCCAGCTTCTTGAGGTGAGAATATGAAAACTGCATTTTAGATTTTTCTATTCTTTTGAGTGAGGCTTGGATGGCTATGTATTTCCCCCTTAGGACTGCCTTTGCAGTATCCCATAGGTTTTGGACCATTGTGTTTTCATTCTCGTTGGTCTCCATAAATCGTTTAAATTGATTTTTGATTTCCTGGTTTATCGAGTCATTCCTGAGCAGGATGGTTCTTAGTCTCCAAGTGTTTGAGTTTCTTCCAAATTTTTCCTTGTGGTTGAGTTCCAATTTCAGAGCGTTGTGGTCTGAGAATATGCAGGGGATAATTTCAATCTTTTGGTATCGGTTGAGACCTGTTTTGTGTCCCAGAACATGGTCTATTCTTGAGAATGTTCCATGGGCATTAGAATAGAATGAGTATTCTTTGGTTCTGGGGTTTAGTGTTCTGTATATATCTATGAGGTCCAACTCGTCGAGTATGGCATTCAAAGCCTTTGATTCTTTGCTTAGTTTTTGCCAGGGTGTTCTGTCTATTTCTGATAGTGAAGTGTTGAGGTCCCCTACTGTTAATGTATTTTTATTTATATGTCTCTTTATTCTGGTTAAGAGTTGGCTTGTGTATCTTGTTGCTCCCCTGTTGGGGGCATATATATTTATAATTGTCATATCCAGTTGTTGGATACATCCTTTAAGAATAATATAGTGCCCTTCTGTGTCTCTATCTATAGTCTTTAGTTTAAAATCCAATCTGTCTGATATGAGAATTGCTACCCCAGCTTTCTTTTGAGGTCCATTGGTGTGAAAGATGGTATTCCATCCCTTTACTTTCAGTCTGAATGTATCTTTAGGTTCAAAATGAGTCTCTTGTAGACAGCAAATGGATGGCTCATGTCTTTTTATCCAATCTGCAACCCTGTGGCATTATGGGAGCATTTAGGCCATTTACATTGAGACTGAATATTGAGAGATATGATTTTAATGATGCCATGTTGCCAGTGCAGTCTTTGTTTCTATCGATTGTGACTTTCTGTTCTGTATCACTCTTGGGGCCTTTTTACCTTTATAGGACCCCCCCTTAATATCTCCTGTAGGGCTGGTTTCGTGGTTATGAAATTGGTCAATGACTGGCAATTCTGGAAGGTCTTTATTTCTCCATCAATTCTGAATGACAGCCTTGCTGGATAGAGGATCCTTGGCTGCATGTTTTTCTCTGAAAGATCTTTAAAAATGCCCCCCCAACCCTTTCTCTCATTCCAGGTCTGACGTAATTCTGATACCTTTGCCTTGGTACGTGAGAAATTTCTTTGCCCTGGCTGCTTTCAATATTGTATCCTTGGTTCTAATATTTGCGAAATGCTCTATGACGTGACGTGGCGTAGGTTTGTCATGGTTGAGCTTGGGAGGGGTCCTCTCTGCTTCTTGGACACGAATGTTTGTTTCCCTTGCTAGATTAGGGAAGTTTTCAGCTACAATTTGTTCAAATATCTCTTCTAGACCTCTGTTTTTCTCTACCCCCTCGGGGATGCCGATGATTCTGACATTGGAACGTTTCATTGAGTCAGTTATCTCCCGTAACCTACATTTATGAGTGTGGATTTTTTTGACTCCGGATTCTATTTTAGCTTTTTCTTCTGCTAACCCATCCTCCAATTCACTGATATGTTCTTCTGCCTCATTCACCCTGGCCTTCAGAGCCTCTAGTTTTGACTGCATTTGGCTCATAGAATTTGTAATTTCTTCCCGATACGCTCTCATTTCCACCGTTAGATATCTATATTCTCATTAACATTTTCGTTAATAATTTTTTGAAGTCTACACATCATCTTGACCATTGTTACTCTAAATTCCATTTCTGACAATTTGGTTATATCCATATCCATTAGTTCTGTGGCAGAGGCCACAACTCATTGTCTTTTCTTTGCTGGGGGGGATTTCTCCTTCTCGTCATTCTGATGAGGAGAGGTTGAGGGGTTGTCCAGAGCCCAAATTATTGACTGGGACCCAGGCCATGCGCCCTTGTTTTATAGGGATCTTAGGGATGTGGGCTTCTTGATTTTTGAGCCTGCCTTCTGGGGGAGGGGCCTGCCACGCCGATACTCCGGCAACTCTGTTTGGGTAGAGTCTCCGTGTCCCCTGCGAGGGGGGATGGGGATGGGCATGCTGTGAGCCGATATTTCCAGATTTTTGTTCTCTGGTGGCTTTCCCTGGTGGTTTGCTGTGCCTCTTCTGAGAGTCAGAGCAGCAGTGGCCGAATCTCACCTTCTGTCTCAGAACAGAGGGATCGCGGACCATTCTCCACTGATGTTCTGACCACTTTAACTCTGTTAGTGTTGGTGCTGCTCAACCCTGCAGCATCTAGGGATGTGCGCCCCACACCCGGCGTCCCAGCCCTCACTTCCAGGGCCAGCGCTTCTCTATCCTTTGTGTTTCTAACACCGCCAGCCGCCAGCTGCCCCTGTGCACTCCCGGAGCTCCCGGTCTCAGTCTGGTTCCAGCGAGCACACAGGAGTTCCGGAGCTCCGTGAGAAGTCTGGTGGCGCACGCTCCTGGCTCACGTTCTCAGTTTGCTGTCTCGCGGTGCCGTCCGTGAGTCCACCCGCTCCCCCATGCAGGTGGCTACCGCTTCCCGTCGCCTGAACGTGGCGGCTCCCTCCCCCTTCTGTTTATCTTCCGATATCTGTGCGGGGTTTCGCGGCTCCCCGCTTCGTACCTCAATACTCAGTGCTGGAGATGTTCATTTGTAGAGATCCAGATGTATCTTCCTGCGTCTCAGGCTGATTCAGTGGATATTCAGGCTGGTCTGGTACCTATCCAACTCAACTCAGGGGACCGGCTGAAAAGGGGTCCCCTACTCCTCCGCCATCTTAACTCCAACCACAATGGAAATGTAGTCTTTTAACTATGTGGGTTGATCAGTTCTGTTACTCAGAAAAATTTGGACAATGAATGTTCCCTGTGGAAAATTATCTATTCTATTTAGCTAGAAGTAATGAAGCTAGGGATCACAGAGTTTGTCCCTGAAAACTCCTTTTGTCATTCTCAAGTGGAAGGACCTTATATTATTCTGTTTATTCTCTACTACTCTGAGATGCACTTAGTCATTCACTCTGACTCTGTGCTGGCAGGTTGGTCTACAATCAGGAGCAAAGTCTACATGAACTGTGCTAGGGTGTGAGTATATCTTACCTTTGATGTACTGTTGCTTATTTCTCATATCAACCTGGTAGCTAGTGAGTGGAAGTCATGTCATATTGCAAACAAATTCAAAGGATTGAGTTGAATTAGGAGTCAATCCCAGCCATCCCAAGATGTAACCATCCATAGTAGGATTTGTCATCAGGTTGGTTAAAGTATAAAGGAAGAAAATAGTTCAATTTGGATGGACCACCAAGGGTATTCATTTTAAAAAAGGAAAAAGAAAGAAAAGAAAAAATGGAAATAATTTTGCAAAACTAGAATAAAGAATGCAGGTAATTTTTCATGCCAGGCCAAATAATTTGATTTTATTTTTATGGGAAATGGGAAACCATGAAATTTTAGAATAAGTTGAAAATCTGAGAAGTATTCAAGGAAGATAAATTGGAAACTCTCTTACTGGCTTTAAAGAGAAGAAGGCTGAAGATAGGAAAAACTGATAGGTGAGTTTATACATTTATAGCAGAGGTAATTGATAAACTAATAAGTAAAGTGGAATTATGTTGAAGACAGCATTTGTCTATTTCCCTAATATAACTGTAGACACCTCTAAAAACAGCCAGTGCCCAAAATACCTATACCTCACTAGTAGTTGCCCTAAGTTCAACATTTGACTATAGTGAGAAGAAAATATTCTAGCATTTTAGATGCATTGCAAACTTTACAGTTCATATTAAGTACATTTCCCTTTTAGAGGGAAGCCTTTGTTCATTTTATCTGTTCTTTTCCAGGGAGTGGAAAATATCAGTTAATCAGTGTGAAGTTCAAATCATCTTTGAACAGTAATGCTGACAGTATGAGGTATAGTGGGAAAAAGAGAGCTCACTGTTTGCTCACTTACTCACCAGAAGTTCAACATGTTGAGGAACATCTTGTATTATTTGGAATCTATCCATCATTAAACATAAATGAGAAAAAGACTGTAATATACAAATGTGCTAATGCCAAATGGATACATGTATTAAAGACACTGTAACCATCTGGACTCAATATGGGACCCAGAATGTTCCCATTTATCAAATTATATTTCCCATACAATATTTTATATCCTTAATTCAATGTTGATGAAAACAGAATTGTTTTCAATTTGTCAAAGTGGGTTGCAGTAGTATTGTAGAAAATTAGCACTTTTATCAGAGAAGGGAAAAAAATGGTGGCCAGTAGAGACCTTTACTAAAACCTTGGTTTTGTGGGGTGAGGAAGCACAGGGACAGATACTAGCGACCACCAGAGGAACATAAAAAATTTTAAGCATTGACACGTCTGAGGATTATTCTTATCCCCATCTGTCTGAATTAATTCCCTCAACCTTTAAATTGCTCTCCCATTCTCATTATTTATTTAGATATTAAACAGATTGCAAAAATGGAACTCAAGTTCCACCTTCTCCATAAAAATCCCCTCATCACTACTCCACTCCATTATGTAATTAATTCTCCCCTCCTAAAACTAGATACATTGCTGCTTTTACTAATCAACTCGTTGTTAATGTGTGTTATCTACATGTAGAATAGAGAGCTTCCTTCTTTCCTTTTTTCCTTCTTTTTATATCCATCTACCTTCTATCCTTCCTTCCTTTCTTTTTTCCCTTAAGAAACAATTTTTAACATGAAAAATTATGTGCTAAACACAAATAAATAGAAGAGGAAATAGAGGGACACTTGGGTGATTCCATCGTTAAGAGACCAACTCTTGATTTTGGCTCAGGTCATGATCTCAGGGTCATAAGATTGAACCCCACATTGGGCTCTGCGATCAGCATGGAGTCTGCTTAAGATTCTCTCTCCCTCAGCCCCTTCCCCTGCTCAAGCTCACTGCACTCTCTCTCTCTCTAAAATAAATTTTTTTAAAAAAATCTTAAGAAAAAGGGAAATAGAGTTTTGTTTTTTTTTTCACAAAAGGGGTATAAAGTCCTGTATTTTGTTTAGTAGGCCCATCTTGTAACTGACATGCCTATACTGAAACACTGGGATACCCTGATAGACCACTAACATTACCTATAAAAAAATAATACAAATCATTCCATGATGAGTACTATCATTCCCCTTTGTCCCTGCTATTGCTACTTGGGATAACCAGTGTTCCAGTCTTTCCTCTTGTTCTTAGATAATTGCTGACAACACTCTTTCACTTCCAATCCAACCAGACTTCTTAGCTCTTTTGGGGCTAGTCTGGGAGAGAGGGCATCTATGATGGGAATATTGAAAGTATTAAGTTGAAAAGTAAAAAAGAAGAAGAAGAGGGAATGATCAGTCCCCTGGGAGCTCCTTCCTTCCTCCAATATCGACTCTCTTCTTTCTCAAACATCATTAGGCATACTGAATCTTTTCCCATACCCTCACTAACCTCCCACCTGGCCACATATTGCTTCTGAGCAAAATGTCCCAAGAATCCCATGGTTAAATCTCCATAAGTTCATAAATCTTGCTTCTTGAAGTATATCATCTTTCTTCAGTCCTTGAGATTCTCTATGACCAAATACTGGAACTTCAAACTTCAAATTCATGTAATAACTATCAAAGTAAATATTTGATCTTGTACCATGTTCTCTGTTGTATTCCCAGTGCCTACACTGCCTGGCATAGACTTATGAGACACTACAAAAAAATCTTTACTGTATATAAAACACTTGTTTTCCTAAAAGTATGTAATAGAGAAAGTAAAATAGGGGTGCCTGGGTGGCTCAGGCAGTTAAGCATCCAACTCTTGATTTCTGCTCAGGTCACGGTCTCAGGGTCCTGGGATTCAGCCCCGAGCATTGCATCAGGCTCTGTGCTCAGTCAGGATTCTGCTTCTCTCTCCTCCTCTCCCTCTGTTGCTCTTCCTGCTCTCATGTGTGCTCTCTCTCTCTCTCTCTAAAATAAATAAATAAATCTTAAAAAAAAGAAAAAGTAAAATAGGGCAGAAAAGTAAGTCATGTATTTTCTGCCAATATCATATCCTTTCCAGCATTAAAATATTTTCTTAAACTGAAACTGATATTGTCTAAATTCAGATCCTTATGTCACCACAAGGATCCCTCTTGTCCTTTTATAGCCATACACACTTCCCTCCAGCCTTCCCTCCTTCCTACCACTGTTTCATCTGTCATCTATTTCTATTATTTTGTCTACTCAAGAATATTATATAAATGAAATCATGCACTTAGTATACTTTTGGGATTGGCTTATTTCATTTAGTATAATTCTTTGGATATTCATCCAAGTTGTTGTGTGTCAAGAGTTTCTTTTTATTGCTGAATAGTAGTCCATGGTATGATGTACCAATTATTGGTAAACCACTACTCACAGAGGAGATCTGGGTTTTTCCAGGTTTGGGCTATTATGAATGAAGCTTCTATGAACATTTGTATACAAAAAATATAATAATGTGGTTGTAGAAAAATTATAAATTGTTATGTATTGACTACCTAAAATACATTGCATTTTTTGAGTGATGTACATGTGTTTTATATCACATGCAATCCCATGAAGGAAATGGTATCTACTTTTAACAAAACTAGAAACTGTCAGAGAAGTTAAGTAACACTCTCAAGGTAACATTTCCCCTCTTAACAGAACAACCAGGATTTGATTTCAGATTTAGACTTCTTCAGAGCCATTTCCTTTTTACTGGATTTATACCTGAGATTAATCCATTTCACTTAGTGCCAGATAGAGGTGAGGTGAAGCCCACTAGAAACAGTGAGCTTTATCCATGAAAGGGGATATTTTTCCAGGCAACCAGATGAAAGGATAAGAGTAGAGATCTTGTTGAAGAAGTAGACATCACTCACCCATTGCTTTTTCCTCTTGGCCAGCACCTGAACTTTTTTCATAGCAACATTGCTAGGCAGGGTAATGATAGTAGAAGTAGAAAGAGTATTCTGTGACTCAATTTCTACGTGATATTGAACCTTAAGTATCAAACAACTGCCCTACAAACATGGTCAGTCTGTGAGTTGGGACAGCATGAGTTTATAATTTTATCTTTATAAACCAATTTCCACCTGAATTTTAAAACCTTTGAGACTGGTCTCTGTTTCATACAGTTTTGTCTAACAATTGCCTATAATGGGAACTTTTTCATACCATATTCTCAACAATATATAGTCTTTGGATTGCTACCTAAACATTTTCTTTTCCAACAGAATTTCAAAAGTACACTTGTTACTTCATAAGGATGGTGCCTCCAATAACCCCTGAACCAACTGTGATGCTTGAAAAAGTTGTACTTGTTGATTGCCTATATATAAGCCAAAGATTGTATTTATAAGAGTACTTGAATTTCTAAAAGTACATGCAAAGGAATATATTTTATTTTATTTTTTATTGAGTTAAAATTAGCATATAGCATTATATTAGCTTCCGGTGTACAACAGAGTGATTCAATTTTTGTATATATTGTGAAATAATCACCACAATAAGTCCAGTTAACATCACTCACCATCCACCTTGAGGTGACTGTCAAGGTGGTCCAACCAAGCTGAACTGTCCAGCTGAACTGTCCAAGCAAGCTCACTTCTAATGGATGCTATACCTTGGGTAATGCTGGGGATAAGGCTTGAGGAGGTGGAGCAGGATTCCAGAGCTCAGTAGATAGGCATCAAAACAAAGTCATGAATGCAGACTAATATCCTGGTTGTTGCTAGAAGGTAAAGGATCAGAGTTGGGAATCCTCAGTGGGAGGTAAGAAGAGGGTTCTGAACCCTGGACTTAGCATGAGGGACAGAGAGATCCACTTTTGCAGTGCTTTGGATCTACAAGGGCCAGATCATGGGGTGGCATCTGATAATGCAGAGTCGTGTCACCAGTTCATGATCAGGCTTCCCCTCTTGAGATCATTTCCTTGGGTGAAGTCAGTGAGGTGCAGTCTCTAGGTGCCACGCACCTGCACAATTAACAAAGGTAAGAGGCTCACAGGCAACTGCAGGCAGGCTGCAGAAACCATTCAGGAAAGGCCCACCATCCAGGACCTAACCTCACTGTGAGTGGAAAGCAAGCCTCCAGCTCTGGCAGCTCTGAGAGTCCACATGTTCCAGGGCTGCCTGCTATATGCATCTAGGGGCCATGACATACTCCTGTGTATTCTATAACTTCAGGAGTGCTTGGGGCCCTCTCTCCCACCTGTTCCCCACTGTTGTATGACATGTGATCAACCAGGAGTTACACTCATACCACACCTAGTGTTTTCTCTTTGGCCCTCCAAAAAAAAAAAAAAAAAAAAAAAAAGAAATTATATCTTTAAAGACAAGCAATTTAGCCTCATTGGTTATTTTTTAGACTCCAAGGCCTTGGCCCTTAAATTAATTTTCTTCTGTTTCTATACTAACTTTCTAATTTTCTTATTCTGGGGAACCCAAGTACATAGGTTTAAGTTCAAGTCCAGCCATTACATCATCACAAAACTCCAGACATGGATAAACAGCTATTTATTCAACATTCCTTTGGAATACATAATTGTAATACCATCAAACTTTTAAACTCTGTTAATATCCAATATCTTCCTACTATTTCTCATCCTAATAATGGCCCCTCTTTTATTCCAGTGATTCAAATCAAAAATCTTGGAGACAAACTTGAAGCTCTCTTTCTCTTCCATTTGAAGCTCACTTTCTCTTCCATTCTTTATTAAATCCATCAGGAAACTCTAAAGTTCAATGTTCAGAATATTTCTGAAATCTGACTGCTTTCCACCAATACCACCTAAGTCCAAGCCAACAACATATCTAAACCTGACTATGGCAATTTTCTATCAAATGGTCTTCCATTTTCCAATATTACCACCCTTCACGCATATATAAATCTATCAGTTTTCCAAATTATTCTTTTGAAATGTGAAGCTGTTAAGAAACAAAACAGATGAACATAAGGGGAAGGGGGGAAAAAAGAAAGGGAATCAAACCATAAGAAACTCTTAACAATAGAGAACAAACTGAGGGCTGATGGAGGGAGCTGGGTGGGGGATGGGCTAAATGGGTGATGGGTATTAAGAAGGTCACTTGTGATGACCACTGAGTATTGTCTGTAGGTGATGAATCACTAAATTCTACTCCTGAAACCAATATTACCCTATATGTTAACTAGCTAGAATTTAAATAAAAACTTGAAACAAAATTAATTAATTAATTAATTAAATGGAAGCTGTTCCTGGCACTCCTCTAATCATAGTTCTCCAACAGCTTCCTATCATGCTTAGAAAAGTACTCAGATTTTCTCCTGGACTAATAAGTTCTGATACAAGCTGCTCCCTGACTCATCTTTCATCACTTCTTCTTTCCTCATTAAGTTCCTGCCACACTTTTAACATCTCAAACACTCTTGTGCCTGGGGCCATCGTGATTATTTATCCCTATTTTCTTCTAGAAGGAGATCTAGAATCAGGAGCTGTCTGATTCCTCTTTCCTCTTTTATATTGATGACGGCTACAATTTCTTGTCACCAAAGAGGCCTTTTCTGAGACCCCCGCAATTAAATAGAAGTCCTCCATAAATGAAAAATTTCTTCTTTTTATTTTATTATTATTTTTTTTTAATAATGATTTTTTATTATATTATGTTAGTCACCATACAGTACATCCCCGGTTTTCGATGTAAGGCTCGATGATTCATTAGTTGTGTATAACACCCAGTGCACCATGCAATATGTGCCCTCCTTACTACCCATCACCGGTCTATCCCATTCCCCCACCCCCCTCCCCTCTGTAGCCCTCAGTTTGTTTCTCATAGTCCATAGTCTCTCATGTTTCATTCCCCCTTCTGATTACCCCCCCTTTCTTTATCCCTTTCTTCCCCTACTGATCATTCTAGTTCTTATGTTCCATAGATGAGAGAAATCATATGATAGTTGTCTTTCAAAAATTTCTTCTTTTATTGGAAAAACAAATTACCTTACACTTATTAGTATGTGACAACATATGAATAAAATATGTATATATTATACATATAAAATAATGTTGGATATTGACATATCAATTTTTTAGAATTTTTCCCAATCAATAGACTATGAGTGCCATGAGTGCAAAGATACTGCTTATATTAACTTCCAAATATACCCAAACTCTGACAACCTCTCATCATGTCTCTGCTTCTGCTCTGTCCCTCATCCTCTCCATGCTTCAGCTATTGCCATACCCTCCTAAGTAATGTCCTCGCCTAGAATCCTCTGGCTTTTCATAAAAAAAGAAGAAGAAAGAAAGAAAGAAAGAAAGAAAGAAAGAAAGAAAGAAAGAAAGAAAGAGAAAGAAAGAAAGAAAGAAAGAAAGAAAGAGAAAGAAAGAAAGAAAGAAAGAAAGAAAGAAAGAAGAAAGAAAAGAAAGAAAGAGAAAGAAAGAAAGAAAAAGATTTATTTATTTATTTTAGAGGAGGAAAGAGAGAGTGCAGGGGGCAAGTGGCCAAGGGAGAGGGAGAGAGAGTCTTAGGTGGACTCCCTGCTCCTAGTGGAGCCCAATGCAGGGCTCCACCCCAGGATGCTGAGATAATGACCTGAACCGAAGCCAAGAGTCAGAACCTCAACTGGTTGAGCCATTCAGGCTCCACAGGCTTTTCATTTAACAGCAGATGAGCGATACCTTTATACTTAAGGACTGAGTGCTGGCATGCATTAGAGATTCTTGTCTGCATGCAGAACTTTCCAATTCTTGTGAATTAGCAGTGGTTCTTTGTCATTCTTAAGTATCCTAACTTTCCCAAAATTATAATCATCTATGAATACTCATGGCAGTGGTCTTCATTGTGTGAATTGCCTGGATACCTCCTTTCTGGGACTACATGCATTCCATATTTGGAACAGAAGCCTCATAAAGCCTGGATTTGTAATCCAATGTTCCTGGATTTCTACTTGTGCTGTGTGGATGTGATGAATGTCATGTGGCTGAGCAAAATTTCAAAGAGGTGCATCAGAGACTCTCGTCAGAATAGAGAGAACCCAAAATTTTTTTCAAATGGAAAACTTGACTAAAAGTGGGCTACGGATAAACAAACTTCGTTATTACCTGTCATTATGTCCTAAAAACAGGATGAAATCTTGGCAGGTTCTTGAACTTCTTTATTAATTATAATAGTTTTTTCAATGTCATTTTTCTTAACTTTGGAAAAGAGAAACTGAAATTTAGTTTTTATTTTAAGATTTCTGTTTTTCTTCTGTATTATAAGCGTAAAATAATCTTAGATAATTAAATGAGAGTTTATATAAATAGATACATAAATACATAGATAAGATTATGTTACTCCTTTGCTCAAAATTTTGCAAGGTCCCATTTAATTCTGGTTAAAAGGCAAAATTTTTATAATGGCCTCCCAAGCACAGCATGATTTGCCTAACTGTTATGACCCATCACCTAAACACCAATTCATTATTGCCTTTTCTTTTCCTTACTTGCTTTAGAACATTGGCCTTCTGGCTGTCCTTGGACATGGCAAGCACACTCCATCCTCAGGGCATTTGCTTTAGCTAAACTTACTGCTCAAAGCACTCTTCTTTTAGATTTATAATTGGCTCACTGCCCCATGTTCTTCAAATCTTTGCTTGCAGATCACCTTCTTAATGAAGCGGACACTCCCAAATTTATTTAATGCACTCCAATCCAGAAATCCTTAGTCCCCTAATTGTGTCCTACTTTATTTTACTCTTACACAGTGTGTACTATTTTGAAAGTATAATAAATGTATTTATTATGTATTATGTCTATGGTCTATTATGTGTCTTTCCCTGAAAGAATGTGAACTCTATTAGTACAGTGGATCTATTTTGTTCTTTGATTCATTCCTGTATATGAAAAAAGAGTAGCATGCTTCCTACACTTGCAAGACAGGTCATATATTATAGTTGCTACCTGAAAAATTTAAGAACTCTTACAAATAAAGAAAACATGAAAATTGAGGAAATAAAAGTAGAAATAAGCATATAAAAAACATTCAGCCTAAAATCAAAGCAAATTAAAATAAAATGAAGACGCCATTTTGAGCCACTACTTCAGAAGCATTTATTTTTCTTTTAAATTCATGTTGACAGTGTAAAAAAACAAAACAAAAAAGAACCTAAAAAAGGGAATCAACCACATTCTCTACCCCTTCTGACATGATTTCTTCCTAAAAGGAAAGTATAAAACATTGCTGGTCATAGTCTAAGGCAAATATTTACTCATGATCATAATTTGATATGCTTGGCGTATGGTAAAATGGCACGCACGAAAGCCATATGTATTCGATTTACAATGAAGAAATGAATATTAAGCAAGAAAGAAAAATGAAGCAGGAGAACAATCTATATGGTAATACTATGGGTAACTTCATCAGACACATTGGTGGCATATCATAGTGATACCTACTTCTACTCTTGAAGAAATTCAACTTATCCTTTAAGTTCTAACTCAGTTACACACCACCCCCAGCCAAATGGCTCTAATTTCTCCAGGGGGACATGCCTCACTCAAAAAATAATTCCAGTTCTCACTGTGCTGCATCTTCTTTAGTCACTTTCTTTAAAGTTAATTTAAGTTTTCCTTCTGTTGCCAAATTAACTGGTCATGTCTAAGGCAGATAGATAGACAATTATATATAGATATAGATATTGATGTATATGTAGATATAGATAGATATAGATATGTAGACAGTCCTTTCCTACTTCTACCAAATAATTTCTCATAATTACTTTTTTGTAGTTGAACTGATACTTATTTATCACACTTAGTATTTGTGAGCTCATTGAGAGTAATGAAAGAATTTGGTTTTGTTATCTCTGTGCTCATCAGAACTGCCTTTATTTAGCACGGTAGGAGCTCCGTAAATGTTCTTTGAATGAATAATCAAATGATACTGCTGCTTCTTTGCCCATACACTTTAGCAGAAGATTCACCTTTATTCCTTTCCAAGGAGGTCACAATCCACATGAAAAATACTGCCCTCCCCCTCCCAGGAATAGCAATCAGAAAGGATTTGTGTACCATTCCTTCAGGGTCTTTTCACATTGATTTAATAATAAGTATACATGTCCTATAATCTTAAGTGGGTTACTTGTAACCTCAAATACTGTTACAGATTTAGGGGATTTATTTTTTAATCCACATGCCAATTTGCCACCCTTGTGTGTTGTATCATAGGAAATAGCTTATCATCTTTAAATGGAGCAGGGCTTGGTCTGGAGCTATTCATAATGGAAACATTGATTCATTGAAAGATACTTCAGTAACAAATGAAACACCTATATACTAAAGATAGATGCTCTCAACTATGGAAAAATCTGTCAACATAAACAAAAAGAAAAAGTGAAGATGCATTTAAAAGATAATATTTTTCATGCTTCCTTAATAAATTTCCCCACATGTCAGGTACTTCTCCAGCAGTAATTGAAATAAAAATCATACTTGGGGAAAAAAATCACAGAAAGTATCAGTGATTTTTGCAGTAGATCATGATGAGGGAATGTGGGTCTATGTGGTAGAAAACATGATACAGTAAAAAGAAATTGAGAGGTTTCAACTAGGTCTTGGTAATGCTTCAGTGGAAGAAAGAAACAACTAAGGATCTATCCTCTTAGTAAATTTCAAGTATGCAATGCAGTATTGTTAACTGCTACCACAGGGCTGTGCATTGGGTCTTCAGAACGCACTCATCTTCATAATTGAAACTTTGTTCCCTTTTACTACCATCTCATGGTTTCCCCTTCTCACCCTCAGTCCCGGCAACCATTATTCTACTCTGCTTCCATAAAGGTATTTTACATTCCTCATTAAGTGAAGTCATATGGTGTTTGTCTTTCTGTGTTTGATTTATACTAAATCTTCTGGACACATATGAACCCACACACATTGTATCTATATCACACAGGAATAGTATATCAGTTCTGACTCTCTGTGAAGAGATGGCTGTTGTGACATAAAAAAGAAAAATTAAACTCATTTTGAGAGAGATTGGAAGATGGGCAGGAATCATCCTAAGGCCGATACTATTCAAAGAATTCTTGGACACCGTAAGCAGTGTAAATACAATGATTGGGATTTATCGGCTAAGTGTGTGCTGTCATCTGCTGTACCTAATATCGCATGAAATAAATAAGGTTCAGAGCGATTCAATGACTTCTCTTGGGTTCTTTTTCATGGGGAGGTGCTTGGATATAATTCCAGATCTGATTCCAAAATCTTTGCAAATGAGTACATTATTTTGATTGTTCTTTAAAGAATATGATCATATCTTTCTACCAGTATAAAATTACAGAGTATTTTAAAACTATTTCTCTTAAATAACAGTGCATGATAGCGGATTTCATCAAAATTTGACATTAGAGACCTAGGTTTCAATCTGAGGTTTGCTCTTTGCTAGCTCTGGATCTTAGAAAAGTTACTTAACCTCTAGTTTCCTCGTGTATAAGTGGGTATAGCAAGATATAGTCACAGAATTGTTTGGATAATAAGGGGTAATATGTTTACAAAGCACTTTTAAACTAGAAGTTACAAAATATTTTTCTGACTTTGATACAGAAATGAAAGATTTAGACAAAATCCCATAAAATACCTGTTTTGAATTCTTAAAAACGAATTAAACAGAATGAAAATGTTATTCTGTTTAAACAAAAATGGCCCTCTAAATACAAAAGAACTACATTTCTAAATGACGCTGCTAACACGGAATTATACTTAATCAGATGGCTTTCCATAAGAGCTACTCTCTGGAAGGTGTTTCATAGGTAAGAACCCACTTGAGCCCCTTTCCCAATTACACACAAAAGACAGGGAGAGAGTGACAACATTAACATGCTCCTTACCTCTCTCTTTCCTTTTTCATGGCACTTTACACTGGATGAGATTTAGTCAAAACTGAGGATAAGAATGGCATTTTTCTCTCAAAATGAAAACAAAACAAAAAAAGACCTCAGCTTCAGTCATTGACAGTACTTGAAGAACATCTTCTATTGACTGGCAACTTTGAAGCCAATACTGCTTTGCTCAAGGAATGACTGAGAGACCAGACTTCATAGTTACGGATGCTATTTAGGAACTCCAGGGGGGTTGTGATGTTCTTACTGTTTAACAAGTGTAAGTAAGAGATCCCACAATGCTCCTGCACAAAAATCCCTTTTTCATTCCACTTAATCCCCTTCCCCATTTCCTCTCTGGAGCCTTAGCTTCACGGCCACTTTAGTTCTTTGAAGATTGTTCTTCCGCTCACCTCTTCCGCCCACCATCTAAGTGAATCACTGCAGGCCTTGCTCTTGCGAGTACATGACAGTCCAAGGAGCCGCCAGCCTGTATCTGGAGGCTGCATTTAGCATCACAGGCAGGTGGTGGTTGTTCTCTATCAAGTGTAAACAAACCCGTCAGCAAAAGCAGCTAAGCTAGGCAAGGACGTGGGCCTGATATCATTAGAGTGGCCACATAGAGATTTTTATATGGCCTTACAGACCTGATTGTGTTTTTTCTCTCTTTTTTTTTTTCAGTACTTCCAGTTGTGCTGTGATTTTTATAAACACTTATAGATTAAAAGGTTGTAAGTCTTGAAAAATATCACATCTTATAACAATAATATCACGTGGACCTTTATCTTTGAAATTATCTTTGCATGATATATTTAGAATAGATTATCGTATTAGATAAAGGTGGATACATTTAATTTTATGATTACAAAGTCATGCATTTCTAAGTATTTGTCAATGAGCAAGCTAATTCAATTATTATAAATCAATCTCGTAACATTTACTTTATTCAAAAATATGTTAAGAATTTTTTTTAAGATTTTATTATTTATTTGAGAGAGAGAGAGCATGTGTGCACATAAGTGGGGGAGGGGCAGAAGGGGAAGGAGAAGGAGGTCATCTCAAGCAGACTCCACACATAGAGCATGATGTGGGGCTCAATCTCACGACCCTGAGATCATGACCTAAGCTGAAGCCAAGAGTCCCATGTTTAACTGACTGAGCCACCTAGGTGTCCCAAGAATTATTTTTAATAGTCTAACAAGAGTCTCAGTTTGACTTAATACAATTTCAGTAGTTCGATTGTTCCTGAAAATATGGGAGTCAAGAAATTTTCCTGTAAATATGACTCCTGTGGAGTGTCTCAATCTACAGATCTTTCCCTAATAGTTTCAATAACTTTAACACTGTACGTAAATTGATGAAAAGAGATATTTAAGCATAAAAGTTAAAGCAAAAAAAAAAAATAGAAATTAACTCAACACTATGCATCGTGGAAAGGAAACAAGGGTATAAATCAACTTCTCTCAAAAAGAAATATTTCAAGCATAATAGGAGTTAAGTAAGCTACCATATGCTTAGTATAAAAGAGGATTCTATTACACAATAAACTGAGGAACGTCGAATTAAAGTTTTAAAAAGTTTTAAAAGTTTCTTTAATGTAACATTTACCAGATTTTAATATACTAATAGGCATTGTGGATAACTAAAACAAGGATATAGAATTCATTATTTCTCTAAATCTTTGATTGTTAATATCCCCATCTGTTAGAGGTAGGGTTAGGTAGGGTAACATCATTGTTAACATCTATTAATTTGAGAAACTTCTGTTTCATGAGACATATTCTAGGAAATATTTCTTTAAATTATGAAAACCTTTAGATTACATGTTTTGTAAGGGAGCTTATGAAATATGATATACAGGATATATTAGCAAATATACACACACTACAATCATGTATATAAGCATACATAAAGATATGATGAATTATGCGTCATTCTATCACGTATCCCTGTAGTCACCAAATTGCACTTTACCGTAAGGTTGCAATCCTGGTACTATATCCACGTAGCTATGTTTTCTTGTGTAGGTCATTATTACTATTGTACCTTTGTTTCTGTATATGTAAAATGAAGTTAATGGATTAGACTAGTAGAATCACTACAATAGAATCCCCTAGGGATTAAGAAAAAATAATGAAGCCTAAGTCACACCTCTAGAAAACTTTATTTAATTTGTCAAGATATTTTTTTGAAAGTTTCCTGGGAGATTCTAATGTGTATCCAGGTAGATACACACTTAGATTCTATTATTATTTATCTCTCGCTCTCTCTTTTTTTTAATTAAGTAGGCTCCACACTTAACTTGGGGCATGAACTCATGATCCTGAGATCAAGAGTCATGTGCTCTACTGATTGAGCCAGTCAGGCACCCCTGATTACTTGTATCTCTTAAGCACTGTTATTTGGGTTATATTGATATGTTTCATAAGGTCTGTTTATGTTGTTCAAAGTCCATCTAATTTCTGCCTTTTGGATGACAGCTATGTAGAAGTGATGAACTGGAAGTAGTTGGTTGAGCATGACAAAGGCCTTTTTCTCTGTGGATGCTGGAAAATTGAACTTCTTCAGGGTTCTGAGCCCTGACATACTATAATATGCCTAGAATAGCAATAGCATTTTGAAAATAACCAACTCAAGCTTAACTTATAGCCTTGACCCCCTCCTCTTGCTCAACACCTCTTAATTTTTTGCAGTTATTTTTCTAGTGATCCATTAGGAGAACAATCTTTGGACAAATGAGTCTATTCTGACCCTACACAAGATGGGCATTTTAGAGCAGGTGGCTAGGCATTTGAGGAGAATAAATTTTAGCTCTGATGCAACAACAAGAAGAAATCTATTGTCTTAAAATGGGTTCTTACTGAGGGCTTCAGAGGGGAGGGGGGTGGAGGATTGGGATAGGCTGGTGATGGGTATTAAGGAGGGCACATATTTCATGGAGCACTGGGTGATATACTCAAACAATGAATCATGGAACACTACATCAAAAACTAAGGATGTACTGTATGGTGACTAACATAACATAATAAAAAAATTATTATTAAAAAAACTATATAATGTTAAAGCTATAAAGACTTTAAGTGCCACCACCAGTTTATCCACCCATTAAATGTTATTTTTCAAATTAAAAAAAAAATGGGTTCTTAAAAGCATAGGAAATAGTCTCTGGAGAAATCTAAGAGGAACTGAGGAAATCAAGACAGGACAGAGGCAAAACGTAGGTTTAGAGTAAGTGTAGTCACATCCTCATACTATAGAATTCTCTGAAACATAAATGTCCCCCAAAAGTAGTGCTTCTTTAAGGAAAGAGGGTCAAGCTGTTAAATCCCTTTATCAGTGAGTCATTGACTCAGAACACTTTAGGATTGAGGTGGGGATACAAAAATCTCATGTGCATCTCTGAGAAAGGTGGTTCTAAGCCAAAGAAATTCTCAAGAGAGGAATGAAGCTATGAGCTATTAGCAGTCAATACAGCAGCTGAGAGGACTGGTGATGTGCTAAGCCAAGAGAAGGATCTGGGTGGGGCACCAGAAGCATCTGCTGTAGATGACAAATAACATTCTCAGATACACTTTCATCTCATATTAAGTTCACTCTTTTAGTGTAGAACTTCTCCAGGATTCTGATTGGTCACAGTTTCTTTTAAAAAATGTACACATGTAAGGTATACAACATCATGATTTAATACACACAGAAACTGATTATTACAGTCAAGCATAGTATCTCTTAACATGGTTACCATTTGTGTGTGTGATAAGAGCACCTGAAATCTATTCTTTTAGTATATTCCCAGTATTCAACACAGTATTATCAACTGTAGTCATCATGCCTGTGCATTAGCTGTCTAGAACTACTAATCTTATATAACCACAGCTTTGTAATTTTCTGCGAAGGGATAAGCATTGGAAACTCCTATATCACTATCTTGCTGACATCACTACCCTCTGGGAAAATCAATAAGAGAAGGGTTAATGGAATTAGCTACAGCTCATGCTGCTGATATTTGTCTTAAGGCCATTCATAATTTCCTCTCTTTATCATCATTCTAGACCCCTTCTTTGAAAGCACTTTGTAGGTCTAAATATTTTGCCTGGTGACCTAAATTCTTATCTCTGAGAGTTCTGCACCCCTAGTTTCAATTTATTTATCAAATTACAATCGCCATACTTGCTCAGTTACAATTAAAACTGAGCATAAAGAATCAATATTTTCAGTTGATCATCTGGGTGCCAAACATATTCCTCCCTACTCCAATATTTGTCAAAAACCCTCCCACATACAATGATCATGTGCAATTATTGCTCGTGTATGATTACACTTTTCTTCTCCTGATGGTCTTCTAGCACAAGGATCTCGAAATGATAATGAAGCAACTGTAGCTGTATGAGTTGAATGGTGCTTTTACTGTGTCTCCAGAAGGAAGGGCCTCTCCTCTAAGATTCAGGACTCTTTTTTTTTTTTTTTTTTTTTTTTTTTAGATTTTATTTACTTAACAGAGAGAGACAGCCAGCGAGAGAGGAAACACAAGCAGGGGGAGTGGGAGAGGAAGAAGCAGGCTCCTAGCAGAGAAGCCTGATGTGGGGCTTGATCCCAGAATGCAGGGATCACGCCCTGAGCTGAAGGCAGACGCTTAACAACTGCGCCACCCAGGTGCCCCTAAGATTCAGGACTCTTTGAGTGTCTAGGGTGCCTGGGAGGCTCACTCAGTTAAGCACCTGATAGGTGCTTAGTAGGCAGTTCTAATTTCATGGTCCTTTGTTAATTTCTACCAGTGTCCAGTAGTATGCAAGTGTTGCTTTTCCAATGTGCATAAATCTCCACTGCAAATGGTGTACCTTTACTCCTTAAATTTTGGAGTTTACACTGCAACTCTTGAATGGGCCTGTGACAGATGTCACATGACATCTTTTATTTACCATGGATAATTTTAGTTCCATGGGATCTGCCAGTTGTATGGTTCAAACAAAGGCCTGGACCTCTTTCAGAGCCCTTTCTCGCCTTGGGTTCCTCTCAAAGCTAGTAGCCATCCATGCTATCTAATAAATGTCTCAGAACAGTATTCTTAAGTGTTGTATATGCTGCCATTGACTCCCAAAGAGGCTTGCCCAATATTGTAGTTATTTCTTCAATATCTTAGACTGTACTGGACTCCAAAAAACCTCACAAGTGTGCCCCACACCTGAACCATTGTAGGGTTTATCTGCACCCTTTACGGCAAGGTATCCAGACTACTTGCCAATTTTTCTTCATCAGTTTGAGCACAATGATATTAATACAGTGGATTAATTATATGTTCTGTAGAATGTTTAGAGGGTACTGGTGCCTTTTGGTGTATTGGGACAGCAAACTGGAGGAACGAAATTGTCCAAGAGAATGTCCATGTTGTGCATTTATTGTGATTGTGAACTGTTTCTGGTCATTCTTCTTCATGGGTATAGAAAGGAAGGCATTTCCTGCATCAGTAACTACATAGTGGATACCGGAGACTGTGAATCAGTTCTTATAAATACACTACAATCTGGCTCAATGGCTGCATTAAGTCGTTTACATAATCCTGTTTCGTAAGCTCTGCCTCAACTGGTTTGTAGGAGTAAAGTGATGAATTAAATGCTTCTGTCTTAGAGACCATAATCCCTGCATATTTTAAGTTTTTGTGGGTGTCGCTATTTTTCCTTGGGATATATTTTCTTCATGGTTTACTATATTTTATGAAAAGAATCAGTCTCAAAGCCTTCCAGTTGACCTTTCCTACTGCAATATTTCTTATTCCACAGAAAACAATATGTGGGTTTTACTAATGACTGCAGATGTCCATTCTGACTATATGTTTGCAAATCAGAATGGGTTTGTGGACCTAGTGAATCTTCTGTAAGCCAGATCTGGGCCTGAACTCCTTTTACGACTGGATTGCATGTGTCCATGGACAGCCTCGACCACCATAATGGCAGTTTAGTTATCTGATCTTTGCTTTAATAACATATTTTTCAAATTAGCCACCGAAATCTAAGAATCCCCTTTACCTCAGTATATAATTGCTCAAGTAAATGCCATAGATGTGCTAACAGAAGAAATAGGGGAAATCACAAATGTACCACTACTGTGATATTACAGAGTCCCTCTTCATGGGGTCTTGCTCCTCTTTCAATCAGTTGTTTATTAGGCTACTAAGAAATGGATAAACTATAAAAACCAGGAAAGGGGCCATGAGTTCCCATTGAGGAAACTGACTTCAACCTGTTGCTTATTCAATCTTGGTATGTTTTAATTATAGATGTTAAGAAATATATATATATTTGCTGCCTATTGATCTTGTCCCTGGAGCCCCTATGCTCAATCAATAATCTTCATGCCCATTATGGTATTAAGGCTGTCTTGTTTCTGTCATTTATCATCTTCTCTTCCAAGATCTTATTATTCCAAATGCTATTAGGAAGCCCAGTTTTGTAACAGCATACCCTACAATCAGCCTCAACTTGCCTTGGGGAGTTACTATTGAACTTTTCATCAATCCTGGGACATTTCTCACAAACACATTCATTGCTATGTTGATAAAGAAAGTCCCCCTAGACCATTGGTTCTCAACCAGTGGCACCCCTCCCGCAACCCCCCCCCCCCACCTTAAGGTAACTAGTAATGTCTGCATATAATTTTGGTTGTTACAACTGGGGAGGTGCTACTGACATCGAATCTGTAGCAGTCAAGAATACTACTAAATACTCTACAATGCACAGGATAGTTCCCCACCTCCACCATGAAAAATCATCAATCCCCAAATGTCAATATTGCTGAGGTTGAGAAATGCTTTTCTACACCGTTCATAAATAAATAAATAAATAAATAAAATATCTGTGTATAAATATGTATGTATATATTTTGTAAGTAAAAAATGCATTTTACTGAGTCACACCCATGTTGTCTGAATTTTATATTAACTTTGAGGGGAAGGTTTGAAGGGATTCAAGATAGGGAATGGAACAACGTTATATTATCCTTTATAATTGATCTTTTTAAAGAAAGTTAATAATCCTTGGTTATTGAAGCCCTATCCTGAGAGAAAGGATTAAAAATAATTTTTAGAAGGGCAGGGGAGTGGTACTCTACTCTTTCCTAAACTATTAAGGTCTTGATGTTAAAATGAAAGGGAAGGTAGAACACAATAATAATAATAATAATAATAATAATAATAATAATAATAAACTTACTGTAAAAAAAGATGACAGGGACTTCTCATTCACTTTGGTAAGAAAAATGATTTTTTTAAAGATTTTATTTATTTATTTGAGAGAGAGAGAGAGTGCACCAGCAGGGCAAGGGGCAGAGGAACAAGCAGACTCCCTGCTGACTGGGCCAGGGCTTGATCCCAGGACCCTGAGATCATGACCTGAGCCGAAGTCAGACACTTAACCAACTGAGCCACCCAGGTGCCCCAGAAACATGATTTAATTTGAAATGGGACATTAAAAAAAAAATCTCACTCTCTTGTACATTGTCAGTTGTGGGACAAATCATACTTATTACATATATGAAAGATATATCTAAAATACATGTTGATCTTGGGAGAGGCATACAAGGCATCATTTAGATCATCAAGAGAAGTTTTGACATTGCCCATTGACAGAAAGTTACATATGGTGTATGAGTCTCATACACAGTCAAGTTTCAATACATATGTAAAATTTGTTGATGGGCTTTTATTTCACAGAAGACAAGAACAAGTAAGAAAACATATTTCAAAGTGTTTCTAATATTTCATGTCATGACACTTAACCATACAATTTCTTTATTAAATTGAATATTATGTTGGCCAAACATATTTTAAGAACTAATACATTAAGTGATAAATTTTAAATGACTTTATATCCAATGGATGTAAATTGTTTATTTTATTAGAAAATTATAGTTTTTGTGCATTTCCCATTTTGGCCTAATCGTATAGAAAATACCAATAGTGTTACTTTTAGAAAAAAGACAATATTCTAATAAGATAACAAACTGTTGTAGTAGTTACTGATGGTATATAGTATGTGAGGTGTTAACCACTGAATAAAATACAAAAGAACACATTTTTTGAGAATTTACCTATATAAATTTGCACTTTCAGTGACACTTGATGATAAATCAATTTCATGTTTAATGATAAAATGATAGTAGAATACAAAATGAATATATGAAAAGTACACCATGCTCTACTTAAGTTTAAATAGAATACACTCCCTTTTTACAGTTTATGAATAGTAGCATGCATGTATCATATATATATATATATGATATCATAATAATGACTACAACATCTTTTATTTAATTGAAACTATCATATGTTTAATTATTTGCAATTGCACATTATCACATTCCAGTCTATTAAAACTTAGGTCATAAAGATAAAAGAGAAATAAGAAACATTTTTTCCCCTAGAATATTGATATTCTGAAATTAATGATTCTAAAGGGGATTTTGGCATCTCAGGCTGCAAACAGATCGATGATCATGAATGTGAAATCTAAGCTATAGGATTTTGAACTGAACTGTGAAATAAGTGAAGTTTCACAGATAATGAAAAGAAAAAATATATTTTGGAACTACATTTTTTCTGCAGTTCCTCATTATCAAGTATACACTGGCTCTCTTGCATTATGCACTTGCTTGAAGAAAGAGTTGAGATTTTGCTGCCTAGAGAAAAGGCCAAGATTTTTAGTCCAACTGCAATTTCATGTAACTCAGCATTAGAGAAGAAGAAAACTCTTTCTAAGCTGATTATTCATAACACATTTTTTTCTGTAGACAACGGCCCCAGCTGCCAAATTTCCATCTCTTACAGTTTAGTTATGTATATTTTTATGTAGTTCTTGGAAATGATAATAGAAAATTAAATACACTGATTTAGGTTAGCAGAGTTTGAGAAAATAAAAAGAGAGATCCTAAGTATTATGGCTTGAATTGTGTTCTATCAAAGAAAGACATGTTTTAGTCCTAATGACAGTACCCCAGAAAGTGACCCTAATTGGAAGTAGAGTCATTACAAAGGTAACCAAGTTCAAATAAGGTCATTAGGGTGGGCCAAATCCAATGTGATCGAAGTCCTTATAAAAATGAGAAATTTGGATGCACAGACACAGACACACATGAGGAAAGATGATGTGAGGAAACAAAGGGAAAACAACATATGAAGATGGAGGTAGACATTGGAGAAGTGCTACCAGAAACCAAGGAATATCTGGAGCTACCAGAAGCTAGAAGGGGCAAAAAAGAACTTTCCCCCACAGATTTCCAAAGGAGCAAGTCTCACAGATACCTTGATTTCTAATTCACAGCCTCCAGAACTGTGAGACAATAAACTTGTTGTTCCTAGCTAACCTGTTCATGTTGTTACAAGTAGTGATAGTAAACTAACAGTATGTAAATACTTCTTATTCTTAAATTACATCGTTATACTATTAGACTGATAATTTAAAATAATTATTATTAATCATCTAAAATTCTAACAGAAAGAGTAGACAACATGTAAGAACAAATGGACAAATGTAAACAGAGAGGTTGAAATTCTAATGAATCAAAAAAAATTTCTGAAAACTAAAACACTTTAGTTGAATGATGTACTTGTTAGTAGACTGGATACAGCTAAGGAAAGAATCTTTGAGCTTGAGGATATCTGTATAGAAACTTCTAAAACTGAGGGAGGGAAAGAAAAAGGAAGGAAGAGAAAAAAAGACTGGGGAAGAAAATAGAATCATGTATCCAAGAATGACCAGACAACTACAAAATATATAACAAATGCATAATGGAAATATCTGAAGGTGAAGAAAGTGAAAAAAAAAAAAAAAAACAGAAGAAAAATTTGAAGAAATTGTCACTGAGAATTTCCCCAAATTAAAACTACACATCAAACCACAGATCCAGGAATCTTAGAAAACACCACACGGAATATATGCAACAAAACAAAACAAAACAAAAAAAACCCAAACAAACTAGATTTAGGTGTATTGATTTGTAATATCTGAATTACAGAAAATCAAAGTAAAGAAAAAAACATTTTGTAAGAAGCCACGGGAGAAAAAAAGAGAACCTTACCTGTATAATAATAAAGAAAATCATTCCATCGGACTTCTCAGAAACCACGCAAGCAAGAAAAAAGTAAAGTAGAATATGTACAGCGTTGAGAATAAAGCACCAACGTAGAATTCTGTATGATATGAAAATATTCTTCATAACTGAAGGAGAAATAAAGACTTTACTAGACAAAAATTAAGGGACTATTTTGCCAGTAGATCTGCCTTGTAAGAAATGTTAAAAAGAGGTGCTTCAGAGAAAAGGAAAGTGATATATGTAAGAAACTTGAACTAACATAAAGAAATGAAGAGTATTAGGAAAGGAATAAATGATAGTAAAATACTTAACTTTTTTTTATTCTTAATTGGTCTAACAGACTAAAGTTTGTTCAAAATAATGCTAGTAACAATGCGTTTGATGATTACAGCTTACATTTAAGTGAAATGAATGAAAGCAGTGACACAAGGGAAGGTAGAGAGAAATTAAGAATATGTATTTTTTAGTATAAGGTACTTGCACTACCATGTGAAGCAGTATGAGGTTATTTGAGAGTGCACTTGGATTTTTTGTAAAGATACATTGTAAATTCAATGGCAACCACTTTAAAAAGTAGAAAAAAAATATAGTTGATACAGTGAAAGAGTGCTTTTGGGGAAATGTATAGCATTGAAAGCATATATTATATATTAGAAAAGACAAAAGATCTTTCATTAAGAGACAATCACTAATTTCCATCTTAGGAGACTAGAAAAAGAAGAGTAAATTAAAATACCAAGTAAGAGAAGTCGAGAAATAATAAAAATTAGTGCAAAAGTTGATAAAAACAAAAAGTCAGCAGAGAAAAAAAAGCTACTTCTTTCTTTTTAATTTAAATTCAATTAGCCAACATACAGTACATCATTAGTTTCAGATGTAGAGTTCAGTTATTCATCAGTGCATATAATACCCAGTGCTTATCACATCTTGTGCTCTCGTTAATGTCTGTCACCTAGTTACCCCACCCTGCACCCACCTCCCCTCTAGGAACCCTCAGTTTGTTTCCTATAGGTAGGAGTCTCTCATGGTTTTCTCCCTCTCTGCTTTCTTCCCTTTCAGTTTTCCCTCCCTTCCCCTATAATCCTCTGCACTGTTTCTTATATTCCACATAAGTGAAACCATATGATAATTGTCTTTCTCTGATTGACTATTTCACTCAGCAAAGTACCCTCCAGTTCCATACACGTAGATGTAAATGGTAAGATTTCATCCTTTTTGATAGTTGAGCAATATTCCATTATTTCACATCTTCTTTAACACATCTTCTTTATCCATTCATCTGTCGATGGACATCTCAGCTCTTTCCACAGTTTGGCTATTGTGGACATCGCTGCTATAAACATTGGGGTGCAGTTGCCCTTTCAGATGACCACATTTGTATCTTTGTATCTTTGGGGTAAATACCTAGCAGTATCCTTACTCGGTCACAGGGTAGTTCTATTTTTAACTCCTTGAGGAAACTCCATACTGTTTTCCAGAGTGGCTGTATGGGCTTGCAGGGTTCCCCATTCTTCACATCCTCACCTACATTTGTTGTTCCCTGACTTGTTAATTTTAGCTGTTCTGACTGGTGTGAGGTGATATCTCAATGTGGTTTTCATTTGTATTTCCCTGATGCTAAGTGATGTTGATCATTTTTTCATGTGTCTGTTGGTCATTTGTATGTTTTCCTTGGAGAAATATCTGTTCATATCTTCTGCCCATTTCTTGACTGGATTATTTGTTTTTTGGTGTTGAATTTTATAAGTGCTTTATAAATCTTGGATGCTAGCCCTCTACCTGATATGTCATTTGCAAATATCTTTTCCCATTCCATAGGTTGCCTTTTAGTTTTGTTGACTATTTCTTTTGCTGTGCAAAAACTTTTTATCTTGATGAAGCCCAAAAGTTCATTTTTGCAAAAAGCTACTTCTTTGAAAATATTAATAAAATGACTAAGCTTTTCACCAGGATAACAAAAAGAAAGAGAGAGGGGAGAGGGAGGAAAGAGAGAGAGAGAGAGAGAGAGAGAGAACATAAATTATTAAAATTAAAAATTAAAAAGGAGACGTCATTATAGATCCCATGGTCATTAAAAGGATAATCAAGGAGGGGTGCCTGGGTGATGCAGCCTCTTAAGCATTTGGCTCCTGGTTTCATCTCAGGTCATGATCTCAGAGTCATGAGATCAGATTGAGCCCTGCATTGGGCTCTGCTCTTGGCGCAGTCTGCTTTAGACTCTCTCTTCTTGGGCTCCCCCCACCTGTCTTTCTCTCCCTCTCTCTCAAATAAATAAGTCTTTAAAAAAATAATCAAGGAATAGTATTAACAACCATATGCCCATCAGTATGATAACCTAGATGAAATGGACCAATTCCTTGAAACACACAATCTGCTAACACTCACACAAGAGGAAATAGATAATCTGAATGAGCCAAAATCTATTAAAGATTTGAATTAATAATTTAAAAACTTTCCTAAAAGACAGCACCAGGCCCAGTCGGGTTCATTGGTAAATTCTACCAAGCATTTACAGAAGAAATTATATCCATTTTCTGTAATCTCTTTCAAAAGATAGAAACAGAGGGAACACTTTTTAACTCATTCTATGAGGCCAGCATTGCCCTCATATTGAAACCATACAAAGATATATATAAGAAAACCAGAAACCAGTATCTTTATAGCTCTCAAGGACACAGTTGATGAAATTCTAAACTCCTAAACAAAATATTAGTAAGTTAAACCTAACAATGTATAAGAGGAATTCTAAACTACAACCAAGTGGAATTTGTCTCAGGTATGCAAGTCTCATTCATCACTTGAAAATCAAATAATGTAACTTATGGCATCAATAAGTTAAAGAAGAAAAATCACATGATCATATCAATAGATGAAAAAAAAATTTGACAGAATCTAACACCTGTTCATGATAAAAACTCTTAGTAAACTAGGAATAGAGGGGAACTTCCTCAACCTGTAAAGAAAATCTACGTACATACATGCATACATAAAGTTAATGTCATATGCACTGGCAAAAAATCTAGAAGCTTCTACTCTAAGATCAGGAAGAAGTCAAAGATGCCCCTTCTCTGTTGCTTTTCAATACTGTAATGCAAGTCTTAGCTAACATAATGGCAAATAATTAAAAAAAGGAAATAAAAGTTATACATAGTAAGAAGGAAGAAATAAAACTTTCTTGACTTGTAGATGACATGACTGTCTATGCAGAAAATCTGGAAGAATAGACAAAAAATGCTTGGAATTAATAATGCAATTATAGCAAGGTTGCAGAATGCGTAGTTAATATGTAGGAGTTAATCACTTCTGTATATACCAGCAGTTACCAAATGGAGTTTAAAACTAAAAACACAAATCATTAACATGAGTAACCTGAAAATGAAATACTTAAGTATACATCTAACAAAATATGTACGTGATCTACATGAGGAAAACTAAAACACACTGAGAAACAAAGTCAAAGAATTAAATAAATGGTGAGACATTCCATGTTCATGGATAGAAGACTCAATATTGTCAAGATCCCAGTTTTTTCTACCTAATCTATTGATGTAACACAAGCCCAATAAAAAATCCAGCAAATTATTTTGAAGATATTGACAGATTGATTCCAGGATGTATATGAAGAGATCACAAAACTAGTATACCCAACACAATTTGAAGGAGAAATACAGGGGGTCCTGGGTGTCTCAGTCAGTTAAGAGGCTGCCTTCAGCTCAGGTCATGATCTCGGGGTCCTGGGACTGAGTTCAGCATCAGGCTCCCTGCTCAGCTGGGAGTCTCCTTCTGCCCCTCCCCCTGCTTGTGCTCTCTCTCTCTCTCTCAAATAAATAAAACCTTTTAAAAAATCATTAATTCTATTAAAAAATGAAAGAGAAATACAAAGTTTAAAGAGTGACACAACTAATCCAGATTAACTATAAAGCCACAGTAATCATGACAGGATGATATTGGCAATAGAATAGACAAACAAATTATCAAATGGAATAGAGAGTCCAGAAAGAATTCCACATAATATAGTCAACTGATCTTTGACAAAAAGGCAAAGACAATGCAACAGAGAATAGATAGTATTTTTAAAAAATGATACTTGTATAGTGGACATTCACATTTAAAAAAAATTAAAAATGGAGCTAGACACAGACCTCACACTCTTCACAAAAATTAACTCAAAATTGATCAAAAGCCTAAAAGTAAAATAAAAATTTTGAAACTGCTGGAAAGTAACTTGAAAAAAATCTAGATGACCTTGGGTTTGGTAATGACTTCTTGAATACAAAAACAAAAGCACTAACCATGAAAGAAATAATTGATAACATTAAAACTAAAAACTTAAAATTAAAAACTTCTGCTCTGTAAAAGACATTTTCAAGAGCATGAGAAAACAAGTCAAAAACTGGGAGAAAATATATGCAAAAGATCTCTATTTGAAAGTATTCTGAGAACTCTTAAACTCAGCAATATTGGGTGCCTGAGTAGCACAGTTGGTTGGTCTTCCGACCCTTGGTTTCAGCTCAGGTCTGATCTCAGGGTCGTGAGATTGAGCCCCATGTTGGGCTCTGCTCTCAGCATGGAGTCTGCTTGTGTTTCTCTCTCCCTCTGTCTCTGGTCCTCCCCCCTGTGCTCTCTCTCTCTCTCGCTCTCTCTCTCTAATAAATGCATCTTTTTTTTTTTTTAACAAAAACTGAGCAATAGGAAAACACACAAACTTATTTTAAAAAGGTCTAAATACCTGAACAGGAAGCTCACAAAAAAAAAAAGGAAAAATATAGAAAGAGAGATGGCAAAAGAAATATGAACAGATGTTCCACAAGATGTATCATTAGAGAAATGCAAATTAAAATAATAAGATACCACTCACACCTATTAGAATGGCTCATATATGGACCACAGTCAACACCACATGATGGTGAGGGTGTGAAACAATAGCAACTCTCAACCATTGCATGAGGGAATGATTCAGCCATTTTGGAATTCAATTTGGCAGTTACTTACAAAATTCTCACTATTCTTACCACATGATTCTGCAGTTGTGCTCCTTGGTATTTGCCTAAGTGAGCTGGAAACTTAAGTCCACACAAAAACCTGCATACAGATATTCATGGAAGATTTATTCATAATTTCCAAAACATGGAAGAAACTAAGATGTGTTCCAATGGGTGAATATATTAATTAAACTGTGGTATACCCAGACCATGGATGATTATTAGGTGCTAAGAAGAAATGAGATATCAAGCCATCAGTAGACATGGAAAATCTTAAATGCATATTACTAAGTGAGAGAACTCAATCTGAAGAAAAAACTGCATAGTGTTTTACTCCAACCATATGAGATTTTGGAAAGGGCAAGACTACAGAGACAGTAAAAAGATTTGTATTTGCCAATGACTTGGGCGGAAGGAGGGATAAATGGGTGAAGCAGAGAGAAATTTGGGGGAAGTGAAACTATTCTGTATGATAGTATCAAGGTTGAAGCATGTCATTAAACATTTGTCAAAACCCACACAGTGTACAACATCAAAAATGAACCCTAATGTAAACTGTGGATTTTGGGTGCTAATGATGTATCACTATAATTTCACTGATTATAACAAATGTATGACTCTGGTGTTGATAGTGGGAAGACTGCTCTATGGGGGCAGGTGGTATATGAGAACTCTCTGTATTCTCCACTAAATATTGCTGTGAACCTAAAATTTATCTAACAAATAAATTCTATTTTTTAATGGCACTCATGCACATATCCTCATGGTTTACATTCCCAGAGTAAGAGTTTAATCCTGTGACTCTTATATTGTTCATTAATTTACTCAATAGCCCACTCCGTTTTTGTTCCTTTAGTAATTCAGTCAGCTCATGTTGCTATAAGAAAATACCATAAACTGGGTGGTTTATCAACAACAGAAAATTTATTTCTCATTGTTGTAAGGCTGACAGTGTGAAGATCATAGGCCAGCACTGTTGGGTTCTGGTGAAAATCCACTTTTGGGTTGCAGAGCGCTGACTTCTCACTGTGTCCTCACATGCAAGAGGAGAAAGGGAAATTATCAGAGTCCCTTTTATAAATCTCATTCATGTGGGTTCCACCCTCATGACCTCACCACCCGAACGTCCTACCTCCTAATAGCATCATGTTAGGGATTGGGATTTCAAAATATGAATTTTAGGGGCACACATTCAGTTCATAGTACTTAAATAACTATTATCTATCCTATTATTCCATAAATGTTATGGCATCTTTTTTTCTAGGAAATGTTATACTTTTTTGTGTGTGTTATAAAATTACTTGATTAAAGGTGGCCTTCGTCAATTCCCACACTTGAAATATGGTGAATGTAGTTTTTACTAACTTAAGAGTGGAGAAAGAACAAAATAATGAGCAGTATCCCCACATCTAGATCAAGACAGGTCTTTTAAAATGATTTGGTGGATAATATATCAAAATACAGTATAAGGGGACAAGAAGAATGCCATTCCATGAGATCAAAGTCAAACATCAAGAGTTCATCCTCTGTTTTCTCCTGCATAGAATCCCCATTGTAAATGTTGTATGCAAGTTAGGGCAATAAGAGGACACTGAACAAGAAAGGTCAGTTTTATTATTGTGCCTCATTTTTTAGGTTGGACATATAACATCATATTTTCTATTCTCATGGAACCAACTAACATCACTGCCCAAAGTAAAACATCTGTGAAATTATAAGACATGCAATACTATTTAGAAGGAAGGAATTTGAATACTAGTAACAAAGACTCAAAAGAAATTGAAAACAAAGTATTATACATTTTGATAGAGGCAGCCTGGTGAGAGAATAGTGAAAAAAATAAATAAAATAGGTTCCAGATTAGCCCCAGGGAAGAAACTATAAAAGCAGTAAAATATGCAGAAAAGACAAAATACAACATGATATTCCAGGACATAGGAGGGAGTAAAAAGAGAGAGAGGGGGAAAAATTTCCACCGATATAGTTTATGTATGGCCCAACTTTATCAGCAATTGTCCATTAGGTTGTTGCCATTTTTATTTTTATATATATTGTCATATTATTGTTTTACATATACTAAATACTTAAACAGGCTCATTAAAGAATTTATTATTTATTCATATTATTTTATCTCTTTTGTGTTTATATAGTTTATATAACTTACATTACATATTATTGATCATTACTTATATTTTATATTGTGTATGTTTCATATTTTTAAATATTTTCTATATTCAATAACCCAGAAACCCTTTTAAAAATATTTTTAATTAAAAAAATCATTGAAATAACGTGATCCTGATTGCCATGAAATACCATTTAAAGTGTTCAACCTGCTCTTTTTTTTTTTTTTGCAAATTTTCTAGTGCAAATGTTTTGCTTTGCTGTATTTGAAAATTAAAACAGCCAAAGCAACCTTGAAAAAGAAAATTAAAGCTGGAGGCATCACAATTCTGGACTTCAAACTGTATTACAAAGTTGTAGTGATCAAAACATATGGTACTGGCAGAAAAATGGACGCATCGATCAATGGAAGAGAATAGAAAACCCAGAAATGAACCCACAACTATACGGTCAACTAATCTTCAGCAAAGAATATCCAATAGGTAAAAGACAGTCCCTTCAACAAATGACGTTGGGAAAACTGGACAGCAACATGAAGAAGAATAAAACTGGACCACTTTCTTACACCATACAAAGAGAAAATAATAATAAATTCAAAATGGTTGAAAGACCTAAGTGTGAGACAGGGAACCATCAAAATCCCAGAGGAGAACACAGGCAGCCCTAACCACTTCTTACTAGACCAATTTCTGGAGGCAAAGGAAACAAAAACAAAAATGAACAATTGGGACTTCATCAAGATAAGAACTTCTATACACTGAAGGAAACAATCAACAAAACTAAAAGGCAACCTTCAGAATGGGAGAAGATATTTGCAAATGATATAGCTGATATAGGGTTAGTATTTAAAATACGTAAAGAACTTGTAAAACTCAACCACCAAAAAATGAATAATCCAATTAAAAATGGGCAGGAAAAACAATGGGCAGAAGACATGAATAGACATTTTTCCAAAGAAGACATACACATGGACAACAGACACATGAAGAGAGATGTCAACATCACTGATCATCAGGGAAATACAAATCAAAACTACAATGAGATATCACCTCACACCTGTCAGAACAGCTGAAATCAACAACATAAAAACAGCAGGTTTGGTGAGGATATGGAGAAAAAGGAACCCTCTTGCACCGTTCGTGGGAATGTAAACTGATAGAACCACTCTGGATAAGAGTATGGAGGTTCCTTAAAAAGTTAAAAATAGAACTACATTATGATCCAGCAATTGCACTACTAGGTATTTACCCAAAGGATACAAAAATACTGGTTCGAAGGGATACATGCACCCTGATGTTTACAGCAGCATCACCAACAATAGCCAAATTATGGAAACAGTCCAAGTGTCCATTGACTGATAAATGGATAAAGAAGACGTATATACACACGTACAGACATATGTGTGTGTGTGTGTGTGTGTGTGTGTTACTCAGCCATCAAAAAGAATGAAATCTTGCCATTTGCAGTGACATGAATGAAGCTAGAAAGTATTACGCTAAGTGAAATAATTCAGTCAGAGAAAGACAGCTACCACATGCTATCACTCATATGTGGAATTTAAGAATCAAAATAAACATGCAAAGGGGAAAAGAGAGAGAGAGAGAACTAGAGAGAGGCAAACCAGGAAACAGACTCCTAACTATAGAAAATAAACTGATGGCTACCAGAGGGGAGGTGGGTGGGGAGAAAGGGTTAAATAGGTGATGGGGATTAAGGAGGGAACTTGTGATGAGTCCTGGGTGTTGTATGAAAGTGTTGAATCACTATATTGCACACCTGAAAGTATTATTACACAGTATGTTAACTAACTGGAATTTAAATAAAAACGAAACTAAAAAATAATAAATACGTAAATAAACTAACAAATGAATAAATAAGTTAGAATTAAAACGATTATTTAAGGTTATTTGACTGAAACTTTTACATGCAAAATGAAAATGTTGGTATAATCATCCTTGAGAACGTTCTCAGTTTAAAAGTATTTTAGCTATGCTTGCTTTGTATTCTTTTCAACTGCTAAGAATATGGCATTTAATCCTACAAACTATCTCAAAATGTAAAATTTATTATCCTCATTTTAAAGATGAAGAAACTGAGACCTATCCAAGTTTGTGATAGTGGATGTTTTTACCAGTCTTCAAACTTCAGAAAATAAACATTGAACGCTTGCTATGTAGTATGCAATACTATGACAAGGAACACGGAAACTGAGGTCGTGTGAATATAAGTTCAAATCTTGTTTTTTTCCCCCCAAGATGTATCCTTAGTCAAATTTTTTTTGACTAAGCCTCAATTCTTTTGCTGTTATAAGCAGACATTTACAGAACAAACCTTTGTTTTTTACTACCTTCCTAAATAAGTAAGTCCAAAATTCAGAGTTTATTATTTGCTTAGGAATCTAGGAGGATTTATTAAATTGCAAAATAAATAACCAATTTTCTTTATTTTTTTATCATGTGAGTGGATTTTATTGGCTTCAAAGCAATATGGTTTGAAATACATGAGATTTTTTCACATTTAAATTATTTTTAAATTGCTAGAATATGGATTTTTTCCAGTTTATGCTCAGGTTAATAATGCCATATCCAATGTTTGTCATTTTAATGGCTTTTAATTGTCTTTTGATCAATATAAGCATGTGTTAAATGTGACTTTCTTACAGTTTGTCCACATGTAGCCATGGTAATTGGAACTTTCAAATACGCAGAGAATGCTGACTAGCAAAATCATTATTAACTATTTTCTATTTCTACTTTTACTCTTTGTTAAATGACACATGTAATATAAATCATAGATTTCTAGAAATAAGGAGTCTCAAAGAGACCACTAATTCTATTTATCTTCATTGTACAGGAAACAAGTAAAGATATTAAATTTAGGAGTTACATTTACTGATGAAGTTAAGAGAAAAATGTACAGTATGCATTTGTGGGTCTCTACCAACTTCCAACAATTCATTTATTACACATCCCATATTTCATCAACTTAATCACAAGTCTAACACAAAAGGTTTTGGTGAATTTAAGTTAACGTGTGGCCTTGGTATTTCTCTACTAAAAAAATAAAGTAAAAATAGCATAACATAAAAGATAAACCATGATTGTTTAATGTATAACTACAGTCATTATTTGATTATTAAAAACAATAATTGTTGACAATCCATTAAAAAATGTCTCAACAATTAATTTCTGATTTACCTCTTGATTGTTCCTTGATTACAGTATTTTCTCAAGAAAGAGGGAAGCAAACCATAACAGACTCTTAACGATAGAGAACAAACTGAGGTTTGCTGGAGGGGAGGTGGGCAGCAGAGGGGCTGAATGGGTAATGGGGATTAAGGAAAGCACTTGTTATCATGAGCACTGGGTATTACATGTCAGTGATGAATCACTAAATTCTATTTCTGAAATCAATATTACACTATATGTTAACTAACTAGAATTTAAATAAAAACTTGGAAAACAACAACAATAATATTTTCTCAAACTTAAAATATTCAATAAATTTTCTTACTATGTTTTTATAGACTATCAAAATAATTTCACATTTTTTAAAAGATTTAAAAAATTTATTAGAAAAAGGTGGGGAGGAACAGAGGGAGGGGGAGGAACAGAGGGAGAGGGACAAGCAGACCCCCTGCTGAGCACAGAGCCTGACTTGGGGCTCAATCTCAGGACCCTAAGATCATGATCTTAACTGAAACCAAGAGCTGGGCTCTTAATCGACTGAGCCAACCAGGCACCCCTAATTTCACAATTTTCAAAACATTATGCCACACTGCCTTCTCTGTTGCTCTGCTCTCTCCATATAGATATCTCTATCTATCTCTAATCTATATATATGAAGAAATATATAAACACACACACTTTTTGCTAAAATATTTTATTTAGTTGCAGACACTGACATATCACCATGTTTGTCCAAAAGCCAGGTTGTTCTTCTATATTCTTCTACATACACATGAGCATAATTATGATGCTGAGATAATATAATATTGCTTTCCCATGTGAAGTATATATATCTCCATTTTTCCCCAAAGATGATCTTCATAGTTGCTTCCTATCTTCAGAATTAAAGGAGCACATGCTCTTCTTAATTGCAAAGTCTATTGAATTCCTTTAACCCAGAACACTTCACCGAAGAGCCTCTTTTTTTCTTTTTTGTCTTTCATGACACTGGTATTTTTGGAAATTCTAGGCCAATTGTCTTATAGTTACCATATATTCTTAATCATTACTGGGGCTTGTCCTAAAAAATGGATGAAGGCTGTAGTTTGTTGGAACTGCAAACTCTTTATAATTTATTTGAAGTGGTTTTCCCTTATCATTATGTTATTCCCACTTTTTCAGTTGAAAGAACTTTAGAGTTCTAATTTAAAGAATGTTTAAAGGGGCACCTGGGTGGCTCAGTTGGTTAAGCATCCACCTTCGGCTCTGGTCATGATCCTGGGATCCTGGGATCCAGGGATCAGCCACATGTCAGGCTCCCTGCTCAGTGGGGAGTCCGCTTCTCCCTCTCCCTCTGCCCCTCCCTCCCAGATCATGCTCTCTTGCATGCACTCTCCCTCTTACATAAATAAATAAAAATCTTGAAAGAAAGAAAGAAAGAAAGAAAGAAAGAAAGAAAGAAAGAAAGAAAGAAAATTTTAAAAAACAGACACAACATTGTCAGAGTTTAAAGAAACTGTCTGAAACAGATTAAGATTATATACATTTTTCAAGCTCTTTGGCAACTTCTAAATTTGTAAGATGATAAGCACAGCTTGAGCCGCTGTAGTTATTGTTAACATGTTTTCTCTCCTCCTCTCCTTTAAGGCATATTCTTCTAGTTTAGTTCTACTTTGTGATTCAGATTAGACTGCAAATCACCTGAGGACCAGGATGCAATTTTTACATGGATATATTTTTCCTTAGATAGCAATCCCATCCCTGGCTATAGTATTTGTTGAAAGTACTTGGAGGTGGAGATTGAATAGAATTTTGCTATCACAACAAATAGGTTATCTGATAATCTCCAATAGGTTACCTAGTGATTAGTTTACTAGGGCTGCCATAAAAAGTGCCACAGACGGGGCAGCTTAAACAACAGAAATATTTTTTTAGGCTACTGGAAGCTGGAAGTCTAGGATGAACATGTTGGCAGGGTTGGTTTCTCATAGGTCTTCTCTCTTTAACTTGTAGATGGTCATTTTCTCTTTGTGTTTTCAGAAGGCATCGCCTTTGTGTGTCTGTCTTACTCTCTTCTTATAAGGACACCAGTCATATTGGATTAGGACCACACTAATGATATGTTTAACTTAATTACCTTCTTAAAGTTCCTATCTCTAAATATAGAGATATATTTATATATGTAAATATATGTAAATATGTATTATATATAATATTAAATATTATCTATATAAATATACAAATTATTATCTATATAAATATACAAATAATATATATAATATATATATATATATATATATATATATATATATTCACTGGGGTTTAGGATTTCAACACATAAATTGAGGAGAGGACACAATCAGCCCACAATACCTGGTTACCTAACAACGGGACAGGTAGCCATGAGTAGAAATTCAGTGAGGCAGGAATTGGGGGACAAACTAACCATCACTGCTGGACAAAGTCTAGTGGGTATCAGGAAATAGCATTTAAAGAATTAATACAAGCAAGTGGTTGGCAATAAGAGGAAAAAGGTTAAAAAGTCTGTTTAGATCAGTGGATCTAATGCCCAGGTCACACCAGGGAAATCCGTTAAGTTATAACAGGATCCCAGGAAAAAGCAAGATTTCATAGACAGAACTAGAATTCTTCAGGCTCACGTGGAAATAACAATATAGTTCCCTAATCTTAGATGAAAGAAGCAAATTTATTCCACTTAATAGAAACAGGATATAAAATGGAAACTTGATATCAGGTACCAAGACATGACTTATTCATTCATTCACTCATTCATTCAAGAAAAGTTATCACAAATGTCTACAAAGTACCTATCATTATTATAAATACACATCAGGCATATATTTATTATTATCATTATTATTTATAGCATTGATAGAAGTATTCTCATTTAAGAGTTGAGGAATGTGAGCCTCAGAGAGGTTATCCACTGGCCAGATGTGGCAAATGTAGGGCTTGAACTCAAGTCTATTTGATCTCAAAGTCCATAATACACTGAAATTATTTTAAACACTATAACAGCTTTGGAAGTGATTTTTTTCTCATTAACGTCCACCAGTTTTTTTGCCTATACGTATGTAGGTGAAAGTGAGGACCTTAAAGCAAGTTTTGCCAAAATAATATAAGCTTCACTATTAGATGGAATCCAGCATTTATTTTTAGTTTTAAATATGAGTAAATATCACTTCACAACTGTTAAAATGCTACTATTAAAAAGACAAGAGATAGAGCTGGTACAGACATGGAGAAAAGAGAACACTTGTACATTGTTGGTGGGAATGTAAAATGGCATAGCCATCATGGAAAACAATATGAAGTTTGCTAAAATTTTTTAAAAAATAAATTACCATATAATTCAGCAATCCCAATCCAGGGTATATATCCAAAGGAAACAAAATCATTATCTCAAAGACATATTTGTACACCCTTACTCATTGCACCATTGTCCACAATTGCCAAGGTATGAAAATAATCTAAGTCCATCAATGAATAAATGAATTAAAATTAATGAATTAAATAAACTGAAAAGTTTTATAAATGGCATAATATATATTACATAAATATCATTACATATTATATAATTAATTTAATTATATTATATATTATATGACATATAATTTTAAGGTAATTTAATTATTAATTTTATCACTAAACTATATTAAATAAAGTATTTAATTATATTTGTATAAAATATTATAAAATATAATTACACTTAATTATATAATTATATTAGCTATTAACTATATTATCTATTGATTAATATTAATCACTGTGATATTATATGATACATATGTTATTTTATTGTATATATAATATTATTTAGTATTAAAAAAGAAGAAAATCTTGCCATTGTGACAGCTAAGTGAAATAAGTCAGACAGATACCGTATTGTATCACTTATATGTAGAATAAAAAAAAATTATTTAACTCATAGAAACAGAGAAGAGTTGTTGCCAGGGGCTTCGGAGTGGGAGAAATAGGGAGAGGATGGGCACAAACTTTCAGCTATAAGATGAATAAGGTCTAAGGATCTAATTAAAATATAGTGACCATAGTTGACAACACTGTATTGTATAATTGAAATTTGCTAAGGCAGTAGAACTTAAATGTCCCCCCCCCCAAGAAAGGTAAATATCTGGTGATAGATGTGTTAATTAACTCAATGAAAGAAATCTTCTGACAATGTATATGTATAGCAAAGAATCACACTATATGCTTTAAATATTTTACAATTTGATTTGTCAGTTAAAACTCAATAAAAGTAAACAGATAAAAGTAAAGAGAAAAATGAATTTGATAAATTAAAGCTTCCTTATTTTGTAACTATTCTGAGGTAGGTAGGTTCTGGGCCAGAACACTGGAAAGGGGAAAATAAGAAATTAAAGTATACCGGGACAGTCCTCTTTAAATCTTACCTGTTAAAAATCTGATTCAATCCTACGGACAAATGAGAAAAATATATGGGAAGGGTTGGGATCAGTAGCTCTGCTTATAGGGCAAAAAGGGAGAAGGAAGGGACAAAATGAACTAATTATTAAGAACCAACTTTTACATGTGGTCATTTAATTTCCTTATTAACTCTATTTTGTTTGACAAATAAAAACAGTAAGGCTGGGAGTGATTAGAAATCTACAAATGACCCATTTTAGAATTGTGATTTTTTTTATAATAATAATTTTTTATTATATTATGTTAGTCACCATACAGTACATCCCTGGTTTTTGATGTAAAGTTCCATGATTCATTAGTTGTGTATAACACCCAGTGCACCGTGCAATACGTGCCCTCCTTACTATCCATCACCAGCCTATCCCATTCCCCCACCCCCCTCCCCTCTGAAGCCCTCAGTTTGTTTCCCAGAGTCCATTGTGATTTTTAATCCAAGCCCACAGGTTTATTTTGTTCATGCTCTTTTCAAATTACATGTTGAGGGATTAAGTAAAAACTAATGAGATCCTTCCCACGCTATCCTTTGTACACTCTGTTGACAAATCTGATCTTCTCAGAGAGATTGGGATGCAATGATTTATTGATGTTTCCACCTTCGTCAGGATTTTATTTTCCCCTTTTCATTCAGTGATAATCCCAGTGTTCAGAAATTCCTTTCTTCAGTGAGATACATCCTTTAAAATTTCTAAAGTTATTTTGGTGAAAAGAATAACATTAACAAAAATATTGATGATAACTACATTCTAGTCCCTCTTTTAAGCACTTTTTTGTTAACTAATCTAATCGCTCTGTGGTATAGGCTATACGTTACTTTTATCTCTATTTTATGGATTAGAAATAATAAGATTAGAAGTATTAAATAACTTCCCTATGACCACTTCCCTCCATATTCCAAAGTAATGGACCCAATGTATTTTACTGTGCTCGCTTAAAAAGTTTTTTTTTTTTCTGGGAATTAAGAAAATATATATAAAAAAAGGACCTTACAGGGATCATTTATTATAAGTGGGTTTTTTGTTTTTGTTGTTATTGTTGTTGTTGTTGTTGTTGTTTTTTTTTTTTTTTTTTTTTTTTTGTAAAAAGATTCCTTTACTGGAATCCCCAAGCGAAGGGAATTTCTAGTTTCTCAGGAAATATGTCAGGTGCCTGCTTGAATGAACATAAGGGTAGAGTGTATAGCACATGAGCCATCTATTGAAATAATCTAATCAAATAACAATAATAGTTCAGAGAGGAAAGGATTCTTTTTATTGGAACAATACTTAAAACTATCGAAGAATTGAGTTTTTCTGCTGAGTCTTATATCGCAGAAAAAAATCTAAAATTATTTTAAGCATTATTCCACAATATTGCTGATGCTCCCATTTTGTCTGGAATATAGCCGTTCCCATGTTATATCTAAACATCTATTTGAAGACTGGGAACAAAAAATGTAATGTTTATGGAAACCAAAAATAATGCATTATTGTACTATGTTTTCATTTAGTTCAAAATTAAAATTTGATGTGAATACTTTTTTTTCTGTTGAGAAATAGACTCCAACTATTTTTGGCTATTGAAATTATATATCCTTCTTAAGACATCTTTTTCAGAGAAAGGAAGCAGCTTTCGGATCACTAAATAATCAAGTCGGAATTAACTGTATACATTCAACTTCAGTTAATGGGCTGTCTGGGTGGCTCAGTCAGTTAAGCATCTGCCTTCAGTTCAGGTCATGATCTCAGGTTCCTGGGATCCAGCCTCGAGTCAGGCTCCTTTCCCCTCTCCCGCTCGTTCTCTCTTCTTTTCTCACTCAGTCTCTCAAAAAAACAAATACAATCTTAAAAAAAGAATATTTATTGAAAGTTATTAGGTACTAGGTCACAACAGTGAATAAAATAGATGAAGAACATCATAGTGAGAATTTCCGTTCCTGCGGGATGCAACCAGCATTAAGTAATGGAGTAAAGAAGTAGATTTCATTTTGATTCAAGGTGATACACAAGATGTAAACTAATAAGAGTGGGAACAATTTATTTTTTAAACAATGTGACAGAATAGGCCTTATTGAAAAGGTGACATTGGAGCAAAGAGGTAAAAGAGGTGATTTGGGATTGGTATGAGCGCCATAGGAAAGAGTCAAGAGAAATAACCAGGACACAGAACCTAAAGGAGGAGAGCGCTTAGACTTTAGGGATTATCTTATGGAAATATTCATTGGTTTATAGATTAAAAGTTCGAAATTTTAACAGACTTAAAAGTTTTAAGAAGGAAGATGCAACCAAATTTTCATTTTAAAAACGGTTTTCTAATAGCTTGCTGATGACTGGGTGTAAGGCAAATTTAGAAGCAGAGAGATACAACGAGATGCTATCCTCTAGGCAAAAAAAATCGATCAGGCTAAACTGCCACAGGAGCAGTGAGCATCTAAGAAAAAACAGACTGGAGACAATTTAGCCTCCGCCTTTAAAAAGCTTATACATAATTGAGCTGTTGTAAGCCATTAGATACTCTGTTGAGGTATCACAAATTTCCGGATCAACTCTACCCCAAAGCAGCTATGTGTTCTCACATGATGCTATCTGTATTTTCTACAAATCTGTTAAATTTTTACCCAAGTACATTGGTTAAACTATCAATGATTATTGAATCAAAATGTTTTCACTTTTCCATGCTACATTTCCTATTTTTAACATTTTCTGGTGTATTTTTAACCAATGGATGTTTACTTATTTATTTTTTAAAGATTTTATTTGTTTATTTGAGAGAGAGAATGAGCAGGAGGGGAGGGGCAGAAGGACAGGGAGAAGCAGACTCCCTGCTGAGCAGGGAGCCCCGATACGGGGCTCAATGCCGCTGCATCCAAGGACTTCGCATGACCTGAGCTGAAGGCAGATGCTTAACTGACTGAGCCACCCAGACACCCCTATTTTTAACCAACAGATATTTAAATAGTGTCACACACATGCAAATTAAAAACTCATTTCATGCAAAACGGTTTGGGAAACTGAACTGGAGAACATTGGTTTATTTATCAATATTCTCTCACAGGGAAGAAATTTAACTATGTCAACTTGTCCACACATTTCTCTCTTGTTCATGAAAACGTCATCAGTGATTTTGTTAGATTTCTTTTCAAACACAGGTATACCGATAGCAGATAAGGAACTAGTGTTTTATTTTAATGGAGGAAAAAAATTTCTCAAAGACTAACTTTTATTGAGGTGTAGTTTATTTGCCCATTATAAAATGGTCTAAAACCCTAAAGGACCTGCTTACCCATTACTATTCACAGGCACCCCTTGATTGGAATACTGATGAAATAAATATGTAAATTCAGAGGAAAATACACAGAAAGTACTAGAGCTTTGTACTTACCTCCAGCTCTGACTCACACTGGACTCAAATGTAAAAGAAAATTAGTTTAATGTTATAAGCAACTAAGATTTTGTAGTGATTTCTTATATTTAGGATGACTAACACATTCACTATCTCCTGATATATCTATAAATCTATCTTTCTAATTTTATTAAAAATATATTGTCCAATAACATAAACATTTGGTCTATGTATAATTGTTCTCTGTTCAATTTTTATAAATTAAAAAGTGGGAATAATTACAGTATTTTCCAATATTTTAAGTCATGGAGCAAGATTTAATTGAATATCATGAGATAATTAGTTAATAAGAAATGATATTTAAGTAGAACTGTATAGATTTTTTTCTTTTACTGAATGGAGGAAAACATACTATGAGCAAGAAAATACTTATCTGTTTCAAGTGATAAAAATGCATCTCAGAATAATATAGAGCGCATCTCAGAATAATATAGAGTAGACACACAATAATGTAGAGATTGACTCACATCTATTGGAAAGCTGGTGGTTAGACTGTGAAGATTGTAACCAGGAACAAATATCCGTTAAGGTTTTCCTTCAAAGCATCTTGTCTTTATAACAGTCAGTAAGCATTAGGCTTAATGCCTTACAGTATGGCTAGTGGGTAGAAAATAACACCTTACTTAACCTTAATTTGAAAATACTGAAGTATTTGAAAATACTCCAATAATACTGACTGATCTACTGATCAGTGATCAACTCTTAAATCAAACAGTATGGCCAGACATTTGATGCATTGCATGCAACTGGTCCACCTTGGCTTGTGTATTCTCCTTTTGCCAAGGAATGGAAGTGATTGGGTCAGTTTTCTGTTTAGCAGCCACCATTACACCAACCCTTTGATGTTGTGGGTTCATGGGTAGGTGGTTTGGCCAAGGCAGGTGAGGGGGTAGGTAAAGAAGTTCTCCAGTGCATAACAGTATTTGTCATACAGAAGACTGTCAATACCCCTTGAGCATTTATTTTTTTTTTACAATATTCAGCATTCTGAAAAAACACATACAATTGAGATCAATTCTTTTAAATACATGGAAATGAAGGGTTCTTTGAAAAATAATATTCGTTTTGCTTGTTTGCATGTTGATAATGCAAGACCTCTTCAGAAAACTAAGCAAAGAAACTTTGTCCATAATTTTGTGATTAAAATATACATTATAACCTTGGAACTACAGAATGACACAGTAAATTAATATGAAGTTCTCTTAATACTTCCAGGTTATATATCCATACTCTCTTGGAAGATGCAACTGCTCTGAAGTCAATTTTAAAACATTGTTAAAATCAATCTGATTCATCAATCCAAGATCAGAAGGTCCATGTAAGATTGTGAATGTTTTTTCAAAGGATCAATTTAGTGCAACTGCTGTTACAAGTAGTCTGTCAATGGGCAACTCGCTGCCAATTGCAGCTAACCCTCCTTTCTTTCTTTTTTCTGACTATGGCTAAACATAAATATTTGGCATTTAAAAATTGAGTCAATTATTCCAAACATCCACCTCAAAGCAAGATAGTGTTACAGAATATGTGGAGTTACCTGAAAATAATATATAATCAAACATTAAAACCCTATTAAAATAGCATTGATGGTTGAAGGCAAATGCTTTTATAAAATAGATAATTGAATGTGATAAGAAGTTCTTGCAGACCACCATATTTGATTCCCACCCCTAAGGCCCCAGTGGGGTTTAGTTTTAGTCAGATAGCTTGCTGCAATCTTGAACATGCAAGCACTGATGAAAGGTTTGATTCTCTGTCCATATTTTACACTCATTTTTCTCTTGTGCTACACCCCCTTAATTTTTTAAAAAAATGTGACAATCAAGTAAATGAATGCCTAAAGACCAACAAAATCTGGCATTTAAAAAAGTCAGTATAAGGGCGCCTGGGTGGCTCAGTTGTTAAGTGTCTGCCTTCAGCTCAGGGCGTGATCCCAGCGTTCTGGGATCGAGCCCCACATCGGGCTCCTCTGCTGGAAGCCTGCTTCTTCCTCTCCCACTCCCCCTGCTTGTATTCTCTCTTTCGCTGGCTGTCTCTATCTCTGTCAAATAAATAAATAAAATCTTTAAAGAAAAAGCATAGACACATTTTGAACTGTAAAATAATCATAATAGTCCACATTTGTATAGAATTTGCAGTTCAAAAAGTTCTCTGACACATTTTATGTGATTTGATTCTCAAGTGAAGGCTAAGAAATGAATAAAGAATCTCCCAATCATCTCAGTTTTAAAGATGAAAGTTTGAGGCACATCTCAGTGACTTCTTAAGCCCTAGTCTATATAATATGTACACATAATTTGTTTGAGTATATTTTCTTCCAAATCCCTCTTTCCTTCATATTACCACACTGTCTTAAATCTAATGCTTTTTGTTCTTATGCCCCAACTTAAACTATTTTTATGCACCCTTAAAATGTGAAATGGGACCCTTATTAAAAATCAATTTAATAATAATAATTTTTGCTATTTATTAAGTTTTTGGAAGGCACCTTAAGTACTTTTTTTACAGTATCTCATTTAATGTGTACAACATTCCTTTGAGGTCTCCATTTTTAGTGAGAAAACTGAGTTTTGGAGAAATCAAGAATATTACCAAAATTCACATAGATAGCAAATTGTAGAGTCTAAACTCAAACAGAGTTTTTTATATGTCCAAAGTCAGATCTATCAACCACTGCAATAAACTGGTCATATCATTTAACTTCAGAAAAATAAAAATTATAACATTTCCTGAAAAAAATATTATTTACAAATCAGATGCTATTTGCAAATGGAACAGGACCACCTATCTCACATTTGATAATTATTCATTATTTTTTTTTCCTTTAGGAGAATTTACAGAATAGGAAGAGTTTTCTACCTAATACATATTTTAAAACACTTATAAAAAGTGGGAGTAACCTAAATAGAGAGTTAACCTAATTTTAAATATAAATGAACTTACTCTTGAAGCTCAACTCTGCATTCTGGAAAAAGTAGCTTTGCTTGTAGTCATTGAACCATTAATCTAGAAAAAATCTTAAAAAAAAAATCTGAGATGTTTGTGATATGGTAACTCAAAAACGGGCTGATATTGGAAGCCAAACATTTTGATACAGCAAATGGAACTTAGCCCTAAACTTCAGGACACATATAGGGAATCGGAGCCACTTAACACTCTTAGAAACTGAAACCTGCTTCCTAAAATCCATTTTTTCATTTTTTTCTAGAACCATCATGAAAATGATCTATTCCAGTCAGATTCCTCATGGCCTCTAACCTGGACTGGAAACAACTGAATCTCATGATCCTTGAAAGTATACTTGGACTATTATCTGTCATAACTCTCTCCCATTGATAGCTGTATATTCTCATTTCATTGAATTTTTTTCCTCCTAGTCATGTATCCATTAAAATGGGACCCAGATCACTCTACAACTTTGTTTCATCTCTCTGGAATTTCCAAGAATGCCTCCTGCACATACAAATGTGTACACATCACCTTTTAATCGATATTTCTCTGACATATTTCTTTTTCTGCTTTCCTTTTTCTACTAAAAAAATGAGTTCTTATTGAATGACCCTTCTTTGCCCCCCCCATACTACACAATCAACTTATACAGTCCTAAATTATTTTTTATTGCTATATAATATTCATGATACAATATGTGCCATGATATGGTCAACTCTTTCCATATTAATAAGCATTTGCTTTGTTTCTAATATTTTTGCTAATCCTTTATTCTTTTTTTTTCAAAGATTTTATTTATTTGAGAGAGAGAGAGTGAGAGAAAGGACGAGAGCAGGGTGAGGAACAGAGGGAGAAGCAGCCCCCCAGCTGAGCAGGGAGCCCGATGCAGGGCTCGATCCTGGAACTCCTGGATCATGACCCGAGCTGAAGGCAGCCACTTAACTGACTGAGCCATCCAAGTGCCCCTAATTTTTTTGCTAATCTTTTATTTATTTATTTATTTATTTATTTATTTATTTATTTTTGCTAATCTTAAAAAGCCAATGATTTATGTATATGTGTATATGTATGAATCTCTCTCTCTTTCCCTCTTTTTATATACATATCTTCATATTTATCTATATGGAGACAAACATATGTACATATATGTGTACGTTGAAATCATGGGTGCCATATTTTAAAACTTTTGTGGATTGCTCTATTGTTATATTTCTATAGTGTAAAAGGTCTAATTGCAAAAAAGTCACATAATTCCACTAACAATTTTCCCCATATTCCTTTTCTCCACATCTCTGTCAGCCAAAAGTGTGTGTGGGCTGTTTATAACAGTCTACGCTCATACTTTGTTTTTTTCAGGGCAAGTTCTTAAATAAATTATTGAGCATTTGTTTGAAGCTTTGCCATATCTGAGCTATGAAAGTAACATGCACAGAAAGAAGCCTTATAATAACAGAGAATTTTGGTTACAAATAACTTCCTTCTGCATTATCTGTTTGATTTTTTTAACCAGAAACCTGAGACCATAAGGAAAACAACACAATTATGTCCACTTTACTGCAGAGGACACTGAGCAATGGAGAAATAGTCTCTTGGATAACATCAGAGGAATTGGGACAAGGAACGAAATCTATTTTGGTACCCTACAGTTACAAATTCTAGAAACACCAAGGGAAGAGCTTTATTAGGTGCAGAAAATAAAATATGTCTCATGTAAAATTTACATCTTATTCACAATGGATTAGGTGTTGTATTTTTCCATTTATAAATTATATGTTTAGAAATTTATCTTTCTAATTACTCACGGAATATTAAATTTAACAGGGACATAAATAGTTTACCCCTTGAATTCTACACATGACAGTATAGAGGCAGGAGAAATTTTATTTTCTCTATGTTTTAAGCAGTCAATAGCCCACTAGCATTAGAAGATTGGATTCCAGACTCCTAGCACAGTGTTTTTAATCCCATCCCCCACTTGCATTTTGTTCTTTAGAAAGGAAGTTCTTTCCGCTCAGACAAGACTAAATGATTAACCCCATCAGACAGAGAGTTGCTTTGATGTCTAAAGCATGGTGATGGATTTTGATTGGTAACCTAAGGCAGAATGGACCACAATTCTATTACTAATCTAATGAACTATCCATTACTACACTAGACAACTTTTATCATCTTTTAATGCAAATGAGTCACTGTTCAATACTTCTGCTAAGTGTGTCTCATAGCATTACCCAGTTGACTGGACCATTACATAAAAATGAATATTTCATTTTGACAGTCCAAACAAAATATAAATATTTCCTTGGATGTTTGCTGCCTCTCCAAATGAAAAATGCCATTATTCCATAAGCTATAGTTTTGATTTTCAATTTCTCTCTTTAAGGCAAATTTATTAAAAAAAAAAAAGACTTATCTAGTTCTACACCATTTCTCTAAAAGGCATAGTTAAAATTACCAAACTTTTTAACTACTTAACACTTTCGAATACTTTCAAATTGGAGGTATTTCTTACCTCAAGAATTCACTTATCTGAAAGTACAGCCACAAGTAGCTATTCTAACTTCCTATCCAGCTGGTGTACAGACATGTGCCCTTTGTTCTGCCTGTCAGATACTCACATGGGAAGAATCAGTCTCTCCAAACTCTTCCTGGCAAGGGGACAGGAAGAGTCTATTTTTTGCTAGAGCAGTGGCCAAGGTCCTGGTGGTCACATCTGTGGTATATGGTTTTAGGTGTCTGAATGTAGCAATAGCATCTCACTGAGCCCACAGGAGCCATCTCATGGTATGATTTGGCCATTATTCCTGGCTGTAGGAGCCCCAAGCCTATCTCTCTGTCTTTGGGAGTTTCTGAGAGCTATCTAACATTCTTTACTATATTTGCTTTCGCAACAAACCAGCTGTAGGGGATTTCTACTTTTTTGCAGCTAAGACCCTCAACTGATACAAAAACTAACCAATCAATGAGCTGTGGCCCTCAAACTTGTCATCACTTATCTAGAGCTTCAAGTGAGCTGTGAAAATAGTTTCAGTAATCTCATAAACAACAATATTTTTTGGTCAGGTTCTGTGTTTAATGTGAAAACAACAATGAAATTTTAAAAGGCCCTAGCTTTCAAGTTGTTAACAGTCTAGAAAAGTAGACAAATACATATTTAATTATCATACAGCATGATAAGCCCTATGATAATGCAAATATTGGTGTATTCTGGAAGCATAGAAAACCCCAGATGGTGCCTGTGTGGCTCAGTCAGTTAAGTGTCAGACTCTTGGTTTCAGCTCAGGTCATGATCTCAGGGTTGTGAGATTGAACCTCACATCAGGCTTAGTGCAAAGTCTGCTTGGGATTCTTTCCCTCTTTAGCTCTCTCCCCCTCGGCCCCTCCCTCCACTCTCTCCCTCTCTCTCTCTCTCTCAAAGAAATAAATAAAATCATTCAAAGAAAGAAAGAAAGAAAGAAAGAAAGAAAGAAAGAAAGAAAGAAAGGTGCTTGGGTGGCTCAGTCGTTAGGCGTCTGCCTTCGGCTCGGGGCGTGATCCTGGAGTTCTGGGACCGAGCCCCACATCAGGCTCCTCCGCTGGGAGCCTGCTTCTTCCTCTCCCACTCCCCCTGCTTGTGTTCCCTCTCTCACTGGCTGTCTCTCTCTCTGTCAAATAACTAAATAAAATCTTAAAAAAAAAAAGAAAAAGAAAAAGAAAAGAAAAAGAAAACCCCAAAAATTCTGAAAGGATTTTGGAGAAATGAATAGTATTTCTCCAGGTGCAGAATACACAGAAAACATATAAAATTTGAAGAGAGAAGAGCATGAGGATACTCACCTAGTTTGAAAGTGAATGATGTATTGATAGTTCAATGTATAGTCATATAATGTAGAAGTCATAAGATATAATTAAGTATCAGGAACAGACAGGAGAATAGTGAAAGGTAGTTTAAGACCAGATGATAAAGGGCCATAAAAATATGTTAAGCATTTTAAATATATACTGTAGTGAGTGGAATAATGGTCCCTCAAAGATGTCTACACCCAAATCCCTAGAACCTATGAATAAGTTATCTTATATGGTAAAAAGAACTTTGCAGATGTGATTAAATTAAGGATCTTGAGATAGAGATTATCCTTTATTAACTAGGATAAACAATATTAATATAGTACCCTATCTTCTTAACATATTAACTGTAATCACAAGGGGCCTTTTAAGAGAGGAACGGGAAAATCAGACAGTAATAGGAAATGTAAGGATAGAAGCAAAAGGTCAGAGTGATGCTAGGAAGGGGCTACAAACCAAGGAATGTGAGAAGTCTCTAGAATCTGAAAAAAACAAGGAAATGGATTTTTCCTTGAAGTCTCTGAAAGGAACACAGCACTATCACCCTCCTCAATTTTAGAATTTCTGCCTTCCAAAACTAGAAGAATAAAGCTATGATGTTTTAAGTTGCTTAATTTGTGAATATTTGTTGCAGCAGCTATAGGAAATTAATGTACATACCTTAGAAGGAAAAGGAACTTTACTGACATTTGTAATTCAAGTGAGAAATATGCCAGATCCTCATTTTATTAAGCAGAGTTGAGTGAAGTATACAGGCTTAATTAGAGGGAAGTTTACAGTTAGGAAAGATAAGTGGCCTTTGCAATAATTAGTTTAAATTCTCTGTCAATAAGAAAAGAAAGGAAAGGACAATAGTGAAAGACTTTGTAGTGATAGAATTTGTTAACAAGAGATATAGCATGCTAATAAGAGAGAGAACTCTAAGATATTAAATACGATATGTCAAATATAATGAACATTTACAACATAGCATCTGGCTAATAACTTTGCATTCATTGCCTTATTTGATTCTTATATCAGCTCTGTGAGTTGGATATTATTATCACCATCCCCGCCTTACAAACGAAAATTGTAAATGAGCTAGGCAGAGTAACTTGCCACAAGTCATAGAGTAATGGAGCTGCCCTGTTAATAGGTCATTGCTGATAGGAATGAACAAATCATGGCTGAAACAATAGTGCTGCTAAGTATACATAAGCATACTCTTGTTTACTTCAGGGAAGAAATGGAATACGCAAATACTCTAAGGATATGGGTTTGCATAATGCCTCCCTTGCTGATACAAGTAGTTAGGAATATATAACGTTGGGGAAAATATCAGTCTCCAGGAACAGAGTCCCAAAGGACCATCAAGCAATTCTGAAGACAGTATGTATCCCTTCTGTCTGGAGGAGTTGTATAGTGAGTATCTATGAGTGACATACCTAAAGGTTTCCTTAGGTTCCATCATGTTACCTCCTTGCTAACCCATACTTAAAAGTCATATTCGATTGTGAATCCCGCCTGACAAGGGGCCATATATAAAGCCATATATAATTTTGCATTAAACATATATATTTTTTTCTGAGATGACATGTATAAGAGAACAATCAAGAGACAAGAAAATCTGTGAGGTTCATCCTCTGAGAATTCAAGATGTGTCAAGATTAAAAATTTAATAAAATAGCAAATACATTTTGGGATCCCAACTTTCAGAAAAACACACAGCATAGAACTAACCATTCCCAGTGAGGCTCTTGGTTTTCTTTAGAAACTATTTGGTGGATAAAAGTTGGTTAAAAATACATTGTTCATTTTGTTTAATTTGATTTGACAGAAATTTGTCTAGCAATTTCCTATAGTTTTGTTCTCAGAGCTGGAAAAAGAAACTAGAATAAAAACAACAACAAAAATTTTGAGAACATTTCGAAAATGGTGCAGATTATTTTAGTAGATTTTATGTTTAAAATGAAAATAAAAGACTAGATTTTTTATTTTTAATATATGACTTTAAGACATCATGGGAAGAACATCCTATCAATTTGTGACCTTAAGTGGAATACTTATGAATAAGCGTATAGAATATCTAACCTAGAAATTTTATTTCTTGCCAACCAATCAATTCTAAAATCATAAATTGTGGTCAATGAACTTGAGTGATTGTTTCATGTTTTCATGGAAGATTTGTGTGACAAAATCGGGGCATATTCTTTGATCAATGCATTGGCATGGGTTTGAAATGGCACAAAATGTTGAAAGAAGATATCACTCTTATGGATCACCCAATAAAATCTCTCAGATAAAATAATGGGAGAATTTTCACTATATATGTGAAAGAGTAATTTTGGGCAAAATAGTATTCTGACCAAAATGATCTGAACATTGTGATAGATTAAACTTGGCTGCAAATTCTTATATTGAGGTGTTGCATTTCACCCTTTGAAAGTGATACTTCTCAGGCCAAGAAAACACAGTGGAAATGATGCCATTCCAGATCCAGGCCCTTGGCAGTTTCTATCTTGCTTTCTTGGAGCTCCAAGCCACCATATATGGAGTCTGAATTCCCTGCTGCAAAGACCATGAAGAAAGGATATGAAACTACATGGTGGAAGAGGGAGTCCATTTGTGTCCTATCTTACAGCTGTTCCCACCTGGCATCAGTCTTACTCAGTGAAGCCATCTTGAACCCTCCAGGCCAGACCAGCTACCAGCTAAATGCTACTGTCTGACCCCAGGGTAAGCCACCTGGAACACAAGAAATAGCAACTGATCCCGACTGATATTTCTGACTTACAAAACTATAAAGCATAATAAAATGATAGTTGTTTTGTGCCAATTAGTTTGGGGTACTTTTGTGCAATTTGCTTGACTCAGCTATAAAAAGGGCTTAAGGATCTTCTGGATTTGTTACCAGGATTAATTGAATTAGTGAAAAGAAAAGGCTGAGATTGTCATCTATCGATTGTTATTGTAGTCACTGGCACATAGCAATAATGACTGATTTTTTTTTTTTTTTTGAGCTACTAAGCACTGTGTGGAGACTCAGTAGATGATTATTCCTCACACAGAACAATTCTGCTGCTAAACCTCCGTGGTTGAGTAAGCACCTTAATTTCTCTCCAATTGTAGGGGTAGGTTTACACTGATTCATCTGAGCTCAATCATCTTGTCTTGCTTTGTTAAGGAGCAACCTTTTTCAAAGCAGTTAATCACAGTTAGAGGAAAGCTAACCATCAACTTTCATGAATGAATGTATGACTTTGCCTGTATAAACAAAAATACTTTACATTTCTAAGACCTATAATGTATAAATGCTTCCTAAGCATGTCATGCATTTTGAGCCTAATACATATGTGTTGGGAAATATATAGTGAAAAATTGTTATTCCCATTTTGCAGATAAAAATCCTAAAACTCAGGGATGGGAGAGATACGCGAAGATCAATATTAAATATATGCCTGAGATGAACAATTTGCAGACCTCTTTCTGGACATTTTGTAGTGATCCTCCGTTACTCGAGCATCACAATTTGAGCTAAATAAATTTTTTTGTATCTTTACAAATAATTTCTTCATTTCTTTTGGTATTCAGATTATTTTCTTTTAGAAGAAGCATATCAATCTAAAGCATTAATTTCAGAAATGCAACTTAGATTTGTTTAGAAATCTCTGCCAATGACAGCAGCCGGATGATTTAAAAAATGAACTCCCAAAAACAAGACTTTGAGCAAAAATCTAAGTAAACAATTGCCAGCTTTTTTCTTTCTTTCTTTCTTTCTTTCTTTCTTTCTTTCTTTCTTTCTTTCTTTCTTTCTTTCTTCCTTCCTTCCTTCCTTCCTTCCTTCCTTCCTTCCTTTCTTTCTTTCTTTCTTTCTTTCTTTCTTTCTTTCTTTCTTTCAGTGTGGTATAAAGTTCTTTAAGAAGAAGAAGAAGAAGAAAAAAAAAAGAATCTCACTTAAAGTGCCTTAACACTGATGCTTAATGTGCAACAAGTGTCGTTTCCAGGCAACCTCTGAGGCAGGTGTTTAAAACTGTTCTAGCTCCAGAATAAGTGACCCTGCTGTGGAATCATACTCTTGAAATGTTCCAGTGGAGTCTGTGGCTAAAATTACACATAACGCACGTAGATTGTGATTCTTAGTAATGCATGCAACTAAACAAAGAATCCTTTTTGAAAATCCTTGTGTAAAATTTAAAATTGAAGTACCTTTCATTTTATCAAATCCTTTCCTTTAGAGGCACTAAGTGTAAATTATTGGGCTCACATGGAAAATATAAAAATAATTGAATGGCTAGAAAGAACATTGGTCAATCTGAAAAGGACCTCCCTAACACCTACAAGTTTTTCATCTTAATTTTAAAATTTGTAACATAAAGACCATGCCTGAGTGCCCTTCACCAAAAGAAATTAACAAATCAGTTCATTAGATAACTGTCATGACAGCATAATGTAAAAAGTCTGCCAACATTAGTGGTCATGCCTAAGGATTTCATGTTCTTAGGATATGATATTTAGTATTTAGTCCTCTACATTGTATTTGTATGACTCTACAAATAACACCTAACCTAGCTGAGCTTTAGTTTTCTGTAAAATAGGACTAAAAATATAGTCTATCTCAAAGGCTAGTAGTATGTTTGGTGTAAGATATCCTTAGAAATTCTCGACATATTTCTAAACACAAGTAAGCTAGTCCATACAAGCGTAGAGAGTTTGTGTAGTGTCCAAGAACGTGGTGTTAAAGAATCAGGATCTAAATCCAGGTCTACATCATAAATGTAACTATAAGCAAATTTCTCTCTTTTTCTCTCTCTAATATTCAACATCAGTAAAATGAAGGAAATAACAGTCCATCTCTTAAGATTGCTGTAACAATTAAGTGAGGTTGGAATGCATAGAATAATTCAGGAATTGAATTGTAAAATCTTTGAATTATAAAATATTGGTGAAATCTTGATAAGTAGAAGTTACAATAATTTTAAGTGAAATAGCTTAATTTTTTACTCAGACGCAAAATTACCATTTAGTTCAATTTTTATGTTAAATGAAGCAATTCAGAAAAAATACTGCTTTTTCAAATCATGTAGGGAAAACACATCTTTTTTAAAAAATTCTTGATGTGTGAGTGACATTTAATCTTTTGAATGAAAATTTTGCAGGCATAATCTGAATTAAATAGATATCCCAGTGTTGTATAGAATCAGTCTTGGTAAAGGTAGGGGTGCTAATCCTGTGGTAGTATTCAATTTTAGATTATAATTAAATTTTCCTATAATTTCTGTCTGGTTTCCCATAGACATAGTTCTAGTTTCTTAGGTATTGAGCTAATATAACTATAAAACTTACCTATAACTAAAGTAATATTCACAATTTAAGTAATGAATTTAAATATCAATTGTCCATTTGCTTAGTTTTTTAATTAAATAAAAAATATTTAGTGAACACCTCTTACCATACTCTCCTTACCATACTTTAGTGAACACCTCTTACCATACTCTACTACTAAGCAAGTAGTCAATGTTGGCACAATACTAATTGTTTGAAATTTCTTTATTCAAAATCCTAACCATTCCCTTTATAGAACTTGAAATTTAAATCATAGAATCCCCTGGGCTGATTAACTTATTCCAAAATCTCATTCATAACATGAGTTTAGTTTATAGTGATAGAGAAAAATATCATAGGTATGATCACATCAGGGACAGGTATGACTGCAAATGTAACGAGTCAATAGATACGAGATCTCCATCTAGCAAAGCGCCCAGAGAGTAACAGAAGTTCAAATAAACATTGATGGAATGGTTAAATTAACGAATGCTTCTAATAATAGCAGCAGCAACAACCCTTACAATTTTCTGTTCAGTGATTTTACTTCACATGTTTCATTTCTAAACCTTATATTATCTTTGGTAATTAGATACTATCTCAATTTTGCATAAAAATCTGAATGTCAGAGAGTTTAAGAACACGCAAAAGAATTTATAATCATAAGGAATCATTTTTTTCACCTTGAAATTGAGGGAAATAGGGAAGAAAACTTTAAGGATATTCTCTAAAGAAACATACTTTGAATAGACAATTATGAACTAGACAATAAGCATGATGAAAATAGGAAGAAAGGCAGTCTATTACAGGTATCCCTACACTATTATGGGAAATCTGTATTCTAGGATACTAGATCGTAAGAGGCTTAGAAAGTTACAAGATTTGACCATCTGGCTCAGTCTACTTCCTCTCCCTAAGAAGATATAAACTCACTGATATCAAGTTCTATTTAGATATCAAACAAGCTGGATGTCTATAAAAAGAAAAAGAAAAAGTCACAAAAAAATTTGTCTAGTTCTGAGATAGGATATTACTTTGTCTGGGTGTCACTCAGAGTTGAATGTCTGAAAGCCACCTCTCTTCTTGCTGAAGATTTTGTTTTGTTTTGCTTTTTTTCTTTTTCATGGCTAAATAAATCACACACAGGGCATGTGTGTGGTTCCTATAACAATAAACAGCCCACCTAGAATGTTCACCTAAGTGCATGAAAAATCAGGCAGTAAACAGTTATATTTTGGAGAAATCATGAAATTGTTGAAATTCAATGTAAAATTGGTCATGTATTTTCCTTTGAGAATTTTTAAAGAAAAAATATTCATCTTAATCAGCAGCTCAGAGGATTTATTAAACCAATAATGGTCCATTGGGAGACATAGATTGATAAATGCCTTCACATACAGTGTATGATAGAAGCACAAACAGGTTGCCATGGAATTTGAAATTAGAGTCATCTGGTTCAGACATAGACGTCACAGAACAATTCTAGCAAAAGGTAATGCTTAAAATTACCTTTAAATGATGAGTGGGAGTTAACTGGTTGCTGTAAGATGGAAAGAGCACTTTTAGTGAGAGAAAAAGTAAGTACAAAGAGAGTGAATTGCTAAAGAGCCTGATTCTTCATGGAAATGGCAAGTTGTTCAGTACGGTCAGAATTAAGAGTGGAAAGAGAATTACTATAAAAATAAAAGCCCATTTTCTAGTTTATCCGTTGAATCATCCTAGTTCAAGTTTTTTTAAAACACTTTCTAAGCAACATAATCTTTTGTTATTTGACAATCAACCTATGACTTACAATATTAAAGAACAATAATAGAATCCAGTTGAAGAGGGCAGGGAGTGAAGAAGATACTTGTTTTCCACTTGAAAAAAAAAAAAAAACCAAGTTGAAATAAGAATTTCACCATTCGAAGAAACATGATAAGAAAATAAAAAGAAATGTTCAGGTTATAAAAATGATTCCTTGAAGCCAAAGATAGAAAATCAAGCACCTAACAGTACTTTGGGAAAAAATGCATATTATAGGAAACAGAAATGAAATATAGAGGATTTCTGACTTGCATTCTTAGTAAAATAAAAGAAAACATGAAATCTATCTTAAAAAAAGATTGTAAACAAGATGAAAAAAACAAAGATTTTATTAAAATTATAACATTGGGAGAGTTAAAAATACATGAAATAAGGAAATGATTTAATTAAAGTAAAAATACTATAAACATAATTTTAAATGTTTTATAAGTTGTTAGTAACATAATTAATTATGCAAAAACTCAAACCAGTGATGAAGAGAATAACCTAAGTTAACATTCGAGAATTTGTGGTGGAGAGTTAGAAGAATTATGATATCAGAAAGAAGAGTGGACTCTTGGTGGGGTTGTGTTAGGGTTAAAATTAGAATTGGATTTAGCTATTGAAAGGGTAAGGATAAAGTTAGGTTTATGACTGCATCACCAGATCACTAAAATTACTTGAAGAGTCAAGAACAAAGAGGAAAAATGAAATATTCAAATTATTATAGAAAAAATATTTTCTGAAAGGATAAATCACTGACTCTGCAGACGAAAAAGCCCTTGATTTACAAATGACTAATTATTATTTTTAACAATATTTTTTATTATATTATGTTAGTCACCATCCAGTACATCCCTAGTTTTTGATGTAAAGTTCGATGATTCATTACTTTCATATAACACCCAGTGCACCATGCAATACGTGCCCTCCTTAATACCCATCACCAGCCTATCCCATTCCCCCACTCCCCTCCCCTCTGAAGCCCTCAGTTTGTTTCCCAGAGTCCATAGTCTCTCATGGTTCATCCCCCTTTCTGTTTACCCCCCCTTTCTTCTTCCCTTTCTTCTACTGATCTTCCTACTTCTTATGTTCCATAAATGAGCAAAACCATATGATAATTGTCTTTCTCTGCTTGACTTATTTTGCTTAGCATTATCTCCTCCAGTGCTGTCCATGTTGCAGCAAATGTTGAGAACTCGTTCTTTCTGATGACTGAGTAATATTCCATTGTATATATGGACCACATCTTCTTAATCCAGTCATCTGCTGAAGGGCATCTCAGCTCCTTCCACAATTTAGCTATTGTGGACAATGTTGATATGGCAGCATATGGTGCATATGGCCCTTCTCTTCACTATGTCTGTATCTTTGGGGTAAATACCCAGTAGTGCAATCCTGGATCATAGGATAGCTCAATTTTTAACTTTTTAAGGGACCTCCACACTGTTTTCAAAAGTGGCTGTACCAACTTTCATTCCCACCAACAATGTAAGAGGGATCCCCTTTCTCCACATCCTCTCCAACATTTGTTGTTTCCTGCCTTGTCAATTTTTGCCATTCTAACTGGCATAAGGTGGTATCTCAATATGGTTTTGATTTGAATTTCCCTGATGGCTAATGATTTTGAACATTTTTTCATGTGTCTGTTAGCCATTTGTATGTCTTCATTGGAAAAGTGTCTGTTCTTATCTTCTGCTCATTTTTTGATTTATTTGTTTCTTGTGTATTGAGTTTGAGAAGTTCTTTGTAGATCTTGGATACCAGTCTTTTATCTGTAGTGTCATTTGCAAATATATTCTCCCACTCTGTGGGCTGCCTCTTAGTTTTTTTGACTGTTTCCTTGGCTGTGCAGAAGCTTTTTATCTTGATGAAGTCCCACGAGTTCATTTTTTCTTTTGTTTCTTTTGCCTTTGGAGACGTGTCATGAAAAAAGTTGCTGTGGCCAATGTCGAAGAGGTTGCTGCCTATGTTCTCCTCTAGAATTTTGATGGATTCCTGTCTCACATCGAGGTCTTTCAACAAATGACTAATTAAATAAAGGAAACAAAATCACAACATATCTTCATGAAATGATTGATCTTTAAAGAAAATAAAAGGAAAACAAAACATTCAAACAACACATAAGCAGAAGAAAAAAGTTCATAAACTTGAACACAAAGCAATCACTAAACTCTGAGGTATAATTTACCATGGGATTGGTTAATTTCCACACAGTACAATTTCTTCCTTAATTGTGAAATTTATGTAAAACTTCCTAATTGGTTTTCTAAAATAAACATAATCCTGACATCAAAAATGTTTAACAGTGGATGCTTTGTAATGGACTTGATTGAATTCGAACTGGCTTCACTACTTCTTTGCTTTGTAACTTTAGGAAAATTCTTTGTTTTCTGTGTTCCTCATTGTGTTAGTCATCTCAGACTGCCATAAAAAAGTGCCATTGATTGGCTAACTTAAACAACAGAGATTTATTTTCTTATAGTTGTGGAGGCTAGAAGTATGAGGTCAGAATTTCAGATGATGGGGTAATGGTGAGAGGTCTCTTCCTCACTTGCATAAAGCAACCCTCTCACTGTGTCTTCACATGGCAGAGAGAACTCTGGTGTCTCTTCTTATAATGACATTAATTCCATCAGAGTATCCCATCTTTCTGACCTGATCTAAACCTAATTATCTCCCAGAGTTTCCATCTCCAAACATCATCACTCTAGGTGTTAAGACTTCAACATATGAATTTTGCAGGGACATATTTCATTCCATTGCACTCACCCATCTCATATATAAAACAGAGATATTAATACAACATTCTCTTTAGAGGGCTGTTGTAAAGAGCAAATGAGATAATAGGTGTAAGGGAGTCAAAGGACAAGCTAGCACATGGTCAATGCTGATATTGACTGCTGATATTGTTATTATCCCCAGATCACTATCACTTATTAATAGATATCAACAAAATGTTTAATGAAAGATAAGCAACTCAAATCTAGCAGTTACTAAAACAGATGATCAAAGAAATTGCTCCTTGAATTCAGGGATTTTTTTTTTACTATTATTTTATTGGATAGTGTGATTCATCTTATTAGTATTTTCACACACAATATCCACATTATCACATTAGTGGATAATAGAAATATAACTACAGGTAATTAAAAATATTACTTAGAAAGAAAGAGTACTAAAGAAATAAGTCTGAACACCATGCATCATTCTAAAAGTTTTGAGGCATTCTCATGAGAAGCAGAAACAAGGTAAGTATATCACTATTAGCTAGTATTATTTAATTCTGCTTCAAAAGTGCCAACTCCTGAAATAATAAAGTACCACCGTACTTATTCTCTTAAAGAAAAACATACCTGGGGGTATAATCATTATTATAAGTTGAAAAATCATTATTTTCAAATAAAATGATTATTATCCTGAGAATTCAAATTTAGTTTACAAACTCTTAGGAATAATAAAATGGTATTATTAAATAGATTTTGAAAATTTTAAAATAGGGCAATTATTTAGTAAGCAATTCAGAAATTTTAAGAATATACATTTTTAAGGAAGGTTTATAATCTTCATTCTTGGCCTTTGTTTTAAAAATTATTTATTGAAAGAAAGGACAATTTGTAAATTGATCACAGCTGTTCTAAATATATATTTTGCATCTCCTCAGGGCTTATATTCCGTATTTTCCAATTTTAAATTTGTTTAAGAACCCCAAGACTGGAATATTTTGCTAGGATCTCTCTGAAAGTAACTGTCAGATTTCACAGATGAGTCCACTTTGCTTAACAGAGTTGCAGGTAAGTAGTGATAAACTGCTCTCTAGAGTAAGTACACTGTTTTTCAGTTTCTTTTAGAAACTCTGGGTACTGCTGCTGTTAATTTATTTAGTCCCCCATGAGAAAGATTCTGCTGACTATGTTGCTAACAATCTTTAGAAATAACCTCTTGCCATCATACCACTCTAGCATTAGAAATGGCAGCAGGGGAGAGTGGTATACCTGTTGTCTCAACAAGAAGAGCCCCACAGCAGAATGGCTTCCTCCTTATAGTCAATAAGACCCAAAGATTACTGCCCTTTGGGGACCCTAAAGCTTGATGAAGAATTTTCTATAGACGAAAACAGAAATTGGGAACCGTAGAAAAGGAATTGTTCATTTGTCACATGTAGTTGCATTTAATATTTAACTGTTATAAAAGCACTCAGGAGCTTGCCAATATTTTGGTTCAAAGATTCAATCGGATATGTACCAAATAGTGTATATCTATAACACTTTTGCCTCCAAGAATGGTCAATTTTATATGAATATGAAAATCATGTGGAACAGAACATTCACTTTATTCTGTGATTGAAGTATAACCATCATATCAAGGGAAATGATGGACCTAAAGAATGGGATTATTTTGTTGTTTGATTTTTCTTTCCATTTCCTGGCTTCCAAAGTTGTAAGGAAAAGACCTTTTAGATGAAAAACATCTCAATTATTTGAGTACTAAACACGCAAAACTCCACATTGTTTAATCTCATTAGATTGATTTGAATAAAAGAAAGTACTCAAATACTACTTTTGGTATCTATATATTTATGATCAAAAGAAACAGCTGATGTATATTTAATACAGCAAACCAACTCGATATTTTTAACGTACACACGAAGATATTCTCACAATGATGTTTGTTTGGATCAGGCAGTTTATGAAACAGAAAAGGCAATCATAACAACACCCCAAAAACTAACTAACTTCTGCAAAAAATTAGGTAGTTTCTGTTTTTAAGCCAAAGAATAAATGTTTTATGGCTAGCTTAAATATTAAAGTAAGAATAAATGAGGCAGAAAAATTAGTTTGTAAGTGAATGATATATTTCAAAATATGTGTTCTGTGTATTGTCTAGTATACCAATGAAGTGAGAAAGCAAATAAAATTCTAATTTGCAGAATATTTTAATTTTACTTTTTCACATATTTTCATTAATCATGTATGTTAAGTACTCTGGCCTTCTATTTTACATATCAAAGAGAATTGTATAATAAAAGATTTTCCAAAATCTGCTAAAATCTTTAATTTTCACTATTAAACTTCAGAGTGATGGAAAACAGAATTAATACAGCCACTCATTGCTATTGAAAAAAGCAACCTGGGGCGCCTGGGTGGCACAGAGGTTAAGCGTCTGCCTTCGGCTCAGGGCGTGATCCTGGCGTTATGGGATCGAGCCCCACATCAGGCTCCTCTGCTATGAGCCTGCTTCTTCCTCTCCCATTCCCCCTGCTTGTGTTCCCTCTCTCGCTGGCTGTCTCTATCTCTGTCAAATAAATCAATAAATAAATCTTTAAAAAAAAAAAAAAGAAAAAAGCAACCTGCATCAATTTTGATTTTATAATATTTCTCTAATACATCTATATCTTCATAGCACACTGGATACAGCCTTCATTACATTTTACCATAAACTCTTTTCTCCTTTCATTTCTCTCTATTCAGAACTGTCATCTTGAACTCTGTAGGAATTATATTTACAAAAATAAACCAAAAAACTTCTCATTATTTACAACACAAAATAAATGGTCTCACTTTTCTCCACCAAAATCCTTGTTATAGCTATCTCCAAAGCCATAAATCACTTAATAATTATCCTTGGGAAACCCTCCATAGTTGCAGATGAATAGAGAGGGACAGTGTATAGGTCTAGCCAGTTTTCATGTTGAGATCTCTGAGAATCTCATTTTTGAAGTTCTAATGATAGGGCCATCTCCTTGGTGTCAGAAGACAAGGAAGGAGAGTAGAATTTTGGCTTTTCTCTGGGCCCCTCTCTTTTTACGTTGTTACCTAATTGCTCTGACCTATGAACTTGACTTTTGAAATTTATGGGCATTGTTGGTAAAGTAGAGAGGTAACTCAAAGTAAGAGGAACTTGGAAATAGGTGGTCGATAAGAGAAAGAGCAGGGGTTTGTTTTATTTCTTTTTCTTTTTATCAAAGCTGTTCCAGGCAGGAAAGCAACTTCCAGATCAAAAATTTTATGTTGTGTACTGGATAAGACATGTTGGAGTTCAGATATACCAAAACAAAAAGAAACCACATAACTTCTGAAATTGTTTAATTTATAGATGACTACTGGTATATTTGGAAATTGGGAGAAATTTCACTCAATAAATATATGTTTCTGCCTAATTACTTTGTTTGCATGCTGAGTTAAGGACCTTTGTTCTCTTGTATTTGTGTTCATTAAAATGCTTCATGTCTATTAAAATTTAAAAGAATAATCTTTGATTTATTCTTTGGCCATGCACATTCATTACAGGAAAAACATTTTTTGTTTTGCGATTTATTATTAATTATAGTGTATTTATTGTTATTATAGTGTACTTATTGAAAGCGGAAAAATTCTGAGAAAAGGAAAATTTGAATGTGTTTTGTGTGAGGGGGTGCATTTCACTGAGTAAATGTATTGTAGATTTCTTCCTCTGCTAGTTTCCAAATAAATTATATTATTTTTTCAAAAAGATCTATATGTTCACCTTTAAACCCTTCATTCTACAATGCTGAAGTAACAAGTAATGAGAGAGAATGGATTTTACGGGTTTACCTATTTTAAAATAAGCACTGAAAACTTTCTGTGGACTTTTTATTCCTTATGATACAAAGTTTCACGGGGCAACTTGGTAGCTACCCAAACTTAGCATTTGCCTTCTCCAGAGACTTGTTAAAAAGTGGCACATAGAAAAGAGAAAATTGGTAAAGGTGAATTAAGGAATATCATTCACAGTGATAAAAATCTATAGTTTCAGAAAATACATATCAGTGAAGTTCTCAGGCATGAGAGCAATTCATGCTTAGTATAAGCTGCAAGACTTCTGCAAGCCTCTAGGGGGTTTAAATACTTAGCATCTTTTAGTTCAACAATGTGTCTGACTTAAAAAAACAGTTTATAAAAGGAGAATACAAAATCTTTAATGGTTTGCTGCAATAAAATGCCAATTAGACTTTGAAACTGAGACCCTATGTTGAACCTTTAATATAGCTCTCCCAGTACTCTGAATCTGGTTGGTAGGCTTCAGTAAATGGTGTGACATGACAATTTATCATTTCCATCTGCCCTTTTTCAACTGGGGTTTCTCATTTGAATCACAGAAAGAGATAATGAATTAAATGACTATTTTCTCAATTCTCCCCAGTTTGATTCATAACGAATATCACACTAATTGTATAGGAGGGAAGCTAATTTGTTACATACAATGGATGCTTTAGGATTTTAAGGCTTAATTCTCACGGGAAACACTAGTTGAGAAAAACTGACAACTCTATTCTTAAAGAGGCATACCATTAATGCCCCCATCCCATTTCACATAAAACTATGACTGGCAAAGGCGACATTGTATGTGTGCTGTAGTATAGCTGTGGACAATGAAAGGGAATAATCTATTGCCAACACAATATTTGAAATATGCTTCACTTTATGTCACATCTATTTAATCTCTTACCAAAGACTGCAGTTGCTAAAACTGAACTAATTTGGTAATTGGTATAATTGATGATTGGCTCTCAGTTGTCGAAGTATAAGTAGGAGGTGGAGTTTGTTGTTTTCCATTACACATTTGTTTTTGTCAACCTCTGCCAGAATCAATTCATTTATTCTTTTCAACAAATATTTATTGAACATACAAGACTTAAGATGCACTGTTCTATGCATTAGATTTAAGAAATGAGGAGTGCGTGGGTGGCTCAGTCAGTTAAGCCTCCCACTCTTGATTTCAGCTCAGGTCATGATCTCAGGGTTTTAAGATTGAGCCCCATGTGGGGCTCTGCACTGGGCGTTAAGGCACTTAGGATTCCCTCTCTCCCTTTCTCTCTGGACCCCTTCTTCTCGAATAAATAAATAATAATAAAATAAATAAATAAAATAAATCTATGCTTATCTTCAGGGATAGGGCAGGAATGAGGAGTGGAGATAAACAGAAGGATAGAATAGAATGTAACAGGTCAGGGATAGAAGCAAGGAGACAAACTGAGGGTTACAGAAGGGAGGGGGTGGGGGGATGGGGTGACCAGGTGATGAGTATTAAGGAGGGCACTTGTTGGGATGAGCACTGGGTGTTATATGCAACTAATGAATTGTTGAACACTACAACAACAATTTATGATGTACTATATGTTGGCTAACTGAACATAATAAAAAAAAAAAGAGGCTATAGACATTTCTTGAAATCTAGGCAAAAACCCTTTGTGGCTTTGACTAGTCATTGAGGTCATGATGAGTAGCCATACCTTAGATATATTATGAAGACGAAGTAGCCAGAAATCCCTGAGAAACTAGGAGTGGGTTATGAAAGACTGCAAGAAGTCAGCCAAATTAACAGGGACTTTGAATATAAATCCCTTTTACCCCAGTGAGTATCTTCTGTGTAACAGTCTTCAGTTTTACAGTCAAAACCAAATAAAATAAGTAATGGGAAACAAAATGTCTGGCCCCAATTCTCCTTGCATATAGATTCTCCCTACATGATGATTAAGTGTGAGTGCTAGACAAGAAAGTGAGGTCTTATACTGTGAGCATTGTCCCCTATAGGAGCTAGATGTCTTAGTGATTTCATGGATCATTTAAATTTGAATCTCAGAATATAGCAGCTGTCCCTCAAGACTCTGAAGTCAATATTACTAGTATTTCATCATTTTTATTCCTAAGTCAGCAATGCCATTAATAATTTTTTTAAGAGTTTGAGACTGATTCTAAAATGACCAATTATGGAGTTCTGCAATTACTATTATTAATAGTCTCACTAATATATACAAAGAATAATAATGTAAATTTCTGAATATGGTATTTTTTTTAAAACACTGCAAAAAATAACTCATTTCAGCAAGTTGTAAAATGAATGAACAACAACTTTGAAGAAAGAAGTTTCATTCAATATAGAATTTCCTTCAGTTTCCTTTCATGAGTTATTTACTAATAGGAAGTATTTGTTTTAACCATCTACTTCCAAATTTTTATTCATCCAAACCAAAAAGTGCAAGCTTATTATCGTCAAACTTACAGTCTGAATTCCTAATCTGAATTCTTTTCCTCAACGTCATGCTCTGAATTTTAGCAGTAACCCTGAATATATTTTTAAATGCTCATTGGGAAAATCATCTTCAGTGAAGTTATAATTAGTAAACTAGCATGGTGGAGGGTGTATATATTGATGACATTTAATACAAAGACTAACATAAAAAGAATAAAAATATAACACAAATCAAGCAAAATACAATGTAATATACTCAAGATTAACTGTGTGGTAAAACAAATTTTGCAATTAATTCTTTATTTTTCTCTTTTTAGTAACCTTCTCTTTTTACCAATAGCAACATTAATAAAATTTATTAGTGAGTGTTTATTGCTAGAATTTATTAACAGATGGAGATCAAACATTAGATAAATAAGAGATGAGAAATGAGTTAGGTGGCAAAATATAAACCTATAAGCCTCAGCTTTAAAATGTTGACATTATATGCAAGTGATATATTTGCTTCAAGTTATGATTTAGAAAAGAACAAGAGACTGTTATCATGATCCTAAAAATTAAAACAAACCAGATAAGCTATACATTCATTGCTTTTGTTCTGTTTATTTTTATTCATATTTTAAGTCATCAGTAGAATGAAACAGAGCTAAATTCAAAAAGCTATGAGTCTTTGGGAGAGGGGAGACCTGCAGCTGTGTTACGTGGTGTGTAACTGAAATTTAAAACAGCACCATTTACAAGAGCATCAAAACACATGAAATACTTTGGGAAAACACTAACAAAATATTTGCAAAATTTATATGTTGCAAGCTATAAAATTGTGACGTGAAAAAAATAAAATTGTGAGAAATCAAGAAAATCTAAATAGTTGGTGAAGTGTATCTTGCTCATATATAATAAAGATAATTTTTTTTAAAGATTCTCTCCAAGTTGATCTATAAATTCAATGCAGGTTCAATCAAAATCCCAGCAAGATTTTTGTAGAAATTGCCAAAATGATGCTAAGATTCATATCACAAAACAAAGGACTTAGAGTAACAACAAATTAATTTTGAAAATGAGAAGTAAAGTTAAAGAGCTAATACTACCTGATTTCAAGAGTTCCTATAAAAGTAGATCATTCCACATAGCATGACATATGGTGGATACAGAGGTCAATAAATAGCATACAGAGTTAAGAAATAGAACCACATATTTGTGGTCAGTTAAAAGTTAATGGAGAAAGGGTAATCTTTTCAACGCATGGAGTTGATACATTCAGTTATCAATACACACACAAAAAGAAAAAGAGCTGATCAGCACCTCTTGCATCATAACGTATACAAAAAAAGAAAAAAAAGAATGTTGTATGATAATAAACTTCAAACCATAAAATTCCTAGAAGAAAACCATTATGATCTTGAGTCGAGCAAATATTTCTTAGAATATAGAGAAGCCCTAATAATACAATTTATTAAAAATCCATAAATGGACTTTGGTCAAAATTAAAATCTGTTATTCAAAAGACATTGTTAAGAGATTGAAAAGGAAAGACACAGAAAAAAAATTTCCAAAATATATATCTGATAAAATAATTGTGTCCAGAATATAAATTGAACATTCAAGATTCAATAATAAGGAAAAAAATAGTTTAAAAATGAACAAGAGATTTGGGCAAACACCTTACTAAAGATATCAAATATCATAGGGGTGCCTGGGTGGCTCAGTCTTTAAGCGTCTGCCTTCAGCTCAGGGCGTGATCCCAGGGTCCTGGGATCGAGCCCCGCATCGGGCTCCCTGCTCTGCTGGGAGCCTGCTTCTTCCTCTCCCACTCCCCCTGCTTGTGTTCCCTCTCTTGATGGCTGTCTCTCTCCCTGTCAAATAAATAAATAAAATCTTAAAAAAAATATATCAAATATCATATATGAGGGCAAATGGTTTCATTAACAGATGCTTGACATGATTAGTAATTAAAGAAATACAAATTAATTTTTGCATTAGTTAAGGCAAATCCATACAGAAGAAATATAATATGCAACAATGTGCTGCATATAATACACAATTAATGTATAGATTAATTCCTCATTAATTCATAATGAGGTACTATTACATTTGGACTAGAATGGCAGAGAAGAAACAAAATAAAACAAAACCAAAAATTGGCATTGGCATTAACATGCCATGCGCTAGTAACAATATGGAGCAATTTGAACTTTTTAACATTTCATCTGAACATATAAGACAAATAACCACTTTTGAAAAAAATGGTTATGCCTTCAATAAATAAACATATATATAGTTGTCATACCATCCAGGAAATCCACCCCTAGACATTGCCTAAAAGAAATGAAAACTGATCGTCTCCAAAAGATGTTTCCACAAATGTTTACAATACCTTTATTCATACTCACCAAAAAAACCAAATCAATCTAAATATCTATCATGAATGAACCATCAGGAAACTGTAGAACATCTATAAAATGCAATATTATTAAGCAATAAAAAGGACCAAATTGCTAATAAATGCACCAACCCGGACAAGTCTTAAAAGTATTCTCCTAAATGAAAAAGGCCGGCTTCAAATTCCTACATATTGTACGGTCAATTTCTTTGACATTCTAGAAAAGACAAAACTATAGAGACAGAAGTCAGAAATAAAGTCCTGTAAGGTATTCTTATGTGTCTGGAAATTTGACATGTCTTATGAAATGAGTAAAGGGATGGTATGTTGACAAATAAAAAATAAACCATCTGCCTTAACAAAACCCCAAAACTATTTATCCGCTCAGTTTTAGAAGAAAGGGCTTATATTTAATCATGTTAAGAAATTTTAACAGACATATTTTAAGAAAATGATGAATTGTTGAACACTACATCAAAAACTAATGATGTACTATATGCTGGCTAATTGAACAAAATGAAATTTTAAAAAAGTAAATAATGCTACAGTAAAGTTTTTTTTTAATTAAAAAAATTAAAAAAAGAAAATCATTGAATTTAACCTTTGTCTTTGCTGAGGACTGCCCAGTAAGAATCACCACTTCTGACAATTCTTTCTTCTTCTTCTTCTCCTTCTCCTCCTCCTCCTCCTCCTCCTCCTCCTCCTCCTCCTCCTCCTCCTCCTTCTTCTTCTTCTTCTTCTTTTAATAATTCTTCCAAATAATTATACCAGTTTATAACAGTAATTTGGCAGTTATAAAATATTTGAAAAAAAATTTAGTTATTCTACCAGTGGGTATTTACCCGAAGAATACGAAAACAAAATTAGAAAAGACACACGCACCCCTATATTTATTACAGCATTATTTACAATAGCCAGTTATCAAAGCAACCCAGCGTCCATCCATAGATGAATAAAGAAGAGGTGAGATATATATATATATATATATATATATATATATATACAGTAATATTACCCAGACATAAAAAAAATCAGATTTTGCCATTTACAACAACATGGATGGATCTAAAGAGCATAATGCTAAGTGAAATAAGTCAGTCAGAAAAAATACAAATACTGTTTGTCTATACTATACTATACTATTATTTTACTTATACGAGAAATTTGATAAACAAAATAAACCAAGAAAAAAAGAATCAAGAAAAAAAAGAGACAAACCAAAAAACAGACTCTTCACTATGGAGAACAAACTGATGGTTACAAAAGGGGAGGGTGGGATGGGTGAAACTGGTGAAGGGAATTAAGAGTACACTTACCATGATGAGCCCTGAGTAATGCACAGAATTGTTGAATCACTGTATTGTACACCTGAAACTAAGATAAGACTGTATATTAACTATACTGGAATTAAAATTAAAAATAAATAAAATAAGAACATAAATAAAAAATGAAATTAAAAAATCACAAATTTACAATAAAAATGTATTAGCTTAAAATATTTTAATAATTTTTAATTTGTAATTCACTTTAAAAATATAAATGCATTAGAAAGAGTTCACATTAATATTATAAATGAAGTCATTGGTAATAGAGGATTATATAATATCAAAAGAGAAAAATATTCTGGACTGTGGTTGGTTTTGTAGAGTGATAAGAAATATGTCAAAGTTTTATTTATATCTTATTTCCAATGTAAAGGCTTTTTTTAGATTTTAAAGGTATTTTCATTGAAAAATGTTTGCCATATTATTGCATGTTTTATGCATTCTCATTCTTTCCAAAAAATGTATTTTAATGCTTCTATTTATTTTTCTGCCAAGAATATAATATCATTTGAAACATTGCAAACCTGAGACATGTACTTATTGATTAAATAGATTGAATATGATCCTTAGGATTTTTTTTTCTAAATATGGCTTTACATTTACTCGAGCAAAGTATTATATCATAAAATCAATGTCATGTTGCAGCCAGCTCATCCTGGCTCATAAGAGCTGATCGTTCATTTTTTCAGGAATTTTGCTTGCTGGTTATTAAACACAACCGTTATTAAAGATTGCATAAATTTACTGTTAGCCAGATAACATTTAAAAGTGAAATACATTCTCAAAACTCATGACTTCCTAATTGTTTTCTGTGCTCTGTTTGTATTATGTATTTGGCTATTTACATCTGGTCTCTATGCACAGGGAACTAACACACACTAGCTAGTTGTGTAACCATTGTGCAAACATACCCCTCCACTTGCACTTTCAGCAGTGCTCTGTTCGTAGCAGGAAATTAACTGTGGTGAGAATATTCACATCACAGAAAACAGAAAATCCACCTTTTTTAAAAAAACATTTGTTAAACATGCAGCAGCACAGCACTACATGAAACTTAGCTTTTAGCTACCTACTATGTCATAAGCACAGGTGTTAAAAATGTAAAAATGAATAAATACATTTCCTGCCCTAAAGGAAGGTACAGAATAAAAAGAATGTAGGAGCTTACAGCAGGCTTGTGGGCAACAGACTCTTCCAGAGGGTGGGGGCAGATCATACAAAGGAGATGATTATGGAGGGGCCTTGATGAGTAAGTAGAAGTTCTTCAAGTAGACGAGGTAGGCAAAATTATTACAGTTATGGGAGAAAAGCCTGATCAAAGGAAAAGGACATAAGAAAAATATATATTTTATTAGAAACCTTAGTATTTTTAGATATCCAGAAAAGAAGGTATGTTTTCTCCATTTGTCTCTCTAAGAACACATGATGGCATTTAGGGACCACGCAGATAATACTAAGTAATTTCATTTAAGATCCTTAATTTAATTACATCTACAAAGACAATTTTTCCCCCAAAATAAGGTAAAATATATTCCAGGGATTAGAACTTTTTGTCTTCGAATGGCCATTATTCAACCTTTTACAGGCATATTGTACCTAGCAGTGATATTGAAACTATACTAGCGGGAAAAATTACAAAGAGAAAGTTTATAAAGTGTGAAAAGAAAAAGAGCAAAATCAGTACCCCGGTAGTCCTCAAAATACATGGGTAAACAAAAAAAGGAACCAATGACAGATACTAAGAATGCCTAGAGAAACATAAGAGAAGAAGGACAGAAAAAGAAACCTGTAAAAAGGAATCCGAGGAAATAGGATATAGGCGGAAAATGAAAAAAAAAAAAAAAAAAAAAAAAGCTTGCGGTAATCTTAAAATTGAATGTTAAAAATACAAAAAGGCTTAAATGTATTAGGTCAGTTCCAAGGTCAATCTAACCTAGAATCGAGTTTCTCACACTGGCTATTGGAAAGATGTACTGTCATCCATGGAGCTAAATTTTAGTGCTAGGGGAAACGTTAAAATCAATTTTTAAATATTTGAAGTAGATCACAAATGTGAAGTATTGCAATTAACAGCATCGAGGGGATCCCTCCTCAACCTGATCACGCTTACTAACTAGCTGCTAGACTCAATTGTCTTGAAGCTGCTGAAGAAGCAAATGTGTAATATGTCAGCATGTTGATATAATTAAATAGGAAAATGACACAATCTCTTAAATTATTATTGAAGGACTATACTATTTCAATTGTAGTTTGTTGTGAAAAAGCTAGGTAACCAAACTTAGTAACAGTTCTCTTTAAAAGATCAGGATTATTCCAGCTTTCATTCTTAACTCTATAGCTCTGTCATTTTTCAAGATGTACAATTATTTGGCATGTATCATTTTATTTCCTGTGTGCCGCCATTTGTAGAAATGTGCTTAAATAGTGGATAAGTCTGTATGCATTTGAACATGGCTGCATTTGTCCTAAACTGAACTCTTGCATGCTGTACGAAGTGTTCTCTCTGCTCTGATATTTCGAAGTTTGATTTTAAAAGCAAGTTGATGAATCATTGAACATTGTATCAGAAACTAATCCTGTACTATATGTTGGCTAATTGAATTTAAATTAAAAAAAGAAAAAGAAAAAATAAAAGAAAGTTGAAATTTTACTTGAATTAAGCCATTTTCAATTTCTGTTTGAGATTTTTATCGTGCCTCGTCATAGCTCTTAACCTCTCAAATCGAGGAATCCAATTCTCATTGGTGTATTCATAAGAGCTAATTAGATCCTTTAGTTATTATAAACTCAACTGAATGGTCTTTAAAATTGAATTTATACAAAATAAATTTTCTTTAATTTTGGAACTTAATGGACTCTTATTTTATCAGAATGAGGCCATATTTGAAACTTTGTTTATATTACTTTTATTAATAACAGGAAGAAACATGCTGGTTTTATTTATTTATTTATTTATTACCAAAAATGGCTTCAATTCTCAAAAATGAGTCATTGACTCCTATGCAGGGCTCAAAATGAACACAATAAAAATGGCTACCAGGGATATGAATCACTCAGGAGAAACATGAAAATATAAGCCAACTCCAGGATCTCAGCTAAGAGGAAAATTAGAAACATTCAGCACCACTGAAATGGCTGGATGATGAAGGTTAGAAAGTCCCTGGAAGTTCTCAGAAAATTGTCATATTTGTCTGCAGTATTACAGTGGATAATCCACAGAAAAAGATACTGCAAAACCCGACATTGGCTATCTCTGTAGCCCACATAACTGTCTGTAGCTATCACCTGAGAATAATGGCTTATCTGTAAATCTCAGGTTTCAAATCTCACAATAATGGCTGTCAGTGTCCTTCTATGATAAGAACCCTCCTGGCAAGTGAGTGTGGGAAATACAGTTTTAAGGCTTTTAAAACTTGAAGTATAGAGAATAACTGATAGTATTAACATAGATATTTTGATATGATTTGAGATATGATGGCTAAATGTGTTTAATTCAGTCATAACAAAGAGTCAATGTTTCTAATTTAATTAATCTTGATAAAAAATTGGACTGCTTATGTCACAGAACAAATATAATTATGACATAGTTCAAGAGTCATGAGACTAATTATTTGCACTTTTAAGGGTTCTGTCATATTTTTATATTACACGATTTTTCCTCCTTTGGTAAGGATGGGGGCCCTCCCTCTCTAGCCAACTGTTTCTATGAGAACTCTTATTTCTTGACTCATAAATTATTTCTGGATTGTTTTCTTTTTTAATGTTTGTCTATATTAGTTAACTATAATTTCTAAAAGATCACTGCATTTAACATAATCTAGCTATTAAAAGCCATAAAATATGGATCAATAGTTTTCGGTAGCTTTAGGCCAGATTTTATTTTTCAGTAAAAGCATGGCTGGATCATTTTCAGATAAGAAAAGAAAACTTATGTTGCTAATGAAATAAAAAAAATATTAAACCAAGCATGAATATGAACTCTTTTCTTTACAATCTTCACAACAATTATTTCCTGCGTCTCCTGGGTGGCTCAGTCAGTAAGTGTCCAACTCTTGATTTCAGCTGAGGGCACCATCTCAGGGTTTTGGAATGGAGGCCTCCAACCAGGCTCTGGGCTCAGCATGGCATCTGCTTGTCTCTCTCCCTCTACTCCTCCCCCCATGTTCTCTCTTTCTCTCAAGTAAATAAATAAAATCTTTTTTAAAATAAAAAATAATTATTCCTTTCTCTTGTCGAAATCATCTCTAGTTTTTACTAATGAACTGAATAAAAGAAATCTAAATTCTGCATATTTTTTTTCAAGTACCCCATATATATATAAGAAAATCATCTCCTTCCTCCAACTTCCTGTTGGCCTCACTTCCAGGAAGAGTATTTAGAAAGCAATGACATTATACAAAAAGATTGAATTGTTAAGTACAGTGGACCCTCGAACAATATCAATTTGAACTGTGTGGGTCCACATAGGCATGGACATTTTTTTTTCAATTAGTACAGTACAGTCCTGTCAATATATTTTCTCTTCCTTTTGATTTTATAAATAACATTTTCTTTTGTTGACCTTACTTTATACTATACAGTTTATAGTATGTATAACATACAAAATATGAGTTAACTGACTATGGTATTGGTAAGGCTTCCAACCAATAGTAAGCCATTAGTAGGTAAGTTTTTGGGAGGTCAAAAGTTATTGTCAACTGCATGGAGGCTGACGCCCCTAACCCCCATGTTGTTCAAGAGTCAGCTGTAGTCTATGATCACATAGCAAGGATGATACTTTGTTACCAGATACTTTGGTCACCACATTTAAAGGCCTGCCTCAAATCCAAAACTTGGGTGAGAATGAATGGCTTCGTGATATAGCACATGCATGTGTTATAACAACTGGTTCCTCTTTTTGGGTTCTGAATCACTAATCCAAATCTCAAGACCAACCAAATAATTTTAGGTCCCTTATTAATGCAATTTTTATTACTGTTTTAAATATATAATGACTGTGAACCTAATGCTGCTCTAAAAAAGTTTACTAAAAACAAAATGAAAACAAAATAAAACAGAATAAGCAAAAAACCAAAATAAAACAAAAGTAGAATATGTTATTTTCCCAACAGTGAATTTTCTTATACCATTGATTTAACTTTAGTGACCAATTATCCAAAGGAATGTATAAAAGTTTATAGTACATTAATAACGAAAACAGATTCTATCTTTGAATGGATAAACACAGATTTCACCACAACTGAAAATATTTACTTCATCTTAATATTTTTTCTGGAACTACAGCTTCTAAATTATAAACCATTTCTAAGTTTGCCCAGTTCATAAACTTGAAGCAATGCAATTAATTGCAATTGTTCCTTCTATTATTTCTCCTAACTCCAGTATATGCAATCAAAAGCTCTGTAGTGCTGTAGAAACAACAGTAATCTGGCATTAGAAGTCCGATTTCAAAACAGACTTTGACTCTTAGATGACCTTGAAAAATATCACTAATTGTCTCTTTAGCCTCATTTCAAAGAATTATCTAATTTTTAAATTAAATAATGTCTGTGAAGCTACTTTATAACAGTGGAATATAAAAATGGAATCCTTTTAAATTTATATGGTGAGTAACTAGATGAAATGGAAATGAATTGCCAACTAATTTTTAATAAGTATTCATTCCAAATAGGGTAAAAACTTCAGATTATTTTAGGGTTTTATGTCATGACAAGGATACGAGAATTGCATATGTTGTAGGATGAATTAGATAAAACAGGTAATCCTTGCAGGAGCCATGTGGTGTTGGTCCCATTTGACCTTCATCTGCTAAAAATAAAACGTAATTTTCTTAAATCTGGCCCAATCTTCCAGAGAGTCAGAATGAGTAAAATACTTTCTCAAAGCAAGTTCTTCATACTTGAAAGGTAAATTGCCTCTCCTAAGGCACAAGGAAGAACTAATATATCCAGCAAAAGGTAATTTCTCAGGGAGTCTCTTCCAGAAGAGTTGGCTAAGCAATAGAATATTTTATACACCCAAGCTCTTCATGAAATCAAGTTCAATAAAGACAAAATTTGCACTATGTTTTCTTCCAAAGCACTTGGAAATCTGTTTCAGTGTAATAGTAAATACATGTGTAACTTGATCATTTGACAGCACTTTATGTTCAAGACACGATGCTAATCACGGTTGATGATACAAAGTTGAATCACACAGAAATGTTGTCCTCAAATGCCTTAAAAGTTGTAATGCCATTTTGGGCCAGCCCAATGGGCTATAGGCTATATACACATGACATATATATTGCATATCAGAAATAACCAGAGTTTCTTTCCCATGACATGCTAACAGTCATTGTGCGATGCAGGTTGTTTCCCATTTTTTCATATATATATGATATATAATAGTCTTAAGTTTTACCCAAATACACTAAAGTAACGAATAAATTATTATAGAAATGTTAGTTTCCTGTATATGATTATAAAATGTATATGTAATTATACACATGTTTATATATACACATATACATATACATACACATATATATGTATATAAACACACACAAACACACACATGGTGTTATGGATGTGTGTTCTTTCAAGTTCACAGAAAGAAATTTCTTTTGTTAGAGAAAAAGTCAATGGACAAATAATGTCTGGAAATATACATTACCCTCTTAGTGGTTTAGAAGGCCTATTAAAGATACATATTAACTATACTTATGAAAGATGATGACATATCTTAATAAACAAATAAATTTAAATTAGATTGACCCAGAATTTTCTAAATCTAATTAAGTAAGGTACTGCACGTGACATACATTTTCATGACTTCATGCAAAATACATATACTTTGTAAAACTCTTTAGTAAGGTCATGGGATTTATCTTCAAATAACAAAATGCTCTATGGCACAACAAGGACTATGTATATTTTAAAGTAGATTTAAAATACAGAACAACTTGGCATATTAACAACCTAAAGTAATATTCTGAACTTTTACTTCCTTGCATAATATAGAAACAAGGAATATGTCTTTCTAACAGCTTTCATAATGTAAAGAGAGGTTAACGATACATACTTCAAAAAATTCTGATTATACGTGTGAAATCTACATTCTCAACACCTCATAGGCAGCAAGCAGCAGTAGTCAACAAAATTAGTTGAATTTATCCCCCAGGTAACTTGTTAATTTCTTAATTTCTGTATTTTAAGAATATACCCACCTGCCTCTTTACAAGAGTGACCCCCACCGCACCCTTCACCTCATAAATAAAATGGGAAGATATGAAAATCAAAGGGGGAAGAGGTAAGCCTTAAGCAATCTTATCTTTGAAAGAATGTTTGATCTCAATATTGTAATGTTTTCTAATAAGTAAAAAAAAAAATGGAAAATAAATTTTAAATCCTCTCTACAGTATCTGAAACACATCACTGACCCATCTGAAACCTCTTAAAGACAGGGAAACCCTGTGTTTTGAGAGGAATATAATACAAAAAGAGCAAAATTGGAGATAAGGGTTGAAAGATAGATGATCAGTAGATGACTTATAGATACATGACAGATAGATAGATGATAGATAGATAGATAGATAGATAGATGATAGATAGATAGATAGATGATAGATGATAGATAGATAGATGATAGATGATAGATGATGTACACACATAGATATGCACACACACAGCACATAAAAGGAGACTAGATAGATAAAATTTATAAAATACTTATACAACATATAAAAATGGTATGTGATACACAATTCTTACAATACTATATTCTGTAATACATTGTGTTCTCATTCTTGTGTAACTTTCAAAGTCTAGAAGTTTAATTCTCACCTGATCTACACCACTATCTTGGCTAACCTCTGCATTTAGGTTCAAATAATGGATTGTCTGGCCCAATATTCTATTACACTTGTGGCACCATGAGACATTGGCTTTTATGATTAATATGATTAATATTATTATGATTAATAAAATCATGATAGTTCACGTCTATTCTTATTGACTTCAAGTGTTTAGAGCTTTAGTGTATATCATATACATTCTTATTTTATTCCCTAATAGATGTTCTCTCCTCTTCTTTCTGGTACGAAAATGTTTAGCTGGGCAAAGGCCAGCACTAACTGTCCTGCTTCCATTCCAGCTACGTATTTTCATGTGACTAATTCTACCTGTGTTGAAGTGCCATGGACAACGTCCTGACTGATTTCTTAGAGGAAACCCTACTTTCTCTCTTCTGGCTTTCCTCTGATAGGAATGAGAACCTAATGCTGAATCATAATGGTTCATACAGAGAAGAATGACAATTGAAGGATGGTAGAGAACAAATATTGCCATAACTTGGATTTTCGGAGGACCTTGTGGAGCTGAATCATTATTCCCTCTCTTCTTTCTATCTCCAGATTGATATCACTGAGACATACATACTTGAAAAATAAGTTATTTTATCTTACAGTTATACATGCAGCTGAACTTATATCGCAAATAATAAATGATACCTCATCTTTTACTAATCCTTTATTAAGTATTAAAACACATGTTTAGCTAATTTATATTCAAGTATCATAGAAGAATTAATATAGGCTTTTGAAGCCTCCGGAACCAATAATCAATTTAGAGGAAACACCGGGGATAGAAGAACCTGTTAAAACAATTCTATGTATTCAGGAAAATCCACAATTTTGGAACTTCACAAGATAAATCACCCAGTTTAGGGAAAAGAAAAATAGTAAGAATTAAAAAAGTATGTGCGTGTGGGAGGGCACAGTAGCTATAAAAATTGAAAGACATCTATCAACCACATGCAGTAAGTGGATCTTGTTTGAGTCTCTATTTCAGCAAATCATCTCTGAATTTTGTATAATAGCGGAAATTTAAATAATGACTAGACATATGAAGATATTAAGTAATCACTATTTTCAGTTCTGTATCATAAGAGTATTGTAACTATGTTTTAAAAAAGGCAATATGTTTTTGAGATATAGTAAAATATTAAGCGGAAAGCATATGCTCCGTGGAATGCCTCAAAATAATACAGATGAGGCTGAGGGGGAGGTTTAGTGGAGGTATAGATGAAACAACATTGGTCAAGAGATGAGAACTATTACAGCTGAGACTGATGGCTACATAGGGGATTGCTTATAATTTTATTTCTACTTTTGGACTTTTAAAAATTTGTCCATATTAAAAGTTTTAAAATGACATAGAGTATATGTTTTGGAATAACATACATGATTTCTAGTCTTAGGTCAGTATCTTGGAAGCTGTGTGCCCTTGGACAAGTTGATTATCCCTTCATTTTTTATTAGACCACAGTGAAGGAGGAGTAATAGTACTCATGTTGTATAATTGTTACTAAGATTAAAGTCGTTTATGTTGGCAGAGCCCTTAGCATGTTAAGAATCAATAAATGCTAACTACTATTTGCATTTACTCAGCATCATTCATAGGCATTTTGTGAGCTAGTTTAGGCAGCTAAAAAAACACATATCGTATTTCATGTGTGTGTGTAGAAAATTGGTTGGAACTCAAACGAATTAATTTGGGGGACTTAGTCTACTTATAACTTGAAAATTGTTAGAACTGCAGTGACTAGAAATGAATACTTTAGATTTTCCCACATAAATTAAAACATTGATGAATTGAAGCTTCTATGATTATCCCAAGGCAAAAATAAATAAGTCCTTTAGCAGAAGGATTATTTTAAACGTAAATGATGATTGAATAAAACTCACATTGATGTGAATGTTTTAACAGGAGAGTTATGAAAATAAATTTGTGCTCCATATATGTCTAGGGGATTTATGGAAAATTAACGTACCTGATATTCATTCTCTCTCTCTCTCTCTCTCTCTCTCTTTGAAATGTAGGATCAACAGGTTCTATAAATCATCCACATGGAACAATTAAGCATATAATAGGCCTGTTGACAATATACTTATTGATGTAATTTTGTAAATTCACATTAAATGATTGTACTTGAATGAATTTGTTTTTCTTTCTAAGTGTTAAAAAGCGATGGCAAGTTTCTTTGTTGCTCTCATTAAGCACCTTTTGATGGCCAGCTGTACGAATAGTCTCAAAAATGCAAGACTTCAAAGAAACTACTTTCAGCAGGAGTAGACAATTCTCAACTTTCCTGTTCCATAATTTCTCAGCAGAATTTAATCCTGAAAATCTTTCTAAAGCACATTTTTCTCTTGAATTCTACATGATCACCTAATACTTTGCTTCCACGTAACTTGCCATTCTTTCTCATGTTACTTCTTTGCTATCCTCTTTTTCTTGCGACCACCTTTAAATGATGGTGGCATTTCCTCCAAGACAGAATATTTGGTGTCCTTCTGTTCCTTTTCCAGAGCCACAACCCAGGCAATCTAATCACAGTCTATACATTTAACAAGCATCCAATCACATATTGCAGTGACTCTGCATCCTTATCTTCTATCAGAACTATATTCTAATGTTCATGATTATATATTTAAGTATAGTTCTGTCAAATTAATTATGAATTCTTCTAAATCTTGCAATTTCATCTTAATTTTTCCATCTGGGTAAACAGCCCCTCCTTGCAGTTGCCCAAGGAAGAGGATGGCAGTCTAGACATTCTTCACTTGAGGTCTCAATTACTTATCATGTCTAAAACCTACTGGATCATAATTTTATACACGTCTCATACTGACTCTTTTCTATATTCATCCTGTCTTCATTCCAGGCCTACAAACCTTCTTTCTTGGATATAATATCTTCACAACTGGTGAACTATTTCTTACCCTTTTCCAACCTGCTCACTGACGCTGAGTGGTTTCTCATAAATGTATTTCTCTCCCTTGTCCATCTTAAAATCCTTTCTTGGCCTCCAATTTCAGAATAGAGTAAAAACTTCCCAAATTTATAATTAAGACCATATACAATCAAATTTCTGAATTCCCTCCAATGCCAGTGAATCAGATAGGACACATACATATGTGTCTTCCTCTAAATGTACCCAACTCTTTCATGTTCTGTGCCTTTGTTCACATTATTCCATTGCCTGGAATATTCTCTTTCTTCTCTTTGAAAACACCTACATTTTCACTGAGAAGCAGCACCAACAACATTCCTTCTTTGGAGCATGTGCTCACTTCCACCAAATGATGTAGGTTATCCCTATTTTTCCTTCTCTGCCTTCCTAAAAATACCATCATAATGAGAAAGGGACAGGTGGGGCTAGGTAGGGAGAGATAGATAGGGGGCTCTGTGATCAGGTTAACAGAAATCCCAAAAATGTGAAGGTGTGGAAAAACCAGAGGTGAGGGAACAAATCTGACCACTCTGCCCTGGGTGTGTGGGGTGGATGACTTTTTTTTTTTTTTTTAATGATTTTTTATTATATTATGTTAGTCACCATACAGTACATCCCCGGTTTCTGATGTAAGGCTCGATGATTCATTAGTTGTGTATAACACCCAGTGCACCATGCAATACGTGCCCTCCTTACTACCCATCACCGGTCTATCCCATTCCCCCACCCCCCTCCCCTCTGAGGCCCTCAGTTTGTTTCTCATAGTCCATAGTCTCTCATGCTTCATTCCCCCTTCTGATTGCCCCCCCTTTCTTTATCCCTTTCTTCCCCTACCGATAATCCTAGTTCTTATGTTCCATAGATGAGAGAAATCATATGATAGTTGTCTTTCTCTGCTTGACTTATTTCACTTAGCATTATCTCCTCCAGTGCCGTCCATGTTGTAGCAAATGTTGAGAACTCGTTCTTTCTGATAGCTGAGTAATATTCCATTGTGTATATGGACCACAACTTCTTAATCCAGTCATCTGTTGAAGGGCATCTCGGCTCCTTCCACGATTTAGCTATTGTGGACATTGCTGCTATGAACATTGGGGTGCATATGGCCCTTCTCTTCACGACGTCTGTATCTTTGGGGTAAACACCCAGTAGTGCAATGGCTGGATCATAGGGTAGCTCAATTTTTAACTTTTTAAGGGACCTCCACACTGTTTTCCAGAGTAGCTGTACCAATTTGCATTCGGGGTGGATGTCTTTTTTTATGATAATCACCTGTGACCAACAAATAATAACCAGACCCTAAAAAGGAAGTTAACACTAGTCCTTTCTCAATGGTGATATCAATAGAGATGTTAGTTCCCTGGTTAGCTTTCTATAAAAGACCAACCCTAAAGGCCCTCAATGGCAACCCTGTTGGGACCCTTCTCACTCTTGAGAGCTTTTTCTGTATCCTTGCTTAATAGATTTCTATTGCTTTACTCACTCTCTTTTGTCCATGAGATTCATTCTTCGACTCCATGAGACAAGATCCTAGCTCTCCCGCTTTCATAATGCACACCATGATTCATCATAATTACTGACTTTCTTCTCCTTTCTCATACGTTATGCCCAAAAGGGATTTTCCATCACATCCAATCTCTTTAAGTCTCTGAATCACTGACTGCAAGAGTTTCTTACAGAGCTGCCCATACATACTGGACTAAAAGTAAGAGAGGGCTGTGTTAAGCCACTGACAGTGTAGGATTGTTTGTTGTAGTATTTAACATATTATGAATAATATAGAAACAGGTTACTAATGTGACCTATAGACTAAACCACTTCCTAAAAATTACATACAATGACATGGCTTTGAGACCATGTAATCAGTGAGGCTCTAGGGGCAACAGATAGAAAGCAGAGGCTTAGAATGTATTTGGGTCGTTATTAGGTATGTAAAGTACAGTATAATTAGAGATGAGTTCAAACAGGAATTAGCCAATTGGAAAACATAAAAAAGAGTAGAGAATAAGAAAAATACAGGGCCTTGGGGTACTAGAAAAGCTGATTGCTTATAGACAGGAAGCAGTAAGAGATAGGACTGAGAATGGTTTTGAATGACAAATAAGTGTTAGGATTCAGCCTAGGATCAAGTATGAGATTAAGGATATGGCCTTCCCACTCACACCTACCTTCAGATAACCTCCAAATAGCCTCAAGAGAGGTTAGACTTTAAGATAATCTTGTGAAGTTACAAAAGTTTGGTGAGATGGGTACCAATAACCAAAGCAATAAATCGGTCTTGAAAATTAAGTCTGGGGGAAAAAATCTTCAGGTCTGATGACTGGCACATTGAACAGATTGGAAACAATTAATTCCAACACATATAAGTTTTCAGGTCAATTGTCCTATCTAAGATCCACAAAGTCATGCCTAAAAAACATTTGCCTACCTGAAAAGCAATCTTAGGGGCCATGAATTTGCCCCAGCAGGAAGTCAATGCAATGGAGTACCTTTGGAAAGTTTACTTCACAAGGTTTGCTTGTGAAGGAGCCAGACAGAATAATACGAAAGAGTAGAGCCAGAGGTCAGAGACAGTGCCTAGCAGAGTGTAGAGGCAGTTTTTCATCAAAATTAGAAAACTTTCACTTTCCATGCCCAGTAGGGTTCCAGAATTATTATGGATCAGAATACTTCACGTGTTCTCCATTCTTCCTCTTTTCAAATTGGAGTTTGAAGTTATTCTATATGAGGTGCATGGTTGGGGAGTGAGTGGAAGAATAAATATAATATGTCTTTTTAGTCTATTAATGGCAAACCACAAAGATCAATATGTGACTGATCCCCATAAGCTCTTAGACTTTGAAATGGCTGCAAAGACTCAATAGGATTTTTTGTTTTTGTTTTTTTCCCTGTGCCAACTATTATCTGTTGATACCTTGCAAACTTCTATGGCCTTCTTGCCTTGTCCCTGTGTGACACAGGGAAAACACTTGGAAATTATACTTCTCAGCCTCCTTGCTAGTAAGATCTGGTTTAGATTTCACCAATAATGACAGACACTTTCATGAGAAAGGAAGAAGGGCGGAGAAAGAGCGACATGAATTTTGAACAGCTTTTGAGTTAGCACTTACAAATTACTGATCCATGGTCAACTATAATCATGAAAGAAACTCCTTTAAACTCAGACACATTCTAATTTTGCCAAAGTAAGCAGCAATTCTCTCTGACATTTGCTCTCCCAGTTCTTAAAAAACATTTTTAAGCATATTTTTCCTTGTATTAAAATAAATTTAATAATTTCCTTTTATAAATTCTGGAGAGGTTTATATTCCCTGATCATCCCTGGTTGATATACATCCCTTGGGTAAGGTGGTGTATATTACATGTGTGCAAGAGGTGGGAAACAGGTATTCATGTCAATAAAGGTGAAATTTGGCAGACTCTGCCTAACTGCTCACCAAATCATTTTCCTTTTGCTTTTAGGCACAGAGCTAATCTACTACATTTCCCAGCATTCTTAGCAATTAGTCCAGTCATGTGACTGCTTTCTGACCAATATCATGTACTGGCCAAATGTCAAAGATTCATTGGAAGACTGTAAGATCCCAAGGGGAATGGTACAGCCAATGGTAGAAAAAGCCTGAATCCTGGGTCACTGCTTGAAGAACACCCACTCAATCATGAACCTCTCTGCTATAGTCTTCATGAGTAAAATTAAACCTGTATTATTTTAGTCCAATTATTTTATTGTTGTTATAAAGGTTAGCTTATCATGATTAATAGAGTTATTTCATATGAATTTGAAGTTAGTATTGGAATAGAAAATATGATGCATAATGACTATCATTAATATACATTGCGTATGCTCTTATATGTGCAAATTTGAATGGGTAAATGTGCAATGATTTGTCAACAAATTCTTGACATAGAGTTGGAAGTTGGGGGTAGAAGAGGAGGAGTAGAGAAGAAGCAATGACTTGATGACATTGAGCCCTTTCCTGTACTAATGAACTGATTAATCAAGACTAATGAACCGATTCAGAAATGGACATTGCTACAAACTTTAGATTCTTGTGTCTCAGATCAATTTATTTCCTGCTTTCAAACAAAGATTACAGTTCTTTCCTCTTCATTCTTTCTGCTCAAACTCATGCTGCCCTTTCTAGTTTGCCATACTCAGGAGGCAATGGTGCAGTGGAAAGTACTATAGAGTTGGCCTCGAGTGGACCAGTGGATCTGGGTATGAACACAGCTCTACAACTCTGTGTTTTATAACCATCATCAAATTCTTTTTAGTAATGATTTCCAGCTTCAGTTTTCTAGGACTAAACAGGACTGATAGTGTACACTTAGACTGTCTTTGAAAAGTTTAAGTTTAAAGGAGTTACTGTGTGTCTAAAATGGTTGGATCACATAAACATCTTCAGGAATGATATTTTAGTCTCTTTTCATTACTGAGCTGCTTCCATTGCTCTTTCTTTAAACATGCAGTTTGGCACTTAAGACCTATATGATCTTACATTATTAACTATCATTTTACCAATTCCAGTATCATGTAGTAGATATATAACCTCATATATGTCATTTAATGACAGGTTCCTTGAATATAAAATAAGAATAATAATTTTTACCTTGTGGAATTATTATAAAAAGTAAATCTACTTAGGTAAGAAAAAATAACAGAAATATTCTTAATTTTATTATTAATTAAAAGTATTGAAAGGATAGGCAATATCTGACTATTTCTGTCATTACAATGCCTAGCACAGAACTATACTACAGAATAATGAATCTAATAAACAATCAAATTGATGTAAATTGACTGACTGAACCAAACTGCTTTGCTAAGACTTTTGCTTATTTCTATATTCCTATGTGGACATATTTTGACATTTATCTTTCTTCAGGTCACACTTTAACAAACTATGAAGAATTTAGTTAATTTCCTAACCCAGCATTTTCCAAAATGTGCTGCACGAAATGACAGTTCTGCAAGATGGTCTATGAAAAAAAAATAAGTTTATGGTCAATTAAGTTTAGTGTACAGTAGGCAGAATATTTTACTCTTAGAGATCGATGATGCACATGAAAATATGAAGAGCCTTGTGAACTCTACTAATGAAGAAACAAGAAACATTTTACCTTTTCTCGACTTAGAGTTTCTCAAATGTTTCTGACTTGCCCACTCTCACCAACACCATCTGCCCTTGCACCCTCAGATCAAATCACAAAGCTCTTAGCAAACATTCAGAGCTAATATAATGTGGAAATACAGCCCTAAAACCCTGGACAAAGCCTAGGAAAGCATTCCATTTGAGGGATTATCTTTCCTTAGTAATGTTACAATTTTCCAGAAGACCTGTTCATCTGTTTAGGCTGTATTCACTGGTGTAAGCACCTGTGTATAATTTCTTGGCAATAGAAACTGACCCTACTGCTTTTGTTTTTCCACATAATGGATGATGATAAGGACAGGACAATGGCTACCAAATGCCTCTATGTTGAGGTCAATTGACAAACCTCAGCTATAACTGGTGTATATTTGCCCACCGGTGTTATTCTTCAATATTTTATTCTAGTCTTAAAAGCGTCTGTCCTCTGGTGCTTAGGATGAACACCTCATGGGGTACTTGCACTGTTTCTGTTTCTGCTCTGCTATAGACCAGATCTTTTTGATCTGCTATAGAACCAATCTCCATCCACCTACTTGGTTGGCACACTTTGTCTGAGATCAGAGACTCAATTCTGGTCACACTTCTCAGATCCTGGATTCTAGTTTACATTAAACACCTGAAATGAATCTCCACCTATCCTTCCATTTTGCTTTCATTTTATTTCTATTTTTACCTTATTCTGCAATGCTCTGTTCTGGAAGAATTTACAGAAAAGGGATTTTTACTTTTATGTTGTCAAATCTGTCAGTATTTTCCTTTATTAATTCTAACTTTGGTCTAATTATTAAAGTCTTCCCTTTCCTACACTCATGTTATTAACTTTTTCTCAATTGCTTCTAACACATTTATAATAAAGATATACCCCAACACACACACACACACACGTGCAAGCCAAGTCAACTGAAACTTTCATTTTGTTTTTTGTTTTATTTTCCTAAACCTGCAGTTAATCATATTCATAATATTGCCTGATGGTTTTTTGATTGTGCCTAATATTTTCCATACAGTGTCTTTACAATGTTTAAATCTGCCTCTTCTCTTGTTTGTTCACTCTGACCTTTTTCCTACCCAGGCTTCTCATCTTGAAATGACGTGTGTATCCTTCTCTGATATCTTTATTCAAATCACATACCTTGGTCTGACTTTTTGGATAGCTTCTGTTCTACATTTCTCTGAGACTATTACTATTTTCTTTCCGTAACTAAAGTTCACTGCTAGCACTTTTTCTAAACTACTTCCATAGTATAGGCAAGCATCTTGGGCCAACTACTCAAAGAAACATACATAAACATCTGTTTTTTTATAGAAATAGACATATATCTATAGCATTTTGATTTAGATATGTAATAAATGACCATATAAAATTTTGGAATGAATGAATGAAAACTAATTAATTAATTAATATAGGTATTTCCAATGTTGGAAAAGCTACAGAAAAGCTCTCCAACTTACCATGTAGCACTTCGTCTATAGGAATAAAACTTAAAATATATATATATATCAATGATATTACAACTTCGCAGGGGCACCATTCCACTAGAAATCAGTTTAGTCTTAATTTAACTGAGAAAAATAAACAGCTATTTTCCCTAGTCCTTTTAGCTCACAAATATCAAGTGCATCTCTAACCCAATGCAGAATCTGAACTAATCTTAATGAGTCCATGCAAAATAGATTTAATTTACCTTTAATAATTCTGATCTGATACCAGTGTTTCTGACATACAACCTGATAGCAGCCTACCCCTCCTCTGTTTTACTACTTAAATCTCTAGTTAATTGCTAGGTCTGTCCCCCAACTTGAACATCAGTCCCACTTCCTTCCTCACCATCCCTCAGGATGGACTTTGTAGGGCATCTAAAAATTATTGTTTAAGATATTGCTATAAATACATTTTAGAATGTTTCTGTCTTTCTTACTTAATGCTACATTTCCTGCCATGTATGCATTAGTCACCGTGCATGGGATCTATATTGAGTTTCTCTAGCCTATTGTTTCACACAATTCTATGTTTTCTGTGAACACTGGGTTATTTTCTAGAAAGTCAGGTAGCTCTTAAGAAATAGCTCCAGTGGATTGCTTACTTTGCCCCCTGCCCTCCCTTCCTCATACCCAGGCATTTCTGAATTCTTCCCATTTTCTCCACCATATCACTGAAGTCTTAGCACACAAGATTGAATGACGATTAAATTATGGAAAAGGGTTCTTATATAAAATTCTTTTTAAGGAAGCCCAGGTATATATTTCTCTATTGACTCATAATAGTGAATACAATTGTTAATTAAATATATTATTACATCCATTCATTTATTCAACAAAAACTGATTGATCACCTACTACATGTCAACACTAGTGATTCAGCAGTGAAGACAGAAACTCACCCTTACTCTCACAGACCATGGTAGCATTTCTGCTATTAGAAAATAATTCATATGTCCATCTTTACATTTTAATAGATATTACTAAAAATATTTTCGAATTCAGTATAAAATATACAATTCAAATGCACAGTGACAAAGGTTGACTATGATTTATTGAATCAGATCTCTGGAAAATATTGATCAAGTTGTGTTGTAAAGCAGCAGCTATCTGTGATCCTGGGTAGACAGGGAAACGCAGCGAACTGTGTAATTTACAAACACTCTCCATGTTGCCTTTTAGATGGTACTCAACCCAAAGGGAGACTGATAGCATTTTTGTCAGCCATTTCCACTGAGAGATTTAACAGCATAATTGTGACCTAGGATTCCAAGTCCTTTTTGTATTCCCTTAATGAAATACTGCCCTGCCAATTGAATTTCAATTAACCATTTCTATTTCTGTGTATCTAAACCACACCTTGTTCAGGTTATAGTTTAAAGCTCACAAGATATTCAATTCTTCTTAAAGCCTTTATTCTCTAGCCTGCCCTGGACTTTTCCCCACTTAAATATTTTTCTAGTCAGCATTTCCTATATATCACATGGTTATGCTCTATGGTTACAATGCCGTGTCCACAACTAGATCGTAAGTTTTACAAAGATGAGAAATAAGCTATAGTACGGGGTATATTTAGCATGGGGTATACTTGGAGTAAATGTATCTTCATCTTACATAGTATTTTACTATTTATAAAGTACATTTTCATATATTCATAAAACAGCTGCATATAAACATTTGATCAACTATCACGTTTAGTTAGTAGCATGGAACACTGTCAAAAGGCTTTTCTACTTCCCCAATTTTCCAGTAATCCCTGAAAAGTTTTAAATTAGTCCAACTTACATCAAGACATTTAAATAACAAAAAGCACTATGTAATATGCATCAAATAGAAATAGAAGTAGTATGAGCATTCCAAGTAGGTAGGGTTTAATATAATTATTAAAGATGTTTAGGCACCTCAGTTTATTGGAAACACCTTTGTCTTTACTTATATGACAAGTCAATAGTTTTTACATTGTTTGTGATTCAAACTTCTCTTCTGCTTTGTTCACTGATTATACATATATACAGAAGATTAACTGCATACCAGTCACCGTGGAAAAAATTGGGAATATGATCACAAACAGAAAACCTTTCCTGTGATTAATCTTATACATTAAGCTTCATTAAGCCTTTATTAAGGTTTTGGATTAGTGAAGACTATAGCCAAGGAGCAAGGTAATATGTGCAATGTGATGTCATGGGGGAAGGACAGTTTGATACAAATAAGAAAGACAAGAATCTGTTCTTTAGAGGGATAGAAAAGAGCTCAGAGCTACAGTGATATCTGAACTGAGATGCTAGGTTGAGATCTAAAATTAATGGGAGTGAGACTTGCCAGAGATGATGATTCACTGTTGGTGTATTTGAAGTACAGAAAACAATTCTAATGGCCAAAACTTAAAAAATATTCTGAAAAGGCAAACCTATGTAATTGAATTCTTTCGGTAAGTCTAGATTAGAGATTGGGAAGGGACAAATAACTAGACAGTTACACAGAACACAAAATGTGAACTACCAAATTTGAGCTTCATGGCAAAGAAGATGAGGAGTGATTTAGGAGGAAATCTAGGAGGATTTTTTCCACTAATTCATGAACAAGATTACGATGGGATGAATTACACTAATGACATTCAAAGTGAAGAACCCTGAAAGGATCCATGAGATGTGGAGAAGGCTCAATGGACAGATCTTGATTATTTATTGAATGCAGGAACTCAGAAGTAGCAAAGGAGTGAGAAAAACACATATACAGCTTAAGCATTTTGATGAAATTGAACTGTTTATCATTCATTTAGTTAGAGCTCTGTGTCATGTTTTTGTGTGAATATGTTAATCTTATCTCACACTGATGGACTATTGGATTTTTTTGGGCTTTTTCCAAGAACATTCTTGTCTATGTCCCCTCTTTTATGTGTATAATTGAATAATGTGTTTATGTCACAAATTTATGTGATGTTTACTGTTACAGGATAATGTCAAATCGTTTTTCAAAATGTTTGCAAACATTTCCACTCCAGTCACATGGAAATCATAGTGATCATGTGGTCAACATCCTCTTTAGTACTTGATATTTCCATAACCTTTATTTTTTTTCCAGTTGATTGTGTATAATATGGTATTGCATTATGATCTTGGTTTTTATTTCCCAGATCACTAATAATATTAAATACCTTTTCATACGTTTGTTGGCCACAATATTAATTAGCAAATATAGTCAGAAATATAAGACAATGATATAGACTAGGTCCTTGTGCTCATGGAGTTTATCTTTCCACGGGGGATACAGAAAAAAAGAAAATTATTAAAATTGACTATAAACATTGTGCAGAAGGTAAAGAGTACTAAAGTGGTGCATTGTTTTAGATATTGGATTTCAGGTGACGTCCTCCTGAGGCATGATATTTCAGCAGAGAATTGAATAATGAGAAGGACAATTCTTTAAGATATATGGGGAAAGAACAATTTCAGCTCACAGAACAAAAAAAAATGATCCTAAGATGAGGATGAGTTTGGTATATCTGAACAGCAGCAGGAAAACTAGTGTAGTGATTGCAGTAAGAAAGGAAGAAATTATGATAGAAGATGAGTTCAAAGAGGGGGTCAGCAACATTCAACCAACGTAAGTGTATTGAATGCCTACCATCTATAAGTCATTGTTTATGCAGAAAAAAGCTAGAACCAGTCCCTTCTGTCAAAAAATATGTTACAGAACAGGTAAATATGCAAAGAATCCCTTCTTTTTCTCAGTTGGTTTTGCCAGAATTTTCTTTGCCCCTCACTTTGCAACATCCTTTATGCTCTTTGTCTTAATTGCTATCTTTCTATAGTCTCTATTTAATCTTCATAATAACACTATTGGTGGAAAAAAATACATTATTATCCTCAGAGATGAGCAAACAGGAATAGATTAATAAAGTTGACTAGGCCCACAGTTAGTAATGAGATGGAAATAAGAATTAAATCCAAGTCTCTGGCTCAAGGCCAATAGAAATTGAGAGCTTTTCTTTGGTAAAATAGAATTGCTAGGGACAAACTCATGGAACAATCACCTTGTGGGCTGTGAATTTTCCTGGAAGCACAGTGGTTACACTGACACTTCACTCAGGGTGCAGGTAGAAAGGGAGGGCCAGGCTGATCTACATGTTTTCGTAATTTTTTTTTCTTTACTTTTCCTGTGGCCACTATACTCCTATCTTAACTTATTCCTAGTTGGGACTTCATTATGAATTTAGAAATAGCACTTGTGACCTGTAGAGCTGTAAGCTACCAGGTCCAATATTTGTAGAAAGAGTAACATATTGACTTAAACACAGCTCATGGGTTTTTGTTTGTTCTTTGTTTGCTAGTTTTTGTGGGTATAATGCTTACACCTTGGAGCACTGAGCTTCCTTAGCAATGTTTTTATAGTCACAGTATAGACACTGTAAGCAAATGGGAAGCAAAAGGTTATAGGCTTAGGGACGTCTGTGAATACAAACTACAAAATGAGGTGAAAGCAATGACTTAGTTTGATGTATCACAAAATCTGTTCCACTAAATTGGTTGAATCTTCAATACACATAATTCATTTATCGTTCAAAACAATCTTCAAAAATCGATGATACTGTGAAAAGGTGGTTGATTTTTCTGTTATACAGTATGAGACCATTAAGTCAAAAGAGTGTCGTTAAGAGTTTACGTAATCCTAAATTGTTCCAGATCTTCTTTGAGATTCTTCCATACTTTCAGAGACCTCTAGAGAAAATTTGCCCTAAATCTTTTGGTGGGATATTTTAGAAAACTCATGGTTTCTATAGTAATGAATGGCTGCATATTCATATGCATAGGTGGAGAAAACCTGGCTCCTTGGAGAGAATACTACAGAGAATGACTGATTTGGGCAAGCATGGATACATTTGGGATTTTTAGTTTTGGTTTTTGTCTTTGTTTTGTATACTATCTTTTTTTTTTCTTTTCTTTTCTAGAACTGGAAGATGCTTGTCTAATCCCATATGAAGTATAAAGAGAAAATATTTCTTAAAGAAAAGTCTGTGTGGACAAAATGGGTGCAAAGTGTTTGTTGAATGAATAAATAGAGTCTTGGATTGAAGAAAGAAATAAACTAACAACTGAAATTCTGCACTCTACCAAATACTAATTTTATTGAAATGTGAAACCACTAGAGTTTTATTAGTTTTTTTTTTTTTTTTAAGTCTATGGGAGAAGATTCAAACTAAAGCAAATTTGGACATATTATAAAGCCATTGAAAAAGAATAAACCTGAAATCAAATTTGTATCTGAAGTACATTGTTATCCCATTTTCAACATCTAAAATTACCCTCATTGTGCTTAAAAAAAAATTGTCTCATAAGCCATATGATGATGGCACATCTTTAACCTAAACCCAGGAGAACAGGATTGAACTGCTATGGAATAATTCCACTTTCTTAGAAGATGCAGTGAAGTTTCAGCTGAGTTCCTCGTACCCCCCTAATTCTATACGATGTTGCTGAAATGTCTAATAGCTGTTTATTACAGGCAAATACCCATAACTCAATATATGAGTTGGTTATTAAAAAAGGGTAGCAAAAGAGCTGAGAACACCCCATTTTTTTCATTTCAGACCAGCTAAAATAGAAACGTATCTATTCAATCCCTGCGGGGTCAATCCTGTAGAAATTATCTGTGGCCTTCCGTACATTTCAGGGCCCGTGAGGTGACAGATCTTGTCTCTGCTGCAGAGTAAGCGATTTGGCTGCAAATTCGGGTGGTCTGCAGAATACATTTCACCTCATTAAATATGTCTGGATCAGCTCGTTCGCCTGAATAAGACAGAAACAAAGAATAGCTGTGCCACGGGATAAAGAAATAGTGGAGATGGAAACAGATGACTCAAAAGCAGATTTCTTTATTCTTTTTTCTTGTTTAAAAAATCCATTTGAACAATTATTCTACTTTTGTCAAATAAGCTCTTGGCTTCTTTCTTTTTCTTTCTTTCTTTCTTTCTTTCTTTCTTTCTTTCTTTCTTTCTTTCTTCTTTCTCATTCATTCTTTCTTTTCTTTTCTTTTTCTTTTTTTTTTTTTGGAGATGGGCAGGGGTAAGGAGTAAGCATAATAAGAACGGCACTCATTAAATGTTTTGAGGCTAATGATGCCTCTGTTTCCATACAGAACAATGGGAATTTCATGCAGCTTCTATTACCTGGAAAGATCAAGCCACAGGGAACATGGGAAGGCAGAGTGCTAGTGCACTGCATTTTTGTGATAAATGCGGGAAAACAACATTTATTTTGTATATTGAATCTTGTAGCTGAAAATGAAGTACGATTCCAGCTTTCTGCCTAAGGAAGATTCTAATTAGAGAGACTGACTTCTTTCTAAATGTTTCAGCATCTCAGTTATGCCTCTTAAGGTTTTTTTGCTTTTTTGTGTTTTTTTGAACATCACATCACTTAGAATAGTGCAGCCTTAGAAATCATACACAATCGGGCTGTATTAACTTTTAATGCAGAATATAACATATATTTGGAAGGCTTTTCTTCCCCCTGTAATTAGCATGACCTTGTTCCTAAAATTTTGCTCATATTATCAAAATAAATGGCTGTAAATCCAGTGTGACTACTTGAATCATGGGAATCTCTACTGTGGAACTGTGCTCTGTCATAATCTCTATGTTCATACCTTACTCCCAGCATATCTTAAAAAGGAGAAATCCTTTATGCCCACATATGCTTCTTGATTTACTAACACTCATATCTTTTTGTCTACTATACTTAAGAAGCATAGACATGCTTACTGATTGCTGTGATTAAATTTACTGATCATATATTTTGTATCAGTCACAATTATCATTTCTCTTAATGCTCACAGCATTGCAATGTTAGTGTTACTTGTATTTTTTACTTGGTAGCAGAACAATTTTAGGAAACCAGGCCTATCTGACTCCTATGATGCTTATGATGATGATGATGATGATGATAAGGAAGAAAACAAAAGAGGAAATAAAGAGTAAGAAGAAAGAAAAAACAAATAAGATTCTTGGGTACTTAATATGTGGTAGCTAAAGTCTCCATTTGGAAATTCCTTCCAGGAAATTCTTGGGATATTTATGATTTTTTAATCCTGATTCCTGATATAAATAAGATGCACATTTGGAGAAACATAATATTTAATAATATATGATATGACTTAGTAATATAATTCTCTCACAGGAATTAAAGTTTAACAACATAGACATGTTTCTATTTCATAGAATATATAGATATCATGTCTGAAGCAAGAACAGAAAACATTATTAAAAGTTAAGGTTGACATTTCTGGGAAACTATACAGGGGTCCATGGGGGAGAACAATTAGGTTCTTGGGTAAAACTGCTGCCATGATCCAAATGTATGTTCATGGACTCTTCTGCTAATGGTGAGTCATTACTGCAAAGAAAATAAGTTTGATGGCATAATGTACTTTATACAAATTCTGTGAGTAGTGTCCCAGGAAATAATAGGTCTTCAAAGCAAAATAAGTACCTAAATGCCACTTTTGACACCTAATTCCGTGTAGTGTTGTTAACCTCACTAGTACAACCAAATATGTTATTTGAATACTATCCAATTACATTCACTGGAATTCTTCAGTGTTCAAAACTTTGCTCTAGGCTACAATTCTTTGTAAATGTTTTTAACAGAAGAAATGCAAAGGGAAGGTGTGAATGGTTTTTGTGGAATACTCTCTCATTGGTAAAATCAGCAATGCTCAAAGTTCTGAATTAGCAAAAGCAGAACCAATTTCAAAGGCAGAACCAAAATTAGTGTAAGCAGAAAATTATTTTTATCATAAAAGTGGAAATGAGTTTAGATGAAGCAAAATTCATGCTAATGATGAACACCGAGATGCTTTGGTACATACACATAGTAATTCAACCAACGTGAACGGGAAAGTTAAAAAAGTTGTGCCTCTGAAATATTTCTCATGAAACAAAGATCAAAGCTATTAGATAGAACAATTAATACTTTGCGTGTTTAAGATTTTATTCAAAGAATAATAAATGATAACTTTTTCAGTATTCAATATTGCAGTATTATCTTAATTTTTAAATGATTTTTGACATTTTAAATACTTTGCCATTTGTATGCCATCAATATTCCCCTTCTAATGTTTCTACTATTGAATATCTGCAGCATATACAGATAATTTTTATGTTATTGAAATATACACACATCCCAAAATGCAGTCTGTAATCATAATAATAAGCTATGCATATATATTTAAATATACATATACACATACAAGACAACAAGTCCAAAATGGAGTCACTTATGCTAAGCTCTACCTCACAAAACCCAGGCTTAATTACAGTTTCCAGAAATGGAATCTTAAGCCAGTCAATCATGTATCACCTGATCAGCACTAGTTAGGTAACTCTCCTGATGGAACCCTCTTATCCCCTTAAAGGGAAGTTACCAGAGGATAACAAAACCACTTTTTTGTATAGTCTAACTTCCTGTTCTTGATCTCTTCTGCCTATAAAAGTTTTCCATTGTGTATAGCTCCTTGAAGCTCCTTTCTACATATATATATATATATCTTTTATACATATTTATATATATACATATATACCCATATATACATGTATACATATATATGTATTTAAACATATATAATACATGTACACATATATATGTGTGTGTGTATAAATATATATACACATACAAACTCTTCATATTTTAATATGACCCTAACACCCTCTGTCACAGTCTGACTTACTGTTTATTATTATGGTCACTCATTATTTAAAACGTGTAAATAATGTTAAGGAAAGTCCAGAAAACCAATGATTTAGGATTTCTGAGAATTCACAGGAATCCCAGTTTATTATTTTTGAGTCCCCCAAATTACTGTCAGAAATTCGGAAACACTTTTTTTTTTTGGAAGGGGAGACAAAAAAAAAAAAGTGCTTTAGTATAGAACCTCTTGCTGAAAACACCATCTTGTTTCCTCTGCCGGGGTCTGAGGCTGCTCTCTCTTGGACTTGGGCATCAGCGGTCAGGGCCTGGCACCTCTCCCTCCTGCAAGAGCCCGACAGAGCATGTGGCAGTGGTTTCCAGAACAAGCTCCCAGACACAATGCGCTCTGGTCTAGCCCTTCTGTTGGAGTTTGGCTGCTGGAGTCGATTCCGCGTTTTTGCAGAAAAAAATTTAGCCTGTGGAAAGCTTTTCACAGTTTGATTTCTTTTTCTGGAAAGGTCTGGTCTTTTAGCTTGGTGGACCTTGTCACTCACCCAGTCAGGAATCCGGCGCCTATATGGCGTGGACATCAAGGTTTGACCCTTGCTCAAGCTTGGTGGGCCCATCACGGACGTTGATGGGTTAGGGCCCATGCATTCCTGCCCATTCAGCTGGAGCCTGGGCTCCAGGTCCCATAGGCCAACCCACCACGGGGGCAACACCGCTAGGCTTGAGTTGTTGTCCCCTCCTTCCACTTTGGAAAAACTTTGCAAAAAGGAATTATAAATTGATGCCACTTTATTTAGTATTCTACATGCATCATTTTATAACTTTCAACAAAGCTATAAAACTAGCATCTTTTAAAATCCTCATTCTATATCAGAGCAAATTTACTTTAAAGTGAGTAAGTCCCTAGCCTAATACTACCCCCCTGATAAGGAATGAGGGCAGAACTTGAACTTTGTGTGCCTGACTCCAACACCTTTATAAGTAATAATCAGCATACAAAGACATTAAACACATAGCTTCATGGTCTAAGGCTAGGCTCTGCACACTGGACAAATTATTTGTCTTCTAGTGAACGTCTTCTATCACTTGATATATTATCTTATTCAGTAATCAAGCTACTCCTTTTCTTTAATTCCCTCATACAAACAATAGTTTCTCCATCAACCCTGGTACTCACACCAGATACACTGGAGGAATTCTAGATGTAATTTGTCTCTTAATTTTCAGTTGTTTATTAAGTTTTAAGGATTTCGCACCTCAGATAAGATCTCTATTTCTTTCTCTGTTCTCCACTGCAATGACATTGTCAGATTCTCTTACCATGGACATAGCAACAAAATCTTAATCTCTAATTCCTATTTTCTGGACTCCAAGAAGATTTTGAGATAGTACATATGTGATTTATTAAATCAACCTTTCTGCTTAAAGTATAAAGAATTATCATGTCTTTGTGATAGATTTTATTCTTCTTCACCAAATATTTTCATTTTCTTTGTCATGGTTCCCTTTCTTCAGGAAATCAGTAATGGACACATGACTCACTTTAGCCAATTAGTTATGAACAGAAGGGTCACATGTAATTTTGGTAAAAGTGTTAAGAAATAGTGTCACCATGATGACTAGCACTGAGTCAGATAGACACTGTTTTATAAACCCAGGGCCCAGAGTGAAGAAATATGGACCAGCGTGGTAAATAGTCTGAATTGGATGTGTCCTGTGAAGGAAAAAGTGACATTAGTGATCACAGGCATGAAGAAGAGGGTGTCATTTTCTGCGACTGCATAAAGTAACTTACCTCACCTGCTACCGCACCTATCACTTATAAGACCAGTAATGCATATTTTAGTTTGGCATGCCAGATCCTTTACATACGACTCCGGCCGATACTGCCAATGTCATGTCTAGCATTCTTTCCCCACATCCTTCCACTCTCAATAACATCTCAAATCTATAATGTTTTCTTACAATTCCACATCTTATCCATGCTTTAACACATCCTTGTAATATCCATATTCCACAATATTTTTCCTCTGTGAAGTTTTCCTGAAAGCATGTCATCTAGGCCATCACCAATCCTCGGTCTCAAAATAGCCCTCGTGTGCCCCAAACACTTTATTAAAGGGATGGTGCTGTACTATGTTTGGCATATTTAGATCCTTAACTAGTATAAGTATAACTTTTTGAGGACAGAGCTTATGTATTTAATTCACCTTTACATAACTACACTGTCTAATGTGGTGTGATGTATTAACTATTCAATAAAACCTTATTGAACATGTAAATGATCAGTAAATAATGGATTTTGAGGTTAACTACTGATTCTTATTAGTAAGCAATGCTCAAATATGTGCTTTAGTAGGCATGACTATTTACTACAGAGAACATTGTCTGATTTTAAATTGCCTAGCCTGCTTTTAAGAAAACAAAGAATAACTCAACATCTCTCCTTTAAAAACCTTTACAGCAGATGAAATGAGCTGACATGCCATCATTTCAGCTTTATCTGGCAAGGACCATTCATCCACAAATGCAAAAATCTTTTCAATAGTTAGGAATTTTATCACTGAACAGGTGGAGTCTTTATAACTATTTATCTTTACTGTACTGTCACAAAATCTGTGGGCTCCATGACAGCCCTATAGTTAATGAACTGGAATCTGCTTTTTTGTGTTCTAGAATTCTGTCTTTCTTCCCCACCCTCCCTGCATAATTTTCTCCTTGGTGTTACAGTACAAATCTATGGAGTCGTCTGCATTTAATCTCCCTATCTGATCTTCCCAATTCATCTTGTTGGAAAGAATTCAACATCCTATAATTTTACCCTCCATTGAATTAGAATAATTTCTACATTTAGATTATTCAGAGCCATTAACAGAACTTTGTTTTCCACTAGCATTTAATTCTACTATAATCTACTGTCAAATGTGTTAAACAACTGCATCTCATACCCTTCAATGGCAAAGACAAACTGGCAAGGAATAGTAAGCGTTTAGAAATTTTTTTTTCTGAGCCACTGTAATAATCATGTCATTATTATTGGGCCATCATATCTACATTCTATTTTTTGTGAAATCAAAGTCGGTTGCTCAAATAACAGCTTTTGCTGTAATACACAATGCTAGTTGCAGCCTCTCACGGGAGAAAGGCTAGACAAGGATGCTTAGTCTTCACAATAGAAATTCCTCCTCCATATATGATGATCAGTAGTTCAAATGACTGAGGGTTCTGAAGGTAGCTATGCTCTTCCTATAACTTTAGATATGAAGTAGATGACTTCCAAAGAGAGCCATCATCAATCTTTAAAAGAGAATTTTTTTTAGAACAGTTGTAGGTTCACAGCAAAATTGAGAGGAAGGTACAGAGGTTTCCCACATACGATCCTGTCCCCACACATGCACAGCTTCCCCCATTATCAGCATCCCTTACTGGAGTGGTACACTTATTAGCATTGATGGATGTACACAGACACATCATAATCACTGAGTCCATAGTTTCGCTAGGATTCGCTCTTGGTGTTGTGCATTCGATGACTTTACTTAAATGTATACTGACATGTAGCCATCATTATAGTATCATACGGAGTATTTTCACTGTCCTAAAAAATCTTTCCTTTACCTGTTCACCACCCACCCCCACCAACCACTAATCTTTTATTGTCTCCATAGTTGTGTCTTTTCCAGAGTATCATACAGTTTGAATCATACAGTCTATAGCCTTTTCACATTGGCTTCTTCTACTTAGTAATATGCAATTAAGGTTCCTCCTTGCTTTTCACAGCTTTAATGCATCATTTCTTTTTAGCACTGACTGTTATTCCATTGTCTAGCTGTACCACAGTTGCCTTTTCCCTCTCTGTAAATGCATTGTGGATGAAGTTTATTTCTCCTCCTTTTGAGTCGGTTCTCTCCTCATGACTATTATGACCAACAGAAGGCGGCAAAAGTGGTGTTCTAGAACTTCTGAACACAGGTCATAAGAGAACTGGCACCATTCTCTTCCTTCTTCTTTGACTGTTCCTTCTTGGAACCCCCATGCCATGCTGTGAGGAAGGCCAAACAGCCACATGGCCAGGCGTACACAAAGAAATATGGGGACCCAAGACCTATAGTTCTAGCAGAGCTCCCAGCCAACAGCCAGCTCTGACTGTTCCACTGAGGCCGTTTGGACCTTCCATTAATTCCAGTGCCATAACCAACATAACCTGAAATAGAACTGATTGCTCAACAACTTGGTAGTGAGAAATAAGTGTTTCTGTTTTAAGCCACTCAGCTTTGAGGTGGCTTGTTATGCAGCAAAAGGTAACTGAAAGAGGACTCTCTGAAGAACTCAGAGTTAATACCTGCCTATTGCACAGAGCAATGAATGCAGTTGTAAAGAGGGTGGATCTGAAACCAGATTCCCTGGATTCAACTACCAACTCCACCACTGACGAGCTGGATGACCCTGGCCAAGCTACTTAGCTTCCCTGTGCCTCACTTTTTTCCATTTAAAACATGGGATCCACAGTAATAGCTATCTTTCAGAGTGATTGTCAGAGTTAAACCTGTTAAATGAGGTTTGTACAGATTTCGTACTTAGAATATTATCTAGTACATAGTAAATGTGTATATTAGCAGTCATTAGTTTCTGCGTGAAGTTCCTAGTTATTAAGCTCCCATGCAAGGCCCTCTGGAATCCATCCTTTTTATTCTTTGGGGGCTTATCTTCCTCTTTTCTTATATCCCACAAATCTTGTGCTCTAACCAATATGAAAAAAAAGTGTGTTTTTACTTCAGTAACATTATTCTTACCTTCCTCTATACATTCTGTTTTCCAGATTGTACTCATCCTTCAAACACCGGGCTATTTTGACTTCACTCACATGCTCGCTAATAATCCCACAGACTGTATATATGTTACTTTACCAAATATTTAGTGAACAGTTGCTGTGTGTCTGGTTTTGTGGATACAGTAAGGAACAAAATGGGTAGATTCACTGACTTACTATGTCATATGATCTAGCGGCAGTCGATATTCTTTCAGGAAACTGACTTACTCCTGATTCTTCCTTAGAGATCTCACTCTTCTGTTATTTTTTGTTGTTGTTGTTGTTTCCCCCTACTTGATAAAGTCATTCATTCAATCCTGAGGATATTTAGTAAACGTTCATTCATAAAGGATTTCAGCATATTTACAATAATTACTTGCAATGTGCTTCCACATACCTTTTCTCAGTTTATGATATAAATCCCATTAATGTCAGTAATACTATTTGCTCCATTTTGTAGACACTGAAACTGAAAAAGCATGCTACTCAAATCCCCAAGTTACCAGTGCATGCATGGCTGAATAGGAATCCAAATCTAGGTTTCCTGCATCTGAAACCCGCGATCTCTCTAATTTAGGTACTTGGATTTGTGAGCGCCTGCGTATTAGATCTTAAGGGAGAGTCACACATAGTTATAACACAAATTTCTGATCTTTAAAAAGTTAAAGTTTTAAAAATTACACCAGTAGAGTAGGCAGAAAACAAGTTAGGGTCAAATGAGTAATATGGATCGGTGAATGTGTAATTGCAAGGTGGGGGGGTTACTGTGACCAAGGAGAGGGGGTGGGAAGGCCGGGTGGGAGAATAAGTGAGGTTGATGAAATATGTGGTGTACAACTGACTAGCGCCCCCTTGGTTAAAAAAGCACAACTCCATCGTATTTATGTTTGTGAAAAAAAAATGTTATGTAAAAAGGAGTAACCTTTTCATTCTTTTCTCCTTAATCCATATATCCTATACACAGTATATTTGTTCACACACAAAAACACTTAGGGTAATCTTTGCATTTGTTATTAAAATAGGTTCTCTAGCACATTAGAATAAATCTCCTCCCTCCTCTGAGAGAACATCCTAAAAATATTAATACCAATAAATGATTGATGATAAAAACTCTTTACATTGTGGGTTAAGAGTTCATATTCTATTCCTGACACCTTCACAAGATTATTGGCAAATGCCCATTTCATCTGTACAAAATATTTGTCTTAGGACACATTGTTTAACCTCTTTGGTCCTTACATTTCTCATCTGTATCTGTACTGTGGAGATTAAGTATAACTCCTGTTTTAAAGGGATGTTGTGATGATCCAATGTGATGATCCATGTAAAGAGCTTATGGAGTGTCTACATATCACAGATGTTTAATAAATATGTATCAGTAGTGATGACAGTAATATGGAAACAGAATGTACCTTAGAGATCAGGTAACCTGACTATATGGCTATTAAATAAATCATAACCCTTAGTTCACTGGGTGTTCTTGACAGAACAAGGACTCCAGTCACCAAGACAACATAATTATATATTTATAATTGCTTCCACACCTAAAACCCAGAATTCTGTATTCTATATCTGTGTTCAAGTTAAGGGCAATCAAGGGAAAGTCCTCAAGGTGACATCAGGATATCGATAAGATACCATTGGTCACTGAGACAGTAATTCCTCTCTGGACAGCTCCTCATTAGTTCACACAGCTTTCTCCATGTTATGCTGGACCCTCTCAGCCTTATCTTAAGTATAACCATCAGGCACATTCCTTTCCACCATTTTTGGTTAACTATACATCTCGTAATAGCTTATTTAACACTTCTTAAGGTCAGAATTCCTCCAAAGTTCATTTTATTTACTCTACACAACCACTGTATAAAGTAGGTACAAACTGGGGAACTGAGGCTTAGAAAGGTAAGAGAACTTGCCCCAGTAGAAAGTAGAATAAAGATTTGAACGCAGCCAATCTGGAGCCCCTAGTTGAAAGACACTCTGCTCTTTCTGATATAGACTATGCTCTAAGAGCATTTCTTTAGTTCAAATCCACTGCATCCTTCCAGGCCATCTACTTCAAAAAAGCCCTCCTTGACTGCTCCAGACAAGTGATGAATCCTTTTTCCAGATAACCATAGTGTTATCTAGAACACTATGCTATGTAGGAATGATTTTGCCAGTTGTGTTACTATTTGCTGTTTATTGAAGTTCAACTTTGTATTTTCCAAGAGTCTTGCCAGATATCTCTGCTGTTTGAAATTACCTCTGTTTGTTTATACAATTATTTGCATAATTTACTCATTAGAGACAGAAAGAGGAGTAGGTGGCCAGGGGATGGAGGACGTGAATTAGGAATAACTGCTAAGATGTATGGGGTCTCTTCTGGGGGTGATGGAAGTGATGTGGAATTAACAGTGTTGATTGCACAAAATAACCAACATACTAAAAACCATTGCATTGAACACTCAAATCGTGAACTTTATGTGAACTATACCTCAAGAAATAAAAAATTTAGTATGTAGCCATGGATAATGTTATATGATATCACCAAAAGAATATTTCAACATAATCTCAAGCTTTTGAAAACATAGTGACAAATTAATCTCTATGGTATGATGCCACATGTGTTAATAGTAAAACTAAAAAGTAAACAAACTCAAATTGACAGATAGAGACAAAATCTAACAGTATCGACATATTAGGAGCGTATTGCCTGAATGGATAAGGTTACAGATAATTTTAGAGTTACTTTAAGCCTTGCTTCTATTTCTTAAAGGACTCTGCAGTGGCCATGAATTAATTTTGTAAGAAGAAAAGAAGAACAGCATTTATAGTAATTTTACAAGGAGGAAGCAAAATCAAGTTTTGTGGATGTGTACTTAAAGAGAAAAGTGCATAAAAGACCAAATAGTGTGTGTGTGTATGTGTGTGTGTGTGTGTGTGTGTAAGTAAGAGAGAGAGATTGAAAAAAAAAAAAAAAACAGAAAAAAAAAGAAAGAAAAATTTGCATTTTCTATCCTACAAAAGGTGTCTGGCAAGGTAGATCTAGGTCAAAGTAATTTTAATGTATATTTAAGGGGCTTCTGGACCTTCCAAACAGTCCACATAGAACAAGGGAATCAACAGTGACTTCGTTTCCAGAGCACCCCCACTTTTGTCTCCTAGCCTCGCAGACTTTGACTTGCTATCACTTTGTCCTGGTTATTTCCAACTTTTACAACGAAGTCTGGGGCATCAGGAGAAGCTTCAAAGCTTGCAAACCCTTGGACAGCCATAGAAAACTTCTAAAATTGAAGAAAAAAAATTAAGATAGAGTGTTCTATTCAGGCAGTGTGACTTGGGGAATTCATGACATGGGGAAATTTCATTCTGCTAATGAGGCCAGAGATTTTCTGACAACCAAAGTATTTATTAAGCCAAGAAAGTTAGAGTTTCCCTCACACTGAGATCAGCACATTTATCTTTAGAGGAGAATAAGAACTAGTCAGTAATGGCAAATAGATTGCTTGTAAACTTCCAATTCTGGAAACTTCATTTACAAATTGCATACCTAAGGGTTATTAGGTGGTTTGCAGGCAGAGTTTTCTTAGGAGTCCCTGGAAGATTTTAAGACTCTTACCTAAAAACTGATGCATGCAATTTATCTTCATGGTATTCAATGCTTTTATTTCTTTTCTTTTTCAAATGTGATGTTTTCTCTTCTTTGACTTTCAGATAGAGAGGTATTCAAGTATTACAACAAAAGGAAGCATTGCGAATATCTGTGGAATACAGAGATGGAAGGGTGTTAAAGATTGCTTTAAGTGATTATTAGAAAGGATTTTCTGGAACAGAATTAGCATCTAAGCCTGGACCACTTACCTCCCAGTCTTGCCCTTGTTCTTTGCGCTTTCATCCTCAGTCACAAATGAATCCAACCAATAACCCACTCTCTAGTTCTACTTTCATAGCTGTCAAAATTTCCTCTTTCTTCTTCATGCCTGCTGAGGTTATCGGAATCCTGAGATTGGCATTTTTTTTTTTTTTTAATGTGAACTTCTCCAGTCTATCCAGTCTTTTCTGCTCGCCATCACTACATCTAGGCATCCTCAGCATTCTTATAGTTCACACACTCCCTCTCTTCAAAGATGACTGTTTAGTGATAATAAGATAAAACCTCAACCCCTTAACCAAGAATTAAAGATGCTTCATAGTTCTACCAGAGCCTTCTTTCATTGAACCTTTCTTGATAACCCTTTGTTATTCCAACATCCCTTGTTATTTGCAATGAATATTTTCCTACCCCAAATGTATAATTATATTAATCTTCCTTTGCTAAGTGATGCCATTTACACAGCTACCAGTCTGATCTTTTTAAAGTATAAATCCATTATATCGCTGCCTTACTTAAAACCCAGTGGATTCTCATTACACTTAAAAATTCCAAATGCCTTCTTACCATGATTTCTGTGACTGCTTCCTACTTGCTTTTCTAGTTTCTTCTCACCTATATGCCTCTCTCTCATCCTGCAGCTATATTCAGTTATAGTATAGGTAGTGCTTTTTTCTGCCTCAAGTCTGTCACACAGCTTTCATAGTGCTGGAATATTCTTCGTTCCTTTCTTCCTCTGATCAATGTGTACTTATTTCTCCAGTTTTTAAATTGTGTTTAATCAGAGAAGCATTCCTCAATTATCACACCTTTCAACTTTATCCTGACTTTTTGGTACATCTTATTGTCCCCTTCAGTTTAGCTTATATCAGGAGCCAATACATTTTTCCTGTAAAAGGCTGGAGAATAAATATTTTGGGCTTTACAAGGTATAAGGTGTCCATCACAGCTACTCAACTTTGCCAAAGTAGCATAAATTCAGCTAAAAGAATAGGTAAATGGATGGACATTGTTGTGTATAATAGGCATAGTCAATCTCTCAATTTTTGACATTTTTTTAGTCTGACTGGTTCTTTGTTGTAGGGACTGTCCTGTGTATTGTAAGATATTTAGCAGCTTCCCTATTATACTCACTAGGTGCCAGCGCATCCTCAAGTTGCGATAATAAAAAATGTACTGCCAAATGTCCCTGGAGGGGAATATAACCCCCAGTTGAGAACCAATAAAATAAAGCTGTATTTACAAAAGCAATCTAGATTTGGTCTGGAGGCTGGAGTTAACACCTGGTTTATAGTACTGTGGTCATAGAAAGACATTGGGTCTTTGTCCCGTGATCCTGAAATAGGCCTCCTAAATCTCTTGCAATTTCCTGAGTGATGGTGTGATAGAAGCATATTTTGTTCCAGTGAGGTAACTCTTTGTGAACCCCTATATAATTTCAGGATTGGACTGGTCACCAGAAAGACTGAGTAATTAAAGGATTTGAACTTTCATCCCTACCTCTGACCTCTAGACAGAGGAAGCACTAGAGATTAAGCTCTATAAAAATTTTGAACAAAAGAATTCAGGGAATTTCTGAGTTGGTGAACACAGAGGTGCTGGAAGGGTAGGATGTCCAGAGAGAGCATGGAAACTCTGCGTCTTTCTCTCTCTCTCTCTCTCTCTCTCTCACACACACACACACCATACCTTGCCTTATGTGAATTTTCTATTTGGCTACTTCTAACTTTTATGCTTTATAATAAACCAGTGAGCAAAAATAAAATGTTTTCCTTAGTTCTGTGAGCTGTTCCAGTAAATTATCAAAATTGAGGAAAGGCTTATAGGAACCCCTGATTTATGGCCAATCTGGTCAGAAGCAGAGGTGACCTGGGACTTGAGATTGGCATCTAAAGTGGGGACAGTCTTGGATTGAGACTTTCAAAGTGCAGGATCTGATGCTAACTCCAAGTAAATAGTGTCAGAAATGAACCAAATTGTTAGATATCTAGTTGATATCAGAGAGTTGGAGAAGTGGTATTGCAAAAGACCCCAAGTATTTGGTGTGAGGAGGAAAAAAACCTTCTCATTTGGGGTCTGATAATGCTGTGAGTAATTAACAATTCAACTATTAACTTCAATTTTAATTGAAATATTTATGTAACCAACTATAAGAGCTAGTGCTGTAGCTGTCTGATTCATGACTATAAAGCCCTTGATTGTAACAGAGAAGGAACATCAAGGTGTTCAATAAGTATTTGGTGAAAGAATAAATGAGATAACTAATAATATTTTCAAGACAGTTGCAAGGTCAAAAGACAGAATTTCAAGAATTAAAAGATAGGTAATGCAATATTTAGGGAATTAAGATAGTCGATGTGAACCATATGTTCAAGGAGGTCAGCAGTCAAAGAAGAAAGAGGAAAGCATTACCAGAAGGTAGACAAGATCTAAGAAGGTAAGAGGTTATTTTAAGATAGGAGAGGTATAAAAGTAGAAGGGAAACTGCCAATAAGAAAAAAAAAAAAAAAAGGAAAAAAGGAAAAAGAAAAAGAACTAATAAGTTACCAGCAGAAGAGAGTGGTGTGGAAATGCATAATGAACAAAAAGAATTTATTCTCAAGACGAAGGCTGCTCACAGACAGAGAAAAGTCAGTACACTTTTAAAATGAGTTTCAGGCTATGTTTTCTTTTCAAAATTTTTAGAGTCTATTGACTATGAAAAGGCAAAATTGCCTGCAGGCTAGAGAGGCCTATTAACACCCCCATCAAGGGCAGTCTTCAGCTCACTAGGCAAGCTAGGGAGGAGAAAGAATCTGTATCTGGAGAGAATACATTTATCATGGTTAGGACCCTTAGGCCAAGAACTTTCTGCTGAGATACTTCTCATAAGAAGGAACCAGGGTCACCTTACATGCTAGGAGATGTGGGAGGAAATGGCATGCCTATATTTGCCTCAAGCCTGTATGCCATGTGAGCCAGAGACTTGCATGTTCTGTGCTATTAGTTCATCCATCTATATAAATGAATTACATTTGACCCTCTCTCTTCAATCATCATTGTATCTGGAAGAGATAATTTCTTTCAAAGAAGTTAAGTTGCATAGCTGCTTATACACAGGTATTTCTTTTTATGTCACTTTATAAGGATTAACTATTATTATTGAAATGAAAGTGATTAGTCAAGTATCAGGCACAACATAGGAATTCAATCAATACTTTTTTGGGATCACATCTTTATCTACTGCCCTGATAAAGATACTATACTGTCAGGGCACCTGGGTGACTCATTTGGTTAAGCATCTGCCTTTGGCCCAGGTCATGATCCCAGAGACCTGGGATTGAGCCCTGCCTAAGGCTCCCTGCTCAGCAGGGTCTTGTCCTCCCTCTCCTTCTGCCGTTCCCCTGCTTGTGCTCTCTTGTGCTCTCTGTGTCAAATAAATAAAATCTTTTTTAAAAATTAAAAAAAAAAAAAAGATACCATACTGTCAGAGTTCATTATGCTCCCTTGTATTCTCTGTTGGTCTATATTTCTTTGTTTTATCTCCAAAAATATCTCAGGATGATGTAATCTAAGATTTAAAAAAAAAGTAATGAGAATAAAAAACAAAGAATTTGGAAATAGAAAACAATGATTCAAATGGTGATTCTATTTATTTATGAAGTTTCTTAGTCCACTTAAGCTTCAGTTACTTTAAGAAGTGGGGCTAATATCATCATTCCCCTCACTGTTCTGTTTGTCAACTATTCCAATTCATCCTTCATTAACATTCATAGTAGGAGTACACGTATTGAGACTCATAGCTGACTGGGATCATGTGACTTCTTCTGGTCAAAAAATTTTGAACACAAGTGATGTCTCACTTTCAGGCCAAGCATGAGAGACCAACTGGTGTTCTCTTTCTCCTCTGCAAGCTATGATGGAATCATTCCATATGCTCCTGTCCCATTATTCCGAGTCTCAGTGGGAGGACAGCTGGTATGAGTACCCCAGCTCACTCACTTTTCAAGTTGAACAATAGGAAGAGAAAAAAAACTTTTTCTTATTGTAATTCGTTTACTTCTCAAGTTATTGCAACATAACCTAGCTTATCCTGACTCATATACAAATTAGCATGGGAAATGGGACAGTAAAGTAATATGCTACCTAAAACATGTAATATTGTTCTGAGAATCAAGGGGCAGATGAATCAACCTTGTTATTGAAGTCTGAAAGGATAATTATTGGCATCAACACAAACATTTGGCAAAATATTAAGCCGCAATAACTTGACATACACAGAGAAAGACAGAGAGGTAGAGTATTTAATGAGTTTATTATTTAGAAAAATAAAACATTAATAGCATCTGTTGTTTACTATTATTTGCTTTTTGCAAGGTAGCCCATGAAAGAGATGATCTCAAGGAAAAAAAAAGGCCCAATTTATAAGTATGATTAAAGGAGAATAAAAGGAGTCTGGAAACTTGGTTCTCATTGAATAAGAAGAAGCCACTTTTTTCCTACTAGAAGCCATAAAATAAAAACTTGAGAAATACTTTGAGTCACAAGGATTGATTAAAATTAAACCTCCTGGCAATAAATGTATTCAGATGATGCATAGTAAATACTTTCAAGTGGAAAATGGCTCAGAGGAAGACACCGAATATATGCCTTTTTTATGTAAGACAGATAGACTCACAGCATCTTGCAATTAATTCCAGAGGAAGTGGAATGGATGAAAGAAAACAGAAAATAAAGAACTGTGTGTGTGTGTGTCATAGTTCATTCGTGAAGTTGATTAGAACAAAGTTGATAATAAGCCAAGTATATTTTTGTAAAACTATAACCAACCAAAAGAGAAGGCAATGATGTGAAATTTAAAATAACCCTTTGCTTTAGTTTAGTAGGGCTTTTGTAACAAAGTACAGCAAAGTAGGTGCTTTGACCACAGACATGTACTGTCTCACAGTTCTGGAGGCTAGAAGCTCAAGATCAGGATATTAGAAATATTGACTCCTTCTGAGGTTTGTGAAGGAAGGACCTACTCCAGGCCCTCTCCTTGACTTGTAGATGGCTGTCTTCTCTCTGTGTTTCTCCATCATCTTCTCTCTAAGCTTGTCTGTCTCCAGATTTCCTGTTTTATAACAATACTACTCATATTAGATTAAGGGATTAAGGGCTGACTTTATTCAAGTATGCCCTGTGGACTAGTCAGGATTCTTCCAAGAGACAGAACCAATAGGAGACACATACATTCATATATATATATATATATATATGTGTGTGTGTGTGTGTGTGTGTGTGTGTGTGTGTGTGTGTGTGTGTATAGGGAGAGAGAGAGACAGAGAGACAGAGAGAGAGAGAGAGATTTATTGTGAGGTATTCGTTCATGCAATAATGGAGATGGTGATTATTCGCTCTCTGCAAGTTGTAGATACAGGAAAGCTGATGATGGTATAGATGAAAGGTATAGTTCAAAGTTCTGAGAGCCAAGGAGCTGATGCTATAAATCCTGGTCCAAATCTGAAGGCCTGAGAATCAGGAGCACTGAAATCCTCCCTTCCTTCACCTTTTGTCCTATTTGGGCCCTCAATGCATGAGGTGATGTCCAACCACATGGGGGACAGCAATGCCCTTTATTTAGTCTACTGATGCAAATGTTACTCTCTTCCAGAAACGCCCTCATAGACACCGCCATAAATAACATTTAACCAGATATCTGGGGATCTTATAATCCAGGGGAGCTGACACATAGAACTGATTATCACAACCTCATCTCCTTTAATTACATCCTCAACAGTAGATTTCCAAATAAAGTTACATTCTGAGGTACTGGGCTTCAGAACTTCAACATATGAATTTTGGGGGACACACAATTCAACTCTTAATACTCTTTGTATTCCAACATTTCACAGGTAGGGGGAAGCTCAGAAATCTGCTAAGCCCTTAACAAGATCACATTCTATCATATATTCTCTAGTCAGAGAACATAATGGATAAGGAAGTTCCTATTACAGGGTAAAGGACTCAAAAAATTTCTTAGTTTTTGCAAATGTACTGAATGCTGAATTCATTCCATTTGTTCTAGATGTGTATTATCATATCTCCCCAAACCATTGATATTCTAGATACTTCAACTGTTTCTCCCTACATACTTGTCATAGAGACCACTAAGTTAGAACAACGTCACCATTGTGGGACAATCTGGCCCAAGGTGAGCAAATTGATGATCTTCCCTGAAAAGTTTAGAAATGTTATTGAGGAACAGATGCTAGTTTTCCTCTTGGTACCGTTAGCTGAACGTGGAAATGATTGCAGATGATGACCTTGTTTAGTGTCAAGTAAGGAAAAGAAACAGGCGGTTGATGTAAGAGGTAAGAGAAAAATAGAAAAAATTGAAGGCCACAAGATCTGATCCTGGGTTTCTAGTAGCTCTCCAGCTCTTTAAAGTCCATTCCTGACAAGCATTTCTTTTTCTTTTTTTTTCAAGATTGTATTTATTTATTTGTGAGCGAGAGAGAGAGCGCGTGCAAGAGAGAGCATGAGCAGGGGGAGAGGCAGATGGAGAAGGAGTGTCAGACTCCCCACTGAGCAGGGACCCTGATGTGGGACTTGATCTTAGGACCCTGGGATCATGACCTGAGCCAAAGGCAGATGCTTAACAGACTGAGCCACCCAGGTGCCCCCCGACAGCATTTCTGTCCTCAGTTTCCCAGAGGCACCACAGTGTCCTAATATTACACTATCTGTTATTGTCTTATTTCTGCTGCTGCTATTGTTCTGTGGCCATCAGAGTTAGTCTTGATTGAACACAACTAAATGGAAACTATTCAATACAGAAACCACCTAGAATGGACTGTTATCAGGGACAGACACTAAATTTATATTATATTATATTTATTATATTATATTAGGATTGATTGAATTGAGGGAAATTATAAAGAAGCGAACATCCCTCCATAAGAATGGGAAGATGAGAAATCATTCTGTAAGCACCACAATATTTGATTATGAAAATTAGATGATGTGCCCATAGATATTAATTTTATGTCTTAGACCAGGAAGGTGCACCAAGAGCTCTTTCTCAGCTAGAGTAGAAATTATGGCTACCACGTTTAGCAAATATTGTAAAAACCTGTCACCTTGATTTTCTTTCTGACAAAGTATATCCTTGTTTAGGAGCGATATAAACTATGTGTATTTATTCTGTTTCCTCTAGTTCTAGTCAGTGATAAGTCCACTGAACATATAACACATTAAGAAACAAAGGGGATATATAAGATGTCTTTGCAACTTGACTGGTTGTCACAATTTTTAGTGGATAGAATACAAAAAAAAATTGCTTTACTTCTTCATGATTTCAACAACTGTAAAATGAGTTTGGTGCTTTGTTATTTGGTCAGAGGCCACGGTGAGCCTTCCTGACTGCTCCATTTGTCACTGTAACACCTGTAATGCAATTTCGAATTTTTTGTTTCAAAGATGTCATACGGGAAGAATGAAGTTTTTCAGTTCAATGAGTATTTCCATACGTTGTGCACAACTTGGAATTTGTTCAGTCTAATCTTTGCTGCACACCTCTGTTTACACTGCATAGATCTTTTGCTGGCTCTTCAAGACATATGCTTTTTTTCCAAGAAACTGACTAGCATAATCTCAGCTACTTCTCCACTGGCGGAGATATAGTAGTTAAACTTTAGACATCTCTAGTACTTCAAAACTGAAAAAGAAAAAAAATATAAACACTATCATGGTTATGGCTGATAATTAAATTCTTCATGGTTTTTGGTCTTTTTGAGAATTAAGTGTTTCACAACCTACTTGACTTCTTGTGAGTTCCACAGTCCTTCCGGTGGTTGGATGGTACACCTTTAAACTTTGCCTCCAGGATACCATGAACATCACAAGACCACTCATGTTACAGGTTATATTTTTTATATATTTCATGCATACACTACGTACATACTCTATATGTATAAATGTATAAATATTTCATGTGGATATAAACATTTAAAATAAATATCTTCCCAAACAGCATTTGAAGAATATGTTCCATTTAAAAACGCCTAAGTTACTTCACATACCATCAGGATTTATGATTATGATTTTCAAATATATACCTTCCCTGCCTGATGTAAAGGCTCATTATCTTTTTAAGACATAAAAAAGTCATTTTACATTTTTCTGAGTAAAATTATATTTGTGGCCATCATCCTATAAAATATATAGCCATAGTTTAAGTAGGAGTTAAAGAGTTTCAATGACTTTAAAAAAATAGAGAGAAACTATAAGTTTGAATTCTAGAAAACCTAAGAGAGAGTTGTTAAGATACATGTCTGTATTATGCTAAAGGTATAAACCACTCCAAAATCTTAGTGGCTTGAACACCAAAGTTTTATCTCTTCTAAATGCCAGGTGTCTTTCATGGGTTGACCTGATTGTTGCTCACAGCACCTAACGTCTGCAATAGTTACTGACAAGACATGTACTATCTTAAAAGTTCCCAGACACAGCACCAGAGAGAAAGAAGAGTGCCTACACCAATCACTAAACAGACATGGCATATATCACTATTCATTGACCAGAACTAGTCAGATGGCCCCATTCAGCCACAATGGGGCTAAAAAGTTGCACCTTTCATCTACTCAGAAGATGAAGAGAGCCAGAGACTAGTGAGCAGAACTAATTATTTGTCCATCAGAGAATAAAATGTGAAATTAGAAGTCCTACCTTTCAATTCCATTACCACTGCATGCTACCCAACTTACATTAATAAAATGACTTCATATTTGATGCTACTTCCTCTTCTATAAAATGAAGATGCAGTATCCATTGTGATATTCTAAGGATCAAATGAAATCTGGTAATATGCAAAGCATTGTATACAAGATATAAAATATTGCATTATAGAAAAATACCAAGAAAAAAATCTTCACAAAATAAGCAAAAAAAGAAACCAGATGGTTTGGCTCATTGAGCAGAAATTAACTTAAAATGTTTGTATTTACAAGAGAGAAAATACAATAAATTGATTCATTTGAATATGTGGCAATTACCCATCAAAAGTCTTACTACACTGGGACGCCTGGGTGGCTCAGTTGGTTAAGTATCTGCCTTGGGCTCGGTTCCTGATTCCAGGGTTTTCCGTTGGGCTCCTTGCTCAGCAGAAAGCCTACTTCTCCCTCTGCCTGCCCCTCCTCCTGCCTGTGCTCTCTCTCTCTCTAACAAACATATAAATAAAATCTTTTTTAAAAAGTCTTCTTTTGCCTATTGTATTGAATTTAAATATAAATTGACACTAATTATTAATTTAGCTATTTTTCTGGATGCTAATTAATATCACTGCAACAAAAATATTGTATTTTTTCTCATTTAGATAGTTTTTAAATCTTTTTAGAATCTGTTATTAATAGTGTGTCAGTGAACTTTTGATTTCTGTATGTTTGAGTGTATTTTTCTTGAGTTCACCTAATTAGATTACATTTACTCTAACAGCTTATTGCTGATTATTTGAGAATTTGCTAGGTAGGTAGTCATGTGTATAAATAACAGTTTTAAGTTTCACCTTCCAATATTCAGACTGTTGATTTGTATCTGGCCTCATTTTAACTGACTCTATCTCATGTTTGGGGAAGTTAGGAATGTATTTGAACATCACCAGAAGAGATCTGAGGAAAAGAGTTGCTTAAACAAGTTGAGAGTTTATTATTATCTTGGGAAAAAAAAAAAAAGTTGAGAGATAGATTAATTAGTGGCTGGTCTAATAGCAATCCTATCTCATAAATCCTAAATCCAATTCTTTACATTTTATACTTTCAACAGTAAAAGTGATAACTTGTTCAAAGAAAAACAAACATGCTAATTAATATCATTATAAATTCATCATCATTAATCTCTAGAAGTTCCTTTATGCTGCCTGGCAATTCTGCTATATCCAATTTCACTCTATCTTTTCCTGTTCAGATTATAATTCTGTATATTCTCTTTTGTCCTCAAGCTTCCAAAATTTGTCTTCCTTATTCTCTTTCTAAACTTAAACCTTGCTTCCTATGTGTTTATAAAAGTTAAAACAAACAAAACTTGCTACAAATTCCTATCCTCTTACGTACTTGCTATCTGTTCCCATGTGTACTATCATATATTCTGCTCTTTTGAATAGTAGCACATGGTCCTAGCTAAGGTTAACCCTGAAGCTTGCTCATTAGAACCTAGCTCTTCTCTGCCAATCAAGCAATTTGCTACAGCTTTTCACCACTGAGTATGATATAAGCTGTGGACTTCTCATTTATGTTCTATATTAACTTAAGGTCCATTTCCCCATACCCATTTTGTTGAGAGTTTTTATCATAAGTGGTTGTTGAAGTTTGTCAAATGCTTTCTCTGCATCTACTGAAATGATAATGATTTTTGTCCTTCATTTTGTTAATGTGGTGTATCACATTAACAGACTTGTGGATGTTGAAACATTCTTGCTTCCCTTGAAAAAGTTCCATTTGATCATGGTGTATGATCCTTTTAATGTGCTGTTGAATTTGGTTTGAAAATATTTTGTTGAGAGTTTTTGCATCTACATTCGTCAGGGATATTGGCTTTTTATTGTGGTATCCTTGCTTGGTTTTGGTATCAGAGTTTAAGACGGCATCAGGAGAAAGGCAAGAATGCCCACTCTTGTCACTTTTATTTAAATAGTATTGGAAGTCCTAGCCACATCAATTAGATAGATAGATAGATAGATAGATAGATAGATAGATAGATAGCATCCAAATTAGAATGAAGAATCAAAACTGTCATTATTTACAGATGACATGATACTATGTATAAAAAACCCTAAGCACTGCATAAAAAAACAGAACTAATAAACAAATTTAGTAAAATGACAGAATATAAAATCAACACAGAAAAATTTGTTGAGTTTTTATAACTAATACTGACATACCAGAAAGTGAAATTAATTAAACAATTCCATTTATAATTGCTTCAAAAAGAATAAAGAATCTAGGAATAAATTTAACCAAGGAAGTAAAAGATTTGTGTATTGAAAACTATAAAACATTAATGAAAGAAATTGAAGAAGACTCAAATAAATGGAAGGATACTCCATGTTCATGGATTAGAAAAATTAATATTGTTATAATGGTCTTACTACTCAAAGTAATCTACAGATTCAGTGCAATTCCTATAAAAATTCCAATGGGATTTTTCATAGAAATAAAACAAATAATCCAAAAATTTGTATGGAACCAGATAGCCAACCAGGACCCAAATAGCCAAAACAATCTTGAGAAAGAAGAACAAAGCTAGAGACATCACACTCTCTTATTTTGAACTATACTACAAAGCTATAGTAATTAAAACAGTAAGATACTGGCATAAAAATAGAGACATGATCAATGGAACAGGATAGAGAGTCCAGAAATAAATCCATGTGTATATGACCAATTTATGACAAAGATGTCAAGAATATACAACAAGGAAAGAGCAGGCTCTCCAACAAATGGTGTTGGGAAAACTAGACTGCCCCTTGAAAAAGAATAAAATTTGACCACTATTTTACACCAAACTCAAATGTTAACTCAAAAAGAATTAAAGACTTCAGCATAATACTTGAAACTATAAAACCCATAGAAGAAAACATAGGTGGTAATCTCTTTGATGTAAGTCTTGGCAATGATTTTTTGAATATGACACCAAAAGCAGAAGCAAGAAAAACAAAAATAAATAAGTGGAACTACATCAAAATAAAAAATTTCTACATATCAAAGAAACCATCAACGAAATGAAAAGTCAACCTACTAAATAGGAGAAATATTTGCAAATCAGAGAGCTAATATTCAAAATATATAAAGAACTCAGACAACTCAATAACAAACAACAACAACAAAAAGAAAACCCAAGCAATTTGAATAGAAAATGGGTAGTGTATGTGAATAGAAGATGAGCAGATAGCCAACAGATACAGGAAATGATACTTGACATTACTAATAATTAGGGAAGCTAAAATAAAATCCACAGTGAGATATCACCCCGCATCTGTTAGAATGGTTAATCTAAGAAGACAAGAAATAACAAGCATTGGCTAGGATGTAGTAAAATGGAAACCCTTGTGACACATTGATGGGACTGGAAATTGGTGTAGTCACTATGGAGAACAGTATGGAGGTTCCTCAAAAAATCAAAAATAGAACTACCATATGATCCAGCCATTCCACTCTGGGTATTTACCCAAAGAAAACAAAAACACTCACTTGAAAAGATATGTGCATCCCATTGTTTACTGCAGCATTATTTAAATAGCCAACATATGGAAACAATCTAAGTGTCCATCAGTGGACAGGTGAACAAAGAAATTGTGGTATACACACACACACACACACACACACACACACACACATAGGAATACTATTCGGCCATGAAAATGAATGAAATCTTGCCATTTGCAACAAAATACATAGAACCTGATGACATTTCGCTAAGTGAAATAAGTCATACAGAGAAAGACAAATATTACATGATGTCTCTTATATTTGGAATCTTAAAAAAAAAAGAGAAAAGAAACAAGATTATAGATACAAAGAACAGATTGGTGGTTGCTAGAGGTGGTGGGTGTGGGGTAGTAAAAGGGGTCAAGAGGTAAAAAGAAAAAAACTGAATGGCAGCAACAACAATAAAAAAAGAATTGTTCTCAATTACTTCCCCAGATCTACTGAATCAGAATTGGCATTTTAACAAGATCCTAGTACGATTCATATGCACGTTAAAATTTGGGGAAAAAATCTACAGAAATTCAATTCTCCCTGTTCCCTCCTGGGTCAATGCTATCAATGTTGTAACATAACGTATGTTTATCTCATAAACAAAACATTCTCCCTTGATCCCACATTTCAGTCCAGCTACCGTACCATACCTCTCCTTCTTTTTGTTGAACAACACTTCATAACAGCGAAAGAGGACCCAGCTGTTGCTTTAACTGCATTATTTTAACCTCACTTTGTACTTTCTAACTGATTAAGTTCTTCTTTCCAGTTCATCTTCTAACTCAGGCAAGAGACCCAGTGGGCAAAGCATCCCACGGTGGGAACTGAAACTGCCCCTGCCAAGCCATAACGGTGGCTCTGATACCAGCAACAACCCACGTGATTGACCCCAAGACAATGATCAACACGACCTTTACTGCCCAGCTGCACGAACCCACTGACTTTGTCCCATATTTTCCCTATATAAACCTTAGAAGTACTTTCAGCACTTTGTAAACTGTCTTTGGGACACTAATCTGCTGTCTTGAGGTGTTGGTCTCGCTGAAATAATTTCCCCACCACTCGTTTTTCTGCCTTTGAATATTGTCAGCAGCTAGTGGCCAAACCTGATCCATCTGGGACTCCAGAGTCAGATGCTCTTGTAGCCTTGGTCTCTGGTTACAATTGTTTTCTATATTTGCTGTTTTCAACTTATTTCTTCGCACTCTTCTTAATTCACTCCATCGTGTTTTCACTCCTTTACTCCTCTGAAATTACTCTCATCAAAAGGCCAACAATGGGCTCCATGTTGCTAAAACCCATGATCATTTCTCAAATCTCATCTTTAGAAAGTAAGTGACACACTTGAACACTCTTTCCTGCTTGGCTTCCAGCAAACTAAATTACCTGGTTTTCCTTTCATATCACTGGCTCCTCTTTCTTGGTTTTGTGGGTTCTTCATCTCTTTGAGGTCTAAATATCCAAATGCCCCAGGTCTCAGTCTTCAGAATTTTTTTTTTTTTAAGAATTCTATTCATACCTGTTCTTTTGGTCATCTTATCCAGACTCATGACATAAATTACCATGTATACATGGCTAACTCTCAAATATGTTGACTATGGCAGATCTCTGTCTAGAACTTCAGAGAAAACACACACAGACACAAATGCCAACTTGACATTTATATACTTGGGCATGAAACTGGTATCTCAAACTTACCATTTCTATCATTGTCTCTTCATATGTACACCCCTATCATTCTCCTTCAATTGTCCTATTTATCTTAAGTAACTGCAATTCCACTTTTCTAATTGTGCCACATCAGAAACTTGGGGTCAAACTTGACTCCAGCTTCTCTCCATTCACTATATCTGGTCTCTCAGCAAGTCTTCAGGATGATCCTTCAGGACATATCTTGAATTTTACCTCCTCTCACCAGCTCTACTGTACCACACCGATCCAATTCTCTATCAAATCTCATTAGGATTATTTCCATATGTTCCTAATTAGTTTCCCAATTTGTACCTTTGTCCATATTCTTACCATAGCAGCCAGAGAAATTACATTAATATCTGAGTCAAATCAAGCCCCTTTTAAGCTCAAATCCCTCCAATGGCTTTTCTTCTCAGTCAGATTAAAAGCCAATATTGTTTTAGTCCATTCAGGCTATTGTAACAAATATATCACAAATTGGGTAGGTTATAAACAAAATAAACTTATTTTTCACATTTCTGGAGGCTGGGAAGTCCAAGATCAAAGCACTGGCAGATTTGGAGTCTGGTGAAAGTCACTTTCTCATAGTCATCTTCCTCCTGTGTTCTCACACTGTGGAAGGGGCAAGAATCTCTCTGGGGACTCTTATGAGAGCACTAATCCTGTTCATGTGACCTAATCACTTTCTAAAGTTCCCACTTCAAAGTACCATCACATTGGGGATTAGGATTTCAACATATGAATCTGGGGGATAAAAACATTAGACCATATCAAACATTGTACTATAACTTACAAGGCTGACAAAATCTGGATTCTAGAAACTCTCACTTTAATTCTTTCATTTTCCTCCCAATTTTCACTGTCCAGCTACATGGACCTCCTTAAGGTCCCTGAAACATGCCCAGCCCTCCCTTGTCACAGGTCCTTTGTCTCTGCTCTTTAGTATTCATGAAAGGATTTTGCCCGGGATAGCATCATAGCTTCCTCTCACATGGTTTCAAGTCTTCCTTTCTTCCTTCCTTCCTTCCTTCCTTCCTTCCTTCCTTCCTTCCTTCCTTTTTTTTTTTTTTAGATTTATTTATTTATTTGAGAGGGAGAGAGCTAGAGAGCAAGTAGGGGGAGGGGCAGAGGGAGAGAATCTTCAAACAGACTCCCCACTGAGCTCAGAGCCTGACATGCGGCTCAATACCATGACCCATGACATCACGACCCTGAGCCAAAACCAAGAGTTGGCGCTTAACTGACTAACAGGTGCCCCTCAGGTCTGTTTTCAAAATTACTCTTCTGTAGGACATTTACAGCAGCCCTATCTAAAATCCACTCCCCTTCCCCCTAACAAACTTTATTTTTTCATGATTATTTTATATGTTCTACTTAGTACTCATCACTCTCTAACGTACTACATAAGTTTTTATTTCTAATTTTTCTTTTTCATCAGTATAATATAATTCCATATAGATAAGGATCACTGTCTGTTTTCTTCACTGAGAATGTTCTCAAAACCTGGAATAATATAGTACTTAAAAACAAAGCCTTGTACCTAATAGGAGTACCAAAAATATTTATTGAATAAATGAAGAAGTAAGTGTCTCTTTCTTTTTTGTGACTCTTCTGCTATCTCATGGATCAGAGTAAGCATGGATGGGGTCCAACCACCACAAAAGAGATTTTATTTTAATGGAAAAAAATGGCCAAGTGCAAATGATTGCCCATAGCTAACTAAACTCCTTTATGAACTTATCCAAATCTTCACACAATGGATCTTACCCACTCTATAAATCACAGTGTACTTAGATTTTGTATCTAGCTAATAAAACTGTTTGGCATACAAATTTTCTTTTGTAGTACCCTCGTTTAGTTTTATTAGAGTTAAGCCCACTTCCTTGGTACATAAGAATTGTTTTTTTCCCCTGAGTAGACTTTCCACCAAACCTAAGACAAAAGTTAATTCCTTAGGCATTAATTAATCACTGATTGATTTGAAATCAATCAAAATAAATTATCTTTTAAGTCAGAAGTGAATGATTTAATTTGAAAAAAAGATTTTTTTTTTCATCTTTTGAAAGGGGCAGCCAATGCAAAGTTACATTCAGTTTTATAGAAATGAAAACATATTTTGGTCCTTTCATGATAATGACTCTGCATATTTCTAGCTCATTCTAACTCACTAAATATTCTTTTTAATGACTACTACCACTAGTCACAGGGCTTACTTGCCAAAACACTAAGCCAGATTATAGTGATCTACCCAGATATTATTTCCATCAGTCCCAAAGGCTGTAAAGCCTTGAGCAGCTTCTTCCAGGTACCATGTAAAGATCCATCATGTGTGTCATGAGTAAAAAAAAGTTAAAAAGCATCAGTCTAGGTATTTTCTTTGGATTTATACCAGCCCACAATCTCAATTCCTAGTACCCTCAAATAATTTGATAAACAATCCTAGTACCCTCAAATAATTTTATAGAATGAAATAAAATATGGTAATACATACTAAAATATTAATTATACCTATATGAAACTTAACACCTAAAGGCTGAAGAATTATAAAGGAAAATGCAATGACCTTAATTCCCATACATGCAAAGAACATTGACTGGAAACATGAATAATTAATTCATTCCTAGCTAATTGTGTGAGTATTTGACAGCCTTAGAGGGAAGTATCAGTATACTTATCAGATAGTTGCATAATTTATAAATTAAGTATACCCAGAATTGAAAAAAGGGGTGTCTTCGGAAGAAACTACAGATAGCAATAATCATGGTCGTTCCAGGCCTCATTAATTATCAGGCTTCATGAACATACCTCTGGGCTTGGGATATTTGGCCATTGCCTTTCACATACCATACTCATCACCATGATCACATTTTTCACACTCTTAATACTATTTGTTGGGCTGGCTTCCTCTCTGACATGTGTCTTCAAATCATATTATACTATCTAATATTTCACTATTGTCATCAGAGCATTTGATCTACCAGTGCCATTCGTACTGTATTAACAAGTAACACCTGCCTAGCTTATGGTTCCACAGATATTTAAAGTCACAAAATCTTTGAGTAAAGTGTTTCCTTGTACAATTTTTCATTTGATCCAAGACAGTTGGGAAAAATAAATACCTCCATTCTATTTTCACAGTTAACAATGGTGAGACAGAGTTTCTTTTCTACTACCTATCATTCACTTTACCAAGTGCAAGATATGATTAGGGATAAGCTCTGGAATTCAGTCTCATCCAACCTTCTACCATCTGCTCATTCTGGAATACTGGGCCCTTGCTTAAAATCCCCAAGTTGGTGTTTTCCTGTCTGCCAAGTATATTTAAAAAGAAAACTCATTTACCTAGGGGTTGTTGTATCATGCAAAATCATTCTTTTAAAGCTCTTCCAATGGGATCTGGAACAAAGTAAATAATACCTAAATGGTAATAGACATTATTGATATTAGCAGGACTTCCAGCATATATCCTCCAATTTCAAGGGTTTATACTTCTACAATTGGCCAAGTCATTTACCTAATCCCCTTCCTCCCCATCAAATCTCTTTGAATTATGGCACTTTTATCTGGATGTGATACTATGTCAAACATTTACTCCCTCCCAGCCGCTATTATGTCACATCGAGAAAAATTTCCATGTCACTGATCATCTATATTAAGTTGTTAGTTTCTTTCTTACGGCAATCTCATTTTCAAGTTCTTGAGCCTCAAGTTATTCTTGATTTATGCTATCCCAACTTACACACCATTTTTCCCCCCCCCTTAAAATAGTAAAATAATATTTAGGTTTTAAAGTGAGATTTTAAAGAAAGAAGGTCAGAGATTAGAGTAGAACAATCCAAAGTGGGTTATAATGACTCAATTTGTGACAGAATGAAGAAGACAGGCTGGGATCATTAGATGTAAGAGAAGCACTAATTCAGTTAGGTGTAAAGATTTAGACGGCTCTAATTCATGTCATACCATGTATCAATTTGACAGTCAAACAAACGTTATCCAAACTGAATCCAATCACAGAGCCTTAAGAGATTTACCCATTCCTAATTAGTGGAAAAGTAGGAAAATATCATGTCCCTAAAGCCTTCAGGAAGAAGAAGAAATGCAATTTGTTAATTGTCAACTGCCAGACTGAATTCTTTACTTGTCAGTCATTGCAACAAGGATAGCTGTGGTTACTAATTTGATTCTCTAATACAATAGAAGAGAGGCAGTAAGAAAAAATATTTTCTCTAGAGGCTGTTATAATCCTACAGATATCAGGAACAATTACCATGAATTCACTCACATGGTACAACATTGAAAATTCATATCTGGATCAGTATTGACAAAGATTTTGTTTGTGAACTTCAATAGTGTTACCAGAGTTGTTAGAGCAATGAGAGTTTGCCACAGTAGAGAAGTTGCCTACGTGTGACCTATTTATGATCACCCACACTAAATCTGCATTTATACAGATTCTATGTGGAAATTTACACAGAAACAATCTAATATAATTGCGCATCTAGGGGAAATAAATTCTGATGCAAAGTTGTTTCTTTTTTAATGTTAGAGAAGAAAAAATCCTTTCATTTTACTAAACTGAGGAAAGATGCGTTTCCAATAAATATAGAACAAGTGAGTTGTGGGCTTGCAGATAAAATATTTACATCCGTGCTTCTCTGAATCCATGTCTATCAGCCTCAGCTGCACATTCAAAGATACATACCAACTTGACTGCATTTTCCTGATAGGTTCTGACTCACTGACCATGTTGACAATCAGACCTTCTTCACATTCCACCTGCAGATTCGGACTTCTCTCTTACCACCAATTCTCAATTCACATAGAAAACTGAAGTCATCAGCTTACCACTTCTTCAACTTTTGGTCACCACACCGAATTAAGAATTTATTTAAACTTGTTTTGTATCTAGGTCTTTCTTACCATTGAAACATACTCATGTTACTACCATATTTAAAAACAAACAAACAAAAAACCCCAGAAACCATATTGAATTTCTCGTGCTCCTAAAACGGATACTTCCTTGTTCTCCTTTCTTTCATAGTCAAACTGCTACAGCTATCTATATTAGCTATCTCTATTTCTTTAATTTTCATTTACTCTTTAAACCACAGGCTTAAACTCTGATGACTATGCAACTAAAATGGTTATTTTGCTTTGGAATGGTGGCTTAAAATCATTGTAGACCATCTTCCCAGCAAAACAACCATAACAGATGAAAACTGTAACAGACACAAACAAAAAAATCTCCAAATAAAACAAACAAAAGTAACCGTTTAACGTATTTATAAATTTCCTCAGATCAAACAGCAAATGAAGAAATAATTATTCAAGAAAAACTACTAAATCTCAGGAACAGCGAAAGTCTATGGCATTTGACCATCACCCACTCCCTCCCATTCCCTCAGGTCAAAGATATGGAAACTGTACTCTGGAAAGCTTCAGCCAACAAATTAGGGCTGTCTCTCTACAGATTTCAGAGTCTCCTGGGTAGGGCAGGCTGCCATTTTTAATCATCTCCTTTCTCCCTGCTCTGATTGTCTTGATATTGGCAAAAATGGCAAATCTCTCCAAATTAATTCACACTTTCAACTCAATGCCTATCAAAATCCCAACTGGAGGGTTTTTGTTGTTGTTTTTCAGAAATTAACAAGTTATGTTAAAATTAATAAAGAAATATGAAGAACAAGAAGAGCCAAAAAAATCTTGAAAAAGAAGAACTAAATTTGATAATGAATATTGCTTAGTTTCAAAACTTACTACAAAGCTACAGTAATCAAGAAAGTGTGGTAGTGGCAGAAGGATGGTCATGGATAAATGGATAGAATTGAGAATCTAGAAATAAACCTTTACATTTATGGTCAACTGATTTCATTAAGGATAGGATGCCAAGACAATTCAATGGGGGAATAATGGTGTTAGCTATCCACATGCAAAAGAGTAAAGTTGCATGCCTCCCTTATATGTAAAATAAAAAAAATAACTCAGGATGGACAACACAAATAAATTTAAAAATAAAAACTATAGAACTCTTAGATGAAAACATAGACATAAATCTTGATCTAGGTTAGCCAGGACCTACTTAGATATGACACCAAATGCACAAGACAAAAAAAAAAAAGAGAGAAAGAGAGAGAACTCCATTAAAAAAAAAGCAAAAAAACCTTTGTACTACAAACAATAACATTACAAACATAAACACATACACATCCCTAATGAGAGAACATACTTTGAGTCATATATCTGATAAAGGATTAGATTCAAAATATATAAAGAACTCCTACAACTCAATAATAAAAAGATAAATAATATGTATATGTATTTAAGATTTTATTTATTTATTTATTTATCAGAGAGGGAGAGAGAGAGAGCACAAAGCAGGGTGAGCGACAGGCAGAGGGTGGATGAGGGACTTGATCCCAGGACCCTGGGATCATTACTTGAGCCAAAGACGCCCAACTGACTGAGTCACCCAGGTGTTCCTAAAAAGATAAATAATCTTAAAAATAGATAAAGGATCTGTTTATAAATTTCTCCAAAGAAGGTATATAAAGGTTCAATAAGCATGTGAAAAAGGTGTTTAACAGTTTACCTATTAGGAATATGAAAGTATAAACCACAGTCAAATACCACTTCTTCACACACACTAGAAAGTATATAATCAAAAAACTAGATAATAAGTGGCATGAAAGATATGGAGAAATTAGAATCCTCATACACTATTGGTGAGAACTTTAAATGGTGAGGCTATGTCAGAAAACAGTTTCTACAAGTGTTAAACATGAGTTGCTATATAACCCAGCAATTTCATTCTCTCATACATATCCAAGATAAATGAAAACAGTCCACTCAAAACTTGTACATTAATGTTCATAGCAGAATTATTCATAATAGCCAAAATCGAAAACAACTCAAATATTCATTAATTGATGAATAGATAAATAACATAAATAAACCATGGTATATTATGATAATAGAATATCATTAAGAAATAAAAAGTAATGAAGTACTAATACATACTATAACATAGATGAACATTAGAAATAAAAAGTAATGAAGTACTAATACATACTATAACACAGATGAAATTAGAAATCTATATTCATATATATGTCATATATATGTCAAATAAAAATGGTCCAAAGTTTTAATATTAAGTGTGAAAATGACTTGAAGTCCTTGCCACTAAATGGTATACGTAAATTTGTTTTGTGTAACAATTTTTATATGACTATAACAATTTGGATTTGTGTAAAAGGCTGTATTTCAAAGTAAAGTATAACACATTATTTATAGCTCATATAGTGTTTCCCATGGATTTGTATAAAAGTTTGTGTTTCAAAGTAAAGTATAACACACTATTTATAGCTCATATAGTGTTTCCACTGATGTCTGGTTCATTTGCAATTACCTTGTTACTTCTTTAAAAGTTCACATGAAGAATATAGCAATTTTTCTCCATCTTGCAAGAGGGTATTTTGAGGCAAGGTAATTTAAATAATAATCTCTAGATGATATGTGATAATTAAATAGAATAGCTATTTGTCTGGTGTTTCCTAACAATGTAACTATAATTATTCTAAAAGAAAAAGACACTTTCATCTATAGTAAAAAGATGAAGAGGATTAAAGTAATTGTTTAAATAAGGTAAAGGGAAATTTTTCTAAATTTTCTAGATAGTTTGGCTAAAAGCTTTCTTCTTAAGTCTAGAATCACATGAATGATTACCTCATTTCTCTTTCACTTTGCCTGTGTATATTTGACCTCAATAGCATGAAGTTTTATCCCTACCAGAAGCATCCAGACAATTGCTAAACATTTTACTTTACCAAACCATTTTATACATATAAATAGAGAAAGAATTTAGATTTGTAACTTACATTTTAAATCTCATATTTCTCTTCCTTGATAGTTATTAAAAAAAAACTTGAGTTTATCTTCAAAATATTCTTCAATATAGATTTAGATTCTAATCATTCAGGAAAAGAGTCTGAAATTCAGCTTATCATAAATGAAAGAAAAAAACCCACATACGTATATTCAAAAGAGGAAAGATTATTGGCTGTGTAGACCTAGTTCACAAGCATTAAGTAGTCTGAACTTTCTTAGAAGTGGTCAGAATGCAAATTACAGATGTATAAGGTTGAGCACCACCGCGCATTTGTGTAAACTAACCAATAAGAGTTCTTGAAGTCATTTTCATACTAAATATGTATGAGGCTGAAAAGAACTGAGCTTTCTACTATAATTTGGTACTTCCTCAAAATTTCATGTTTTCTCATAAGGTCATTGAAAGCTAATGACTAAATATGGGTAGAAACAATTGACATTTCTTTCTTTTTTTCTGAAGGATCTAGACCAAAACTATCTACCAGGGAGACAGAAAAAACAAAGGACAAGGTTTTATGTCTGGATTATCTAGATTTATTACCTACTTTGAAAAAATGTTCTTTTTCACTCTTCACTCAGCTTAGAGAAAGATAGTCCTTTAAAAATATGGTTTAAAAAAAGATGAATTTCAAATTTACATTCTCCTTTAGCTATTGTATTACTAAAAGAAATAAATCTTCAAAGTGCGAAAGAACTGCATCAATGCTCTCAGCACTAAATTATTATCTTCAAGGTTTCGATTCAAATCATAGAGATTGATCCAATCTACTGTATGTGGGCTTTATATTAAATATGCAAAAAACATGGTTTCGCACGTTGCTTTGTTCCACTGTCTCTGTAACAACTGTAGTTTCTTAGATATGTCATCATATTCATTCCATATTTAAGAAAGAGTAGAGAAAAAATTTTAAATGTATGTCAAAACAGCATATTATATATTCATATATCGAAAATTTGAGGAATTGCCTTCGCTGAAACAAACTATAAAAGCCTTAAAGCTTTACAGTGACAGACTTGGTAGGCCACACAGCCAGTGTAAAATTGGATTCACTGTGATTATTTCTGGGCAATAATTCAGAGCAAATAACATCAAGGAAGGCTTGCGTAAATCCAGATGGAAAAAGTGGATTTAAATCAAACTAATAGGTTGCAAAACATATGAAATATGCTTTGTACTGTGCCTTGGAGACACATGGCCAAATCCATATTCAAAAAGTAAAAACAAACCAGAGTGATTTGAGGAATAAATTACTTGTCATCGTGATCTTTAAAAATGCCAGAATTTAATGCAAAAATATAATCCTAACATTTATTGCAGCAAAAATAAATGTCAACATATTAGACTTAACTGGCAAAGCCTTGTGGTAGCATTTCTACAGAGTGAAAGGAACATGACAAGCTGTATTTCACATTTATTAGAATGAGATTTGGTCTTCTTTATCATAAGCAGTAGATTTAAACACTTTATTTTAATTTACTTCATGGTATTGAGGAAAACATTGACTCAGATAAGAAAAAAAAATGCCATATAATCTTGTTCACTGAAACAATCCATCAATCTCAGAAGCTAACTATGTATTATGACAACACCAAACCTTTATAGTTAGAAAGAAAAATCGAGTACAAAATGGCTGTGACATATTCCATGTCCCAGGCAGCATATGTGCGTGGGAAATTCTATGTGGATGCATAGCCATACATAATATAGAGGGTTTTTTGTTTTGTTCTGTTTTCTATTATTCCTTCATATTGTTTGCAGAGCTGACAATGAAGAGTGTCCAGGCCTAAGAATTCCCTTAACTCATTCTACCCAAAATAGGTTCTTATTTATAAAAGGTATAACTTATATATGTATTAAGTGCATATTTGATATTTGAGTGCCATTCCTAAAATATGGCTTTTGAGCTTTTACATATCTGGTATTTTATAATCCACTTAAGTAATACTCCCCCTATTCTCAAGAGACAGAATATTCAAAAATTCAGATACTATGGACTGACAAACATACTTTCTTTACATCTGATAAGGATCAAACATAACAATATTTATCATAATAAAAGCAAAATGTGTAGAGTGCACTATATAAAACCAATAGGTTTTATATGCATAAACACAATAAATATGTATATATGTAAATCCAAATGTTTGCATACACATTAAGTGTGCATAGATAAATACATAAATACCTTTTCCAGGAGGGCAAAAACTAAGTTTTTATTTGCATGAAGGAATGTACAATTATACATGCAAATTTTGAAATGTCTAGTATGAAAATTAGTAATTTCAACACACTGCACTCTGCAAAGATATTTACATTTAAATATGAATCCACTTAACAGGTAGGTAGTAAACAAAATTTTACATATCTAAGCACAAATGTTTTATATAAATATCCTAAATGTTGAAAAAATATGTGATTATATGGACGTAACATATGCTACCACTACATATCAACAAGTAATTAGACAATATATTCTGAAAAAAAATTTTTCCCAAATACCTACTATGGGATTTTTATGTTAAAAGTCATTACTTGGAAATCAAGACCTTAAAAATAAACATTTTATATATATTTGTTTGAACATTTAATGTTAATTTTAATAGCTCAAATTCTTAAATAGTTATGTGGGAAATTAAAATAATACTTTCATATTGTTTGGGGAAGGTTAAGGAGCTTAATCCAATCTAGGAGTATAATACACCAACATTTACAATTTTCTTTAATTTGTATATACTCCAAATAGTCCTCTGCCAAATTAAAGTGTGCTATAAAAAATTTAAAAAGTGTGTTATAGAAACTAGTCTTTCAATAATGCAATCACATCCACCATTTACAATTTCTTGTTTTTAACTTAAGGCTGTAATGTACTGAGAAATGTATTTTGATTATCTTAATGACTGGCATATCTCATTCATAATGAGTGTGCTAACTCTGTACATCCATTAGTCAAATCATTCAATGAAAAGATTTATATGTACATAGCCCGGGGCTAGTCAGTTGTACGTGGATTACGAATATACGTAAAGCTCTTTTATGCCAACCAGTAAACTAAGCACCATGGATTCAGAGCACCTGACCCTCAAAAAGCTTCTAGTCTGTTGTTGAATCAGTATGCTGTGAATCTGAAACTAATGTAACGCTGTGTGTCAACTATAGTTCAATTTAAAAACAAAGCCCCTAGGTTAGTAAAGATGACAGAAAAGTCAAATTCAGTATAAGTGACAAAGCAAAAGTTTGGAGGCAGAGGAAACTAGATAATCCCGCTTGGGCAGGGGGTTATGGGGTCAAAGGGAATTATAAAACTATTATTATGAGGAAGGCTTTACATAAAAGTGATTCATAACCTAAAGCTTCAAGGGTAAGTGAGGTGGGGGGGGGTAGTGTGTAGGTATGATATGGCACATTCTATTTGGAGAAATACAAGTGACAGCATTCAGAGGCAGGTTAATATAAAATAATTACTGAAAGACTAGATTAATAAATAAAGCCATAAGTAAATTTTGTCTTGCCCCTGCTATATATCCTCCTTGTCTCGATGTTCTCATTTCCCTTCATTCAGGGAAAAAGGGAATCTACCCAATGCAAAACAAATTACTAATTAAAGAGTCAAGGGGTTTGCCCATAAAAACAGCAAATCTGTATGACTCCTCTGAGTAAAAACAAAACCAAATCAAATGAAACAACACTTTAAGTCTAAGTGAAAAATAGCTTTTAAAAAAGAGATTAAGATCACAGGATGAGTTTTCAAAATTATATACAATGTGCATAGAAATATTTGTTAGTTTCCTTCCAGATATGAAAACTCTATTTTAATAATTAGAAATCTCTTTAATTCCACTTCTTTCTTTGATTTATGTAATTTTCAAAAGGTATCTTCTGATTAATCACTTTCATTTGATATTGCATTGCTCCTGCTAGCAGATAACATGATAGTCAAAAAAGTCTTGGAGACTTTTTTCCTTTTTAAGTAGTATATTAATATTATTTTGTATTAATAAGTGTATATTAGTAGAATTTCCTAGATCCATTTGAACAGATTTCAAGTCACAACTCAGTGGAAACTATAAGCAAACCTTAGGAAGTTCATTAAACTCTTACCTATTTAGTTATCTTCACTACATGATGAATGACACCTGTTTTCCTTATAAGTAGGTATGTTTAAGTAGGGATCATCTCTTCTTATCAACCTAAGCACTTATATTTCCCACCAGGCGTACTCAGGCTCTCTCTCTTCCTTACCTATGATCTCTAGAATGGCCACACAACAAAATTGGTTTTTGCCGTGGTGGCACTCATATTAGAAGCTTCCTGCTTGCAATGGAACTTGACCTCACTGCTCTGGGTTGTTATGCAGCTGGCTTGTGCTCTTGAGTTCCATCATTACTCTCCCATTAGATCCCCATCTATTTTCCGTCGGCTTGGCAATTGCCTGCTGATAGTCTCTTGCTGTTTCATTTGTATGTACGTGTTCCTGATGGGCGTAAGAATTATATTCTCTCTTACTCATACCTACCTTGATTCATTTTGACTTATAGCTCTGTCAATTAGTATTGCCTGTTTGTGTGCTTCATATAAATGGATTCACACAGTACGCATGCTTTAGTGCCTGGCTTCTTTTGCTCAAATTATTTTCATGAGATCCATTTATGCTTTTGAACGTAGCAATAGTTTTTTTTTTCTTTTCCATTGTTTTATAGTATTCCATCAAATTATATGTTTAATAGTAAAATGAAGTTTGCTTAAGTACATTTTAGTAATTCCAGTGTCAATGAAAGGAAAAATAAATGAATATAAAGAATCACATACAAGGCTACTAAGCCCAATGTTATTTGAGATAGTAGGTCAGTGGAGGCCATTGTCTTCTCCATCTTTGAGGCAATGGGTAGGCAAATTGTGGTGGATACAAACCATGAAGTTCTTTACAACAGTTAAGCAATTAAGCAAACCAACCTCTGAAAAAAGTAAATATATACTGCTAAGGGGAAAAACAAAGTAGAGAAAAAGTATGTAAGTACCAAAGTAAAGAAGTACATACAAAGAAAAGAGTAATGTACTTTTTCAAGAACACCAAATAATACATAAATGCATTAAGCACATTAGGACATGTGGCAGTGGAGGGTGGATTGAGGAGGGTGGTGGATAAGGATTAAGGAAACCAGAAACAAACTTTGAGTGAATAAAGGATACTATTTCATGCACTGGACACATATGATTAATTCAATACTCCAAACCTGAGATCCAACAAAAGAAAAAAAAAAATCGACTCTATCCAAAATACTTGGTTGTTCTAAAATACAAAGTTAATTCATCCATTGCTCTCTGTAAGAGCTACGACCATATTCCAAGCCTCCCTCACATCTTGAAAAACTCTCTGTCTCATGTTTCCATTCTCTCACCCCTGGGGTTCTTTCTTCACCCAGCAGGCAAGGGAGCTTTTTGAAACTTAAGTTATATCAGATCCCTCTTTCCATTGTTTAAAATGACTGATAGAATCCCCCGTTAGAGGACTTTAGTCAAACAAAGTTGAGTGGATTGGTACTTTTAGCAAGAGAGATCAAACGCTATGGTGGAGTACCAGGCATCTGTTTAAGGAGATATTGGAAGGGGCTTGGATCTTAGGGAAGATTCAAGAAAGCATGGCTTTGTTCTGGACTGAGTACTGATAAACATGGGACAATTTTATCATTCGTTGTCTTAGCCATTTATATCCAGTTGGCAGAAGAAATGTGAAAGTTAAAGCTATGTTGGTAAAGAATAAGCAAGCACTTAATGTAAGTCTAGAAAGAGGATGCTGGGTCATATTTGTGGTTCACAGTGAGCTCCTGGTTTTGCCAATCAAACACGAGCATGAAATGGTCTTTTCTTTCATCTCATTTCATCACAGTGTCACAGAGTGACCCCATCTGAGCTTGGGGGTGAAACTGTTTATGTTTAATAAGAGAAAACCATGGCCTAGATTTTAATACCAGAATAGACAGCTGTCAGGGGGGTGTGTGTGTGTGTGTGTGTGTGTGTGAGAGAGAGAGAGAGAGAGAGAAGGTAAATGGAGTTAAGTTACAGGGCATTAATTCATGATATCTAGATCCTTATCATTGCCAACATTGTTCAGGAACGCGTCCAGCAAATATAATGTGTAGTTGGACACAATTTGGTCTCCTTTGATCTTTTTGTTGCAGGTTGAATTGTCAAGTTACCCAATGTGTCAATGACTGCGAATGACATTCAAGATTCTTGACAGGATTCATGGATGGACTGTTACACAGACAATTGCTAAGACAAAATGATCATCAGCACTTGTAATAGGTCCTGAGTCTGGGGTCCTACATAACCAAACCCAGGCAATGAAAACATGTCACAAAATGCAGCTGAGACTTTCCCAGCAATAGAATCGCAGAAACTATGAACAAGAAAAGAAACACACACACACACACACACACACACACACACACAATTTAATAAAAATAAAAAGGGGAATTAGTGCAGCGAAGACATGCACACACAAAACGGAACAAATATATTACAGAATCCCAATAACTGTAAAGCACAAGAGTAGTGAAAGGAAGCAATTATGTCTCATCCGGAGTGATAAATAAGATAATAGGGCTGCCTTTGTTCTCTGTGTCTCCTCACTATAAACTCCCAATACCTCAGGCAGCCTGAATAATCGCTGGTGTCTCTTGAGTGTTTAGAAGAGACAATCTAACAGTAACCAATAAATACTGAAGGAAGAAGGAGTGAAAATAGCGTGTCTCTTTCTGAAAGTTGAGAGCCCAAAACATGACCTAGCATCGTGGCTCCTATCCACGTCTAATTTTCTCGCAGACACCCCTTCTCCATCTCCAAGAACAAAATTACTGTCTAGACTGTGGGAAATGAAGTCGAACAATTGCAATGGCGTCTTCATGGAACTGCCTTTTAATGTGTTCTATCTCATACCCTTAGAGCTGTTCAGTGTTTCATGTATAAACTCTAGATTGAAAATTCTTCTTCCTTTTTCTAGATATCAGCTGTCAGAGTTTAAGGCTACACTCTGTACTCTGAAACTGTCTGTGTTGTTTTGTGAAATTTTCAAGTTATTTCTCCAAAGACTCAACAATTTTCCTTCTATCTAGGTTCTCAAAGAGCCTCAGCTCCTCTTCTCTACTGAGAGAAGCTAAGAGATACCAAATAAACAAAGGCACACACAAACACAAACTTGGGCCCTCTGCATAAAACATAACTACTCCCTTTTCAGTCTTTGTAATTAAAATGAAGTAGGCCTAGAGATACTGTGCCATACCTAATTAAATAATGATTTTCAGCAGTGGGGTTGCTTGTCCCTAAATTCCATAATCACAAAATATCAGAGATAAAGTGAATGAGAGGCATTGTTGTCTCCACCTGTTCATTTTCCAGCTGGGGTGGGAGAAAGTAGTTTTAAAATCAAACTGAACCATATTCTAGGTAGTTATATTGATTTGATTACCATATCCCTGCCTGTGCCGTCTTCCTGTATTAATTTCTTCTCCCTCTCCTTCCTACCATGAAAATACCGTGTCACCTGCCTTCCTGAAGTGGCTTGCCCAGGTTTGCTTTTGGTTGAGATTTGATACCACCATCCAAGTTTGGTATGACACAATTCTCTGTGCATAAGACCTTTAAGAGTTATGCTCATAATTAAATGAATCAAGACACCCACAGCTCCTTGAAGATTATCTGAAAATGAGTAAACATTCAGTCAATTTCAATTGTCATAATGATGCCTAACTCAGGCTGTAAGATTCCTATACTCTTACCACAAATGTTTACTGTGTCCTTTCTGTGAGTCAGCATTCCCATTTCTGGAGAAACACGATGATTGCTCTGTCCATTCCAAAACAGCTCTCCATCTGCTCAAAGTGATAGACAATAAACTGGTAAGTTTTAATTGGCATGATCAGTTTTATGGAATGGATATATGCAAGGTATTATAAAAATACAGAGGAAAAGTGAGTGCTTTGAGAATGTGCTGTGATTTCAAATCCTAGTAGCTTTTTTCCCCCAGAAATATTGAATTGTTTTTATTGGCTTGGGATGTTAGGGTTATGGTAGAGGTTATGGTAAGCAACTATGTGAAGAGGATGTGTATGGATAGTGAGTAGACAAAGGGACTGTGCTCATTATTATAATCTTTCTCCCAACTCCAAACCATAATCTAAATTTTAACGCTAGCGTAGGGACTCTGTAAACCACATTTCTGTTTTGCCAAAAGCAGATTATTTGATAAGCTCTTTCAATAGATGTTACAGAGTGACTGCAAGACTAGAGGAGGAAGGGAATTATTTCTTGTTGTGGGATTCCTGAATTTGTATCTCTATAGCTTAATCTGGTTTACAATTTTTCTAACACTTAGAGAACCAGCTTTATTGTGTAAAAACTGTCAAAAATTCCCTCCTTGGTTATTCGAGTTTGAGCACCGAAGGGGTGTAAAACTTCTGAGTTTCAGTAATTTCAATCTCCATCCTTGGTTTTCTCAGCCCTATGAGTGGTAGCTCTTCCCTGCAATTGTTACCTCCAAGATCTTTTCATGTTCTTTTCTTGCCTTTTCTGCTAATACCCTTCTATCTAGGTAATGATCCCCAACCCCCCCTTTTTTGGTAAGATTTTATTTATTTCTTTGAGAGTGAAAGAGAGAGAGCGCAAGCAGGGGGAGCTGCAGAGGGAGAAGGAGAAGGGCTTCCCACTGAACAGGAGCCAGATGAAGGCTCAATCCCAGGACCCCAAGGTCATAACCTGAGCTCAAGACAGATGCTTAACCAATTGAGCTACCCAGGCACCCCAAGGTAATGATTCTTTTATTAAATTCTCTCTGTTCAAATAATGTGTGATTTCTGTCTCCTGATTGTATTCTGAGAAATACACTTGAGTTTTCCTAGTACCTAAACTAGGTACTAGTGCCTGACAGTAAGCACCCAAAAACATTTGTGGAATTGGTATTAATAACAAAAGTTAACCATTATTGAGCCTTTGCCATCTCATGCTCTGGTCCCGTGCTTTACATGTATGTTTTCATGTTATGTTCACAACAATCTTAGGAGATAGAGCTACTATCTCTGAGAAAAAAAATCAAGGTTGTTATATTGAATGCTAAACGCAATTTAATGTGAGGCACTATGGGATAGAGCTCTCAGGTTATTAGAATGGTATGTTTTGTCTAATTTATCAATTATGATTGTAAAATTGCTATTCTTTCAATGAATGCTAGATCTGTAATGATACCCCTGTCCATTCTCCTTGTTTGTGACTTGTGTCTTCTCTCTTTTTATTCTCTTTTTATCCTTGTCGGCCATGCTTTTATTTGTTTCTGTTTTTTAATCGATTTTTTCAAAGCACTAGCTTTTAGTTTCATTGATATTCTCTATTGTTTTGTATTTCATTGATTTGTATTATCTTTATTATTTTCTTCCCTCTATTTGCTTTGTATTTATTTTGCTCTTTTATTTTATTTTTTTTCCTAGTTTCTTGGGATAGAAACTTACATTTAGATCTTTCTCTTTTATAAGGTAAGTATTTAGTACTATAAATAAATGCCCCTCTCAATACTACTTTAACTTCATCCTACGTAAGTTAATTTATTTTTATTCAGTTCTCTGTATTTTTTACTTCCTTTGAGGCTCCCTTTTTGATTGATGGATTTAGAAGAACTGTGTTGCTTAAATTTCAAGGGTGTATAGAATTGCTTGTTGTATTTATATTACAGATTTATATTTAATTATTTTATGATCATGAGTATAATGTGTATGTTTTCAATTCTTTTAAACTTGTTGAGTTTTGTCTTATATCCAGGATATGAGCTATCCTAGGAAACATGCTTTCTACTATTTTAGAATGGAGAGTTCTGTATATGTCAATTAGATCCTATGGAATGGGTAGGTCACTCCGTTCTATATTCTTGCTAATTTGCCATCTATTACTTCTATAAATTACTAAAAGTGGCATGTTGAAATACCAAACTATAATTGTGGGATTTGTCCATTTCTCCTTCCATCTCTATCATAGTTTGCTTTATACTGGCACTTCTGTTGTTTGATGTGTGAACATTTAAAATTGTTATGTTTTCTTGTAGACTGATTCTTTTATTACTAACTAATGTCTTTTTATCTCTAGTAATTTTCTTTTCTCTGACGCATGTTTTACCCAAAGATAGTCTTGCTTTTTTAAAAGTAATGTTTACATGACATTTCTTTTAATTTTTTTCGTCTTTCAACCTACCTATTTCATTATATTTTAAGTGATTTTCAGAGCATATTTTTGGACCTCTCCCCCTGACACACTGCCAACTAATAGTCTTTTAGTTGATGTATTTAGATCATTTATATTTTAGATCATCAGTGTCATGTTGGATAATTATTGATAAACATTTCAGATAAGTATTTACACCACTTAAGTGTGATATTTTACGGCTTTTGTTTGTTTGTTTGCTTCATCTGATTCTAGTCACTTTCTTCATCATTTCTTACCTTCTTATCATTGTCTCAAACATTTTTTTTAGGATTCTACCTTTATTTATACAAAATGTGTTTGAGTATATTGTTCATTACAAAAATTTTAGTGTTTACTCTGGTTATTACAATATACATACATAACTTAGCACAGTCTAGTAGCATTGACAATTTACTATTTCAAAGAAATCCAGAAAATGCACTTCTAACGCTGTTTCCTCATTTTTTAAGTATGATTCTCTTTAATGTTGCTGCTACACGCACTGACTACGTCACTTAGTATTATAATTTCTGTTTCAACCATCAAAAATGTTTTTAAAAACCACCAAAAAATGTAATCTACTATATTACTCTTTTTTTTTTTTACCATTCTAATCTTTTTTTCCTGAAGTTTCAAGCCTTTTATCATTTACTTTGTTTTGAAAAATTCCTTTCATCATTCTTTAAAGGTGGCTTTCCTGGCAATACTTTTACAGTTTTCCTTTATCTGAAAATATTTTCATTTTATTACTGAAAGATATTTTTACTGGATTCAGGAATCTGGGTTGACACTTCTTATTCCTTTAGTACTTGAAAAATGTTTGCTCCTGCCTTCTGTCTTCAATGGTTTCATATGAGACATTCACTGTTATTTGAATTGGTGTTCTTCTGTATGTAGTCCTTTCACTGTGGCCGCTTTCAAAGTTTGTCTTTGCCTCAGTTTTCCAAAGTTTAATTATGATGTGCTTTGTCAAGAATATTATTCATTTTATCCTATTTGGGATTCACTCAACTTCTTGGATCTGTAGGTTTACGTTTTGCACCAAATTCAGAAAGTTTTCAGCCATTATTTCCTTGAATATATTTTTAGCTCCTCTCTCTGGTCTTTACTTCTGGGACTTTAATAATATGAAATTTGCCATTTTTGTTATTGTCCCCCAAGCATATGGAACACTGTTCTTCTTTTTGTAATCTATTTCTCTGTTTTTTCAGATGGAGTAAATTCTACTGACCCATCTTCAAGTTCACTGATTCCATCCTTTGTCAACTCCACTCTACTATGTCGCTTATTTAGTAATTTTTTTTTGGTCATTTTCATTTCTATTATTTCCATCTGGTCCCTTTAAAATTTTCTATTTCTTTTTTAAGACTTGCATATCTTTTTTTTTAACGGTATCTGTAATTGCCATAGAAGCATTTTACTTTAAAATCTTTGTTAGAGAATTCTAACATCTGAATCATTTCAGTGTCACCTCTGAATTTCTTTTCTCATTCAGGTTGTGATTGAACTGGTGCTTGTCATGATGAGTCATTTATGATTATATCCTGGATATTTTGGGTACCATGTTGTTACATTCTTGGCCTTTTTTTAGCAGGCAGTTACTCTGTTTAGTCGTAGTGCACAGAGACCGGAGAAGGTACATGTCATCTCTGTGTTGGGTCCTGTTGACACCACCCCAGCTAAAATGGAATTCTGACTCACACTACCTTGTTGCAGTCACATAGGAATGCAGGCAGCTCCCAGCTCAGCACCACTGGCATGAGGTGAGGGGGGACAGAGTGATACTAACCCTTTTTCACACTGCCTCATTTAATGTAATGCTGATGAGTGTGGATGGAGGTTCAGTTTCCCACTAAGTCCAACTCAAACCAGGGGCCAGGGGAATTTGCAAGGCTGAAAAACCCCAACACACACTGCTTTACTCAGTCTCTGGGCCCTCCTGACATACCTTGGCAGCAGAATCAGAGACTGCCTGCTTCCACTAAATGAGAGATGGAAGGTTAGCTTCCTGCTTGTTGGCTGACACCACCAGGTGAAGGACTGCATCATCATCATCTGCTTCTGCAAGGTGGGAAATTGGGCTGAAGCTCCAGCTCCCCGAGGAGCCCTGCAGCCCTGCGGAAACCTCAGGCATGTAGGTGAAATTTTTCTATCAATGTTTGGCCATAATCAAATGAGTATTGCCAAAACTCTGTTGTTGGGCTACCCTTGCCCTCAGTTCTTTGACTAGGGAGAACAGGCTTTCCTGAATCTGTTTTTGTCTGTGCCTATTGGTAGTTCCAGGTTGGAGGCTTCTGGAACTCCCTTTCCGAAAGGAAAACGTGAGGCAAAGACTTGGATTCATCACCATGTCATCCCTCACATTCTGGAATCCTTAGGCAGTCTGCTTTCTTCTTTCAAACTTTCAGAGAGTTCCTATAATGGTTTATTGTACTATATTTAGGATTTTTAGGTAGTAAAGGGAAGGACCTGAGAAGAATGAGGCTAATCCATATTCAGAATGTCTTTAGATTAAACCCCAAAGACAATTAAATAAAGCATTGAGGATTTACTCTTATAGGTATATAAAAGGGATAGCAACATCTGTGAATACTATCTCTCTCACTAATTTTATGTCTTTGGTTCAGCCTCTTAAATATCCCGAATTCTGTCTCCTCATAAAATAGAGATGATGATTTCAATTGAATAGTCATGAAATAGCATACTGAACACTATCCTCACTATACATTTGCTTCTTCTCTCTCTTGCTTGCTTGCTCCCATCACCTTTCCTCTCATCCTATATCTAACTTGGTCCAATTTCTACAACTAGCAAGTCCTCTTCCCTCTAGCCCGATTTACTTATGCAGCTCAGGCCCTCTTCCCTGTAGCCCTATTTACTTATGCAGCTCAGAACATTCTGCTTCTAAGTAAATGTCTCCTGGGACTCTATTGTCATCTTTCATGCTATATTGTATTATATTATTGCAAGAGAATAATATTCTTATATTATTAATTTAATAATTCTATATTCTATATTTAAATTAAAATAATTACTAGAAAATTATATAAATTATATATTTATATATTATATAATTATGTTATTATAATTATTATATATATATTTAAATTATTCCAAGAGAACTAGGGACAGTGCTTTGCATACATAGAATATATGTTTACCTCTGTCGTATAACTTGTCACAAAATAGTTTGAAACCAAATGCTAGAAAAATTTCACTTAGGACTTATTTTTGTTCAATAAGGCATCGTCTTACTTGGGCAATGTTTCACTTCGTGTTCAATCAATACTCCAATACTCATTCTTGAATCAATTTCATTTGAGCTACTTGACACTTTAAAATAAAAAGGAGGGTCATATGGAAATAAGATATGGATTGTGATGGAATAAAGAGAATTCTGGACTAGATACTAGGGGAACTGGGACTATAGCTAACACTTTCATGAAAGCAGTGAATGTGATGTAAGATTGTAGTGACATAAAATAATCTACTGTACTGCTCTGGTACAGTTTGGGCTGGGATAGATGCGGATATAGGCTGCTCTGACCGGCAAAGAATGTGGATGGGATAGACCCGTGAAAATCTTAAGAAACATTTTTATAGAATTGTCATAGGTATAAAGGAATGCAAGAAAAGAACTTATTTCAAAATCACAGTTGACCCTTGAACAACATGAGGATTGAGTCACCAACGCCCAGCAGAGTTGAAAATTCATGTAGAATTTTTGACTCCCCCCAAGCTTAATTACTAATAGTTTAAACCTAAACAGTCAATTAACACATATTTTGTATATATATTATATACTGTAGTCTTACAACACAGTACACTAGAAAAATGTTATTAAGAAAATCATAAAAAAGGAAATACATTTACAATACCGTACATATATTTATTGAAAAAAATGCATATAAATGGACCTGTGCAGTTTAAACTCCCATTGTTCAAGGGTCGACTGTACTTTTAGTGGCTAGTCAGTGTTCTTTTAGCCTGGAAATGTCCTGATACCAGGATATATGTAATGGTACCCCTGACATATGACTTTCAATAATAAGGGTTATCATTTTGAGGGGACAGCTCTGGGTTAAATAAGATCCCGAAGTCTTTGGAATAATATAAGCAGGTATTATAAAAGGGAAAATATTGGTAAAGCTGATGAGGCATAAATTGTGGCAGACAATTTATACATAACTCATGATAATTATCTCAAACTTCATCTAAATTAATCTTAAATCCATGTTGTGATACAAAGTCAAACGTTGACTGAAACTGTAGCAGTTTACTGAACTTCAATGGTCCAAAACCAATCTCAATTATAAAATCGGAAATAAACATCTAGCTCCAAGACAGTTCCTGTTCAACCAGACTAGGCTGTTGCTTGTTTGATTATTTAAAATGATGTAAAATAGTTAACCTATTTTTACATTTTAAACATTTAACATTCCTTTCCTTAGGCTTTTATCCTTCTGAAATATCAATTGATCCTTTTGTTTGTGTATAGTCACATTTCTTAAAAAAAACTCAGACCATGTACTGTTACTTCCTTGAATTAACTGTCTCTAAAATATATCAATACATGTAAACTAATCTGTGTATGACATAGAACTATGAAATACACTAGTCCCCTCATATCCATAGGGAATATGTTCCAAGACTCCCCATAGAGGCCTGTAACCTCGGATAGTAACAAAACCTATATATGCCATGTTTTTCCTATACATACATACCTACAGAAAGCTTAATTTATAAATTAGGCACAGTAAGAAATTAACAATGATAACTAATAATAAAATAGAGCAATTAAAACAATATAGTGTAATAAGTTATGTGAATGCGGTCTCTCTCTCAAAATATCATATTATCTTGTGATGATGTGAGATGACAAAACGCCTTTGTGATGAGATGAGATGAGATGAGATGAGATGAGAGATGAGATGAGATGAGATGAGATGAGATGAGATGAGATGAGGTTAGTGATGTAGGAATGATGATGTAGCATTAGGCTCCTATTGACCTTCTGACAATTTGTGAAGAGGAAGATGTCAGACAACTCAAATCATGGAAAACGAAACTGTGGATAAAGGGGGGCTACTGTAATACATTAAATGATAATATTATATTTTAATTTGTCCCAGGCAAAGTTAACATACATGTGAAATGTTAGGCCAACAAGATCAATTGGATTTAGAAAAGCATTCTTTATTTTTTTGATTTCAAGATTAATATATTTGAGAACAAAACTAATGATACTGCATTAATAATATCTCATTTATCCCATACAATATTGCACCAATCCTGACAGCACTCTTTAAAATTGCTTACGTTCATCTTTAGGCTTGGTTAATGAAAAATTCATCTCTTGCTAATATGAAGTATGTGTGGTCCTTTCAAATAATACTATCCACAGGTGATATGGTATAAATGATACATAAATGCAAATATTATAGACAGAGGTTTTTTTGGTCTTTATTTTAGTATAGTTTTACACATATGTTTTCATATGCATATTTTTGCATATGAGTATGTGTATGTGGGGTGTGTGTGTGTGAGAGAGAGAGAGAGGGAGAGAGAGAGAGAGACAGAGAGAGAGAGAGAGAGAAAGGAAAATGACCTGTATATGGGTTCAATATTTAATGCCTTCTTTCATGCCATCGCTCTCAATCAAATCATCCCTAATATAAACAGAGAAGTTATTTATCTCCCAACTAGCAATTACATTACTGCACATATGGCACAACCATTCATATTCACTTTCTTTCTCACTCAATATATTCATTCCTTTTTCTCCACCTCCCAGCATGATGCTTCCTCATCAAATTCTAAGTGCAAATGCCAAAAGCCTATCAAGTGTGTCTCTTTTCTGTTCTTACTTGACAAACATCAATTCTGATTCACTATGCTTGTTTGTGTCAGTTCTTGTCACATTCCAATGTTGGGGATGCCAGGAAAGAAACAAATTTGTTATGAAAACTGGACACGTTTGTGTTTTGTGTCTGCTTGGCTGGGCATTACCACCTCTGGTTGCTGTCTCCTTTGTCACTGAAATATCTGTTGTCTTGCCTTATATAGCACATAAAATCTTCATCAGGAAGAAAGCTGGTTTTGAATATGCTCTGAAGTCTACAGAGTAATCCAATCGGAAGGAAATGATTGGGAATCATTAAATTTTCTCTCACATTACAGGGCTGTGATGACTTTATCAGCTTTGTCATATAAGCACTAATGTTTTCGCCTTCAAACTAACTATGGCTTTTGAAATCTCACTCTGACTGTCATTACAGTAAAGCCATTGCCATTCCACTGAAAATCCTCACTGCAGAGTTCCCAGGAACTTTCCAATTTCTTACTAGGATGCATGCTTTCCCTGACTATAGGTCAGATCTAACCTTATTTTGTGTAGGTTCAATCATCTTGCTATTTCCACTTAGATTTAGAAATCTGACCCCAGAGCCAACCAGAATATCCTTAAATCCACAAACGTTTCACAAGAATAATTTTTAATAAATAAGCTTCATAGTTTCCTTTCATTCCTTTGAGTATTGCCATTGACCAAATGAAACTAAAGGAAAAATTAAATTTATTTTTCACCCAGAGAGACCAACTGCTCTTTAATAAGGACATCAAGAGGACAATTTCTTGGATGGAATAGGACTAGAATTTTGGTCCCAAATTTTTAGGCACCAAAAAGATTTTCCAGTATTCATAGGTGCAATTGTTTTTAAGGGGGATCTGACACTCATTAACCAGACAGAAAAGTCTGATGTAAAATCCAGAATTTTGATTTATTTTATCATTAAAATAATGCAATTGGCAAATTTAACAAAATGTGTATGTTGGAGATCAGCGCAAGTTCTTCCAATGAAAAAGCGCTATTAGAAAGAAAACTCTCATCAGTGCATTGGGTGTTAAGCACACAATCATAGCAAGGAGAATCCCTTAAAAATATTAATGACCAGTGTCATCAAGTCATTTGTAATTCATCTATCTTTTCTATAGGAAAAGTTTTACTCATCAGACTGCATTACTGTTTCAATTTATTATAGATTATTTCCCCTAGACATTGTTGTAGGTATGCTAACATACCCTTGCTGCATGGAACCCTTATTTCTAAGATAGTATGATAATTCTTCCTTTTTTGCCAAAAGTTTTTCTGAGAACAGAATCCTCCTATTCAATTAATTTGGTTAACCTTATTAAGCAAGTTTGGTTTCAAAGTTAAATTAGGGATTACTCTTAAATATTACTTCATATTTACTTGATCAAATTCTCATAGCTACACTATTCTGAGCAAGATGATCATAAATTTTATCATCCAAACTGGAGTATGTTTTGATACTTATTTTGCTGTAACTGCTGCAACTAATGTCATCTGAGGAATTTAGTTGTTTTCTCTTTTTACTTCAAAGTTCTGGGATTGCATTTTTGTCATCCTTGACCTCTTAATGACTGCTGTTTTTCCCACTATATGGTTTTTTTAGACTCATTACACACTGTTAGTCATTCCCCTTTTTTTTTTCTCATGTCTTTCTGATTTCAAAATACCACTGCAGATATTAGAACTCTGGTGTAAAATAATAGTTGTTTGGTTGCATATTATCCCTAACAATTTTATTAAGATGTCAGATTTTCTCAATTCCATCTGGAAACTTCTTTTAGGAAGATAAATTTGGGGACAATCTCAACACACATACTCCAAGTCACCCCAATGTATTTCCTTTGGTAGAGACCATTCCATCTGCTCTTTTTATAATTAAGTGGGGCATTGACTGGATCCTGGCTGGTGGAATATATGTCACATGCAGGTCTCACCTCTGATATCTCCTAAGAGATTCTCTTTTTTCTACCTCCCCCAGGCGGAATCAGAGACTCAAGTAGAGTGTAGGGGCCATAGAAGGAAGCAAAAGGATATGATTCAGTACTTGTTGGCCTTGCCAGACTCTCTCTGGTCTGAGAAATAAGCTTATATTATTGTAAGACACAGTAATTCATGTAATTTGCTATAAAAATTAATTGTCCCTGCCTAATATGTGTGCCATTGCAAAGAAACTCATAAAAGCCCCCACACCCTCCACACACAAATCCTGTCTGAAAGTCAGGTAAATAATTACCTGGTAATTATTGGTAAAATAATTACATACTTATTGGTAAAATAATTACATACTTATCAGAGCATAAAAGGCCTTTCAAGATTTTCTACAAGCATACTTTCACTGATAGTTTAAATCATGATTAGCTGCATTGAAAGTATACATTAATTGCAGTTTTTTCTTTAGATTTTATTCATTGAACAATGTTTACCAAGGTCTTACTAATTTAAGTCTTATCATCATACACCTGTTCAACTGTTCTGCAATCCCAATTTACCACTTTGTCACTAGACCTTCTATTCTCTAATCTATTCTGCCCAGTGTTTCCTGGATAATCTTCATAAAACACTAATTAATCAACTCCCTCTGTGCACAACCCCCAGTGCCTTCCTTTTTACCACAGCACAAAGTCCAAACCTTTTGGCCTCTCACTTAAACTTTTGTTATCTTCTCCAAACTGTCTAAAAAGCCCAAATGACCAACTCTAATACTTACTAATTGAACACCCACTAGATTAAACCTCATGTTAGTCACTGTACAATAATCTCCCTAACAAGTAGCTTGCATTTTGCACTTCAACGGGGAAGATAATTAGCTTTACAAGGATTGAGTCTCTTGCCCCAAATTGCATTGGTAAAAAATGCCAGTGTTGAAGTTTACAGCTCAAACCGCTTTTATTTTAGAGTTTATCTACATTCTGCTAGTAATTTTGCCTTGCATTGTGCTTATTCACATCAAAAACAAGGAAAAGGTGGGGCGCTTGGGTGGCACAGCGGTTAAGCCTCTGCCTTCGGCTCAGGGCGTGATCCCGGCGTTATGGGATCGAGCCCCACATCAGGCTCCTCCGCTATGAGCCCTCTTCTTCCTCTCCCACTCCCCCTGCTTCCTCTCCACTCCCACTGGCTGTCTCTATCTCTGTCAAATAAATAAATAAAATGTTAAAAAAAAAAAAAAAACAAGGAAAAGGAAAGACATGTAAACAACCAGGAAGACTGAAATCAAAGCTATCTTAATAATCAGTAAGAAAAAATCATGATTATTTCACGAACTGTAAAAATTTTTCTCAAATATTAAAGGCTTTCATACTAATGATTATAAATTTATAGTAAAATTAAATAAAAGCTAATGTTTATTTAGTACACGATTTAAAGTTATCTGTTACACTTGAATATCACAAAAATTTTCCAAGAATTTCTTAAATGTAAAGTATGTTTTGTTTTGTTTTTTGCCAGCATTACTTCCTCTGAGAAATTTTGATTCTTCACAACAAATTTCTTCACTTATGTAAGTAAAGCCTGCCTTCGATAAGTTTCTCCTCTAGAGTCTCTAGAATGGTAGCAGCGTCAACAGTCTTACGAGCAATCCCTCCTTTTATAACTCTACTTACGTTTGATTCAAATTTTACATCCAGTATCATCATTTTTTATTTACCTATTGCATTTTTATCTTTGTTGGCCAATTCCCTCTTTCAATTATCTGGTTTTGCAAAATGCCGAGTAGGTTTACTACCGGCAAGGCAACACAACTACATTCTTCCCTGTCTGTGCATGACCTAGCAAAGGTGCAGTGACCAATTACTGACCGAGTTTGAAAGAGGGAACATAACTGATCACTGATCTTGCTATATGTCTGTTAATTATGTAACAGTTTGTAAACTCAAGACTCAGGAGTAAAGTTGGTACTTTATGCAATTTGCTTACAGTTAGTATGGCAAACGAAATTTAACTAAACTGAAATTTTTAGTTAACTAAAGCATGGCAAGTCAAAATTTATACATATCCACAAATGATTCTCGAATAGTCAACTCCAATTTTTATGGGCATCCTTTTTTTTTTCTTATGTATAATCTATTTAAATTTTTTACCTGTTCTTGTAGCCTCCTCCCCTTCTTGATATTAACCTAAAGACTGAAGCAGGGTCTCATACACCTTTAACACATTTGTATTTGCTGTTTTCTTCCTTCCTCCTTCCTACTCTCTCTCATCATTCTTTCTATGTAGCTTCTCCTGAGCTCTAGTCTGGGATCCCAAAAATATGTACTTCAAAGGGGCAAGCAAGTAATACAATTGAGTGATATACAAAAGGGGTGTGTGGCTAACTGAAAGAGTCATGATTCTCATGATAGATTGAGCATCTTCTTGACTCAGAAGACTCTCTGGCATGCCAGGAAGAGAACTCAATCCTCCTAAATTTTGGATTTTTTTCCCCCAAAGTATCAAATTTTCTTTTATAAAAATTACCTTTGTATGACCGTTCCTCAAGCAATTAAAAACAAAATTACTATCTAATCCAGCAATTCCAGTTCTGGGTATATACTCAAAAAACTGAGAACAGGGACGCAAACAGATAGTTATACATGGCAATAGTATTCACAATAGCCAAAAAGGTGGAAGCAATTCAAGTGTCCGTTGACAGATGAATGGATAAGCCAAGTGTGGTATGTACATACAATGGAATATCGTTCACCCTTAAAAAGGAAAGACGTTCTGACACATGCTACAACATAAATGAACCTTGATGACAGTATGCTAAGTGAAATAAATCAGTCAAAAAGGATAAATACTGTATGATTTCAATTACATGAGGTACTTAAAGCAGTCAAATTCGTTGAGATTATACACAGAATTGTGTCTACCAGGGGCTGGAGGAAGAGGAGAAAGTGGAGTTATTTAATGGGTATAAAGTTTCAGTTTTCAAGTTTTACAAATACTTAATGCCAGTAGACCATCTACTTAAAAATGGTTCAAATATGCTATGCATATAAAAACATGACTTATTTTTAAATATTGGCAATTCATTCATTCAAAAAAAAATCTGTGTAAGAAGGACTGAATTCAACTGTCTCAGGGCTTGAGTCTGATAAAATGTTCAAGTGGGATCCTTAAGAAAAAAACTGAATAATCAAATATATTGCTGACAGAAGAGAACTGTGTTTTGACTTGTTGAGTAGAAATAAATCCTGCTCTTAACATTTACACATCTGATAATTATATGAATGTCCCACAGGTTAGCTTCTGTTCCAAATAATTTTAGCTTTTTTCCCCCATTCTACTACTTACATACTACTGTAGAACATTTTCATGTGATTTCTAGTTTTGTGAATCCATATTAAAAACTCCTGAAAGCTTTTTACATGGGTGTGGCTAGAAATACTAGTCCTGGAAGTTATTGCAACCCTATGGATATATCAGTCTAAACCTAAATATAATGTATCCCTTCTGAGCAGAATCTCCATAGCAGATTTAAAAAATGCTCGTGGCCACCATAAGGTGACTCATCTTGAGGGAAAGTGAGATAGAAGAAAGATCTTAGTGGAAAGAGATAGGTCTCTTAACCAATTGGGTTAAAAAATGGCAATCTGAATTAACAAAGGAATTGTTGAGAGAGCAGTGTATAGCAAAATAAGAAAGAGAAAGAAGACACTACAGAAAAGTGTAAAATGTCATTTAAAATTGGCAAGGATGAAGATATATATTAAACAAGCTTACTTGGATATTAAGATATAGACATATGGATAACCTAAGAACAAAGCTAATGGGATTTATATTGTTATAGGATCTTTGGATGAGGAAAATTTTATATTTGAAAAAGGAGGAGGGAGAAGGAATAAAGAGAAAGTTGTGTACTCACAGAAAAAATATATTCAGCAGAGCATTCACAATAAAGCAGGTGGAAGGAGATTCTGAAACAGAAGGCCAGGGCAATGAAGCAATGGTACTAGGACAGGGAATATATGAACTTGAATGAGTTTTTGGCAAAGACGGAATATCAGATTTAATCACTAATGGTACAAGATACAGCAAAGAGGTATTCGGAAGACGAAGAGATGAGTGGAATCAAGAAGACTTACTTGCCAACTACATTTGCCATCTGTTAACATGACAGTGTGTCATAAAGTAAAATTGTTCATAAAAACTAATGAATCAACTTTAAAAAAATACAACCTGTGACATCTGATGAGGCACAGAAATTGAATGCTTGTCAATTTACAGACCAAGCATAATTAATTGACAGCCTAAGTATTCAACTGTCAACAAAGTGTGTAGGTCCTCTGAAAGAGAAATGCCACTCAGACTACTATTTTAAGTTATAATGTCTTTATGTTATATATTAACAAACATATTGTATTATGTTCAAGATACTAAGAAAGAAGTTCTTGGAAAAAAGGTAAAAAGATGATGCCTATGATACTAAGGTTTAGGTGTATCTTAAATTATATACTATCTCTCATTCATAGAAAATTTTACAAATGTTCATAAAATCATTTGGAAGGAACATTTGGAGGAAAATAAACTTTGACCAAAAGTGTATACCCCAAATTTTATCACCATTGAATTGGTAACTGATTATTTTTTCCTTCTGCTTCTTATGATATGGTTGATTTTGTCATGGAAAAAGCAATAATATTTTAGGTTGTAGAAGTGGAGGACCTCTTCAGAGGCTACCATAGCAGTAAAATAAGAATTCAGAGATCTTAAAAGTGCAGCTTATTTTTGCTCTAGCAAGATTGATCATTTTTTCCAGAATGGATGACCTAAAGGCAATATTGGCCAAAAAGGAAACTAAAACATAAATATCCCATTGCTGCCTGGAGATAAGAGGCAAACCCTACTTCTAGGGATCTCCATTTAATCCTTTTGCTTGAACTTGTCACACACTTTAGTTTCTATCATTAGACCCTTGAAGTTCTACTTCTTGAAACTTCAGGTAAACAGACGAAATGATCCAGGCTTTTGTTCATTCAAGAAACAGACAACGACTGAAGTGATTTTGGTTAAGATATTATAAATATATTTGGTTACTACTTAAAACTTCTGATTTAGTTCATAGAGATCATGGTTATTATAAACTGGACTTGAACATTATTACTACAAATACAGGAATTTTTCTATCTTTTTTATTATAAAAATTTTATATACACTCATTTATTAGGAAATTTGAAGAAATGACTTTTTTAAAATTCAGTTATTAAGTAAGATTATAAAATAAATGAGCACAACAATGTTTTGGCTCCAGTAAAGAACATGTTTGCCTATGTTTACCTGCTACATCAAAGATCAGATCTGAAATACAGAGTTGTAGAACTGTAAGTGAAAAAATAGGCCTTCCTGTTTCATTTTCCTTGGGAAAATAATTTGTATATTGATTATGTAGTCGTATGTGAAAATCTCTTGAAAAAGAGCATTAGAGAATGTGCCTGGATATTTATGCATTAATCACTTTGCAATCCTTTCGTAACATAGACTATTATTAGTAGTAATTCTTCCATGTGCTTCCATGTTAGTGTGGGCTACTATGTCCGGTAGAAATTTAAATCATTTTTCTTGAATTAAATCCCCCTTATCAATTAATAGATTCATAATGATATCAAAGGGTCACACAAAAATATGACAGCATCTAGTATTGGAGGCTAAACATATTTTTTAAAGCAATTTAACACATTGGTTATTGTTCATTTTACATTATTGGCATCTGTTCTCTGGAAAGAGAGTCATAAAAGGAATGTTTCAGATCGCTAAAGAAAATGACTTAAAATGTAACTGTTATTAAGATAAACTTTTGAGGGGCACCTGGCTGCCTCAGTCAGTAGAGCATGCAACTCCTGATCTTAGGGTTGTAAATTCAAGCCCCATGTTGGGTGTAGAGATTACTTAAAAATAAAAAAATTAAAAATTAAAAAAAAAGACAAATTTTTGAAAAAAGCAAATAGCGTATAGTGCATGAAGTTCTGCTCTTTCTCTTCCATTTTTTTCCTCCCTTATTTCCTTTTTCTTTCATTTTTTTCTCTTTTTGTTCATTTTTTTCTTCTTTCTCCTTCTTTCCAAAGCATTGTTATCGCCTGAATTAACTACTCGGGATGTGTCTCTAGAGAATAAATGCATAATAGAAGCCTGCTAATGTGCAAGAAAAAAAAATACTTTGATGTATATTTTCTTTATAGCAATATCTGTTCAAAAGGAACTTCAAAATGTAATAAATGAAAATATTATTTGTAATGATATCTATCTATCTATCTAGTTTTTTTTTTTTTTTTGGCCATAAGATATTTCAGAGATAACTGTGCTTCTGCTATAAGTTTGCTGATTAGTCATTCCTCAAATCCAATGATCAGTTTTACATACTAAATGTATTTCGTTCAAATGAAAAATCTATTTGCTAACTTATTCCTTGTTATGTTTTACTTTATCATATCATAAAGCATAATATTTTATTTCTTGAAGAGTTTAACAAGACTATCTTTATAGAACACTTCACTTTTAATCTATTGAAAGCATCAATTCAGTAATATTTACTGAAATCTTATATGTACTATCTGCTGTATTGAGCACTGAGAATATAATGCCACACAAAAACAAACATTCCTGGACTAGATGGAACTGGAAGGAGTGTAATGTGAATAGAGTAGATAGAGAAGACTTAATACAGGGGAAAATGAGATGCATATTGAAGAGTTAAAATAATTTCTACCAATAGAGAATGAGAATGCTTTGTGGAAAATAAAAGCAAAATAACAGCAACCAAAAATGTAGGAGTGACGTCATCAAGATAGTGACATGGGATGTCCCCAACTTCAGTTTCCCCACGAGAAGACCAGCTATTAACTACCAATAAACAAGAGACCACGTGAAAACCCCAGAACCTGGGGATGAGGCTGAAGTTTTGGGTCACCAGCCAGTGAGCCCTGCAGGCTGGCACTATGACAAGAGAGACGTAAATCTGAAGTCCTACTACCTGTGCAGATTATAGCTTCCAATCCTACCCAACCAAGAAGATTAATCAGAATCTTCTGTAGTTGTGAAGCCTATCCTGAAGGAGGAAACCAAACCGGCAATCCTGTCCAACTATGATTACAACTTTGGGGCCCCACATAACAAAAAGTGACTTAACAGTGACCCTAGACATCCTTTCAACCCAGCCCACAGTACTCCCAGGCTACAGAGCACAGCCTCTGCCTGGCCTTGCCTGATTGCAAACACAGCCTGCTTGCAGCCTCGCTTAGGCAGGGAGCCCAGGCCAGTGATGCAGTCCAGTCATAGAGCATAGCCCACAGCCCCACCTGACAGCGGAGTCCACCTGATAAGGGACAGAGACCCTGCCTAATCACTGAGCCCAAGTGCAGGATACAACTGGAGGCCCCTCCCAACCAAAGAGCCCAGCTAGCAATGTCATCCCACAGTGAAGGGCAGTCATCAGCCTACCTAATCCCGAAGCTCAGCCTGGAGCCCAGCATTCAAGGTAGACTTTTAAGATTTGTGTTTGCCTTTGGTGAATAATCTTATGGAGGCTGTGAACTAGTTTTTGAGAAAGGGAGCCTCTACAGCCTATATATTTTTTAAAAAAACCTCTTTCTAGGGGCAGAGTCGGGGGGGCTCCTCCTGGGAGGCTCAGTTGGTTAAGCATCTGGCTTCCGCTCAGGTCATGATCCCAGGGTCCTGGGATAGAGCCCCATGTGGGGCTCCCTGCTCAGTGAGGAGCCTGCTTCTTCCTCTCCCTCTGCTCATCCCGCCACCCCACTTGTGCTAACATGCAAGGGCATGCATGCTCGCTCTCCCTCTCTCAAAAAAAAAAAAAAAAAAAAAACTAAAATAAAAAGCCTCTTTCCCCTATTGTTGTTGTTGTTGTTGTTGTTGTTTTCCTTCAGTCTCAGGCAAATGTGGGCAAGGTTTTGGTTATCTCCAGGAGTGATTACATTTCAAAAACATTGTAAGATTTATACCTTCAAGGAACAATGCAAGTTTTCTCCAAGGAGTTTTTTGGGTAATTGCTACATAAAATTTTCCTTTGTATTAGGGGTCTTACCACAGGGGGGCCCTTAGTCCATTTCCCTGTCAATCAGCACAACATCCTCCCTTTGCTCTCCTTACCACCCCCCCCCCCACCATTGTCCCAGTCTAGGGACTCCACCTCTCAGTGTTCCAATCAGGTTGTCACAAGTGCTCAAAACTTAATCCTTGGCAGCTTGTACCCCCTTAGCTTCACAGAACCGCAGGCTAAAGTTCCAGTTGATTATCAAGCTCTCCCACCTTGTTTGCCAGCCCTGAAGCCAGGAGATTAGTGGACACACACGTGTCCTTCTCTGATCTCAGCTCTTCCAACTTTCTAGCTCACACTTCAGCCTCTAGCTGGCATCGGTGCTCCACAGAACTGCCCACAGTGGAGGCCAGCCTGCCCCATAGCTGGTCACTTTCTTTCTCCACCACAGTGTGTTTTTCACAGTTCCTCAAGTGCGTGGAACCAGCTGCATTTAGGGGAAGGTCTGTATTCATGCTGTGGTCCACAAACACCTGATATACAGGCCACCCTTCCCTACAGAGGTCGGTGGCCTACTTGGGATTTTCCCCCTAGATGCCTCTTTCCCAAGACCCATTTCTGATATCCTATATTGCTTGTCAATTGTTGGTTCGCAAACTAACCCTGCACACAGAAGGAACTTACATACGAGGCTGATCTTTAAAAAAAAAAAAAAAAGATTTTATTTATTGGAGAGAGAGAAAAAGAGAGTGAATGAGATAGAGAGCATGAACAAGGGAAGAGCAGAGGGAGAGGGAGAAGGTCCCTCTCCCTCTGAGACTCCCCACTGAGCAGGGAGCCTGATGTGGGGCTTGAACCCAGGAGCCTGGGATCATGACCTGAGCCAAAGGCAGACACTTAACTGACTGAGCCATCCGGGCACCCCATATGAGGCTTGTCTTGGGCAGACATAGGCAAATAGCTCTCTCTACCTGCCTGCCAGAATCAAGTTTATATAGAGGCCTTGTCTGGGTTGCATCATGTGTATCACCCAGATGGTCTCAATAACACGTTGCTATCTCAAGGCTGTACCCTTGAAAATGGATCCCACGTGAGAATGGTGGGAGGACCATACATTCCAAGAACAGGGGACGGGGAGTCTTGGGTTGTCCCCATCTAGCTTGAGGTCAAGCAGTGGTCATGTCCTCTCAATGATCTCTTCCAACAGTGTGTGTACATCAAAGGTTTAAGAATACTCTATTTGTAAAGGTCAATTTAGTTTAACCTACTGGATAAATTACAGATTCCAATTAGCTCTTTGAGTTGAAATTTGTTTTAATGGTTTTTGTGGTGAAAACGTTGAGCCAAGAGATGTAAGACGTTATCTTGTGGAATATGGCCAAACTCATTAATCAGAGTGTAGTGGATACCGCATCAAATGACAGTATCTGCTAGGAAAACTACACATATGCATTATGACCAGAGGAAAAGGATGAGAAGTCAGAAAAAGCACTTCAAATAGCAAAATGTAAAGAATGGTTTCAAAGATAATCCATACACTTGCATCAAGACAGAAAGAGCTGCATTTTACACGTGATGCTCAACAAATGTCTATTTCTTATAGTAGCAGAGAAAATAAATATGAAGGTTATCAAATCTAATTTTCTCAACAGTTACTGAAAAGGAGAAATTATTATTCAATCAATACACATGTATCAAGAATCTACATATTGTCAGCATCTGTAATTGCATTAGAATTGATTACCCTTATCTAAGAAAATACTCTTCTGAAATTACATAAAAATAATATATTCCACTGCTCATTCAATATACATTCATACAGGGGGATAAAGCAGCCATCTTACTAAACCTACGTGGAATGATCAATCTGAAATAAGATTCAGGAATTTCAAATACGAAGTTACCAGGAGTCAATATGAAAGGAGTAGAATAAATGCATCTAGAAGTAATGCCCCAAAGAACAGAATGAAAGTGCAAGAACTGCATTTTTCCATAAAATAGGTTAGATTCCAAACTTTTAAAAAAGAATTATTTAACTTTTAATATTGGTTAGAAAAACCTGGAAAAATAAATACCACTGGATCTAGAGAAGTGGAAAAAATAATCTGCCTGCTTAATATTGAATTTGAAGGAAATGTAACATGGACAAACAGATCTTCATGAAAATCAAGATATTTGTGTGTGATGAATTACCTATGAAAGAAAAATCTGTTTTTCAAACTTTTCAGTTTACTATTAATGATTTACGAGTAAAAAGTCAACAATGCATACTTCGACAACAGAAAAAGCATATCTTGGTCTTTATGCAATAAAGTACTATAGAGAGAAATTATCACATACAATTCTGTTTTTTTAATAAGTCAACAAGCAGGAATTGGAGATATAGTGGCATAACTATGTCTAAAGTAAAACAAATACAAGAAAGTTACATAACTTAAACACAATATAATATACCTGTTATGGGCTGAATTGTGTCCCCCAAAATTCATATACTGACATCTTAACACCTAGTACTTCAGAATATCATTGTAATGGCAGGTAGGTCTTTTAAAGATAATTAAGTTATAATGAGGCCATTAATGGGGTGAGCCCTAGTCTAGTATCACTTGTATCCTTATAAGAAGAGATTAGGACACAGATTTCTAGAGGGAAGACCATGTGAAAACATACGGAGGAGATAGCCATCCACAAACCAAGAGAAGCTTCAGAAGAAATCAACTCTGTCCACACCTTATCTTGGACTTCTAGAGCCTTAAACCTAGCCAGTCTATGGTACTGTTTTATGGTAACCCTAGCAAACTATCACAACATCCATGGTCTATATTCTTAGAAACGGAAATTTCTACCTACAAAAGAGCAAGCCATAGTCAAAGGAACAAAACTTCCCTAGGTATGAACACTATGGTGAGAGAGAGAGAGAGAGAGGATTACAATCCATACCTGTGTGTGAAACCAAAGGAGGATAAATCACTAATATAGAACTATCTTCTTTAATGGTAGTTGAAAATACACTTTTGTAAGCACCTGGTTTTACTTTAAAATAATGAATACATGACAAGTTATTTAGTAAGTGTCAAGATTTCTAAATAACAGAGTACAGTCAAAAATTTCACACAATTGATCAGGTTCATTGAATTTCTGGAAAAAATAACTTTATATGATAATAACTATTTTATTTAAAATAATATTTATTGGTGACTATAGTAAGAAATTTCTCATAAATAGATCAAACATTGAAAGATGAAGAATTGAATTTATTTCTATTAAGATGCTTCATCTCCCATTTTGAAAACAACAAAATTTAAATATATACATATATATGTGTGTGCGTGTGTGTGTTTCTGCTGCTGCTTTTTCCTCTTATTCTTCTTTCGTGTGTTTTCTTTTCTTTTCTTTTCTTTTCTTTTCTTTTCTTTTCTTTTCTTTTCTTTTCTTTTTCTGAAACAAGACTGGAAGTTTGGCACACTAATTTGAAAGAAAAATGAAGGAGGTTTAAAAATACTATAAAAATGAAGAAGATAAAATGACCCCATTGTCTTGTACTCACATTTTAGAATGAGATCTTAATGAGATGTTTTCAGATGGCTCAATAGTTGTTTGGATATGCAGATCTTAGTTTTAAAAAAAAAGGAGCAGGGTTTGGATAAGCAGACTATAACGCTGAAATTTTCATATTTCAAATCTGAAATTCCATAGTCAGGAAAATTATAGCTTGAGTGCTTAAAATGCAATAAATGCCCATATAAGTATATTTAAGTTTCCTGACACTAAGCCACATAAATACATTTTTGTTAAGTAAAGAAAAAAATTCTAGAGATACACTGAAATTTAATTCAAAAATAAATTTTAAGGATAAATATGTGAATACTGCTTTGCAGGATTGGGTTAAAATACCTGACTGGAAGTCAGAGTTTAAAGTGTTTTATAAAACTCTATCGCTTGCCTGCCTTGTGCTATGAGTAAAGTCACTTAAACACTTAGTGTCCCATTTCTCAATCAGTGCAACCTCCTTGGCCATATGACACCGGGGTCATAATATTATATTATCATAAAAGCTCATATCCATTCTATATTTGACTTGAACTCTTTGATAATTTTTCCCCCTCCTTCCATCATTGTCTTCAGACAAGGAGATAGAAGCTAAATGACTTATTCAAGGGCACTAGGCCAGCCAGCATTATGCTATTGATTTAAATTAATAGTTTTTATTTTCCCAGTTGGATTGACCCCCTGAGCCTTGTCAACGCTAATTCCATTTCCATAAAATAGGAATAATAATACTTAACACCTAGATCAATGGAGCATCTCTGTAATTAGTCCCTTATACTTGTAAAGTACTTTGAGCACTGAAAGTGCAGTCTTTCAAATCGCAAGCTGCTTAGAACAAAGAAGAGATGGCTTCAGAGATGTTATAGCTCTGTTTAATTTTTTGGACGTGCTGACATTTGGCAGAGGAATTAGATTTATTTGCTGTTGCTTAAGATAGTGACTTTTTTTGGTTTGTTTTTCTTTTTTTTTTTTATTTTTATTTTGTTATATTAATCACCATACAGTACATCCACAGTTTTTGATGCAATGTTCCATGATTCATTATTTGCATATAACACCCAGTGCACCATGCAATATGTGCCCTCCTTAATACCGATCACCAACCTATCCCAATCCCCCACTCCCCTCCCCTCTGAAGCCCTCAGTTTGTCTCCCAGGGTCCACAGTCTCTCATGGTTCATTCCCCCTTCTGATTACCCCCCCTTCATTCTTCCCTTCCTTCTCCTACCGATCTTCCTGTTTCTTATGTTTCATAAATGAGTGAAACCATATGATAATTGTCTTTCTCTGCTTGACTTATTTCACTTAGCATAGTCTCCCCCAGTCCCGTCCATGTTGTTGCAAATATTGTGTGATCGTTCTTTCTGATGGCTGAGTAATATTCCATTGTATATATGGACCACATCTTCTTAATCCAGTCATCTGTTAAAGGGTATCTCGGCTCCTTCCACAATTTAGCTATTGTGGACAGTGCTGCTATGAACATTGGGGTGCATATGGCCCTTCTGTTTTTTTTTTTTTCTAATACAGCTCATCAAAATTTAAGATCTAAATATTATTGTCATTCTTAAGATTTACCATGGGAGACTGAATTATTTAATTCATGGAAATATTTTGACCATCCTATTTAATAGTTCAACCCTTCTAACAGTCCAAATCCTGTTATTTTAATCTCTCTTTTTTTTGTATTTTTCAAATAACATTTTAATTATTTCATAATCACTTGTTTAATTACTTGATTTTTGGAAATTAGGTTCAGTTTTAATTTTTTATTATTTGCTCTTCCTCCAATCATTTGCTTTATTTACAAATTCCATTGGGCAGGGATATCTATTTATTGTTATTATTGTGGTGGTGGTGGTTATCGATATTATTATTATTAATGATCTGATGTGTAGAGCTTATGCCTTTACACAAGTTCTAACCAGGTTGGCACAGGTCATAGATTTAGTAGCAGAAGTTAGGTCATAATCAGACTTCTTGATCCCCAGACCAGTAACTTTTTTTCCTGACACCATGCTGTTTTCTCTATTTATCTACATCTATCTATCTATCTATCTATCTATCATTTATCTATCTAATTTATCTGTATTTATTCCTGGTTAAAATGCTTTCTTCTTATTTTCTTTTTACATGATCTTTTCCTTTTTCCTTTTGTGCGTGTGTGTGTGTGTCTCTGCCATTTGCTACCTTTCCCAAAATAGGAAATTGCCTGTGGAGTTAAAGTGCAGTTTGGAAAGATAAAATGTCAATTAAAATGTTTAACACTCAGAGATACTGTATGATTGTCCTAAGTTAGCAAATTGTGCAGGATCACTTTAGTTTCCTCTCATTGACTAAATAATCTGTCTCGGCTTAAATCCCAGTTGTGACAATTAGCTCAGATAATGTGTGCATCCCATTCTCATTGCACTCCAAGACATATTTCAACTTTTACTTTTAGTATCACCTCCACTGGGGCTCATATATTACCACAAAAAATGGATTTTGCTTACATGTGAAATTATATCTTATTTCCCAAAAGGGAAAAGAGTTTTGCACATAAGGTGAAACTGGCAAATAGAGAATGTTTTCCAGCAGTCTTAAATATGATATTATACCCAGCAAAAGCATAGCACTCAGTTACAAACTGCTCATTTACAAGTGCTTTGCAAATATACTGTTATTGTCCTGACATCCCCAAGAGAGGTTGGTGATGTAATCCAGATAATCTACAACTTTAACAGTGTCAATATTGCTAATCTAAATTGAACAAAAAAAGCATCTTGCTGTCTTCAGTATATTTCACATTTCGAGAGTTAGATCTATGTTGCTATAAAATGTACTGAGGGTAATAAAAATTATGGTGTTTTGGAGTTTGCAAATCATTCAGTGTTAAGCTTTTCTATTATTTACCCTAGTGAATTTGTAAAAAAATTTCTCATGCTATGTATCATCTCATTGTCAGCTTGAAAAGAAGCTTTTTAAAAATTTCAGTGAAAAATATGAACTGTTAGAAAGACTTTACTATTTTTTAAAATATACATCCCTATTGCCTTAATCACACCAATTTAAGAATTAATATGGGTCTAGTAATTAATGTTACAATATACATTTACATAGCCTATGATATATATACTGTATATGGCATTAAATATACATTGCAATGTAATGTATGGGATATTGTAACACACTATATTACATGAAATGTAATATTTAGTAAGACATGTCCTTACTTTAATATCTCCCATCTGTCATGGAGAATCTATACCATTTTTTTTATACCATGGAAAACTATACCATTTTTTTTTTTTTTTTTTTACAAATGAAATGGTGTCATATTCCTCCTCAAATCAGATTGGGCAAAAAGAGATTAACAATCATTAGCGTATATCATTATTGAGTAAATTGGTGAAATAGAAGTAATATATAGGAAGTGCTCTTTCATACTTATGTATCCTTTATAGCATATGGTACTGTAGGCGCAAAGTGCAGGATGCACCAAATGTGCCACTTTGGCATATTGATTATTTTGAATTAAAAGTTACTTACGTGGGGCTCCTGGGTGGCTCAGTCGATTAAGTGTAAATCTAAATAAATAAATAAATAAATAAATAAATAAATAAATAAATAAATGTATGTATGTTACTTAAGTAATAGCCAGTGTTAAGAAAAACACTCTGACTCCCCTTTCTCTCCAGAAATTGGGAAATAAAACTCCCATGTGAAAGATACCATCCCTGTACCAAGAGGTAAAGAAACATTCTTATCACAAGACAGAGGGAAATTAGAGCTGAGAAGACTGTCTAAACAAACTTTTTCCCTTTTTACTAATTTACTGCGCCAGCCCTAAGTTTGTGTAGAACACCTTACTAAATGAAGATCCCAAATGTAAGAGTCCTTTGTCCTGTCAACTTCTCATAGATTTATTCTTTCTAAAAGGTCTAAAAAGTGTAAAAAAACACCTGTCTTGTTCATTTCTTTAGGCCTCAATTTAATTATTGAATCTCCACATACCCATAATTAAACTTTGTATTTTTTTCCTGTTAACCTGTCTCATGTCAATTTAACTCTGAGGTCAGCTATTGGAACCTTGAAGAGCAGAGGAACATTTTACTTCCTCAACAGTACACAAAGCTTGTATATATTAAGTAAATACCTGTCAGTTAATTAATATATGTGGCAGATTGGTTAAAAGGACAGCCCCAATTAATGGTCTCCAATACCCATACCACATGATTTTGTAGCTTCTTCCTTCAACAGGTGAAAGTTATTTTTCCACTTCTTAAATCTCTGCAAGACTTGTGATTTTTTTTTTTTTTTTTTCCCTCAATGGAGTTCAGTGAATGCTGTGTGGTTCTGGACCTTGTTCTTAGGAAACTTGAAAACAACTTTTCCTTTTTCTCCCTCTTTTCTCCAATCTCTCTCTCTCTCTTTCTCTCTCTCTCTCTCTCTCTCTCTCTCTCTTCCCTGTATCTCCATCATGAGAAAAAGTCTAGACTAGCCTTCTGGAGTTTGAGAGACAATGTGTAAGAATGTCCCAGCCCACAGGCAGCTTACTTCTAGAAGCAGACTGCAAACTCACAGTTTTCTACAAATATATCACAGAACCCACTGAAACCAGAACAACCATCTGAGTGAGGTCAGACTAAATTACTGATCAACAGTATAGTGCACAAAATAAATGGTTATTATTTAACAGACTAAATTTTGGAATGGCTGGTTACTAAGCAAGAGATAATTGATGCAGCATTGTACAGGAATATTTTCTGGTGTTATTGTAGTTCTGGCCTTGAAGAATATTACATATAGATAATGGATGTAAGAAATAGTGATCACTGGCAATGACCCTCGTCATTCCTTAAAACAATAGCGATGAAGTGGGGGGGGAGATTAATTTCTGTTTCCTATTCCTTTTCTAATTTCTGTTACAGTAAAGATGGACCAAAGCCTTCATTCATTCAGCAAACATTGTATCCACTCTGAGCCAGGTATGGGCTAGAATCGTAACAGGGTATACAATGAAGAATAAAATAAAAGTGGACTCTGCCAATATGAAGCTTACAATAAAGCAGAGGAAGACAGACAACTTTTAAGTAACTACACAAATTATACAGTATAGTAAAAGCTATAAAGATAAACATTAGAATCTATAAAAGAAAATTGGGGGTGAGGTGGACTATAATTTAGATTTGAGGTCCATTAAAGTATCCAATAGTGACATTTTTCAGAGTTAAAGTTTGAGTAGAAAGCAAATATAAGTATTCCAGAAAGAAGGAATAGCAAATGCCGTAAGTTGAGAAATACTTTTGTATTTGTAGAAAACAAAAGATCAGTGTAGTTGATTTGAAGTGAGAGATAATGATTACATTAGGTTGGAGAGAAAGGTGGGAAACAGACTTTGTGTGGCCAAATACCCCTTGACAAAGACTGTACATTATGTCCTAAATGCACAGTGAGCCAGTGAGGAGGTTTAAGAAAGTTGGTGATATGATTCAGTGCATTCTTCTTTTTCGTTTTTGTTTTGTTGTTTCAGTTAAGCATTTTATAGGTAGAAAGTGCAGAAATGTGAAGCTGTGTTTTGTATCTGTCAGGATTGTCCAGAGAAGGAAAACTAGTAGGAGATCAAACATATAGGTAGGTAGGTAGGTAGGTAGGTAGATAGATAGATGATTGATAGATAGATAGATAGATAGATAGATAGATAGATAGATGATAGATAGATAGATGGCAGATAGATGATAGATGATAGACATAGTTGATAGGTAGATGATAGATGATAGAGTTTATAGATATATGAGAGATAGATAGATAGTAGATAGATAGATATAGATAGATGATAGATGATAGATAGATAGATGATAGATAGATAGATAGATAGAGATGATAGATAGATGATAGATGATAGACATAGTTGATAGATGATAGATAGATAGATAGATGATAGATAGATAGATGATAGAGATAGATGATAGATGATAGATGATAGACATAGTTGATAGATAGACAGATAGATAGATAGATAGATAGATAGATAGATAGATAGATAGATATAGATGATAGATAGATGATAGATGATAGACATAGTTGATAGATAGATAGATGATAGATAGATAGATAGATAGATAAATAGATAGATAGATAGATAGAGATAGAGCATTGGCTCACATGATTATGGAGGCTGAGAAGTTCCAAGGTCTGACACCTGCAAACTGGGAGTAGTATTCAAAAAATAATAACTAAATGAACACACTTTGGAGCCTGCACCTATTGCCAGAGACCACCCTCGTACGCGCTCCCTGACTTTCTTCTAGAGTGGCTCACTCTTTTGACATTCAACACTTTAGATGAGTTTTGCTTCCGTAAAACTTTATATGAATAGAATCACATAGCAAATATTTCTGTATCTGGCTTATTTTGTTCTATGTTATGGCTCTGCCTGCAGCAGCAGTGTTTTATTCCATTCATTTTCTGTGTAATAGCCTATATTCTGACTATACTTCAATTTATTCATTTATTCTATTATTGATGGGCATTTAGGCTGCATTTGGATTTTGCCGTAAAGCTAATGCATCCATCATTTTTGTACTTTTTTTTTGTTGCACCCGTGCACGCATTTCCATTGAATATATACAGAGGAGAGAAATTGCTAGACCAAAGGGCATAAGTATATACAAATCTAGTAATCATAATAAAACAGTTTCCACAGCCTGTTATGCTCAGGTGCACTTGCACTAGTGGTACAAACTAAAAGAGAAATAAATCCACTATAGGAAAAAAAAATAACAAAGAAACATATCTGTTGGGATCTTGACACTGGATGGAAAGAAAAGGAAATCTCTCTTGAGGATTCATACTCACAAACTGGCCCTCATCTGGATTTGCAGCTAGTGAGCTAAAACTTTCAAGTTGAAAATTTATTTTTAAGTGATCCCATGTAAGTACCTTCAGGCACCAGACAGAAGCAAATGCAAGTACTCTCTAGGGGAACGCTGCTTTCAGCCAGACCTTACAAAAATCCCATAGATAATTTTTCAGGAGAAATAAAATCACAGATTAAAAAAAATCACACGAACAACAATAAAAGAATCATCAAGAGTGGGAGCTTACAGAACCAAGAGACAGAAAAGTTCGATTCCCAGGATGTACAGATACTGGAGTTATAAGACAGAATAAAATTTTAAGTATATGTTATCTTAGATAAATAAAATAATTAAAATATACTTAACAACAGTTGATGCAAATATCTAACAATATATGAAAAAAGACCAATTAAAATGTAAAGTGGATTATATAGATGGATACATTTGACAAATAAAATCACAGAAGGGAGATAAAAAAAGTTTGATATATTAAAGAGAAGACAAGCAATAAGAATGATCGAGAAGATACATTATGCATCTAAGTTGGTTTCCAAAAAAAACCTAAGAGAGAATTGACAGTCCTCAGAGATAATGGCTGAGCAGGTTCCCAAAGTTAGAGTAATCCTCAGATTCTGGAAATCTAATCAATTCTTAGCAGTTATAAGAGAAATCTGAACTTGGACATGTCCTGGTGAAGCTGCACAAAACAGCCAAAACAATATCAAAATTCTACAGTGAGATCGACAAATTGCCTACAAAGGAACCATAACAAGACTGGGAACTGACTTCCCAAAGCTAAGAGAGTCAGAGGGAACATCACTTCCTGTGCGGTGCTGAGAGAACGTTAAGTGCGAGCCTAACGGTGCGCACCCAGTGACCATCATCCCAGAGTGAAGGCAAAATAAAGACATGCTTGGATGGATACAAACTGAGGGTTTTGTTGTTGTTGTTATAGTTTTGGTTTAGTTTGGTTGTTGTCGTTTTTATTGCCCCAAAACCCTCCTTATATTTTCTAGACTATACTATAGATCAAAGGTAAGAATCCCTAATAAAACATTGTTTGACAGGAAAGAAGAGATCATGATCCAGGGTACTGGTAACTATATGAGCATACATAAAGAAATACTTCCTAAGTAAGGCAACGATATTATCACATTTGAGGACTATATTAGTTTCCTTGGGCTTTGGTAACAAAGTACCACAAACGGGGGAGCTTTAAACCACAGGAGTTTATTCTTCCCCATTTCTAGAGGTTGGCAGTTTCATATCAAGTTGTCAGCAGGGGCATGCTTTTACTGAAGGCTCTGAGGAATATCCGCTCCATGCCTTACTCTTAGCTCCTTACAAGCTGCTGGCGATCCTTGCCACTCCTTGGCTGGTACACACACCATCTAAACGCCGCTTCGTGGTTGTGTGGCATTCTTATTGGGTGTCTGTGCACGTCTTCTCTTCTTATAAAGCTACCCCTCATTTTAGATGTAGGTCCCACTCCTTCTCCAGTGTGACCTCACTGTAACTTAATTACACCAGCAAAGACCCAATTCTAAATAAGGGCACATTTCCAGGTAGTGGGGGTTAGAATTTGAACAGCTGCTTTTGGATGACATAATCAACCCACACAACGGGTTAAAATAAGATACTAAAATCTAAACAAGAGTTGAAAAGAAGAGGGAGGGAATGGAAGAGCATAAACTGTTCTTAGGTCATTACAATATTCTGGAGGAGAATAAAGTTATTGATTTTAGACTTTAAGCTGAACACATATGATGGAAATATCATTTGTATATATCTGATATTTAATAAAAGATTACAATTAATCTATGGACATGTTTATGTTCCTATAAGAATAGAAGAGTTCCCAACAGAGTTCTTCTTTCTTTTTTTTTTTTTTTTTAAGATTTTATTTATTTATTTGACAAAGAGGTAGAGAGAGCCAGGGAGTACAAGTGGGGAGAGTGGCAGAGGGAAGGAGAAGCAGGCTCCTGGCTGAGCAGGGAGCCCAATGCGGGGCTAGAGCCCAGGACCCTGGGATCGTGACCTGAGCAGAAGGCAGATGCTTGACTGATTGAGCCATCCAGGCGCCCCCCTTAACAGAGTTCTTAAAACATAAGCAAGCAAGTAAAAAACTAGATTTTTAAAAAAATTACCATTTGCTAGCAGACATATGTTACATGTGTGAATTTTGTTTCTGATGTTATATAAGTAAACAGAGTTGTTTTGTAGTTTGGTAGAGTGTTTCATATCAAGATTCTTAAAGAAAGAAAATGAAAGGCGTTACTGAAAAAATGCTGCTAATGGCAAAACAAAGACACTGTATTTGTCAATGTAAGACGAGTTTCTTTTTTATCTCTATCATCACAGCTCAGGGACTATCACTGTAAGGAGCACATAAGAAAATAATTTTCTTAGAAAATTATTAGAAAATTATTTTCTTAGAAAAATAAGAAATGATTTTCACAAAGAATTTCTAATAAGGGAATTTGTTTTAATCAGATTTTCAAAGTCTTATTACTATAAACCATCCATTAAAACACGAAATTGCTTTGTTATACAGAACGGGCTACGTAAATGAAATTTGTATCAATGGAACTTTATATAGCATTCAAGGAGACGAACGAGTGAATTTTTTCTTCCTGATTTTTTCACCTGAACTCCACAACCTCTGCTTTACTTACCTGGCTTTACACAGCCAAATATTGGATCCATCTGGATTCCAATAATAACCTTCCCTCTTAACTGGAGACAGTTGGAGCAAGCTTATTTTCTATTTTTACCCGCTAATTACCTATTTGCAATAGAATTTTAAAATGCTACCCTAATGTATGCCCTTATTTCCTTATGTGATATGCAATCCCCTGTTACTTCGTTTAAATAGGTTATGTCTTTAACAGTAATTGTCTGGAAGTGAGACTTGCCGTCTGTCGGGTCACTGTTGCCTGCACCAGTTATTCTAATTTTAGGACATCACAGGCCGTACGTGATAGGGAACCACATCCTATAAAGTATGGGCACTGCATCTCACATTTACCCATTATCAAGGGACCTGACTGGAAGACGTGCCATTGTGTGAAAAATCTCCCTTTGAGAACTCCGCTACCATGGATTGTTGGGTTCTCACACGTACAAATTAATTACTTCTGTCACATATTCTTTGTGGTCGGCCTCATTCTTCTTGTCAGAGATGACAATATCTGTTCTGCATATAGGTCAGGGAGGAGGACAGGTTGGGAAAGGCGAGGTCTTTCCCTGTTGGCAATTAGAAGCTTCTTGATGCTTTTAAGTGCCTGTGGATAAATAAAACTACGATAATTGCAGAGCCATTTTTAGAATTGCATATCCACTGAGACATTTTGACCTGCAGCAATACACTAGTGGGCAGTACTTGAACTGTTCATATCAGTTAATTAGAAAATAAATATGTAACCGAATAGATTAATTCAACAACCTCCATAAGCCCAGTGATTGTTTCTTAGTACCTCAAATCTCTACTATTTTCTTTGGTTTCTCCCTTTTTCTTTTTTTCTTTCAAGAATAACCACCCATGTGTGAAATTTCCATTATAAAGAAGCCAGTGAAAACAAGTTATTTGTCATTTTTCGCATTAACTGATATCAACAATTCATTTTATTCATTTTTTCTTTTTTAAACACAAGCTGTATCCTGCTCTTCTATGAAGCTCGTGAATGGCCAGAACCTTATGACTCATTCGTGCTCACTCTTTTGCTCTCCTTCCGGAGGAAACGTAGGCTTCCCCACAAGGAGTCACTTGGATATTCGTTTGTTTATTTATTCCGCAAACGAGTGCCTGCTCTGTACTATGTACCAAGCAGCACGGTGGGTATTCCGAATAAAACAGAGAACAGAGTCAGTGGCTCGGAGAGTTTGCTTTCTAGACAGGGCAAATATGTAATATCCAAAATGAACATCAAGCATGTGAAATAATGACAGATTTTGATTTGTACTATCAATGAAATAACAAATGTTGACATGAAAGGATATGTCTACTTCAGAAAAGATCTCTATAACGGTGAATGTTTACTGCATGAAAAATGTGGGGTCATGCATGCCAGAGAAATAGAAAAATCAAGGTCCTGAGAATAGAAAATGAGTACCCTGCAGCAGCCACTGGCCGAAGACTTATGTTAGGGATATAATAGGAAAGACATGTTTCTGGTGACCTTGCGGCTTCATTGTCAAGCCAAGGGTCAAGAGGTCGGAACGCCCCGCTCACCCAGCAACCAGAAACGGCCAGCCTGCCCTCCAGTTGGAACCGCCCAGCTGTTTTGGGGCAGAACACTGCTGAAATCTGATTGCCGTTGGCTTGACGATGGCCCGCGGGTCCCCTAGAAACGTGTTTAAGAATAGGCCCCACTTGCTAAACGTTACATCACCTGATCCCCTGACCTTCCCCGTGATCAAGATGCACCACTATCCCGTGACCGTCCCCGCGATGCACTGCTATTCACTAGAATGTAATACGGATCACTCCCTTGATCGATTGTGATTGTAATTGCCTTTGATTGTTGCCAATAAATACGCGAGGTTGCCGCTGTTCGTGGCGATCGTCCCCTGCACCCGTGCTTTCTTTCGCAAGCTAACCTGTCTGTGCCTCGTCCTTCTCCCCAATCGTCAAAACAAGGGTGCTGCGGCTGCGGCGCTGCGGACCTGCCGCAGCAGTACCCTGCCCCCCCCCCCCCGTCTTACCCTTCACTTATAACTGGTAAAATGTACTGATTGCAATTTAGTGAGAAAAATGTGGAGTTCCATAAGATTAGAAGACGGGCTGGAGATAGAACAACAAGACATCTTATGCACTGGCATGGCTTTTGGATTTTATTCCATATACTGTGGAGAACAACTGAAAAGCTAAGCAAGGGAGTTACGTGCTCTGACTTGCATTTTAAAAACAGGATATAGGCTGTTATGTGAAAAAAATATGGATTTATTCTGGACAAGAGGGAAATGGGAAATCAATTAATTGGTGAAAAATGTTTTTCATTAGGATGATAGTAATGGGGATGGAGAGGAGGGGATATCCCAGGTTTTGTTTTCAGTAATTAGTTGAATGGTAATGCCATCCCCTAAGATGAAAATCCTGAGCAGAAACTATATTTAGGGGAAAATCATGACTTCTATTTTGAATATGCAAAGTTTGAGATACTTACAAAGTATTCAAAAGTAGATTTGCCCAGGAAGCTTTTGTAAATATATGTCTGGCACTCAAATGAGATGTCTAAGTTAAAAATGTGTATTTTGGAGTTGTTGGTACGTAGGTGTTGGTTAAAGTCATGGGAATTGGTGAGTTTTTTTGTTTTAGTTTTTTTTTTTTGTTTTTTTTTGTTTTTTTTGTTTTGTTTTGTTTTTTTAGAAAAAGAGATTGCACAAGGGCTTGTGAGCAGGGGGAATGGAGGTGGGTTTGGAGGGGGGCAGAGGGAGAGAGAGAATCTTAAGCAGGCTCCATTTCCCAGGGCAGAGCCCCATCTCACGACCCTTAAATCATGACTTGAGCTGAAACCAAGAGTCAGACACTTAATGGACTGAACCACCCAGGCACCCCTGGTGAGCTTTCTTTTTTCTTTTTTCTTTTTTTTTTTTTTTTTAAGATTTTATTTATTTATTTGACAGAGATAGAGACAGCCAGCGAGAGAGGGAACACAAGCAGGGGGTGTGGGAGAGGAAGAAGCAGGCTCCTAGTGGAGAAGCCTGATGTGGGGCTCGATCCCAGAATGCTGGGATCACGCCCTGAGCTGAAGGCAGACGCTTAATGTCTGAGCCACCCAGGCGCCCCCCTGGTGAGCTTTCTTAAGGATAACATCATGTTTTAAACGTCCATTAAAAAATTTCACCTTAAGAGTGGATTGTGTAAAGGGCTAGCTAGTGAGAGATGAGAAACTCCAGGAGAATGTTATATAGGTTAAGGTTATGGGAATGTTCTATGATAAGGTAGAGGATGTGTTTGCAGAAAGAGTGATCAATTCTCTTGGATATAAAATGAGGCACTGGAATTATCTAGTAGACTTGCTTTATGGAGGACATTGTTAATGCTAACCAAAGAGAGTTTAGCTAACCTCTTAATAGGTTCTGCTTTACTAGGAGAGATTTACTCAGGGCAGCAAAGAGTAGACTTTACATTACAAACAAAATTTGTTTGTGTTGAAAGCATGTAATCATCCACTCAAAAATAGAACCTCTGAGCAGCCAGCGTGGTCCTTCCCAGTTTGCTCTGTCCTTCCGCACATTACATTCAGTTAAATTTTCCTGATTGTATTTTTTTTCATAAATAATTCTACTCAGAGTAATAATGGAACAAGTTTGTATCAATTGTGTGGTTGATATGCCCTGGCCACTTGGAGTGTAATACTGATAATATAAATCAGATAGGAATGATTTTATATTACAAGAAAAAAAAAAAAAGCAGCATTCCCAATGAAATAAAGAGTAAATACTACAAACACCTTAAGATTTTTTTTTTAATCAGTGATTATATGTGATGGTAACTTAATACTGAATACAGAATATTTCAAAGTTTTCATGTCCAAATGTGATGGGGACTTTTTTAGTCCGTAGATTTCTTTTTTTTACATGTGTGTATCCAACCTATTTGTAATTTAATAGTTTCTTATCACTTCTCCCCCAAAGTCCTAACCCCTCTATATTCTTCTGAAGTTTTCAGAGGCCATGGGCTCATTTTGAAAATAGCATCATGGAGCTACATTATGTTTTGCTTTCATAATTTTCAAAAGTGGATGTTGAAGAGGCGTGCTCCTCCCAGGGGAAGAGTTAACAGAATCTCAGAGTGTTGGAAAATGCGGAGCTTCAGATTAGCTTTTAAATTGTCAGTGTTTTTAAATTGGATACTTATCTCAAAAAATAAATAGGAAAGGGGGCATTATGTTGTTACATTTTCAAAATGGAGCCTGTTTACAAGCTTAACACCTGTTTTGTCTTAGAAATTTAAGTTAAATTGTAATATATGCAAATGGGAGAGGAATCCAAGCAAAACAGAGAAATGTATAACGTAATACACAGTGTTTTCTTTACTACCTCTTGTATGATCATTTATTTTTCATTCTTCAGGTTGTTATAGTAATTAATATTTTCATACATATATATATAAAACTTGATTTATGGACTTTAATCAGTATCTACCATGAAAAATGAAGCATTTATTTCCCTTACTTTAGTTTTCCCTTTCTCTGTTTGCCAGTGTCTGCACTATTACAGAAAATTTCAAATATATAAAAGAGTTTAAGAACAGTGTCATACCTAGCCCATATCCAATTTTATTTCATTCATGCCCTCCACCATTTCTTTTGGTGTTAATATCATTATTATCATTTCATATCAATATCAGTTAATACCATTAATATCATTAAATATATCATGAGTTTGCTTATTTTACAGATTATCATATTTATTTTATTTTATTTTTTTAAGATTTTATTTACTTGACAGAGAGAAAGAGAGCACAGCAGGTAGAGGGAGAGGGAGAAGCAGGGTCCTCTGCAGAGCAGGGAGCCTGATGCAGGGCTCGATCCCAGGACCCTGAGATCATGACCTGAGCCAAAGGCAAACACCTAACCAACTGAAACAGCAAGGCATCCCTATGTTAACCCCTTGAATGTTGTCCCAAACTCTTGGATTCTTTTTCTTTGTTTGGTTTTTATTTGTTTTACTTATTTCCCTTCTTTAAGTAGCAGTTTGGATGATTTGTATTGAATTATCTTCTATTTACTCATCCTTTATTCACTTGTGGCTGGCCTAGTGTAGAGCCCATCAGGGTATTCCTCATCTCTGATGTCGCTTTTTTTTTTTTTATAGGATTTGCATTTGAAAGCTTGTTTTATGGGAGAAAGAGATGGCCCCCTTACAACCATATTAAACAAATCCATTAAAATTGTGAATTCTTAAAGTGTGGATACAATGTATCTGTTTGGAATAGTTGTGGGACTCCGAACCAAGAGGAGTTTGCATGCACCACAATCTGTTTTCCATGGGTCTGGATGAGAAGCTTACAACTGGGGGTAAAGCCGGGGCTGAAACACAGGAAACGAGAAGATAATCTTTGGATGCTGTGGGCAGGCATGAAGTCCCACCTACTTCACTGGACCTTTCTTTCCTATAATACTTTAAGCTATAATCCTTGGAAATTTACCAGAAATCTTGAAGCTACAATGCTTGGAACTTTACCTACAATTACATCCTAGTTTATCTTCCTCCTGTGCTTGTTTTCCTTATTCCCTTCGCTGTTTCTCAGGATAACATTTTTTAGTAATCATTTCAAATAAATATGAATTCTAATTTTATAGTCTGCTGCTGAAGAACTCAGCCAAAGTGAATTATAACAGACTATGTAAGCCAATTAGGCCTCTCTTGCTCTCCCCACCTCTGGAGGGTACCCAAAGAAAGAGGACAAGAATTATGGGATGCAATCACAGGAAGCAAACAAAGAGTGCATGATGGTGTTGTCTATGGTTGCCTTTGCCTGTAACCAAAGTGTACTCTGTACATTAGCACGTGCTCAGTATTGACTACCTACACTGAATAACCAGCTACAGAGCAACAAAAAAAGCCAACTGTGGGATCAAGGGAGAAAGTGGGATGTTAGAATCTCCAATAAGTGTTCTATCATCCACCAAAATGTTGGTTTCTGGAGGCCGCTTGTGGATTTTCCTCATATATTTTAAATCTTTATATTTACATTTTTAAAATCACACTTGTCATGTAGTGGCTGCTTTATAAATATTTTTTGAAATTTAAAGGATAGACTCCCAGTGGTGGGTAAATCTATTTGTTTCAATTTTTTTTTTTCTGGTACTTTTGACCACTTTCTATGTAAAATCACCAAGCTGAGAACTTAAAAACCTTATGTTGCATTTAACCTACAGAATTAGTTATGTGTTACTATTTCTATTCGGAGATGATGGAATTTAAACTCAGAGAGGTTAAACAGATTACCAGAGTTCACCCAGTTAGTTAGTGGTTATGTCACTTCAATAACCTGCAATTCAAACTTCTACTTAAATATTGCACAAATAGCATTCTCACTCATAGAAAATATTGCTACATCGTCCATTCCTAGCACATCAAATGCATGCGATTTGCATCCAGTGTATTGAATTACCTCGTATGCCATGACCCTCTGATACAATCCTTAATCTTAGCAGTACCGCAAACAAGTTGATTCTATTGAAAAGAAAAAACAAAAAACTCAAGGTATCTGAAGTCTAGAAAATTACTATTTCTGAGACTTGAATTTTCTAATTACTTACTGAGCTTTTTATGAAATCATGACTTTTAATAATACACTTGCTTATAGAGCATTACATAGTCACACTGTTGGGTGATATGTTTTCAGTATCATCACCTGACAGCACTGAATCTCAAAGGCTTTGATGCCTGAATATACTGATGTGATATATTTAATGCCAAAAACAAAACTGGTGACTGTGTGAGCAAGCACCCACACTGAAGCATATATAGCTATTATTTACATAGAGATAATTATTACGTTAAATGTTAATAGAGAAAAAGTAGTTAATGTGTTTTTAAGGTAAAGCTTCAATTTTCTGAAATCAAATATGATCTATTTTGATGAAAAACTTAAGCGCACCTGAAATGCGTTTTCTCCTCGTGGGTGGAAGGTTCTACAAATGTCAATTAGTTCAGGTTTGCTATGTATAGTAAATATAGTAGATTGAGAGTGTTTGGCTTCAAGCCCAAGTCTGCCATTTATTAAGTCTACCAAGAAGTCTTTCTAACTCTCAGTGCTTTGTATTCCGTTTTCCTTAAGGATTGTAATAATCTGATTCACGGGGTGGTTTGTGAGCACTGTGCTGTTTTTAAAGCAGTTAACTTGAAAGCATCACGCAAATGAAAGTTCTGAGTATGAATTCTCTGAAGTAAATAAATTGCATCACTTTTTAACCCTAACATACACCTGAATATAATAACTTCACATCTACAGTCACGTTATTCAATCTGGCGGTCTATCAAACTAACAACTGCACGTCTCCATTTATCTTTCCTTAAATTTGAAATGAATTTGACTTCAAAGAAACTACTCCCCTCCCATAGTGTTCTTGCCTTGATTGACATATAATCCAAAGACTTTGAGATCATGGCCATCTCTGTGCCATGCAGCGCATCATAAGTATACACGTGATAGGAAAGAGATGGTAAGGCATAATAGGAAGGGCCTGAGGGAAGAAAACAGAAAAATTAATTCAAATTTTTGATCTTTCACTAATTTGTGACCTTGAAGAAGACTAACATTGTTGAACATCATGAAAAGCAGCGTGATATAAAACCCTTGTAGACTTCAGTCTAACACTGTCTCATAAAACACACTTATGACAACTTCCTTCTTGTATTTGACATCTTTTTTATCTATGAATTATTAGGTATTAATCATGAACTCATTAACCGTGACAGCATATATGGCAAGTCTAATATACAACTTGGCAAATAATTATGTCAATCTTATTGTTTTATTATTTTGTACCATCTTCTTCCCTTCCTCCTTTTTCCTTTTTCTGTCCCTTCCTCCCAAACTTCTTTTTTCTTTCTTTATGCTGCTATTTATAAAATAAGAATATCGGACTCTCGGAGTTCTAAAGTTCCTCAGGCTCGATAATTCAATGATAAGCTGAGAATTAATACGGAGGGCTCAGGACACTGAACATCTCCAAGAATTTATACAAGCATGTTATGGACGGTGTTCTACCCTCTGGGAATATAGTCCCTTCTGCCTTGATATCAGAAACAACTTAAAATAGCTAAAATAATGAACTTGAAAATTTGGCTCTTTTCCTATACTTAGAACAGATCAAAACTACTGATATGAACAGTTTTGGTCAGATTCCCAGATAAGAAACCTGATTCAAAGAGGTCAAAGAGAAATTTAAAAGTCTAATATTATAACAACAAAGCCCTTATCGAGGACTTTCTATATTTCTCTTTGGTGAGGTTACAGGCAGGAAATAGGTAGTTAACAAATCAAGCTGAAGAATACCATTATTCCCATTATTATTGCTATGAATTATAATTGTCAAAATGTATGAAATACAAAGCAAGATTTCTTCCTGGTTTCCTATGCAATACCGAGCCAGATTTTCTCAAATCTAAAACGTCCTACAGATATTTGAGTCAATGATCAGAAGTTAGTTATATGAACGCTTCTACAGCGTTAAGGTACTATTTTATTTTAACACCTTTAAAATCAAAGAATTACACAGTTAAGGGGGCGTTAGTTTCTATAAGCAAAGCCTGCAACACAGTTTTCAGAAAACAGGTCTTGAGGCTGAAATGCTGAAGCCCAGTTTAACCATTTATTTTCCAAATCGCCTCCCCAAGCCATTTATCCTTCTATGTCAGAGTTATATCTACTACAAAATGAAGAAACTACCTGCATCACTTGATTTTGTAATGAGGAATAAACATTAGATGGTATATAAATAAAGTACTAAACACAGAACTGTGTCCATAGTAAATGCTTGGTGGGAGATCGTTTTATAATTATTAGCTTTTTATTTGAATGATTGGAAAAGGGAACCCCAGAGGGTGGGTGACTTGCTCAAGGTCACGCTGCTTGTTAGTGGTTTTTTAATTATATGAGTCACATTTCAGGGCTTTTTACTGATAATTCACTACATTAAAGGACAGATCCTTGCCTTTAATAACAATATTAGAGTAGCTGGAGGATTTCTTGGATATATTTTCTCATCTTTGCCTTTGCAAAGAATACACAGGTCAGTTATATGTATTTCAATTGTCTCTACTGAGCGACTAGTAGGGGACTTTCATTTTGAGAACTTTAATTTAAAATTGTAGAGTTTTGTCCTTCCATTCATATTCTATTTTTTTGTCTATAATTTTCAGTAGATAGACTGCCTCTGTCCAGGGAATGGGTGAACATTCACTAGCAAACCAGAAATTATAAGTGATGTCATATTTGAAATGGAAGACTACCTAAGTATTTCTTACAGTAAAGTTTAAGTAACTACTTATTAAAAGTTCTAGAAGTTTAATTATAGGTTACATAATTAAATTATGATTTTTACTTATGGGCTACAGTATAGACAAGTATACTCTCACTCAACCTGTTGTTTATGAATCATCAGTATTAAAATCTCCCTGGGTGGGGAGGCCTGGGTGGCTCAGGCCATTAAGCATCTGCCTTGGGCTCAGGTCATGTTCCCAGGGTCCTGGGATGGAGTCCCACATCGGGTTCCTTGCTTAGCACGGACCCTGCTTCTCCCTCAACCTGCTGCTCCCCCTGCTTGTACATTCTCTCTCTCTCTCTCACTCTCTCTCTGACAAATAAATAAAATTAAAAACAAATCTCCTTGGGTGATTTGTAAAAATATCTTCTCCTCAACATCTCCATATATATATATATAGAGAGAGAGAGAGAGAGAGAGTCAGAATCATATATACGCTGAGTCTGAATATTTCAATTGCAACCGATTCCCTTCTTGTTTCACCTACTACCAGGAATTCCCATGCCGATAAGAGTTTGCATTCTTCTGGCCTATGCAAGGTTATAGATCGGAGTTTGAATTCTGGAGTCAGCACGTTAGAGCTGTAGAATGTTGGACAATTTAATCTTATTTCTACTCAGTTTCCTTATCTGTGTAAAAGAGACAATGTACCTATCTCATGGAATTACTGTAGAATGAAATGAGTTCGCTTACATAAAGAATTTGGCACTTCACACATCACAGAATATAGAACTTGGAAGGGCTTCTTGGGTGCCTCCGTTATGCCCATGACTCTTTTAATTGCAAACCATTAAGTTAGATTATGATGTCCCTGAGGACAGGATCTGACTCATGCCTCTTTCTATTTCAGCGTTTAGAAAAAAGAGTAAATTCAGAAGAGGTCTGTTAATAACACAGATTATTCAGTGTTTATTCTAATCTCTAATTGCCCTCAGAACCAATCCCTAGGGCTATATTTCTTCTTGATTTCTGAAGTGACTGTGGCTTGCCTTCATTCAGTAAAAACACCAAAGAATCATTGATGCTTTTCCCCTTCCTGTATCCTACAATGTATATTCCACAGAGAACTAATCTCATGAGATGCTTCTCAAAAAAAAAGTTTTATAGTTAGATATGTTGAAAAATGTTGCATCTTCCATACAGTCTCGCAAATGTGTAATTCATGTGAAAGACTACAAGAAGTCTTACAGCAAATAACATGACTTCTTTTTTTAACTCAGAACTTCCTAAACTTACTTGGTTAAAGAACACTTTCACTGCCTAATAACTGACAAGAGCCCTTAGCATAAGTAATCATCCTAGTACAGTTTTTTTGTACATGAGATGTTTTAAAAATTAACCTTTGTTCCTCGGTCTCTTCCCTTTTGTGTTTTCAGAAGCTGACTTTGGAATTGTGATATAGTGCGTGGGCAGCCATATCTGCCCTCAAACCCCGACTCCTTTACTTAGTAGCTGGGTTAGCTTAGGCAAGTTAATTAAGCTTACTAGACCTCCATTTTCACATCTGTAAAATGGAGCTAATGACACCCACTTAGTAGCACTTTCGTAAGGATTCTATTCCACGATGTACTTGGAGTACTTACCCCAGTGCAGTGGCTGTAAGAATGACCTGATTTCTTTATATTGATTTCCATTGTTGCCTAGGATTCTCACAGTAAATTGAAATCTCCTACTTTTGCTTTCATAATAGTTTCAAATCATTAAATCCTACTTTTGCTTTCATAATAGTTTCAAATCCTTAAATCATATCAAGTATCAAATACAGTGAACTGCATTTGACTGTCAGAATGAGGCGGTCACTGCTTACGATCACTCAGCAAGAGAGTAACTAGCTGAGTATTAGAACCGAAATTTGCAGTCCAACATAGGGCCTTTTTCCATGTTATCACTATATTTGTCACTACTTTCTCTTTTGCTATGGCTGCTATCAATATCTGCTAAATTCTCAGCCAAGTAAAACAGGGGAAAGAAAGTGAAGGTCAGAGAAGATATGCGTTTTATATTATGTCTTGTTCTTTTGAAGGGTAGTATGGCCTGGTTAGACATTATCTTTCCATTATCACTTTCTTATGCTGACTGCTGACTGTGCTCAGGTGGCAAAGGGAAGTGGTAATTGGATGAAAATGTTCTACCCTCTTGGTAATTAAAAAAAAAAAAAAAGGAGTGAAAACAGCTTCCTCTTGAAGTTTCTACTGGGCCCTGAAAGCAAAATATCACCAGAAACAATAACACAAAAATAACACAAAAATGAAATCTTTCAAAATATTGGTCTGGGATCCTTCAGGTCCCACTCATTGGTCATTTGATTTAGCATGAGCTTTACTAATTCACAGCTTGGACTCCAGAGGCAAAATCCCCCTTCGTGTCCTCCATTAGCACTTCTACCCTGGATTGCACATCCTGCACCCTTAGTATTTCAAGTGGGATTCGTTCTGCAGGGATATATTCCATACAACAATGTGAAAAGGTTATAATTAAGAACAGTTCGACAAGACCTCTTCTAGGGCTTCATGGGGTGAGAAGACCTTTGTGCTTTGGTGTTCTCCAAGATCTGATTTTCAGTTCTTTGATCTCATTTTGTTGTTCCTTCTGTATCTAATAGCACACAACGAACCATGTCCTAGATACTAACATACTAACCAAGTTAATCAGAGAGATACAGAAGTCAGGTTCCCATTTGATTAATTTTTTAAATAATTTATTTGAAAGAGAGAAAGAGGGAGAGAGCATAAGCGGGGGGAACAGCACAGGCAGAGGGAGAAGCAGACTCCCCCTGAAGAGGGAGCCCAATGCATGGACTGTCTCAGGACTCTGGGATCATGACCCAAGCCGAAGGCAGACTTTCAACTAACTGAGCCACCCAGGTGTCCCGCCCATTTGATTAATTTAGAATAAAATATATAAAGTGTTAAAATATCTGAAATAATGGAACTTGAATTGCCTCCCAGTTCGTAGAAGTACCTGACAAGACTGATTATAACATGGAATTTGAAAAGTGCATGATCTGAACTGCCATGGGCAGAAAGCAAGTTCTATCTTACTTGTCAGTTATTGTGTACCTTAAATGAATTGTAATTATGTTATTTCTTCATATCCTGTTGTAAAAACAAGGGCTATATGTCACAACAAAGTTTTCAGTTTCTTTCCTGACCTGAGAATATGGTCCTCAGAATAGGGATTTAGAAAATGTTGTAGATTGGAACTACATTGTTGACTGAGTCTTCCTTTTCAAATAATCATTTTCATTCATCCAATCTTTTGCCAAACATTTAATGAGCTCCTATTATGTGCCAGATTCTTTACTAAGTTCTAGAAATACAGAGATACACAAGAAACAGTACCTAGACACAAGGATGTTAAGAGCACAGCTTTGACAGAGTGTATGTTAGTCATAAGAAAGTTGAATTAAAATTAATTACAAGACAGGGGTGCCTGGGTGGCTCAACTGGTTACATGTCCAACTCTTGATTTAGGTTCAGGTCATGATCTCAGAGTTGTGGGATTGAGCCCCATTTGGGGCTCCATGCTCAGCAGGGAGTCTGCTCGAGATTCTGTCTCTCCTTCTCCCTCTGCCCCCTCCCCACCTCCTTCTCCCTGCACCTGCTTTCTCTCTCTCTCAAGTAAATAAATAAATCTTTAAAAAAATAATACAAGACTGATGAATGTTATGGTAGGGATAAACAAGGGTTCAAGGTGACCACAGAGAAGGAAGTCAGACTTGGGAAGTCAGGGAAGAATTCTTGAAAGAGGGAACATTTCATTATGCCTAGTAGTTAGGATTATTAGCTAACTATGGAAATGGCTGCTAATTTATTCAACAAGGGAATGCACAAACACTAAAGTAACTCATAGCATTTAAACAAAGAGATAAACTGAAATTTGTGGAAGGAAATCTATCAGAATTACTCCAGCAAATCTCAAAAGCAGGAATTTATGGGACTTGTATCTCTTATGATACTGATAACATGACTTGACTCTGATGACACATCAGTTTTTTGTGTTATTTCATCGCTAGATTCAAAAGGCTTTTTGGAACCAGGTGTCTATATCTGCATACATCAGCTATGGCCCAAGGGCAGGGTAATGGAACCTAGAAGTGGCTGATGAAGACCCAACTCAGTATATTTGGTGATTCTCAAGGAAAAAGCCTACTATGAGTTGGTAGTCACCCAAAGAGATACCACTATTTCATACCATGGTCTGATTAGTACTCTTCATATTTCTAGTGCAATCAGTGTGAAGTTCAAGTAGCTTTATATGGTTGACAAAAACCTCTCCAAAGTTGGAAGGCCCCTGCTCATTCTTCTGGCCATATTGTACCAGACTGTATTTCATACTGGAATTTAACCCCGCTGTGACAAATGGTATTGAAATCCAATCCAGCTATGACAAATGATTCTCAGCAGGTTTCATGAAAGTAGCCATACTCCTTCTTTACTATAGGCCTTTGTCTGTGCTAAGTTATCACCTTGCACATGCTAAATACTTTCAATTTTTCTTTTTGCTTGGCAGACTTCTCTTATTTTTAGCTCTTAGCTATAAAATCATTTCTAACAAGAAGACTTCATTAACTCCCAAAGAATACTCTTTTGAGTTCCCGTAGTAACCTGTTCTTACTCCCATTGTGTGCTATAATCTATCTCCTGTAATAGAAGTCATCTCTGGCTTGTTTTATACCATATTCCAAAAACCTAACAGAGTACTAGCACATATCATTACTCAACAATTATATATTAAATTATTAAAGTTAACAGCAGTTTTAGATTCCAAATGTCCATTTATTTGCAGTTTTTGTACTTTTCCATAAGTTATGTTTCTTTAAACATTGCCTTGCATCCAAATAATACGGTGCTTGGCATACTTTGATAAATAGTTAAATAAGCACCAATGAGATTAATCTTGTGATATTAGAAAGTGGAGTGCTGTTATATAAAGTAAAAACTCCATGATTGTAGAGACCTCTTTGTTTGTACATTTCTACTTTCTCTGGGTCTACAATAGTACCTGGCACATAGCAGATGGCTCACATTTTTTACTGAATATGTAAGTGAAACAATTATCATGAATAGCAATATGAGATTAATAACCATAAAGCTATTCTTTGTGTAAGCAGCTTTAAAAATGACGTAGAAGCTCAGTGTTATTATAATGAACACATGCGTTAACTGTGCTCTGAAACAACAGCCCAGTGATGGGCAGTTTTCAAATTGAGAAGGCAGCAATAGAATTAGCTTTATCACTGACACCTGTTTCTCTTCTATGGGTGATAACTTCACACAGAGTAGGAATCATTAAGTATCATTTTATCACCTAAATATTGATGGATGTCCTACAAAAATATTTAGATCATCAATCTATTTTTGCTTCTCATTAAAATAATAACCCCAAATGTTTGTCCTGTTGCCTCTCTTAGGTATATTCGGAAGAGGCGACTGTGAATAACCTCAGATGTACAGAAATGCTAAATTTTTTATTTTATTGGTAGGGAACCCTCTTTCCAAATCCTGCCTCCTCCTTGCCTTTCATTTATTATCAAAGAAGCAAAATATTTCACTTTGCACATGTGCAATTGGCCATTTGAGGAGTAGGTGAATGTCATTTAATTTTCTATGAATGTCCACCTGGCAGGTTAGGCTTTGGTGCACATCAGTCCTGAGATCACATCCTTAAAGTAAGAACAATAATGAGAGAACAAAATTGGCCTTGAGAGCAGCAATCTTAAGATAGTCTTTCCCTTAATATTAGTAGAGGAGAAAAAACTACGTGTGATTTCTCCAACTGAAATGGCAAGCACAAAGGAAAAGAAAAAAATGTTCAAAGTGGCAGGGTCTCTGCTTGTTCAAATTCTTAAAATACAGCTTAACACACAATCTCATAAAACACTAAATGAGGGTAAAAAGGAAAAAAGAGTCCTTTTTTTGTATTCCCTCAAGAAAGCACAAAAAGACAGATGGCCCAAATGAGGGGTCCCTGGTCAGATGAGACCTTAATAATCTTCCTTTGCTTTGACAAAGGAAAGTATGTAGTGAACTGTGTGACGACTTTGTTCTCCCAGGAGAAAGCACAACAGTGAGGAGAGAAAGATGCCTAAAAATGGCCACATCTTTGACAACATGGGTTATAATGCTTCGTTTTGTTAAGTAATAAAAGAACAATAAGAATCTTTCCTTTTATACCTTTGTCACATATAAAACCCAAAGACAAAAGTCCAAAATAGTATGATTTCTATTTTTTTTTTCTTCTGTTATATAATGAGAGAAGAACAAAGAAACTTGTTTTACTCTGTCTCTGGGAAATGAATAATGGCAAAAACAAAGAGAAAAAACAGAAACAGCCTGAACCCAAAGAATGTTCAAGTCTCACACAGAACTGTTTGTGGAGTTCCAAGTTCATCCATCAACAGTCATTGAAGATTGACCAGAACTTCAGTCTTGCTCGAGAGTTTGAGCTCCTTTCATCAATAATGCTTAGGGAGTGAGATTCTAGACTGATTAGCATCATCCTTTTAACCATAATCCTCTTCCTGACTGGAAGATAAACCAGTTTCCTCTTTCAAAGATTCAGCACCGATATCACTGTGTACACTTCAGGAAAATCTTGGATAGAAAACTGAATGTCTGCAAATTATGTACCACCCAATGTGAAAATAATTTCTTCTGAATATTCTGGAAGAGAAGTACCAGAGGGATTTATCCATGGCAGGAAGGATGGCATAATGGGTAAATTAAATATTTTGTTTCCAAATCCTGACTCTGACACGTGGCTATGTGGCCTCAAATTATTTAACCTCACTGCATTGCAATTCCCTCAGATAAAAAATTTTAAAAAATTACTTCAGAAGGGTGCTTTCAAGTCTCAATATCAGGTAAATACAGAACACTTAACATAGTTTAGGGCTTTTCTTTACTATATATTATAATATCAAATATTCGTGACATGTGAAGAGACTGAAAATGAACCAGAAGGAAATGGAACACTGAATTCCTTCTTAATTAACATATTCCAGCAGGATAGACCCAAGATCCGCCAGCTCCAGCCTATAGGCCACATCCAGCGCATGCTTGTTTGCACACATGAAGTCCGACTGGAGCACAAGTATGCCCACTTACATATGTACTTTCTGCGGCTGCTTTCTGCTTCAGTGGTAGTTATACTGTTGCAACAGAGACGTATGACCCACAAGCTCAGGATCTTTGCTATCGGGCCCTTTACCGAAAAAAGTTTGTGGACTTCTGGCTTGAGAAAGAGAAAAGAGAGATTAGAAAAACTCAAGGAACTTCCCAGGGTTGCAAAAAAAAAAAAAAAAAAAAAAAAAAAAGGAAACTCAAAATGTGTATATTTCTAGCACTAGTATATTCAACTTGCTCTGAAACTAATACTTGTTTAATGTATCCATCTTTGAAGATGTTTCCCAGTCAGTAATATAGATGGGAATGGAATATACATGTTTTAGTTCACTTTGAAAGACTTTAAGAAATGCAAGCCATATCTACACTCTTTCCTCAGTAAGTTGAAAAAGCATCTTGACTAGGGCCAACCATTTTTATACTCCCTCAACATTTTTCCCCCATAATTTTTATTTATAATCGCCTTTCTTTGTAACTGTTGTTTCAAAACTACAGCTGATGTCTGATGGAAAAGTGTTATTTCTACTGGTGGAAGAACCATAATTAACCACTATTTAGTTCAAAACATTTATGTTCGAAGGAAGCAGCTGAGGCTCAGAGAGGTGATGCTAAGTCGCCCACATAGCTGATAAGCATTGGAGCTAAGAGGAGAATCCAGTGTCTGGGCTTTTGCTCCAGTGATCCCTTCAAGACACTACCTTCTTCTCCAATCTGACCCACCTCTGTTCTAATCCCAAGATTGGTATTCATATATTAACTATCATTTGCATTTTTTTCAATATCTGTCCCTATCCTCCTAATCTCAGCTTAAATAAGCACGATCTGAAGAAAAAAATCATCAACTATATTCCCCTACCAAGTTTAAAATTTTACTGTTGTAATTTGGGAGAAAGTTGTGCACACAGGTCCACCTCCACTTTGTGTTCTCCTACCTCTCATGCTCTTACAATGGATTTTCCATGGCCACACCTCTTCCAATGTGATTTTCTGGCTTGTCACCAATGCCTACCAGTCAACCTATTCTGTTATGTCCTTGATATCTTCTCCTAGCTCTGCTACCCAGTGATAGCTGGCTTCTTGTACCCTCCTTTCTTTTTTTTTTTTAACTTTCACTATATTCCTCTGAAGATGTTTTCTCGTGGCTCTTCTTATTCCAACCTTTTGCCTTCTACTCTCTTCCACCGTCTTCTCTACAGTTGTCTCATTTACTTATTTATTATTTTCAGATAGAGAGTGCACCCACAAGTTGGGGGGAGGGGCAAAGGGAGAGGGAGAGGATCTGAAGCAGTTTCCAACCGGGCATGGAGCCTAATGTGGGAATCGATCTCATGACCCTGAGATCATGACCTCAGCTGAAATCAAGAGTCGGACACTTCGGGGTGCCTGGGCGGCTCAGTCATTAAGCTTCTACCTTCAGCTCAGGTCATGATCCCAGTGTTCTGGGATCGAGCCCTGCGTCGGGCTCCCTGCTCAGCGGGAAGCCTGCTTCTCCCTCTCCCACTCCCCCTGCTTGTGCCCCTCTCTCACTGCCTCGCTCTCTGTCAAATAAATAAATAAAATCTTGAAATAAAAAAAGAGTCAGACACTTATGTGACTGAGCCACCCAGGTGCCCCTGCAGTCTTTTTATTTCATGTGTCCCAAATTCAATCTGCTCTCAGAATTCCTACTACCCTTTACTTTTTTAAAGATGTTATTTATTTATATTAGAGAGAGAGCATGAGCAGAAGGGGCAGAGGGAGAAAGACTCAAGCAGACTCCACACTGAGTATGGAGCCCAACAAGGGGCTCAGTCCCAGGACTCTGAGATCATGAGCTGAGCCAAAACCAAGAGTCAGATGCTTAAACAACTGCACCACCCAGGCACACTTACCCTTTATTGATATTATATCCAACATATAAGAATGTGGTTCTAGTCCTAAATCATGGATATGTCCAGACAGAATGACGACAAAGGTTTCAGACAAACATCCCAATCAAGTCTTAACAAAATGTCTTTTCTTATCTCTCTTATATCATTGACTAAATAAATAGCATTACTACCATCCCTAGAGTCCTTGATTTTTGATATTTCTCTTTCCCTTCCTAATTCCTTTTCTCCCTTCCTAACTTCCTACTTCCCTCTCGTCTTATACATATCTTATTTTGTTGCAACATTATGTGGATTCTCATCCATGTTATATTTCCTTCTTCATTCAGTTCTCTTTTTTTTCCCTACTATTATCACCTCCATGATCCAGACATCGGACACTTTCCTTTTAAATTGGTGGATGAAGGAATCAGAATAATCCTGTACCTTCAATATCAGGAGGAAGATGGGGTCATCTGACAGAAAGTATTCAGTAAATTGCACCATTGATTCTGTTGTTGCTCAGAGAAAAGCATTCTCAGATAATGTGAAGCTCTGATAGAAGAAGGGACCAGAAGGATCTTATTAACATTCATACCAGGATTATGAGTTCACAAAGACTTCAACCAAAATCATATTAATAAGTAGATTTACATCTGTAATATGAGTATAGGTAGTATGTTTTTCCACTGCATTTTGTTTGCACTCACTATATGCCAAATACCGCTCTGAGTAATTTACACATGTAAATTCATTTAATTCCCCAAACTACCTATGAGTTCAGTACCATTATTATTCACATTTGGCAGATGAGAAAAAAACTACACAAAGAGCTCGATCAAAGAACTTGTAAGTGGTAGGGTATAGATGCCTAGGCTTTTAACTATCAACTACAATGCCAATCTAGAAATGTGTATCATTTTTGGAAGAAAATTATTACTTATGCTATATAACCAATAGATTTTTACTCATTCATCATATAACCATACTTTTTTTCATTCAAAACCTAGTCAGTGATGGGCTGTATACAGCCTGGGGATCCATTGGTGTAAGACAGACATGTCTTTACCCTCATGGATCTGGCTGATGGGTCAGATGTAAGATAAAGGGCATAAGGGAAAGAGGAAATGCTAGGGGATTCTTAGAAATTTTGTTTGAGCAAGTGGGTTGATGATGACATTTTTTTTTTTTTATTGGCAGGAGGAGGGAGATCAGAGTCTTATCTAGCTATTTTCAGGGCTCAATTAATTTGGCAAGACTGGAAGCTGTTGTTGTTGCTTTTTGGTTTGTTGGTTTGCTTTCATCAGGAGGCACATGATGTCTGGGATTTCTCTTGTGGATAATTTGAGAGCAACATTGCTCATTCATTCCCTCACTTCTCAAAGTTTTTAGAGAGTTCTACTTTTTGCAACATCTCTGTTAAGCCCTGAAGATAAAACTATGAGTCAAAGAGTTACTGACCTGAAGAGATTCACAATCATTAATATATTTTCATTGTTTCAGTCACCAATTGCATAAATGTTCTGCCAATATTAATTGAATGGTAACCATCTTCCAAAAGATGTAGGAAAAAACATGCGTGCTTTCTAAAAAAAATTAGAGAAAGATCTACATTGATAGAAAATCTCAGTATCATCAGGAACACTTCTTATAATGTCTTTTTTAACCTTGTGGTATTGAAGTGATTTTCAAATTCTTATTCTGTGTTTTTTAAAAGAGTTGTTATGTAGTTTGAGTACAGAGATTCGTTCTCATCTAGATGCAGTGCTTTTTTTTTTCTTATTGATTCTTTTTATTTTTTTTTCTTCCCTTCTAAGATGGAAGTTGTCTTAACAATCCTTCTGAGGCTTACAAAAGAAAAGTAGCACAAGCAGAGAGAGTTTAGATGTTCTCTTCCTAAGAAACAGGGATTTTGTAATGAGAGCACATAACACAGAGTATCCCTGAAGGCAGAAGAATAAGAGCTTAGCTTTCCAACTCTGCATGTGAAATGATTCACTAATTAGTAGTCCTAAATGTTAGGGGAAGAGAGATGGAGGAATAAAATCCATTTATACGGTGTTTTGTGTATGATGGAAGTGCTGAATGAAACTTTGCTTCTTCATGGAAAATACCACTCAGTAAAAACCTGGTCCTATAAACGGTTACTTAAGCGGGTTCCTGCAGCTGCAGACTGATTAAAACCCAGCAGGTAAAGCTATAATAAACAAATGCCACCTGCTGCTGGAACAGGTGTTTGTGTCCTCATTTAGCAACCAAAGTAAATGAGAGGATGCGGAGGGGTTAAGGAGACCATTGCCTGGATTACCAGGAGCCTGGCATTCTGCGATTCATTGCCCTTTGTCCTTGAACTTGATACTGGGGGTTTTGATTTGCCAGTTGATGATGCCTCCAGGATTAAACCTCGATATAATTAAGAAGACCTATATCTTCTCCTGGTAGGATTCCCCACACTCAGCGTCTGGATTTTTTTCCCCTCTGTTTTATTTTTGACCTGTCTTCACCCTGCACTATGTAGAAATCAATTACAGGACACAAATTATTGAGGAGAATTTCCTTCACCTTCTGACAACAAATGAAACGAAACTGCATATGAGATACATTAAAAATGGAATATGGTGAATAGCATCCCACAAAATTTAATAATACTTTTTAAATATCATGGTTTATATAATATTGAACTATTTTCTTCTCTCACTTTCCATCACCCACCCCATCCCTTACCACTTTCATTCCTCACAACTATTCAAACACAGTTACCATTTGCTGAAAGGAGAGAAAAATGTTACTATCATTTTTGCAAAGACTTTGGGCCTCTTCTTTTTTCCTTAAATAATGTAAATGCAGAAATCATTTTAGCATGATTATGAGAAAGTATCATTGGAAGACTCAAGGAATCTTGGAGGCAAATAGTTTCCCCAACATATTTTCAGTAGTTGCTTCTTTGTGGTGAGTCTAAGTTATTTCATAGATATTGTTGTAAAATCTAATAAGAAAGTAAATGTGATAAAGTTTTGACTCTTTCAAAGAGCTAAGTGAATATAAAAGGAACCTGAATTGTGTATGGTTTCAGCCATAGAAATTAGATACCACATTTTGAAGTAAGTTTTGAGGCACCAGGGACTTGAAAAAGAAGAGAGAGGGGAGGTTTCATGACTCTTAAAACCTCTGGCAGGGGGTTAAGAAAAAAGACCTTATAGGAGACTACTTGGAAAGCTGATTACTTAAGCCCTTGAGATCTAGGATCGCAGTGACGTTATGTGGAACTCCAACTTGGAAAATTGGAAGAGCAAAACACAGCCTGTAGCTGCATTGACAGAAGAGCAAAGAAGTGGATGCTTTGGGCAATTGTCTGCCCTAACCGTCAGGGCAGACAATGTGGAACACTTACCTTTGACCTGATTTAGACGATGATCAATACACAGAAGGCATAATGAGACTCAAACTTTTTATCTGAGAACTTTACAGAGGGATGTTTCAGTTAAAGTTACACTGGGTTGTTGCTAAAAGGTCCTGAACCCTACACTTGCAGAGGCTTAACAAAATAGAATTTTATTTCCTCTCATATAAATTCCAAACAGGTAGGAAGGGACCTGGCTTTCTCCGTTGAAGTCATTTAGGGATCCAAGTCCTTCTACTGCATGGCTACTCTAGACATTTAGATTCCTCCCCATTCAGCCGGCTGCTGGGAAAGGCACCTCTTTTTTAACCCACTTTGATCTGAAAGTGATATATGCTGGATCTTTTCAGATCCCAGGGCCCCACATAGTTGCAAGAGGAATGCCCCAAATGTAGCCTCTGGTTAAGGTGCTGCTTTGAAGGAACAACTTTACACTATTAAAAGGGAGCATGCCTCTAAGGTGCTTGGCTATTGGTCTCTTAATAACAAAGCATAAATCAGAGGGATTTCTAGGTGCTTCGTGTCCACGAATATGTAAAGGATCATCCAGAAAGAGAGTTCCTCAATCTTTTTAAGAGAATGGACACGCAGGGGCGCATGGGTGGCCCAGCGGTTAAGCGTCTGCCTTCGGCTCAGGGCGTGATCCCGGCGTTCTGGGATCGAGCCCCGCATCAGGCTCCTCCGCCAGGAGCCTGATTCTTCCTCTCCCACTCCCCCTGCTTGTGTTCCCTCTCTCGCTGGCTGTCTCTATCTCTGTCAAATAAATAAATTAAATCTTAAAAAAAAAAAAAAAGAGAGAGAAAGGACATGCAAAAAGTCCTCCAATTGGGAATGTGAATGAATTTCCAAGGAATTCAATACAACACCATTGAAAGAAAGTGTTAGCATTAAAAGTTTTTTCATACGAAAGTAAGCATTTAGGTCAGTGCCTGTGTACCATTCTTTTCCTACTCCCTAAACACTTCTCCTTTTCTATTTCCCTCATCCTCAAGCTCAGCCGCTACACTATTGGAGTTAGAAGAAGTTGGTCACAAAATGTAAAAGAGAAAGAAAGAAAAGTGGGGAGAGAAAAGAAGCCTACTCTCCTCTCACTGACATAGACCTATAGCCTTCTCAGGATAAATTGAGTAGCTTGCAATACACTTCAGGAATTTATTTTATTATCAGTATACACTGGCCTAGGCAGTAGTTACTACCCAGAGAGAATTTGATTACTTGAAATTGGAAAATAAATAAAAAACAATCAGTAACATGGGAAAACCCTGCCCCAGAGAATGCATTTAAGGGGTAGTGAAAAAAATATCGATTTATGATTATATTCCATGAATTGGGCTTGTTCAGTCAGAGCATGGCATAAATAAGAGATGTTATATTGATCATATGGGACAAAACATTTTGCAGGTATATGAAGTTAAAGGTCCTAGTTGATCAGTTTTCTTGTTAGGTAAGTACTGATTTCCTTACCCCTGGTATTTTTTAATGGCATATCACTATTTCTGAACACATTTTTCTTCCTTTGTACAAAGTTAGCATTATTTAATCATTGGTGATTTACGATCTTGGAGAGTTTCAGGATCGCTCTAAAGTAATACGATCAGAGAAGAAATAGGACATATTAGAAAAACTAGCTCTGTTCTTAGGCTTCTCATAACACTTTACTTCTTCTTTTCCAGGTAGAGTTGATCAATCTTTCTTGCCTTTATCTCTAACTTCTAAATATCTGCTCCTGATGTTGGACTTGAGTGTTTTGAAGGCAGTGATCTTCAAATTCCCTTTATCTTCAACAATACTTGATATGTGGAAGGTCTGATAAATAGACTCAGTGGTTTGAAAAAAAGAAGATGAAAGTTAAGGTTTTATAATAAATCCCTGAAATTATCTCTTTTTTTCCTTTAATGAATTAATTTTTCTCCTAAAAGTAGAACACAGAAAAAAAATCAGTTAATTGAGGCTTTTGGATTTCAAGTTCCTTTTAATCAAAGTTTTAATGAATATAGATATAGAATATAGATGAAAAATTTGACAAGATAGCTCTCTTGATATCATAATGAAGGTTAATATGTTGAAAAATCCCTATAGTAGATACCATATGGGAGATATATCACAAAACTGTTCCCTACGTAATTCAGAATTCTGTTTCTTTCTCTTCTACATGGCAATTCCAGGGGGACAAGTGCACCACTACAGGGTTGAATAATCCCAAGGAAAAGATCGGTTCAGTAAGGAGAGATATTTCCAATGGGGTATTGAGGCTTAGAACAAATCAGCACACTTGAAGCTTGGTGGTGGTTTAGCCCTGTGCTCAGAAGAACTTTCTTGGTGTACTTAGACTTCTCTTCCAACCCTTAAAGTCTATGATGTCATTGCCTTCAAAATCAAATTATGAAAGACTCACATTTCCAATATGAGAAAGACGTCTCTTTTAACAAATTATGTTGTTATTAACCCATTACCTGTGTCTTATTATTAGATTTTCCATTAAAGGAAAATTAAGATTTCTGATACTTTAGAAAGAAGTCAGTATGAAAGAGACTCCAAGCTTAACATCTGTTGCCTTTGCCAACCTAACTGATTATCTTAGGGAAGCAGGTTGTACGGAGTGACAAAGTATGATTTGAAAGTAGAAGCGTATTATCAAGGTGTTAAATTAACTATGAAGTAATCTTAGTGCTTCTAAATGTTCAGAGTCCTTCTGTTACATGTGAAAAGAAAGCGAATGCAATATGCTCAATATTTTTTCTACGTTCTTCTTTTGTCTTTGGAGGTCACCAAAATTTTTTTCTGCTTGCCAATTTCTTTCCTATTAGGTAGCACATCAGAATAACTGCCTGTCGAATTCCTTTGATGCTGGACATTTATGACATGCTGGACTTACAGGGCTTGAGGCTGTTTCCAGCACATTCTCTAATTATGTTTAAATAGGAACTTGCTCTCATAAAATAGCGAATCTGGATTTTTAGAGCAGAACAGTTAAAACAGCACTGATGCAAATCCAAGAAGAGTGAGGTTAAACTTGAAGCCAGTTCAGCCAAGTAAAACACTGCAACAGAAAAGCAATGAATTCTTCCATATTTTCCAGGGGGCATATTTCAGGGCTTCCATATTTTTGGCCTCCCTTAAATACTTCTTTCCTTTAACATGTGCGCAATTCATCACTGGCCAGTACCCTTTCAAACAGACAACCTCAGCAGTTTAAATGCAAGACTTATTGAGCTTTGTTGTTCTTGTTCAGTGATGTAAGACACAAAATTTGACATTTGCCATCCTTCTCCTTACAACCGATACCAAAATCCAGGTTTGTCTGTGACTCCCTATTTTATTGTTTTTTTGGGGGGAGGTTATAAATATGTGGTACAATATAACCAAAAGAAAATTACTATCATGAAACAACATCAGTGGGGTGACAGGGGGGGAGTAAGGAGACATGAACTTTAGTTTGAATTCTTTCCCTAACGTATGGCATGCATTTAGGCAAGTCACCTAAACTTGTTTGAACCTCAGTTTTACTATTCCTAAAACGAGAACTTAGGTTGACTTGTTCCTCCGCCCCCACTGACAACTGTTTTATTACTAGTAGTATTAGTATTCTAACACCACCATAGATTTCTGCTTAATTTATTTTATTGAAGTATAACTTTATACAGTAAAAGTGCCCAAATCTTCAGTGTACAGCTCACTGAATTTTTAATATGCACGGACCCCTGTAACTACCACTCAGATCAAAGTATAGATTTCCAGCCACAGTGGGTTCCCTGGTTTCCCCACTGAGTCCATATTTCTTACTGTTCTCTTAACTTCTGACACCACAGCTTAGTTTTACCTGCTTTTGAACTTTATGTAAATGGAATCAGTCAGTAAGTCCTTTTTTGTGTGTCTGGCTTCTTTTGTTCAACAACATATCTGTGAAAATCATCCACACTCTGATGAGTGGTAATACTTTGTTCTTGTTCACTGAGGTGTTATAACCCATTGTGTGAATATACCATCTGAGCTGTTTTCAGATTTTCACTATCATAAGGCTGCTGGTAACATTTTTTAGTATATTTTGGTGAAATAAGGAATAATTTTTTAGTAGAGGGTCATATATAACTAGAAACAGAATTACTGAATCATAGGTTAATCATAGGTTCAACTTTAGCAAATACTTACTTGTACTTGTACTGTTACTTACCTTAGATTTTTATTTAAATTATTGTTTTTAAATTTTAACAAATGTGTGATTGTATAATGGTTAATAGGGTATTTTAAAAAATATTTAAGCACTTTTACTTAAAATATATATATTTAATATCCATGAAATCACAGGTTTGAGGTGGTAATTATATCTTTTCTAATTTTTAATATAATAAATATAAAATTATTACAATACAACATATCCATCTGTCTAGAACTTTAAATAGTGTCATATTAACCACATTTGTTCTAGATGATATGTTCCTAGGTCACTTTTCTGAGAACTTTTAACTTACAAGAGATTTCTCCTATATAATCAATATTTTCATTAAAATCAAAGGAAATTCTAAATAGTTGTGATTTTACAGCTGAAGTTTTGTGTTTTTTTTCTTCTTTAAAGAAAACATTTCTAAAATACTTATGTCCAACACTGTCATGACTTAATGAGACAGCCAGTTTGGGGATATCTATAATTACAATGTAACTCTTATACAGGTTTTCCGTCTAGTATTAGCTAAAGGTCTATGTCAGTCATATATGACTCCATGGCAACAGTGCAGGACAGGTGGTCACAGAACTGGGATTCTTAACGTCCAATGAAAGGACAGACCCTTGAAGTAATAGAGGCCTGGTAACTACTTCACATTCAGAAGCCAGGAGGCCACAATTAACCAGCAAAACCAGAGGGACAGGTAAAGGGTCTTGACCCACAGGGGGGTGAGGTGATGTCATCCCTAGGACAAAATAGATGGACAATCAGTACTCCTTAATACGTATAACAGGAAGGAAGGAGAGAAGGAAGGAAGGAAGGAAGGAAGGAAGGAAGGAAGGAAGGAAGGAAGGAAGGAAAGAAGGAAGGGAGTAAGGGAAAGGAAAGAAAGGGGGAGGGAAGGGAGGGAGAGGAGGGAGAGAGGGAGGAAAGGAAGGGTAGAGGGAGGAGAGAGGAGGAGCTAGAAAAGGCAAGGATGTAAGATCAGGAGGTGGAGAACTTCCTCTGCCCCCAATAAAAAGAAGTCACAGTCTCTTATTCGTTTCTAAACCTGAGTCCATTTTTTGATCTATAACTCTATAACTGAAGAGTAGGTAAGTCTGTAAGAGGAAAAACCTTGCCACAGGTCCTTTTACAAAAATATCTATGGCCATTTACTCTGGTGAGTATACACTATGGAAAAGAGAGTTTGAGGGTTATTGGGCATAAAGTCTGATACCTTTACAGATTCAAAACATCTCTGCAACCCTCCATTTGTGTGGGAGCTTAAGAGTGCCATTTAACACATGAGGTTCTAGCTGAAGTCTCATTTATAATGTACCTGGTGGATACATGGACTCACCCCCTGGCTATTTTTTCAGTCTCTGAGTGCACATTAAAATCAATACACTTAGATAGTCCCCACATTGGGTCTCTGGCTTGTTTGTAAAAGTTATCATACTGAGAAAGGGAAAGGGAAGTTTTCAAATTAGTCCCTCCACTTCAACCACAATAGTAAACCTAAAACCATTTTGTATTCTAAGGGATGGGGACAACAGATATTAGTGCCACCACTAGAGAACTCAAATATTACCAAAGTGATGGTCCTCAGAGTATTTTTATTTAATTTGCCTATCTGACCTCAACAGACCCAGGCTGGGTCTGAGAGAATGATAGTAGAGGACTACAGGCTCAACCAAGTAGTGGTCTCAGTCACAACTGTTGTGCTAGATGCGGGGTGAGTGCTAGAGACGATTCACAAGGTGTCAGGAACATGGTAGGTGGCCACTGATTTGTAAACTATGTCTTCAGCTCCAGTCACCAAACAGGTTGCATTCATGTGGGACAGACAGTGTTTACCTCAGAACTCTCAACGCTCCTGCCCACTTTTATCATATAGTCTGAAGAGATCTGGATCTCCTGGGTACCTCAGAAACCATGACACTGACCCAGGATGGCAGTGAGTTTACCTGTACTGGGCAGAACGAGAAAGAGGCAGATAGTGTGAAGGAGACCTTGATAAGACACAAGTGTTTCTGAGGGTGGGAGAGTAACAGTATGAAGATTCAGGAACCTGACTGTCCTGGCACCAGTGACATTTCTGGGGGTGCTCTGGTCAGTGGTGTTCTCTCCAAAGTATAAGACAAATTACTGCATAATGCATGTCTCAGCACTGACAAGCAAGCATGGCACCTGTTAGGCCTTCACTGGTTCTGAAGAAATCACATTCTACTTCGAGTAATACAGTTTCAGTCCATGTACTTGGTGACATGGCAATTTTGGCTCAAGGACTCTGTCAGCCTTGACAAAACATTTTCAGAACTGCATGGCTTTCAAAGATCATCTTTTCTTCATTTTCCCCCACTTTCTTAAGAGAAAAAAACTGAATCATGGTCTGAAGATTCTTCCATCCTCCTCAGAAACTCTCCTCATTTGCCTTCACAGGCTGTTCCCTTAATAAATCCCGTGTGTACCTAACCTCATCTTGGAATGAGCTTCTTGGAGGACACAGACTAATTAGTGTGTGTTTTCAAGCACATCCTCAGCCATCACATATAATTTGGGGGAAAACTTTATATTCGTCATTGCATATGAGTTTATCAGCTTTAATTTTTTGGATGTGTTTTTGTGTTGTAGACATATAGTAATAAAAACCAAATAGTAGCTTCTAAACCAGCCAAAGTACCATGGAGAGAAGAGGGCAGAGTGGATATAGAGCAGAAGATGAATGACGCCTAACTATTTTAGGCTGTATCATTGGCAGACTATTGCAATTTTAATAAGGTAATTTTGTTTTAAAACTTTGTTTATTAGTGCAGCATTCTCTAAAGTAAACAATTTTCTTCTTTTACATGATAGATAAAAATGGATGTAAAATGATTTATTTTGAAAAATACCTGCAGACATTTATTTGGTTTTAAGTGTCATCCACTTGCCTTTGAATATTTCCATTATTTGTCCAGTGCCTGAGAGGATATGTACCTTTCTATTTTGTTATCACTTTGACTCAGATTCAATATTTTCAAAGCAGTTGGTTTGGTGTTGAGGGTTAGGCTTTAGTCACAGAACAATACCAAGACTGCTTGTTCACAGAGTTTTGAGCCCAAAAGGCTTTTCTCCTTGGTTAGGGTAATTTTGTCATCAGCACATTCTTTCGTATCACAATTCAGAGTATATAGTATATATTTTGGGGATCTATTTAATGATAGATAAATGATAGATTAGATTAACTAGATAGATAGATAATGCATGAATACACAGTATCTCATTTGAAAATACCCATAACTTACAGAACATTACAGAGAGTCTTATGCCCAAATATGCCCAACGTGTCAAAGCCTTTTTGTTTTAGTTCAGATTCACTGTTATTTTGATTACAGATTTTTGAGACTTCATACACATTATATTTCTATTCTTCATACAAAGCAGATAAAAAGACTTAAGAAATCCACCATCAGATAAAGGTGGATATCTACTCTCCTTTTTTCCCCCAACACTCTATAGAAAATTCTCTTGGTTTTTCCTCGGTGCAGAGACAGCTTCCTTCCTCTTCCTGCTTCTTGTACCCTTTTCCAGGAAAGAAAGAGAGACTGAGAAAAGAAACATTTGTAGCTTAACCCAGGGAGCATTTGTCTTCAGAACAAAGGTTTTCTCGGCTCATTCGGATGGTAAATATACCACAATACAATCTATCCTTGAAAGGGAGGCCTTCGAGAGTCGAGCTGTGCTGGTCAGGGCACATGCTTGTGCATCTAATTGAACAAGTGCTTTCAGAGAATCTGTTTAGTCACAGTGCGGAGAGGTGTCACCAAGGGAGGATTTTCAGAAACAAAGATGAAATTTTAAACTCTGATTTCTGCAGCTATCTTTCCAGTGGTTTTGGAGTTGAGCAAGAGACAGAGGAATTACATATTGATAATTTTAAGCCCAACTCTAAAAGCCTGATGGTACGGCAGCCGCGTCACGACAATGAGGCAACAAGAATGGGAACAAATCAAATGCAATAAAGCTGGTAAAAGTGAAAGACAGAAGGAACCTGGATGACAGATAGAACACTGAGTCGCTGAAACAACGACAGTAATCGCCTCACTCCAATTTCCACATTTTTCACATTTTATGACAAAAGTAAACATTCTCTTTACTATTAGTTAGGTTTTCTATTACTTTAAGTCGAAAGCAATAGATACACATAAAGAGTGTTTGGACTTTCAAGACAAGTTTATATTTATTCATTGATTCATTCATTCATTCAATGATTTTACATATTTTACGTTACTTTATTCTATTTTACGTAAATTACTTTGGAATATTCTTATTGATTTTGTGTCTCTTTTTACTAGAATGGAACATTATTTTCTGTTGTGCCACAGTGCTTAGAACACTGTCTGGTATAAAATGGGTGCCTAATAATCATTAGTGAGTGAATAAGTAATATATTATTAAGTAAATTATCTGCTATCAACTAGGCATACAAGGAAAACATGAGGTAAGATATGGGAAAGCTCGTAAATATAAATGATGTATTTTAGTTGTGGATAAAAAGAATGAATCTGGTACAATATAAGGAACAGAGTTTTCCTCTTCATGAGTCATTGATTAGAAAATACTCTTATGTCATCTTCATGGGTATCAGACTTCTCTATTTTAATGACTTTCTGAAAGATAATTGAAATACAGCAGATAATTAATAATAATTGATCAGTTTGGGAAGATGCATATGCTGTGAAACCTTCACAACAATCAGGAACGCAAATTTTTCTATTACCCCAAGAAATTCTTTTCTTTTTTTTTTTTGAAGCAAACTCTTTACTTTTATTTGATAACATCTTTATCACTTCCTCATTACAAAATAATTTCATGGTAATTATCTGGATAATTGCATAAGAGCTCCAATTTTTTTGACTATGTGAACAATAACATACCCAAGGAAGTTCTTTATGTTTTTTTCTAATCCCTTTCCTTCCTCCATCTGTATCTGCACGTAAAAACGAAATTGCTTTCGGTCATTCTAAATGAGTTTGCATTTTCTCAAAATGTATATAAATGGTTTATATAGCATGCATTCCTTTTTGCCTGACTTCTTTTCCTCAGCAAAATAATTTTAAGATTCATCTGTGTTGCTGTGTATCACTAGTTATTTGTTAATTGCTAAATAGCAGCCCGTTGTAAGAATATATTATAATTTGTGGACAATTGGGTTATTTATAGTTTTGAGCTATTGCAAATGAAGTTGCTATAAATGTTTTTGTATACTCTGTGCTTGGTTCAGATATATGCTTTTGTTTCTCTTGGCTAAATATCTATGAGTCAATTGTCTCAGTCATAGGGTAGGATGTGTTCAAGTTGTGAGAAACCATCAAAGATTTTCCAATGTAGTTGTACATTTTCACCTTCCCTTTAGCAGTATGAGAGGGTTCATTGTCCCCCACCCTTGTCCACACCTGTTATGTTCTGGATTTTGAACTTTTGAACCATCTTAATAGGTATGAAGTAGTATCTCACTGTGGTTTTACTTTGGATTTCTTTGATGGGCAATGCTTTCAATCATCTTTTCATGTTCTCACTGGCTATTTGTATTCTTCTTTTATGAAGAATCTGATAGGGGCGTCTGGGTGGCTCAGTTGTTAAGCATCTGCCTTCGGCTCAGGGCGTGATCCCGGGGTCCTGGGATCGAGCCCCGCATCTGGCTCCCTACTCCTCTGAGAGCCTGCTTCTTCCTCTCCCACTCCCCCTGCTTGTGTTCCCTCTCTCGCTGGCTGTCTCCCTCTCTGTCGAATAAATAAATAAATAAATAAATAAATAAATAAATAAATAAATAAAATCTTAAAATAAAGAATCTAATAAAATATTTATTTGTTTTTTCTACATTGTATGTCTTTGTATTGAATTATGAAAGCTATTTATATATGCTGTATACAAGTTCTTTGTTGTATATGTGTTATGAATATTTTCTCCCTCACTCTGTCTTATCTTTATTTTCTTAGTGGTGTGTTTTAAAGAGCAAAAGATTTTAATTTTGCTGAGATCCATTTTTTTTCTTGTATGATTTTTGCTCTTTTTTTATTCTAAGAAATATCTGCCTACTTTAAGATTGCAAAGTGTCTATGGCCATACCTCCCCGAACACGCTTGATCTTGTCTTAAGGTGATAAACATTTCTCCCTATGTTTTGTTGTAGAGTTTAATGCCTTAGGTAGTAGGTTTTATATTTAGGTATGATACATTTTGAGTTCATTGTTTTGCATAGTATGGTATAAAAATTAATGTTTATGCTTTTTTTTTTTTTTTATAAATGCCAATTCGATCTAGTTATATTAATAAAAGAGATCTTCTTTTCCTCCCCTTAATTGTCTTTGAATCATTGTCAAAAACCTCTGTTCTGTCCAGTGAGCTATATTATTGCTATGCTTTTGCCAATGCCTGTCTTAAATGTGGTAGCTTTATAGTAAGTCACGAAATCAAGTACTAGAAGTCCAACATTATTCTTTTTAAATTTACCTCGGTAAGTCTAAGTGCTTTCTCAAATTTTAGAATCATCTTATCACTTTCTACAAAAAAACATCTTGATGTAATTTTGATTGGTATGAGTTGAATTTATAATAGATCAGTTTGGAAGAATTGTTATAATAATAGTAAGTCTTTTGCTCAGTGAACTTGATACATGGAGTCATTTATTCTTTAATTTCTTTTAAAAATGTTTGTAATTTTCAGAAAAGTGATCTCGGATTTGTTTTTGTGGAATTTTTTCCTAGGTATTTTACATTTCTGATATTGCCAAAAGTAAGATTTTTTAAAATATCATTTCCAATTGTTTTATGTGGGTATGTTAAAATTTAATTGATCATTTTATATTAGCCTTCTATATTCTGACCTTGTTAAATTTAATATTGAGTTCTAGTGTCTGTTTTGTGGTCTCTGGAATTTCGTATGTATGCAAATCTGTACATAGACAGTTTTCTTTCCTCCTTTCTGGTCTTTATGATTTTTTTCTTGCCTTATTGCCATGATTAGAGTCCCCAGTGAAATGCTGAATAAGAAGTAATGAAGTAGCTATCTTGCCTTGTTTTTCATTTCAAAGAAGAAATTCATATTCCATTTATATTAATTTAACAAATTCAGAAAAATCAGTGATGTGTGTATTGAAAAATACATGTAGGAATTATTTATAATGAAATGTTTTTAATGAGAAAAATATTTAAATGGCTCAAATATAATCAACCAGATAATGGATATATATAATACATATTTAGCAATTAAACTGAATTGAATTGAACTATATGAATCGAGTCGATGAACTAACAAAAGTTTGAATGGGGAAAAAATCAAGTCACAGAAGACTACCTTAGCATGATATCATTTACAAAAAAATCAAAACCAGGTGAAACTGAACAGCAGAATTTTAAGGGCTAAGTATATAATGGTAAAATCTTTTTTTTTTTAAATCAAGGGAATGATAAACACAGATTTAACGGTTGTGGTTACACCTGAGAGGTACAAAGGAAAATGTGATGAGGAAAATATACATAGGGTTTTTTTTTTAAGATTTTCTTTTTTTAAAGTAATCTCTACACCCAACCAGGGGCTCTAACTCACAAACCCAAGATCAAGAATCACGTGCTCTACCAACTGAGCCAGCCAGGCGCCCCTACATAAGGATTTTTAATTATTAATAGTGTTTTATTTAAGTTTGATGGTGGGTACATGTGTAGTTTTTTGATGTTATTATTTGTGATTAACAGTTTATTCAAAAAAAATAGTTGTTAACCATTTCGTAAGTAGTCAAATGTGACTTCTAGATCTGATACCTAACGGGTGTCTTGGTAGCATTTATGTATCATGAAAGCCAATTAATTCATGGTCTTAAGTCTAAAAATAAGCTTTCTAACAAAATTTCTAACTCTTAATATGATTAATTTCTATGTAGGATAGCCTTAACAAAAATCTTTTGTGTGTTTAAATGACACTTACACATGTGGGTATGCATTTAAATGTCAAAAATGTTCATGACCAAACACCTTCTAAGAATATAGTACTATTTACATAGTTATAATTAGGTGATAAACAAAACCAAAAATGACTGAAAAACGTAAAAGATGTACTTGTTTTCTCTTCAAGGTGGGCAAATGGGTTCTTGGGCTTCATATTATGATAAACACGCTTGTGAATAAATCTTTGAAGTTGGCCAATAGCAAAATACAAAATCACATTAATCCATATATGTTATGGAAATTGAATGCAGCAACATGAATCCTCTAACATGGGATAATTATAAGTACACTTTAAGGTACAAAGTTTCTCACATCTTACAGGCGTGGACCTCCTGTGTACTACTTTGCGCAGCTGTGGTGCTGAAGTTAAAAATAAATGCTGCAAACAACTTCTTTGAATTTGAGTTTGAAAAAAAAATCACAGTTATTTTAGTGCCTGTATATTTAAAGGAACAAAATTAACAATGGCTTTAAAATGTTAAACAGGCAAACAAAAAAGTGATCCATACCTTGCTTAAAAGGTATGAAAATAAAAGAGACACAAAACAAAGACTGAGCTAACTCAGTTGATTACTGGCAAGTTGCTGAGTCCTATGGGTAGTGTACCTGGTGAGATTACCATCCCCACATGCCCAAGCCTACCAGGGGTCCAACACGTCCTAGATATCCAATCCATAGTTCTCCCCATTCCTGCATGGGTTCCCACATACTTGTCTAGAAGATTCTCCACATTCACAAAACTCGACCTAAATATATATCTTGTGATGCCTCATGTCTAAGCTAATAAACACTATAACATGAGGAATGAAGACCTCCAGTTTTATTTTTATTTATTTATTTATTTATTTATTTTAAGATTTTATTTATTTATGTGACAGAGAGACAGCCAGTGAGAGAGGGAACAGAGCAGGGGGAGTGGGAGAGGAAGAAGCAGGCTCCCAGCGGAGGAGCCCGATGTGGGACTCGATCCAGGAACGCCAGGATCACGCCCTGAGCCGAAGGCAGACGCCCAACGACTGTGCTACCCAGGCGCCCCGAAGACCTCCAGTTTTAAAGCATACATTTCAAGAATATGTTCCTCAAGATGATTCAGTAAAACAGTGATTGCCAACTTCCAATAAGAAAGATAGAGTGTCCAGGTATATTGATTTGAGTACCAGATATTTACAAATTTTTGTTATGTAACTGTTTTCTCCTCTAAGAGATTAATTTACAACCAATGAGTTTGGATGAAGAGTTATATTTTCTCAAAGTAAACAAAAATGTAAATATCTGTTTAATATTCAGAGAGAACAGAAATGTATGCTCAGCTACTGCAACATCCATTCTCACCACACATAGGAGAAAGCTGACACTATGTGGAATTTAGTGATGTACCAAAGGTTCAAAACAAGTTGAGAAACCAGCTCTGGGTATTATGCCTCTTACATAATAAACCCTTTTGATTTACAGTATAAAAAGAAAGAAATTATGGAAGAAGTAGATAACTAGAAATAGAGAAGTACCTGGTATCACCTTTTGCCTTCTGCTTTTTTATCCTTTTAAACATAGTTTCTAAAATTGTTACTCCTTACTATTTCTATTCACATAAAAATCAGTTATCCCATCCAATATACTCTTTTATAATAACTTAGTGAAAAAAATCCATACCCATACAATTATTTCTAATGTCCTAGGGAATTTTATTTTTAAAACTTATTTTAAATTACAAAAAAGGAAAAGCACTTATATTTCTGTCGTATATAGTAGATTAGAAAATAGTTTTGTACTTTGGAGACTTAACAATATAAGTACATACAGAGAGACAATACTTCAAAATTGGGTATTGTTTCAGTGAGGCTTTGACAGCCCATTTTCTTAGTATTTTCATTTGTAATGAACCTTACTGAAGGGACAATGGTGTGTGTGGGGGGAAGCATCTTAGAAATGTTATTTGCCTTTCTACAATTATCTCTTTAAAAAAGTAACATTGTGCCTTAAGCGAAAGATTTTACAAATTAAAATTTTTGACTCTACTTTCATAGAACAATGCAGAGCTTTGACAGGTTCTCAAATTGCAATTACTATAACAATTATTTGATCTAACAATAATTGTGTTTTTTTGATAAAAAGGACAAAAATTTGCCTCCACGATGTTTGGGGTAAAGAAAAATGTATGAAATATTTTATGCATTTATTGCTTAAATCCCTCAGTATTCTTATCAATAAGGAGTTTCTCAGTTTGTCAGTATAGAGTGTGTAAGGTTTTCACTGTGCCCTGAGAATTCCATTTAAAAGTCTGTATATTGAAATCCGTATTATGTCTTTTTGTTTTAGTACCATAGGAACATATAGTATTATTCATCATTATCTGATATATTTTCTTATAACAATTTATGTGATTCTTCTTCCTCTGCAGGTTTCCCAAATTTATTAAGGAATTCTTCAATTCAATTTTATCTTCTTCCTTACTTTTCTGAATCTGAACTTTCAACACTTGGCATTATTGTTCCATAGACTCACTACACTTACCTATTTAATTCTTGCTTTCCCACCTAAAAAGCTTATTGCCTTATTGCTGTAAAATGCTTTATTGTTATTTTATGTCCGGGGTTAATATTTTCATTCTGATATCAGGTAGGGTTTTAAATAACCATTGAGTTACAAGTTAGCAGAAGTGATTTATGCTCTTAACTGCTTTCTATAGGTCAAACATGATATGCTCTACTATTTTTTTTTCCTGTAAAATGTATGTCTTAGGCTGGGTTGCCACTGGCTATCAGAATCTGAGCCAAGAGTTTATTTCATAGGTGTCCCAGAGAGAGAATTTGGAGATGGGGAACAGTAAAACAAGCATGAGGAAATACTGTGGTGTGCTCTCCAGTTGGTTAAACAGGAGGCCACTGAGGCTCAGTCTTGCTTGGTCTTTTGAGGATCTGTCTAGATGTGCCTTAGAATGATCCACAGAGATATGGGAAAGGAGAGAATTTATCTTTGACCCCTATCAACTGCGTTCAAGGATTGCTACATAGAATGCCTCACACTTTCAAGACAAACATGATTGAGTGCTGGATAGGTTATTGCAGAAGTCCAGAGAATGGAAGGAAAGATGCATGGAGTAGTGAGTCAAGGGACTGTCAGTTACAACTCTGAGAAGCTGCTTGCTTAAGCTGAGATGATGTGACATGGGGTACAAGTGATGTCTGAGTCCAGAGGTATAAATAATTCATATTGCCATGTAATGAATATAACAAAATGCATTATCAAAACAATTCCATATTAAAGCAAATGTAAGACGACTCTGAAGGAGGGAGAGAAGACAGATGGCTAAAGATTTTGAGACTGAAGGAATAATTTGATTGTGAGTTTCCTGGGTTTGCTTTTTGCCTCGTGTGTCTCCAACATAGAGCTGAAAAAACTAGCAACCCAGAAGTATCAATGGACATAGATGATAAAGCCCCACAAAAGCCTTCCCTCTCTAGCCAAAGGACCAGGAAATATGCAACCAAGTAAGACTGGAAACTTTAAGGCAGAAACTTCTCTATTGAAGTCAGACATCACAGAAAAGAAATTGTGGCCCCATATAAGTCAGGTAGCAAAGACTGAGGGGGAGCTTAGTTTTTCATACTCTCCAAGCTATAATGAACCCTCCTCCCTACTTCCACCTTGGTGTTAGTGAAGACCACATGGGCAAACCTAGATTTCAATCCTAGCTGGAGGTAATGAGGTACCTTCTACCTTAGCCACTATAGTTCTCAGGGGAGGATGAAGACTTTCACAACCTCCAGTAGTAATGAGGCAACATGGCGGAGAACAGTAAAGAAGTATTCTTGCCATTCTAGGGAGATATCGGTGTAGCCCTACAGGGGAGCAAGAATCTCCACATTGACTCAACAATAGTAAGGTCACCCCTTCATTAGGTGTGAATGAGGGAAAGTGGGTAAAATGGACTGTTATCTCCTCCTGGAAATAATAAGGTGGAACCTCCCCTTCTTCTGCCAACTCAATGTCAGAGTATGCTATCTAATACGGAAGATTTAAATGGGATCCAGATTCTATTAACATAAACTCAAAGTGATCAGGTTTCAATGAAACTCACTCATCATACCAAGAACCAGATAAAACTCAAATTGAATGAATCAGTAGATGCCAACACAGAAATGACAGAGACATTAGAATTATCTGACAGAGCTTTTAAAGTAGTCATCATTAAAATGCTTTGATGGGCAAGTACTTGAAACAAATGAAAACAAAAACAAAGTCAAAAAAGAAATAGAAATTATATATAAGAACCAAATAGAAATTTTAGAAAAGGAAAATAGAAGAGTAGAAATGAAAAAAAAAAAAAAAAGAATAAGTTCAACAGCAGAATGAATAGGGTCTCAGGGACCTTTGGGGCTATGATAAAAGTGGAAACATTTACATAGTAAGAGTCCTGGAAGGAGAGGGAAAAAAAGGTGCATGTAAGAAATACTTAAAGAGGTAATGGCAAAAGCTTCCCAAGTTTGGCAAAAAACATAAACCTACAGATTCAACAAAAGCAAATTTGAAAAAGTTAAACTCAAAGAAGATAGATAGTAAAGCTTCTGAAAATTAAGACCAAAACAAACAAACCACCTTAAAAGTAGTAAGAGAAAAAAAAATCCTTATCTGTAGGTAAATAAATAAATAAATAAATAAATAGAAATTAAATGGCATCAGAAACTACCAGAAACTACAGAGAACATAGTTTTTTGGAGAATAAAAATGAAGTGACACATCATTTTTCCAGCATGCGGGGGGGGGGGGGGGGGGCGGAGGGAACTTAGAAAAAGATTGTCAACCCAGAATTCTACACCAAGCAAAAATATCTTTCAAGAATGAAGGGAAAAATCAAGAAATTAACACATTAGGACAAACTAAGAGAATGTATTGCAAACAGAAGTCCTCTAAAAGAATAGCTACAGAAAATTCTCTAACCTTTTGGAAAAGAAAAGAAGGAAAGAGAGAAAGGGAGAAAGAGAGGAAGAGAGAGAAAACTTGAAGTAGCAGAAATATTAGTAAGGCAGAAAAAAGAACACGAGAGGCAAAAGTCGGGGGTACATATAATAGATTTTCTTTTTCTCAAGTTTTATAAATTACATTTAACATTGAAACAAAAATTAGGACACTGATGTGGTTCTAAGTGTGTGTACGTAGAGGAAATACTTAACACAACTATATTATAAACAGGGGAAAATAAATTTAAGTAAATGGAGGTAAGATTTATATATTCACTCAAACTGGTGAAATTACAGTATCAGTACACTTTGATAATTTATTCATATGTAATGTAATTACATATTACATTACACATATTACATATTATATACTTTATATTATATATAAATACATATGTATGTATAATACCTATAAAAACCACTAAAAAAGCTATACAAAGAAACACATGTAAAAAATCCACAGTTAGGGGCTCTTGAGTGGCTCAGTCACTTAAGCTGCAGCTCTTGAATTTTGCTCGGATCATGATCTCCGGATCCTGGGATGGAGCCCCACATCAGCCTTGGTGCTCAGGGGGGAGTCTGCTAGAAGATTCTCTCTCTACCTCCCCCTCTGCCCTTCCTCCCGCCACTCACAAGCTCGCTCTCTCTCTCTGAAAGAAATAAATCTTTCAAAAAATAAAAAAATAAAAAAGTCTATGTATAGAGGCAGCTGCTGCAGATGCCGACAGAGCCAGCAGGCTTGCAGAGCTCGACAGCGGTGTGGGATCTGCCTCTCATGAGTGGCCCACAGTGGCAGTGGCACCATGAATGGGGGCGCTCCTTACATAGACAGCAAGATGAGCCTTATCTCCAAGATGGGGATCCGCTCCGAGGGCATCCTCTGCTCCATTGACGTTGAGAACTCCACGGTAGCCCTTGCCAAACTTCGGTCCTTTTGTCCAGAAGACAGACCAATAATTCATCGAATACCACCTCCAGATGAAGTCTTTGAATACATCATGTTACACGGGAGTGATACTAAAGACCTCACTGTTTGTGAGCCACCTAAACCACAATGTTCTTCACCCGGGACCCAGCTATCATCTAGTTTCCACTAGGCTCATCTACTCCAGGCAGTGGGTTCCTATGGACCTTCCTGCAAGACGTCAACATACAGTCAATTCAGTCAAAGTTCATTAGTCGGGTAGCAGTTTGGTGCTATTGGTGTTGCTGGAAGCTCTTTGACATCCTTTGGAACAGAAACATCAAATAGTGGTAGCCTATTCCAAAGTAGCACGGTTCGTTCTGCCTTTACGTAGGATGCAAGATTTATAAAAACACAGCTATCTCAAGGTTGTTCAAGCCCTCAGTTAGACCCTTTGAGAAAAACCCCAACCATGAAACAAGCAGTAGAGACCACCTCTGCTCACTTACCTGCTCCAGCACCTGACGGGATAAGGATCCCTATGTCAATCAGGCCTTTACCATCTACCAGCCAAAAGGCAACAGAGAATCAAGAGCACAGGTGAGCTGAAGTACACAAAGTTTCAAGACCAGAAAATGAGCAACTCAAAAATAACAAAGTAACAAACAAAGAGTTCCAGGTGCTCTTTTGGCTCTAAGAAGAGAGCGTGAGGGTCATCGAGGCAGCAGGGGCTGATGTGGTGTTCAAGATGGTCCAATGAAATTTGAGGAACACTGTGACCTTGAAAGTGTGAACGCACATTTTAACAAGGAGGAAATTGACAGTTTTCTAATAAACTTATATTCCAAGTCAATAAACTTGAGAAGCAGGAGAACCCTATAGATAGTGAAGCTAAAGGAGACTCAGAAGTTGATACCAAAACAGTGAGGAAATGCAGATGAAGAGATTCTCTTGGACTTCATTGCTATTATTACAAAAACAAATCCTTATTTGATAATATTTCTTGTGATGGTAATAGAGAACAGAGACCAACTGGGGCTAAAGAAAGAAGAGTACATGCCGAGACATTTGGAATTACACTTTGTCCAAACCATGGCTGTGGGGGGTACAGAGGCAGAGGAGGTCTTGATTTCTGTGGTGGCTAAAGGCATGGTGGTGACAGAGGTGGTACCTTCATCACCCCTGGAGGATTTCATGGTGGGCTCAGAGGAGGTCCTGGGGGGCAAGAAGTTTGCAGATTTTGATACAGGAAAGACAACGAAGTTGTTGCATCATGGACAAACAAGTCTTTGAAAATAGGCGAATTTCTAGCTCTTCATGGTCCTGAGAATTGGTTTCAGTCTTTGGGAAGAATGAAGTGAATCTGCTGTATATTTGTCACCAGTACTGGGTGTTTGTTTGTTTTTCTGCTTAACTTCAAAGATACAGTGCAGTTACTTTTGAGGAGAGGATGTTTAGGCTCATCTTAAAAAATGAACATTAAATACATTTGGAATAGCAGAAGGTTAAGTAATTTCTTATGTAAAATTAAACTACAACAGTACTTCAGTGGGACTTAGAAGTATTTTTTCATCACTGAAGGGATTTTTCTTTTTTTTTTAATTTTTTATTATGTTATGTTAATGACCATACAGTACATCATTAGTTTTTAATGTACTGTTCCATGATTCATTGTTTGTGTATAACGCCCAGTGCTCCATGCAATACGTGCCCTCCTTAATACCCATCACCAGATTAGCCCATCCCCCACCCCCCTCTCCCCTCTGAAACCCTCAGTTTGTTTCCCAGAGTCCATAGTCTCTCGTGGTTCATTCCCCCTTCTGTTTACTGCCCCCCTTCATTTTCCCTTCCTTCTCCTACCAATCTCCCTGCTATTCCTTATGTTCCACAAATGAGTGAAACCATATGATAATTGTCTTTCTCTGCTTGACTTATTTCGCTTAGCATAATCTCCTCCAGTCCCGTCCATATTGCTGCAAATGTTGGGTAATCGTTCTTTCTGATGACTGAGTAATATTCCATTGTATATACGGACCACATCTTCTTTATCCATTCGTCCAAAGGGCATCTTGGCTCCCCCCACAGTTTAGCTATTGTGGACAATGCTGCTATGAACATTGGGGTGCATATGGCCCTTCTCTTCACTACGTCTGTATCTTTGGGGTAAATACCCAGTAGTGCAATTGCTGGGTCATAAGGTAGCTCTATTTTTAACTTTTTGTGGAACCTCCACACTGTTTTCCAAAGTGGCTGTACCAACTTGCTTTGAAAGGATTTTTCTTATCACTAAATTGTATTTTGTAATTTTAAGTTACCTGCAGATAGGGCCATGATACTGTGTTTTGAGCCACAGAAGGTTGTGTGTGCATGTGTGTGTCTGTATCTTCCTTCCTTCCTTCCTTCCTTCCTTCCTTCCTTCCTTCCTTCCTTCCTTCCTTCCCTCCATCCTTCTTTCTTTCTCACTCTCTCCTTCCTTCCCTCTCATTCTCTTTTCTTTCTTTCTTTCTTTCTTTCTTTCTTTCTTTCTTTCTTTCTTTCTTTCTTTCTTTCTTTCTTTCTTTCTTTCTGGAAATCCTGTAATATCCCTGTTGAGGTAGCTTATTTCATCAATTAATTAGAGTGCTGGATTGTAGAGAATTTTATCAGTCAACTATGTACACACAGTGAAATACTCTTCCTTGAGCAAAGACAACATTTATATAGCTGTAAAATTCCACTATATTCCATTGCCAAAGAAACATTAAGAACTTTGTATAGCTGTATAAAAAGTGACTAATTTTTTAAAAGAATAAACGTTTTAAAGTCAGCAAACATACTGTGTCCTTGCAGATGTGAATGTCTGAGGAGCAGAGCTATGGGTGGTGGGTCTTTATTAATGGCTTACCAGACTTGAGATTTTTTAAATTTTTATTTATTTTTTAATGTTTGGAACATAAATGAAGATTTGATACATTCTTCCATTATCTGAAAAGGATAAATTACCCACACTCATTGTAAGAACTTTATTTTATAGCAAATGGCATATGACAGGATTGGTCCAAATAATATTTTCAGTATATGAATGTAAGTAATCATAGATAAGAATGTACTTAGCTGTAACTTCAAATAAGGGCTCTCCTCTTTTTTAAAGACAATAAAACTGGGCATCAATTAAGCTGTTAAAAAAAAAATCCACAGATAAATCAAAGTAGAATTTTAAAAACAACTTTTCAAATAACTCACAAGAATGCAGGCATAACAAAACAGAGAAACAAACAAACAGAAAATAGAGAACAAAGAGAAAAAAAATAAAATTCCGGACTTTAGCTCTGCATTATTTTTATATTGTTGCTGTACCCAATTACCACAAGCATAGTGGCTTAAAACAACACAAATTTTTTATCTTAGAATTCTGAGGGCCAGGGATCCAAAGTCATTCTCACCAGGATAAAGTCAAGGTATCAGCTTGGCTGGTTCCTTCCAGAAGCTCCAAGAGAGAATCTATTTCTTTGCCTTTCCTGCATTTCTTGGCTTGTGGCCCCATCCTTGCCATGGCATTACTTCATCTTCTACTTCCATCATCACATCTCTTTCTTACTCTGACCAACCTGCCTCCAAGTGTTAAAGATCTTTTTGACTATATTAGGCCCACTTGAGTAATGCAGGGTAAATTTGTCACCTCGATATCCTTAATTTAATCACATTGCAAAATTCCTTTTGCTACTTAAGGTAGTATATTCACAGGTCTGAGTCATTACGGTGTGGGTGTCCTTGGATGGGCATTATTTTTCTACCATAACCCTAGCATATCAATAATCATGTTAATATAAATGCTCAAAATATTTCAGTTAATAGAGAAAGTCAGAGTCAATTAAAAAAAGAGAGAGAGAGAGAGAGCAGGGACTCTGGGTGGCTCAGTCAGTTAAGCATTTGCCTTTGGCTTTGGTCCTGATCTTGGAGTCCTAGGATCAAGCTTGCATCTGGCTCCCTGCTAAGTGGGGAATCTGCTTCTCCCTCTGACCTTCCCCCTACTTGTGCTCTCCCTCTCTCTCTCTCTCTCAAATAAATAAAATCCTTTAAAAAATAAATTTTAAAAAAGCAAGCATTGTCTATCTAAATGCTCTCTGCAAGAGATTAATTTCAAGTATAACAAAATAGGCAGTTTGGAAATAGAAGTTGAAAAAATGTATATTATAGAAACATTAAAGGAAACAGGAATGGTTACATCAGGTAGAATAGATTTCAGATTAAAGACAGTTACCAGAGACAGGAGGATTTTACAATAAAACAGGGTAATCCCACCAATAAGACACAGCAAACCTGCAGAAGATGTGAAGCCAAAACTGATGGAACTGAAAGGAGAAACAGAAAAATTCACAGTTACATTTAGAAAACTTAACATCCCTCTATCAGTAATTGATAGAATAACTAAGCAAAATCAGCCAGGATATACAGGAACTTAAGAGCTCCATCAACTGCTATATAATCAAGAACATCCCACGCAACAACTGCAGAATATACATTATCTTCAATTGCTCCTGAAAAATGTAGCAAAATAAACCATATTTTGTGCCATAAAACAAACCCGAAAAAAAATGTAAAGGATTTATATCAGTGTGTTCTCCAATCACAATGATATCACTGAAAAGCAATAATGGGGAAAAAAAGGGGAATATCCAAACACTTAGAACAAAACCGTACATTACTAAATACTCCATATGGTAAAGAGGAAGTCTCAAAGGGAAATAAAAAAATGCACAGTAATACTAAAGAAAATAAACATACATCATATCATAATACAGCTAAATTAGCACCGAGAGAAATTTATAGCAATTTCAAAAGGCATGCATTAAAAAGAGGTAAAGTCTCAGATCAATAGTCTAAACTCCTAGCTCAGGAACTAGAAATAGAGAAAAATAAACTCAAACCAAACAGAATAAAAAAAATAATAAAGAGCAGAAATTATTAAAATTGAAAACAGGAAAATAGTTCAGAAAGTTACTAAACTACATTCTCATGTATATTAAACAAATAATTTGAGAAGCTCTTACACTGTTTAGAAAAATAAATTCATAATTTGAACACCCCCTTCCAAAAAAACAAACAAAAATCCTTCCAGGCATAGCTGGTTTCACTAAAGATTTCTATATAGTCTTACACAATCTTTCCCAGTCTCTTCCAGAAAACTGAAGTGGATAGGACATTTAATTAATTTTATGAGGTACTATTAGCCTGATACTGAAATCAGATAAAGATAGTACAAACTCAAAAAAAAAAAAAAAAAGAAAAAGAAAAAGAGAGAGAGAGAGAAGAAGAAGAAGAAAACTATAGGCTAATATCCTTCATGAATAAAGACCCAAAACTCCTTTAAAAATCTTAGCAAGTAGAACTCGCCAGCATACAAAAAAAGAATTACATATGATGATAAAGTGGAGTTTATTTCTAGTATGTTGGAGGATGTTAAGACTTGTTCAATATTTGAAAATCAATTAATGTAATCCATCAAATTAACAGGGAAAAAGGAAAAATTGCATGACCCTATCAATCAATACAGTAAAAGCATTTGCAACATTTAACATCCATTGATAAATAGAACTCTCAGAAAAATTGAGGTGAAGGGGAAATTTCTCAAACTACTAAAGATTAGATCCACAATCAACGTTATCCTCAATGGTGAATGCTTTCTCCCTATGATCAGGACTAAGGGAAAGAGGTCCATCTCATCACTACTATTTTACACAGTGATAAATGTTCTGTCCAGTTTACTAAGGCAAGGAAAGAAAATGAGAGACATACATTTCATTAAAGAAGAAATACGACCATCATTTGCAGATGACATAATTGTCTAGGTAGGCTTACCTTAGGAATCTATAGAAATCCCTGTAGAACTAATAAGTGAGTTCTGGAAGTTTGACACAAGATCAATGTACAAAAGTTGATTGTATTTCAACAATATAGCAATAAGCATCTAGACATTAAAATTAAAACTGCAATATCATAAATAATTGTCGCACAAAATGAAGCACTTAGGTGGAAATCCAACAAAATATGTACAGGAGTTGTATGCTAAAAACTACGAAACACTAACAAAAGAAAAAAAAAAGTAAATGGGCACATGTGCCGAATGTCAGAGATTTTGTCCATCAGTTAGTTCCCTATGGAAAATAACCCATAAGGTTTTTAACTTCTACAATTAATTATTTATAGTTTATAAATCTGCTTATTTCTTATTGTTCACTAATTTCATTATATAAAATATATTTTAATTTTTTTTAAATTAACAATACATAAACGTACATTCTTTTTTTTAGGTCATCGATAAATGTACATTCTTGTTTCATGTAGTCAAAACAATAGGGAAGTATATATAGCCAACTTGATTTTTCCCATTTCATTCTTTCTCACAATCCAGTATCCCTCCTGAAATTAATGACTTAAAATACAGTCTTTATCTTTCTGGCGTTTCTTGTTTTTTGTTTGTTTTTCTACATTAGATAAACCTTCAGGTTGTCAGTTTTGAAAACAAATACTGTCTCTCGTTGCCAGGATGACATTGCTGGCATAATTTGTTAACAATACAATAGAGTAAAGTATGGATGCCCATTAAAAATGACAGACCATAAACACCTGGAACACATATAACAGGGCATATGAGCTGAATATCGGTCCCATGTGTTACCACTTTGAACCTTTTCAAATACCGCGATATTAGATCTTCTTTGCGTGTTGTGTATTCTTCCATTATTATGTTAGCCTTAAAAATTCCCTCTAACCTCTTGTGATTAAAACATAATTTCCGGGGCACCTGGGTGGCTCAGTTGGTTAGACATCCGACTCTGGATTTCCCCTCAGGTCGTGATCTTGGGGTCCAGGGTTTGAGCCCCATGCTGGGATCCCGCTCAGCAGGGAGTCTGCTTGACGATTTCTCTTCCTCTGCTCCTCCCCTTGCTCTCTCTCTCTCTCTCAAATAAATGAATAAATCTTTTTTTAAAAATTTAAAGAATAAAACATAATTACAAAAACTTTGCATTCTCCAGAACTGCACTGACTAATTTGTACATTAGTCCATTGTGGGGCCATCTTTGACTCAGCTAATCAACTTTTCCTCACAGATACCATCCATAGCAGAGAGAGATCCCTGATTTTATTGTTTTCTTTCCCTATTGATATGGCTTTCTCAGCAGGTCTCATTTAATTCCAATACTATTTTCCCATTGTTTCTAAGATGCTTCAGTTCTTCAATAAATTAAGCTCTCCTAAAATCTGGAAAAAAGAACAAAAGAAAGGCTACCTAGGACCAGGCTAGACTTTATAGTCCTAACCTGTCTTAAATGTCCTCTCAAGTTGACCGGAAGCTTAGAATGACTTGCGGTAAAGGGGTTTATCCTGCGATTAAATAGGCAGTGATCAAAATACCAGATCTATTTTGCAAAAGCAATCCTCAGACCCATTAAAATAGCCTTCAGGGCCTGGATTAAACTAGTCCTATAACACGTTCTATTTAAATAAATAGCTTGCTTAATCAAATAATAGCTCCCCTAAAGAGCTCACTCAGTGAATGAACCTTTTCCTCTTAGGATTCTTTTCACTGCACCCAGATGTAATTTCTTTGCAAACTGCCTCTGGCAATATTTTTTTTGTCTTAATGTACAGATTCGATTTTTTTATATTCAGTCTTCATGGTCTTCAGTGATTCCTAACTGAAGGGGTTTTCATTGAGAAATATTTTACACCATGGAAATCAACTGTCCTCTCTCCCTGACCTAATCTACCAGATCCATCATTGAAATGAAATAGTATCATGGCATACCCAGTTTCAGTCAACAGCAAAATTGATCAAGTATCTCCCATTCCTTAAATTATTGTTGATTGACTATTAACTATTTCAGGCTAGGGGCTATTCAACTAAGCATCCTCGTGGAGCAAACTTACCAAATAGTGCTCTTGGCCACTACACTGCTATTTGCCTGCAAAACTGGTTTAAGTCAACCCTCCCAGGACAATCTCCAACACTTCAAATTCTGCAATGAGAACATCTGCTCCAGAGCGAGTGTTGGTTTGTTTTTGTTGTTTTCTTTGTTTTTAATCACAATGTCCTCACATTTGCATAGATTTCACCCATTAACAACCTTCTGGAGTTTCTGTTTCCCAAATCATAAAATAGTACCAATCCTTTATATTTTACAGTGTTGCTACACAGATCCATTTTGCCTAAAATAGTGCCTCCCACTTGGGAAATATTTAATGTATGTTGACCCTTTCTCCCTATTCATCTATTTGTTCTCTCCTTTCCTGCCCTCACCTTCTCCCCCCTTCTCTCCTCCTAATAAGCGAGGCCACATTTTTCTTCCTCCTACTTTTGAATCTGTATTTTCAGCCAAATTTACAAGATAAAATGATGTAAGAATATTGGTTAGCTGTGATGATATTATATACGTAAGCTGTTCAGCCAACCGCCCGTCAGTTAATAGTTGCTCAGTAAATACTATGTCGTCACAAAGAAAGAATCAAATTCATTAAAGCTTTGGGTATTGCTGTTGTGATTGTGACAGTTATCATTACTGTTGCACGGAGGGGATTCTTATAATTTTATTTTGTTTCTGTTTTTAATCCAAGGGAGCATTTTTGCGTCATTCTCTTTACAAGAACGTACTCATGAAGTCTGTTTACGTGGTACCACAATATTTGATAAATTACTCATGAGTGTTCTTTTCTTTTCTTTTTTCCATTATTGCTACTAGCATTGGAAATAATCATTTAAGTGCATTTCTTACATTTTTATTGGATAATATGTTCTAGGAATTATACCACAGACACTGCATATACTGCTATGCTTAATTCCTCAAAAGTTTTATTAAAATAGAAGCCGTAACCTAAAGAGGTTAAATATTTTATCTAAAATTACATACTTAATGAGTGGCAAACCAGAATTCCCATGCCAGTCCTGTCATCCTCAACTAACCCTTGTGACAACTCTGTGACATCATCTATATTTTAGTACCTGCGGTAAAGAGTGCTGTCACTTACTCATTTGCCTCCTTCAACTACCAATTCCCTTTCCCATTTTTCATATTAAATACACAAAGCAATGTATTTAAAATACAAATCTTATCTTGTCCTTTCTATTCTTATCCTCTAAAGTCCGTCCATGGTTCCTCATTTTTTCAGGATAAAGTTCAATCTCCAAATCAATGCTGCGTCTCTTTGTGAAATGTTCTCTATTTACCATCTGCATGTGCCAAATTAAACTATTTGCAGTTTCTTCCCCCAAAAATCATGATTCCTCAAGCTGGCTGACATTTGTATTTGTTTCCTCCGTCTGGATTTCTTTTCTATCTCTTATTCCCTACTCATCTTTCAAGACTAAGCCCATCTATCTTCCACTCAAGGAAGTTTTCTTTGATTCATCCAGGCTGAGTGAGGTATCCCATAACTGGTTGCTCTCAGAACACCTGGTGCAAATTTCATTATATGTTATATTTCATATATTATGCATTATAGCATAAATTCTGCTGTATTATAAGACTTGGTGTATTTGTGTTTCTTATAACAGAGTATGATCTGTTTGAAGGTAGAGTTGTGTTTTATTTTTTTAGCACAATGTCTGTCAAAGAATTGGTGTTTACAAAACAATCGGTTGATTAGAATTGTGTGAAATACATGTCTCCTGGAAAAAAACACGGCCATATCAGAACTGTCAATCACGTACTGACTCCGCATGAAAGAGTGCTTAGGGACCTGTTCTCTAGGATTTCTCTGTGAGACTGGAGCCACTCTGATGCTGTGATGTGGGTAGGAAGGTCCTCCCTCCATCGATAGCTAGAAGTTTGACGTTCTTGACTCAAGGGTGTCACGGGAAATGGAAAAAATGATATCAAGCTGCAAAATTTTCAGACACAATGAGCCATGACACTGAAACATCAAGAAGACCAAAGGCATCAAAAAAAAAAAAAAATCCTTATAATATCTGAATTTGTCATATGGAACCCAGAAACTACAGAGTAAAATGAACACTATCAGAAAAGATAAAGAGACTTAAATATTTTGTGATATATTCTCCAAATCTATTGTTGTTTCCAGTCTGAATCCCCTCATTGTCTATATATCAAGAATGCAACCCTAAAAACAGTTACCAAGTATTATGATTGTCACATGTTTTGCATATAGTTAAATTAGCTTTCTTCCTTGTCAAGCAAAAGCATCTGGAGGTTGTATTCCCTGAAGTCCCCAGTTCAATTTCTATCCTTTCAGCTGAAGTAAAATGCAACTGTCACTTGATATGGGTGTTGGACATAATTACGTAAAGTCTACTATAGCAGAGGAATGTCAGATTTCCCTACTCATTCTCATTATTCTGTTCTGGATCCGTCCAAGTCTCTTAGGGTAATTTTGAGGGGAGTCCAAAAGTGGACATCACATTTCTTTTTAATAGGAAGATGATTTCTGTGACCGAGGTTTACTCTCCTTTCTGTCACTAGGACTTTAATCTGTTTGCAAGGGATGGTGAAGGAGATATTTATAACATCCCACTTTCTGAGATTCTGCATTTAGCTTCTCCTTTACAGGACAGATAGCAAGCATACTGTACTTTCTGCAACCTCCGCGAAGCCCTGTTTAACTCACCCTATGAGTTTATATTAATTAATGCAGGAGTAAGAAGGATTGGAAAGTTGGCAGCCCAGCATTTCTGAAGCTTGAAATGCCTTAGTCAGTAAATGCATATCTCAAGTTGGTATATTAGGTTATCAAAGAAGTTTTAAAGACCTGGGGACTGAGAGTAAGCAGAATCCATACCTTGCAAGATTTATACTTGCATGCTAATGTATTCATAGAAGAATTTTGTTCACAAGTTGCTATAATGTTCTCCAGACAGACTATTATTATTATTATTTTCTTGAGACCCTGGTAGATGATTTGTTTAGTTTTGACATAAGTTGGCTTATTTGGATTCCACAATCCTACATTTCATATGCAGTGCTGCATCTTCTTAAAACAAACTCAGTAAAGACAGATTTAATACGGATTTGCACCCAGCAGTCTGTCAGCATTCTTGAATATTTTATTATCAGAACTAACAATAATAATGTTCCAAGTCCCAAGTTTATGCCAGTAGCTGAGCTGAAATCACATTTAAGAATGATCCATTCCTTTTTAGGTCAACATTTTAAATGAGAAGAAAGAGGACAAAACCAAAGCATAGGTCTCCAGACCATGAAATTTGCCGGCCAGTGATTATATAACCTTACAGCAGTTATGGCATGACAGGCACGTGCCTGTCCTAATTGTTTTTGGGAAAATGCTTGTGGGGCACTGAGGTTTTGAACATGAACAGTCTTAAAACATTCACAATCAGTGCTTCTAGAGAGAGTAACTTCCTACTGAAATTAGGTATTGCGGTTTGCAGCAGCGGTGAGAAATAGAATGCACTAAGGTAAATTCTGGAGAACGAACATAATTATTTGATTTTAAGTTTAGTGGGACTGCATGCATACATACTTTGACCATTAAAACCAAATTCAAATCAAAGACAGAGATTCTTGTCTTACAAACTCTTGAAAGACCCGTTCTTCAGTCTTGGTTACCAATCTCAATCTTCAATAAAACACCATCGGCACTGGAGAGAGATTCCAGGAAGGCGAGATATTTTAGCCTTTGAGAAAACTGAAAAGACACAAATAAGATAGCAAACACCTTGGAGATGAAGGAATGTAGAAAAATAACATCATTTTCTAAGTGCCATATCCCCTTTCCTGTCTCTTTGGTTGCACACTGATTGGTCACTTCTTCAAATAATTTTACAATGTTGTTTTGTTTTTCGTATTTAAAATATAAAGATCATGTAGATTTTTCTTTTCAGAGTTGATCAAAATTTGATTTTGTATGTGATAACAAAAAGTGGTTAAGTTCCTACTGGCTCTGTAACTATACTCTTCATGAAACATACACTTTAAAAAATGTTATCAGATTGGGAAAACTTCTATCAAAAAGAGAACTTCTGTACTGGGCATCTGTGTGGCTCAGTCAGTTAAGCAACTGACTCTTGATCTCAACTCAGGTCTTGGTCTCAGGGTCATGAAAGAACTTCGGTACCTATTGGACACATATTGGAACTGAATTTTTCACTTGTTATTTCACATGTTTGATGATTGGAATAATTTTCTGGAGCTTCTGCCTCTGGACATTTCTGAGCTTGTGTCTCCTCCACCAACCATGAACTTTTGGCTGCTACCACAATTACACTTCAAGCCATGAGCTTTTGAATCCCGATATAGGGTGAGTTGGACAGATCAAGGTAGAAGTATTGTTAAGAGGCATACTCATACTGGAATGGCTATACCCCATTAAATTTAAATTAAACATATCTCCAATTCGACATCTCTTTACTTGAATCAAGTATAAAAGTCCTAAGTCCACTCTGACAACAGATAATAAAGGCAACTTGGAGTAGAAGAAGACAGTATTCTTAACTGACTTTAGTGAAAAAACTAAATTTTGAAGAGTTCGTAAGTAAACAGAACCAACTTATTGCTAGGGTCCTTTGAAGGTATTGGAAGGAGTTCATTTAAGTGAGAGCCCTGAAACTGATTAAATTCATTAATTTCACAGTAAACCTATTTCTCTTGCTATGTTTTATTCAGGAATTACTCTGTAGGGTTAAAAGAGAGAAAGAGAGAAATACATTGGTTAAGTTTATAGAGACCTAACATTAAGACCAAATGAAATAAACCTTTTAGGCAAGCTAGCATATTTTGGAATCCTTCAGCAATTTCCATTCATCACTCTGAATTTAAAACCAGAATGCTTTGAAAAGGGGGGTCTGGATAATTCAGTTGGTTAAGCATCAGACTTGATTTCGGCTCAGGCCATGATCTCAGCGCGGTGAGATAGAGCCTCCTGTTGGGCTTCCTGCTGCCCCCCTCCCCCCCACGGTCTCATTTGCTTTTGGTCTTTCTTAAAATCTAATTCAGAGATTGACAAACTTTCTATAAAAGGCCAAATCATAAGTTTTCAGGCTTTGCAGGCTGAATGTTCTCTGTTGTAACTACTCAACCCATAGATGAAATGGCTCTGTTCCAATGAAACTTTACTCGTAAAAACAAGCAGGGGACAGACAGGATTTGGCTCATGGGCTGTAGTTTGCTGAGTCCTGTGTAGTTCATTGGATCTGAAATTTTAAACATGACTTTTAAGAACAGCAGATATTACCTATATGTTATGGGCAATTTAAGTATTTTTTCATGGGAATTTTTTACTATTATGTTATTCGCCCAGGCAGTGATTTGAGATCGTAATGTTAGCATATGTCACAACTCCAATGTCTATGGATTATTTAGAATCCTTTGAAGATAGTTAAGTTCTCCAAAAATATTCTGTAGAATTGAAGAGACCCGAGGAAGAGATTAAGTGGTATAAAAATCACTAAGATACCTAATGATTCTATTCCTAAAGTGAAGGTTTCAGAATAAGCAAAAAAGTAAAATCACTTGTCTAAGCAATCTTCCTTTCTCTAAAGATAGTGCAAATTACACGTACTCAAATTTCTTTCTCACATAAGAAAATGCCACTCAGAAAAAGTTTTATTTGTGTTTTGTTTTTCAGACTAACAAACAGGGCTCAGGATAGAGAGGCTTTGGTATTTAGTTAATGCTTTGCACAAATCCAATTGGGTAAAGCATGTATCCCTGTCTACAGAGCTTTGTTTCTCTGTTTTCTGTTTGTTTGTTTTGTTTTGTTTGTTATTCGGTAATGGGATTAGAGTGAGGATATAGCTGCGCTATCTGACCGACTTAAACAGTGAAGCCATGGTAAAGTTTGTGACTTTTTCTATTGCTATAGTTAAATTGCATGCAAGGCACACATCTCCCCTAAAGCCTATAATTATTAAAGAGAAAAAAAATGCTTGAAGTCTATAGAAACTTACATATTCTGGAAGACAAATAAAATGACATTTTGAAAAAAATCTTACTTTTAAGTAATGCAGAAAAAAATTCTCTATTGTTGATTTCTCTGCCCAGAACCACCAGCACAGGATTAAAACAATGATAATAATAACTATGATACTATTCATTCTTTTTATTTATTTATTATTTATTTATTTATTTATTTTACTTCAGCAATCTCTACACCCAACATGGGGCTCAAACTCACAACCCTGAGATCCGGAGTCCCATGCTCTACAGACTGAGCCGTTATATTAATATGTTTTCAACATTGCAAATGCTTACTTGAAACCTGACTGTCCTCAAATGCCAAATAGCAGGTAAAGACAAAACCCAACACCCCTTTCGCTGTATCAGTGATATTTTTACACTTAAAGAAGTCTACTAGTGATTGAATGCACATGAAATTGCTGCATAGTTTATAGTTCTAGCTTGTGATTTTAACAGTAAAATAAATGCCACCTCTTTGAGCATATTTTTGAAGATGTTTAGAGAAGCAATGCTGGGGTAAAAAAAATTACTGTTGAGACTATCAGCAGTCACATATGTGTTAGTCAAGACCGCAGACACTTTAGTGCCTTACACCCCTTTCACCTTTGAGAAGAACAGTTTAAAACATCTATATGGAGCAATTTACCTGGCCAATGAGGAATGCATGCCCTTCACAAACATAATGGAATGCTCGATTTGAGAGGCAGGGCTATCGAAGTGCTGTTCCTCTTGGATTAAAATTTTGGATTAATTCAACATGCTAGGTACAATGTCTATATTTATAGAGACACTTATGGGTAATTTATGGTGTAACATCTTGTTGGGCAAATACATGAAACTGCTTTATGTTGTTTCTGTCATAATAAAAATGTAAAGGTAGGCAATGGTATCTAAAGTTAATTGAACGTGCAAGATCCCTAGCAGAAGACATTGGTGGCAGGAGTCTTGCTTGTGTATTGAAATTATGAAGGGATCTCTGGAAATCCCCTCCTCACACTTCCCACTATACTCCCTCCAAGTATGTTTTTTTTTTTAAATTGGTTTTTAGTGTTTTCTTGTTGTTGTCATTGTACTGCTAAAAATGTCATCTCTCAAAGTTAGCATTAGGCAGAGAGTGGCTTCCAGAAATGACATTTCAAAACAGCTGGTATATTAGTATTTAGTTTGGATATTTTTTTTCTTTTTAATGCAAAATATCTAAGGCATAGCATTCCCCAAAATGTACTTGCAAGGCAAAAGATACAGTAAAAAGTTAATAGCAAAATCCCCTCCCTTCTACTAAAAAGTTCTCCTTTCCCAGATATTCAGATGTGTGGATTCTAGAGCCGGGACCATTTCATGTAATTTGTAATAAAATCAAAACCAGAAATGAGTCCTTGCTACTTGTAGGTTTTATTTATTAAGGAATTGTTAGCTTTTTAAAACACATAACAGCATAATAAGAAAAGACAAAATAAGAAGAGACTTTAATTTAGTAGTATAGTGCTTTCTTAGAACCCTGTTCCATGCATGGTGGGATCACTGAAATAATAATTGTTTTTAATGGTAATAAGTACAATGTGAATTGAAGTCACCACATTTGAGAGCACACACACAAGTTCCGTTATTTAAAAAAAAATCATCTTGAGATTATTTCTCATCCTTTTGCTGTTGTTATTGTTTTACTTTGTGTTTTGGAGGTTTATACAATGAAGGCAGATCAAAAACATGGCAGTCTTGTAAATGGTTGGAAAACATTAATTTCAACAGTTAATGGAAATTCAGTGTGACCTGCTACTTAATGTTATCCATTAGTAGTTTCTGTTGTTAGTTTGACTTTTACGTTTGGAAATGTATCTACGAGGCATTACACTGCAATGCATTCTGTGCAAATACCTGTATAAATATTCTTTATAGCATCTTTGTTTGTATTCCTTTGTATTGTTTCAATATATCCTTGTCCCCTATTCCCCACACACTTTAAATGTATTCATCTTAAATGTACTACAAAGCCTATAAACTTCTGAAGTTAAAATGTTGCTGCATGAGACTTCTTTTCACCTCCTTCTTGTATTATCTCATCTTTTTCTTACTTTTTGAAATAAGAGAAGCTTCATCTGCTTTAGATCTTCAACAGTTTCATCAACAAGCTAAATTCAAAGATTAAACTCAAATATGTATCATTCCATTGACACTGTTAGCCCTGACCTGGACTGAGTGGTTGATGTTGACGTCTGTAACTTGCTAGTGGTCCCGACTCCTTTTGATCATCCAGACCACATTTAGTATAAAGGAATTTATTATTATTAATGAAGTGGCTTTGTCTGAGAACCTGGAATTCAATAAGTTAATAAAAAATTAAAATACAAAGTTTACTGAAATTATGCTGCCTTGGTTTCTACACCTGGTTAAAAGTGGTGGAGGAAAATTTTGATGTTTCACAGTAGCTGCTCTCCCTCGATGTGTTCTACACGTGCTCACAGGACTTAGATTTCACTCGTGATGGTTCCTTTGTGAGGTGCGTTCTATTACTTGTTCTGGTGGGGGAGGGGGCATAATCCATTTTCCCCTCCGAATTCTCAGTGGCCTAAGGCCCTTCTGTTTCAAAGTGTTGAGCTCTAGGGGGTAGGGGGCCTGCTTGTTAGGAATTTCAGGGGAGCTGAACACATTTTACCAACTTCTGTAACATTATACGGCTATAATATGGCAAGCGTTCTAATGTGGATTATATCTTTTAAGTTTCAAAATTTTAAATCTAGCACAGTGGAGGGACGTTTTAAGTTCTGTGTTTCAGTGATTACATGGCATGTAAGCATAAGGGGCGTTTCTCCTCACACTAGTCACTTTTTCTTTTTTCATCTTCTGAACATGAAATGGTCCCGGCTCTAGAATCCACACATCTGAATATCTGGGAAAGGAGAACTTTTTAGTAGAAGGGAGGGGATTTTGCTATTAACTTTTTACTGTATCTTTTGCCTTGCAAGTACATTTTGGGGAATGCTATGCCTTAGATATTTTGCATTAAAAAGAAAAAAAATATCCAAACTAAATACTAATATACCAGCTGTTTTGAAATGTCATTTCTGGAAGCCACTCTCTGCCTAATGCTAACTTTGAGAGATGACATTTTTAGCAGTACAATGACAACAACAAGAAAACACTAAAAACCAATTTAAAAAAAAAAACATACTTGGAGGGAGTATAGTGGGAAGTGTGAGGAGGGGATTTCCAGAGATCCCTTCATAATTTCAATACACAAGCAAGACTCCTGCCACCAATGTCTTCTGCTAGGGATCTTGCACGTTCAATTAACTTTAGATACCATTGCCTACCTTTACATTTTTATTATGACAGAAACAACATAAAGCAGTTTCATGTATTTGCCCAACAAGATGTTACACCATAAATTACCCATAAGTGTCTCTATAAATATAGACATTGTACCTAGCATGTTGAATTAATCCAAAATTTTAATCCAAGAGGAACAGCACTTCGATAGCCCTGCCTCTCAAATCGAGCATTCCATTATGTTTGTGAAGGGCATGCATTCCTCATTGGCCAGGTAAATTGCTCCATATAGATGTTTTAAACTGTTCTTCTCAAAGGTGAAAGGGGTGTAAGGCACTAAAGTGTCTGCGGTCTTGACTAACACATATGTGACTGCTGATAGTCTCAACAGTAATTTTTTTTACCCCAGCATTGCTTCTCTAAACATCTTCAAAAATATGCTCAAAGAGGTGGCATTTATTTTACTGTTAAAATCACAAGCTAGAACTATAAACTATGCAGCAATTTCATGTGCATTCAATCACTAGTAGACTTCTTTAAGTGTAAAAATATCACTGATACAGCGAAAGGGGTGTTGGGTTTTGTCTTTACCTGCTATTTGGCATTTGAGGACAGTCAGGTTTCAAGTAAGCATTTGCAATGTTGAAAACATATTAATATAACGGCTCAGTCTGTAGAGCATGGGACTCCGGATCTCAGGGTTGTGAGTTTGAGCCCCATGTTGGGTGTAGAGATTGCTGAAGTAAAATAAATAAATAAATAAATAATAAATAAATAAAAAGAATGAATAGTATCATAGTTATTATTATCATTGTTTTAATCCTGTGCTGGTGGTTCTGGGCAGAGAAATCAACAATAGAGAATTTTTTTCTGCATTACTTAAAAGTAAGATTTTTTTCAAAATGTCATTTTATTTGTCTTCCAGAATATGTAAGTTTCTATAGACTTCAAGCATTTTTTTTCTCTTTAATAATTATAGGCTTTAGGGGAGATGTGTGCCTTGCATGCAATTTAACTATAGCAATAGAAAAAGTCACAAACTTTACCATGGCTTCACTTTAGTCAAGTAAGGTTGACTAAAGTTTTAATTTCTCTCCTTATACCTACTAAAGAAAGGTTTAAATGAGGAAAAAAACCCAAACAAACAAAAATAAAAAAAATGACAACAGTGACAAAGCTTCTCAATCCAGGATTTCTTCCTTTTTTTCAAAAACTCCCTTTAATGAAGCCAATGTAATACTTTTGAAATATTTTTTTCACAAAACTTCTTTTAAAACGTTTTAATTCATTTCCAAATTGAGAATTGCACAGCACAGCTACTAATATTACATTTCTAATTAAAATCCCAGTATATTATTTGTATAACCATGACCTAAATTTCAGCATAGTCTTTACATTTTTAATGAAGAACATACTTTTAGTGTCTGCATCAGAATTGGTTCTGATTTCATTCAAAGCAACTCAAAATGTTTTTGAAAACAATGACCACCACGTACAAAGTTTATTATTTGTAAAGCTAAAATTCAAACCCAAGTTGTGTAGATTCAGAGTAATATTCAAATGGAACAATGGAAAGAAAGGAATTTATTGACTCTAATCCTTGATTCCGATGTATTCGCAATGTGTGCAAATAAGCATTCTACTTCAGTGGGCTTCAGAGGTAGCAATTTGTCTACCAGGACCAATATACGTTCATCTATGTTTTATATATATACTGAGCAGTAGCCAAGGAAGATACTGAGTAATGATAAAGAATAAAGGGGAGACTGCTGATTTCAGGACTCTATGGGTACCTTACTCTGTTTATGCTGCTATAAAGATACTATAAACTAGGTGGGCTTATAAACAACAAATATTTATTTCTCACAGTTTCAGAGACTGGAAACCCTAAGGGCAAGGCACTGGCAAATTTGCTTTCTGATGAAAGCCCATTTTGTGGTTCACAAACAATGCCTTCTCCCTGTGTCCTCCTCACATGGTGGAAGGGTGAGGGGGTGCTCTGGGGTCTTTCTGATAAGGGCACTGATCCTGTCTATGAGGGCTCTGCTCTTACAAACTAATCACCTCTCAAAGGCCGCACTGCCTAATACCACATCGGGCATAAGATTTCAATGTCTGTATTTTAGGTGGACACAAATATTTAGTCCGTAGCCATGGGTACACTAGAATAGTTTATTTGGGAGATGGAGGCTGAGGGTTGAGTCTTTGAGAAGCTATGCAAGCAACTATATAGTTATGAGATCAGAGATACTACTTGAAGAACACATGCTATGGCAGTGATTGAGTTAAACAGAAATGTGAGAAATTCTGTGTTTAATACCAACAATGTCTTGGCAGTACTCAGCATTAGAGCTTAGAGCCTAGAACCTGAAACCCTCCCGCATTATTTAGGAACAATTTGGCAGAAGGCCTGCATCTGGCTTTATAGGGCAATCTGGCTATGTTCAGAGAAAAAAAAAGATAAAAAAGATAACTAGGTCCAGTAAAAATCATAAACAATAGCTGAAGAAACTAAATAAGCATAATAAGCAGATTCATTAACCAATATGCCTGAAATTGTATTCTTTCTTTACGAAATATTATGTAGAGCCTGTAAATAACCTGTTTCTACATCTAATTATATTTAAATGCTATGGATTTTGGAATCCACATATGCTACATTTGGCTGCACTGCTTTTACTCATTATTGTGTTGACTCTGAAAGTTTCCAGTCTTGAGTGGAGTGCACAGCAAGAGAAGGCATATAGGCTGGGCCGCTTTCCAAAATCATTAACTCTTCCAGTAAGGGCTTATAAGTTATTAGTTTCTATGAAGCTCCAAGTATCCATTACAGTTTATGTCATACAGGGCCTACAGCAAGCCTCAGAATTAGAGTGAACATCACCACGGTTTTATTCACCTTTTAGGAAATAGCTCTTGATTAATTAGTGAACTCTCGTAGAAATAGAATATCTGACCATGGGAGCCAAGCTGCCCTTGATGGTTGTTATCTCTTTCACTGACCCATCCATTGACCAAACAGCAAGATTCCATCCTTAAGTAAGAATGTGAAGAAGGGGTCTGACTAGGTACTGGAGTTTATGCATATTTCATGAGAACTCATACTGTCATTTGGCCTACGCTGCCACAGTGTTGATTTTCCCTCAATACACCTTCATGACCACACGGAGAGTGTTTTTCACCATTTGAATGAACATTAGGAAAATGGTATCAGTCTGGTTAATAAATGACGTCACGTGCAGCACAGACACTAGCTTTCTGTGTGGTTAATGCCTTGCGTTAGCGTTCAGAGAGATCCTAGAAAGAAACTAGAAACAATAAAAATTTTCATGGACTGAACATCAAGAAGTACATCTTGTTTTTTACTTTGCCAGGAAAAAAAATTGGCATATTAGAATCTAAAGCAATTCATGGATCATTTATAAAAATGCTCAAGGACTTCTAAGAGTAAGAATGAATTACTGGTAATAAGTTTGGGGAAAGATTTTATAAAACTCCTTTCAGAAAGGGCCCAGGGTGTGAAAACACGTGTAGTTTGTACAGATCGGCTCTAACCACCACAGAAGCTCTTACGTATCAAATGCAGGAGGTTGAACTCCTCTGAAAATGCGAGTCAGTAAACCTAATGTTCTCCTAATGAAATTAATAGCAGAAAGGACCATGAAAGGAGGTGGGAGGTATTAATAGCTTCAATGATAATTCTCTCTGTAGCAAGGCTACACTGACTCTCCTGTTGCTAGAGTACAAAACTGTTGCTAAGTGCCTACCTTCGGCAGCAAACAACTTGACTCTCCAATATGATCCCAAGGCCGTATAAGGGAAATGAGAGCAATCCTTGCTCAATAGGGTAGAGCGTCTGCCACATGTGTAACAATGCCCTTTGTAATCATCATGACTAACGGCACATGTGCGTTACATCAGACCTCTTCCGACATGGAAGAGAAGTAATTTATCTTTTATGGAATAAATGTTGAATGTTCATTTTACTTGGCATGTCTCTACTGGCACCCCCATCCATGGGCTTAGGAAACAAAACAAAACTTGCATTGTTAAGGTGAAATATAGTCTATGCTATAAATCAGAGACGTGTGTATTAATGAACCCACTGGATGCTTCCTGTTACCTCCACAGAGTGAGAGAAGCTGATGGATGACCTAAGCACACATTTAGGCAGGACTTCAAAAGTCACATATTCCTTGAGAATACAGATTTTGATTATGAAGTGCATTAAAGAATCTCTCCTGCAACTGAAGTAATGGCTGGAGGAAAAGGGAATGTGGAATAGACAACACAGGAGGAACATTATTATGCAAACTTTGGCTGATTGACTAGCCGTAGAATGAGGAAGGTAGTCTCCAACCGACTTCCTTTTTCCTTCCATTTTTCCCAACATTAACTGTGAAAATTGTTGGTGGGGTTAATCTTTAAGATTTTGATTATAGATTGCCACATATAGAGGAAAAGTTCCTCTGGATGCAGATGTTGATGGAAAATTTGTGTGCCCCTCTTTGGGAAGGAGGTAAGTTTAGGTCCCATTACCCCAGAGTTCGTTAGACCAGAGCATATTTTGGGGAATATAAAAGGAAGAATTATGTATATGAATATTTAGATTTCAAAATAGTGAAGTGCAGCATTTACTTGTATTTGTTTTGTTGTTGTTGTTTTTGGTTTTGTTTTGTTTTGTTTTTGTGAGAGCCTCAACCAACTTTTTATTTGTAAGAACTCCCAACTATGCAAATTTGGAGAAACAAAAGATTCTGCCTGCTACTTTAAAAGCTAAATGGGGCCAAAACTTGCTCTCCTGAGCCACTGTGAATTGGTGTGCTGGACTGTGGCCTTGTCTTAGTCAACCAGAGGCTGCTAAGTGATTTTGGATCCAGTATTAGTGACAGAAAGTCTTAGGATATTTCAGAGATGATGTCCAGCAGGGTATCAGTGTCCCTGGAATAAGGGGTTGCCTAAGTGACACACACCCATAACAGAATTCCCCCTCAGACTGTTCCCGTGGTTTTAAAGACGGGTATATTTTTGGCTGCCTGGCTTTACTTAGTTTCTTTCCATAGTCTGATCCTGGTTCTCCAGGCTTCCTTTGCTGATTACTTCCTACTTCCTTTGAGTTACTTAACATCACTGCATTAAGTTTACTTGCTACTCAACCAAAGTCAATCCTGCTTGTTACTAATCCTTCTAAATAAAGATATGATATGTAATATAATCAATGAAGAGTCTGGCATCTGGCAGCATATCATTTCTGCTATAAATGTTAGTGCTTGTTCCATTCTTTTTATTTAATATTGACACTGTGGAAACATTATACAGTCCTGTTGATAACATAGTCAGTTAAGGTAACACTATCTACTCTAACAATGAGAGAAAGCATACAATATATAGATAATGGGTGATATATGATATTTTATTTTTAACTCAGATATAACCTAAAATGGGTGCTTTTAATCCATTTTTCTTTCCCAATTGGTGGTTGAGGGACATCAAATTCTTCCATCTCATGACTCTGCCAATTTCTACACATAGTTTTAAGGGTGCCGAGCTTGTCTACGTAAGCTGGTGGAATAAAGAAGAGCATGGAGTGTCCCACACGCGAAGTTTCCACGAGCCAGGCCTGAAAGTAACACTTATCACTTGTGCTGACATTCCATTTGACGAGCCTTTATGACGTGACCACACATAACGCAAAGAACCCTGGAAAGTGCCATCTACCTGTTTGCCTGAAAGGAAGAAGAATGAATTTGACAAAGAGCTAACGTGTCTCTGCTAGAAATAATAATCATCCTTTTTATATCCTCTCAGAGCCAGTAATGTACCAAGCACTTTATATAAATAATTGAACTCATTAAATTATCACAACAAAGAGTAGACTTTTTCTTTTTTACTTTATACGTGATATCATTTAGATTTTGATAATTTAATTTGTCTAAGGTTTTTATAGCTTCACATCAGGACTGGAATATGTATGCAGATGGTTCTGCCTGAAAACGTACGCTCATTACATCAGAATATATGTCCTGTTCAGTTTCATCAAAGCTATTACATTGATCACATCAAACATATTTTAAAAACAAAACCATAGTTGAATCAGCATTATTGTTGAACTAAATCTTTTTACTGGTAGTCACATGGCCAAGAACTCAAATAATATGTTTCTTCCTGAGCTTTATAGAAAACAACAATCTGGACCAGAAATACATAAACCGTCAGAATGCTTGCATGGATGCACATCTCCTATGCTTGATATATATTTTTCTAACATTTTATTTGTTTATTTGAGAGAAAGAGAGAGAGAGCGCACAGGTGGGTGGGGCAGAGGGAGAGGGAGAAAGAATCTTAAGCAGACTTCGCACTGAGTGCAGAGCCCATGGTGGGGCTGAATCCCACGACCCTGAGATCATGACCTGAGCCAAAACCAAGAGTTGGACACTCAAGCAACTGCACCACCCAGGCGCCCCTCCTATGCTTGATATTTTATTTTTAATCTTTCAGTTATTCTATAATAGGAACCACTCAAGACATACACCTTAATCATTTTAAATTTAGTTTGAGGGCTAAAAAATCATTATCAAATACTTAATGTTTTGTATATTACAAATTGAGAAAAGAGCATCAGGAAAATCCTGATGCTGATGCTTGAAGTATGATATTTCATGATGCAAAGGTTTAGGTGCAAAGATATCACACACACCTCTGTGTAATCTTCCACCAAGACTACATGTAATCATTATGGCGTTTGCTTATGATAGCTGCTTTTCTTAAGAAAGTATTTAACATTATGTTCAAGTCAATTCCTTATTATATAAAAAATAAAGTTATTTTTGCTCCTTATTGGATGATTGTAACTTTGATTTTCTTGCTGTTTCTACAGGGAAGATGAGCACACCTTTTACATCCACCAGTGAAAAAATATGGTAAAATGAATAAGAAGCCAAAAATGAAATTTTTTAAATAAAGTATATTGCACATCTTGTGAAAGGAAAGAAAGTCTACAGAGGTGCAGCCCAGTGAGGACACCTTAAATGGATTTTTATTCAGATGAATAAACAAGGGCTGTTGAAAGAACACATTTTCTGAATGGCAATTGAAACTTCCTCTGTAAGTGTAAACTGCCTCTCTCTGAAAGGAGTATCTGATAAAGGGATAAGTCTTATTATCCAGGAAGCAGAAAGTATAACCTAATCCCAAAGTCTTCAATTTTAAATAATAGATTTTCATAGACTTCCTCAAACAATAGCTTGCAAAGTAATAGACTCCTCTTAAATAAAGATATTATAAAAATCATCTTGTGAGAAGAGAACATTTTTTGAGGAATAAAGTTTTCTACTCAAATCTCTTTCTATTCTTAGTTTACTTTGCAAACTCCGAAATCTTGCAAGTTGAAGGGAATTCATATGCAAATATCACAGATCTTTGCAGCCAGACTTTTAAAAAATATGAATTATATGGTTTTCTTTCTCATTCAGTCAGAACAGTCCTGTACTCTTTCTTTTCCATATAATTAATAGACAAAAGTATAAATTTCATTTTATTTACTATCTTTGAATGACTTTCACACTTGTACAACTATCTTTGTGTGGGGGGCTATCCATAGTCTTTAGAGAAGGAACTATCCAGAAACTGAAAAGAGAAACTAGAGTGATAGTATCCAACAATCCACATTTTTTATTCCATTTTTCTCCTAATATGAAGTAGGTGAATTATTTTTCTTTTGGAGCCAAAATTCCCACCTCAATGAAGAGTTTCTTGGTTCATTTGAAGACCTTTATGTGGCAATCTTTCATCTTTTTTTTTTTTTTCTGTTTGTTTTAGAGAAAGACAATATGCCAGAAACAGGGTTAGATGACCCTTTCCTGGCATGAGTCTATCATCGACACACACACACACACAAGTGAGCACACACAAGACAGACACACGTACACACATACCACATCTATAGATTATGATCTCAGATGTAGAGGAGAATGACATTTCTATGTCTATGACTATGATGGAAAGAGCTAGTCCCCTTATCTATAAAGCATCTCGTTACTACCTTGCTCTGCTTTCTGAGTTTGGATAAAAATCAAAATGTATCTTTATATCAGTAACTGTAGAGTTAGAGCAAAAGGGAAGGTACCTCAGCATTTTAGTGATGGCACTGTGGGCTCTGGCTCTCTTAACAGCTCCAGTTCTTTCCAGGGTAAATGCAGAACTTGCAAATATAACTATTCAAATAGATATTATAAACTCCAGAAGAGATGGTGTGTTTTCACTGCTCTTTACTTTATTTGAGGGCTGAGCCAACTGTTTGAACAATGTCGGCTTTGGGAGGGCCAACATAAAAGCAAGAGGCATTGTTTAAGACTTCCTTTAAAGCATGAACCTGGCAGTGAAAAATACTCCCTCCGTGAAGGCCACTTTGCATCTGGCACACTTTCTGTGGCCCTTATTGACTAGATATTGATAGAATATTTGAATGAGAAATGATGTCTAGGACTTCATTAGTCAGTAACAAATGAGCTTCTGCAAAATGCCAATATGTCATTAACACCTTAACAAAAATTAGTTTATTGGATTTATCATGTTACCCACTAATTTCCACTTTCAAAACTCCCAAGAGTTCAATAATTAGGTAGTTTGTACTTCTTAGAAAATGTAATGCTCTGGGTTAACAGGCTCCTGATAGGCCACTTGATCATTTTTACTCTTACACCTGCACAGGCAGCTCCAAAATATAGCTTTCAAGGATTATCCACGACACACTGGACCATGGTCAATATCCACAGTCCCTGAGAAATGAGTCTCAGGAGACTAAGCAAAGACAAATGGCCAGAGTGCTACCCGTGCTCTGGGCATGCCAAACATAACTTCAAGATTTGTTCCATATAAAATCTTTAAGCTCTTCGTGCAAAACCATGCTTGGGATGCCTCGAGTGATGAATTCCCCGGTCAGCTTCTTCCAGCAGGTGGAGGACCCGGCAGGGTGTTTGATCATACTTACGCTGATTACACTCAGTCTTTCTCTGAGTAGCAAGAATGGGTTCCTAATTCATAATGAATATAAAATAGCTAGCTCAATGTTTGGCACATTTGGATACTGAATGAATATTGGATGTTACTTTTATTTTCATCATTCTAATATTTGTATATATGGAATATTGCATTTATAATTTCTGTTTCTAATTTTGAAAAAATTGATGAGATAAGCTTAGTTGCTAATTGTTCTGTCTCTGTTTTGGGGACTCTTTTAACTGGTAATTTTCTCTGGGGCAGTGAAAAAAAAAATACCATTCCTAATGCGATGGCTAATTTTACATGTCAACTTGACAGAGCCAGGGGGTGCCCAGAAATTTGGTCACAAGTTATTCTGGGTGTTTCTGTGAGGATGTTTGGATGAGATTAATGTTTGAATTGGTAGACTGACTAAAGCAGATTGCTCTCCCTAATGTGGGTGGGTCTTAGCTAGTCAGTTGAAAGCCTAAGCTAAAAAAAAAAAAAAAAAAAAAAAGACTGACCCTTCCCTCAGTGAGAGAATTCTTCCTGCATGACTGCCTTTGTGTGGAAACATTGGCTTTTTCTTGCTTTTGGACTCACTCAAACTAAAATATCATCAGCTATTTTTGGGTCTCTAGACTTTCAGCCTTGGGACTGGAATGATACCATCAACGTTGCTGGGTCATCCGCCTGGTGACTCACCCTGCAGATCTTAGGAATTACCAGATTCCATAATCATGTGAGTCAATTCCTTATAATGATCCTCTTTATTACTCTCCTCTCTGGAGATCTCTGATTAACATGCCTGGTTTATAGAAATCAACAGAATACATTAAGCACTGTACTTGGAAATGTGGAAAACATAGACTTTGAACAGTGAACCAGCTTACTTAGAATTTGTCAAGTCCAAAATCTAGAGATTAAGTTCTTCTTTTTAGTCAGCAACCAAATTTGGAGGAAGGCTACAAAATAATCACACACACACACACACACACACACACACACACACACACACACATGCACACTCAAGCTAAAAGCATTCTACCTGAGAAAATTATGTGAATACATCTAAGAACAAAGCCCTAGGCTCTTATTCCCAGCCCTAGAAGTCATCCTGTTCTCCTTCTGTCTATTTTGACTGAGAGCTTTAATGCTAGTTGCAAGTCAGGCTAAGTGAAACTAGCAAAAAAAGGCCTTCAGAACTGATATGAAATCCATAGTTTGAAGAGTAAGAAAAATTACTAGCTAGTGAGAAAAGAACTCATTTCTCTGCAATTACTTGCCTGAAGAAACCAACTGGAAATCTGAAGGATAAAATAGAGCTTCACTCAACCTTGGTGTCACCCCCTCACCCACTCCCTCTGAAGAAAAGCTTATCTAACTTTACAGAAGGAAAATTGACAATCTTTCCAGGTTGACCTTTATCCGTAGACAAGTTTCTTTGTGGTGGTGGGGTATTCCTCTGAGGTCTCAAGAGGTTGTTTTCAAGGACATATTAGTTTATTTTGTAGAGGCGCAGAGCTTTGCTTTCTAACATCTGTGCTGGATTAAATGTATTCAAATGCATTATCGCCTTTGAAATATGTTTTGAAATGCTTTGTAGCCACCTTGCATTCATCTGTCCTGAAGTAGAAATTAAGTACACACTCCTCTGTGCATTCAGAATATCTGTATATATCCTTCTTATAAGGTCTTTGTATTATTATATTTCAAAGAATATATCAGAGCGGCTTTGCTGAGATATGTTAAAAATGATTATTCAGTTATGTTATTTAACTAGATGGTATTTTATTGAAACTTTATATTGGAGTTTTAAATGAATTTCATAGTACTTTAAAATACCTTCCCACACTTGAGATAATCCTTGCTCAAGACAGAAAGCAGGGAACAAAAAATACCTTATTTCAATGTCCCATTTCTTGCAAATAAACAGGGCCTCTGCGGTGTGCAGTTTCTAGGCAGTTCTTGGAACTATTTTCATAATTAATTCAATAAACATCTATTAAATGACTTCTGTATACAAAGCATTGTACCCTACCACTAGATTTTTATATTTTATTATCCTGCTGCCCTAGAATGCAGGCCTACCTGGGTAACTTGGTATTATTTCATGTCAGTTCTGTTGATCATAACTCATTGAATTCTGGAGCTTTACTTAACCCCACACCTTTAACTCCCTAATTTTCTGAAACTGTTTTTAAAATAAATAATTTCTGGGTTGCCTGGGTGGCTCAGTCGTTAAGCATCTGCCTTCGGCTCAGGGCGTGATCCCGGCGATCTGGGGTCAATCCCCACATGAGGCTCCCCCACTGGGAGCCTGCTTCTTCCTCTCCCACTCCCCCTGCTTGTGTTCCCTCTCTCGCTGGCTGTCTCTCTCTCTCTGTCAAATAAATAAATAAAATCTTTAAAAAAAATAAATAAAATAAAATAAAATTCCTTCAGGTCACTTTAGTACTGAAAAAAAAAAAAAGAAAAGTGGTTTTCTATTATATTCAAGTTAAAGTCTGAATAGCTTACCAAAACTAAAATTTATGTCAGAATCTTATCATTTCAGTCTCATGTCATTTTCCTTCCCAAATATGTGTATATATGAACTATATAGCACATACATTCACATACATACACATATACACACATATAAAATAGTTTTAGATCAGGCTATATATATATATATATATATTTATATATATACACACACACACTATATATGGATATTATATATGGATATATATATATAGAGAGAGAGAGAGAAGTATATCTCTATATATCTCTATGTTCCGTCCATGTTCTTTGGATTTATCTTGTTTGTATAACTACTCATTAGTTGGATATTACTTCTTTGAAAAGGTCATATTTCCTTTCTTGGACAATAGAATTAAGCACTTAATCCATTATTCTCCTGTATCAAATCCTTATTAGAGGGCTCATTGTATCATTTTGTACATTTTTATTTATATTTTTAATGCTATATTATTTTGTGTAGTCCATTAAGTATTTTTGGTTTTTGTTTTTTCTGTTTTGTTTTGTCTTGTTTTTTGTTTTTTGGTCCATTAAGCTCTTAGATATAGACATTTGCCTGGGGGTATTTGTAAACTGATCAGAGCTCGGTATACCATTGCCATTTAATACACACCTGCATGATTGAGAAAATGATGACATGAGTACAAAAACTAAGACCTTAAAAATTAAGTGATTTACTCAAAGTCAGTGGCAAAATCGGAATTGAGGTTCAATTTTTGTTTTCTTTTGTTTTTAAGAGAGAGAGAGTGAGAGGGGGAGTGGGGGGAAGAGGGAGAGGGGAAGAAAGAATCTTAGCAGACTCCAGTCCCAGCAAGGAGCCCAATGTGGGGCTTGTTCTCACAACCCTGAGATCATAGCCTGAGCCAAAATCAAGTCAGACGCTTAACCAACTGAGCCACTCAGGTGCCCCAGGATATAAGTTTTTATATTCCTTGTATAGGGCTCATATTTTTACTTCCTACTACCTTGGCAATGATGGGTGACATTTTCTAGATTCATACAGAGTAGAAAAAAATATAATACCCATACCTTTGGACCAGTAGCTTAAAAACAAAGAGAAAGATAAGACAAATCATAAAAATGGCAACAATTTTTACTCTCAGCAGTCATTTGACTGAGAGCCACACACTTGCTTTTGAGGCCATTCACATACACACTCTAGATTCTCCCCTGTGGAGGAGAAGTGGACTTTGCCTGGGAAGAACTCCTGCGGGTGGCACATTGCCTCTCTGAGAACACAGTGCCTCTTTATTGCAGATTTTGAATCAGAGAGGGGCCCACTTCCCTGGGGTTATGGTAGTATGAGAAGGTATGACACCAGATACTTAAAAAAAAAAAAACAAAACCCACTAGACCTCTGTGACCTATTATTACTGTATAAACAATTTTATGCCCATAGTTCCCAAGGCTCTAGCACTAAGAGAAAGTTTGAGCAGAGAATCAGACCAAAGAAAGAAGGAAGACAGGGGAGAAGGTAGGCAGGCAGGGAGGAAGGCAGGGAGGCAGGAAATCAGGAAAGAAAAAGAAAAGACATCGGAAACTGGGGATGTACTGTATGGTGACTAACATAATATAATAAAAAATCATTAAAAAAAAGAAAAAGAAAGAAAAAGAAAAGAAAGAAGGAAGGGAGGGAGGGAGGAAGAAAAATATTATTTATTTTTATTTATTTTTCTTAGTATAAAACTCTATACCATCTGGAGAGACAGCAATGAATTTGACAACAAATAATCAAAACAGGGGGTCAATATTTCATTAATCTGACAAACTTATCCTGAGCAATTACTGGCCTGTGGGTAGGATTTGAGAATATATACCTTTGTTGAATGAAATAATTCTTATTGGAGAGGGAAGAGGTAGGAAGTCAGAAGCCCATGAACAAAGGCATGAAGTGTGGTACAGACTAGATACAGTCTGGGGCTAATAATATCACTCAATACTTATTTAATAAAAAAGGAAAGATCAAGTGAAACCTGCTGAGGCGGTGGGGTGCACGGGAGCGGGGAGCAGAGCCCTGCAGGGAAAGCAGGAGCCTGAGGTGGAGGCGGGACTGCAGTGGTGGGGAAGGGTGCTGCATGCCACACCTGTGCGCCCCCGGATTGGCTGCTCCAGCCAATCCAGGACAGCTAGTGGTGCTTCACCGCTGCTCTACTGGCCGGAAAAAGAATTTAAAAAAAAAAGAAGGAATGATCTAAATTTAAATTTTACTTTAAATTGCTATAGCCTCAAAGTTAGGAAATTATGTGACAATTTTGTTCTGCTCTCTCTGGCATAATCTTTTCTCAGTCAACTCAGTATTTTATTGAGGTGATCAAATTACAAACTACTACCCCGTTTGGGGAGGTGGGGGGAATCCAACACTAAATCACTTACAGGCAAGAAATAATATTAAACTTTTATCTGTTTTTGGGGTTTTCCAAAAAACATGAAAAAAACCTTCTGATACTATTATAATTACAAATCTTAGGGATGATACCTGTTTGCAGCTAGCAGAATTTTTTTTTAATCCATAGATTAAAAAAAAAAAAGCTACTTAGTGACGTAGGAAAGATTTTAGGGTTCACAGCCCAGGTCCAAGAAAGAATTCTTGAGATGCCTTTGGTGCAAGAAGGTGGTTTTATTAAAGGACAGGGACAGGACCCATGGGCAGAAAGAGCTGCACTAGGGTCACCAGGGGTGGCCCATTATATACTTTCAAGTTGGAAAGGGGTTAGGGATCACGCATAAGTCTCTAAGGAATTTGGAAGCAAGTTATCCAGGACCTTGAGGCGGCTAGCTATTGTTGGGAAAGGGTTATTTACCACGTTCTAATGAAACTGTAGTCATGAGCCCCTTCAGATGTATTTTGGTGGGCCATATGCTTGGGGGATGTTTGTCAACACTATTTTGGGGGGTGGTTTGGAGATAAAGGAAATTTCTAAAGGAATTTTTATATATTAAAGTAGACTTACAGGATCCTGGAAGGGGGGAGGGCAGTCAGGCTTGGATTGCCTTTTGCCCTTACCAGTGTCAACATCCAGGCAGTTGAGTCCCTAGAGGAATGCCACTCTGACTATTTCAACGACTTGTCAATGAGCTGCAGGTAGTAAGGGAATTTAATAATATCGCTTCTGCCTTTGCTTCCCACATCGCTTAGCAGTAATTGAATACTTAGATGACAGACATTAGTCTGAGCAATTTGTACATGTTATTTAAAGGTTAAAACAATCTTAAAACAGATACTATTATTATTTTCAATTTGCAGATTTGAAAACTGAGACATGAAGACATGTTCTTGGGGTCACAGGCAAAGGGTGCCCTCTGTGTTGTCTAGACGGGGGGTGCCAGAAGCTGGGCTCATTACAGACCATTATGTCATGGCCTCTTTCATCAAATACGGTCATTGAAGACATTTAAATGAGCTGCGCAACTCTTTTGAGATTATCATTGTTGAAACTTTACACCTATATCAATAGCTTTCAGAAAATTAAGAATTCTTGAATTATGCATTGCTTCTGAAAGAAAACTTTGAACAAAGAAATTCAAAAATCTACAATTATTAGATACACCATTCAACTTCAGATCAACTATTCTCTACCCACTATGTGATATGACATACTAGGGAGACTGGAGTAAAAATACTGTGACTTTAAATATCGTTTACTAAATATAGAATCTAAAGCTGTACCTTTTTGAGCCCCAATATTCTAATTTATCCTGTGATGTTATTCTGAAGTCTAACTGGGATAACTTTTTTGCAGAATACTGAAATGTATATATTAGTTTACATGGTGGCAAAACTCTTGGAGTTTATTTAACAAAAATCTTCAATGATAACAATATATTCCTTAAGTCATGGCTACAGTAAATGCAAAGAAAGGAAAAGAAAACTAAATTGCTCTGTGTAATAAAAGATGCATTTATAACATTTGCTTGTCACAAAAGAGAGGTGAGGTAAAAGGTCTGGCAAGGAAACCAGCTGGATGAGGGCGAGCATCCTTAAGAACAGGGAAAGAAGGAGGAATCACAATGCAGGATGGGGTTGTGTGGAGGGAAGAACACTCCAGTAGTGAAAACAGCAGGTTGATTTTAGGTCAAAATTTTCTAATATTCAACTTTATTTCTTTCTGTAACAAACTAGAATGAAAAGTCTTCTGGCACGCCCCAAATTTAGTCCAAGGTTGGTATACACACAGTCCCATCTTCCTCATATTTGCATGGGCCTCCCAGGGCAAACACGACATGGAATACAGTAGACATTCTCCGAACGTGAGACCAAGAATAAGATGAAGCATTTCCTAGGAGCAGAATGCTGGTTTAGAAGTTACAAAATGAAACGGATGTTCCTGTCCCCTTCCTCAGGCAATTCCATGCTAGGTTTCTCGGCCTGTGTGGGACTACAGAGTAAAGGGAAGGGTTAAGGTTTTGGGGTGTCCTGCCCTCAGTATCACCTTAATAAGGTCCCCTGCCTAGAAAGGATATCCAGAAGACAGTCCATTTTTCTTCTTTCTCACCAGGATAAGGGAAGCAAAAATGTTTAACCACGCAGCCATCCTTTTCTCTTGTTTTTTTGGTTTTGTTGATATTAAGCACTAGTCAAAGCTGGCAGAAAGAGGGATTTCTTCTTGGTGAACACTGGATGTTTAATCCCGTAGTCAGGAAAGTGCCTGAAGTGGCTGTACCAACTTGCATTCCCACCAACAGTGTCAGAGGGATCCCCTTTCTCCACATCCTCTCCAACATTTGTTGTTTCCTGAATGAAGAGGGGGGGTAAACAGAAGGGGGAATGAACCATGAGAGACTGTGGACTCTGGGAAACAAACTGAGGGCCTCAGAGGGGAAGGGGGTGGGGGGATGGGCTAGCCCAGTGATGGGTATTAAGGAGGGCACATACTGCATGGAGCACTGGGTGTTATACGCAAACAATGAATCATGGAACACAACATCAAAAATTAAGGATGTACTGTATAGTGACTAACATAACATAATAAAAAATTATTATTAAAAAAACAAAAAAGGAAAGTGCCTAAACTGTCCCTGTTCTGTATCCTGGAATTTCCAAAACTGACCATCATCTCCTATATATTTTAAACCCTTAGGCCAGAAATACCGTTGAAGAATAAATCAGCTGCAAATCCCACTGCACAGTCTTCAAGAGTTACGTCCTCACTCACTGAAGCAGCGGGTTCTCGCCACGGTTTAGGCATGGCATCTGGAGGCACGTGAGAGAGCTGGAACAAGGTCTTGGGTTTTGCAAGGTACCAGGAGTGGCCAGCAATCCCTGCACTGACGGGTGAAAGATGACTTCAAACTTTGCTGTGAAAGAGACGAGAAGGCAAGAGGGTCAACGCTCAGAGACGAAGACCCTTTCCTCTTCTTTGCTCCCACTTTTATTGGTCTTTCAGGATAATCACAAATCCGTATCATTGTTTCTCAAGCACAGGGTCAACAAGGGATCTTACTGAAAACTGGGAGGATCTGTTTAAGGGAAAGATACAATATGCTAATTTGCTTGTTCTCCAAGCTCTGCGAAACATAGCCTAAGGGACAATGCCTACATCTCTCAGATCAAGGGGCGGCTGTTAGGTCTAGGAAAGTTTCAGGAAGGCAAATCCCCACGGCATTGCAACGGCTCAGTGGTCACGTAGGCCTCAACATTCCAAAGGTCTATGCCCTGCTCCAAAACCTTCCATCTCCCTCAGGGGCCTCTGTGTTACATTGTAGCGAGCCAGGTATTATGGCTGATTTCATGCTCTACGATAACATCAAAAGCCAGGATCATAGACCTACGGGACGGGGTAAGAGAAGAAAGAACATATTCAGGATGGGGGTGCTATACCATAGATTTCTTATTTTATGTAATACTATATATTATCATATGCTATATAATTTATATAATAGTACTACAACGGTTAATTTACCACTTTTTTGTCATGTGTTTGTTCAAGAAATATTTATTTGGTTATTTTTTAAAGACTTTATGTATGTATGTATGTATGTATGTATGTATGTATGTATGTATGTATTTATCAGAGAGAGAGAGAGCGAGAGCACAAGCAGGGGGAGAGGAAGGCAGAGGGAGAAGCAGGCTCCTTCCTGAGCAAGGAGCCCAATGTAGGACTCGATCCCAGCACCCTGGAATCATGACCTGAGCTGAAGATAGATGCTTAACCGACTGAGTCACCCAGACATCCCTCGAGAAATATTTATTGAGTGACCTCCATGTTCCAGGTACTGTTCTAGTAGTTGGCAGTGTGACACACACACACACACACACACACACACACACACACACACACATGCACACACACATAGAATCCCTGCCTTCATGGGGGTTACATTGTAGTTGAGGGATAATAGATATAAAGCAGATGATGGTGATGAGGTCAGGTAGGTAGATAGAAAGATTGGATAGATAGAAAATTTCAGGCAGTTTTTAGTTTACAAAGAAACTTACACAAGATTTATAGATAGTGACAGAAATTAGGTCAGGCTGAGAAGCTCAGGAAGCTCCCCTGAGAGGGTAATGTTTCAGCTGAGAACCAAGAAATGTGATGCAGGCAGCCGGTTGATTCCTGGCAAAAGAGGGATTAGGCTCTGCCGTGACCCTGTTCTCTGCTTCCTGATGTATGTGCAAACATATGTGCATAATTTATGCATAGGCACATATCTATATTTGTGATATATGTGACAGACACAGAAACATATGCATATATGTTTGTGCGGGTAAGTTTTAAAATTGTAAAATCTCCGTAAGGACCTACCTGTTAATTGAGCCTTAATTATTTCCAAAGTAAAGATTAATGACTAACTCAGGTTTGAGATGAATATAAAATGCAGGATGGCATACTGTTTTTAATCTTAACAGCCTTTTTTTTTTTTAAGATTTTATCAATTTACTTGAGAGAGAGAGAGCAAGAGCACGGGGGTCGGGGTGGGGGGAGAAGCAGGCCCCCAGCTCCTGTTGAGCAGGTAGCTGGGTGTAGGGCTCCATCCCAGAACCCCGGGGTCATGACCTGAGCCTAGGGCTAGGAAAGTTTCGGGAAGGCAACTCCCCACAGCGTTGCAAGGGCATAGTGGTCACGTAGGCCTCCACATTCCAAAGGCCTATGCCCTCCTCCAAAACCTTCCATCACCCTCAGTGGCCTCTGTGTTACGTTGTAGCAAGCCAGGTTTATGACTGATTTCACGCTCTATGTTATCAAAAGCCAGGATCATAGACCTGGTAAGCCCTTAACCACTGAGCCACCCAGGCGCCCCATCAAACAGCATATTTCATCAGTTAAAATATTACATCTAGTCAATGTCAGTTAACTTAATATACATTAAAACTTACATTAACAGTGAGTTTAAAACCAGATGAATTTGTAATTGTTGAATGCAAAATTCCAAGTGATTGTTACATTGATGTGTCTTTATTTATTTGTTTGTTAGGAAAGTTTCTTCAAATTGGACGTGTTTTTACTTTCTAAAAATCATGTTCCCTCTCCTGATAAAATTAACATGTACTATCTTTGTCTTTGTAACAGAATTACAGAAATTAGCCCATTTAACTAATTGTCCAAAATTATATTGAATACATTGTGCTTCTAAGCTTTATATATGTAACAACAGCAATGGACCATCAAGTGAGAAAGAGTAGTCAAATATAAAGTAGTTTGTATAGAAAAACGTATAAAGCAAACAGATAAAGCATCTGAAACTGCTGACTCTATGAAGCTAGAAGTCTAAGGAGAACCTCTGACATAACTACCATCAGTGTGCTGTAAACTGTGGGAATATTCTGGTGTATAATTCGGAGAAAGCATTGGAGAGTTTTTTACCTTCTGGCTGTAGATGACATTGAGGGAAGGATAGATGAGTACTGATGAAGCTTTGGTCAAAGTGTTTGTCTGCCTGGATACATTACTACATGTGAAATTTACAACTTACTCTTAAATTTTATTCTTTTTCTTTTTAAAGATTTTATTTATTTATTTGACAGAGATAGAGACAGCCAGCGAGAGAGGGAACACAAGCAGGGGGAGTGGGAGAGGAAGAAGCAGGCTCACAACGAAAGAGCCTGATGTGGGGCTCGATCCCATAACGCCGGGATCACGCCCTGAGCCGAAGGCAGACGATTAACCGCTGTGCCACCCAGGCGCCCCTACAACTTACTCTTAAAAAAAAAAAATGAGTGAGGAGAAACTTTTGAAGCAAATCTATTCCAGAAATTTCACTAGCATACACAAAAATATCGCTATCATCGCTATCAATTTTGGATATTATCTAAAAGTTAATTTCCATCCACAAACGGCTTTCCAGGGAAAAAAATTAACTTTTATAAAGGACTTTTATGCTCTTTCAGAGACAATCGTGCAGGTGAACTTAAATTAGTTTCAGTTCTTCAATCTCAAAAATCTATTAATTGTGGTCTTTTTCAGTGAAATAGTAGCTATAATATCAAAATATATATTTATTATAATGAGTATAAAGGATTTTAGTAACTTTACATTGAGATATTTTTTATAAATTTTATTTGATAGTTAATTACTTTATTTAAAGAAAAGTTTAACTCAAAGACTGGCAAGGCTTGTATAAAGTCCTAATCGTATGCACTAGTAGACATGAGTAAATAATTCTGTTAATTGAATATGTGCTTGGATATTTTTTTAATATAGACAAAGATACTTATTGAAATACATATACACACTTTATTTGATTTTAGGTCATAGAGTTTTATACAATCTAAAGTGACCCAAATGATTATTAAGGTGATTTCTGTAGTTAAAATATTTCCATTTTTCCAGGCTACCCACCTTTTCGACCTAAAATGCAAATATAGGGCTTTTGGTTCTGTAGTATTATACGTATTCTCAGTAAGTCATAATTTAATCCGTGATACAGAACTGCTCATAGGAGATGAGTTGTTATTTGGTTATTCTTTTGTATCTTGAGGTTCTTTTCAGCGTGTGATGTAGCCCCGTCCATTCTGCATGAACAACCTGCAGGGTGCCAGGGAGTCAAGGCAAACTTTTAAATATAAGAAGTTTTGAAAATGTGTTGGAAAGAATTAAAACATTCAAAACAAGATCAAACAAACAGAGCTCAGGTGTTCTTCCATCATCTACGATGATGTTTCTGACACTAGAAGCACTTAGAGTAGGCAGAACTCTGAAAACAGTATCATAGGAATCTCACAGTGGTTTACTACACATAGTCTGAGAAGTACGGGCCAAAATGTATCCTCTAATGTCCCAATTAACACATACATACCTGACAAAGTTGCTTTTGGGTATGTTTAAATTCCAATAGTGGAATAGTCTAATCTCTGATGAAACTGTGAATACTGTTCAAGTTTATTTTTTAAATATATGTGCCTTTAAAGAAGCTAATTAAATCAGTTAAAAATTAAAAATTGGAGCATTAAGGCATAACGAAAATTATTTTTCTTAAACTCTACTGAAAAATGTGTGTCTCTTACAAGCTTTGGAGAAGTAGTAATTAGCATCTCCCTCAGGGCTCACACAAGGGCTTCTCTGAAAGAAAAAAAATGTATTTTGAAAATATTAGAATTTTATTGGATTAAATTTATTCAGTATGAATGTCAATCTATACCTCTTATTCTTATGTTTTAAACTTACATAATAGTCAGGTTAAAAATGTCACTGAGTTTGTCCTGCTCCCATCATTTGGGGAGACGACATTGTGTTCTATTTTGTTAATCCAAATTTGTTTCCATTTGTTAAGTCTGTGATCTACAATGTCTTCCTCCAAGTATGTTTTACAAAGTGGGGAGGGTCTTCCAGGTTTTTGAAGCCCCATCCATGAATGTTAGGGAGGCATACTGTTCTAAATGATATTCTGGTGATTCAAACAAATTAACTGTTTCTAAAAGTACCTATTTTGTTCCAAGAGAATTGTAAAAGGTTTTAAATTGATATGTTTTAGGGTGTTTTGGTTTTTTTTTTCTTTTTTAAGACATAAACAGGTTTTGCTGTATTTACATCCAACAAAACTTTGCAGGGAACAATCCAAGGTAAGGCCGAGGCCCTGGGTGGGTGGGGCATTCTCCAAGGGACAAAGGGCAGGAAGGATTAGGACAAGAGGGGCACCAATTCTCCCTGAAAGGAGCTTGGGACTCCTTTAGCTCCCTCCTCCTCACTTCCAAGGAGCTACAAACCACTGGACCATGGAGCCCTTGTTCCCCTTCTCTTTCTCACCATCCATAAGAATCTCATAAGCAAGAGGGCTGCGGCTCCAAAATAAATGACTTAAAATAAAATGCAACACTAAGGCAGAAAGGCATCCAGAGCCTTGGGCTCCTTCAGCAATTCCAGGGAAGAGGGGTCATCATCGGTAGGGAGTGACCTCCCTCCCTCGTATTCAGGCTGAAGGCTCAGTAATTCTGTATCTTATACAAACTTATAAAATGACCAGGCAGTGCAGATCTGTGGGTACCCTGGAGCTCCTGGCATAGGATGGGGAAAAGAATTGTTCCAGCTCATACAAAGCCTCATGCATTGTGAAATTGTTCCAACTCTCTTCTGTCCTCTTTCAACATCAGCATGAGTATATTGGGCAGGCAACAGACAGGGTAATTGTGACTTTTGGTTATGAGTCCCTTTTCCCGCTGCCCCCATTCAGAGCCTATGGCTCGGCATGTTTCCCAGTCTGTTTCCAATTCCTCTATCAAAGGGGAAGGGAAGCAAGTTAGCTCTAGAATCCTTTCTCCCTCACCTCCCATCTTTTAGGCAGGAGATGGAAACTTAAGGGTCTCTAGCACTCCTGAGGTGCTCCAAAACATTTTTGGCAGTCAATGACCTTTGGGGTAGGCATCTGTGCCCATTGTTGACCAGCTCTTCCTTGTGCATGCTGCTGGCCAGCTTGTTAAAGGTGGACTTAGACATTTGTTGAAGTCTACTATATTCACATGGTCCCTGCCCAGAACGGTCATTGTCAGGAATAAGATCTCATGGGCAATGCCCTTCTGTAGCTGCAGGCCAGTGGGAAGAAGCCCTAGAGTTTCCAGGAGGAGCCCTACAGCCTTGTGTACCTCCAGGAGACCGACCTGGCACAGTATCAACTCCAGCAGCTCCAGGCTAAGGGATGCAGGTAGTGGGCCTGGCCAGACAACATCCTGGGGGCGCTGGCTGTGGACTCACCAGATCACATAGAAGGGTCAGGATATCCCACAGCTGCCACACCTGTACAGACTCTGGACAAGGTGTCAGTCAAGGTGATGGGAGCCGGGGGAGTAGGGGCCCATCCCAGGGGGCCAGCACCGGCCCCATCAGAACACCTATCAGGCACAGCTGCAGGAAATACCACAGAAGGTTCCAGAAGATGGCGGGTGACAGCAGGCAGCTCAAGCAAGCCAGCGGCTCACTGCCCTCATTCTCTACCAGCAACTCCAGCTCCTTACACAGCAGCAGGAGCTCAGGTATGCCCAGGCCCCATACTCAACCTGCCAGGGGGTGGCCCCCATGTGTCCTTGGCAGATCTGGGAGTCACTAAGGGCAAGGCAGAGCATGGGGCCTGGGCTCCAGGGGCAGGAGCATCTTTGCTGACACTGGCTGTAGCAGGGGCAGGCTTGAAGTTGGGAAATTTTGGGTTAGGATCAAGGGTCTGGACATGAAGACGGTCACAGAAGGGCAGGCACAGAAAGAGAGACATCTCTTAGTTCCTTAAAGAAGTACCTATATGGATAATCCAATTGTGTTTTAGAGAGAGTAAAATATTTGTTTTATTTGGAACTGGGCAATTTATGTAAATTTAAATGCACTGGAAAGAATAATAAAATGAGATATTAATGATGATATTAAGATCATTCTGGGCTAGAGAAGCCAGGAATCTTCTAATTATGCTTTAATCCAACCCCACCTCTTTCCTGACATTTCAGGGAGATGTTTGTGCAAAGGAGCACAAGAAATAGATAAAGGAAATTGTGCTCTATTAATAGGCTCACAGGCCTGGCTAATTAGACTGGACCAAAGTGAAAGTACTTTGCCTAAACTGAAGGTTATAACTCTAAAGACCAATTAAAAGCAACACATGCAATACAGGAAAATTATTAACCAGAGAGATAGGAAGAGGATCCATGGATGCTTAATGCAATGCACCAACCTGGCCAGAGACTACTTTCTCTTCCTTTCCATCAGGTCTCCTCTGGCTGGGGCCGAGGAAGATGGACGTTCCGAAGAGGAAGACAAAATGGTCCCTTTGACTTCAAGAATCAGGAACTTATTTCATCTTCTTTCTCCAACTTTATGGAAAGGACAGAAGAGGAGGTACGAAGGCTCGTGTGTTGTGAAATTGTTAGGAATGGTCTAGACAAAAACAAAATATAGTTCTAGAAAGCCACTTATTTAAGCAAGTGGTGTCGAGGCAATAATAACGACAGGTGTAATGAAATCTGTCTTTCCTCAAAGCCAATGCAGCTTGATTCTCACACTGTTCACCTCATAACTTTAAGCTTGAAATTAAGAAAACTGAATAAAAAGGAATATAGTCAATGTATTGTAATAGTGGGGGATGGTGACGGATCGTAGCTATACTTGGGGTGAGCACAGCATAAAGTATAGAGTTGTCAAATCACTATGCTGTACACTTGAAACAAGTGTAACATTGTGTGTCAGCTATACTCAAATGAACAAAAACTAAGAGGAAAAAAAAGAAAACCTGAATGAAAAGAATGGAATGTTTGTCCATAATTTTCTATGAGAGTGTTGGACTGAATTAACTTTAAATCGCCACTTTAATCGCATATACCCTAAGTAAATTTTACTGATTCCCATATTTTGCTCTTGAGATTATCATCTTCAGTAGTAGAGAATGTTTGATGGCCCAATTATATAGTTTATTCAATTAAATTAACATTTACTCTGCCTCGAGGCACTTGGATGGCTCAGTGGGTTAAGCCTCTGTCCTCGGCTCAGGTCATGGTCCTGGGATCGAGTTCCGCATCAGGTTTCCGCTCAGTGGGGAGTCTGCATCTCCCTCTGCCTGCCTCTCACCGTGCTTATGTGCATGCTCTCTCTCTCTCTCTCTGACAATTAAATAAATAACATTTTTTAAAAAATTTACCATGCTTAGCGCAATGAAGAAAACGATGGTATTAATACTGTTCTCGTGGAGTTTGTATATGAGGGAATAACTCATGAGCATATACAGATAGCAATATATATATATAATTAAAATTAAGGTAAAAATGAAAGAGTTGTCAGATTTGACATCTCTCTCTCTCTTCCCTTTTCTATTTCTTTCTTTCATCTGAACTGCCTTCTTAGGGGAGGACCTGGAATACTGGAGACCACAAGGCTCCCCTCAGGAACCTAAGTGAAAAGCAGTGGGAACGAGAGTGAGTTCTTGCCAGAAGCAAGCAAAACAAAGGCTTGTCCTGTCTTGCTGATTAAGGATATCTGGGACCCAAGAGACCCTGAAAAATGAAGGACGCTTCCTGCTTTTCTTATTGTTCTTTTCTCAGTTAGCAGATTTTTGAGTAAATCCGGGAATCTTTTCACCATATATTTCACCCGGTCTTTTGATCTTTGGTGAAATATGTTGCTGGTAAAAATTCTTGATATTTGGTATAAAGATCCTAAATATGACCCTTTTTGGCTTAGCTCCACCATTCATGATTGCTTGCTCCTCAGGAATTGATCCTTTTTTGTAAGGAACTCTTGTTTCTGGAACTTTTAACTACTAGCCATACTGGGAATAAACCTGTAGAGCCTACCATCCTAAATATAAACCCTCTTCTACTGGCTCCTTCGTCTTCCTGGGAAATGTACCCAGTGCTTCGATTTGGCTTTATATCTAAACTGGCCAATTTGCGAATGGTTTGCTCCTCATCTAAGGGGACTGGATTCTAACCTAAGATCATCAGGACAGAACAACTCCTACTCAAATTCTCTGTCATCTCTTTTATTTATATCTAATTAATCAGAGCCAGGTTCCTAAACCCTGAATATCTCATTTTTTTAAAAAACACATTCCACATTCTGTTTCCATAAACAACTGAAAAGATGACTTTCTTTTTAACTCTTTAATATGTTTCTTTCAAAGTTTGTAGACATTTCAGATAATTTTTAATTTTTATGTTTCTTCTAATTTTCTCAATACTCCTTCCCTGAGCATATATGAATCATATTCATTACTTTATTTTGAATAAAACACTAACAGATGCTAAACCATTATGTTTTCACATTGCCATTCTAACCTCTCTTCCTAATATGTCCACTCTCATGCCCTATGTCTGAGATGGGTACTTATCTACCAACATTTATTAACTTCTTCCATCCTACAGATTTATTACTCACATCCAGCTTTCCAGCCATGCAGTATATTTCTTAGCCTTTACTCCATCTTGGTTTAACCATGTGACTAGGTACTAAATGAATGAACATAGGTACCCCAGTTCTGGCTCAAGGCTTTGAAACACAAATCTGCCCTCTCCATGCTTTCTACTAGCTACACGCTGATAATAAAAGAAATAGGGATGGTGGAACGATAGCCCCCAAATGGAAGAATTCGGGGTCACTGAATCACTACAGGGAAGAAAGACACACTACCACTAAGAATAGCAGACTAGAATTATGTCGTAAATGATAAATAAGATTATTTTTCAGATATTATATATTTTAGAGAATTTTTATGACCACCACACACCTGTCTTGAAAAACAACCCAAACCCTTTTGCCCCAAATAACCTTGATGATTTTCCTTTGGGCAATCTTTTGTGGACTTTCCTATACCAGGTTAGGTGTTCCCCTTGTCCATGTTCTATCATGTATCACGTTCTTCAGTAAGCCGCACTTCCTTGTTTTAATTTAACTTCTGCAAGTAGGCTGCTCTCGTATTTGCTCACAGAACAGGAGCAGTTCGTTTCTGCCTTGTTTCAGATAACATCCCAGCACCTAGCCCTGTGACTTAGAACATATGAAGTGCTAGATAAATATGTACTCAAATGACAACTGATTGAACACAAATGATGGGAGAGCCACACTGATTTAAGTTTCGAAGGCTCTAGTGATACCATAGGAAGGCAACAGATACACTAATTTGAAAAGGGTTATCTCCTTGTTTATTTATTTAATAAGTTCTTACAACTTCATCAAAAATATTTCCATTTGCAAGTGTGTGTAAGCTGGTTTTAATTCAACGTTAGATTTTTAGAATTGGGATATGATCAATAATATCCGCAATACCACGTGAGGGTTAAAAGAAAAAAAATGTAATAAATGACCATGCTAATTTTTCTTATTTGCCACAAAATGGTCGTCGATATTTGTGCCGTGCTCATCGATATGCCTCATATACTTATTTAGCATTGATATATGTTAAATATAAATCAATAGTAAAAGTGTTAGTGGCTGTGCGTATCTGCATTCAGGATGATTAATTTCCAAAAGAAAAAAAAATTATCAGCAGCCAAAACACTTCAAAAATGTAGTTCAGAAATGCAAAGAAGCTTTTACTAGATTAGCCAACCATGTGAAAATAGCATCTTTGAACTATAGATATTTTTGCTTAATATGACAGCTAACTAAGCTTTTTTTAAGTACATTTTTTTCTACAGAAACTGAAAAGCTTTTCCAACTCATTTATAGATTGGACATTTTTATATATTCAAAGGGAGATGATGCTTGCTTCTTTACCTCTTCAATTTTAGGTACTTGTACTCCTAAATAAAATGGATTTTATTCAGGTTAATCGCCTTTAGCCAGAGTCTGAACTGTTTCTTGTTAAGTTCTTTTGCTGTAAGGCTTAAACTACTTCTTAGATGTCCCCTTTCATAATTAAGATAAAATCCTCAATTAAAATCCCTTCTGAAAGAGTTCGGGCTTATTGTTACAGTGCCAAGACTATAGAATGTAACCTAATTCACTGTTAGATCTCTAGACTTTATAGTGTAACTGAAAATGTCCAGTAATTCACGTTCATCTGAGTACATTTACCAATTACAAGTTGAACATTTCTTCGAGGCTTATTAAGTGTGTCCTTTCTTTTAAGGCTCTTACTTCAGAGTCGCTATTCACTTTCCAGTTTCCCTAACCTGTCAATTCTAAAAGCATCAGCAATTAACTATTCATTCTCTTGAGGTTTTATTTTTGAGTTATTCTTAAGAAGGAAGAGACATTTGGTATATTTTGTGTCTGAACCTTGTCTGAAATATCTGGTCAGTATTTGGAACAAATTACGTCACTCATGATTCTTACTGTTCCATACAACCACTAAATATAAATACAGAGCTCTAAATATCACTTTTGTAATCAAATGCTTACTGGTTTTTCTCATGCTTCCACATATGTATCTGAATTTATCCTATCATCAATGAACACTTTCTTTTTATGGCAAGTTGTTTGTTGAGCTTTGAAAGCAGGGCATAGGGACCTAAATCATTAGTCATAATTCAGGGAGATCTAAACAAGTGAAACTTTGTAAATTGAATTATAGTATGGCCCTTATGATTATGTTTGTCTCTTAGTACTTTGGAACAGCTAAAAGCTTTAGAAAAGTACACAAAGTGTCAATACTATAAATATAATGATGAAAAATAAATAAATATAATGATGAACCCAGACAATACATAATCCCAAGAGTAAGAATAAATCAAAATGAAATAAAAGATTATTTTCACTAGCAAAAAGTACGCTGACTTTGTAAAAGCTCAGAGCGTCAATTATCTTACTTTTCTTTGCATATTTCTTTCATAATAGAAAAATAATGTGTAAATTTTATCCTTTTGGAATATTGTATTGTGTGTGCAATTACCATGCATGAAATAATTAAAAGTATTTTTGAACAAAAGGAAAAAGCATGTAAGTCTGCATGCATTGTTAAAGTCTTATTTCCTCTATGTAATCATATTTATATGGTTTTTCACCATCTTACCTCTTCTTTCTTGCTTACCTATTTTTGGGCTTCTCTAATATCTTGAGAATTAACATGGCGTTTTTCATTATTTCACTCTTCCAATACGGTGAATCTTTCTCTTCTCTAAGGATCTGCGTAGTTCTAAGCATGAAGATAGAATAGATTCTACATAAATTAGCTTAATAAATAAACTGCTTATCCAACAGTAATCCAGGGAATATCATATAATAAAATATGGTAAAGGAAGGCCGCTGTCACAGATTAGGTTTCCTGGGAAACAGACTTGGACGTTGAGTATGATGGAACTCTGTTCAGTGCCTCACGCCACAGGGTAAGTTGTGATAGTCACAAAAAAAGACTACAACTGATCACTGGGATGGGTTAAAGAGGAGATGACCCTTCAGAGGTTTTCTAAATTGGCAGAGAAGTCTTGTCTTTATACCCCAGCATCTGTCCATCATTGGATGAGGCTTTTCCAGGAACCAGAGTACTTTGTCCTTTGTAAGGTGAACGTCTTCGGTAGAGGCAGTTTCCAAAGTGAGCTCACAGTGAACAACTGTCGTCCAACAAGGCTTCCCAAGAGCTGAGGGAATAAATCCTGGAGAACTGAAGGTGGTTTCTGGGCAGCACAGCATCCACCATGGGCAGAACGCATAAAAAGATCATCTTGACAGGAAACTAGAAGTTCTTTCAACTTTGTGTATGCATAAAATCATAAACTCAAAGTTTATAGTTACTCTTACTTAAGAAGTGGAAGGGAACAATATCATCACATAAACAGAGTTTATGTTCTGTTACTTCTCCCATTTTTTTTGGACCCTCCTTTCCATTATTAGTAAATTCTCTCTCTCTTGTTCTCTCTCTCTCTCTCTCTGACTCTTTCTGATAAATAGCCACTTTCCTCATACCCTCTCTCTGAATTCATAATCTCTTCTCCTCCACACTCTCAAATATCTTTCCTTCAAGGTCTTGATGTCAATTAGCAGCCTTGGGATAAAGAATTCTGTAGAAGTGAGGTATGTAATATAATGTGTGTATCTTCCACAACATTAAATTGACAATAACTCTTCACAAAACTGTTTCTGTAAAACGAATGTGTTCCATCTCTATTTATGTCACTTGGACACTTCGGTCTATTTTATCCTTTACAACCTGTGATTGAAAAAGCACCCCAGTAGTGATTATTTTCCTAATCTCATATGTATCTCATAACCTCTGATTTTACAGATACAAGGGATGAAAGAGCTTAAGTCACTTTTTCAAGGCTGCAAAACTAGTTACTGATCTTTCCATTGTATCTTGATTTTTACTTAGTGTCCCCATGGCTCTCATGGTGCCCAGAGCATAAGCAGTATTTTAGAAATATTTGTCATTGAAAGTAGAAAGAGAGAAAATAAACAACAATGAAAAATGACTTTCAGTAAGGGAATACCAGTCAACAAAGCCAGCAGAAAAGGGAGCTATTCTGTGGTCAAGATTTTAGAATACATATGCTCTTAAAAATTCACGATGTATAAAAGCTCATGTTAACTTTTATTTAGAGGCTATACAGTAGTCCCCGCTTATCCGTAGTTTGGGTTACTGTGGTCAGTCCTGGTCCGAAGCAAATGGTCCTCCTTCTGTCATATTGTCCGAAGGTCAATAGTAGCCTAGTGCCACACCATGACACGTAGGTCATTCAGCTCACTTCATCTCATCCTGTAGGCATTTTATCATCTCACATCATGAAGGAAGAAGGGTGAGCACAATACAATAAGATATTCTGAGAGAGGCCATATTCACGTGACTTCTATTACAGTATGCTGTTATAATTGATCTATCATTAATTATTGTTGTTAACTCTTCCTGTGTCTATTTATAAGTCAAACTTTTAAACTTATAAATTAAGTATACAGAAGGCTATATGTATAGGAAAAAACATAGTATATATAGTGTTTGGTACTATTCTCAGTTTCAGGCCTTCACTGGGGGGCTTAGAACATATCCCGTGTGGGTAAAGAATTCCCATATATTCTGGATTGTAAGTATCCTTAGCAGTAATTGAGAACTTGCAAGGAAATTAACTGGGCTGGTCATCAACAATATCAAGTTTCCATCAATTTTAGGACAGATAAAATAAGTAAATTAGGTAGGAACAGGGAAACATTTACTGATTTTATCCTTCCCTTTAGAGGGATTATTCTAAGAAAGTGAGAAATAGAGCGTATCTCTGGTCATGTAAACAGGACTAGGTAATTTAATAATGACTCTAGTAATCTCACAACATCGGTTTGCCTCAGGACCGTATCAATTAAGTGTTGTAATACCGCTAAGGTTCAGTTTCTTTCCGGCAGAAAAATGAGGGGCTTTCTCTATGGCCTCTGGGGCTTCCCCGAGTATGAAATCTCTAGCCTTAGACTTCTCTAAATCTATGACTACCCCTTGCTTGTTTCTATGTGTGTCACTTCTCATATGTGTGTCTTACTTTCTTGAAACACGCTTTTAAGGTTCCCAGTTTATCATACAGTATTTTTTGCAAACTTACACATTCCTTTGGGCACATTTGCTCATAAGTGAAACACATTCATGAGTAAAACATCAGAATTGTACTTTTGAGAATACCCTTATGTTTAGCTCCTGAAATATGACTATATTTGATTATGAAATGCTAAGTCAAACCCTGTAAACAATGTCATGTAAGGCTTATCTATTGTGTTAGCTCTCTGTAATAAGGAAAAAAAAAAAAAAACTGAACTATTCCGAGTAACAGAATACTCTGGCTCTGAGGAATTCACAGAAATATTATGCACCTGGATGTATATTTTACAAAACAGAATAAGATTTTGCTGTTCTTGTGCCATGGATATGGACTTTTAATTAGAATGGCTTTTACTGATTTTCACAGTTTGCCAGTATAGGGCTTTCAATGAGCAAGAAATTTCATTGCTCCTTGGCCAAATCATTACTTTTATAATCCCCTCTCCCCATTAGCTTTTGTCTTTAATTCTTTGCTGGTTAATCAGAGATCCCCACTTATGATTCTTCTACTATATAATGCTAAAGCAAACATTTATCTTCCACTTGCCAACATATTATACACTTAAGTCTTCATTTAAAAGTAAACACTAGGATAAATACAGTTTGCAAAGATTTTCTAATAACTTAAGTTAGTTCTGGGTTTCCGTCTTTGGATACTTTCACCTTTTGCTATGATCCTTCAGAGTTGTTTCTACTGCTCAAGTCCAAAGAGACTCCTAGTTTGAGCTCCAGTGTTAATTTCTGGAACCAGATCCCACAGAGCACAGAAAGGGCATTTATCGTTACAGAGCGGCAAAGCCTTGAAATGGTCCCCAGTCCTACATGCTTGCTACAAATTTTCATCTTCCGGAGTGCACCTTTTGGCATAGCTGTGCTTAAATTTTGAAGTGCTTCTGCATAAATCTACAACATATTTTTTAAAAAAATTATTCTCCCAAAGTAGCCCATGGGGAGAAATACAGCAAACAAACAAGACACTCACGGAAAAGGAGGGCCTGAAATGTAATTGGAAATTGTTTCACGGCAGAGAATTTCATAATTAATCCTCAAGATTACTGCTATGATTATTCAAGTTTTAACCTGTTCTAGCAAAAGTCCTTCCAGGATAATTATAACCTATTTTAAAATAAGTGCCTATTGTATTTTTTAAACTCCAAAATTTTGTTACATTTTGCAGTATGAAATCATGCGAATGATACTACCATTTATTGGGTAGGTTCCCCTGGCTTTCCAAAACTTAAACACTTTCAAGCCTCTCAACCTGTTACAAGTCTCATCCTTTTCTCTCTTTTACAGAAAGGGTGAAGGTAAGGGAAAAGAATATAGAAACTTCTATAGAGGGGCGCCTGGGTGGCACAGCGGTTAAGCGTCTGCCTTCAGCTCAGGGCGTGATCCCGGCGTTATGGGATCGAGTCCCACATCAGGCTCCTCCGCTATGAACCTGCTTCTTCCTCTCCCACTCCCCCTGCTTGTGTTCCCTCTCTCGCTGGCTGTCTCTATCTCTGTCAAATAAATAAATAAAATCTTTAAAAAAAAAAAAGAAACTTCTATAGAGTTGAATATTGTCTTTTCTGAGTTACAATGTTTGTCTTCCTCTTCATGAGTTTGTAGATCAGAAAAGATATCTGAACTTTGAAGTCAGATTGACTTGGTTTTAAATCTCAAATCCTAGCTGTGTAACTTCAGAAAAAGTGTCTTTTTCCTCATGTATGTAAAGGGGAATATCTGGACCTCCCCCATAATACGACTATAACCAGTGCCCGAATTCATGCTCGGGAGCCACAGCCTTGTTGGCACATCTCAGTAAAGACTGTTTTGCAGGAAGAAGCTCTGTCTGAGCTTTGTGATCTAAGCTCTGAGGTTTGTGAAAAAATGTTTTAACTCTGCTAAATAGTTCAGACAAAAGTTTTGAAATTCTTTAATTATAATAAGAAGTAGCACATATTGAACACTTACTATTTTCTAGGCACCAAAGAATCAGAGAAGAATGTAAAGCCCTTTCTCTCAAGTATTTCAGCGTCTATTAAGGAAGATTTGTGTATGGATATTTTATAATATATATTATAAGATATGATATATATTTTATTAAATATGTGTTATATGAGAGGTAAACTCTAAAATAAACTTTATTGGGGCACCTGGGTGGTTCAGTTGGTTAAGCAACTGACTCTTGACTCAGGTCATGACATTGGGATCGCGAAATCAAGTCCCGCATCAGGCTCCATGCTAAGCAGGGAACCTGCTTAAGATTCTCTCTTCCTCTCTCTCTGCCCCTCCCTACCCCTCTTGTGCCCTTTCTCTCTGTCTAAAAATTAAAAAAATAAAATAAATAAATAAACAAACAAACAAACAAATAAATAAATAAAAATAGACTTTTTTTTCAGCTTCACAGGCTCATACTAGATTTATTAGTATTGATAGGCATCTTACATCCCATGTATGTGAAGAATAAAGGATATCTCTTCTTGATGATTAATGATTTTCCTTCTTTGATCACCTCAGAGGATTCACAAAAGACCTGAGATTACTGATATGCAGACCATGTACCTGTCACAGGTGGGACATAAGTTTATGCTCACACTGATTTCCTTATTCTTGCCATTGTATTTTTTTTAGTAAATTGAGTTGTATTTTTTCAAAGAAAAATATGTAAATTTGTGAGCTATTTCCTACTTAGTATCTTCCAGCTCAATCTAATCTCATCCCTGGACAACAAAATTTACTACCTTTAGTTGTTACTTTTCCTGTTACTATTTATTTTCAAATAACATCTATGCTTCTGCTTTTTGATTCATCTATTTTAGATATTCCTATGTATTTATTTCATCACCTGTTTCATACTCAGTATGACTTAGCTATCTTATCACTCTCTTCTGTTGTCATTTCTTCAAATATTGACAAATCGCATTCATTCTTACCATGCTGTGACTATGTAATTTTGGTCATTGAAAGTTCAAGTAATCTTTGATGATTATTTTTCTGCTATATAATATTTTATGTCTATAGGATTATAATTTGCCTTTTTAAAATCATTTGCTTGAATTCAGAATTATATATTTCAGTGAACCACTTTATGTACCAGTCATTTGTTGATATTTAATTTTCGATTCTCAAATATGAGACAATCTATCAATTTATTCATGCATTCATGTTTGTTTTGTTTTCTTGTGGATTCAATCTGAACTATTTGCTTTTTGGACTGAAGAGCAAGTTTTACACCGTGAACTTTCTTGCTTTGTAATGTAGGAAATCTTGGTGCCTAGACACTATTTGTTTTTTTTTTCTTGGTTTCCTGAGAATGGGTATATGTTAGATAATTGGTGAGCCTTGTGTATTTGAAAATGTTTTTCTCTCTGAATTTGTGATTAAGAGTTTGGTTAGGTGTAGAATGCTAGGGTGAAAATGTTTTCCTCTTTATTTAAAGGCATGGCTCCATCACCTCCTAGATCCATTGTTGCTGGTGAGTGGTCTAATTTCTGCTCCCCAACTTTTGTTACAGAATCCATTTATACTTACCAGAATAATTTTTGGTCTTCGATTTATCACTTGTCTTCTGAATTCTTGCAATCCAGTAAATAGGCCTGGGCTTTGATTTTTTGTCAATTGGTCTAGCTCCATGAAGGAAAAAGTCATGTTAGTTAATTAGTAGTAGACTGCATCAATTAGATGATAAATAGCTTGCCTGTGTTAACAGCTACAGCAATCTCAGGATCAGAGCCCATGAGCATTAACTTCCTCAAGTGGTATCAAGTGATATTGCCTTTCTTTTTGTGGTGGTAACCTTTTAGATATTTTAATGTAAGTCAAAAAAGAGGTTCATCAAAAATATTCAGGATGTAAAAAGGTAGAGAGCATGGATGGCCAAAATTACAAGGTGGTACATAGATCTAGCAAAATGCACAAAACAGAAATCACAATGACAAGGCAGACTGGGAAGGTGGTATTCCATTCTGTTGCTTCTGTCCCTTTGTGCATAGGCCTAATATTTCCAGTGCTTACGAACTATAAGATTTCCCAAAATAACTTTTATTTTGTTTAACAGGTGCATGTGATTCAGTCTTGGTACTTTTGTTTGAGTTCTTAGTTTTGTACCACAGAGATGTAGGCTGCAACAGGCTCAACAGCATTTTACAGCAAAGACACTGCGACTTTGAGGATATCCTCTGGTCAGTTCTGTTTGTTTCTATTCCGTAGCTAAATGGCCCTAAAGAGAAGGCTTTTATTTGATATTATCTGACCAAATATTTATAAAATGGTGACCTAAGTTGCACTCTTATGGCTCATAGTATCATGTTCTCAGCGTACGGATTTTGATTGCCGCGATTTACTCAAAGCCTTTCTGGTGGAAGGGAGAGAGAATGATGACATGAGCAAGTGGCTAATGATTCATCATCTGCTCTCTGGCAGGGCTCTCCATTATTGCTCTTTATAGGAACGTGGACCCAAGATTGATTTTATCTGAGTGTTGATCGCCCATCAGAGATTTTCCATGCCTGTATGCTTTCAAAAGGAAAATTGCAGTCATCCGTTTCTCGAACTCTTTGTTTTCTTTGGTTCAACTAGTTGAATTAGTGATATACGCCCAAATCTCACTTACAAGAACAACAGGCTACTTTTTCTGTTGTACCCATATCAAGGTTTTAGGCTGCTGATTAGAAGTCTTAAGGTCTTTTAACATAGTTGTACCATACGAGATACCATCTTTTTTTTTTTTTTTTAAGATTTTATTTATTTATTTGACAGAGAGAGAGAGACAGCCAGTGAGAGAGAGAACACAAGCAGGGGGAGTGGGAGAGGAAGAAGCAGGCTCCCAGCGAAGGAGCCTGATGTGGGGCTCGATTCCAGGCCCCTGGGATCAGGCCCTGAGCCGAAGGCAGACGCTTAACGACTGAGCCACCCAGGAGCCCCAAGATACCGTCTTTTGAGACTTAGCTCCCGATCTGCTATTTTCTACTACATAAAGTCTCCCGTAGGTGCTTCGTTAAGACTGAAGGTGTTCAGTTCCAATGGGAGAAAATTGAAATATGTGTGTACACATGATTGTGCATCCCTGTACACGTATGAGACAAATACTACGGAAATAGTGAGGATTGGAAGAGAAAGTTCCTGTAACAAATCTCAGCAATCCATACTGCTTTAAAGAAGAACATGTCCAGAATTGTAATGAATAATTGAGACTTTGCATTTTAAAAAATTGCAATAGTTTTATTTATGTATTTTACAATAGTTTTAAAATGTAGTTTGTAATTGGAATTTTTGGTTCAGATACGCTTTAATCATTACTAGAGTGTCACATTCTGGCACTATCCGTCACTGCTTCCTCATAAGCCTGAGAGCACATATGCCTTAAAACACTCCATGTAAACTTTTGATCTGGGCTGTGTCTTATTTTAATAATCATTTCCATCTAGGAAATAACAGGAAAACACATACTCTCCTACTAAATTTTTCTAAAATTAATTTAAATTATATAAGTAAAATAATTTTATCTATTTCTCTTAATCAAATATATTTTGACTTGCTTTTAAACACAGCACATTGAGGAGTGAGCCCATCATATAATGCATCATAATTGTTTTTTACCCTTTTGAGCTAATTTTTGAATGGTCTTTTTAGACCTCTGAAAAGAACCAAAGCCTCCAATCAGTATCTTCCAGATACTGAATGCTTCCTCTGTCTCTCATTTTGCTAATCTCTGTGCTTAAGAATAATAAGTTTTAACTGGAGATCAGTGGAAACAATTAACCTTGAGAAGAAGTATGTAGCACTCTAGTTAATGGAAATATTTTTCACATTTTATTCACATGAATAAGATGACCTTAAAACACATCCTGGTTACCACTCTTCAATAGTAAGAGTTCTATTAAATGACTTTAGGCCACGAAAAAAATCAATTAAATGATCAAAACCTTGTTAGTGGAGAAGTTTCTAATACTAGATTATGCACATTGTCACACTGATGTGTGTGGCTTGTGTAAGTTGAAAGACAATAATGATTTTTTTTTTTAATACAGTGTTTAATCCTCTGTGGGCCACAGGATGGTGTTATTAGAGGAAGTGAAATGCATAGTATTAAACACTTAATGTTTTAAAGGCTGATAGTTTTTGATTAAAAAATGCTGCTTTTTAAAAAATTCATGTTATTTTAGGGGCTCCTGGGTGGCTCAGTCGTTAAGTGTCTGCCTTCGGCTCAGAGCGTGATCCCAGAGTACTGGGATCGAGCCCCACATCAGGCTCCTTCACTGGGAGCCTGCTTCTTCCTCTCCCACTCCCCCTGCTTGTGTTCTCTCTCTCGCTGGCTGTCTCTCTCTCTCTATCAAATAAATAAATGAAATCTTTTAAAAAAATAAAAAATAAAAATAAAAAAATAAATTCATGTGATTTTATTTCATTTTTACATGCTCTCATTTGTTTTTCTGGTTGCTTATTTTATTTTGTTTTGGCTTTTTTTTTTTTTTCACTGTAGTGTCAAATCTCAAGAACTTAGCACACACACAAGTGCTTATTAAAATACTTATTCTTGATCTGGGGTAGCACACTCATCCATCCTTATAACAAGTTTCACACCTAAGTCATCACCAGTCAAACTAGTGTTCTCAAACTTTAGCATAAGAATCGCCTGGAGGACTTGTTTAAACAAAACTTGCTGGGCCCACCCCAGAGTTTCTGATTCAGTAAATCTTGGCTATTTGTATTCTTTTTGATTTCCCAAGTGCTACCTATGCTACTAGTGAAGGAATCACACCTCGAAACACAGTGACTTAAACATCTTCCTATTCCAACTGTCCTGAAGGAATCTGCTAAGGAGCACACCCGATCCAGATCCATCAAGTCGGTAATTGTGACCCTCCTGCTTGGTTTGGCGGATACGCTGTGTACTCAAAAACATACATGTTGAACTGAACTCCCATGGTGACTGTGTCTACTTCACTGATATATTTGGTTCATTCAACAGATATTGTTGAATATATGATAGCACTTACCATATTACATTATTATTTTAACCTCAATACTCACTAAGTGCCTGGAACATTTTAGGAGCTCAGCAAATATTTATAGAATGCATGACTACTACATAACAGAAGTAAAATGCCAAATCAAACATGTTGAAACGACTTCAGATGTTTATATTCTCCTTCAGAGAGAGGTAATAAATAAAAGTACAAATAGGTTAAAAACTTGCCTAAGTAGCCATGTCTGTTAGGACTTTCGTACTGTAAAAATTAGATACTGAGATGACTTGAAGAACCAGCCTATAGAAATTCGAATTCATGAAAAAAAATCCATAAGTTGACATTTGAATGCTTCAACTGGGAAAAAAAAAAAAAAAAAAAGAAAATCAGCTATTCAGCCAAAACAAACAAACACCAAAACCCAATACTCTAAGACAGAATAAACATTGTACCCTTTTGCCAATTCTTTAATGTTACTGCTATATCTTATACATGAAAATATGACATGATTCTGTATTCCGAAGGATGAGAAGCCTCTTGTAATTCAATCTTCAGGAAAAAGAAAAGTTGGCATTAAAAAGAGGAGAGCTGCTGTATTTTTTGATTGCAGACAAAATCAGAGAGAGAAAATCTTGCACATCATTAATTGAATAAAATAAATGAGAAAAGATAGAGTAGTAATATTTGGACTCTATAGGTTTATGTGTTTTATACATATACACATACATATGACTTTCTATTTCTACATAGTGGCTCATATATTAACACCAAGAGAAGGCAATCTTATTACCACCATTGTGCGGATGACACAATTGAGGAATTTAGAGATTGATCCCTTGCTCAGAGTCACACTACCAATAAGGCTTAGGGCTAGGATTTAAATGTAGGCAGGCAGCTTTCATAACCTTTTCTCTTAAAACACTACATCTCCATGCTATGGCCCTGTGTGGATAAGTAGTATCTCGTTTCCAGGCAGGCTAAAGCATTACCATCTTTTGGTGTGCTGGAGCATTTGAAATCCAACTCAAATCCTCCTTTTCTCCCTTCCTTCCCTGGAGCCTTCTAAAACTCCATGCTTCTGACAAACTTGGCTTTGTACTATTTTCTCAGCACATTTTCATGCTTCCATGTTCATGCTTCCATCACAATTTCTTTTCCCCTGTTGGGGGTCCCTGAGTAGCTCAGATGGTTAAGAGTCCAACTAATGATTTCTGCTCAAATCACGATCTCAGGGTCTTGAGATCAAGCCCCGTGTCAGGCTCCCGCTCAGCACGGAGTCTGCTTGATGTTCTCACCCTCTGCCCTCTCTCCCCGCTCCGCTCCCACACGCTCTCTCTCTCTCTCTCTCTAAAATAAGTAAATCTTAAAAAAAAAAAAAATGTTTTTTTCCCCATCATCACTAGCTACCAAAAGCTTTCCCACTCTTCACACTGGCTCATTCTCACATCCAATTGCCTTTCCCCCCCTTTAGCCCAAGGGCCCATACCTGTTCTCCTTCTGTTATATTCCTTCCTTATGTTACTCAGCGTCCCTCATTTGCTTTGTCATTAAAAGTACTGTATAAAATGTAAGAGAAGGATTAATCAAGAATTGAAGTAATTAGTCTGGTTCTTATATGCTAATCCCACTGTGAGGACTGTTTTAATTTAGTCTCTTTCCTTTTCCCACCATGGTTTCTGCCACACTCTTAACACTCTTAACCTACTTCAGTCTTACAGTCCTCAATCCTGAGAGATCTTCCGACAGCATTAAAATATACAAAGGTTCCTTGATATTTCACCGAAATTTATAATTCTTAATAAGTCACACAAAGCCCTGGGCACAGTTTTAGTTTCATCTCATGCTAATCCTTCTCGGTATTCTTTGCTCTGAATTATGAACCCATTTGCAACTCTTCAAAAGATGCTCTGCCCTTTCTCCGTGATGCCGGGGCACAGACTATTCAATTTACTTGAATGTCCTCTTTTTCTCTTTTCTTTCTAACTCTTACAAATTCATTCAGGGTCAGCTAATTTGGAAAGTTTGCCTTCAGTATTTGCAAAAATTAGATATAGGCCTATCCTTTCTGCTCCATATCTCTTTAGATTTACATTCATTAATGTGCATCCAGATTTTAAAATGCATTTAAAACTCATGCATTAAAAATGACATTTTTTTCCAAATTAACTTTCATCTTGACCTTAAAAGTAATCCATACCAAATTGTTGCAAATTTTAAAATCACAGAACGTGTGAGAAAAATATTTTATATCATCAATACAATGAAGCATGGCTGTTCTCATTCTGGTTCTCATTCTGGTTACATAACTATTCAAAAATATTTCATTTGAAGTCTGTTAGAATGATCTCATGAATGTATTTTGCCCATATTATTGAGTTTTGATGCTCTATTTTTAAAATTAATAATAATAACACTAAGAAATTTTTGTTGAACATTTACTTTATGCATGGAACTGTAGGGAAAATATTATGGCAATAATCTCATTTAATTCCCATAATAATCCTATGAGGCTGGTACTATTCTTTCACATATTTCCTGAAGAAGAAATTAGTATCAGACAGATTAAATGGCATAAGCCAGGTCACAGACCAGCAAGTGGGATGTCAGGAGTGAATTTTTTTTTTTTTTTTTTATTCCAGAGAAGATGTCTTTTTAACACGAAGACCACAGAAGCTTTTGCTTCTTTCTTTCCAATATGCTCTGCAAAATGCTGCTTATCTGCTTTACTTGTTAGTCCTGGGAATATGTTTGGCTTGTGTGTTTAGCCCTGCAGCTTTTCCTGACCTGCATGCCCTGTCCGTTCTTTTTTTCTCTCTTCTGTCTAGAATCCTCTCTTACACTGCAGTGATGAAAAACACGATAGATTTAACTGCCTCTAGGGAAAAGAGATACTATGGATTAGTCTTCAAAGGGAAAACACAAGAAATAAACAAAATAAAGTAAAAGTAATCACACTTTGTGAAGTTATATGAAATTGTATGATGGTTCCTTGGCTGAAGAAATACTAGTGTTTTTTTTTTTTTAATATAATCGTGAAATAACCAATTACTTCTAAACAGAACATTATACTCTAAATTTTAATTTTTTTCTTGCCTTACTAAGTTGTTGCCTTTTTGAGTCATTATTGTTCAGAACTGACAAAAATGGTAAGCATATAGAACAGCCAAGAATTTCTTATGTTAATCAAGTAATAAATGAACAAATGCATAGGTCATATTTTGCAAGAAAGCACATGCCATGCTGGGAACCAGTAGTCTTGCACAATCAAACATAGGCCATATACAAAAGGTATCTCGTATTGTGCAAAGTCTCCAAAATTCAACACTCAGGATAAATATTTCTTTTTTCAACCATTACTGTATAAAAGATAATCCTTCCTGAATTGAAAGACTATAGTAACCAATTATTCCACGTGTCAAGTTTTATTCTTGGAAAAAGTAGTAAAGAGCCTCTACAAAACATGCCCCTGATAACGGGGTCTATCTACTCGCTAATTCACAAAGGCATTACAGAGATCCAGCATGTAAGTTAGGTTTATGTAAAATGCATAATAATCTTGAATATGTAGATATACTTGGCTTATAGAAATGTATGAGATATAGTTCTTACCTGTTTGGGTCTACCTAAACAGGTGGCATTAATAGAAAAAAACTGTTGGTATTAGAGGTCCCTATTCATTTCCCTAAAGCAAGGCTTCTCAATCTCAGCAATACTGATGTTTGGGGCTGGATAATTCTTTGTTGATAATTCTTTGTTGTTGTCTTGTGTGTTGTGGGATGGTTAGCAGCATCTCTGGCTTTTATCTACCCTTCTCTAGTTGTGACAAATGAAAATGGTTCTAGACATTGCTAAATGTTCCTGGAGACACAAACCCTCACACTTTAGGTCATCAAACTCACCCAAAGTATTTGCAAAAACACGGACAGCTAGGCCCCATTTCCAGAAGTTCTGATTCAGTAGGTCTGGGGTGGGACCCCAGTATTTGCATTTGTAACAACCTCTCATTTGATGTGAGTGACGGAACTGCTGGTTAAAGGACCTCACTTTGAGAGCCACCACTCTAAAAAGGAATGCACTGTTGCAAGATGATTTTTAAACTCAAAGAAAGACTTGTCGATTTTCTGGCATGATTATTTATGTGTGTTTTGGTTGGTTTGGTCTTTACAAAATAGAAATGATATTAAACCCAAACCACTGTAAGTCAGTCTTTAAAATTAAACCACTGAGAGTCCCATGTTCCATTAGCTCATGCTACCTTTCTCATCTATAATAAGTGAAGTGAATGCATATGGATGAAACTGAATTAAACCATACCCTTTTCTAAAGCTTAAATCACATGAAATTGTGATTCTGATACAACCATTGAACAATCGTATCTTTAGTTCTTAATTTAAACTGAACATAACCAAGTATGTGCCAGGGCTACCAAGTGAACATTGAGAAATAATGCTAAAGGGTATTCCCTGTACAAGCTTTTTCTGAGCATATATAAAACCATAAACTTCTATTGTTTGAATAATTGAAATAAAATGCTTCCCAAGTATAAATTATTCTACAACACATGAAAAGTACAAGGGAAGCAAACATCTGAATAATTTAGGCTAATTGGAGGGATAGAGAATGTTTCTAACAGATTACAGCTATCCACTTAAGTGCTCTGATTCTCTTTCTCAATCTGTTTTTGTAATCGCAAGTTAAAATTTAGAATAAAAAAATTAGCATAGAGTCACTGTTACATTTGTAAGGGGAAAGAAATTTAAGGTAGTTTTATTTTATCTTTTAGCTGGTTACATCTGGTGGTAAGTATCCACAAAGTTTAACATATTCTTACATTTGGTAGCTGAAAGGTGAGAAATGCATATATTTAACCAATTATTTTATTTTTTCTCATAAAAATAATATAATGCCATATGTCAATATAGTATATATGCCAAAATTATAATAAATGTGATAGTTTGATTTTTTCCTAATTTTCCTTCTTTCTTAGAAATCTAATTCAATATGTTCCATGCATAAAAGTACAAACTAATGTTATATTACCCCAAACAGTAGTGTTAATATGTTTTACTAATATAACAAAAGTTTTCATGATTCAGAGCTTTGTAAAACACTGTGTTAAATACAGGTAAATAGTTTTCCTTAAGGTGTGGCTTATCCGAATTTTAATATATGAAATTGTTTGTATATCTCTCATGACAGTTTAGATTACAAAATCTTTTCTGAACTTATTTGACTATAATTCTCTCTCTTTAGAACCATCTCCTGGGACCAATAGCTTTAGGATACTATTTGAGAAAGAGAACTATAATTTTTAAATCATGTCAAATAATTACCTTTTAGTCAAAGGGAGAGCTACTATCTCTATAGTAAGTATAAGGACATTGAAGTTCAAAATTTCCAATGGCACATGCAAAGCCACTAGGTAGAAATTTCTGATATCAGTGCTAGAATTCAAGCTCTTCATCCCAGTTCTAGTCTTCCTACCACACTCCTGATTGTGAAGCAAGCCTGCCAGGCTGACTTGTATTCAGAGCGCATAGACCCTACATAGCCCTGTGACAGTAATAAGTGCATGGAGATAGTCTGAATAAAGTAAAATAATTATATACTTGGAAGATGCAAGATCTAGATGGGTAGTAAGGAGGGCTAGTCAGGACCCATTACTTGGTAGGAGTATATTTTCATAAAGAGCTGAAAGTGACAGACCCATTTAACTTGATTATTAACAATTGCATAATATACCTGCTATGGATTCTACCAAGGGGGTAAAAAAAGATACACTTTCGCCTTGAAGAAAGTGTTCTGGTTTTGTTGTTGTTTTTCTTAAATACAGGGAGCTAAACCACCTTCATTTCATACTGAGGAATATTAAATAGTACTATCTGCTTACTTGACATTGTCTTCCTGAGGTGAAAAATATTTAATAATATAAAAACATTAGGAAGATAACATGAATGTCTTTCTAAATACACTGTGAGCACTTTGTGGGCAAGTACTATCTTTCTCTTGTTTATAATTTGTTGAATTAATATTATGCCTAACCCAATTTTGGAATTTAATGATGGTAGATATAAATGTGCTTCGTGAACTGAATTAAAATTTTTCCAGTCCTTCTCGAACCATGGAAAGCATCATCGATAAAGTGTCTTCTCCTTTCTCTTCATTCATTAAGTTGGTATTTATTAATAGTACCCAGAATGTGACAGCAAGTAAAGACAAACTCCTTCTCATTGAACTTGCTTTCTGTGTGTGCCTTAATAAAACAATTGAACTAACAAACAACATTTGCAAAGGCTTGGCATAGTCAACAACTGAACTGTCAGTGGGATTAGAGCCCTCCCAGAGATCAAAGGGTAGAGCGAGGCACAGAACACTTAAGCTCTGGAAGATTGTGGGTAAGGATGGTGCTCTCTAATCCTAAGAGTTTGGGGTGGCCATGGAAATATTTTCACAAAGCGAGGTCACGAGGAGATTTGAATTTTGAAGACAAGTGCAAGGGAGAAGTTGGAGGGTGCTAGAACGTTTTCTGAGTGATCAGTTAGAGCTTGTTCTTTCGGAGGTGAGTGGTTACCGGGAGGATGGAAAAAAATAACACTGTTTGAGGAATAAAATTAACAGCACATGCTGTGTGAGTATGGGCCATGAGGAAGAGGGAAGGTGTCAAGGACGCCTTAGCTTTTTAGCTCCCATAGAATGTTTTTCTTGCCTATGACATTATTTCAGAAAGGAGCAATCATTTGTGTGTTTAATTAAATCTGTGTTACAATTTTCTGGTAACTGAAGTTCTTAATACTTTTTAATGACAAAAATCTAGGAGTTTGCAGTGTGAAGGACACCCTAATTAGTAGAACTACACGAAAAACAGACAGTGGTAAGACTGAGTCCATTCTAGTAGTTGAAGATCCTGGGGTAAAATACACCACGTTAAGTAATGTTATGCCAAGGACAAACCTATACACTATATTCAGGAATTTTTTGGTCCGCTTCACCTATCTTGGCTTCCCATTGGCAGTCGCACTCTGCCCTGGAAGTGAAGAGGTATTTTCTGAACAACGAAGATGAGTTTATGGTAACCGGGGTTAAACTAATGGAAAGCATTGAATTGATCAGCAGGAAACTCAAGAAAGGTTAAAATAGCCTCCATTTTTATGTTGCCGTACAGTAGTGAGTAATGGTAATTGAATTCCCCTTGTGAGATTCTAAGAGATTTTTCCACAGGATCCTGTTCTGTATAAAAAGGAAACAATGGCTTGTGGTAAAGTTAATTCAAGCTGAGACACATTAACTGCACCACATTATCGGTTGCTAAGAGTGCTATTAACACACATCACCCACTGTGTATATTTGTGAATTAGGAGGTTTCCTTGTTAATGGAAATGAGACACTTTCCTTGAAATATCAAGCACTGTGGATGTTGAGATTGTTTTTAAGAAGCACAAAAAGGGAAGAACACATTTATTCTGTACATGTTGCGGCCCCTCTCCCTTTTGACCCAACACTGTTTTTACTACGGTTTTGTTTCTCTTTGGACTGTTTGCTGCTGTTGTTTTGTTGTTTGTTTGTTTTTCTATTCGTGTGTGTGTGTGTGTGTGTGTGTGTGTGTGTGTATGTGGCAGTGGGGGGGATCACCTTTGAAGAGACTCCCACCATGAAAATACTTTTCAAGTGTACCAAACCATGCTGAATTTTCTAAAATAATAGCTGCTTGTTATTAAACTTAAATAGAAACATACTAGCCAAGGAATCAAGAAATTCAAGTTCGATCCTGGCTCTGGCTCTGCCTTATGCGTCCGTGAAAATGGGAAAGGGGAAAGAAGCAATATTTATGGGAAGCCTGTAATATGCCAGGCAGAAGGCTTAGCTTTACTTACGTCCTTTCCTTTAAATTAATTCTTTTTTAACCTTGGGAGCAATCTACTATTTTTCCCCTCTCTTTAGATTTGAAGAATCTGTGACTCAGAAAAAGGCAGATCCCTAAGTGATCTATAAAATAAGAGTGTTACGGGCTAGGTGAATTCAGTGGCCTCTCTAACATAGAACACTATGTTTACTCCTCCACTCACTGCTGAACACACAAAAACACAGACACCTGCACTCAAATAGTTATTGCTTTTTTTGAAAAAACAATGACTATTGGATAACTTCATATTTTTGATCATTGTCTTAATGCAGTGGCCTTACACGAAATAAATACTTTGGTATTTTTGTTTGTTTAATTAATCCCCTACTTACAAACTCAGGCTATGCATCAATGTTATTCTAGCAGATATTCCTTACACTTCACCAAACACCGAAAAGGAAAGCACTTAAAAGCAATAATTCAAAAGTATGTTACTGACATTTTCACACTACATTTGCTTTATTCCAAAAGTGGACCCAGGGTATGAATATAAATGTAATTCTTCACCAATTACATGGAAACAAATGACAGTACAATTACATGATTAAAAATGAATTTTATTTATGCTTTCCCATGCATGAAATCTACATACTTCCTGTCTGGTTTGTAAATAGGCTCAAAAATACTCTTACAAACACATAATAATTTTCACTGGTGAATTTCTCATAAAATTGCAATTATGTATGGAAAAAGTTAGTTTCCATAGTCTAAGCTAGAAATGGAGGGGAAGCAACATGAAAGAAATGCAGAGGATGTGTTTTAAACTCTGCAAATGGTTGTGTCAACTACCTAGATTATAAAGCCACTGGGAATAGGCATTTTGTTTATTCACTGACAAAGGAAAAGGGGGGCTGACAGAGTGAATCCTGGCTCACAGATACACCAATACACCGCTGAGAATACTTTGCATTATTATTAATTAAACATGTAGAACATGTTAAAATATAAAAAGCTTTCTTTTATATGCATAAATATTTTACCTATAGGAAATATTTTTTGGTAAGTGAAAAGAAATAAACAAAAACTTCTCTGGGAGATTTTTTCTGGGAGAAATAATCGTAATAATCGTTATAAAATAAGGAACAATCAAAATGAGACTAAAACCAGACCACATAAAATTCTGAGCATTCCATAATATTTGACCCCACTACCCCACTTCCTGTGCCAAAGATAAGCCTGCTTCTCACCAGAACCTGTTTTCTTCTCTTCCTGGGCAGAGATAGAATGCATTTTTTCAATTTCTCTTGGTGTTAGGTGTGAGCACATTATAGTTGATAGAATGTGAGCAGAGTAATACGTGCCCTCGCAAGCCTTCGGGTCTGGTTCTTAATCACTTACAACTCCCCACCATCCCTGCCCCCCTTTCACCTCCTCTTCTGTGATTGGTCCTGTTGACTCTTGTGTATTTTCAAGGCAACGGTCAATCCATTTGTTGCTATCAAGAAAACGTCTTGACATCAGTGTGTGGGTAGGATTAGAAGCCATGGGTTGAAGAAGGCAGATCTCTATCACCTGCCTCTCTAAATAATAAAGTGTATAAGAGCCAGAGATCAGCCAGTCTAGAATTACCTTGGATTGCCTATGTGAGAATAACCTTCTATTTCACGTAAGTCGTGATTTGGGGGTTCTAATTTCAAGTATTTAGCCTAGCCTAATAATTAGTATATTTAACTGTTTGCTAATCATAATCCAGATGATACACATAAAAAACATAGTCTAACATTCGAATATCAGAAGGAAGCAATTAACAAACTAGAGATATACATGCACAATGCATAAATGGGTATGATTTTTGTTAATAGAATTAAAAATACATGCACAATGCATAAACGAATAAAATTTTTGTTAATAGAATTAGAAAATAAGTACAATATCTATACATATTTCCCTGAATCTCTACTAGATGAAAAAATCTAAAAGAACTATCAAAAAGACGTCAGACTGCTTAAAACGGACAGTGTACACGGATGTTCGTAAATTACCTAGTCAGAAAACGAATTGAACGAGCAATGTCACACTCCTCCACTTCATCCTTATCGACATTCATGGAAGGGCAGATTATCCCAAAGCAGCCCACACCGAACGGACTTTGCTTAAAAAACTAGGCCTACTCTGTGGGATTCAAGAGAAAATAATACAACAAGCAATGTGTTGTGTGTGTGTGTGTTTTCTTACTTTTGACCATGTTTTGTCTCTTTCACTGCTTATTAGCACTTCCACCAAAATTGGTTAAGGAGGGGAATCTGAAAATCAGCACTTCCCGATATTGATCCACGAAACTGTTATTAGTCCTATCACCTTTACTACCTTGCCTGAATGGCTACTCAGTGTCAGTCCTGTTTTGACTACACCACTCCAGGGCATGGATTCTAATTTGAAAAATGGACCCAGCATTGGCAGCGGCAGACACTAGACTGCATTGACTGAGCACTGGCAACAGAGGAAAGCCTGCAGATGGTATTTTCAAGGCAACGGTCAATCCATTTGTTGCTATGAAGAAAACGTCTCCAGTATTAAGAGCCCTGTATTGCAAAAAGCTGAAAAACATTCATTAACTAAAATCAATGCTTTCCTTTTCTTCCAAACCACACTGTTTGCTTTGGGGAAGTGCTGAAATTGTCTGCTGCTCAGTAAAATGTATCTTTATCCTTTGTCAAATATAAACATTTTATGAAAGGGCTTGCTTTAGTTATCATTTTAATCACTGTTTCCTAAGAGACACACAAATCTCAAACAAGAATTTATTTTTATATTCCGTTACAACTATTCATTTTTGCTGACTACTATTAGGCTATGCTGTTTTTGTGGATCAAAATTTTAAAAGTATTGCTGTAGTCTTTTTGTTATAATTGTATTGCTAGTATAATTGTTTGCATATGGTATTTGTTTAACGTTTTTGTTGAGCACCTATTATGTGCGAGACACTGTGATAGGTGCTGGGGATATAAAGATAACATGACACGAAGCAGTTTCTTATGTGAAAATAAACATGAAAAACACAAACACACACGAAAGGCCAGAGAGGTGACAGCGCTGCTTAGAGCAGGGTCTTGTACATGAGAACTAGTCTCAGGCTTAAAAAGAGGGTCCCTACACTATAGTTTGTGATGTGTTTATGTCTTAGAGGTCTGCTGGGACACTGAATTTCTCATCTGACCCTAGAAAAGGAGTAGCTAAAGAAGTGGAAGATGAATAATAGTGAGACAGCATTTTCAGTTGTCTTATGTAAAATTTTAGTCACTCATGAAATATTTTCATTTTAATTTGTTAGGTTGACTAACAAATTAAGAATTAGGATTTCGTTAAATGTCATTGGTTGTCGTTATGATTACCTATTTGTTTGTTTGTTTGTTGATTGTGATTGGTAATCCGAAGCCAAGGTATTCTTTCATTGGCCCCTAATCACAAATAAATTTTTTGACACTGGTTAAAGATGAGTCTGCAAATTTGTTCTTAGGGCTTCTTCCTTCAGAGATATTTGCAGTATCATTTGTAAATTGGATATCCGCATTATATATGGCCAAATCTTTATTAAAGTTAATATTCCTTTCATTATTTATATATAAAACCCAAAATAATAAAAACCAACCAAATATTGTATACATGGAAAGCTCTTAGATAATCAATCTGTTTATTTAAGGGATAAGAAAATCTATAGGACTTACAGCAACCCTGGATTCCACTCCTGGGTTCTGATCCCACGTCTGTCAGTCACTATGACTTTAGAGTCATGTTGGACAAGTGAGTGAGGCATTTTTAAATGTCCACATTGGTAAGTGAGGAAGTTAGGTTTTATTCTTTGGCTATTTCCAATGATAAAATTCTGTGATTCAAAATACCTTCCCCAGGGGGTTCTTAGATATTTAGTGCCAGTTTGAACTTGAGTCTCCTTTCTCAGATCCAGCATACCAGATACAGCTTTCCTTTTGCAAACACAGCTCCAGGGGGTAGAATGAAAGTATGACCAGGATTCTACATCTTCAGAAACTGAAGGAAAGAGTCTTGTTGTTTTTGTGTATTAAAGCTTGTCTGCCTCGAACACACTATTTCTAGAATTTCTTTTTTGACAGTTCCAGAAAGCAGGTAAGAACTATTTCTCTTCTCCAGATCCTAAATAGTCAGAATTAATTGTGGAATCACATCCTTTTCTTTGGATGCCACGCAAAGTTTTATTTTAACAGTATACTCTAAACAGTCTCACGATAACATTTTGGACTTGACAATGAAACTAGAGTTAAGGGACTTGCTTGCCAAAGAAACATGATTATTGGAAAGAGCGTGGGTTTGGAATAAGACAGATCTAGGTTCAGATTTTTTTTTCTTACTTACTAGATGTTTGTATAAATGATCTGAGGTCTGATCTTTGGAATTGAGTTTGATACAGATATTGTAAGAATTAATAAGGCAAAATTGCAACTTATCTGATATGTAAATATAAATGCTAGTGCCTCCTTCATCCTTACTGTTTATCTTCTTTCCTTTCTCTTGTGTTCTCACTCTACCCATTTCCAGGAAAAAAAATAATATTGTGTGCTATGAAATATAACCTTTAAATGTTATTGGGTGCTAGAGAGTAGGGTTATGATAATTCCATTTCTCATCACTCTTCCTTTCTGAATTTTATGTCTAAGGAAGAGTATACACTAAGAAAAATTGCCAGTCAATGAAAATAAGTCTAATTTACTAAATATCGGGAAAGTTTTTAACATCTCACAATGCGAGGATTCGTTAGTAAATATGCCATAGCACCCTGTGTAGTTGAAGGAAGGTTGAACATGTTTTCTATTAATCTTCTCTCAACTGATGATTGCCAGATCCATCTAACTTTTACTTTTTTACAAATATGCGGTGGAGCAGAAGGGGCTGCCAAGGACAGAAAAAGGATCAGAGGGTTAATGCTGTAGCCATTCCACCTGTTAAGGAAACATTCCCAATGACTATTCCATTCTCTGCTCCTTGACGTGAATAACATGGGCCTTGGGTAGGAGTTTGGGAGAAAAACAAATTACTTCTCTATTCTTTCCAAAGCAACAATTTAGGGAGGAAAATTATTAGGGAAAATTATCCACTCACCCTCTGTATTCATTCCTTTTTGAAGGAGCCCAACACTGACAATTTTACCCCAGATTCCAGGAGACAAGAAAGTATAAGATACACTTCTGTTATAGCAACGTTTTATTGCAGAGATTCTGAAGGAGAATCTGATCATAGAAATTCAATTTTTGTAATTTGAGAAGCTAAAATGAAACAGGGCCAAAATATTAAATTTTGTAGTGCATAACCAATTGGAAAGAAGCAAACTGAACCCCTTTAGGAAAGAGAGAGAATTCACTCTTCTAAACCTGTATCACCTGCATTCATACATGGATGGTCACATGTCACCTTGATTTGTTTTTCTTTAATCATGATAGTCATGACCCTTGTTTACGAAATTAAGCAACTAATATCATGTAGGATTTTAGTGTATCTGTTATAGAATTCCATTTACTGAAAACAGTTAAAAAGCAAAAACTTCTCGGTGTCATATTTAATAACTTCAAGTTATTGTTAATATGGATGAGAACTGGAGAGAGACATAAGTCCCTAAGTCATCTACTGTATAACATCTGCTATGATTGCGTTCATAGAGTAAGATTCTCCATGAGTTCACCTGTGGTACATGGAAATAGCTTTGACATTCTGAACTCTTTCTTATGTTCTATTTTATTTTATTTTATTTTATTTTATTTTATTTTATTTTATTTTTACTACTATTATTTTTTTGCAATAAGACAAAATGATTTAGTAATTAAGAGTCAGGCTCTGAAACCAAAATATCAGGATTCCCCCAATTTTACTACATACTGACTTTGTGACAATGGTCAAACTACTTCACCCTACATTACCTGATGATTTTCACCTTAAAATGTGATAATAAGAGTATAAATGTGATTCTCTTGTAAATTCCTAGGAATAATGCTTGGGAATATAATGCACTCTGTAAGTATGATAATTCTATTATTAACCAAGTCACTTTGAAATTCACTCTTAATGAATCCCATTGATACCTGTGTTTTTTTTCCTAGTAGAAAATAAATGTTAAAAGGGCAAACTTTTTGTCTGTGCTGCCATATCATCAGAGTTTAGAAGTCCCTGACACACGTATTTTAAAAATATGCTACATAAGGTAAATGAATAAGTGAACTGATTTTTTTTTTAAAGATTTTATTTATTTATTTGACAGAGAGAGAGACAGCCAGAGAGAGAGGGAACACAAGCAGGGGGAGTGGGAGAGGAAGAAGCAGGCTCATCGCGGAGGAGCCTGATGTGGGGTTCGATCCCATAACGCCGGATCACGCCCTGAGCTGAAGTCAGACGCTTAACCGCTGTGCCACCCAGGCACCCCAAGTGAACTGATTTTTTAAAAGCATGGGGGAATTATTGCTTTTGTAATAATAATTAATTTAATCATAACACAATTGTTTATTGGTCAATTACTATGCACCAGTATTTGACTACATTGTTTAATAGAAATCCTACAGGAAACTTGGAGGTGGTTATTACTATTATCCTCATTTTAGAAATGAGGACTCTGATGTTCAAAAAGATGGAGTATAAGCTGTTCAAGATTGGTTACTGATTATTAGAACCAGGATTTATGTCCAAGTCAAGTATGCTTATAGACAAAATATGATTTTGTTCTCATTGACAGCGAATATTATCATTTTCAGATTTCTACAGAAATTTTTATGCTATGAATTATAACTGAATTGGATTTAGAAATTTGATGTCATTTTAAAGGATAATGTGAAAAATGTTTTCAGAAATGACTCTTTCAGTTATATCTCAACATGCATAGCAAAGGGGACTCAAGATGGCATCACAAGAACAAGCAACTCCTTAAACGTAAAGAAAGGGAGGTTCGTTGATTTTTGTCCTGGCTGAAGGCCGTTTTGAAATAAGTTGGTATGTAGCTCATAAAACATATAATAAAAAACAACCAAACAATCAGAAGGCCAAGTTGAAATTATTCAGCAGTCAGAATTTTCCAGAAGAAAAAACACACCATCTGCCATCAAATATAGGGTATCATTTTGTTCCTGATTAACAAAACAAATAATATCCACCTATTAACAGATGTAATCGATGATTGTGTATCAAAACAAAGAAGGAAAAATGAAACACTTTTGTGATTTTTGTAAGAATGAGAATTAAGCACCAAATAAAACATGTGAGATTCTGTAGTTAAATTTATGATACTATATTTATGGAAAGTTTTTATCGACTTAGTCCCATATAGGGGCACCTGGGTGGCTCAGTCAGTTAAGTGACTGATTCATTTGTTTTGTTTTTTTAAAGATTTTATTTATTTGACAGAGAGAGACAGAGTGAGAGAGGGAACACAAGCAGAGGGAGAGGGAGAAACAGACTTCCCACTGAGCAGGGAGCCTGATGCGGGGCTGGATCCCAGAACCCTGGGATCATGACCTGAGCTGAAGGCAGATGCTTAGCGACTGAGCCACCCAGGCGCCCCAAAGCGACTGATTCTTCATTTCAGCTCAGGTCATGATCTCAGAGTTGTGAGATGGAATTCCAAGTCGGGCTCATAGCTGGGTGTGGAGCCTTCCTAATATTCTCTCTCTCCCTCTTCCTCTGCCTCCCCCCAAATAAATGAATAAATCTAAAAGAGAATCCCATAGGAAAAGTCTTTATAAGATGATAAAAACTAGACAGGAAGGGTTAAAACAATGAAAAGAGCCATAGTCATATGTGCTTCCGTAAATGGATTATTCCCTAAACATCCTTCAGTGAACTTTAGATTACCAAGCATTATTTGTAAAGGAAACGTTGGAAATTATACAGTAGGAAGATGTTAAACACTTTTTGCATCAATATCATGATGACATTAAAAATAACAGCAAATATTTTATGAAGACATAGAGATTTATGAAAAGATATAAGAAAAATGGTGAAAGAATAAAAAATGCTGTTCACTCAGCATCCAACAACTTTTATTGACTACCATGCACCAGCCAGCATGCCAGGGTAGGATTTATAATGACTTCCCTTCTAGAGTATATAATTTAGTCGAGATTAGATGACTTTGTCAATGATTCAAGATAAGGAGGAGAGGTCGCAGAGCGACAATGATAAATAGTAAGTTTAATAGAGGGAAAAAATTCAGAATTTTTTTGTTATCTTTGTTTATTTGCCTTGCATGTTTATTTTCCTTAAGATTGCAGGTATCCATTCAAAACCATAAGGCAAATCTGGGTGAAAAAAAATTAGATGAATTCATAAACTGTATTATACAAATTTTAAATGCCAAGGGCCAACAATTTAACCAAAAGTACTTAAAATATAACACCATCAATGAAATAGTCTCAGTGAATTAAAGCAGAGCTCTGAGCAGCAGTTTCAAAAATTATTTTAGGCACAAAACACCCCAAAATCCCATCTGGTATAAATATTGGTAGAAAGTAATTATTTCTACAAGTTCCATTCTAAACAAAATGATGACCTACTATATGCTAGTAATTCAACTAGTGGTATCTAGAAATATAATGAGGCACAGAAGATAGTCCTGCCCTGCACACGCTCATATTTTATTCAGAGCATTAAAATCACATAGATGATAGATATAGAAAGATAAATAGATAGATGATAGATGGATAATAGAAGCAGACAGATGCAATACAACTAAGTATACAGGACTCAGAGAGAAAGAAGTTTTTAATTGTGCTGAAGAGAACAGGGAAGATTTCCTAAAGAGCTGCTATTTTTTTCCTGAGTTTCTTTTTTTTTTTTTCCCCCTGAGTTTCAAAGGGAAGGAGACTTTTCAAATAAGTACAGTAAGAAAACTGGACTTTCCAGCAAAAGGAGCGGTATATAAAAATGTATATCAAGTTTAAGGATTATAAATGGGTTCAGAGAGGCAGGAACCCTGGAACATATGGGAAATTTACAGTAACTGAAATTAGAAAATTGGAAGTGTCAAGTCTTAGCCTTGTTCTCACATTTATGGAGTTTGGGTGACAGGAACTTGCCTGGTTGAGACTGGGTTTTAGAAAGATCACTTTAGCACCAATGTAGAGAAGGGTGTGCAAGACAGAACAAACTAGAGCCAGAGAACCCATAATAAGACCATTAAAATAGCTCAAGGGAAAACTAATAGAGGCATAAATAGGGCAGTGGCAGTGGAGAAGAGGGGAAGGGGAAGGATTCAAGCAACGAATTTAAGAAGCTGGACGTGAGGAGCGCCTGGGTGGCTCAGTCGGTTGGGTGTCTGCCTTTAGCTTGGGTCATGGTCCCAGGGTCCTGGGATCGGGCCCTGCATGGGCTCCCTGCTCAGAAGGGAGCTTGCTTCTCCCTCTCCCTCTGCTCCTCCCCACCACGCTCCTGCTACCCCCCCCCCAAGTAAATAAATAAAAAAAAAAAAAAAGAAGTTGGACATGAAAGTATCTTTTTGTCCAATTAGATGTGGAGGCTGACTAAAAGAATCTATACACGTGATTCTCAAATCCTCTCCCTTCCCGTTAGGTTGCAGGTAGTCTTCCCAGATATCCCAAACTCAAACCCAGTGTATCAGTCAGGATTCAACCAGAGAAGCAAAACCAGTAAGTGATTATCCCTCTCTCTATTCCTGTCCCTCTCTAGCTCGCAACTCTATATCCATAGCTATATCTATGTCTATCTGTAGCTGTATCAATCTACTGCAAGGAGTTAGCTTACACAGTTCCATATGTCAGCTGTCAGGAAGGGCCAGCTAAAACTCCCGGTTATTGCTGAAGCTGCAGATTATGATAATCTCTCTCACTTGATGTCATATGATTATTGATTTTAATCACATCTACAAAATAGCTGCACAGCAACACTAGATTAATGTTAGATGAAGTAACTAGGGACTTTAGCCCATTCAAGTTGTCAAAAATACCATCACAGGCAAATATAGACTTCAACTTTAAAAAAACCTGTTCTCAAATGACTCCTACATTTCTTGGTTAGGAAATTGAAACAATTTTCTGTAAGTAATCAAAACAGGAGAAAGAAAGAAAAAGGAAATAAGTAGATTTGGGGGGAAGAGGAAGAGTCATAGTTTGGATTGTTTAATTTTGAAGTCACCATGGAGGACTGAAAGATTAAAATATGTCTAATGTTTTAAATGAGTTTAAAATTTTATGACATATTTTTACCACATACTAATACATGAGAAAGAACTTAGCACGCTTTCCTTGAAATAGTGTCCTACGGTAAAGACTGCAGGCAGGTGAAGATGGGAAGGCCCGGTTTTAGTCCTTGATAGGAAACAATGTGTTTGGGAAAGATATGTAAGCTCTCTGGACTTCACTGTCTTGGGGGTTTAAGAGAGATAGAATAGACTGCTGTATCTTCTATTGTATTTAATGATGAGGCATTAAGGTGATATTTCCTAAGTGTAATGATAATCAAAATAATTCTCCTAAGATTTGTTATTAACCAATTCTTTACAAAGAGCCCACAATCAGTAGTGGATAAATTATGGATAAAATAGATAAAATGATGCATGTGAGAGGGACAGAGAGGGGTGGGCGGAGAAGGGCTTTCTCTGACCACATCTAATTATTCAACCAGTTTTTTTTTCTTTCTTCTTTTTAAATTCTATATTCATTGAATAAGATTGGAACTCAACAGACTCAAAACTTTGAAGCCATATGCTTCTAGGAACACGCCGCAGTGGTCTCATTTTTCTCCCAAATTGGATTGAATTTAAAAAAAATAGGAAGGGGAGGATAAAAAAGTTGGAGATATGAGGGAAGGAGAGAGAGAGAGAGAGAGAGAGAGAGAATGAGGACAAGGAAAACATGAAGCTGAAGGAGAAGAGTAACTGACTTACTCCTAGAAGCAAAATCAACTCTGGTTAGTTTTGGTTCGTTGTGACTTTGACATGCAAAACAAAACAAAGCAAAAACATTTTAAGTTACTTTGTAGTAAAACATTACATCTCATTTAAATCTGCTCTGTACAAATCTTCCTAGATCAATGGATTATTGTTTGACTAAATGTATGTTGCCTCTGAGCTGCTGAATTTCTTGTTCCGTTCTGTAATGCTGCCCCTAAGGAGGTGGTCTGATACAAATTCTGGTGGTGTTGGTGCATAAAATATATTGCTCCTGATTCCATAACTCTTTAAGTATTGATAATGTCCAGCTCATCTGCTGAGGCCTGTCCTTGACAGGCATCCCACAATAGGTCAACTGCATATTTGAAGTAAAAGAAGCTGAGGGGCTTTTACTGAACAAGTAAAAGTGTCTCTCTCTATGTTTGTGTCATTTCTCATTGTGTCATTTCTCATCGTGATTCTTGATCATGTCCTAGTGAGACTTATGGACATTTAAAATGAGGTTTAGTAAGTAAAAAGAAAAATTTCATGTAGTATAAAGAACGAAAGGAGCTAAATTATCTAGGTTCAGTTTTGCTTAGGAGCAGACAAACTCATTAGACATTAACTTAGTTATCTTCAAAGTACATTTAATGATATTTACCAAACTGTTGTCTTCCAAGTGGCCTGAGTAGCTCCCTCGTATTTTGTCTGAAAAGAACCAAAATGCTTTTTGCAAATAATACTTCACATAACTGATCCTTTACACACTTGCTCTTTTTTCTCGCAATCATGGTAACTCATTTGATCACAGAGAGTATTGGGAACATGATAAAGCAGAAGATCACTTTTTGAATTTTATTAAGATATTTACTTGTTTATGTTGATTTTTCATCTAGGCTTACTTTTTTTAATTTAAAACTATGACCTATGAATTGGCACGATTTTTTTAAAGAAGACTTTTTTTTTTTAAAGATTTTATTTATTTATTCGAGAGACAGAGAGAGCACGAGAAGGGGGAGGGACAGAGGGAGAGGGAGAAGCACACTCCTCACTGACCAGGGAGCCCAACTTGGGGCTCAATCCCAGGACCCTGGGAGTTGAAGGCAGATGATTGACTGAGCCACCCAGTCAGGCATGACTTTTTGACTACTACTTTAGCTTCTTTGCCTAACGAAGTAAATCAAAGATTAGAATGGTTCAAAGTGATGCCCATTGCAAAAATGATGTTGATTTCATTATGGAACGTTTTTCTGTTTTCATAGATTACCATCATTACCTAAATGGATGGGCATTCATTTACAGCCTTTAAAATAATGAAGCCCCTTGGTCCTCCATCTCCCATTTGCTCTAGGCTGTCATTCAGATAAATTATAAACAGAATTGGTGATGATATTATCAAAGATTTTACTTGCTCTTAGGGACTGATAATTTCTCTGTGATCATCTTTTTTGAGGCTGCTCAAAACTTAAGTGCTTAATCACATTGGCACCTTCATCATATATAAGGCACTTTAAGATTTAAAATAACTAAACTTCTCTTAGAGATGAACTTGAAAGCAGATTCGTTTCCTGAAATGATATTAAAACGAGACCACAGTGTCTATGTGTTATCTACTTATTTTATCACTCTCTATGCTCACACCTTAAACGTTCATTTTCACACAGTTAATCTTCATCTGATTCTTTGTGTGGCAAAGCTTAAGTCAAATTATAAAACTACAAAAACAAAATGAGGGATTAGAAAACCTGCTGTTGGGTGCCTAGTGGCTCCGTCGTTAAGCGTCTGCCTTTGGCTCAGGGAGCGATCCCAGAGTCCTGGGATCGAGCCCCGCATCGGGCTCCTACACTGAGAGCCTGCTTCTTCCTCTCCCACTCCCCCTGCTTGTGTTCCCTCTCTCTCTGGCTGTCTCTTTGTCAAATAAATAAATAAAATATTTAAAAAAAAAAAGAAAAGAAAAAGAAAACCTGCTGTTTACAATGATACCCACACAGTTACATAAACTCAGGATAGAGGCAGGTCTGAAACCACCAACAGAGTGAGCTATGATTGAAATACAGGATAGAAAAGTCAGCTTTACAACACATGGCTGGGAGCTATAGTGGAGAGACCCACTGATTAAAAATCTACCAACATATCAAGATACTTAAAATTTTTTCTTGTTTTCTTTTCATTAAGACATGACACCATCCATAGTCTACTGTATACTTGATTGCTTCTGGAAGATAAAAGTTATTAATATGCCAACTTCAATGAATTTATGTGATGGGTTACACAGCTATTTCACAACTTGGCATGATAGCCATGGTTTTTATGGTGGGAGCTCCTCATTCTCCTGCGCCTTACACACATGTTCTGTTCTGCAGTACGTACAAACCAAGGTAAATATCTGCAAATGTAGAAATAGAACTTCCGACATAAAAATGTCCTTTTTTCTCTACTGTGAAAGGTGAAGTGGGTTCTGCTATGAGGACACTTTGAGCTCCATTTAATCTATTTTTCTTTTTCTCTCTTATTCTCTGCATTGCAGGGCCAATATTTGGACCTTGGGTCATGTGGGGTCTATTTCGCCACAGATGGTAACTAAATATAATTAGTTGCAAATGTGCAATATTATAAATAAAGTGGAATAACTGGTTCAGAGTCTTCATCACAAGAGGTGAAATGTTCTGGTTGGGTTGGTATTTTGGGGACAGTGGTGGTGTAGATGGCAGCATGTCCTCAAGTAGTTGAATTCCTAGAAATGATCACATGAATCTATGGTATGTGAATGTTTATTGAGAATATCCCTATCTATCTATGTCCCTTTCTGTTTCTTTCTATATTTCTATCATCTATCTATCATCTATCTATCTATCTATCTATCTATCTATCTATCCATCCTCTATCATCTACTCATCCACCCATCCACCCATCTACTTACCTATCTTCTATATAAAATTTCTTTAGATGTACTTTTCCAGAATACAGCACACACAGTGTGACTCTCACTACATTAACCCAATGTAGGTTGCCTGTGTTTTTCACGTGAATGCTCCAGCCAAAGGATATACAACATTCAATGACCACATATTGTAGTGTAAAGTCCTGATGGGTTTTTTGGGGTGTTTTTTTTCCCCTTTTTTATAATGCAAGTGCCTCACTCAAGCTTTTGTTGCCAAGGCATCCGTTTTAAAGATGCATCCCACGTTACCAGTCACAGGACTAGAAAAAGAGCCAGGCCATCTTTGCCCACAGGGGCCCCTTTGTTTTAGAGATCTTGCTTGATTTCAACAACTGACCATTTGAGCTACTTGCCTTTTCTCTCCCCAAGCTTTAAATTCTGGCTCTTATGTTTTAAAGATAATGCTAAGTGAAAAAAAGTCAAGCAGAGAAAGACAATTATCATATGGTTTCACTCATTTATGGAACATAAAAAATAGGAAGATCGGTAGGAGAAGAAAGGGAAGCATGAAGGGGAGGCAAACAGAAGGGGGAATGAACCATGAGAGACTATGGACTCTGGGAAACAAACTGAGGGCTTCAGAGGCGAGGGGGTGGGGGATTGGGATAGGCTGGCAATGGGTATTAAGGGCACATATTGCATGGTGCACTGGGTGTTATACGCAAGTAATGAATCCTGGAACATTACATCAAAAACTAAGGATGTACTGTATGGTGACTAAAATAACATAATAAAAAATTATTATTAAAAAAAAATCAACCAATGAAGAGTGAGTGCTCAAAACCCTAGGCTTCCATACTTGACCCCGATAAAAATAGAACCCTTGACCCAAGCTCTCTCCATGACATCACTGTGGGGCCCAAGAGGTGCTGTGTAATTCCCAGGTCTTGTAAGTAAAAACCCGTTATATTTTCAAAGTTTTCTGATGGTTGTTGCTGAGAAACATCTTTCAACCCTAAGAACCACAAGGGCAGGTCCAAATACAACAGTGCTTATTGGTAGGCTGAGACCATCACAAAACACATATTGGGAGCCCACAGACGAGGAACTTCTACAGATTCTCTAGGTCAGGGCTTCTCAACGGTTTGTACATAGTGCCATACATAGAAAATAATAGTTTACTTAGCACAATGGGGTGGACTGGATTTGGGAACATTTATTTACAGGAGGCTTGCAGAAAAGATTCATTTCATTTTCTAATAAAACAAATCCAGTTTTAATAAATACATTAAATATTTAGTTTGTTGCAAGTTTTTAAATAAAATACTCTTAAAATTTTAATGAGAAAAAATGTGCTTACAGCAGTGAATATGACCTTTTTTATACTTGAAGTAGTTATTCACAACACCTGCTTAAGAGTCTTAATGACAATCTCTTGAAAATTTTTGAAGATACTGTTAACAATAACAACAGCAAAAACAGAAAACAAAAAAAAATGGATTACAAAACTGATGATACTTTTAAAACAGATCTTTGAAATCATTTATAAGTTTGTATTTTGGAATTTTTATTTAAATAATCTAATAATTCCTTTGCTTTCATTGACAGATGTAATGTTAACATTTCTAGCACTTGCAAAAGTAGATTGGAAGTAAGATTTGGCATTTCGATGGAAGGGTGAAGTTCTAAGTTGAGAATAAGAGTGAGTTGTTACAGTAGTAACCAGGTCATAGCATGGCTGTCACTGAAAGAACCTTAGCGACAAGGGGACAGAAACATCTAATAAATGTGAATTCAGCCATTCAGGTGAGCTAGCTGAAGTTTTGTCTGCCAGGAGTCACATCATAATCTCTCTGTCCCAGACTCCAGTCGGCCGTTCTTCATCCTGCAGAGCAACCCCCTCTAGTACCTGGACCAAGGGAATGTCCAGCTGCTCCACAGAGACCTTGTCCACTGGTGGACAGAGGCACAAAATAAGGCTAGCTGCTAGAGTAGACAGATCCCCAGCTTGGAAATATTCGGCACATCACAGTGGAGTAGATATTGTTCATCATTCTCTCTGCCTGCAAGGATGGCATGGAGTGCCTTCAGACCCCTGTCAGCGAGGGCCACATCGAGGAGTACCCAAGGAAGTCAAAACCTGGAATTATGCTTGTAACGCAGTCAGAACAACCTTAAGTGCAGTATTGCACTGAATTTGAAGCTCTATCTTACCAAGTAACTCTCATGGGGAAATATACTCCGGAAAAAAATCAACCAGAACATCGTGAGCATAAGCTACTATTTTAAAATCCCAGGCATGAGACACCTCTGAAAGAACATTCTACCTGGATGAAGTGAGGTACAAAGTTTACAATTAGTATGGAGGTGGGGGGTGATCAGACGAATTTCAGCTGATTTCAGAAATTGTGTAGTCAAAGGGAGTTCCTGGATAAAAAAGAAATATTTTTGTGGATTAGCAGACAGAGTTTTGGCAATTTGGATTTTATTGAGTGCTGTGGGAGGAAGATGTAGGAGGTGCAATCATGCGTAAGAAGGATGGAGAGAAGCTGGTGTGGGAGAAATGGGCATGTGATAGTCACCATGGAAAATTCTTAGTCCCTCAGGGTTTCTTATAATACCCCTGTGAATATGTGAAAATCTATGTCCAAAGCCTTCACTTTTTTAGCTCTCTTAAATTTCTAACATTAGTGAAAATAATTCAGCCTTTAGAATCAACTGAATTTTAATTTAATTTTAATTCACTTTTTAAAAAATTATTGCACAAGTTAGGCCTCGGGGTTTTCATTTTAAAAATTGTTCCTATGGGCCACTGCAAAGGAAAACAACTGTTTTTCCTACCATATCTTTCTTCCCTGTGTGTCTCCTCAGAGCCCACAGGTTAAGAGCTCAGTCCCCCCAGACTGCTCCCCACTATACCTCAGATGCCACTTGTAGGTAGTAAGTCTCAAGGTTACGCACAACTTCTGTCTGATTTGGGTACAAGCCTGAGATTCCCACAATGCCCTCCTCAGGTTTGACGAATTTGCTAGAGCCGCTCACAGAACTTACAGAAATACTTACGTTTACCAGTTTATTAAAGGATATGATAAAGAAGAGAGATGAACAGCCAGATGAAGACATGCATAGGTGAGGTCTAGGAGGGTTCTGAGCACAGAAGCTAATGTACTCAGACAGTTGTGGTGTGTCATTATCCTATGTTGATGTGCTTGACTACTTAGAAGTTCTCTGAAGCTCCTGCCCTTGGAATTTTACGGAGGCTTCCTCACATACGCATGATCAATCATCAACTCCATTTCTAGGCCCCATTTCCTCTCTGGAGGATGTGAGATGGGGCTGAAAATTCCGAGCTTCTAGCTATGGCTTGGTTTTTCTGGTGACCTGCCCCCATCCAGGAGCCATCTTGGAGCCCACTCCAAGTCACCTCAGTAGAACAATGTTCTTAGTCTCTTATCACTTAGGAGTTTACAAGGGTTTTAGGAGATCTGGGTTAAGAATGGGGTTAAAGACAAATATTTGAACAAGAGATATTCCTAGGCACTTGTCACTTAAGAATTTATAAAGATTTCAGGAGCTCTGTGCCAGGAACTGGAAGCAGACACCAATATATCTTTTCTATTATTTCACAGCCACTCTGCTGATTGAAAGTGTAGTATGCCTAAAACACACGTCCTTGATGCTGGTTTAGAATAGACATCCCAAAATATAGATTTATTCCTCTCTGTTTTCTCTTCCTCTCTCTTCTTATTCTTTTGCTGGGGCAAGATCTTACCAGGTACTAAGAAAAATACTAATTTAGGAGAATGCAAACAAGCACAAAACGCTTGCCCTCAAAGCAGAGTCATACCCGTACATTTAAATTGTTCATCTTTTCTTGCCTTTGACTCTTTTTCTTTTTTTCTAAAGGGTACAGATTTGTTTTTAGTTGATTAAAAAATGCTTATGAGATTTAATTGGGAAGGAGGGATCCATTCATCTATTCATCTATTCAATAGTTATGTACTAACCACCTTCTAGGCAGTGTCTGGTAGTTGAGGCTAATCCAAGAACCTAAGCCTGTACTTTTGAAGCTTGCATTTTAGAAGGGGATGCCGGGGCGCCTGGGTGGCACAGCAGTTAAGCGTCTGCCTTCAGCTCAGGGCGTGATCCTGGCGTTATGGGATCGAGCCCCACATCAGGCTCCTCTGCTATGAGCCTGCTTCTTCCTCTCCCACTCCCCCTGCTTGTGTTCCCTCTCTCGCTGGCTGTCTCTATCTCTGTCGAATAAAAAAAAAAAATCTTTAGAAGGGGATGCCTACCATAAACACATCAGTGTATCATATAATAACATATAGTGATAAGTTGCAAATGGTAGAGAGTAACAGATTGGAGAGGGTGGGACTGTTATCTTACAGAAAGTAGACCAGAAAGATGTCTTCGGATGGTATTTGAGCCTAGACATGATGATGTGAGGGGAGACAGGATGAGGTCAGGGAGGCAGCGATGAATGAGAAACATTATTTTTCTCTCTGCCCATCTTAGTTTCATTGGTTGGGGCCTATGAATCAAACTGGTAAGAGGCAGATTAACAAGAGGAAAAAAACAGTGTCCATAACATACAATTGCAATTCACAAAGAAAAATGTGGCTCAAGGAGGTTGTCAGATAATTAAGGCTAAAATACCATCTTAGGCTAAAAAAGGAAAAGAGGTTTGAAGATTCTGGGCAGAAGAGGCAAGTTATTGGCATGTGATGGTGAAAAATATGGTAAACAAGAATTGCTTTCCCAAAGTTTGTTATGTACTTTACATTATGTTACGTTACGTTATGTTATGTTATGTTATGTAAGTTTTAAGTCAGTGCCTTCCCATTAATAAGAGTTGTTCAAGGTTTTCCTCTTCTTAAAATGGGAGAGGGACATAACTTTACAAAGAGAGATTTCCTTTATATATGTAAACTCTCTTTTACAAAAGGAAAGCTTGTGCCCTATTTTTAGAGATTTTCCTGGTCTGCTGGTTATCGGTGTCATTTGGCTCAAACTAATCCCTATGCCAAAGAGGTGAATTTGGAGGTGACACACTCTGGTAAACTCCATTGTAATAACCCATTGCAAAGACTCTTATCCAAGATTTGTTCGTATTTTGGGTGATACTTGCTACCTGTAGAATTCAGTGTTATAGATGTTATACAATATGCAAATAGATCAAATGTTGTTATTTTCAGATAGGATTTCTTCAAAATCAAGAGCCGATCTTATTAATCTTACCTTATTAAGCTATATTTAATGTAAAATGAACCTGAATAAGAAAACAAAAACCTAAGATAATGAATGAAATAACAGAAATCTTCAGAATGGTGGGGGGAAAAGGGATTAGTCAGTAAAGAGCAAAAATGCCTTGCTATGAGATAATATGAAATATTTTAGGACAAAGCAGCTGACCATTTTTCTTACTTCTCACTTTATCTCTCCAATCAGCTAGCACTCAAATGTCCAGAATATGTGAAAGCATCAATTCCTCCCAGATCTCTCTCCATCGTGCAGCTCAGCAGGTGTCTTTCTAAAGGTAAAATGCTCATAGTTATCATTAACAATAGTAGAGATCTGTGACCAGGGTGAGTGCTTCCTTTGTTCCCTCTGGAACTTTCTCTGACAGATTTTCAATTCTCACTAGTAAAATTGAATCTATCTTTTCCAACTGTTCATCATTGTGTAATTGCATTCCTATTTGGGTAATTATCTCCTTAATGAGAAAATTACAATTCTTCTCAATTTCTCCTATATTTCTGGGAACCAATTTATTTAGTTCAGTAATAGTAAAGGTCAACTACCTAGAAATATTTACCCTTTTTAAATCTTAGAATAGTTTCAGACTAATTCACCTGATTTTTAACTAAAGTAATCTCACTCTAGAAACACTTGGTGCGATATACCTGATCAAATGCCTATCATCTTTATTTTCAAATTCTGGGAAGATATTATTCTTTGGATAGTCATCAAACTTGTAATTTATTTTCTGTTTCTCAGTTTTAAAGAATAGTTCCTGTTTTGACCCAGAAATTAAGCATTCTTTTTTAGTAATTTGGTAAATCTGGGACTAGAATTGAGATGTAGAGTTATTTCATTCCTGCATTGCTTTATTGGTAATAGCAGTTGAGGACCTAACCATTTTTCAAATAGGCAAATTGCAAGGAGCATAGGATATAATTTTATGTGCTCTCAAGATTTCAAATACTTTTATATAGTTCTTGAACACACGGAATGTATTTATGTTAATACTAAAAAATATTTACTATATACCATAGTAATAAATTTTGAATGATAGTGTGTGCCTCTTCATTAGAGTAATTAATTAAAACCAGTCAATTCCTTTTGAGATATGATTTAAAAGATTTCAGATATATACAAAATGTCTTCAAACATGTTTTAAAGATGGCACAACACTAAAATACAACTCTTAATTTCAAATATTATCCAGGATAAATATTAATGTCTATGTGTAAAGTATAAGTGATCTTAATTTTTTTGCATAAAATCATAAAAAATAAATTGGTTTGTTATTTAAAGAACCATATATAATGTATTTTAGAACCATAAAGCCATCAGTCTGAGTTCAATTCCTACCAATTTCTAGCTTCATAATTTTGTGCAAATTACACAACTTCTCTGAGGTTTGGGTTTTACTTTTTTTTTTTTTTTAGATTTATTTATTTTATTTTAGAGAGGGGGAGGGGTCTAGAGAGAAGGAGAGAGAGACTCTCAAAGCAGACTCCCAGGGCTTGATCTCAGGACCCTGAGATATGACCTGAGCCCATATCAAGAGTTGGATGCTTCACTGACTGAACCACCCAGTTACCCCTGGGTTTTACATTTGTAAAGCAGAGGTTATAATATCTGCCTAATAGGATTGTTGTAAAAACAAAATGTGATAAATACATGTAAGTTGAACACGATGCCTGAGAAACAATGAACATGCAATAAGTTATATTTTTGTTCATTCATCTATTCAACATATTGAGCATTTTCATCTTTCACTGGGTTTAAGGAAAAAAATAATGAATATATGCAAGACAGTAACAAGCTCATCTAAGAATGAGGGTGAAGAGAATGGGAGGGATATTATAGGGCTAGAAATTAAACTTTAAATATGGTGGACATAGAAACCTCACTAAGAATATGAAATTTGAGCAAAGACCAAAATCAGATGAGGATAGAAGTCATAAGACTATATGGGGACTATGAAACCCAAGCAAAGAGAAAAAACAAGTGTAAGGACTTTGAGGTAAGAATATGCTCAACACATTTAAGGAGCAAGAAGAGGTCACTGGGTAGTAGAGACTGAGTGAAAGGAGGAAAGGAGTAGAAAGTAATATTTATTGAATACTGACAATGTGTCAGGAATGTTCTAGGTACTTTGTATTTAACTCATTTACTTCCAAAAAATGCTGAAAAATAATGTACATATTATTACCCCAGAAGAGGACACTGAAGTGTACAGAGATTAAATGACATGACAGGGCCACCATTTGAACCTAAGAAGTGGGACCCCTGAAACCCTGCTCTGAACCACTACATGGTAGGAGATGGAAGCAGAATGGTGAGGTGAAGGAAAGCCATTGCATGGACTTCAGACTTTTGTTTGAGATGAAAAGCCACTTGGCAGATTTTGAGCACGGGCGCATCATGTTTGTCTTTAGTTATAGCAGGATCTCTACGGTTAAGAACAATTGTGAGGGCAAAGGCAGAAGCAGGGAGAATAACTAAGAAGTATTTGTAGTAATGAGGGGCGCCTGGGTGGCACAGCGGTTAAGCGTCTGCCTTCGGCTCAGGGCGTGATCCCAGCGTTCCGGGATGGAGGCCCACGTCAGGCTCTTCCTCTATGAGCCTGCTTCTTCCTCTCCCACTCCCCCTGCTTGTGTTCCCTCTCTCGCTGGCTGTCTCTCTCTCTGTCTGAATAAATAAATAAAATCTTAAAAAAAAAAAAAAGAAGTATTTGTAGTAATGAAAGTGCACGAAGGTGGTAGCTTAGGCCAGAGTGATGATGATGATGATGAAAAAAAAAAGGGTGAATCTGCATTTATTGTGAAATTAAAATCAATAGTATTTGCCGAAAGGATAAATGTGGGAGTACGATGTAATCAAAGATAACTCTGTTTTCTGTCCCAATATCTAGGAGAATGGAGCTGCCATTGGTTGAGATGGAAGAACAAGACCTAGGGGTGCACGTGAAGGGATTGGTTTTAAGCAGGCTACATTTCAGGGTTTTTTTATTAGACCTCTAAGGGGGAATTGTTGGCTGCATTGCAGGATACACAGTCTGGATTCTTCAGCATATAGATAATATCAAAAGCCATGAAACTGAATGAAATTACTACAAGAGTGAATGCGGGTCAAAAAATCCAAGAAGTCCAAGGATACTTCTGTAGTACCCGAGAGCAGTCCACCCCAGGAAAGACCACTTTGGCATGAAGATTATTTTGAGCTGAAAGCAATTCAGACCCCATGGTCTCAAGAAAAGCTTTTGCCTCTTCATTAACTACACAGAAGAATCTAAACTGGGGATCTTTCCCAGAATAAGGGTTACTACCAGAGATAAATTTTATCTGAGTGATCCATTTGTATCCAAGGGCAAACATCTAATCACCAAAGATCTGTTCTTATTGCTGTATGAATTGCACCCCTTCCCTCTGTAGTCCCACAGCCCTGCTCCCTTCTCCTTAGTTCAAGATGACATATCTACCTCATCTTGCCTGATTACCTTTGGAATTTCCCTATTTGTGTGGATTCCCTGAATGTCCACCAGATTTTCACCTGTTAACCCATCTCAGGTCAATTTGATTCTTAATCTGTCTAGAAAACACTTGAAGGGGACAAGATATTCTTGTTCCCTGACACTTCCAACCTTTAACCAGGAAGAAGGTAAGGAGGAAGTAGGAAAGGGGATGAGAAAGAGGAGCTAGAGAAATAGAAGGAGAACAAGGAGATTGTGATATCAAGCATAGCCAATGTAGTGTTCCTAGGTAGAGTGATTGTGTTAAAGGATGCTGAAAAGTGACATAAAATGAGCACTGAAAATTGGTCATCAAATTTAGAAGGATGGGTTAGTCACAATCCTGAGAATAGTAGCTTTGGTGGAATGTTGGAGGCAAATAAAAATAGATAATAGATATATGATAGATAGATGATAGATAATAGATAGATGATGATAGATAGATAGATAGATAGATAGATAGATAGATAGATAGATGATAGATAGATAAATAGATGATAGATAGATAGAGCAATGAAGACCTTTATTGAACACTATTTAAGAAGCTTTCCAGTAGTTAGGAACAGGAATAGTGCAGCTAGTGTCGCCTATGGAATCAAGACGGGTTCTCCATTTTAAAGACGGTAGATATAAATATACTTTATATATTTTATATATTTTATGTATAATTATACTAAATATATTTTATGGTGATGTGAATGGTCCAATAAAAAAGGAGGGAAGTGATAATGCGTGAGGAGAAAGGGACATTCCTGGAGAGATAGCCTTAGGTAGGTGAAAGCAGATGAGATCTAATGCCCTCATGGATGAGTTGGGCTTACAATCACAGAGAATTCACACTCGGTAAAATGGGAAGAAACCATTTATGGAGGCTAATGTAGGAAGATGAGTAGATGTGACAGTGTGGATGTATGGAATTGGTGTTTTGAGTGCTTTTATTCACTCAGCAATATGATGGAAAAGAAAGTCAGTAGAGGGGGAAAAGAAAAAGCCAAAGAAAAATACTATAACTGCCAAACAGAATTAAGAGACCACTTGAGGTCAGTAGTCCTGAATTCAACCAAAGATTAGTCAGCATGGTTATATTTTTTTCTCTAGCTCTGTTCAAATACAAGGGCTGTTAAATTTTCACCAAAATTTCTTTCATAGTAATCAAGTTAAGTCATGCATATGTCCGTCCAGCTAAAGATTTCAGTTTCCTTTTTGCCTACATGCAGAAATGTAACGAAATCTGACCTGGGAATGTGGGCAGAGGTGATATGAGAAACTCCTGCCTCACTTGTTTAAAAGAACACTATTTACCTATATGTCCTCTTTCCAGATTATATGAATTGAGTCATGCACATTCCCCAGCTCCAACCAACAAGGTGAGGATAATGTTCTAGCAGTGGGAAGGGAAAAAGGGAACCTAGGTCCCCAAGTATCTGCGTGGAGTCCAGGTTCTCTGCTAAACTGGGCCACTCCTCTTGCTATCCTTAGTTGAGAAAGAAAATAAACTTCTATCTTGTTTAAGTCTTTACGTTTTAGGGGTCTCTTTATTCTGTTTACCCTTTACGCTAACAACAGTCAAGCGAAGATGTAAGTTAAAACAAGAGTTTAGTTTTAATCCAATTTGAGTTTTGCTAAGACATTACAACAAAGCAAGGGTAGTGATAGAGTTAAGGGTGTATGCATGGGAAGACTTACAATGATTAACCTTGAGATTTAAACTGTGCGAAGAGGGAAATGAGTTATCACTGGGAGATAGTGAGTGGTAGTAAAGTTAGGTGATACTGGACCAGAGCATAGTGGGAGTTAGGTTTCAGTGACAGTGAGACTGGAGGGAGAGGAGATGGTGGTGGAGAATGGAATATCTAAAACTGAAATTATGGAAAGGTGCACTTATTTGAAATGACAGGTTTAGATCAGGACCATAGTTCTACTTAAGTTGAGGTATAGGGAATGATACAAGAAAGAACTTGACAGACAATAGTATTAAAATGACCATCAATCCAGATATTGAAAACAGCCAGTATTATAACAGACAGTGTCAGAAACAGGGACATTAGTCCAGGAAATAAATTTTCAAAGAGTAAAGAAGGAGTAACTCAGGGATTGCTGAATGATTTCACCAAGGTGGGAATAATTATTATTGTATTATGTGTTTAAGTTTCATGGATAAGTGAACTTACCCACTTCAAACTTCACACACCGTGGTGTTCTTGGAAACGTATCTTTGACTTCATTCCAGAAGCTGAGCATTAAGGATATTCCATAGCAGAGGGACAGGCCACACTTGTTCATATTATTACCACTGTGGGTAATGACAAATGTTGAATTTTTGAGATGTGGCAATTTGTTGAAATAACAAATATTTTTCTAGCTGGTGTTCTGAGTGTTTTTTTTTTTTTTTTTTTTTAGCCCAAAGCAAATGCCACTGTCAGCAAGCAAAAGGGAATCATTTGTATCACAGCAGGAAACAGAGAAGATAACAAAAGAACAGTGTAAGCCAACTACAACCCCCTTTCCTGTGATCACTCTCCTTTCATAACTAAGCTCAGTAATTAAAGAGAACTTGGCTTATTTATTGGATGCCTTGAAAAAGCAATTCAAGAAAAAAAAATCGTAGCTGAAGGGAAAAAATAGATTTTTTTCTTTAACCTAAAATATTAGATACTGGAAACAACATTGTAATTGAATAATTTTAGAGAGGTACAAAGCATCCATTTTGATGGCAGCTTTCTGGTAACTGTTTTTCAGAAAAATGCTAACATCTTTTTCATTGAAAAATGCTTGCATTATCTTTCAGCTTCATTGTGGAACACCTAAAACAACGTGTCTGATTTTCCTCTGGAGACCAGGGAACAATCTCATTAACATATCTGAAGAGGGAAGATTTGAAATGGGAATATGGACCTGGTTTGAGGAAAAGTCTGGAAATTTAGAAATCTTAGGTAAATGTAAATACACACAACTGGGGTGCAGATTAGTGTAGACGGTTCTTCCATTTCTTTTGCTTCTAAGAAGTATTGTACTTGACAGTAGTCTCTCAAATCATCTGATCATGGAACTCCTGGCCTTCCAAGCATCGCTTCCTCTGTAATCTACAAAGGGGTGCTCACATTAGGCTACCATATATCAAAGAACACCATTAGAAATTTTAGGTATTGAGGGGCACCTGGGTGGGTAAGTCAGTTGAGCATCCAGCTTCTGATTTAGGCTCAGGTCATGATCTCAGGGCCATGAAAAGGAGCTCTGCGGGAGGCTCTGCGCTTAGCAAGGAGTCTGCTTGAGATTCTCTCTCCCTCTCACTCTCTGTCTTCCCCCTCCCCCACCCACACTTTCTCTCTCTCTAAAATAAATAAATAAATTTTTAAAAAAAGAAATTTTAGGTATTGAACAAAGCAAACATATAATTTGAAGAGGGGAAATAAGTTATTTATTTCTTGAACATTAAGTAGAAATACAGGCAGAGAGGAGGAAACATAGAGTAAGTATGCATCTTTAGGAAAAGTAGACCTAAATGATGCTATGGACCCAGAGACAGCCCACCATACTTGACTAAAATTATGGGAAGAGAAAAAGAACATTTGGGATTGAATTTGAGACTGCTCCCAGTAAGGGGTGGGGGAACAGGAAGTAGTTATATAATTGTATGATAACGAGGAGGTTTGTTTGCTGGAAACCCCAGGCAGCTATCAAATAAAAACATCATAAGAACAAACATTAGGATGATTTATAATGTGCCAGAAAATTAAAGCCTCTTATGATCCAGAAACCACAGGCCACCCTCCATGTCTAGAGTTAAAAAGAGTCAATAGGTTGGTGTATGCTCTTCTCAAATTGTACTTGAAAAATAGATCTTTTAATTTTAAAATTAGTGAATACATGTAAAATGTGTAACATATATGAAGCATAACAATAGAATTAATAAAGGCATACTTGTAAAATTATATAAACTTGTAGAATTCCCTGTCTGTTCCCTAATAGCCTTGGCTGTTCTCCAAAGATAACATTGAACACCGATTTAAGTGTATTCAAAAAAATCATTCTCTTACTTTTCTTTACATTTTTACTGGGTATGTATGTATCCATAAAAATATATGTTTAAATTTTGCTTGTTTTCCTAGTAACTTGATTTTTAAACTCATAATTATTCCAATAGTTGTCTGTGTTGATGTGTGTAGCTATGGTTTCTTCATTTAAAATACTGCATAATATTCAATTTTTTGAATATACTGGAGTGTATTCATCCATTCTCTTATTGGATATTTTGTTAGTTTTTTATTTGTTTGCTTTGTTATTACAAACATGCTGCCTTAAACATTCTTGTGTTTGTCTTCTGATATACACGGAAAAGAGTTTCTATAAAGTATGTACCTCCTGGGGCGCCTGGGTGGCACACCGGTTAAGCGTCTGCCTTCGGCTCAGGGCGTGATCCCGGCGTTATGGGATCGAGCCCCACATCAGGCTCCTCCGCTATGAGCCTGCTTCTTCCTCTCCCACTCCCCCTGCTGGTGTTTCCTCTCTTGCTGGCTGTCTCTATCTCTGTCAAATAAATAAATAAATAAAATCTTTAAAAAAAAAAAAAAAGTATGTACCTCCTGTAAAGTGAATTGATGTGTTAAATGATCTGGAATGTAGAACTTTACAGAAGATACCAACTAATTTAACCTATTGTTTTTAATTTCACTCCTACCAGTATTGATATCTTGGTTTCCATTATATCACAGCTTTTAAAATTTTTATTTTATTTTATTTTTAAGTTTTTATTTTAGTTCCAGTTAGCTCACATGCAGTGTTATATTAGTTGCAGGCATACAATAGAGTGATTCAACAGTTCCATACAACATCCAGTGCTCATCACAAATGCACTCCTTAATCCCTACCACCTATCTAATTCATCCCTCCACCCGTCTCTCCTCTGGTAACCATCAGTTGTTGGTGAGGATGTGGAGAAGAAGGAATACTTGTGCACTGCTGGTGGGAATGCAAACTGGTGCAGCCACTATGGAAAACAGTATGGAAATTCCTAAAAACATTAAAAATAGAAAGATTCTATGATCCAGTAATTGCATTACTAGGTATTTACACAAAGAATACAAGAACACTAATTCAAAAAGATACATGTACCCTGATGTTTATAGCAACATTATCAACAATAGCCAAACTATGAGAAAGCTCAATTGTCCATTGACAGATGAATGGATAAAGAAGATGTGTGTGTGTGTGTGTGTGTGTGTGTGTGTGTGTGTGTGTGTGTGTAATGGGCTATTACTCAGCCATCAAAGGAATGAAATCTTGCCATTTGCAATGACATGGATGGAGCTAGAGAGCGTAACACTAAGTAAAATGTCAGAGAAAGACAAATGCCATAGGACTTCACTTACGTGTGGAATTTATATCACATTTTTGAAAAGATCTAGTGTTATCAGACTTTTAAAGTTGGTGTCAATCTATTGGATTTAAGACTGTCTCATTTTAACTTTCATTTCCCTGATTATTATCAAAGTTGAAGTTATTTCAAATATTTAAAATATTTTCCATCCTATTGTGTATATTTATTTTTGTTGTGTTTTCTTGGAGGTTTTACTTAAACTTTTCTTAAAAATACTCCTTTACCATCTATATTTCTGTTATCATGTTTTAATCCCAAGAAGTTTCTATTGTATGCATACTTCCAAGAGTTCTTATTTTCTGGTTTTCCTTTATAGAAAACCTTGTTCTTGTTTCATGTTAGAAATATACTCTCCCATATTTCTAAAAAGATGTTATAATTTATTGCACTGATTTTTTCTTTTGTTCTCTTTGATTTTTCCTTCTTATGTCTATAATTATAGTATAATTTTCTATAGAAATAATGGGAAGGCAGCACCTGGTTGGCTTAGTCGGTTAAGTGTCTGCCTTTGGCTCAGGCCATGATCCCAGAGTCCTGGGATCGAGCCCCGCATCGGACTCCCTGCTCCACTGGAAGCCTGCTCCTTCCTCTCCTGCTCCCCCTGCTTGTGTTCCCTCTCCCACTGGCTGTCTCCCTCTCTGTCAAATAAATAAATAAAATCTTTAAAAAAAATGGCTACCAAAAGTTTATTAATGACCAGGGCAATATTTAAAAAAAACTAACTAAATAAGCTCAAATCCTAGCAAAAAAAAATTAACTAACCAACTAAATAAATAAAAAGCTCACTTAAATGTTAAACCACAGTGTAAACCCAAGTACAAAGAAAATTGGTGAACCAGTTTTTCAACCTAATGAAAGTACACAGAATATAGTACAGAGATGGGGAATAATAAAGAAAACAAAAGACATGGACATTACTTAAAAGTTGCAATCTTACAGTAATTACGGTTTTAGAAGAAAGAAAATAGCATGGTTAGGAGGTAATATTCAAAGGGATAGTGCCTGAGCCTTTTCCAAAATTAAAGAAATGAATCCTTAAAATCTGGAATCCTATTAGGAAGGGTTAACCTTTTTGCTGAGAGATCTTAATAACATTGTGCAACGCCAAATAAACATGATTTTAGAACCACATGGAAGCTTAGAAGCTATTAGAGTTCTAAAGCCTTACTCTATAGTGACTCTTGGAGACATGGAGGCATATGTCCAGGTCCATGCAAATAAGGCATTTAGAACGAGGACTGCCTCACTTCAGGAGTTCCATTTACATGACTGCAACATGACCTGTGTCCCTCAGAGCTACTCAAGGCTTTGGCTTATTTATGGAATAAAAGGAATATTCAAGGGCATACCCTCAGGATTTAAAAGCAGAGCCAGAGATATAATTTACATTGTTATCTCATTGCATTAAAATGAAACTGTCCTCTTCCCAAAGGTTGTACGTGTTAAATGGACACAGTTGCTAAGAGTCTATGAATTAAAATCTTACACTTGGTGTGACAAGAAATAATTTTGAAAGAAAAGAATCATGATTTATCTCCATCCAGAACTCTTACTCTTACCTTTGTCAATTGCAGCCTTACTTGAAACAGACTTCGCACTACAGATTTATTAAGCCTCTAGGTGCCGGGTGGGAAAAATCAAGCTTATATGTGGAAAAACTCTCAGTGCTATTGATTGGGTCATCTAGCCCCTGAGAATTACTAAATGTGTTATTTCTCAGCTCTGTCTCCGAGACCTGCCCCATGCAGGGGTCTCTTTTCCTTCGGAAAAGGAAGATGTTCTGCCTGAGTTTTAGCAGACATGATATTTTGTTGTTTTTTCAATAACTGAGAAATCAAAGAGACAAATTACTAACTCAAAAAAAAAGGGCAATTTAATTCTGATGCTGGTGGCAGAGGCTAGAAAGGCATGGAGAGATGAACGTTTGTCTTCCGACTTTGTCGGACGTATCTCCACGGCTTTGTATGAGGCTTTGGACCCTACTTTGCTATAGATCTTGTTCACAAGATAAAAAGATAAATCATTTTTTGTCTCCATTGTAGGTCTCTGTCGTGCCTATGTCTCTCAAAGTTTCTTAGACCTGATTTTTCTTCTCTAGATGTACAATAGAAAATGATATAAAAGGAGACATCAATTTTATGATTTAAGGGCTCAGCTTTAGCCACTAAATAAAGATGTTTTTGTTCCCTTTTGGCTATTATTGATGGGAGAGGAGGAGATCTTACTCTTGTTCATAAGCTGGTTATCTGCCAAAAATTCCTTATGCAACTGGAATAACCGGAGCATTTTGTAAAGTCCTCCAGACACACTTCTTTGCTACTCAACTGTTGTATTGAAGTTCAAATTAAAACTACTTAAATAAGAAGGGAGGGCAGAGTTTCTTTATCCTTTGTACTCTGTAACTTTGAACTTGAAACCAAATGCAGTTGCCTAGTGTATGCTTGCTGTGAGGTAACCTCAAAGGCAAAGTCGTTCAAATGACTGGTTTTCCAGGTTACTTCTTAATGGTACTGTCTAACCTCTTATACCCATGCTGTATGGCCTTTGTACAATTGGTTTAATGAGTATATCCTCTAATTGCCCCCCAAAGTGACTTTTCATCTGGAACATTAAGGATTTTAAGAGGTTAGTCAACCTTTTGAACTAAGATCTGTCCTTGAATTAAAAATGTGTGTATCCTACTCTATGTATTATTTATTCACTTCTAATGAGACAATTCCTGATAGAAACCTTTGAAAAATTATTTTCATTATTGAAGAGCAAAACATGATATTTTTTTCTAGGTTGTAAGTGTGTTTTCTCTCTTCGTTTCTTTATGTTATTTTGCCTTTATGATTCTCACCTCCTGGATCAGAACAAACAAGCAGGCAGGCAGATAGTGAAAAATATTCGGTTGCCACCTGAATCCTGGCTCTATGCTACTAGCAGGACTCAGACAATGATCCCATAAATTAATAAGGATATATTTAAAACACAAAACAGCAACAAAGAAAGCAAAGAGGATCATAACACAGTGATGAGAGTGAAGAGGCTCTACTCTATGTAGGGAATTCATAAGGGTTTTTCTGAGAAAATTGGTATTTAAAGAAAGCCTTAACTGATGAGAAAGAGGCAGTCATAAGAAAATACTGAGAGGAAGAGAAGGAACAAGGTGGAGAAAGAATCAGAGAAGTTCAGATAATGCAGTATCTTGAAGTTATGGTGAAGAATCTGTATTTCATTCTAGTTCATTGGAAAATAATAAAAGTCTTTAATCGAAAGGTGACTCACGTTTCAGAAAGTATGACTGCTTTCTAAAGAAAGGTGGCAGCTGTCAAAGAAAGGGTCAAGGATGATACCTAGTCCAAAAGGGAGCTCAGGGGTGACAATCTAAATTTTGGTCAAGGAGATCGTCTCTGAACTACCTCTCTATGGGTAATGTACCCTAAGGGGGCTAAACAGTTAAGGCAGGGAAACCTATCAGAAGTCTATGATGTTAGTGTAGATAACAGATAAGAGTAGCCTTGGCAGGGGCGCCTGGGTGGCACAGCAGTTAAGCGTCTGCCTTCGGCTCAGGGCACGATCCTGGCGTTATGGGATCGAGCCCCACGTCAGGCTCTTCCGCTATGAGCCTGCTTCTTCCTCTCCCACTCCCCCTGCTTGTGTTCCCTCTCTTGCTGGCTGTCTCTATCTCTGTTGAATAAATAAATAAAATCTTTAAAAAAAAAAAAAAAAGAGTAGCCTTGGCAAAGGAAATGGGAAGAAACAGTCTTTCAGGGATACAATGTTAAAGGTAAACCTGACTGAATTTACCATCAGGATTGAGTCAGTCCAAGGAGATCATGCAGCCTCCTTTGCGTTTAGGCTGAGCAACTGGCTGGAAATAGTGTCAGTTACAGAGATGGATAGATTTCCTGAGGAATGGCAAGTGTGGGGTATGCAGGTTAATCAATAGTCCTTATTGGCCAGGTTATGCCTGAGATACTGTCCAGCCGCTCAATTAGATGTTAAATGGATAGTTACTTTTGGAGCTGAAGGGTTAGAGCAAGAAAGGGGATATGGAGAGAGGCGCTCTCAACAGAGATGGGGTTTAAAGTCATGGGATGGGTGGGATCAATTGAGGAACAAACAGAAAGTGATGCGGTTTCCTCCACCTCTTGCTCACAAAGGACGGAGAAAATACTTGCGAGCCGTCGTAGTAAATATTTTCACGTGATCACCACGTAAGAAATATCTGTGGAAGCACGTAATAGGCAGGCACATACTATGATTTTCCACTGGTAACTGGATATTCTACCATGACCCATGATGCATTTTTCTCAAAATCGTTTCATTTAACTGTCTACATGAAGTAGTTAAACTTCAATTTCATAGAGGAGTAAACCAAGCCTTAAAAAGAAATAAGACAACTTTTTTTTTTTTTTTTTAATATGACAACTTTCTCATAATAACACCGCAGGGCCAGGGTTCAAATCCACATTTGCCTAGTTAAGAAGTTTGTGCATAGCTCATTAAAGAAAATCTCATGAATCCTGTATGGATGGGAATAAATTAATCCCACCCTCAGTATATAAAATTAAAATTCTTACAGCTATTTGTCCACTGGATTGTAAATAGTTAAAATTAAGATCCATAAAGCAGGAGGAAGTAGCTGTAAGACGAGCTTTTAATTTGAGGGAACCCCTTTAAACACTCTATTTTCCCGGGATTCCTCAATGTGGCCACTGAAGTCAGGAGCACGGAATAGAAGGTGATGTTGAAAAATGAGAAGTCTTACTGTAATTTAAGACCTCATCCTGGATATACACTTTCTTCCAAATCAATCATGACTTTGGTTATTCAAAATAAAATATATTATTTCCACTGTTTGTGGCTCATTACGTCGCACATTTAAGAACTATATATGGACATTCGTTTTATCAGAGTTTATGAGAGCCTTGGCCAGCCAACATGCTATTTTATATTTTAGAATCCTTTTCTCAGAGGTATGTAACAGGGCTGACATTTACTTTGGATTCATAATCAATTGATAGTTTATATAATTGACTTCTATTCCCCAGAACCGTCTTTCCTATTGAAAGTGTCTGACCTTGCTGTGTCTTTGTCATGCTACTGGAAGAGTCAATAAACATTTCTTCAAATAACACAGCTTGAGGAATATACCTATGTGAAGGGATGGGAAGCTAACTAAACCACATATTTAAATTTTAGTTTTCAACCCAATTCATTAGTTGCTTGGATATTTTTCTTACCACTTGATGAAATTTTCATTTTGTACTTGTGTTCTTAAATATCCCACTTTTTTGGGGAGGGGGTGTTGGGTGGGTAAGAACATGTAAGTTCTACTCTCTTAGGAAATTTCAAATATATACTACAGTGTTATTAACTACAGTCATCGTGTTTTACATTAGATCCTCAGAACTTATTCGTCTTAGACCTAAAAGTTTTTGCTCTTTTACCGACCGCTTCCTACATCCTCAACTCTTGCAACCACTTTTCTACTCTCTGTTTCTTTAAGTTTGATTTATTTTTTGATTTCACATGTAAGTGATACCATGCAGTGTTTATTTTTCTCAGTATTCTTAACCCATAGCACCAAACAGATAATAATTTATTTAAGAATAAGATAATTAAAAAAAAAGAATAAGATAATTAATTTCAAGTGCTTAAAAGAGTATTCGGTATGTGCTCAATAAATGTGAAGACAAAAGGAATTTGGGGGTTCACATGTGGAAAACTGGCAAGAAACAGTAAGTACAAAAGCCCTAAGGCAAAAGTATAGCTAGCATGTTAAAGCAATAGCAAAACCATTGTATGGGTGGGGCAGACTTAAGGATAGGAAACTAATAGATTCATTTAGAGTCGTATTGAGGGGCAAGGGGATGAACAGACTTTTAGCCCACAAAGTAAATCCCTTGAGTTTCCTTCTAAGTATAATAGATCAGGGCAGTGACATGATTTGTCTTATGCTTGTTTAGTGACTACTGCTTAACTACAAAATTATTACTATGTATACAACGCACACATATACTGAATGCATACACACATGTATTTATCTCTATCTATTGATCGATGGATCTATCTATCTATCTATCCCTGATGGGAAACACATTGTATTTTCAACTCTGAAGACATAAGCAAAAATATGAAATTGTCCTGAATTCTAAGACATCTACAATCTAATAAAGAGGGTATGACTTATTTGTGAAACATACAAAAATGTGAATGGCTTGAGGTTCATCTATCTTCATATCTCAAAGATCTCGACTCTACCATTCGCTAATTCTGTAACCTTGGATAAGGTCTTTAGCAACAGCAAAGCTTTTTTTCCCCCCAAGAAATAGCAAAAAATAAATAAAAGATAATAGCTACTTTATGTAATGATAGTGTATTGGAAAAAAAGTAACAGTACTGTATATGGAATGGTGTAGTAATTATCATTAATGAACCATCTTGGATATTAGTATATTTGAAAGAAACAGGAAGAAGAGAAGGAAGAAAGAGAGAAAGGGAAGGAAATTAAAGCGTTTTTTTTTTTAAATAAATGCATGCCAAATTTGTTATCACTTATAAATGTAGAATAATAATAGCTGATAGTGCTTTCAAAATACTGTAGATTATTTTAAGTATTTTATACATATTAAGTCAAGTTCATCCTCAAAACTGCTATGTAAGGTAAGTACTGTATTTCTTTCCACTCTACAGAAAGGAAAATTGGGGCACGTATTTTAGCTGACTTAGTCAAAGTCGCACAGCAACATGACCTGTGTGCAGCAATGTAGCAACATGAGAACATTAGTGAAGTTTAGGGTCAGATCATACCGCATCCAAATGCCAACTCTACTAGTAACTCTCTGAACCTCTGCTTACTCTTCTTCAATACGTGGATTTTAATAACGGTCTTGCGATGGCACAAGGGACTGTAGCAAACATCCTAGTGGTTGAAAATTAGTAATTTTCTATGCTTATAATTCATCACATATGATGTATTGCTTAATATATATTATGCATTCAATATTTCTCTAATTTTCATTCATTAAACTTATCTTATGAGTACTCTGCTGGTATCTTTGGAGTGGAAATTTATAATAAATGATACAAAAACAATATAGTTTCCAAAATAATACCTGTAATCTTAAAGGGGATGAGAAAAATACAACTCCTTCCTTCGCTGGGTCTGCTGGCAGTGTCGCTGGGCCTGAGTTCCTGTGAAATAATCTTATTTAACTAACCTATTGAAGAGAAGGACCATATGCACCCCAATGTTCATAGCAGCATTGTCCACAATAGCTAAATCGTGGAAGGAACCGAGATGCCCTTCAACAGATGACTGGATTAAGAAGTTGTGGTCCATATATATAATGGAATATTACTCAGCTATCAAAAAGAACGAGTTCTCAACATTTGCTGCTACATGGACAGCACTGGAGGAGATAATGCTAAGTGAAATAAGTCAAGCAGAGAAAGACAATTATCATATGATTTCTCTCATCTATGGAACATAAGAACTAAGAAGATCGGTAGGGGAAGAAAGGGATAAAGAAAAGGAGGGTAATCAGAAGGGAGAATGAAGCATGAGAGACTATGGACTCTGAGAAACAAACTGAGGGCTTCAGAGGGGAGGGGGGTGGGGGAATGGGATAGGCTGGTGATGGGTAGTAAGGAGGGCATGTATTGCATGGTGCACTGGGTGTTATACGCAACTAATGAATCATCAAACTTTACAACGGAAACCGGGGATGTACTGTATGGTGACTAACATAATATAACAACAACAACAACAAAAAAGAGTACTTCATCATTTTTATTTAAAATACTATAAAGTGACAGCAGCCCATCAAACACACGTTCTAAGAGCATAGCCAACCTAAGTAGCATGATCTTAGATTCTGATCTTATTAATTCAGTTGATTTCAAGCACATTATTACTTCCATGAAGCACTTTATTAAATGTGCAACTTAATATGCTTACATTTTATATCAATGTAACTCAGTATAATGAATGAATTTTATTTAGATAAAATAAATAATGCCTTCCCCCCCCCCAAACTGGTGAAGGGAGATGTAGGTGAGTAACGGAGGGAAAGGAGCTGTGGGAAAGTAGTGGAGGGAATGGCAGTGCAGAGTGGGTGAGGATTAGCGAATGTCCTTTTCCAGCCACTCACACGATCACCTCACCTCCATCATAAAGCTGTTGTGTATTAAGTGCTCTAGCATATGGGGTTTCTCCCTTACAAAATTTGCTGATTTTCGTTTGTTCATTTTTTTTTTTTCCTTTTGCAGGCAATGTGAGTTGTCCCCAGGATTCAGGGTTCTCTGGGAATCTGTTAGTAGATATATTCACTATGAGTCTCACGACATATATAATGAATGATTCTTCAGGGAAATTATGCATTGTTTTTGAGCTACACACATTTTGTTGGAAAACAATAGGCTAAAATGATCAGTTAAAATTTGTAGGACTGTCTAATAATTAATTTGACAACAGTATGGAGAACCTTACTCAGATCGTCCTCAGGCACATAACTCCTTGATTGAGTCCGAAGATAACAGGGTAGGAAGCTTTTAATTGAAAATAATTCTGTTTTGCTATAAGGCCCTTGGGATAATGAAAGTTTGATGTGTTAAGAGTTCATCATTCTGGTGTTAAACATTTCTGTAGGAATGGGAAGGATTTGTGTGGGAGTTGTGATGGATATACCAGGTTGCTCAATATTTCCAATGGACAGTCCGAAAGCCGATACCAGCTGACTTGCAGAAGCAATTAATTCAGCTTCATTGTCACCAATAAGCACCAAGAGGATCATCATACCCATTGGTCACTGGCATCAAAGTGATAACTCTGGTTTTGACGGGGTCAAAGCTGTGGACGATACAAGGGATAGGTAGAGTTTCCCATCTACACTGTACATATAAACCTCTGGTAGATTTCCCAAACTTCTGAACAAATCTGGTGATAAAGTCCCATGGAAGATAGAAATAGAGGCAGTGAATTCCTATTTGTGAGTACTATTGTTTATATTTAATCATAGAAATGTATGGTCTGGAAAATACAAATGACTTAAGTGTGCCCAAGGCCATTGAACTTATACTTGGTTTAATACATGTACAGTTGACCCTTGAATGACACCAGGGTTAGGGCCCCCACCCCCTTCACAGTTGACAATCTGCATAACTCCTCCAAAAACTTAACCACTGGTAGTCCACTGTTTTGGGGGAGGGTGTTTTGTATTTTAAAGATTTTATGTATGTATTTATTTATTTATTTATTTGAGAGAAAGAGAGAGAGAGAGAGAAAGAGAGAGTGCATGTGTGCATAGGGGAGGGGAAGAGACAGACAATTTCAAATAGACTCTGTGCTGAGCCTGGGGCCCAACACAGGGCTTGATATCATGACCCACGAGATCATGACCCATGAAATCATGACCTGAACAGAAACTAAGAGTCCAACGCTTAACTGACTGAGCCACCCAGGTGCCCCTAGTAGTCCACTGTTAACCAGAAGCCTTACTGATAACATAAACAGCCCATTAACACATACTGTGTATGTTACATGTATTAGATACTGCATTCTTATAATAAAGTAAGTTATAGAAAAAATGTTATTAAATATCATAAGAGAGAGAAGATACATTTACAGTGCTATATAGTACTTATCAAAAAACAATCACATATAATTGGACCCATGCAGTTCAAACCCATGTTGTTCAAGGGCCAACATACCTACATACCCATATACATAAACACATACAAACATCACCTAGATATCAGAGTTGGAAATTTCCTTAATCCTTGAGATTCTCCAAAGTACTTGCTCCAAACCCAATTTTGAACTCTGTAGGAAACAAAGCCACCACTTCCAAATCCCTGAGAATTCTGTGGGGGCTTTAATTCTTGCTACCTCCTATGGCTCTGAATTTCTATTCCTACTAAACTTTATAGAACTCACCTTGCCATGCATAGCACCCCTTTCTGGCAGTTTGGCAACCCAGAAATTGAACACAGAAAATCCCCTTGCTTACCAAATGAAGCAAAGTGATCCATATAATCAAGTTCATTAAATGTCAGGAAGACCTAAAGACAAGAGTGACTTGCAACAACTAAAAAATGTATCAGCTATTCTAGTTCTTAAAAAAAAAAAAAAGTTCTCTATGATTTCCAAAATTATAAATCTAGGTCCATTTTTGGTTCACTGTCTCTATCTTTTCTTCACTCTGTCCTCTGCTAAGGGCCTACCCATCTTTCTCACATCCTCAAATTTATTTCTATCCTTAACCCAAATTTCACAACTGGATCTCTCTCTGTAAGTCTAAGAACACTGCAGAATTCATGTTTATAAAGCCCCATCTAAATAAATTCTTAAGCATGGGTTTTTAATCTCCTAATTTCAATCATAAAAGGAGAGGAGTTTTAATTTCTTCAACTTTATATGTAGTATTCCAGGTAATCTTATTTTGTATAATGAGGTACAATAAGAAAAAAGAACGCATAAATTTTGGTGACAAAGACTCAAGGTGAACTCAAATTAGAATCCTGATTTTGTTATTTAATTGTTCCTTACCTGGAACAAGTTATTTAATATTTCTCTTAATCCATTTCAATGAAATGAGGATAAAACAACTATTCAAATGGGTATTATAAAGAATAAAAAAGGTGACATGGAAGCCAGTAAATAAATGTTAATTCCTCATAATTCTCTTTCTTCCTCAAATGTGTAAACTGAGTTTGAAAGCAGTACTATAACTTGCCAGAGGTCACTAAAATTTTGCTTCCCCATTTTGAATTCTTTGCCTTAACAAAAAAGAAGAGCAAAAAAAAAAAAAAAAAAAAAAAAGAAAGAAAGAAAAAGAAAAAAGAAAGTCTGACCCACATCTGGCTAGGCTGGGTTCGTATCCCCGCACCTCATCAAGATGTTAGGTTTGTGGTACATGGAGTCAAAAAGCCATGACAGGTCAAGTTACCCTCAGAAAATTCCAGTCTGGATTGGCCTAGGGAAAATAGGTCCAAACTATCCAGGATTATCTAGATAAATAAAGACAATTAGCTCACTAAACACATGAAAAAGTGAATAAGAAGAAAAATAAATACATAAAATAAATCCAGAGTAATTTCTAGGTGGGACTATGGAGCATTTCACATGCTTTTACTCAGGTTTTCTGTGTGTGTGTGTGTGTGTGTGTGTGTGTGTGTGTGTGTGTGTGTTTTAATACTTTATTTTTAATTTTTTTAAGATTTTATCTATTTATTTGACAGACAGCCAGCAAGAGAGGGAACACAGCAGGGAGTGGGAGAGGAAGAAGCAGGCTCCCAGCGGAGGAGCCCGATGTGGGACTCGATCCCGGAACACCGGGATCACGCCCTGAGCTGAAGGCAGATGCTTAACGACTACGCTACCCAGGCGCCCCATTTTAATACTTTATTTATTTGTCAGAGAGATAGAGAGAGTACTAGCAGGGGGAGCAGAGGCAGAGGGAAAAGCAGACTCTCCACTGATCAGGGAGCCCGATGGGGGACTTGATCCCAGGACCCTGGGATCATGACCTGAGCCAAAGGCAGATGCTTAACCAATTGAGCCACCCAGACATCCCTTGGGCTTGCTCTTTACTACTGACATCACACTCCGAGTCTTGAAGCAAAGGATAGGAGTAAACACGGCAGTAAGACTGTAATTTTTTTTTTTTTTTTTTGGAATGGCAGGGTTTATACCTTATCTGCTTTCCAAATATGCAAGAAACCTCAGAACAATGTTGATATCCTAGCACTTAATAAATTTTGATTTAGTCTATCTGCTCTATATGCAGAGAAAAATTATGTTTTACTATTTATTTCATGTAGGCTATATCTGGATTCCAAACACACAGCCTTGGCAGTTCTCAACTACCAAAAGAGCTCTTGAGGGTGGTCTCATTCTTGCTACTTGGGTCTTCTCTTCACCTGTCCATGTATTTCCCAGAATGTAACGGTCCTTAATGACCAGAAACATTCACTTTTAGCCTATTATTAAAAGAGTTCAATTTATTCATTGAGAAAAAAGAAGAAAAATGAATGAAAAAAAAAGAACAAAAAGAAAGAAGGAAGGAGGCATGGAGGGAGGGAATGAGGGAAGGATGAAGGGAGAAAGAAAGAAAGAAAATGAAATTAAGGTAATTTTGTAAGGAACTCAGATACGTTGAATTTGCAAAGACAGGAAAATGTTCCAAATGACATGAATTATATCTGAACTACCTACATTTTCAATTTTTGTTTTCAATCAATTCATGAGTCTCTGAAAAGCAAAAAAAAAAAAAAAAAAAGAGTGTGTTCATTTGCATACTATTTGTACTCTTTACCCAAAGAATTTCTGATTTTTCTCTGATAGGAAAAAAAAAAAAAGGAAGGGAGGTTAGTTTAGTATTTTATTTTCACTTACTTTTAGGAAATAATAATATTTTGCCTCTAAAAAAATTCTTAGAATTTTAGAATAGTCATTGCAAAAATTTGTTTTCTCCTCCAAAAAACAAGCAAACATTCCTTTTCTCCTGCAAAATCCTTGGAAATTTGGACGTAGTTTTTACTCCTTGGTAAGAATGACAAATCCTGCCTCATCTTTTGGGCAAAGTGGGGTTGTGGTGAGACAGAACCGTGACAATCATTTACATGTCTGTAGAAACTGTACACAAACAGCTCACACTTTCAGTTAGTGTGAAACCTTACGGTAATCATATAATTAGACATGTCGTAAAACTTTGGAGCTCACATGGATAAGTTCTTTCTTCAGGAAAAATAGGAAAAGTTGATGTGGGTTCAAGAATGTTATGAAATCAAGGTCATAAAACTTTAGACATTGCAAAATAAAATACTATTTTACTTTACATATCCAATAATAGATTTCTCGGACTGTGTCTGCGTTGATTTGCAGGTGAATTACAAAAGAGAATTCCAGTTTACCTTAGGCTGTCAAAAATAGTGTAAGTGATAAAACTCCATGTCTGTATCCTCAGTGGGGAGTAGGGTCAGAGATGAACCATGGCAGATAAAACTGAAGCAGTTTTATGTTCCAGTTTAATTCTCTAACAAATATGTGGACACAGGGAGTGCACGGCCCAAGGGCACCCCTATGGTCTAGGCTAGTGGTAAATCACAACATGGATTCAACCTTTCCCTTACTGGATGTTTATATACTGACAAAATCAGGTTAATGTGAACATCAGGGTGAACCACAAAAAGGAACAGACTTTCACAAAAGGGCAGCCTAAGGTAGATGGATATTTAATAATAGTAAACAATGGTTTCTGGACAATTCCACACACGCACAACCCTGAGTTCCTTAATATCATCATCTGCCAGAGCACCTCTTTTCTACCCACATCTTACCCTTTACCCCAAGCATTATCCATTGTCTCTAACTCACTAAGAATAGCTTTGAAAATCACCAATGAAAAATGACACTTTCCTAAAAATCCTTCTTACCCTTCAAAAGGAAAGATGAATTGTAAATACAATACTGATAAACCTTCATTGTTGAAATGGCAGTAACCCATATGTTGGGTGTTTATTTTGGTATGATAAGATTCCAGCAAGTATCTGAAGTAGTAAGACGTATTTACCCAAATCATCACAAAATTTCTTTATCCTTACAGAATGAAAGGTACAGGAAGAACACTCAGTTTTTCAAAGACAAAAAAAGAAAACTCTGTAAAGAGTTTTGTTATGTGCATGAAGATTTAGCTTACCTTATATCTTAATCTATTACTATTTTAAAGGAATAATAATAGAATGTATTAAGTACTAAGAAACTGTTTAAAACATATGTAAAATTATCCTAGTAGATGTCTTTGTATAAAATTTAAAACAATTTAATATCATGACCAGTTGCATTAATCAGTGTTGCTAGAAATCTCAGCTCTGTTGGCTAGTAGGAATGCAGCAAATGTCACATGACTTGGCCTGCTCTTGCCTCCCCACTCCCCAGGAAGGAAGCAGATAATTATAAATCTCACAGAATATTCTGCCCAAAGCATTGCAGCAAGCTGGTCTAAGAGATTATGTCTCTGAAGTTGTCAGTTCTGAGATTTTTCTATGGAATGACCTCAAGGAGCGAATACCATTGTAATCACTTACTTTATACAAGAAGGTACGGGAGGTTAAAGGTGGCATTGAGCCTACTGTTCTGTAGTTACACTAAGGCCAGAGTAAGAAAGAACAGGCTTACACCGCACCAGGTGCAAAGAAGGTTGGAGAAAAGAAAGCGTTTCCTGAAAGTGGGTAAAGTTTTACCAATGAAAGCTGTTCTGGGAACCTTTAGATAGAATTCTCTACACATAGGAGCGATTCTTACAGTTAGCACCCTTACCGTGTAAGGATATGTCTAATTTCCAAACAGGTCAAGAATGGCAAACGAAGTGTAGAGGTGAATCTTCTTTCATCAGCTCTCACAAATATAGAAAAGTAAAGAAAAAGAAGAAAATGCAGTTTGGGGAAATCCATAAGGGTTCTCACAGCTGGCCAGCAACATCGACTACCCCTGCAGCTCTCTGCACACAAAAATGTAAATGCAATCATTTTCAGAGGGCAATCCAAGGATATGTGTACAGGTGATTTGGCATGTGTGGATATTTATGTATACATGATTAGAGATATATTTTATTTTTATATTTGCACTACATATTACATACATCGTTAAGGAAACATCATCATCAAAAGTAAAGGACTAAGAGGGTGGCTCCAGCTGGTCACAATTTATGTAAATATTTTACAAACTGTTGACTCACCTCATTCCAGACCAGGACCTCCCTTGCTGTTCCAAATTGGGCTTCTTGTTAACTGAGTGAACAGGTATTTCTGCTGAATTGGACATACTGTGTGGTGGCTTTGTGATTTGAACAAATTTCCATTAGCTTCCAGGAAGAAATCACAAAATTGGTTTTCATCTGTGAACCAGGACAGGACGTAAAAAATTCCCCAGAGAGAGTAGGAAAGAGAGAAAGATTGTAGGCTGTGCACCTAATGCTGAAAATTATTTCAGGATATTTAGTGTGGAACATGATTTAATCAGCCTTAATGAAAGCCATGAAGGCTCTAACACCTGTAATATGTTTCTTACAGGTTTCTGTATTGTATTTAATATCTGCCCTTAAACAGTGATAAAAGAGGATGAGTAGCACCAAAGGTATATTTAGGTTGAAGCTGGGCTGTCTAAAGCACATTTAAATGTTTCTTCAAGCGAGATTTCAATCCTCCCAAACCAATCTTCCAACACAAGTTTCGTGAGCATAAAAACACTTATTAAGTACCATCGAATGATGATTAACTTCCCAAATTACCAGCTAATTAATCTGCTGTGAATTTAATTGGTGAATTCAGCCCTCCAAGTCAGAAGCTAGTAGGGTGGGCAGTCCCAAATTAATTCCTCTTGAAAAACTAGAAAGCTAGAAAAATCCTATTAATTCACACTAAATATAACTGATTAGAGGAAAACATTTTGATAATGAACATGCTGTTTTGTCCTTCTCTTTTCCTTTAGTACTAAATAGTCGAGATGCCAGGTTCTTCTACTTTTAATGGAATTTTACAAAGCTTATTTTTATGTAAGTATGATGGACTTAAAGATTCCATTTAAAAGTTTTACAATTTGGCCATACAAAATATTTTTGAGATAAAAATTAGTTCAGCTGGAAGAGCATGCAATGTGATCTGCTGAAAAATCAACTGTAACTGTAACTGCTGAAAAATCAAAAAGTAACTGTTCAAGATCGCACATGTGAGGAAGGGTCAAAATACATCCTTAATAATATCTAACAGTTTGAATTAATAGTTTTTTTGTACTGTCAAGAAAAGTATAATTAATGAAACATAATAACTACTATTTGTTGAACATATACTAGGTCTGATGCAATGTGTATTATTTGTAATTTATCAAACTATTTAGATATTATTGAAAACATTTTAGAAATTGAATAAATGGGACAACAAAGAAGTTAATGGCCCAGGATAGTAGAAGTAGAATTTAAAGGCAGATGCATGTAAATGCATGACCTATTATTTTGAAACCTTTTCTTACTCCTTCAAAAACAAAATGGAACAGAACAAAACAAAGCCAAAAAATAAGTAAATAAAAATGCACACACCTCTGTAAACACTAGAGAAAGTTTATGTCTCCAAAATTCCAGCTTCTGCCACTGTTCATGTAAAATCAACAAAATGTGACTGTTTTTAAGTTATTTCACAGTTTTTTGTTGGTGATATTGTTTCAAAATGTTAAACTAGGGTAGAGAAGAAGAGTCAAGAGTCATAAGAAGAAAATCATTGTTGAAAACATATTTCATTTTATGATTGGCTTTCTGGGGAATGCATGGATTTGATTGAAAAAGAACATTTTTTCCCTGTTAATTATTGGAATCAATAAGACAGATGGAGAAGAAATTGTCTTCTCTGCCCTAGATTTGTAAATTTCTAGAGAGTCACTTTCCGTTGACTTAGAAATTCATATGGTATCCTATGGCCAAACTATGAACAAGCTTAGGTAGCATTTGGGGAAGAAATAGACTTTTCCTTAATCACTCTTAAAAGAAATTAACACACTGGCCATTACTCTAAACCTTTGACAAAACTTCACTTTCTTCCTGTCTTGGAACTCCCTTACTATGTCAAATTAAGCTTCTCTCGAACTGAGGTGAACCGAGGAAGTTATCTCTGTATTGGTCAAATAGTGCAGTAGAATCATTTCCTTATTTTTTTAAAATTCATCTTTGGTATTTTATTGAAACTTCACTAAACATCTGCTTAGAAGTGGATGGTGAATTCTATTCTATTTTTAAAGGAGGTGGCAGAGCAGCCTGAACATAAGTCTTTTTTTAAGATTTATTTATTTATTTTAGAGAGGGAGTAGGGAGAGAGCAGTGGGGATGGGCACAGAGAGAGGGAGAGAGAGAATCTCAAGCAGACCCCCTGCTGAACATGGAGCCTGACAGGGGGCTGGATCTCAGGACTCCTGAGATCATGACCTGAGCTGACCACATCAAGAATCAGGCGCTTAACTGACTGAGCCACCAGGCACCCCTATAAGTTTTCACTATACAGTCAGGATGAATTTAATAAGCTTTTCATGTATGCTATGTATGGTTGTAGATATCAGTGATAAAAAGACAAATGTGAGAAAATGTTCATCTAAAATGGTTGATTATTATCTACATCCATGTAGCTGTCTGCCTTGCTGGAGTTCTCGTTTGTATGTCAAACCTGCCAGAATATAACTAGGAAAGCTAACCTCTCCTTGGTCCATAGGTAAAGCCTGGGTAACCTAAATTTAAGCCAATTGCCTTGGTTCCATTTGATTTACTGGTAATGAGTATTTGGTCCAGTTGTGGCTAATATAACTTGTGGAAATCCAGTAGGGAAACTTCTAGAGTATTTTTAGTACTTCCCCCAAAGAGGCAGAAATGAAAGAGAAGAGGAAGGAGAAAAGGAAGAAAGGAAGGAGTGAAGGAAAGAAAGAGAGGTGTTACTATTTTTTTCCAGTCTTAATGTGACACAAACGCACAAATCCTCTTCCAGAAATACTAAGGGAGACTGATATTACTATACAGTTCATCTAAAGTCTATACTGATGCACTACTTTTAATAGCAAGTAATCAGAAAAAGATAGAAAATAGATATATAGATGATAGATAGATAGATAGATAGATAGATAGATAGATAGAGATGATAGATAGATGATTGATAGTTAGATAGATAGATAGATAGATAGATAGATAGATAATTGATAGATGATAGATAAATAGATAGATAGATAGATAGATAGATAGATAGATAATAGATAGCTGGATCAATAGGGAACAATAATGATGACAGCTAAATTCAGTAGCTCTGCAGTTGTGTTTGGTATCTATGGTCTTTAAAATACTTAATGATGATTCTGATACTGAGTTTTCCACATTATATATTCACAGTAAATGGCACTGATTGAGCAAGCTATTGAACATAGTAATCTTATTTATCTTAGTGTCTAAGTAAAAATTTATAGCTAATCAATTGTGAAGGTATCAATCTACGAAGGAGAGCTCGATCCCAAGCATCAGTACAAAGTGAACTTTCATTGGCATTAAGAACATCACCAAAAAGGATAGTGATTGCAATACAATCGTCAGTCTTCTGAAGTATAATTTATTCAGGGGAATGTTTACATCACAGAATATCCCACGTGGGATTTAATTCATTTTAGATTCTTCAAATCAATGAAAATAAGGTGGGGATAATACATAGAGGCTCAAGTATTCAAAAGAAAGTTAAGTCTCAAACTCATTTATAAAAACATTCAGCACTCTGATTTGTATATGTATTTTGGAGATAAATATAGTCAACTTAAAGAACCAAATTGAACAGTTTGCCCAAGTGATCATTATTTTCATTGACTCAGAAAGCTGCGGGCACTTCATATACCAAAGCCACTCCATTTCATAATCACTTTTCAAAAGAAAAGGGTGTTTTGTCAATAAATATCAAAGCTGAACTTCAGGAAGATGGCAGACAGGGCACATTAAAATAATTCTTTTCTCTCTAAAGTGCCTAGAAATGAAAATTAAAGTAGTTTGAAAAAAGCGTATTCTCAGAGAAAATTAAGCAGGTACTAAAAATTTAAAAGCCCTTTAAGATACGAAGCATGCACGCATATTCAGCCAAGAGAACGAAAGTCTCAAAAACCTTCGAAGAAGTGTAACTGATGAACGCAAAGAACAGCATAAGGACCCGAGCCAACCTTCAGAGTAATAATTAAAGAATAATCCATGGCAGAACTGGGCTGATAGGTCCCTTTTTCCTCCTCTGCTTGTGCTCAGCTTTCAATCAGTAAAATCCTTATCCACGGATTAAAGCAGCCAAACCATTGGTTGGTTGGCTTAAGGAGGATATGAGATGCCCACATTGCAACTTTCTCAACACCCACGACACTGGGTGGTGGGTGGGACACTTGTTGGCAACACATCTATTTCCCAGGATCAATAGAAATAAATTCCTAAAACCCAAAAGCCACTCTTTTGCTTCCATCTCTAAATCTTCCATGAGGTCTTCTGGCCTGCTCTAACCCAGGAACAGAGTGAAGGGGATTCTGTAAAAGTGGAAACCAGTTCACCTCAGTTAGATTAGCACATTTCTACACCTTCCCCAAAACAGCTTAGGAAATGAGAGCAAAGATTGCCAAATTCTAGTTTCTTATTAATAAATACATGCGTAAATAAATACATATGTCAAATAGTTTTCTTTCAAGATAAAACTGGCTTATTTTGCCTTTTAAGGAAAACACTCTTACCACTTAGATTACTAATTTGTCAAATAGAAACATTCAAATGAGAAAATAAGTATTGCCTTTTGCCTTACATTAATATTGGGCCATAAATAAGGAATGGGAAAACGAGGTTTTTAAGGAAGTATCCTTATGCAGTCATATCATAGGCAGATCACAAAGTCACGTGGAAAGTAAGTGGTCAGGGATTGTACATTCTTTGTCACTAATCTCTAGTCTATGCCTAGTAAAAGGAAACATACGGCATATGATCAGGTTTTCCTGAGTTTGTCTAGACCTGTTTACTACCGTAGGAAAGGAGAAAAACTAAATGGATACACCAAATTCTAGACGTTTCATTCAGGAGTAAAAAGACAGATGTGCATAAACCTATCCTGCTCTGTGTTAGGCAGAATGACGGCCTTATAAATTACAGTTGTGCATGTCCAAATCACCGGAAATTGTCACTATGTTAGGCGAATGAAGATTGCAGATGAATTTAAGGTTGCTAATCAGCTGAGATTACCCGGGATCATCTGGATAATGTAGTCATCAGAGCTGATGTAATCATAAAGGTCTCCGGTACTGAGAGAGAGGAGGCAGAAGTGGAGGTTGGACTAATGCAGTGGGTGAAGGACAGAACTGGCTGTGGCTGGCCTGGCAGACGGAAAAGAGGAGCACGGGCCATGCAAGCTTCAGGCCTTGGAGTTACACACACTTCTGAAAAACGTGAAACAGGCTAGGATGGAGGATGGTGGCCATTCTTTTGGAAAAACAATCAAGAACAGAAGCACAGAGCCTCAAAGCACGAAGTATACGTAAAACTAGTGAATAAATGATACAAATTCTGGAATATTTTAGGAATTTATCCAGGCAAATAAAAATGTGTCAGCAAAAAGGAAATAATCATGTAAGACTTGACAGACAACATAAAACACTAGAAAGAACTTGGTTGCTCTTTGGAGTCAGAAAGATCTAGGTACAAAACCCATGCCCACCACTCACTGGCTGTGTACATGGACACACGAACCATTTCAAGTCCAGATTCACCATCCATAAAATGGGTAAAGACATTTAGCTTTCTAAGAAATAGTGGGAAGATAAAGCAAAGATACTATGGAAAGACTGAATATTGTCTAAGACAGAATAAGATTTTAGCAAATATTAGCTACTGAAAGTGATAGAATAGTTAAGCTGTCATTTGGAGAAAAAAAAGTCAAAGGTTTCATGAGGAAGTAACCTTTGAAGAAATTCAAGGGAAAAAAAAAGAGAAGCATGAATTGGTCAGAAGATGGGCAAGTAGTGTACTATTCTTATTGATTCTGTAAATTGAAATAAATCATTATTATATCCCACTAGACATATAGACTATTTAGTGAATAGTAATGCGTTGTCATAAATCAGTTTCTATCTGATGCAGTTCGTTTTCTAATCTGCTAATATACATCGCCAAATGCTACAGTAGTTAGGAAGATTGCTAGTAATGCCGTAAAGAATTTCATAAAATAGAATCATAATTGCCTAAAATGAGCACAGTATAAATGTCTTGATGATTTGGGTCTTGTCTATGAAAATGTTTTCCAAAATATATTTCCAAAATATATTTGATAGCTGTTAAAATAATATATTTCACCTGTAATATTCTGAGAACTCTTCAAAAGAAAAAAGAAAATGTGAAGATTCTATACTCATGTAAATTTAGGGGACATTATATACTATACCCTCTCTTGAAGAGCCGAAGTGTTCACACACATTAAGTTTATTAGGGCTGTATGGAGTCCTGCTATCCTAAAGCTATTTAACTTTGCCCATCACTGCCTTTTAAAAAACAATGTCCATTACTCCATTACCACAAAATTCAGATACCTAACACCTGTTGTACCATGCCATGGAACTATTTTTCCCCAGAAAAATAATCTGTATTTTACAGACATAGTATTTAGGGTAAGACATGGGACAAATCGACTGCTAAAAATCCTTGTTTTTGAAAAACCATGTCCAAGGAACATTTCTGCAACAATGAAAATATTCTCTATCTCTCTTACCCAGTACAGTAGTCACTAGACCAATGTAGCTATTGAACCTGAAAGGTGGCTAATGAGACTGAAGAATGGGATTTTTTCATTTCATTTCATTTAAATTTAAATAGCCACATGTGGCTAATGAGTTTTGTATTAGGATCGTTATAGACCTTTAGCAGTATGATTTTTAGATAACTAAATCTGTGTCCATTTTCTCACTAATAATTTTAACATCTGTGGAGACAAAAGCTTTTGATCTTAGGAGTAAACATTTCAAATAGTTCAAATCAAAATTACTGTATGATTGACATGACTTCATTCAATGGAAGGGTTTAATAAGATGAATAAATGCATTCAAAATAAATTATGACAGTTCAGAAATGAATGACAAATACACAAATATTGTTTGTACATTTGTTAAAACAAATCTAATTGAAAATTCAAAATCCCTATTTGAAAAGATTTTTTTTTTTTTTTTTTTTTTTTTTTTTTTTTTTTTTACTAAAGCAGTATAATAACAGAAACCTTGTGAAAGCCTGGAATATATTATCATATCTTGGGGTTGTAGTGAAAATTTCAAACTGTAAAAATTTAATTTCCATTCATGATCTTATGTAGTAATTTTGACTCCAAATTAAGCATTTTAAAATTGACAAGGCTTATTAGAGAAATCATTGTGAAAAAAAGATTTCACGTAAGTGTAGCTAACCACCAGATACAGCAGCCATAAAACTCACTCCGGGACGGTAAAGCTAAGCACGCCACAGTTCATCGCTGTAGAGAAAGGCAGAAACCGATTTTAACGAAGTAAAATTAAATACAAAAAGCACGTGAGAGTGATGATGATTTGATAAATTTCTTATAAATATAAAACAATAAGTTTAAAATCATTGGCTGCGCTATAGCTAGAGTACAGAATGCTCTTTTTAAAAATACCAGGGGGTGCCTGGGTGGCACAGCGGTTAAGCGTCTGCCTTCGGCTCAGGGCGTGATCCCGGTGTTACGGGATCGAGCCCCACATCAGGCTCCTCCGCTATGAGCCTGCTTCTTCCTCTCCCACTCCCCCTGCTTGTGTTCCTCTCTCGCTGGCTGTCTCTATCTCTGTCAAATAAATAAAATCTTTCAAAAAAAACCAAACCAGGTAGTATCTGGTAACTTCTTTTTAATTAGTTCTATGAATGGTTTAAAATAGATTGTTGTCTATGTTCACAGGGTTCAATGTTTGATCTACATTTATTAATTAAATGATCAACTTAGTTTATTTTTTATGGGTTTGAAGCATCATGCACATGTGTTGTTATGATTTTTCCGTATATTTCAAACAACTTCTACATTTGGTATGTTATGTTATGCTCTACTCTTAGTGATGTGTTTCTGGACAAATACGTCTTATGGGAATTTAACTTTGTATAAAGTGAGGCTCTTTTTCCTATTTATGCTTTGCCCTGAATACTATTTTATAACACATTACTATTGCCATCCACGGCAAACCCATCATGGGTTATGTTTGTCTAGGAAATCGTTGTCTATTTTTATAACAAACGGCTCCAAAGAACCCTCTCTGGTAAGCTACTTATCAGTGTGGTTTGTTCTGCAACAGAGTCTATAAATATTTAACTTTTATTTATAGATTTTAATCAGAATTCCCTCAAGGACATGAAGTTCTGAGCAATTAAAAGTTTGCCAGGTAATTCTGATTCACAGCTAGTTCGGTGGACCTTTACACTAGGCGCCAAAGAAACCGATACATTTTTAAAAGATCTTAAAATTATCCTGGCCACATGTCAGGCCAAAATAGAAACTAATGAAAGTTTAAATATGGACCTAAAAAACCTAATTAGTTTTTATACTTTCAAATTACCATATGAGTTTTAAGGTGCCACTATGGCTCAGTCTTTTTTAAAATACTTGCATTATTTAGAATACAACTTAAGTTGTGGCAAACTTGGACCCCCCAAAACAGAACTTAAAGATAATGCAAAATTTGGGGCACATATTTAGAGATGGGTAGTTGAGAGTAGATACAGTGCTCTGCTCCATGAGAAAGTACCGGGAACCAGGTTGACCCTGGAATTCTCAACATGCGATTTCCCTCTGTGCCATCAAGTATGGGCCAGTTCCTAGCCAGGGAGAATGGCGTAAAGGGAGAATGGAGCAGAAGTGACTTCCTTGTAAAAATGACATCTGGGAGGTGCCCGGGCGGCTTAGTCGGTTAAGTGTCTGCCTTCCGCTCAGGTCATGTTCCTAGGGGTCCTGGGGCTCAGATCATGATCCTAGAGGCCCTGGGATGGAGTCCCTGCTCAGCAGCTCGACTGCTTCTCCTTCTTCTGCCCCTCCCCCTGCACGTGCTCATGTTCTCTTAGATCAATAAAATCTTTTTAAAAAAAGACATCTGGAAGTTGCATATTTCACTTCTGTTCATATCTCACTGGCAGGCACTTAGTCACATTGAAATGCTTCTATCCGGGTAGCTAAGAGCCTAATAAATGGAAAGGATCTCTGACACAAAATTCAGGAGAATGGGCATTAAGGGGGTAATTACCAATGTCATACATTCTTCTTTTCCTCTGTCTGAGGCTTAATTGTCCACATTTATCTCTGGTCCTCTACTGTTTTTATATACCCTTCCTTTATACTCTCATGCCCTATTAAACCTTCAGCTTGCCCAAAGTCTTCAACTCCACCCCCAAATTCTTACCTAATCTCTAGACCTCATGTCCGCCTGGAGTGTCCACTTGGAGGCCCAATCACCCCTCAAACTCAGTATCTTTTGAACCACACAGACAACTTTTCTTTCCCTATCACAGGCACTTCTTCCTATGTTACAATTTTAGTCATTGGTTTCCACATATGCCTCTAGTTACTATGTTAGATTGCAAGCAACTTGAAGGCACAAAGCAGTTGCTTACTCACTGCTAGTTGCAAGAATTAAATAAACAGTGATAATAAGGAATTCTAGAATTGTATAAACTGCAGTTTCCTGAGAGAATCCTTCCATTTTAAAGAACTTGAAAAGCCACAAACACCAAACTTTTAACAAGCGCAAGAATTCCAACTATGATACAGTATCATATTGGTATTAAACACAACTATTTTGTATTAGAATACAACTTAAGTTGTGGCAAACTTGGACCCCCCAAAACAGAACTTAAAGATAATGCAAAGTTTGGGGCACATACTTTAGAGATCGGTAGTTGAGAGTAGATACAGTGCTCTGCTCCACGAGAAAGTACCGGGAACCAGGTTAACCCTGGAATTCTCAAAATGCGAGCTGAAGAAATTTCTATCATTTTTGAAAAGCTATAATTCTTAGAATGTTCTGCCTTATATTGTGTGAAAAGCGATCTTTTGTATATTACACACCTTGATCAGAGTTCCGTATGACAATAAAATACATTCTACATCTTCCATACCAAAAATTGAAATACAAACTGCTGTAGAATAGGAAAAGATTTATGTAACTTAAATCTCTTCAACTTTAATATGAGACTTTGGAGTGAACTATTGTGATCTATAAAAAATGATGTAATTACCATAAGAGAAGCAATATTCACATACATATATTTTCCTCCAATCTTTAAATTAAATGTTAAACTCAGCATCACCTGACCAAGACAGTAAAATTTAGATGCAAAACATTTTGGCTCACTGTGGAACCAATATAACTTACTCACACCAATAAAAGTAATTGCTGAAAAGAAAGATTTATTATTCAGTCAATCCAATATATTATAAACACAAACCAATATACAGTGGCAATCAATTTATTATACTATATAAAGCATTTCATGAGGAAACCAATTTATAATAAACCAAAGACTTAGTGCAAACCACATTTTTAAAAAGCTTGATATAATATTCACATAAATTCCATGCAAAAAATTCAAGCTTGACTTTGTAGATGTCCCAGACAGGAACATTGCTCTTCTTTTTTTCAACTTCCAAGGAAGTCAAAGATTTGTAAAAACTAGTTTTCGTTTCATTGTGAATATGAAACAAAGGAATCATTAACAAAACAGAAGTGGATTCTCCTTTAAAAGCTCGAGAATTCTTTAAATCTAATAAGTAGTGGAACTCACTGTGAAGCAGCAGCTGTGGAATCACATTTTTGCTGACTTCGATTTTATTTAAAGAAACAATTTAGCAGCATGGATTTTGCAAACACTAACACATTTCTCCAATTCACATTTTAGATTTGCTGTAGCCAAAGGAGCACTTGCCAAAGTAATAAAGACTTTGCAACTTGAAATGGGTAGGTGTTTCCAAAACATTTCAATTATTCTCCTGATGACTCTGAGAGACACGGGGCGAAACTGATTTAGGTATGCAAAATGAGACATTTAGAGGCAGTCCCAACGTCCTCGCTCACACAATCCCATCTCTTCTGTCCTTTACACATGAATAATTACGTGCAGGGCTTTCTGGGGATTAACAAGTAAGAAAGAGAAAAATCAGGCAGGGAAACTTGAGGGGACAGCTTTCCAAATTCATTTCAATGCGATTCAGCTAACTCACATTCATTACAATGTGTCCAATCTTACTGCTGATGAGACAACCAAAAATAATAGTCCTAGTAATCATGGTGGCAAGTCTTTGACTCCCAAGTATCTTTCAGGATTTCCCTTAAAAGTAATGACAAGAGCATTTACTCTCAAACCTGTGAGCATAGATTATGCAGGACTAACTCTAGTTTTAAGATGCTCAATTTATACCCAGTATGGGTTATATTTTAAAATTGAAATAAATCATGACTTCTATATAATCTGCATTTTAGTTGGTGACATGGGCAGATGCCTGCTTTTAAAGTGATCCTTTATTTATAAAAGTAACTTCTCACTGTTCCTTAATTAAGGATTGTTACATTAATTAAACAAGGAGGCTATTTAGACAGGGGTGGGGCGGAGGTTAATACCATGATGACCTGCATAAATAAACTGAAATGAAAGCGTGTAAATGCCTCAAGATTACAAATGGAACCTAAGGACAACCAATCACAAATAGCCGACTGAGCTTTAAGCAACAATCAGTATTCTCCCTCCTTTACTTTCACCTTTTCTCTATAAAAGTCTCTCCCAGAGCGCCTGTCTGTGGGAAGCTCCTACTTACTCCTGGTTTGGCACTGTCCAGTTGGGATGGGTTTTGATCAGATAAACTCTTAATAATTTTTAAGATGTGTCAGTTTATCTTTTAACAGGCTTTACTTTTGCCTCCGGTTTAAAATGCCTCTGTATAGAGTTTCTCAGCCAAATCAAAATTCTGGTCACTTTCTTGTTCTCTCAGGTCTCAATTTCGCTTTATTCCACCCCCCCCACCCCCCACCCCCCCCAGCTTACCATTCCTTACTACGAAACAATAGAATTTTAAGTTTGGAAAGATCACTGAAGAGCTCTAGTGCATCCCTTTGTTGTAGGATGTGTAAACTGAGGCTTGGGGGTAATCAACACTCAGTCTACCATCCAATAGCTGTAAGGTATTTTCCCACTATGGCAATGCCTGTATATAGTGATTTTAAAGTAGGCGATTGCTTTGAATGCTATCTGCTAGGCAGCTTGCTAAGAATTTCATGTTCAATATCTCATTGAATAAAAATAACACACTTATAGGTTAAGGTATATTATTTTTCCTATCATTTCAAATAACGAAGCATATTTGGCTAGTAAGTTTATTAGTTGATTAAAAGTCCATGATATTTATAATGGTAACTTTGTTATACAAGGCTATGACTTTTCCCTTCTTTCCATACTGATCTGAGTGTGTAAATACAAATGCAGAAAATTGTAACTCTGCTTAGCTCCCATTCTAGGCCCCATATTTCCTCATCAGTCCAACTTCTCTGTATCATGCCCTATTTTTAGGCCACAACTTTGTTAGGGAAAAACATAAAACATGTACACATGAACATGTAAATAGGGACATTTCAAGAAGACACATCCTTGGAGATTCTGTATTTATGTATTATATACATATAGTAACTATATGAGATGGATTAAATTTTATATATATATAAAATTTACATGAAGATTAATTAAAACATTGACTCATTGACTTCCAGGTGGGTTTACCGAACAAGTCAACTCAGAGGACAAAATTAAAGTGGGGATAGAGAAAATGAGAATACTGGGCAAGCTGACAGTTTCAGCAGGGTTACCACTAGACTACAAAGTAACTTTGTGTTAGAACAAAGTGCTTAATCTAGATGGATACATCGCTAAAAGGAATCTTCTCTAGGCAGACCAATTAAGAAACATGTGTTTCCTCTTGGATGATCAATTGCAAGGAAAAGTCCTTCTTCCAGGCTTAGGCAGCCCCATGCTGGAGCTTAGAGTTAGCCAAGCAAGCCTGAAGCTAGCTGGATATCAGCTGCTACTCCTACCCACTTACGGGGTGCCCTTGAAAAAGGATACAATCTGGGGTGCCTGGGTGGTGCAGTTGGTTAAGTCCCACTCTTGGTTTCGTCTTAGGTTGTGATCTCAGGGTCATGACTTCAAGGTCATGAGATCAACCCCCCAATGGGCTCCACACTCAGGGTGGAATCTGCTTGAGATCCTCCCTCTCCCTCTTCCCCTCCCCCTCATTCTCTTTCTTGTTCTCTCTAAAATAAGTAAATAAATCTTTTTTTTTTTTTTAAAGGACACAATTTGTACAAATTTATCAGATGGAACCGAGGCTCAAGAGGGTAATAAAAACAATCACACCTCAAATGTAAATAGTACAAAATATCATCAGTCCAATCTCTGGTAGACTTAGAAATACACCCAGTTTGTACCATAACCTTGTTTCCTCTTTATCCTGCTCTGGTAGAAGGAGCACCTGAGCTCGGCTTGGTAGCACAACATGATCAAAGATGAAAAAGGAGGGGTACAATCTTATATAGGAAGAAAATTTTAAATTTTACAATTTTAATATTATTATTATAGTGCCAGAGAAGGAATTCAATTATGTCTTTTATTTATTTATTTATTTATTTATTTATTTATTTATTTATTTTTAAAAATTTTATTTATTTGACAGAGACAGCCAGCGAGAGAGGGAACACAGGCAGGGGGAGTGGGAGAGGAAGAAGCAGTCTCCCAGCGGAGGAGCCTGATGTGGGGCTTGATCCCAGAATGCCAGGATCACGCCCTGAGCTGAAGGCAGATGCTTAACGACTGAGCCACCCAGGCGCTCCCAATTATGTCTTTTTAAATTTTTTTAAAGATTTTATTTATTTATTTGACAGAGAGAGAGCGAGAGAGCGTGTACAAGTAGGCAGAGCGGCTGGCGGACAGAAGGAGAAGCCGGCTCCCTGCTGAGCAGAGAACACAACATGGGGCTCCATCCGAGGACCCTGGGATCAGGACCTGAGCTGAAGGCAGATGCTTAACTGACTGAGCCACCCAGGTGCCCCGGAATTCATTATATATATATGTATATTTCATTTTCCCATCATCATATTGCTATTTCACGTATTGCAATCATTTTTTTCCTGTTATATGAATTCCATGAAAGCAGATATTTTATCTGTTGCCTGACTACTTTATCTCCAGCATATCATAGTACTTAAAAGAAATATTTGCTGAATGAATGAACAAATGAATGGGATATGTAAACACAAATTTGTGTGGTAAGACAATATGTTATAACATTTGGGTGTCTTAATCTGTCCAGGTGCTATAGTAAAATATATAGTTAAGTATCACAGCCTGGGTAGCTTATAACAACAGACATTTATTTCTTGTGATTCTGGAGGCTAAAAGTTCAAAGTAAGAGTACCAACATGGTCAAGTTCTGATGAAGGTCTCCTTCTGAGCTGCAGATTGCCAATTTCTTTCTGTGTCCTCACATTGCAGAGGGGCTAGGGAGCTTTGTGGGGCCTCGTTTATAAAAACACTAATCCCATTCATGAGGGCTCTGCCAAAGACCATTACATGTTGAATCCTTACAAACACCCTAATATCATCACATTTGGGGGTTAGGATTCAGCATATGAATTTGAGGGAGACACATTTTCCTTGAAAAGGAAAAGTCCAATAATCCTAACTCTAATTTTCCCATGACTTACTTCCATTCCACTCTCCTGAATACTCATTGCAAATATTTCTAATGGGGCAAAGAAGGGGTATAAGAATAAAAATAAAGTAGACTTGAACAGATTTATTTGCAGATAAACTAAATGACCTCGTTAGTAAGAGATACATAGTGTAAAACAAGAAAACAGTCAAATTTTAAAGATAAAAGATTATTGTCATGATAGGAAGTATTAATTATCTTTGGCAACTGATTGATTTTGAATTAATGATTCCCCATGATGAGTCATGTTTCAGAAAAATGGATAAATACCTTTTCAGAAGTATTCATTCATTTCATCGTTTTCAATTATTCATTCAATTAATAGATGATTATAGAACACCAACCATTTGTCAGATACTAGGTCAAGCCCTAATTATTCAATAAGATAAAGATAGATGTCATTCTTATGCTAATAAATGCAGATTTCCTTAAAAATCATTAAATACATAATGATAATAAAGAACGACCCAGGATCAGTGGTGAAAGTAGTTGACCACCAAGATGCTCTCCCAGGATAATATTCAGTTCTACTATTGGCTGATGTAGAAGTAACGAAAAGGAAATAACATGTGTTTATTGGTTTAGGTAAGTAATATTAGATGAGCAAAGTCCAACCCCATAGAAAGAACCAAGCAACATTTATTTTTTTTTGAGTGCCTATCAGAATTTAGCTGTGCAGGATAGGTTATAAGCATACGGCCAATAGCTTATGCATTTGAAGTAAGGACATACCCTTGCTGCTATTACTAAACAGTACAGAATAATAGGAAATTATCTTACTATGATTAAGCATTACAGACACCAACTGCCATAAGAGATGGAAGAAAAGGAAAGAAAGTAGCTTGAATGGGCCAAATCAGATGTGCTTGACCTCCTCCCACCCCAATTCCACCTCCTCACCTTTTAAATCCATCTCTCACTTTCATTCTCAAATGGTTTGCTCTTCATGTCTTGTCTTGGGCTTTGTATGCTATCGGAGCTGAACAAAAAATTGAAAATCACGAACTGCTGCGCATTTTTCTTCCCAAGGCAGGTGACCTTATTTCCTCAGAGTTTGAATTGGAAATCCATGACTTATGGATGCGAGCTTCCCCCACTGGACCCTAGAATAGTCTTCTTTGGGAATTCCAAGCCATGAGCAAAGAGCAATTTACATTGAGAAGAATTCCCCTCTCTGAGGAATTTGGCATTTAGGGGTGATTTACTACAGCTTTGCTATGCTTGTAACAGTCTTAAGAGTGCCTTATGTATACATACGCCTACATATGCAAACTTGGATTTATTTTAATTCCCTGGAATTAAATATTATTATGCTAGTTGAATAGAAATCTAGAAGCATATTATTTGCTTTATATCCCCCAAACTACCCATGTAAATAAATGGAAATATTAATATTTTTAAATCTAGCATAGAAATAACAGTTAAGATTTCTAAGCTTGTCTGATTGTTGAAGGGTCATTATAATACAGTTGTTTCAGGGAGACAAACCATTACAAAATAGGTTGCATGTCTATTACTTTCAAATGATATTTGCTATTAAATGGGGAAGGGTCAAAGGGTGAGAAGGAATTGATAGTTATTCAGCACCTAAATTCTTTGTACCACCAGGTGTTTTAAAGCTAGTCTATTACTACTTTTGTATAATAAAGATTTCTATATTTAAAATAACAGCTAACACTTACTGAGAACTTATTATGTACCAGACACTGTTCCAAATATTAACTCATTTAATGTGTAATAACTTACTAATGCTTATTCTAATTAATTCTACTTAATTCTAATAAGTAGATTTTTAAAAATGAGGCAAAAGTCTAAGTAACTTGCCTAGGGTTATACAGTTGCAGGGCTGGAGTGAAAAACTCACCCAGTAGACATGATCATATTCTATGCTTTTAACTCTTAAGTTGCAACTGTTCATATGGACTCATATTTTTATATATTTTATAAAACAATTTATATTTTTGCCTTACTGGACTTTGCTATCTCCAGAAAAACTTGTCATGAAGTGGGAAAAAATTTTTTTGTTATGATGTAAAAGAATTTTTCTTTAGAGATGAGAACCCATTGAAGTCATTTCGGGTGTTTTCTTATCTACTTCAAAAAATTAATTTCAGCCAAGATATCAGAAAAGTTGCAGAACTGAATTGTTTTGAAGGTCAAGAAGGACCAAAGATACTTCTGGTGCTTGGGTAGTCAACATCTTTTTTTTTTTTTTTTTTAAAGATTTTATTTATTTATTTGACAGAGATAGTGACAGCCAGCGAGAGAGGGAACACAGGCAGGGGGAGTGGGAGAGGAAGAAGCAGGCTCATAGCAGAGGAGCCTGATGTGGGGCTCGATCCCAGATCGCCGGGATCACGCCCTGAGCCGAAGGCAGACGCTTAACCGCTGTGCCACCCAGGCGCCCCTGGGTAGTCAACATCTTACTAGAAATACTACGCTTTAAGGTTCCCCTATTCCAAGTGATGCAACTAGAAATGGATTCTTACAAATAAAGCTTTTAATTAAGTCTGTATAATTTTAACAATAAGAGTAATTAATGAGGAAAGTCTGTTTTTAAAAACTATTTTCTTAGTAAGGAAAGATGTGAGCAAATTTGTGTTTGTTAGGTGGGGTCAATCTAGTAAAAACTTATTTTGTGGCTTTCAATATATATAAAGAGTATACTAGGTTGCACTTTCTCTTCAGAAATAGATTATGAAAAGGTTTTTAAGAAGGAAATAAAGAAAAAAACAGCAAATTTAAGGGATTTTGAGTGCATCTTAAAATTTCTTGACTGTCATTGTCATTACCCAAGTCATTACAAGATCCTATGTGCTGTAGGCTAGTGAGAAAACTAGTTGACTACTTCTTACAGCCTTTTTCTGATAGTGCAGTGTCATCTTACAGGAGTGTGTTTTGACACACTCATTAACAAGATGGCAGTACATTTTCTCCTCATCGTATCTTGTTGGCGGCCTTGAGAACACGTCTGCAGGATTACTGCTTTTATTCAAATGGGAAGGAAAGAAATCATTGATATATATTTGCTTAAAGTATACATAGATACAAAATACAGGAAAGTGCGTTAATAGGTGTGTACACATCTGGAGAGAGTGTTTTGTCCTATTTTTATTATTTTAGAAAGGTTCTGATTTTGATAAAAATCTTCTGTATCTATTTCTCTCTATATTGTCATACTTGAAGAGGTAGAAACATAAGGGTCTTCTTTCCCAAGATCTCTTAGTGTGAATTAATTAACTATACTTAGAACACTTTATAATATACTTTTTAAAGATTTATTTATTTATTTGAGAGAGGGAGAGAGCAAGCATGCATGTTGTGGAGGAGTGGCAGAGAGAGAGGGAGAGAGAATCTTCAGCAGACTCCCCACTGAGCACGAAGCCCAACTAGGAGCTCAATCCCAGGACCCTGAGATCATGACCTGAGCCAAAACCAAGAGTTGGACGCTTAACCGACTGAGCCACCCAGGTGCCCCTACAATATATTTTTAAATGATTAAAGAGTCTGAAACTTTCATAAAATATTTACAGATAGAGGAAAGTCACTACCCTAAAATCAAAACCATCCTTCAAATTCCTTCTTTTCCATCATGACCACCACCACTATCATCACCTTTTTGTGTCAACTATCAACCATCACTGACTTCATCCTTTATTACAGCAGATTCACCAGCATCGCTTCTTTCTTTCTTCAAACATTTATTCTTCATACACACCTCTGTACCAGTGGTTAATGTTAGGTATTTCCCAAAAAAAGCGGACACCCTCCTTTTTTTTACATATTTTAAGACACAGACTTTGATTCTCTTCTTCATATTCATTTTTATTTTCATTGCCTCTCATTTCCATCCTGTCCATTTTCTCCCCTCCCTTTTTCCTTCATTTCATGGCAATTGTGACTGGAAGGGTCCCTCCAAGAACTTAACTGGAAATCCACTTTTAGGTTCTAGTTAGTAAAAGTTGACCAGTTCACCTTAACAATTAAATTAGAGTCACAGAGAAGGTGATGATCTATAATCTGCAGTAACTACTAGATAGTGTCATCTTTATTAGTGACAGTGAACAAATGACAAACAAGGCGCTCTAAATCTTTGTCTTATTTTTGCACATCTCTGAAGGAAAATGAAATTGCTCGAAAAATTCAATGAACTTGCTCTCCTATCACTAGGCAGTCTTCAGTTAATATTGTGCTACAATGCAAAAGAATTATAGAATGGCAAATGTGAACCTTTATACTATATTAAATAACATTTTATGAACAGAAATAGAGCATATAATATGTGAGACAAAGAGATAGAACATGAGAATGTGGAATAAGATGTAATTTATTTTCCTAAAATGGCTCTTGTCTATTATAGTTCCGTTCCATTTCGCTTTATAATAGGTATTCTTATCAGACATTTATCTGCCATCACTTTCTGACATAATACACATCTTGTGATTTTCAATTTTATCACACAATAAACTTCCTTTATGTTCTCAAAAATAACATGAGTTAGAATTGACTAAAAATAATCCACAGTATTACCATAGGTATTTCAAACTAGAAAACTGATTCTTTGTACTCTGCCTATAAAGAATGGATTTTGGAGGACTTTGAAGGAGTCCACCAAAACATCCTCAAAGAGTTTAACAGCTTTTATTTATAGTTAAGTTATAAAGAGAATTTGTTCAGATTGTTACATGGAAACAAAGAGACAGAAACGATTTCTCTTTATATTTCAGCCTCTTTTGGCAGTTTTTTCCATATTAATAATTGTGGTTGATATAATATTGGAATCATAAAAGATCCTTAAGTTCTGTCACGGTGTTAATTTCCTTGTGATGCACTTATAATTAAAATCGACAATGACTTTTCTGTTTGCTTCTACTACAAAAGTAAAACATAAGCTGAATTTCAAAGCGTCACAGAGTGATCCTGTACCCAAACCCAGCAAACTTGATTGTCCCATCTGTGAAATGTCTCTCTTTCTCTGACTTTATCTTTACAATCATCATCACCATCATGTTATTAATAGCTTAAGATCCTGTTTCATCTAAAAAACCTTACCAGTAAAGAAATCACATCTGTCTTATCTCTCTCAATTAGTCCTGAAATACCCATGGGTCCCTCCTCATAATCTCTTACAAATGGAACTAAAATTATGTATTTTTCTGCTTTTGTCATATTTAATCATTTTATAAAATGTGTAACAGCAAAGAGGCATTATTTTGTCTGTAGATGGCTTATCTGGGTATAGGGCAGATTGAATCTATTGGATTTCATGAACAATTTAGGGAAAGTAAACATTGAGACCATAAACCCATTCTTTTGCTAAGCAAATTAAAAAAAAAATGCCTACCTAAATGGCAATTAATTTATTATTGGTAACGATTGACCAAATCATGCCCTTGTTATTTGCTCATTGCCTTTTTGTTTTCTGTCTCTACATCATCTAAAGTCAAATCCAGCTTAAACTCTGTAGTAGTATAAATCCACTGCAAGTGGTCTGATACTTAAGAAAGCTTTTGTACAAACATTTTACTACATCTATACGAATTCTACTTGCATAAAAACTGACTCGTGTATCAGACAACTAGGGCTTGAATCCTGATCTAAATACCACCGGCTTTGTTACCCTGAGCATGAAAGAATAAAATGGTAATAGCACCAGTTTCATAAATTTGTTGGGTAAATAAAAGAGATAAAGCACTTAGCACAATCAATGCCGGGCACACAGTACTTGAATATTAACTGTTACTTTTATGGCCAGAGATAGAAAAATCTATTAACAAATAAAATGTTTTACGTATAAATGTGTTGGTATATTTATTTTGTCCATTTATCTCATATATGTGTGTTATATTCATATTCATATATATATGAATGCATCTTAAACTGAAAACTATAAGGCAGAGATGAATCTTGAACTCTTCCTACAAACCATCTAATAAAAAATCTCTGTAATTAATTCTGTAACTATAGCTTTTTTTTTCAAGTTTTTATTTAAATTCCAGGTAGTTAACGTGCAATGTAATATTAGTTTCAGGTGTAGAATTTAGCTATTCATTGCTTACGTACAACACCCGGTGCTCATCACAACAAATGCCCTCCTTAAAGCCCATCACACATTTAGCCCATTCCCCCCCGCCTCCAGCAACCTTTAGTTTGTTCTCTATAGTTGAGAGTCTGTTTTCTGGTTGATTGTACCAATAGCTTTTATATGGTGAGAATAAATATACAAAGCCCACTTTTTTCCCCCAATAAATTATAATTATACTCTAAGAGAAAGCTTGTAAGTGACCTTTTGTTGGAAGAAAACCCTTTTAGTACCTTTCCAAGGAAGACATAGTACCTAAAAATACTGTGCAACTCTACTCATATTTATCGTTACCCGGTACTATCATTAAAACTTCATGTTCGATGTTATGGATTCAAATTCTTTTTATGCAAAATATTTTTAAATATTTATGTATTTATTTACTGAATTCAAGGTTAAGAAAAGTTCTCAGAAAAGCAAGATAGAAAAAGCAAAACAATTGCTTGAACACACTGAAGATTTTCATTATGTAGTGCCATGAAAACTTTAAACAGAATTTAAAAATTCTGGCAGACCGCCAAAGAGTTTGCAATAACCGTGAGTTTTAGTTAATTAAAACATTCGATTGGCAGTGTTTGGGAATGTGTTCACCCTTTAAGTGAAATATATTACTTATTGTATGAAATTCATTAATTCTTAAAAACAAACCTCACCAAATTTATTACACGTAATTGAATTCCAATACAGAATAACCTTGAGAAAATTTATTTTGGAAATCGAGGAAACCAAGATCTTATTTCAAGCTATCATAAAACTTGGTAGTTTTAGTTTGTTTTGTTTCAATTATTCTTTTATCTTATTGAAATATCAAGGTCACTTTTCATTCACGCAGTTTGGCAAGAAGTCCAGTATCTAGTCACCATGGGACCCTTTCTTCAATGGCATGAAATTATATGTGCTTTTATGTGCCTCAAGAGCATGAGAACTGGCCTGGTTTCTTAGTTCATGATGGTAACCATCATGATACACCTCCTTTTCCAAAATCCTGCTGAACTGGCCCTCTACCCACCCTCAGACAACATTTCTCAGGGCAGTCAGTTGTGATTCTCCCCCACAACCCTGCTCTCTGACTTCAGGGCTGTCACAATGGGGCGCTGATTCTGAGTGCGAGCCAAGAAGCTCAGCGTGAAAAGGCTGCCACCCCCTACCTAGAGTGCTATGTGTATGAGTAGAAATCAGAAAAATCACTCTTTTGTGAAACTTTTCACCTAATACATTAGCCTGGAAAGGCTTGAGAAAGTTCACTTCTCCTATCTTTGGTATTGGACCACACTCTCTTCTTCTTCAAGCACCCAAGTGGGAAGCTGTTTTATGGGGCTTTTATAGTACAAAGACATTTTAATCCTCCTTCCATACTTTCTAACCAGTCGTTTTGAAATGCTTTAAAGAATGACTCTTCTTGGAAAAGGAAGCAGAAAGATAAAATCACCCTGAGGTTTTTTTATGTTTGTTTTTGGTTTTGTTTTTTTTGAATCTGATATCGGAGCAAGGAAAAAAAATAAGATCACAATAAAATATCTTACAACACAGATACGATCATGCTTATAATGCAAAGGAGTAGTTTAGGTGGAATACTTTTTTTTTTTACAGCTGAAATAAATTACTCATTGCTAAAAAAATGGGGGTAAAATGGGATTAGGACCCAGATACCAATTTTGTTACCGTGTTTCCTCTGCTGACTGGTTCTGCTGCTTCTGAAGCACCCCTGACTGAAATCTGAAGTGGACTGTGTATTGTAAATACAAGACAAATGCTGATGCCAAATGAAATATGCTCTAATCCATGGATATATCCATAGTTTAGGGTATTTATATAAAGAATTTTTGTCTAATATGGAAGTCATTTTTCTATGTAGGTCTTGAACATACGTTCATTGACGAGAGAGTAATCTCTGATATGTTTATGATTTGGTTCCTGCTTATTTTCTCTGCCTGCCGCACACTTCTGTGTTAGGAGTGGAGATATACCATTGGATCAGAAAGTTCCCTCTTCCCATGGAGTCTACCATCTAGTGAGGAAGCCTACAATAAAAAGAAAATAATTACATAAAAAGGTAATGACACATTGTGACAACCGATGTGGAGATGATGTTGTGTGGAGGAGGTAAGTTTTAGACAGGAAGGTGAGCTCAGGAGAACATTTGCTGCTGAAGTAATATCTGAGCTCACAGTTGCAGGAACACAAAGAGCCAGACATATCCATGTGGGGATTACAGCTTTCCAGATGAAGGGAATGGTAGCAAGTACAAAGTCATTGAGGTAAGATGAGCTTTACATGATTGAGATCTAGAAAGGAAGCTAGGCCAGCCAGGCTCCCTTAAAGTAAGGGAAGGCTACCAAGACACAGATTTGGAGATGGAAAGAAGACCCAAGTCATATGGCATTTTATAATGCAACGGCAGGAATTTGTATTTTAAGTGTCAAAGTGATTTATTATAATGCTTTAATCAAGAAAGGTTTTTTTAATTTTTTTTTTTTTAATAGTTAAGGAATGGATTGTAGAAGTGTAAGGATGGGAGCAAGAAGTCTGACCAGGAGGTGATGTTGACTTGGGCTAACATAATGGTAGTAGATAGAGAGAGAATTAGACAGATACAAGTAGACCTCGCAGTTGAAGCTAATAGCCCTTCCTGATAGACTCAATGTGTATTATGTTGAAAACAGAGAAATTAAAGATTTCCCAAGGTTCTGGATTAAAGATTACCCAAGTACCCAAGGCACTTGATTGAATGCAGTTGCTGCATACTTGCACGAGATACTCGAAGATAATAGGAATGTGATATGGGAAAGATTAAGAGTTGGTTTTTGTCTTGTGTAGTAACACATTTAAACCTATAAGGGAGCTACTATAATTAACAGCATTTGACAAAAGTTAGGAAACCTTAAAAGAGAAAAGAAAAAAACAAAACACTTGCCCAATGTCACACAGGTAGTCATGGATAGAGCTAGCATTTGAACCTGATTGACTCCAAATACACAGAATCTCTGAGTAAAACCCCCGTGCGGAAAGTGGTGGGGGACATGGGGAGAAGGAGTAGGTAGGGAGAGGGTTATAACTGCAAAGTGACGGAACAGAAATCAGTAGCAGAAGACACACTCTGTAAGGGAGTTAGCTGTTATTAGCCCACCCCACCAAATAGTCTATTTGGTAAATACTCCCAGGGTGAAGCCCTGCATTTGATACTTTTGTGGCTACATCATCATACTTATTCTTTGAACTTTATAGTTCAAAGGGATTTTTCAATCCAGAAACACTCTTCACTTCAAGCATTATCTCCCTGCTTTCTGGGGACTCTACGGATGCACTGGAAACATATACTTGCTCAGAAAAGAGAGGTTTTATAATTTCCAAGTGTAAAAATGAACAATTTCTTAGAAAATCACAGCTTTCATTTAAATGTTATGTCAACTTAGTATTCATAATAGAGAAGAACTAATAGCCCTGAATAGAAGCTACTGTATACGTCAGTAAGTAATTTTGGTGCTTATTCACCATTCTGCTAGGTCACGTCGCCTTAGCTTCTTGACCTGGACAATTAGAGTCCTCTTTTGAATAAAGAAATAAAAAATTGTCCAAAATGGTGAAAAGTTCTGCAATGCAGACACATTTATTCCAGGGCAATAGATGGAGCTAACCAATGAGTTTCACTTCTGCTTATGAGTCAAGAACCATTGATACTGAGTGTTTATAAACGCGATCAGCTAGAAGCCTAGACTACCACCTACCATATTGGTAGCTGGTGGTGCAAATGACAGACTGAAAAGCGTTAAACAAAAATGGAAGAACAAATTAAAAGGCTATGTAAATACATGGATAATTTCTCTGACATTCTCTTGCATTTCAGGCGTGAGCTCAGTGCAGTGACTAGATTAACATGTTTAGTTTTCAATTCAGTCGCTGAGGTTTGTTATGAAAGTTGAGTAATACAGATGGTAGGCAATTATTCATGCTGCATCAGAAAGCCACTAGGAAGACCCTATTAAAATACAACTGTTGATTAGTAATCATGGTTCCTGGAAAAAAAAAAAAAACAACTTGGTAAAAAATGAAATCCCTGGTGGGTTCAAATGCTTGCTAATGCGTCAAGTTAAGGCAAGGTTAAGATGTCACTGTCATTAACTACAAGATCAAATGACCTGGGTCCTCATTTTCCCCTCTAAAGTCTGCTAATTTAAACCAGTGCTTTTATTATGAGTATATTATTATTATCAATGTGGCTTTCTAGCAAATCACGACTCTCATGTAGCCTTTACAGTAACTACGATGTTTCTTCTTTTTAAAAAAGTGACCCCCATCTCTTCCTCGCTAAAGCATTCATTTAATTGGATTTTGCTTTTAAGAGCATTTGTAAAGTCATAGTACATGACTGCAGTTGCTAACAATCAGCACATAGTGTAACAATAAATTTCATTGTTAATAATGACTTAACGAGAGCTCAATATGAGGTGAATGCCTTCAAACTTGCTCCCCATAGATCATCTCTAACTTTTCACAATAACATGCCAAGATGTTATAGATTGAATTGTGTGTCCCCCACCCCCGAATTCATATGTTGAAGCTCTAACCTCTAATGAGACTGTATTTGGAGATAGAGCTTTTATGGAAGCAATTGAGATTAAATGAAGTCATAAAGGTGGGACCCTAATCCAACAGGACTGCTGTCCTTATAAGAGGTAGAGGACACCAGGAGTGCACAAAGCCAGAGAAAAAGGCCACATACCGACACAAGAAGAAGGTGGCCATCTGCAATCAACAAGAGAGGCCTCAGGGGAAGCAAAAACCACCCAACACCTTGACCTTGGACTTGTAGCCTCTAGACCTGTGAGAAAATACATTTCTGCTGCTTAAACTACCACATCTATGGGATTTCGTTATGGCAGCCTTAGCAGACTAATAATACACAAGGTAAGGATCAGTGTGATTATTTTAAAGAAAAGGGAATTGCCCGTCAAAGCTCAATCTGGAATATTCCCCATGAGTGCCTGTTATGGGAATCAGCCCTGGCTTGATCAATCGAAGGCTTTTCTGATTTCATAGCCTGGGTTGACCCACTATATTTACAAATGCTCCCTTAGAGATGAAAGTTACTCTAATTTAATTCCAAGCACTCTTGATGTATATGGAATTTGAGATAAGGGAGTAAATATGTGAGCTTTGTTCTTGTTTTTAAAATAATGTAGTGTTTGATTCTACTTTTCTGGCTCTCCCAAGTCAGACGAGCCCAGGGCTCTTGTGTATTTCGAAAGGATTTTGATTATTTCACTCATGCCTTCAGTGCACTAATATCTAGTAGTCACCGACTATGTTCCTGGGAGAATTCTGTTATTATGGATGCAACAAATAAGACATAAACCTGTCCTAAAGAGCTCCAAGGTGCATTGTCCTATGGGAGGAATAAGCACGGGAACAAATCATTAATATATTCTCTGGCAGTGAAACTCACCGTGTGGTAAATGAGTTCACACCAACCTGCAAAATCTTACTGGTCTGCTGTGCGATTAGGACAAAATGTGAGAGGGAGCATTTAGAAATTTCTACAGCGATTTGGCATAAGTACAAAAGCCAACCTTTTTGTGCGTGTATATTTACAAAAATACTGGTCTGGTCTGTAATCAACAGGGAATTAAAACAAGCAAACAGACATACAAAAAGTAGTCTGTTACCACAGGTAGATTGACAAGTTCTGTTCTACGTGATGTCTGTGTTTCCCTCATCTTGAGGAGGGAAGATGGAAAAAAAAAAAATTCAAACGTAAATTTTTATAGACAATTGTCCACGTATTTTTATTGTATTTACTTCCACTTAGGTTAAGAGGAAATAACATTCATAGTATAATTGGGGTCAGCTACTGAGTGTCTTATTTTTAAGTAAAAAAAGAGAAAAAAGATTTTAAGATAACTTTATACAGATTGAGTCACTTTCTTATTTGTATTAGTTATCTTTTGTCTCAATCAGAAAAATACAGCAATTGAGCTTAGATAGTAATTAGACACCCGCTCCTCTCACTTAGTTTTACAAGGATTTAAAATAATTACCCAGGAACCTCTGCTTCTTCTATTACAGTTTAATAGGGAGATGGGCAGGTCAGGAGCTGGATCTGTTTTGAAAGCTAGAGCAAGGTGGGAGCTTCCAGAAACTTTTTTTTGGCTTAATTTTTTCAGATAATATCCAGGCCATTCTTTTCTGGCTTTCCCAAGATGAGAAAGTGGGGATTCATGTGCCTTATCTTGGCTTAGGAGAACTCACTAACACCTCACTGGCAATCACTCACATCACTCCTGAAGAAAAAAAAAAAAAGTCTGGATCATAAGAATATCTTGTTTGCAACCAGGGGAGACAGGGGCTTGGATACCTGGTCTATGTCATTATTATTTTCTTGAATTTTAAGTGGTTTGATTGAAAAGAAATCACAATGCAAATTTACAAGTTGGAATGGAAAGGTTTGGATGAACTAGTCCAGAAAATATTTGGCAACCAGTGCAGAAAGGAAATGCAAAGTTAAAAGTAGTTATGAACCGTCTTGGTGTCATAGAGAAAGAAGTAATCAACTTATATATTTATAAGTAGAACAAAGTTCAAAAGAATTTATGCTTTTGGTAAATTTACAGAAAAAATTAATACAATGAATTTATATACGAATCATGCCCATAGGTACCCAATTACTAATAAACCTTTATCCCCTCCTCAAATTTTACTGGAAATTCTGCTTGAATTTGAAGTGCTTTTGCTATGCAGAATTTCTATTCCACCTACTCTAATCTAGAAAAGCAATTGACTTTTGCCAGTTCTATTAGAAAACTGGTATACCACCTTTCCAGGCAGTGCCATCAGCTTTCCTCTTTTATTTCCTCTTTCTACAAAGGAGAACTTGTTTTGTTTTCCTTTTCTCCTGGCAAAATCAGGATAGAGTATAATTGCAACTCCCTGCATGTGCCTAGAATAAAAACCTTACTGAGGGTTCTTTCCCATTAGAAATTAATCATTTTCTAGGACCTATTCTTCTTTTACAAGTTTTTGCCCCCCATGGAAAAGCTTATAAATTCCAATATAAATTTAGGTTGTAATTGGTTTCTTTATTAGTTTGTGTAGGCTTTTTGGTACAATTGCAGGTATTTTTCTGAGGGAATAGCCTTTTCTTTAAGTGCCGAGATTCATTTGACTTTGAAATGTCAGAATGTTTGAGCAAGGCCATGGCATTCTTAATGTGGATATATGAGTAGATTCTTCAAGAAAAACACTATACATTATGTTGTTATTTTATGTTTAATTGAAAAAAAATTATCTAGATATGACCTAAATCCTGAAGACATTGAATGTCATTGTGTAATATAGATGAGAAAGTTTATCAGAGTTAGAATACTGTAATTTCTATAAATCACATGCAAAATCCTGGAAGTAACAGATGACTATAATTAAACATTATGATGTCTCTTTTCCTTTTACCCACATATTGTAACACACAAAGGAAGAGAGAGCATGGAGAAGGCGTATGCTAAGTGGCAATTAATGAATAGTTTCTCCCATTTGGGAGGAATTGTGAAAATTGAAGTTTTTCCATATTAGGATCTAATTCAGCACCTTGAGTCGATCATTTATTATATTCTGAAATCTGGAAGCTCGCTTATACTTTCTGACTCTCAAATTGGAACTAATAAATCTACCAGGATTGTGAAATTTAAATGAGGCAAAACGTGAGTGCACGCTTTGGAAACCAGAAGACTTCACGGAAATGTCGATTGTATTTGGGTTTTTGATGCTTACATCTACTCTTCTTCGTGTGAGACTTGAAACATTTAATTATATTCTGACCTAAGGGGAAACGTGTATATTTCATTTTTAAGTTATTGACAATATGAACGGCATATGTGCTAGAGAAATTAAACCGCCACTTGGGTGTCTTTATTTACACTGATCTCTGAAATAATGGATGTCTTCCTCTGTCATTTTTTTTTCTTTGTGACCCAGAATATATGTATCTTCCATGGATTGATCAGATGCCCTCTTGAGCATATTGATATGTTCATCCTTTACCACCAATTTATTGCATAATTATTTTTTTTCCAGACAGTGCTTTTCATTGGCACTGTAATCACAGGCAAAGATTCAGGATCCAAAATACCCGAGAGGTCGAAAAATACCAGTAGGTCTCCAAATCCTAATGGAAGGCATGTTTAGTACGGTGTCCTTCCTCCCAGCAAGGTGGCATTCTTTGGCACGTAGGGCAATCTAGAAAAGACAAACATCTGTCTGGTTGCTGAGAACTGGACGAATTTTTTGCCTCGTTTAGCAGAGGGACTCTACCAACAAATCACAATCTTTTCAAAGAAGTGAGTTTGACCCAAGATTATATATGTCACAGCAACTTTTTCTCTCCTGATGTAACACAGCAGGAGCCCAGATTTCGGTTCCCCGCTTCTGCTGAGCTTTCTCAGCTTTATGATTTCCATGACTTATAGCAGACTGATCTTGAATTCTCAGTTTCTAACCATCTCAGACTTCTGGAGTAAAGATGAACACTATCCTTTTGAAGACCACAATTTGTGGTAATGCTTCTTAGATGTGTACCTGTGTGGTTTGAGGTGGGAATTCATTTGTGAATCTATTGGAGATGACCTTAATAGAAAAAGATCTATAGACCAAAAAGATGTGAATGGTTCTGAATTACTTAAAAATAATTACCAGCAAATACATGAGTATTTGCATCTATTGACTATTCCAGCTGACAAAGCCTCCTCCTATTTCAGGAATTTTTCACTTGCTTCCTTGTGCCTGATAAATCCTCCTATCCCTCTCCTCAGCACCCCACTCTGGCCCATCCCTCCCCCTGCAAGTCTTCCTCACACCCATCGTCAGCTGCTCTCCCATGACCACCGCCAGACCTAGAAATGGCTGATTCCTTCTTTACACTTGGTAATCTGCTTAAGGCTTTCCCTGATCACTCATCTTCACTAGTTTTCTCAATGATACAAAAGCAGTTAATTTAGTCTAAAATTGTACACTATTAGTTATCCATTTACAGAAGATAGCCTTCATTAAGGCAGAGATATAATCTGTCTTATTCACCACTGAACTGTCAGTATCTAGAAGAATGTTTAGCATATAATGGTTTTCAATATATACTGTTATTGACTAAATGAATTCAAGTTCTTTTGACTTTATTTATTTTAAAAATTTTATTATGATATGTTAGTCACCATACAGTATATCCTTAGTTTTTGATGTAGAGTTCCATGATTCATTGTTTGTGTATAACACCCAGTGCTCCGTGCTATACGTGCCCTCCTTAATACCCTTCACTGGACTAACCCATCCCCTCACCCCCCTCCCCTCTGAAGCCCTCAGTTTGTTCAAGTTCTTTTAACTTTAAGGAAAATGTCAGATTTCCCCCAAAAGGAGGAGGATGGATAATTGAGAAGTTCTTCTTCTTGACATTGTATTGGGGTTGATTGATTTTGAATATTTAATCTCTATAACTTAAATCATGCTAAAAGAAAGATTACGGTATATACTATAAAACAAAGCTAGATCAACTTATAGTTCCATTATCCATAAGCTATGTGGCCTTCGAAGAGGCACCTATGTGGGCCTCAGTTTTTTCCATATGCATATTGGGAAGAATAATATTTTCATTAATAGTATTCATGAGACTTTATGTATGAATATAACTTTCTAGTTATTGACTGGACCTAAGGACCTATGGACCTAAGGGTCCAATTGACTAGACCTATGGACCTAAGGGTCCAACTACCTTCTGAAATTTCCACCTGGATATCTAATTGACACCTCAAAACATCATTTCCAAAGCTGAATTCAGTGATTCCCTCACATAGTTTTGTCTATAATCCTTCCCACCGCAATATACAGCAACTCCGTTTCACTACTTGCTTCACACCAAAACCTTGAAGTCACTGACGAATAATTTATTTCAAATCTTTCAGTCTACATTCAGCCTTTAAAATAGTCTTTTCTAAGTTTAAGATGCATTCAAAATTCAACTACTGTTTGTCAAATTCCTTTCCCTGGTTTGTAAAACTGTAGGTGTTTGGACATCCTCGCTACCTGTCTACATTACTCTCCATCAAACTCCTCCTCGTTCATTTCATTTCAGTCATTAACTTTCTTACCTTAGCTTGAACATTGTTAAACACCTCATACTTCAGGACCTTTTTCCAGAACAATCTTCTCCAGATATCTATAGGGCTAACTCCCTCCTGTCTTCCTCTTATCTGCACAAATGTCACTTCATCAGAGAGATGTTTTATGACTACCTGCTATGGACTTACTGTGTCCCCCCAAACCCATATGTTGAAGACCTAATGTGACAATATTTGGAAGTAAGGCCTTTGGGAGGTCATTAGATCATGAAAGTGAAATTCCCATGAGGAGATTAGTGTCCTTAAAAAAGAGGAAGAAAGCTAACGTCTTCTCTCTTTGCCATGTGTGGACATAAATAGTAGATATCCATCTCCATTCCAGAAAATGAGCCCTCAACAAGAACCAAATCTGTGGGCACTTTGATCTTGGAATTCCTACTCGAGAACCATGAGAAATGTTTGTCGTTTAAGCCACCCTGTCTACGGTAAATTTTTATAACATTTCAAGCCAACTAAGGTACTACCCTGTATAAAATAGCATACTTCCTGTCATCAGTCTCTATCCCTGTTTTATTCTTTTATACACTTATAACACTGATCTATTCAACATGCCTTTATTATCTATTTACTATCTGTTTTCTCCCAGTAGAATGTAATCGCCTTGAACTTAAAGACTGTCTTATTCATTGCTTAGGATAGTGACTGGCTCACAATAAATATTCAATTGTTTTTTGAATGAATGAATGAATAAAGGAATGATCATTTTTGGCACTTAGAAGATTCTTAGTAACTAACATACTTTATCATAATAATTACCTTCAAATTAGAAGATGTCACGAGTTTCCATTTTAAAGATGTATCAAAGAATATCATGCATTATTTTTTAAAGAAAACTGATTTTCAAATTAGGTTTTTAACTGACTATTATCCTTTATAATAAGTACTAATTTACATGTTTTGCCTTCTCTGTGATGAAGCTGATTTGACCCACAAATGTTAACTATCTGTGAGGAATACTTGAGCCACAATATGTTATTCCTCAAGACTAATCACATTCCTTCTGTACGTTTTTATCTGAGGTTAAATCTATAGTCAGCATTTCACAAGGAGGCAAATTAATAATAATTTGTTTCTCTTGACATTTCTTTGTATTTATCAGATATGAAACTCAAGTGGAATTCTCATAACTTATCAGAAATATCTACTGTAGGGAATCTTTCAAAATTATATTTAAGATTGAGATATTCTGATACAGGCACTTTTCCACAAAATTCAAATGGAACTCTACCACCCCAATCCTAAGTATGTTATATCTCCCTTAATTTCTTAAAGGCTCACTGAAAGATCTCAAAAATTATAATTTGATTTATCATGAAATTTTTGAGTGTGGGTCAAATCTTCAATTCCAGTAACAACACAAAATAGCATTTTTCTCTCTTTTGCTATCTATAGGTTGCATAAATTGTATTAAGGTTCACACAAACTTCATGGTCTGCCTGCCATCCTCCCTCCCTCCCTCCCTCCCTCTTCTTACCTTCCTTCCTTCCTTCTTTCCTCCTTCCCTCCCTTCCTTCCTCTCTCCCTCCCTCACTCCCCATCCCTCCTTTTCTCTTTCTTTCTTTCTTTCTTTCTTTCTTTCTTTCTTTCTTTCTTTCTTTCTTTCTTTCTTTCTTTTCTTTCTTCCTTCCTTCCTTCCTTCCTTCCTTCCTTTCTTTCTTTCTTTCTTTCTTTCTTTCTTTCTTTCTTTTCCTTCTCCTTCCCTCCCTCCCTTCTTTTCTCCTCTTTTTTTTTCTCTTAATGCATCTTTAATTAATGTGTTCTACATTGTTCAGAATTCCAATTCAAACTAAAGACATGTATCTTCTTGGAATACTGTATATCTGCAAGTGGATCTCAGATCTTATTTCAAAAATGAGAACTCACTTAAGAAGTTGTCCACACAAGAGCACGTGGGTGGCTCAGTTGGTTAAGCATCTGCTTTCAGCTCAGGTCATGATCTCAGGGTTCTGGGTTTGAGCCCCATATGGGGCTCCCTGCTCAGTGAGGAGTCTGCTTCTCCCTCTCCCTCTGCCCCTTCCCCTGCTTCTGTTCTCTCCTTTTGACTGAATGAGCCACCCAGATGACCCAAGTTACATTTAAATTATTATTTTTTATGAACTTCTATAAAACAGGGAATGTTTTGTTCATTTCTTTACTCAAATTTCTACTAAGAATTATACCATGTCCAGATACAAAGCACTCAATGATTCTGGTTAAAGAATTGAAGAAATGAAAGAATAATGATAACTAATTTCTTTCTTTTCAATTATGAATGTCTCTTCTATATGCAGATATTATTTTCATTGATAAAAATAAAGATGCCTTGTGTGAGGAAAGTTGTCATACAAGTAAGGTCCATGCAATGTAATAATCTCAAAGTAATTTTGGTGATGACAATGATATTTGAAAAGACACAGTTAAATACAAGCTAAACTGAATCTTCAACATTCATCAATTTAATTTTAGTAATTCTTCTCCATGCAACACTGTTCTCTCCAAATCGATCTTCCCTATGCATAGATACACTTTAGGGGATTAAATTATTCCTCTATAATTAAAAAAAATCTCCTATTAATGCAAATATGTGCAAATTATTTTAGCATTTTAAGTTCATGAGTGCTGTTAGAAACTTCCTGACTTCTCAGTCCCCACTGCAACACCCAGAGAAGATCTCCTTTCATCATTTTGACAATAGGAATGATTTTGTAAATACTCCTTGAATGTATTTCACAGGTCAGCAGTCTCACTCCAATATAGATCTACATCTTAGATTAGATCATAATTTGTTTTCTGCTTTACCTTCACCCTGACGTGCTATTTCATATAATGAAACAGTAAATCAATAGAATCCTTGTGGGTGGGATTCAGTAAAGAAAACAACCCGTGTTCTGCTTAATTATAAACTCATTAAAATGAGAACATGACATTTCCAAAGCACTGATTTATTCTTACAAGTCAAATTTCACTGAAAGCTAAGTGTGAGGCTTACTGTCCTGAAAACAATCTTAATTAACTAAAGCCATGCACAAACGATCACTGATCTGGTTGGACTTCAAGAGCCTACTGATTTTGTCTTCCAAAAGAATAGGTTTAGTAGGTACCAGATAAGTAATCTGCTCAATTATAGCTGGAATTTCTACCTAGTCCAGAACTCTATAAAGAGAAAAATATATATATTCTCAGAGAAAACTTATTTTTCTCATATGATTTGTATGTGATTTGATTACAGTGTCAAGGAGAAAAACGCTAATCTATGCCTTGTAAAAGAAATTGTAGATATGTTTAGAAATGGTGTTCAAGGGTCCTAATATCCATATATAAATAGGTAATTCATAATTAGCTATGCACATGAGACACACTTTAATTTGCTAATATTTATTTTTGTTCTCTCTGGTCTTTTATTAGTAGGTTAGTGTTTTATTTTTTGGAGGCGAGAATTATAGCACAATAAGGCTTGGTGATTGGATCAAGGTCAAAGAAGTAGTAAATGACAGAAGACTGTGCTGCTCTTGTTATTTCTGGAAAAGAAATCACCCTATGTGCCAAAACATTTGGACGCATGGAGCATCTTTTCTCAGAACATATAACTTGCCATGCCTTTGATTATCTTGAGTCGATCACAAGGAGAGACTCTTCAAAGGGCTCACTCCCCTGGCATCCTCATTTGGAATTCAGTGGCCATTTTGCATTAGTAACTTCAGTTACCATTGTGCATTACCATTGGCAGGAACTGTACTCTGAAATGTAAGCTAGGATGCATCATATTTAAAAGTAATCTCCACATGTCAATATTTTGAAAATGCAAAAACAAAGCAAAATAAAAACCCATGAATCCTATCAATCTCCCTCTTGATCCATTTCTCTTAACTGATCTGTTCCACAGTTTGGGCACTGAACACTTTAAAAATAACTTCAATATGTTTTTATTTGCTGTGACAAGATAACTCTCTGGGTTTCAGCACTTGGCAGATAATTAAAATATGTGAAATACTACTGTCCTGGTAGTTGCTTTACTTTGGAACAGATTTACTTGAGAAATAATGAAATAGTGTTAACGTCTAGGCTTTCCCATTACATTAGAAGGTTAATTTATTTAAAAAGAACAGTGAATTAAACAGCTGGCCTGAAATGCATATTTCATATCATCATCAAAGTGTGATGTCTTCCTATGGAGATTGGGTGAAAACCTGTCCTATAAGCTATTACTCTTCCATGTGACTGCTCTCCCACTTGCTAAGTCTGCCTTATCCTCAGGGAACAATGAAAAGAAGCATCCGCAAGGAAGTAGAAAGTGTTCTTTGGTCACTGATATAATTGGATTGTGTGTATTTATGTTCTAGCAGATGAGGGTCAAAGACTTGAATTGAATTTGAAATTGCACTGTAATTCTTGCTAACTGAAAAAAAAATTAGGAAGAAATGATCTTTGAAATTATATATTTAAAAGTTGAACCATCCAAGCCTTTAAAATGTTTGCCCTGAAATATACCTCCCCCAAGGGTCAATATTCTAAGGAAAGAAATCTACATTTTTCTTCACTACAAATAGCTGATAACCAATAAACTGTGAGTCAAAGAGGATTATGTTTACGAAAACTGCTTTCTCTATGCCCTCTTGATATCAGAAGTAAAGAGATAGGCATTGGGGTGAGAAGTAATTACTCTTGAGTTATTATATCATCTGGAATGTTATGTTTCACATTTTTGTGGTTTTTAGAAATATATTTGGAAATACATAAATATAATACACATACAAATATATATATTAAGTATACTTGATATATACACCTGCATATTTAATAGAGTATATATGTCTATATACTTAAATAATTTTTCAAACAGAAATGGATATTAATCAATAATTTTTATTCTTCTTAAAACACTAGTTCCCAGAGAAAAGAATAAGGCTGCCGCAGCAAACAAAAGGGACTTTTCACCAAAACTTAGTTTATTTGGATGTATGCATATATAACCAATGTGAAGATTAATAATTTTGGACATAGGATGTTCGATATGCTGATGTACAAATTTAGACATATATAACAATTTTTATAACCTTTCCATCTTTTGGTTTTAGTTACCACATAATCTACAAAATTTCCACAATACAAGATGTGAACTTCATTGTTTCTGAAATCTACAATATAGTCATTAGGTCAGAAAACTATAGTTTTCAAAATATCAAGGCCACTGGGTCACCTGAATGACATATGACCTTTCTGTATCAAGACATTGCATCGCAGAAGGAAACAAAATGTTTCTCTATAATGAGGTGGAACAGAGGGGCATCCTGAAAATGGCTGATGGAAGAATGAATTTAGAAATTCATCGCTCACTGATGAATTGAACATCTTTTCACTCAAGAGGCAATACATAAAATCAATAGTATGTTTTCATTTACATGGAAGAGTTGGACTTCCAAGGTCCAAATGCAGCTTTGATATTTACTAGAATGAGCAGTTTGATGCGTACATCATTTAGTAGCTTCCATTGTGGGGTCCAATTGCTCACAGATCTTCTAGTTATGATATTTGCCTTATTGTTAATGGGTTTCAAAGCATTTTGTATGTAAACATTTTGCTAAACACTCTTTATCTTAGTCTCTTCCTCCTTGGACTCTTAATTATTTAGTCACTGAACTTAAGAAGAGACATTTCATCAATGCTATTAAAATTGAATAGCAATATCTACTTTTTGGTATTGTCTGAATGTGTCACTCCCCCCCTCCCCCCCAATTCATATGGTGACTCCTAAGCACCAAAGGTGATGGTATTAGGATAGTAGGAGGTGGGGCCTTTGCGGGGTGATGTGTGATGTGTGATGTGTGGAGCCCTCATGAATGGATATAATGTTCTGCTCAAAGAGGCCCACAGAGTTTCCCTTCCATTCTCCATGTTAAGAACCCAGTAAGAAATAATTAGTCTACAGCTCAGGAGAAGGCCCTTACCAGGATGTGACCCTGCTGGCATCATAATCTTGGAGTTTCCAGCCTCCAGAATTATAAGAAAGAAACTGTGGCTTATAAGCTACCCAGCATGTGGTATTTTGTTACGCAGCCTAAACGGACTGAGACACCTTTCTAGGTATAAAATTGAAATGCATATATATGTGTAAAATAGCTAACACAATTTCGGCATATATAACATATATAATGTAAAAATTTTCGTAAAATATTCAGTGTGTGTGTGTGTGTGTGTGTGTGTGTGTGTGTGTGTTTGTGTGTAGGGACATATACAGAGTTGATATAGAGACATTATTTCTGAATAAAAGAGTTTATAAAATATTTAGTTATAAATATATTCCCAAAGATTTTATTTACCCAATAAGACATGAGGGAGTTTTATTGAATAATATGTTAACTCAATTCCTTCTTTCACCTTCAATTATCTGTACCAAGCACTGCTCTGGCTTGAAATATAAACCATCTTGGGCAACATGTAGGTCTTTATAGAATTTGTGAACCCTCTTAACTCTACTTATATGCCCCTGTGGTCTCCAAGATTTCTCAGTAGTCATGAAAGGGGAACTGGGGAAATCATACAAATCCAGTATGAATCATTTAGACAAAGATTTTTTGGAACACAAAGAGTGTTCAATTCATTTGGAGATCATATGTCATCCTGGTTTGTTTTTAGTGCCTTATGTACATCCCACTATGCTATAACTCATCTTCAACCTGTCCTCCAGAAAAGTAATGTTTACGTTCTTTCTTTTTGTTTGTAAAATGCATATAGCCCCTGTTGATATTTGTCTATCAAAACATTCTTCACAGGTTATATCTCTCAGCTCATTGAAGAATGCCCTGATTAAGCAACTTGTCATATTAAAAACAAATATCCACTTTAACTTTGCTACCCAAATCATCAGTGACAAACTTTCAAGACATTCTGTGTAAGTCCACTTCTTTTCCATCTTAAGTACTAGGTTTGTGTGGATCATAGTGTGTGTGCGTCTTCTAAAATTCCCAATGGTACTTGTTAAAAACACAAGTGATTAGCCACAGAAACATTGTTAACTAAGGCTAACAATATGCACACTGATTATGCTGGAGGGTTCAGATAGCTTTCGTCTATGTTTCTCTACCCCAAGTCCATCATAATATCTCAGCAGAGCACTGTATACTCAGCAGGCAATCAATAAAATTTAATGAAGATTCTTATCGCCCACGAGGAGAGACGTTACAGCATAAGTAACAGAAATAAAAACAATTAACACATGGAATTTTTAAGATAAATGTCAGATATATAATTTGGGTCAATGTTTCTTTGTGGTGTGAACTTGATGTAATACTTAAAAATATATAAAGTACTGTATACTGAGGACAGAGCCTTTATATTTTCTCTGGCCATTTTTTTCCCCCGATTGAATGATGTCCTTTGAATCTGAGATCCAATTATCATCATTTGGGGAGAGATTCTGACTACCAATTTAAAATAATTCTTTTTTTTAGCAGTCTGCAATGATACATGGAGACAATGTAGCTATGTCTTTATTTAGTGCTAAATTATCTACTTTATGTAATAAGCAAATGTTGGAAATGAAGAAAGGATATTCTGTACAATTTTTCTCAAATGACAAAGATTGGATGTCCAGTAATTGGCCCAAAGTCCTGATTTTTGGTCAATTACTTACATTTCAGACCACATTTTATATACCAAGTTTAGCTTCTCTCTCTTGAACTTTTACCCAGTTAATAGATTGCTTCCTATTTATATAATGCCTATTTCTGAAGAATTTAATGTAATTTAGGTTACTCATTAATCCTGATAATGTAACTGTGAATTAAATGATTATGCTTTTACAGTGATGGAAACTGAGGCAGAGATAATTTTAGTGACTCTCATAAAGTCCAACCATCTCCCATTTGTGACAATCTGCCTTCTAGAAGGAATTGTCACCTCATACACATTTAACACTGATAGGTCACCATATTCAAAAGTTTCCATAGAGACTGCCCCAAACTTTTACATTTTGCAGCTCATTAGCCGAGAAAGATGCTGTCTGCAGTCACTAAAGCAGGCGTGAGGAGAAGATACAGAGTGCTCACGAGCCTCACTGGCACAAACAAGGCAACTTTCCCCTCTTCATTATTAATCCATTATATCAGGTTGTGAAACAGGTGTAGTTGGTCCCCACCAGAGGGCTAGTGGCTTAATGTCTCAGGCAGTGACATGGCATACCAGCAATAAGACTACAGGTCTAGTAGGAAGAGCCTTTGGAATCCTATTAATGGCATTGCAATTTTCAACATATTTAGTATATTCAGTAAAATAAAAGCTTCAAGCTTTCGGTGGGAAGTATCAGAGATGACAGTCATGGTCCCTTACAACAGTGCGAGTCTCTTGTTCCCTTATTTTCCTGTATACAAGATGAAAATAATAAACACGGATCTTAGATCTGACCTTTTTGGATAATCACTCTGAAAGGAGGAAGTCAGGCATCCATACTGAGATTTGTCCCTATAGAGACACTTTATTTTTAAAGAAAAAGAGATACATAGCATGAGCTGATATACTGGAAAAAATGTTCATATGAGAACACCTATAGGAATCATGTCAAATTGAAAATAATTGTCCAGTAATAATTACAATGATTGCCCTGATGGTACTAAAGGAGTGGATATGGGGACATAGGATGTAAATTCCAATTGCTGATCTGAAAGAGTGTGGTTACCCAATACCTGTTTTAAGATGCTGTTATTTTGGAAGAACTCGTTTCCAAGGATTTCTTTGTGCTTACGATTTTTCCCTTTTCTATTAGTGACCTAAATTTGAACTAAGTTCCTAATGTACTACTAGAATGCCATCCTTAATTTTGATATCTTAAGAAAATAAGCAGTATGAACATACTCTACCTATTTGAATATCTCTAACATTGTTAGAAATTCTGAATGTGTTATGTGTATTTAATAAAGCCACAGTTAGTATAATTTAATAGAATAAAACAGAAAAACAGAGCTGATACCACATATTTATCATACTCTTTACAGAAGAAGATAAAGAAAACCACCAACAATCTATTTAAAAGAGAAGAAAGTAAGCTCTGTGTACACGGCCAGAGATGTAACACAGGCAGGTGACTTTGCTCCCCGCAATGAAATGTGAATGTGTTTGAGAGATGTGAAGTAATACAAGCAGAAATGATAGATGGAGAATTCTGCTTGAAACAATGCATGCAAGGTATTATCCAAATCACTCTCTGTGAAAGCCATTGCTCTTTTTGTAAAAGCAAGAGGAGAAAATCAATATATAGTTACAGAATATAGTGTTAATACTTCAGGTTTTGTTTTTTCAGACTTGTTTTCCAAACATTTTTTTTCCCACATGGTATATCGTACTTATGTCTATACCAATCTTGAGATCTTAACACTGCTTTTTTCAAGTACAAAGTGGGTGTGATGCAGTATGTCAGGGTTTGCTAGATAATTACTGCCTCAGGCGTTCTGAGAGTCCTTAGTAAATTTCAGATCCCAGAATTTATTCCAGATAAATTGAGTAGAACTACCCAATACCTTTTGCTACTGTTACAAATTATGACAAACTTTGTAGCTTAAAACAACATACAGTTACTCTCTCATAGTTCTGGAAGTCAGATTCCAAAAATAGGTCTCACTGGGCTAATGTCAAGATGTCAGCAGGGCTGGTTCCTTCTGGAAGCTCTAAGAATAATCTGTCTTCTTGTCTTCTCCAGCATCTAAAGGCTCAGCATTCCTTAAATCTTAACCTTTTCCTCCATCTTCAAAGCTAGTAGGTAGGGTAGCATCTTCAAATCTCTCTCTCACTTTCAACTTCCATAGTCACATTGCTTGCTTTGATTCTGACCTCTTGTTTCCCTCTTTTAAGGGCTGTTGTGATTAGTTCCACCTGGGTAATCGAGGATAATCTTTTTGTCTCAAACTTCTTCACTTACATCAACACAGTCCCTTTTGATATGTAAGGTAACATATTCACAGGCTTGGAGAATTAGGACTTCCAACATCCTTGGGTCATTATTCTGTCTACTACAAGTGTTGGTAGAAATAGGTGATCTCACTAAGCAATTAAATCCCATAATTCTGTGTTCACAAGCATTTTTATTAGTACATGTAACTATTTACTTATTTAGTCATTCATCTAATCATTAATTTATGTATATTCATTCATTATCCAACAAGTATTTGTTTTATATCTATTGGATGTGAGTCACGAGGCTAGTCCATGGAGACACAAAATAGATTAAAAAGAAATGTATCCTTCAGTATAGTTCTTAAACTGAATTCATGTGTTTATTACCTAATATGTGTAAGGTGTGGTCCACTTACAAATAAGTAGACATACTCATGTACTCATGAGGTTGACAGAACATGTTATACATTGTTTTCGTTGAAATTATAGTCATTCTTTCAGCAGTGGATTGCAACATAGTGTAAAGAATCATATATGGGGATATAGCCTAGAATTGCTAAGAAAGAAAGAAAGAAAGAAAGAAAGAAAGAAAGAAAGAAAGAAAGAAAGAAAGAAAGAAAGAAAGAAGGAAGGAAGGAAGGAAGGAAAGAAAGAGAGAAAGAAAGAGAGAAAGAAAGAAAGAGAGAAAGAAAGAAAGAAAGAAAGGAAAAGAGAGAAAAAAAGAAAGAAAGAAAAAAAGAAAGAAAAGAAAGAAAATGAAGCCTGTAAAACTACAGCCTAGGGAGATATACTGAGCAGTTGACATACTGCCAGGGTGTCAATAAAATCAAATTTCGCCCGTTAGAAGAATAATGAGCTCTTTTCTCTCTGCACCCAAGGGAGATTAATTCAAGAACATGTATTTTATTCATGTTCCTCACCTCTCCCTGTAAAATAAAAGTGCTAAAAGTGGTCATCTGGGGGTGGTTTTACTTTTTATTCTCTCTTCTGAGAAGAAACATGTTGCATAACTTCTATTACACACAGAATAGCATAATAGACATTTTGTTGTTTGGATTCCTGGCCAAGTGATTTAATGAATGTTCAATCAAAAGATATGTGGGTTTTTTTTTATAATTATCATATCAGAGCTGACAGAAAAGTTCCTTTCCTGTTAAAAATGTCCAAAGTTAGGCAACAATCTGCTAATTCCATGCACAAAATGAAAACGAGCAAGTCGCTGAAAGAAAGCAATAGGCCTCCCTCTCTACAGTCAGGCTTTTCTGAAATAGGCCTGGGAACTTCCATCTTGCCTGGGCCTCCTGCTATCTGTTTCTCTAAGTTTCTATCTTTCCTGATGCTACTACACGTTTATACCATAGCTACTGTCTGCACTTGTCTTCGGATGGAGCAGACATGTGTTGGGTGTCTTCAACCCTCCACCACAGGAGCACCTTCTCCTCACTCCTGCTGCTCTATCTTTAGGTACTCGGTGCTTCGAAGTGGCTCCCTAGATACAGAGGTATCCTTTCCAATTTGCTTCATGTTTGGAACTTTTCCTGAGCTCTTCTGTCTCCTCAATTTCTCTGTTGTGTTTTCCACCATGCTCGCAACTGAATGAAGAAAGCCTGATGATGTTATCTGAGCTCTATGTTAATGTGTACTACTGGCTTTATGATTCCACTTTCAGAAAACATGTTTTTATTTTAACTCAGGAGCCATCGATACTAAAATCTTGTGCTTCTCAAATACCTGTGGACTAGTAAATTCAGGATATCAAATGTTAAACATGATATGTCTGTCTGAAGCATGCATCTTACTTCATTCAGATTTAATTGATTAGAAGTAAGTTACAGCACTGCTTTTGTATTAGTAAATAGAACATACAATTTGTGTTAGAAGTCTTAAAGCCAAGTCTCCAGTTTCAAATGAATCTTGTCCTTGGGATAGGCTATTTCAGATTCGTCTATCTCTAGAACCCTCTCTACAGAACCCCACAGAAAATGTATTTAACTTGTCTGCTACCATGGATATTTCTGTAGAGTTTGAGGATAGCTGCCTAAAAAATATTGGGAATTAGCCTTATTGGATGATGTTTCACAGTCTATCATCATCCATTTGTATCACTATCACTATCCACCTTAGTCCCGGAATGGAGAAAGCAGAGGTTAGCTTTGAACTCTGTGTTTAAGTAAATTTTTAGTAATGACTTCCTCAATGTTAAAAGAAACAGTTGAGAAACAGAGGCACCAGAATAAAAGTTGACTGCAAAAAATTGGGTAATACTAAGAGGAAATATTTTCTTACATCCTAGCCAGTATCAATCACACTGATGACAGCCCCAGGGAATCAGACTGTGAGTTGAGTATTAGAAAATTATCTAGAGCCATGACCACATTTTACAAATAAGGAAAACGAGGCATGGGGAAGCTAAGATTTCTCTTGGGTCTTCTATCTCCTCAATAGAGGAAGAAGTAGGCACCTTCCTACTGGAGTTAGTTAAGAAATCTTTCTATTATAATTGAAAAGCCTTAAATCATATACACAAATCATGAAATGAGAAGAGGTTGAGCTGTACTGATGGGTTGACTGGGATCAAGTGCTTGAACTCAGCTCTTCTCTCTGCTTCATGTATCAGCTTCATGTTCTCTCTATGTATGTGGACTTTTTCTGAACATCAAAAATAGAGCAGTAGGTATCTCATTCTTTTATTCAAACAGCTTCTTACCTATAAGGATCATCTCCTATTCGTCCTGTTCCAGAATTTCAAATCATAAGGAAGAAGTCAAGCTGGTCTGTCTTAGGTCATATGACCATTCCTTGGAGCAAGGAGATATGAGTTAGATTAATTTTCTCATTCTGTGTAACCAAGAAATAGCTTTTAAAGGAGAATAAAGATGACAGGGTGTTAGGCAGATAAAACAAAAGCCCATGCCCTGGGTGCTGGGACTGTAGTGGGAGGGACACACTGGGTTTCTGAGTACACGTGCTTACTCTCTAGCAGGAGTGTTTTACACCCAACATGATCCAATTTTGTCCATCCAGATTATGCATGATAGAAATCAGTTTTAATAGGGCTAGCAAATTAACTTGGTTAAAAGGGGTGAGGAGGGATTATTAGGGCTCTTAGGGGTTAGAAGGATCAACTTTTCCTTCCATTATCATTTTTTTAAAAATTCATGTATAAAACCCAGTAGGCATTTATTATATGATACAATGTATACAGATACATAAAATGGTAATTTCAGATTGCATCAAATTACCCATTTACTTTTCAGAAGTAGCTTAATTTTAGATTTCTCCCCAAATGTTTTTTTCTTTTTCCTCGCTACAACCATGTTCGATGTTTTCTTCCAAAAGGTCTTCTTGTCTACTTTGAAATACAAATTAGGGTAATGTTTAAGTGAAGCGAACCTATCTCTACTGTTCATATACAGACTTTATCTCTTGAAAATGTGTCTTCTAGCCCTTTCATTTTCAAAACAATAAATATGTTGCTTCTTATAGGCATATACTTAAATGTCTACAAGAAATATATCAGTCTTCTTAATTGGATGGGATATTAATAAGGATAAGTCAAATGTTACCGTGATTCCACTACCATAATCAGCATTTTAAGTGATTAGATTTTTTTTTTTTTGATTTTTTTAAAAGATTTTATTTATTTATACGACAGAGACAGAGACAGCCAGTGGGAGAGGGAACACAAGCAGGGGGAGTGGGAGAGGAAGAAGCAGGCTCATAGCAGAGGAGCCTGATGTGGGGCTCGATCCCATAACGCCGGGATCATGCCCTGAGCTGAAAGCAGATGCTTAATCGCTGTGCCACCCAGGCACCCCTAGATTTTTTTTAATTTTTAAAAGGAAATGAAATTATTCTGATATAGCTGTTATTTTCTGCCTATATATAAAACTTTGAAGTTGTATTTCAGTATAGGGAAGAAGAAAAAAAGAAAGCTCTCTGATGTCTATCCACAAATGGGATATAGAAATGTAACAATAAAAATAAATGTAGACATATATATATATTTATCCATTGATACACACACACACTCACATACACATATTTTAACAAGAAAAGCTTACTTCTAGAGTCCAGCTTCCGACCTAATTAGTGAACCTCAGTGAACCTAATATAGTGTTAATTATGGGTTCTATTTAGGGAGAGAAGAGGAAGCAAACTGTAGAGAAAGTGCTTTATGGATGTAATCAGGGCACTGGCCTCTACTCTACCCTCTGCGACCTTGAGAGTAGCACTATCACAGATGCCAGTACCCTTCCTCCTCATTCACAGCTGTAGCTCTTTCATATTATTGGGTAACATCAAGGAAAAAATAAAGGAAAAAAAAAAAGACATTTCACAAAAAAATTAATCTTGAGATCTTGAGGTATTTCATTAGTCAAATTGTGTTTACCAGGCCATTGGAAAGTTTTGCTTTTCTACCTGCTGTCAGGGAGAGAAACATTCACTAACATCTCACAAACTAAAATATTAGAGTAGCTTCTTCATTCCCCTATCAACTCAGCACCTCTTGTAACCATAGCAACTCACATGTATAAAGGAGTAGGACGAGATGCCCCTGATTCTGGCTTGTCCAAGTGTCCTGTCTAATACTTGATATTCCATGATTTATACCTCCAGCAGCAAATAAAACATGTCATGTTCTTATTTTCAAAGTCTGTAATTATTCTTCCTGCTTTTGAAAACACAATGAGAGCTATGGAGATTATCAGCTGTACTTTGGTTTAAATTTCCCCATCTTGAATATTGTGTCTTTGTTCTTATAACTGAGAATACTGTCTGAGAGACTGGAGCTGGTGTCCCCACAGATTTTGTGAAATTGTAATTCTATCTTCTCAGATAGACATAGAATAAAAGAACAAGAGTAAGAGAGAACACACAGTACAGTAGAAAGAGCTTGAACTTTAAAGTGAGACTGGCCTGTTTTGAATCTCAGTCCTGCCTATCCTACCGGAAAGAATTGAGGCTAGTCACTTCTATGTCTGAGTAACTGTTCCCCCATTTTCACAACAGAGAGATTGAGAGACACTTCTTAAGATCATTGACATGATTTAATGAGATCGCATATATAAGTTTCCAAGCATAAAGTGAGCTGAACTACAAAAAATGTAGCAAATAGACTGAATCACAATCTCCCCTCCCTTTCAGTAGTTAACCAGACAGAGTAGACAATGAGAGCTGCAATGCAATGTGGAGTACCAGGCAAATAAAAAGTAAAACTTCAGAAAAAAATCTGAGATGAATCTGAAATTCCTGTTGGTGTGTTGGCATTGATTCCAATGTGGCAAACCCAGTCGCTGTTCCCCTTAGCAACTGAGCATACCTCTTGATTAGTCTATAAATCTCCCGAGTCTTTCAGCCAGTGACTCAGTGCAGCTTTTCTCTTAGCAACATCTGGAGAAGACAGCTTGATGAGGTAGCCCCACTGAGCTTTCTAGGGGAACATTGGTGTTATAAACCATTTAAAGGAACTGATCTTTTAAAGGTTCAAACTTTCTAGGGTTACCTTAAGAAAGCAGGTCTGGAGACCAGAGAGCATCATACATCAGTAGTTCCCTTAATATCTCATGCTGTTTTGTGAAGCAGATACCACCCAGCTGAGCTGTGTTCATCGTGGCTCTCATACTTCCCGCTGATGGTAGGATAGGATGTTATAGCACAAAAGCCATCAGTCTATCCCAAGAAATCCTTTCCCAGGCACCTATGGGCTTTGGCAAAAGTCGCAAATGCCTCTTCGCATTTCCTGTTCATAAAAGCAACCCCAAATATCCCCAAATTCCTTAAGGCTAGCAATGCAAAAATAAACTTTAAAGCAGCCTCTGGATTACTATTTCAATAATCATGTTATACTTGGAGAAGTGAATTTTTAAGCCACCAAGGTCATGCTGATATGTTACTAGTCATTTTCTAGCTGCCGTGGGGAAGGGTAGCATAGAAAGGGCCCTGCATTCCTTGTCAGCTGACAAGGGTTCTAATCCCAGCTCTGTCACTAGGCAATTATGTGAATTTATGTGAATCATTCAATAGCTCTGGACCTAAGGGCCCTCATCTATGCAGACTAAATTATTTCTGAGCTCCCATCCAGGACTAAGATTCTATGATCTGTACCCTCAATTTGCTATTGCTTGGATAGCCAGGTGGATTGAATGCTCTCTGAGAAGCGCTAACCATCCTTCCTGGGAACACATACACACAAGGTTATTAGGTAAATAAAAAAGTGTTTCTGTTGGGAAAAAAAAAAAAAAACCTCTTTGCACTATGCCTTCAAATTAATATTTAATGCATTAATAAAAAGTTCATGCACACAATGTTTTCTATTCCTTTCATTTTATTTGGCAAGTGTGGATTCTGTGACCATAATGTGTTGACCAATATATCAAATATATGACAAAAATATCATTTGTCAATCATGGGGCTCTTTAAATACTTCCAAATTGGAGACACCATTCAATAATTTTGTTTTACTTCTAACTATTTAGCAATGATTTCATTTCTGTTTTGATGCCCAAATTACATTTATGATCAGTTAATTTTCAGATTCAGTACATATTTCACCAGCATCTATGGTGAATCATTCATTCACCAATTAAAATACCAGTGGATGTTAGGATGACATTGGTTTATAAGAGCTGTATCCAAGCAAGAGCAAACTTGTGCCTTAACTACTGCTGTGAAAATACTTAGACAAAAATATACCAATGAACCATGTGACATAACTTTGCAGGGACAAAATGTTGCAAGTGACATATTTATATATACAATCACCTGAGACAGGTAGATATGAAATCACTGTGTATATTCAGATCTAATTTTCTCTTTTTTTTCTTTTGCTTTATGCTTTAATTTGTTAGAATTGTAGAGCTCCTTTGTAAAACCTGATATTCATGATCACAACAATAATAGATGCTGCAGAACCCAGTTATAATTAAGGAACTTGGACTAATAGTTGCTTTATCAACCAATAGAGATATATCAAATCTTAATTGGAAGGGCTTATGCTTTCCAGTACATGAATTGCCCATTGTCAGAGACAACCCCAGGTAAAGATAAAGCTCGTCATCTCAGGGGTACTGTTGGAGTCAGGTACAACAACAATAACCTCTGGCGAACACACAGAGAAAGGGGTGGTTCATTTCCTGACGTAAAATAAAATACATAGATTTTAAAACTAATGTCATCTACGGAGTGTCTATAATAGGCCAGCCACTCTGTTGTACATGATTTATACAGCAGAGGCTGAGTCAAGGACCTCGTTTCAAAGGCCTCGAGAAGAGGAGAAAACAAAAGAAAACAAAGAGACAGATAGATGCCAATTAGTATGATTGGTTCTCTTTTAGGTGTCACATGCAAACACCTGCTGTGATGTCTAGCTCTACATGAGGAGGACAGAGAGGCTTCACAGATGAGGAGTAAGTGTCTAAAAGAACTATCTAAAAGAAAGTTCTTGGATGGACAGAAAGATTGGTCATCATAGAGTCAATACAAACTTAATAAATTCACATCTTGACTCACTTATACAGACTTTTGTGAATTATATCAACATGACTCAACCAATCAAAGCTGGTTTATGGGTAAGGACTTTACTAAAGCAATTTTCTACATCAGTAAACTGTAACATAGAATTTAGGGACAATGGTGACTTTGCATGGAAGTAAAATATTAAAAGTTGCCTGGTTTCTCTTTCTAACCTTTCTTTTCAACATCCCAGCAGCTAAGCCATATATGAATCAAATAGATAATGAGTTCACTTAACAGCAATCACAGCAACACATATACATATACATGTATTTCATATACACGTAGAGGTGGGTATAACTAACCCATATTCTGAGCAAGAGAAAATATCCATACGAACAAAAATGCTTAGTACTATGTGATATGTGATTTAGTATCTCTACACAGAAGAAACGTGAAGAACACAGGGGAAGAGATACCTACATGAATTTTCAGATGTGGTTTAAGTTAGTGATTCTGACTGTATGAACTTTTGTGTGATTTCTCTCCAGTCAATGATAGACCATTATAAAGAGTTGATTTTAAATGTCCAATATAATGCTGCAATAAACAGGGCTGATACATATTTTGAATTTGTGTTTTTGCTTTTTTCAAGTATATACCCAAAAGTGAAATCACTGGGCAGTATGGTATTTCTATTTTTAATATTTTGAAGAAATCTCTATACTTTTTCCATAGTGGCTGAATCATTTACAATAGCCAAGGTATAAAAACAACTTAAGTGTCCATCGATAGATGAATGGATTTAAAAAAAACAAAAATATGTTGTGTACACATACAATGGGCTATTACTCACACATAAAAAATAATGAAATTTTGCCATTCATGATGAGGATGGGCCTACAGAATATTAAGCTAAGTGAAATAAGCCAGACAGAAAATGACAAATTCCACATGATTTCACTTACATTTGGAATGTAAAAAACAAAACAAATGACAACTACAAAAAACAGAAATAAACTCATAAACACAGAAAACAAATTGGTGGTTGCCAGAGGAAAGAGGGTTGTGGAGCTGAGCAAAATAGGTGAAGGAGATTTAAAGATACAAACCTCCAGTATAAAATAAATAAGTCATGGGGATCAAAGTACAGCACAGGAAATACAGTCAATAATTTTGGAATAACTTAGTATGGTGATGGATGGTAATTACACCTACAGTAGTGAACATTTTGTAATGTATATGATTGCCCAATCACTATATTGTACAACTGAAACTAATATAATATTGTTTATCAATTATACTTCAATTTAAAATATTAAGTAATTAATGTTAAGGAGGGACTTTAAAAATAAATAAACATATAAATAGTCCTACATATCCAGCTGGAGCCATCCAGGCAACATTCAAAGGACAGGGGCGCCTGGGTGGCTCGGTCGTTAAGTGTCTGCCTTCGGCCCAGGGCCTGATCCCAGTGTTCTGGGATCGAGTCCCACGTTGGGCTCCTCCGCTGGGAGCCTGCTTCTTCCTCTCCCACTCCCCCTGCTTGTGTTCCCTCTCTCGCTGGCCTCTCTCTCTCTGTCAAATAAATAAATAAAATCTTTAAAAAAAACACAAAACCATTCAAACTACAAAGTAACATTCAAATGGCAAACCAAATGAAGCATTTAGAGAGTGACTGGTTTCAGAATCATGTACATGAGACATACCCCATGTGTATTCTTGAATACATCTCTTAGCATCACTGATCATGCAGATTGTGGACGAAATCTAAAATTGCCACCAACATGTTATTAGAATTGGCTGAATGCTTTCATTGAGACCCTGGTAAAAATTCACTGGAGTTTGAAGAAATCTCAGGAACTTTTCTTGGTAGAGTTAAATATGGGTGTCTATAAATAAGAAAGGCCAAAAAGTGAAACCTATTTCTTACTAACAAAAGAAAAAAAAAAAAAAACGAGCAAAGATGTAAAGCTACAGCCTTTAAGGAGAGAACAATCGAATTGAGAAAAAACAGATAGTACTTCTATTGTAAGACAGTGAGAACCCATTGAAGAGATCCTGAGGTGGAGACTGACCATACACCAACTAATGCGGATAATATGATCTCATATCAGGAATGGTCACGAGTAAGTCTATTCTTTATAATTGGGGATGCTGCAAAGTTACCATATTTTTTGTCATTAATTAATTTGTTCATCTATCCATTCATTTAGCTGTAATTAGGCCTATTCTATGTGTATTCACTCAATATTAATGAAGTGTTTATACTTGATGGCTATTTTGCCAAATCCTGTGGACTTTGAGATGCTTTTTATGGAGGATGGATAAACAATAGCAACCAGCACAAAATTACCATGTGAGAGATAATCATATGTTGTCATTGAATAATTCTTTTACCTTTTATCTGGCATAGTATTGTGTGTGTGTGTGTGTGTGCATGTGCGTGTGTGTGTATGTTAACCAGAGTACGTTGATGTAACTTTATGGTATGCAGAACCTACAAATGGCTCCTTTTTGAATATGCTTGAAGGGAGGAAGGTGTACATAAACAATATTAGTTAGAAATATACTTAGTTTGTTAGTAGAAAATTAAATTGTTTCCATTCATTCCATATGTAACAGTTCTCAGAACTCAAAATCATGAAATGAGAGTTTATTTTTTAAGACTCAGACCATATTTGTTGAAGGTTATGTGGCAAGAGACAGTGTTGACATCATCCTTGTCTGTCTAGTTCATAGAAAGTCAAAATGCTATTATTTAAAAACATGCCCAGCTTAAACACTACCCACGAGCCATCTGATCTTGTCTTTTGAATTTGTCCTCCACTTTGGTGTTAAATCTCAAGCACTTTCTCACAGAAGCAAATTCTGAGTTCTGTTTTAATTGGAGTATAACTGACATTCGGTATTTTATTAGTTTCAGGTGTACAACGTCATGATTCAGCATTTGCATCCATTTTGAAATGATCACAGTAAAACTCGTCACCATCTGTCACCACACAAAGTTACAAATTTGTTTTCCTTGTGATGAAAACTTTTAAGATGTATTTCCTTAATGACTTTCAGATTTGTAATATAGTGTTATTGACTCCAGTCACCATGCTGTACCTGACACCATGCTGTATAGACACCGTGAGTATAGACACGTGCTGTACCAGATGAATGTGACATATTCACTTTATGACTGGAAGTTTGTACCCTTTGATCCTCTTCACTCTAACCTTCCTCCCCTCTAGCAAACACCAATCTACTCTCTGTATCTATGAGTTATGTGGTTTTTTTTGTTCAGCTGTTTTGTTTTTTAGATTCCATGTACAAGTGAAATCACATGGCATTTGTCTTTCTTTATTTGACTTATTTCACTTAGCATAATACCTTCAACGTCTACCCATATGATCACAAATGGCAAGATTTCATTCTTTTTTTATAACTACGTTGTATTCCATTGTATGTATATGTATGAATCTTTATGCATTCGTCTATCAGCAGACACTTAGGTTGCTTCCATATCTTGGCTATTGTAAATAAGGCTGCAAAGAACATAGGGGTGCCTATGTCTTTTCCAGTTAGTGTTTTTGTTTTCTTCAATTAAATACTGAGAAATACAATTGCTGGGTCATCAGTCATTCTATTTTTACTGCCTAGGTAGCTACAACGAAGAACAAAATGCATAAGGACAGGGGCGCCTGGGTGGCTCAGTCATTCAGCATCTGCCTTCGGCTCAGGGAGTGATCCCGGAGTTATGGGATCGAGCCCCACATCAGGCTCCTCCGCTATGAGCCTGCTTCTTCCTCTCCCACTCCCCCTGCTTGTGTTCCCTCTCTCGCTGGCTGTCTCTATCTCTGTTGAATAAATAAATAAAATCTTTAAAAAAAAATGCATAAGGACAAAACTTCTGCTGTATGTGTGTGGATTATTTAACTGTGGAGGCAAAGCAAGACACGAGTATCTGCAATAGAGGGATGTACATCCTAAGAGCCACATGATCAGTTCAGTTGAGTAAGAGATCTTTTCTGACTGCTAGAGCTAAATGTTCAATTCTTTTCTAATTTTACAGAGGCTTTTTTTATTATTTAGAAAATAGTTTTTGTTTTGTTTTGTTTTGTTTTGTTTCCTCAAAGACACTGGCTTTTATTTTTTTAATTTTTTTAATTTTTTTTTATTATATTATGTTAGTCACCATACAGTACATCCCCGGTTTCTGATGTAAAGTTCGATGATTCCTTAGAAAATCGTTTTGCTCAGAGTACATGTCTGCCTCTTCTTCAATATTATTAAATGGTCATTAGAGGCTGCTGCATAAGGAACATATAAATGAAATGATACGAAAGGTGTAGCAGTTTCAGTAGACAAGATGATAAATTACTATGAGGAGAGATGGCGCTAAGAAAAACAGCAATAAGGGCCCATGGTGGAAGCAGCCTTCACAAAGAGCACAATAACTCAGCTGTCACAGGTTACTGGGCTCTTGGAGGGTTGACAATGAAGCCAGTGCAAAGCTGATTCTATAGAATGACTCAAACCATAGGCTTAGAAATACACTCTCACTAAAGTCAGTATTGCCACCTGTTCACCTGGACCACTTCCCAACAAACACGGAAATATCATCACTCAGGGTGTTAGTCACTCAGGTGTAGGTCCCCTGGTTTGTAGCATGAACAGGACATGCTGAATTCTTTTTTTTTTTTTTCTTAATGATTTTTATTTTGTTATATTAGTCACCATACAGTACATCCCCAGGACATGCTGAATTCTTAAAGGAAAATAAAGTTGAGAAGACGTTTATTTTATTTTACAAGAGCCTTCACCTTACTCATTCCTTATAGGTGCCCCCTATGGAAAAGGGGTCAGAATGACAGCGATACTCATCATGTGGCAGGGGAATGAAGACTCAAGCACTTGGGAATATTTTAATTCTTGAGGGGGTTACGTCACCCTTCCCACGTTGCTTCCATACTAGAAGAAACTGACAGAGGAAGAGAGGGAGGAGGAGAGACAGACAAAGGCAGAGACAAAGACAGAGACATACACACACACTCACAGAGCACAGAGGGTAGGGGAGAGAGAGTGATTTATCAGGAATCAGGGAGGCCCCTTCAATGCCAATGATCTGGGTTTTCCTGCCCCCGTGAAAGTTTATGGACAGCATAGGCAGATTATGATCAATACAGAGAGATTTTTTTTTAAAAAGATTTTTTATTTATTTGACAGAGATAGAGACAGCCAGCGAGAGAGGGAACACAAGCAGGGGGAATGGGAGAGGAAGAAGCAGGCTCATAGCGGAGGAGCCTGATGTGGGACTCGATCCCATAATGCCGGGATCATGCCCTGAGCCGAAGGCAGACGCTTAACCGCTGTGCCACCCAGGTGCCCCAGAGAGAATTTTTTAAGGCAGTGTTTTTCAGCCCTGACTGCACTTTAGAATGATCTAGAATAGCTAATTTATAATAATCCATTCCTGGGTCCCAACACAGATCAATTAAATCAGAATTTCTGGAAATATAAAACTCCACAGGTAATTTTAACATAAAGCAAAAGTTGGAAAACTACTGGTGTAAGGGTATAGTATAAAGAATAAAATCAGATGTATTTTGATAGAGTTGACTATCATGTTATTTGAATTTATAAAGTTGGAATTTGTAAGCATGTTATGGTAATAAATATCACCCATGCCTCAGCATCAAGAATGGACACAATAAATAATTGTGAGAGGACCCACCGACCTCAAGATACTTCAGATGAATATGAGGTTTCCTCCAGATGTTATTTATTCTTCACATGCTGCGACACGATGCTTATCCTAAGGGCTGAGCATATAACATGTTTTCTAATGCCAATATATGTGTTTTTGATCATTTGTTAGCAATTGAACAAATTGGGTTTTTTACAGTTTTGGTTAGTGTTGTCAAGTAGAGGAAAATGTAAAGATAATTTGAAATATTCTTTCTACAATGCATGTGGTAGTCCTGACCTGTCACTAGACTTGAGTTTGAGTCTGGTTCTTATCCCAAGTTTTGGGTGACAACCTGATATATCTAAATATTATAGTTGTTATTACCTTATTTCTAAAATTGAGTTAATATTTCCCATGACCATACAGAGAAAATTAAACATAAAATAACAATGTGCAGTGTGGATGCAAGGAATATATAGCAGGAAACTAGTTTGATATACTATTTGGCATATGTTTTACTTGATATTTCCTTTATATTGATACACATTCATTTGGTTTTAAACGTTGAGGACCAGACATAAGATTATAAAGTTTTAGAAAAATATGTGATGAAGCTAAGTTGTTTTCCCCCCACTCCCTGGAGTAGGAAATCCAGTTCCCACTTGGAGCCAGGAGTGAAAGGGGAAGGAGAAGGTCCATATGCTGGGGTTCTTCTGACAAGCAATGCACCATCTCATCCGAACTCAAGAAAATAGAAGGATAAGAGAGACTTTGGATAGTTTTGGGGGAATATGAAAGTAGATGGTTCTAATTCTTCACTTTAATAGTGTATTTCTGGGAAATTAAAATTCTGTGCCCAGGAAAGCGAAGAGAAGGAGTTTTGGAAATTAAGACTGATGCCTTTAGAAAGAAAAGGTCTGAGCTCCACTGGAGTTACTAGACACAGCAGAGTTGCTCCCAAGGAGTCACGAAAGAGCTTTGCTGGATCTGGATTCAGAGATGCCTCATGTTTAGGAAGAAAAGACAACACAGCTGAAACTTCCATGTGACAAAGGACGAGGCGGGCCCAGGTATACTTTAGTAGATACCATGTCAGATGTTCCCCTCCACAATCCTGGGCCAATATTTATGCAACACCACCATCACCACTCCCTCAAACTGCAGAGAAAACCAAGCAAATGATAGAGAGAAACTCCAACGTGGCTGACATTTTTTTTCCCACCATCCATCAGAGTGAAGTTTAAAATAGAAATGGTTTTGTTGTACAGTGTTAAAATCACACTTATGATTGTCTGAAATTGTGGCCTAGATTTGTACCCGATATGGAATGTGTATCAACAGCATACAAAACAGAACAAAATAGAATGCCCACACTCATCCACCATAGGATGGATGTCTCTGACTCTCTGTAGATTGCTGATAATCTACACTTCAAATAAATTTTGCTGTGTTAAGCCTCTTATATAAAACTTCCCGAATTCTTACTTTATTTTTTCTGGATTTTGTGTAGTGCTTCCTGTTTCATGGTTCTCTTCACTGTTTTTTTTGGTGTTTGACTCAACTTGAATTTCAAGCATGCTTTCAAGCTTTCAAGTTGATCCTGGAGAGCCAGGCTACCAATCCCAAGACCAGGCAGCTCACTCATTAAGCAAATGCAAAGTAAACTCTGCTCTTTATACAGCATTAGCCATCAAAACAATGAGCAGTTTCACACCCACCCACCCACACGCACACAGTTCACCACTGTTCCACTATGTATAAGTAAGATGGGATACCTCAAACTGGCAGGTAACAGAGTTGTTCTCTTCAATATATTAATTGATAGCAGTCCTGGCTTTTCCTTTAGGGAGAATAACAAAACTGGGTCTTAAAGAGAAGAGGACTGAGAAGGTCAATTGGTAACTAAAATTAGATGAAGCAAGAGAATGATCTGGGATCAGGAGAGAGCTGGGTCCCTCGGTTGCAGAAGAACAAGACGCAGAGCAAATGTCCTTGGGGCATGATCTGCCTCAGAGCGAGGACTCCCCTGCCTACTCTCCCCTACATGTAACCCCCACCCTCACCCCACACACCAAACAAACACAAAAACAAGTTAAAAAAAGAAAAGTTAGAAGACCTAGATTCCCTGATAGGGAGTGACCACATAAAGAGACTATCTTGTCTTCCATTTCTGAAAATATGGTAACTTATTTATCTTGACCACTGCTTCTACTAACCACTGTTTTTATCGAAGGTGACCCAGCAGATGCTGCAACTGAGATTCAAAATGATGGTAGCTAAAGAAACCGGAATACACAAGTGTATTTCTCTCATGTAGCTGTGCCTAGGTCTTAGCTTGCATTACTGCAAGCATGTTTAAGTATTGAGGAATGGGGGGCACCTGGGTGGCTCAGTTGGTTAAGCATCTGTCTTCGGCTCAGATCATGATCCCAGGGTCCTGGGAAGGAGCCCCATGTCAGGCTCCCTGCTCAGCAGGAGCCTACTTCTCCCTCTCCTCCCTGCTCGTGCTCTCTCTCTTGCTATCACTGTCTCTCTCTCAAATAAATAAATAAAATCTTAAAAAAAAAAAAGAATTGAGGGAGAAGATGGAAGCCCTACTGCTCACCTATAGTGGGACTGAAATGAAACAATAGGGGTGTCCTTATGGGGGTCTGCTGTACTTCCACAACCGAAGAACGCCCTAAACCCCACAAAAACTAATCCGCATAGGTTGTATTTCCTGTCTCACCACTCAGTGGCCACGTGCCAGTTGCAAAGAATAAGAGTATATTCATGAGCAAGTCAGAATCTGTCCTGTTAAATGCCTGTGGGATGAAGGTCAGCATCTGCTCTGCCACTTGAATTTGATTACAGAAAAGACAAATCTGAACAGAGAGCTCTGACCTGGATATCAGAAAAGGAGAGGATTTTTTTTTTTTTTTTTTTTTTTTGGAGGGGTGCAGTGGGAACTGCTGTGCTGTTATAGCCTGGCTAGCAAGATCATTTAGACCCATCTGTATATCCATGAGCTACTTGTTTAGGTGGGAGGTTAATTTAGCATATTTTCACTTCTTATACATTTATATACATGAAGCATATTTCCTCTGAATCTAACTTTGATTGATTTATTTGCAGGTTTAATAATTTTACTTACTCTGGACATTACACTTCCTTTCTCACTCTGCAGTCATAGAGTGGCCTCAATACGCTGTAGTATATTTAGCATTGTAAATCTACCACAACACCAAAAAGCCTGGAATGCACATCATTCTGAAGAGTGGAAATGGCTGGAGAGCATGAAGTCTCATTATCCATAGGTAAGGGACTGAAATCTGTGTCTAGATATTTAAATATAAATAGTTCCTGATATCTGGACTGTGACAGATGTAAGTCACATTATCACTTCTTAATTACCTCCATTACTAACTTCATTACTTCTTTTCGGCTTTAGGAGGACCCCGTGTGAGCTCATGGGGCTCAACTGCTTCGGGTGAGAGAGAAATGAGCACTTTTCCATGGGTATATTGCTGGAATTTTGTTGATACCCATCACACTCGGAGCCCAGGTTACGTTAATGATGCTCGGGGAGTTCACTGCGGTCTGGGCTCCCTCAGCAATGCAAGTGCCTAAAGCCAGCCCTGCCTATCGCATTTTCCAATCTCTGCCTTTTTAGATCACCTTGTCTCCTGGAGCCCATGGCGCAGTGTTGTACCTAGAGGGGTCTATTTTACCATCGAGATTCTTTTCCTATCATTGAGATACAATTTATTTTTTAAGAAAAATCTCCATAGTGTCATGCTATATTAGGCAACGGGACTTTAACTTTCCCAGAAGTATATGAAGTCTGAAGGGTTGAATTGAAAATACAAGATCACATTTCCTTAGTTGCTGATAGAAATGGGACAATTAACTCTGTCTTATACATGCACTTTGGGGCATATTTTGTTGGTGGTTGATATTTTTCAATAATACCCTCTCTAGAGCTTTCCTGTCTCTGATTATCAGCTGATAATCTTCAAATCCCTTTGCCCTTTTCTCTTTCATGCAGATATTTAAGCTCCTTCATTTATAGGTTTATGTAATGTATTCACTGAGTGCTTGTCAGAGCTGCTGCTTCTATGTTTTTTCAGAATCTTCTTTGGCAATTGATAATTAAGATTTTTGCCTGCATTGAAAGAAACAGTCTATGTTGAAATTATGTCAAAATAGTTTATTGGAAAGTGAAAAATTCAAGTTAACTCTTTTGAACTCTATAAGAAATTATTTAACAGTCATGTACATTTAAATATGCTAAGCACTCTTCAGGCACTAATGTCTAATACACACTCCCTGGTTCCAGGGCAGACAGCTTGAGAGCAATGCTAGAGTTGGCAGCTAGGTGAGCAGGAGGTGAGAAGGGAGGATGACAGATGGGAGATTGCCGGGAACCACCCAGTCTCCACCCAGAGACCTCCCCTTCTCCATTAGACCAATCCCTTTTGCAGTTTAGCACAGTCTGATAAGCAAGAGATAAGGGCCACAGGGACCTTCCCAGCTTTGCAGCGTATGTACTTAAGTAAAACATGGTCCACTAGTAACCCCAAGGCTATTATAACATCATTTGCATTGCATTCACCCCCGCCCCCACCCATGGGTTTCGCTTAGGCAGGAGCTCATGGGAAGATGGAAGATACAAACAAGTGGAAAAGTTTGGGGGGCAAGAAACCAGGGCAGAGCCAGAGGATGATGGGATACTGAAAACATGGGAAGGAGGAGACCAAATAGACCCCCATAAAAAAACATAATGCAAAACTCTACAGGCTGCTACGTTCCCTCCAGTCAACCGGCTCCTATGGCTCTGGAGTGTCCTTTCGCTTTGCTAAATATTACCTTTGCTGCTTCAATTCTCTACCCAGTCTTTCCACTGAATTCTTACACAAGAACCAAGGAGTTTACACTCTACCACCTGGTAACAAGCATCCCATAAGTAAAGTATGAAAATACAAGTTATAAGAAATATAAGGAATGATAAAATGAGTGACACTGACTCAAGTTCTGTTTTTGCCATACTAACTGTGAAACCCTGAGCAAGTTTACTTCCTTTGAACTTGGTAGTCTTGTTTGCATAATGGGATGATGAAAGTAATGCCTGCTCTGGGAAGAAACAGGAGCATCAACATGAAGTTCTTAGAACTGTGTCTGGCACATAGTCAGCATTCGATAAATGCTAGTTATTTTTACTATTATCCTTAAAGCAGAATCCAAATACAGAATTGTGATCAGAACCATGGGAGCTAGGGAGGGAGAAAATGTCTCTTTGAATAAACATAGAAAAAAAAAAAAAAAACAAGGGCTGCAAAGGCAATGAGTGAACTGCATAGATCTTCGTGCATTACTAGAGACATCCTTTGCTTGGGCCAGCTGTTAAGATGGGTGTATAGGTGTGTGAGCCTAAGTGAGTGTACCTGTATTGTGTGTGTGTGTGTTGGGGGAGTTCAGAGAGTTTCATTTTGCATTTTGTCTTTTTCTTTTCCAAATAAAAGACTAGATTCATTAAATTTGTTATATCATTTATATCATTTATAATTCTTTGGTTGCAACATAGTCTAATTTTGACTAATTATCTATAAAGAAAATTTATCAGAAGTTTGGGGGAATGCACAGGATAATCAAATGGAAGGGTGAGGAACCCGACCCGAGAAGTGAGACACCCAGCAGTCATGGTAATAGAGACTATTCAAGAGTATCTTTTGGATTCTTCCGCTAAATTGAATAAATTTCGACTGCTCCTCTCATGCTTTCCCTCAAGATTCAAGGTTCTTGTTACTGTCCTACCTCTGCCTACCAGAAGCATTCACCCCACTTTACAGGTGTCAATGTCAGAAAACACCATACCAGTGACAGGGTCACAAATAATTTAGTGTTTTATTGCTCAGGAATATGGAAGTTTCTAAATGACAAGAGCTTCCAGGTCAAGGGACTCCCCACCAGCAAGAAGTAGAGGGAGAAGGAGAGAGACAGTGTGGTTCAAGGGCAGCTGCCCATTGGATATTTGCATAATGTGGGATGCAGACTAATCATGGCAGATGTCTCCTGTTGCACGGGAGGAAATCAGAAGTGTAGGGCCAGTTGCCTTGCCTTGATTTACAGGGATTATCAGAAATGAGTAGGTTTGGATATCTGAGATGGTGTCTGCTGTGGCTGCTGTTCATGGCTTAGCTAAATGCTGTTTTGCTGTGAGTGTCTTACTGCTTCCAATCCTATTTCTCTATAGTTCCCATGGGACAGAGCCTGATCAGTCATGCTTTGGTAATCTGACCACCCTGTGGGTTTCCCTTTGACTTACAGACCATCACAGAGCCACACATTGGAGGATGACTGTTCCCCAAAAGGAGAGACAACAAATACTGGGCTGATGATCAGAAGGGACAGCTCCTGGCCTGAGGGTGTGATGACCCCAGTCTTTAAAGTCTTTTGAAAAAGTTTTTTTTTCTTTTATGTGTTATAATAAATGCAAAAAAAAATGAGGAACACATTTTTGGAGGAAGATAGCTTATGTAGGAAGAGACAGGAATAGAGAGAGGACAGAGGGAGTGAGATAGATTAAAAAAATATATAAAAATAAAAATAAAGATAGTATTCAGATTTTAAATTTAATTCATGTCTTTGAAATGTGTAATATACACCCAACTGTGCATCTCACTCCCAGGTCCACTGTTGACTAACTCTGTATCCTTGGGAAAAGAGCTCCTTCTTTGTTTGTTTGTGAAAGGATATGTGACTCTTTGAGTTGCTTTTAGATGAAAGTGATAAAGTATCTCCGAATAGACATGGAAAATATGGTTATGGGCTTTGGCATGCTCCTACATATCCTTGAGAATAACTGCCTTGTGTTCAATAGCCAAGAAAATATGAGGGCAGTTTGGCAATTAAAGGAGAGAGGTATCTACTGCAGGTTGAGATTTTCCTTAAAGCATTGACAAACTCTGGGCACTTGAAAATATGTTTTCATTATGCTCCTGTCTGGGAGACTTGGGGGCCAGTGAGAGGAGATAATTCAGGAAAATTCTTTTAAAAATGTTTGTTGAACCCTTTTATCTAGGAATTCTGCTACTATGGATATGAGTAAACCAAGAGAAAAATCTTTCATTCAAAGAAAAATGCAGACAAGTCAATGAAAGTAATAATAATACCAATATATGGAAAATCAAAGGAAATATAATGCAAATGCGCTAGAGGGAATGTTGGAGTTATTTTTTTCAGGGCATTTGCTCTTGAGATCTTGCGATACAAAACTATAAAACCAGTGGTGTGCTTCCACCCCTAAAGCTCAGCCCTGCAGATTGTGGGCATCTCTTTCCAACTCTTTTTTTTCAGCGATGGCATGTTAATAACTTGAAATTGGCCATGGTGGGGACATTTACACCAAAGAAATACACAGATATTACAAATAGAGACTTTCCTTTACCGCAACACCTAGAATCATTTTTTCAAATGTTTACAGGTGATGTTTTTATACTACTGTGTACCATTCTAAAATAAAATAGTTGAAGAGAAAAGGAAAATACTTTTATGTCTTTAGGCTAGGACAGCTTAACATTTTACATATTTTTTCTCATATCTGTGAAGTCATGTTTTGCATACTGATGATAGTTTCAGAGTGATTGTCTTCTTTACTTGTATCTAGGAATCTCCAGGAAAAAAAAATGCAGTAAATAATTCAAAGCTCCTAATGAATGGTTTTCTTATTAAGATATCAGATAATTTTATTAAGGTGATAATTTTGATGGAGGTTAAGTGATTTTTAAGCGTTTTTCCCTTAGCTGATAGTCTCATCATTAAACATCACAGATAATAACACTTGTCATATGTTATAGATCAATGCGTGATAAACATGAAATACCCAACTAGTAGACTGCTGTGGAAACTAACCAAGCACTAGCTTCAGTGTTCAAATGACCTGAGCAGATCATCACTTGCTAAAATACCAACTGAAATTCAAAGGACAGTTTTGCTGTACCGAGTGCAGTTTTGCTTAGTACAAATTAATTTCACAGTTTCCCTTTTCACCAGTGATCACCAAGGATCCATGTCCTACTGCCAATAAATAAGACTTCATTTGTTTCTTGAAATAATTATTGGTGTGAAATAGAACTTGCAGAAGCCAGTTGTTACAGCCTGCGGCTATTTCTCCTTCACTAGAGCACTCTAAATTCGTTAACTTTTAGCAATTACTTTTGTACCAGACGATTATCTTTCTAACCCAATCGATTTGTCCATATTTTCCTCACTGCACAGTCTGTAAGCTGGGGAGAGAAATCTGCCTGTTTGGAGACCTCGTAGCGGCCAAATTTCCATTGTAGAGTTACTTCTTGGTTTACGAAATTGTGAAAACCTAACTTCTTTAGTAATGTTCATTCTTTTCTTATTCGGTTATTATCAGTGATGTGTAATGATGAGTAATCATGTGAGGTGTAATAATGATTCCACCATCCTTCTCAGGCTTCATTAGCCATGGGGAAGGGTTTTAAAGAGTTTTAGATGAGTAAATATAAATACCGCAAGTGGGGACAAGTCACAGGATTGAGCTACTTCTTAGTGATCTGTTCACCTAGAGCTGGTCTGTTAGGCTCCCAGAATTCTGCTGCAGGAGGGAGCTGTTGATACCTGGTTGGGGGAGGGGGAGGTTCTAATTGCTAATACTTCCTGAAGGCGGACAAAGGTTAGCAAGTAAGGGAAGGAGAAAAGGTCAGGAACACATAACAATACTTTTCCCCGGAGTCCTAGCCAAAAAAATGTAGAAAACAGGAGATTCCAGTTGCATTTTTCAGAGGATGTTTGAAAGGGATATTTGTTCTCTTAGAGATCTAAGGTTCTAAAAACATGATGAATAATGGAAAGGACTGGGATTTACAAGGTTTTTTGATCTGGGTCTCCTCTAGATTTGTGAGATGTCCTCTCCACTATTGGAAGGGTTAGTTTCTACAGGAGTGAGAAGCCAATACAGCCTGAGAACAGACAGACATGACTCTCTTCCAAGGGGAGTGTTGAAGGACAGTGGACTAATTCGGTATGGCTAGGTACAGAGATTAGAGAATCACAAGGTTTGAGTGGAAAACCTGATTTACAACTTAGTAAGTTTGCAACTTTAGCTAAATTTCTTTCTTCTCCAATCCCTGAATGTTGGATTTATGACATTGTGGTAAAAAGGTTAGCTAGTACAGCAGCTCCCCGCCCCTCCCTCACCCTTAATCACAGTTTGACATCATGCGTTTCAGTTTCCTGTCTAGAAGCAGATGATCCTCCCTCTGAAGTATTGTTAGAAGGCCAGTAGCATGGGGCGCCTGGGTGGCACAGCAGTTAAGCGTCTGCCTTCGGCTCAGGGCGTGATCCCGGCGTTATGGGATCGAGCCCCACATCAGGCTCCTCCACTATGAGCCTGCTTCTTCCTCTCCCACTCCCCCTGCCTGTGTTCCCTCTCTCGCTGGCTGTCTCTATCTCTGTCTATAAATAAATTAAAAAAAAAAAAAAAAAAGGCCAGTAGCAGACTAACCCTCATCATCCTACGTCATTCACCACACTTCTCATCACATAGGCATTTTATCATCTCACATCATTGCAAGAAGGGGTGAGTACAGTCCAACAAGAAGGGTGAATATAAAAAGATATTTTGAGAGAGAGAAAGATTACATTGACATAACTTTTATTACAGTTTATAGTTAGAATTGTTCCATTTTATTATTAGTTAATAACAAATCACTTAATGTGCCTAATTTAAAATTAAACTTTATTGGATGCCTGGGCAGCTCAGTCAGTTAAACATCGACTCTTGGTTTCAGCTCAGGTCATGATCTCAGAATCTTGAGATCAAGCCCCGAGTTTGGGCTCCATGCTCAGCAGGGAGTCTGCTTTCCCGCTTCCTCTGCCTCACCCCCTACTACTGGCACACTCTCTCTCACAAATAAATAAATAAATAAATCTTTAAAAAATAAATAAAATTCAACTTTATCATAGGTATACATATATAGGAAAAAACAGTATATATTACATTTTGATACTATCTACAATTTTATGAATCCACTGGGGGTCTTGCAGCATATTCCCCCTGCTTCCTACAAGAGGCAACTACTATATATATTGAACATGTAAATAAGCCTGGAATGAAATTAGAAGCTTTAGGAATTGGAGTTTTAGAGTGATTACACAGTTCTCTCAAAGTCACATTGCTAGCAAATGGCAGAGTTAGAATTCAAACCCAGAAAGTCCCTTTCCAAAGCTCACACTCCTACTGATTATGCTTTAGCAATCACTGTATTTCTCACCTAGTTGATACCTATGTGAAGTTCATATGAAAAGTATTCGTTGACCACTATGTGTAATAAAACACCATAAATTTAATGGCTGGAAACAACATCCATTTATTAGCTCATAGTTTTGTAGGTCAGAAGTCCTGAACAGGCTGGTTTTTCTGCTCAAGAATGAAAATAAGGTATCAGCTGGGCTGGTTTTTCACTTAGAGGCTCAGAGCAAAAAACAAATCTGCTTCCAAGCTCATTCTTATGGTTGGTAGACATCAGTTCCTTTCAGTTAGAAGACTGACGTCCTGATTTCTCCCCAGAACTCTCATCTGGGCACTACTCTTAGCTACTCTCTCTTCCCTGGGGAGTTTGCAACATGGATATTTGCTTTCCCCCAGGCCACCAGTCAGCTATTTCTGACTTCTTGACCAGTAGGAGAAATCCCTTTGCTCTTACGTGATCATGAGATTAAATCAGGCTTACTTGGATAATCTCCCTTTCTAAAAGTTACATGAAAGCCCACATAATACAACCCGGTCACAGAAATAAAATGCATCATTTTCACAGTTCCAGGTGTTATGCAGGACATTTACACAAGGAGCAGGAAATGGTGAAGGCTATGTTAGCATTCTGCCTACCACATGAGAAATGAGTAACAAGCTCAAAGTGTTATGAGGATTAAGGGTAATAATCTTAAGTATGAATTGAGCATCTTTATTAGCATATAACACTTGATGCTTGGTAAAGAAAATGATGGGACATCATGGAGACCAAACCAGGAAATAAAGTCAGACATGCAGAGCCAAATAACTTAGATAAGAAACAAGATGGATATGTGCAATGAGGCGTTCAGATTTTGTTGTTGGGGACCAAGTTTAATATTTATAACTTACAGACTGTATTTATTGGATACTAGTAGCTTGTTATGTAGGGGCTAGACCAAATTTTAAGACATTGGAATAGGGTCAGCATTATCTGTATTGATTTCTAGGCTTTGTACTGCTAGTTTAGTTGCATCCAAGATATGCAACTTCTCTCTGATTCTACCTGCTGTTCTTGGAATAAACTACTGCTTTCCCTGTCTTAGAAATTTTCTTTGTCCCTTTCCTATATTTCCAAATTCCCTAGTAGTAGTTCATTCTTATCTACCATGTGCTATTATCAATTCATACATCTACCAAGAGGAATTTTATATCATCTATATGATACATTATTTTAGATACTAAGTTATAGTGAGAGAAAATATCTATGTGTGTGTGTGTGTGTGTGTGTGTATACACACACATCCAAATGTCTTATTATGCACAAGTGATATAAAAGCCATGATAGTTGACTAATATAAATTATGATCATGTCAGATGAAGCTTTGGCATAGTATCTATTAGATCAGGTTATGGCAGTTGTATGGGAGCTCATAATTCTTTCTTGTCCATATTTTATCACAGCTTATGTAAAACCAAATTGTAAACAAGAATATAAGATAGGGTATGCTACTATTAATCATCAGATTTTACAACAAAGCAATAATTATCAAGATACAGAGATTCTATATCAAGAATACTTGGCATTAATGAGAATGGTAATTATTGAATAAAAAGAGCTCCCTTCTTTCATAAAACACTTAATGAGAGCCTAGTTTGTGCTAGGCACTGGTGGTATGTAGCAGGGATAAATAATATCTGCTCTCAAAGAGATTATGATGTCTTTAGGGGTAAAACAGAGAAGTAAATAAATGATTAAAGAGTATATTGAGTTATGCCAGAGTTATGCACAGAAAGCTACAGGGACAAGTGTTATTTTAAAATCCCAGAAGGGTTATAACTTGAGTAGTAGACTGTGATTTGACTGTTATGTGCCATCGAGGCATAGCCTCCAGACTTATCCCACTCTTCACGCTTCCTATCATATTATCACACATATAATAGATTTGCAATTCATATATGTCCAATGATTAAATGAGAAAAAAGTTAGTTGATTATTTATTTGACTACTAGTATCTTTGTTTCTTTCTCTTACTTATCCTTAAATAAAAATTACAATCTAACCATACCATTTTCTTCCCAGGATCTGGCTTCAGGGCACTCTTGTTCTCCCCCTGATTTAGGGTTCAGACCCAACCCCATCAGCCTAATCTAGTGGTTCTTGACCAGGACCATTTTGCCCCAGGTATTCAGCAATATCTAGGACATTTTTGTGAGGGGACAGGTGGTAGTGTGGGTCGTTACTGGCATCTAACGGGTAGATGTTACCACACATCTATAATCCAGAGAATCATCCCTCTCCCCATCAAAGAATTATCTGGCCAAAGTGCCAATAGCATAGATGCTGAAAACCCTGATCTAATCTCATCTTTCTAACCCCAGGAATTGGTTCAGGGAAGAACACCTCATCTAAACTGATCTATTCAGACAAAAGGTTGGAAGTTTTCTTCGATGTCAGGAGAAATGAAGCTCTATCATGATGTGAAATATAACTCTGGAAGCATCCATTGAATGTGGAAGTGTCTAGAGCTGAGACCTAAGGGAACAATTTTAGACCATGAAGAGAAAGTTATAGAGGATTAGCATCCATATCAAGGAGGATGAGCTAAGAAACATAAAAAGAAATTGATATAATTTGAATAAGAAGATAAAACATAGCCTGAATCCTCCCATTCTTCTGAATGTTTTAGTACTATAATTCAATAAATTCTCTTTAAGTTATTTAAATATGTAGTACTGATAACTTGCAACAAAACCCTTCAATCCGACGAAGGGTAAATGAGTGCATTACAAACAAGACATAGAAAAAGGCAAAAAGGAAAACAATAGGTGAAGGGAAGGGCTAGCAAATGTAAAGGGGATTGTGAGTCAATATGATTTATTCCAGCATCTTCACTCGCACACAGTGTAAGGACTACCAAGAGCACATGTTATGGAAAGGGAAATGCTGATGCCACTAGCATGTTCAAAAAAATCTCTTGGATTCTCAGCACAATCACCTTGGCATTCAGAGATCCCTTGATCTAAAAGATGCTGTGTCCCCTCCCCCAATTCCACACAGTCCTAAAGATTTCCCACTGGTCATAATTAGCACCATCTTTTCCCCACCAATATATAGTATTAATTATTTGAATTTCTTCCATATGCTCTATTATAGTCTGAGAATTAAGAGCTGTATTTTTCCACTCATTAGATTTGAACTACTGAAAACTAAGTACAATCTTTATCATCTTTGCGACTCACAATTTAGAAGACTATTTATACCTAGTAGGAACTCATGAAGCCTTATTTAATTAAATAATGCTATATAGCCCAAACAGCACAAAACAGGTTTTTTTTTTTTATTTGAGGGCAAAATAACATTTTAAAATCATTGTAGAAGATTGTCCTTCTATACCTGTGACACAACTTACCAATTCAAATTAACAGAGAGAGAGAGAGGTGGGGGGTAGAACCCTGGATTTTAAAACTTGAATTTAGATGGTCTTACTGATGATGTTTCTTTCAAGTTTTAAAGCCCTCTCCTCCTCCTGATGTAATCCTAAAAAATGTTTTTGGTTCTTCTACCTTTATCCACGTTCATTATTTTGGAGCATGGAAATGGAACAGTATCACAGAACACTGCTATTATCCTCAGAAGAGAGTCATAGGGCACTGCTATTACCCTCAGTTATACATATATTTGTCTCAAACAAATAGAGCAATAACAATCCCTTTGTGCTAATTGAAGCTGACATTCACATACTTTTAGATTCTTCTTGGGAGTAACACCGTCTGTGCAGACACGGAAAGTAGCTTCTCTGCGCTATCTCTTATCACCAGGATATCTCTGAAAATCTGTTCATATCCTGAACCCCACCTTTTAGAATTTTTCATCAGCTTCCCAAATCTCAAAGATATAAGCCAGAATGTTTTGTATGGCATATTAGGACCACTGGATAGTATTTCTTGCCTCCATCTAGGCCACCGCTTTGTTCATATGCTCTCCTCTGGACATCTGCTGGTATGTATTCATTACTTTCAACAAACCATGTTCTTTCCTACATCACTGGTTTTGCATATGATGCCTGCTCTATTAGGAAGCATTCTCCATTCCCTTGGCGACATGACTTATTCCTATTCATACTTATGACTTAAATCTTGAACCTTACTGATCTACTGACCACCCCACCATAGGGAAGATGAGAACTCCCTCTTTTCTGCATTATCAGCACCCTGTGGAATCTCTTCCACATTCTGATTGCTGCTTCCCTCCCCAAACAACTGGGGAGTCCTTTAAGGAAGGAAACTTTTTGTTTTAATGGTTTTTATCCATTAAATGAGGGGTTTTCTAATATTTGGAACTGTAATCCACACCACTAATATAGGTTAAATAGAGGCTCAGAACACAGGTGTGTGTGTGTGTGTGTGTGTGTGTGTTTCTAACTGAAATTCAGTAGGAAATTTTCTCCTTTTCATCTTCTATCCATCTTATATTTAAATAAAAACTACTCTCTCCCCTACTTTTCTGTCTTTGACACCTAAGTAAACAGCATCACCGTCTACTCAACTGCTCCGACACACACTCGGAGAGTCGTACGATCTTGTCCTTTCCGCATCCCTCCCTTGCGCTCTGGCTGCCCTGCCTCTAAGGGTTCCATCTCAATTCAAGTGTTAGTCTAGGCCATAACCATTCCTGAGCTACGTAATGGAAATAGCGACCATGTGGACTTCGCACTGCCATCATTATATTCCCATAATCTTTTAAAAATGCAAATAAAAGTCAAGCTACATCATTCTGTATTAGTTTCCTAGGGTTTTCATAACAAATTACTACAAAGTTGGTACCTTAAAACAGAAATTTATTTTCTCACAGTTCTAGCAGACAGAAGCCCTAAATCAAGGTGTTGACAGGGCTGCACTCCCTTTGAAATTTCTAGGGGAGAACATTCCCTCACCTGTCTCAGCTTCTGGTTGAATCCAGAGTTTTCTTGACTTGTGGTCGTGTAACTCCAAACTCTGTCTTCACCTTCACTTGGCATTCTCCTTTGTGCATCTTGGTCTCAATTTCTCCTTTGCCCATTCTTATGAAGACATCTGTTAGCTTTAGGGACCATTTTAATTCTAGGATGTCCTTATCTGGAGATCTTTAATTTAATAATGTCCGCGAAGACCCCTTTTCCAAATAAAGTCACAATTATAGGTTCTTGGTGGACTTATTTTGGGGGTGGGGTGGGGGAGTGGTACTATTTAACCCTTCGATGGTTTCCTAATGCCTAGGTACATAATTTATTAAAATTTTTACTGTATGCTAGTAGTAGGTATAAAATAAAAGGTAAAGAAATTCAAGCTGAAAAATTAATTTATCAACTTTAGTTTTTGTGGCTCCTATTATAATGTGTGTTCACATATTTTGGTCTATGCTCCAGATTAGATGATAAATAAGTTCATGAGAGCACATACCATATATACAATTTCCAGAAGTATAAACCCAAATGTCTAGAACACCACTGGGACTCAATAAATATGTTGAGCAAGTAAATTAAATAATTATTGAAGGAAATAAGGAATGGTTAGTGTTAAAAAACAAAATTTCAACTGAGTGAATTCGAAGATTTAATTGGCTTTACTAAGCAGTTCATGAATCGGGCAACATCCCATCTAGCAAGCAGAGAGATTCTATGGAAGCTCTACAACATGGAAAAGTTTTATAGGCAGAAGCAGGAGAGACAACTAGCAAAAGAAAAGAAACGATTATTTCAGGCAAGTTCACTTTCCCTTTGGGGGAGGAGCAGGGGATCTTATTAGATGGATTACTACATGTTCCTTTGGGGAATGGAAAGGGCCCATGTGACAGATTGCTTCATTGGTGCTGACCAGAAAATGCCTGACTGACCAGTTAAGACTACATTTCTGGGGGAGGTTGAATCTGCAATTAGGTTGGGTATTAAGCCTCGGTTTGGTGATTTGCTCTTCCATAAGTAACTCTATTTGGGGCTTGGGGTTTAACAATAGAGAGAGAATCTCATTGACCCATTCTAAAATAATTATTATGTGATCTACTCACACCATGTCTGAGGACTAACTTGGAACAACTTATTAAAGTTAATGTACTGAGAAGGGCTCAGATTAATCCTTCTACCTTATAAATGCTCGAAGTTGAGGATTTACACTGAGGATAAGAAAGTATACCTATTTAGCAACAGAAATAAAGCTTAACCTAAATGTAGCTTTATCTAGCCTCTTGTTTCTTCCTCAACAAAAACATAAAATATTCTGTAACTAAAGACTTATTTCTAAATCAACTTCACATGCTTGATTTCACATGACACTTCATATTTTAATATTGTATGCAAAACATCTTTTATATGACTCCAAGGAAATTATGGCATATGCTTCACAAAATCAAAAAATATTAATACTGTCAGAACAAAACAGTTTTATATATATGGTAAGTAATAAAAAAGAAAGGGCATATAAAATACTTCCAAAGACATCAAATTGATAACATTGCTAGATATTTTATATTGACTAGTGAGAACTTATAGCCTACTGATTGCTAAAAATTGTGAACATTTACTTGAAAAGCAAAATTAGTCATTGCTTGAATTTTAATCTTTGTTTAAAGCTTATAGCAAGAAAAAGTATTTAAGTCAATTTAAGTATAAAGCTAGATTTTTATTTTAATTAAATTAATGAAAAAAATGGTTCTCAACCTCTTTGGAAATGTTATTATTCTCAGAGTAATAAATTAGATAGGTTAGACTTTAATTACAAATATTTTTGAGTCATTGCAATATTCAAATGTCTCTCAAGTATTTATTTAGAATTCTCGTTGACCTTAAAAGTTAGAAACAGAGTAAGAATTATGATTACAAAGTACATTGGTTTTCAGCTTTCACACTTTAAAAGAAGTCTGAGCAAATGAGAAAATTAATCAATATAACCAATATCAAAAAGAAAATAGAACCGCGTCAAAGTTATTCTATTTTGGATTGTTTTTTTATTAAGTACCTACTGTGTCAAAGAAACTGGATAATGTATGCTAATATATGTATTTTCATTTTATGAATCAAGTTTGATACAAAGCATAAACATAAAAATAGAAAGTGAGAAGAAATAGTTGGAATTGGGGTATCATTTAACTCTGCAGAAAATGCCCTCATTCCTTTCATAGACATTTATTGGGCACCAAATATGTGACAGGGAATTTGCATTATATAATTTATGCCATTAAGGATGACATCCATTTCTTTTCCTCAGAGAAATCACTTTTCGTCTCCCAAGCATTTTGTTATCCTTTCCCTTATTCATTCACTCAATGGACATTATGTAATGTTGTCTATTATGTAAAGGATATTATGTTATTTGTTGGGTAAATAACAGTGAGCATCAATCCTCAATGATTTAGTCTTCTCCATAATGAGCTCATTTGGATTATCAGTAAATTCCTTTGCTTTAATACAAATTATTATTATTACTATTATTATTTGGTCCATGGTCAGTGTCTTAGATCAGTCCACCAATATCGTGTCAGAGACTTTGGAAATATATTCAAACTCTCCTCTCATGTCTTTTCCAGACTACTCTCTATATAGCCTATCACACCTTTGAACCCACTTACACTGAAATTAAAATAAAATGCAAACTCTGTTCTAGTGATCAACAAAGACGAGATTTAACGCAGGTATTTTTGCCTCCCAACCTACATAAAGTAGCATACTTTGAGCCTTTTCTCATTTGTCCAGGGAGTCCAATGACTGGTCCTTTCTAGTATTTTAGGTCTCTTAAATATTATTTTCATAGAAAGATAATCTCTGGTAACTGCGCATTTCTAGCTCCTTACTTCCCAGAATATTATCATCTGGAGTACCATGTTAATTTCCTTCACAGTATGAATGGGGAAATAAATTCATAAGTTTTAGCTTACAGGAATTAGGGATAGGTCTACTGAAACTATAAATAAGTAAACAGACATTTATAATTTGGGTGATAAAAGTACTATGATGATATAAGGGCAGGCTATACAATCACTAATAAAAATGTTAAGCCTAACCCAGTCTCTAAGTTTCCACAAAATGTATAAATTAATGTGCACAAGATTAGTAGAGTTGGCTACCCAAAGTCAGAAAGTTGGGGTTTGAAAAAAAAAAGAAGAAGAAGAGTTATAAGTCATATGGAGTATAAAAATATTAGGAATTTGTGGGTGGGAATAAACAAGAATAAACTGAAGAGCTAAGCAAGGACCAGATCATAAAGTACTTTATAATCCATTTGAAGGAACTTAGTCTTCATCCTGGGTACCAAAGATGGCCATCGAATGTACTTAAGTTACCGATAACTTTGGTGTAGAGGTCCTGTATTACTTTTCTACTGCTGCCCTAGCAAATTATACAAATTTAGCAACATAAAACAACACCACTGCATTTTCTCACAGTTTATGGGGTCAGAAGTCTGTGTAAAGTGTGGCTCCATTGACTTTATGCTTTGAGTTCACAAAGCTGAAATCAAAGTGTTGGCAGGGCTTTCTTGGGGTTCTGGGAGATCATCTATTACCAGGCTCAGTAAAGTTTTTGGCAAAATTCAGTTCCATGTGATAAGACTGAGGTTCCTGTTTCTATTCTAACTGTCCTCTAGGGATTATTCTCAGCTTCTAGAGCACTGCTCATATCCCCTGGCTTATGGCCCCCTTCAAAGCCAGCAACAGCTGGTCACTTACCCCTCATGCTTAGATTTCTGCCACATCTGTCTTACACATCTCTGCTACCATTCTCTTCTGCTTTTAAGGGCTCGTGTGACTACATTGGCTCATGTGTATAATCCAGTTTACTCTCCTTGTCTTAAGATCAGGTGATTAGTAAACTTTAATCGATCTGCAATGTCCCTTAGCTTAGTATTTAATTAAGTAACCAAGGTACAGATATCTTTTGAATTCTGCCTACCAAAATGAAGCAAGGAGAGCAGCTGAAATTGCTAAATTGATATAAAGGAAATATCATGATACCTGAAATAGAGTAGTTGGACATGAGATATCAAAAATAAAGCCATGTTCTGGTTTGGAATCTGTGTGGATGGTGGTTGCACTCTTTGAGAAAACAAACATATCAGAAAAAATTTGAAGAAAGACCTGCACTTCACATGGAATTTAATGAGTTTGTAAAGTCCATGAGACATCAAGTGAATGCAAATATTTAAGTGGAGAGAGCATATTTGGCTTTGCTGGTCAAGACAAATGACACATTCTGGGAACATAATTTAAAATTCATTAATATATAAACATAACTTGAAACTTTGGAGTGAATAAAATTGCCTAAGGAAAGAAATATATATATATACACACACACACACCTGACAGCTTAAGAATTGTGAAGAGCTGTGCAGAGTTTGGGTGGAAGAGTTGTTAACCTGAACATCAGGAGGAAGACTTCTCTAACTCTAATGGTGGTAGGTCAGAAAAAAAAAAAATGCAGGTGAATGCAGGTAACTTATTAGCTCTTGGATAGGTTAGGAAATGTTTTCATGGTAGGTTTTAATTTTCTTTGAAAATTGGGAGTTAGAAGTCAAAATCAGAATTGATGCCATCAAGTTGAACTCAATTCAGAACAAGACAGAGCAAGAGGGGCGCCTGGGTGGCACAGCGGTTAAAGCGTCTGCCTTCGGCTCAGGGCGTGATCCCGGCGTTCCGGGATCGAGCCCCACGTCAGGCTCCTCCTCTATGAGCCTGCTTCTTCCTCTCCCACTCCCCCTACTTGTGTTCCCTCTCTCGCTGGCTGTCTCTATCTCTGTCAAATAAATAAATAAAAATCTTTAAAAAAAAAAAAAAAAGACAGAGCAAGGAAAAGACAGTAAGATGCTGCTTGATGAATAATGTGGATTTGGCGGCACTGCGGCCTGAGATTAGGGAAATGGCCCCAGATTAGGGAAACAGAGACTCTCACTGAAATACTTGGTAGGTGCTCATGAAATAGTTAGACATTTCTTGATGGAAGTTACCATTTCGTTTGTTTGCTTAGGAAACCAAAATTGTATCTTAAGTAAAGTGTTCAATGATCATTATTTCACAGTACCAAGTCTTATATCTCAATGTTTAAAATATCCACACACAAAACACAACAACAACAAAAGCAAAAAAATAAAAATAAAAACAGAGGGTCCACAGGTAGTACTTGTTCCAGAGATAAGTTTGTTCTGGCTACACAATATTTTATTCTAATATTGCATTCTTAATAACAGACACCACCACAACAACTTGAATTTACTTACTTTTTACTGTGTATCAGACACTGTACTAAGATTTTTATGTGCTTTTTCATTTAACTCTTAAGACTACTGTATCAGTTGTAGGTTGGTATATATTAGAGAGACAATATCTTAAAAAATAAAATTTCTTATACAAAGTTCACTTCTCTGTTGTCCATCCCTAGACTAGTGTTTACAATATGGTAGGTGTTCAATAAATATTTGTTTGATGAGCAAAACTTTACTAAAATTAGTTTGGTTCTAATTTTAAATAGACATGCCTTAAAACTTAAAGTTAGAGGGGAGCCCGGGTGGCTCAGGTGGTTAAGTGGCCAACTCTTGATTTCCACTCAGGTCATGATCTCGGTCCTGGGATAGTGCCCCATGTTGGGCTCTGTGCTCAATGAGGACTCTGCTTGAGGATTATCTTAACTCTCTTTTAAAAAGTTTGAAATTTGCCATTTATTTTTCTGATTTATAGTTACTTGATGTTTTCACTGAATTTTAATTTCACTGGATTTTATTTTGTTGCAGAACAGAAATTATACCTGGCTTTCCTCCCAACTGATCACCAATAACCAATACTAATGATTATTACCCCTCATTTTCTTAAAATATCTTATGATTTTTATAGAAATATAGTTTTCCTTAACCTCTGTCCTTATTAAAACATTATAAACTATTTTTCTGCTTTTTTAAAAAACAAATTCATATGTGTATATTTGTAAGAATTTTATGGACGTGGTATTATATTACTGATCCCATCATGAAAGTGAATATACTTTATGTATAAAGGTATCTCCACTGATATGTTTAATTCACTTCAGAAGAAACGTGAGTATTAGAAGAAATTAAAAGAAAATAGAGAAGAGAGAAAAGACTCAAAGTGGGCAAACACGTATATTCCCTTGGCTTTGATTTAAAGGTGTCAAGTATCAAGGAAATATAAGGAATGGAGGATAAAATAAGACTAAGCAGGACTAAGCCTAAGGCTTTGGTACAAGATAAACAGGTAATTCAAAACATTCCCTTTGAAGTATACCATATGGTTTCCTTTGTCCTCTTTATCATATACCAAACTTACGAAATGTTGTTGTTTTGTTGGTGTTGTTTTTATTTTTTATTTTTTTAAAGATTTATTTATTTATTTATTTGACAGAGACAGCCAGCGAGAGAGGGAACACAGCAGGGGGAGTGGGAGAGGAAGAAGCAGGCTCCCAGCGGAGGAGCCCGACGTGGGACTCGATCTCCGAACGCGAGGATCACACCCTGAGCGGAAGGCAGACGCCTTAACGACTGCGCCACCCAGGCGCCCCTGTTGGTGTTGTTTTTAAACTCTCATCTATCTCACCTATGCTTAGGAATCATAACTGACTATATAGAAGTTGCAATAGCAACAGAGGAGAGAAGAACTCCTGAAGATGACAATCGAGAAGAATCAATATGGGATCCGGTTCATTTTATGCACCTGGAAGGTAGGTTGTTAAGGTTTAAATTTTGGTGTGTGATTGTAAATAAAGGAGTTAATTCCCTTAAGCAATAATTCTCAACTTTAGTAGAATATTATAATTAGTTCGAGAGCTTTTCAAAATCCCAGCACCCAGGCCACACCCAAAAGCAATTAAATTTGAATCTCTGGGGTTGACATCCATCAAGACATCAGCACTTTGGAAAGCTCCCCAAGTGATTGCGATGTGCAGCCCAGGCTGATCACCACAGCCTTTATTACATCGTATATGTGAGTATGCAGGTATTTGGGTCTGTATTATGTGTTTATTTCTTGAATTCTGCTCCACTGATTTGTTTTCTGATATTACAACATTTGAATTATTGCTAATTTATTCATCTGCTAATGCAGTTTAGAACTAGACATTTTAATTTTTCTTAAGTATCTTTATATTCTTGTATTTATTTGCCTTTTTAAACCACCAAAGTTATTTTAATGTAAATTACATAGATATACCTAATTATACATTTATAGTAATATGTATACATGTAATATTTAAATATACATACTTATACATTATACATTCATACATTAAATATACATATTTATTTTATTATACATATATAATTATATATAATGTCTCATATACTTGTGAATGTTTTATACTTCCTTTATCATTAAAATATGCTATATATTCCCTAGATTTTTCTCATTTGTTATTTCTAGCACATGGAAATATATTGATCTTGAATCAGGCAGTTTTATTAAATGATACTAATTTTTGTAGGTTTCTACTTGATTTATTTTAATTCATATCAGATATGGAAATAATGACATGCAGATCGATTTTACTCTCTAAATACTTTGATGATATGGCACTTAAAGTTTCTAGCCCTGGGGAAGAAATATTGCATTTTAAACATTTTCAAATTAAAGGAATTTTAGAAGTCATCTAGTGAAGTATTTTTCAAATTTTTGGCCACAATTCATTGTAAAAAACCAATATTTTACATTACCTCCCAGTATATTTATATACACACAACCAAAATAAAACTTTGTAATGTAGCATTTACCTTTTACGTGTGTGATGCCCTGTGATATTTTCTCTTCTATTCTATTCTACCTCATTTTTAAACAGTTTTGTCGCAAAATTGTTCTCAAACCCACCTAAGTGTTGAGAGATGTTTGAAGATCATTTTTAATCCAACACCCTCATCTTATAGATAAATTAACTGAGAACCATGGCCCGTAAGGACCTTCTCCCAGGTTATTCAAATAGATGTTGAGAGTTCATCTACCCCAAAAAGAAATTTTAAAAAGGTGAGATGAAAAATGAATAAAAACAGATTTTTTTTTTGTTACTCTCCAATGAATGCTTTCATCTACCCTACTTTGGAGCTCACGGACTAGAATATTTCTCAAGTGTTTCTGGTTATATTTGTTAAAAATACATATTTCAGGGCCTCATCTCAGACTTATTCAGCCAGAATTACTATAGTGATTGCTAGAATTCTAACCTTTAATAAATGGTCTAATTTGGTAGGTTTCTACCAAATCTCTGACCTATTTCAGTAAATAATATCAACATGGACACTGCCAATCTCTACCTACTCAGGCTGGCTTGGTCCATGGGAGACTAGAAATCAGCATTTTTACAAAGTTGTGATTGATTAAGACAATTTCTAGCCTCTACCCCGGCAAACGCTGACAGAATATATATCAAATATGCAATTGATTGGGTGGGTAATTGACTACATGTGTGCCACCTCCCCTCCTTTTTATGAAATGTAACCACCTCTAAGTTAGACTTTAAAAATATTTTTTCCCTTGAATTTCTACAATTTCCTTGGTTTCAAGATTAAGTTATGCAATACATTTGTTTTCTGATTATTGTCCACTCAATTTATCAAAATTTAACTTGGAAAATACTGAATATTAACCACAGAAAATTGGTATTTGGTCTATGTTTTAAAGACTTTCTCTTTCATTTGGAAAATCATATTTTAGTGAAGTAAATACATTTTAACATTAAAAGGTTTGTTAGGTGGAAAACATAGTGCTTAGAAGAGTTAATTACAAGCTTTACATTATATCTATCCAACATCAAGAAAGGCAAAAGAATTCGTATATATTATCTGACTTACTTTCATATTTTCTTCAAATAATCATGGACTCACAGATTACATAAAAACTGGAAACATTTTGCATTGCAAAAGAATGAAACTGGATCACTTTCTTACATCATATACAAAAATAAACTTAAAATTGATTAAAGACCTGAATCCATAAAACTCCTAAAAGAAAACAGGCATTAAACTCTTAGACATTGGTCTTAGCAATATTTTTGGATCTGTCTCCTCAGGGAAGGCAACAAAAGCGATAATAAACCATTAGAACTGCATCAAACTAAAAAGCTTTTGCATAGTAAAAGAAACCATCAACAAAATGAAAAGGCAACCTACTGAATGGAAGAAGACATTTGCAAATGATATATTTCATAGGGGTTATTATCCAAAATACATAAAGAACTCCAAGTCAACATCAAATTTGCTTGTTGAGATGGATTGTAATCCTGAAGCCGGTGTCCAGAAAGGCAGAGTCTGATAACTACCTGGAAGGTAAACACGTTTTCTAATGTGCAGTGGGAGCCAGAGTGGAATTATTAATTATCAAACTATTTCCATATGCATGAGTGGCCTTAGTAATCTTGCTTAGAATTCTTGGCAAAACACCCCACAAAAAATATGCTACAAATGGTGTTAATGTCAAGTTTTATAAATCAGTAATTCAGAGTAGCAAAAGGAATTCTAAGGAACCTTTTCTTTCAGGACAGTTGTCCTGCCTTTGGGCAACACTGCCTAAACAGAAATCATTTCCCAACTCTATTGAGGTTGTTTGTTTTTAGAATATCCTCTACAACATTCCTTTATGTATCTTGAGCATCCATTCCCAGCATATCATATATTTTCTTTTTTGTTTGATTTTGCCAAAAACAAAAGTAAGGATTCCTCATCAGAATTTAGTCATGGAGGTAACACTAGCAGGCAGGTAGCTATTATTATTCATCATTTCACAGAAGAGTCAAGTTAGGGAGATGACTGCATTAATTAGTTAGTTGGATGGAAGACCTTCTCACCATTAGCTATCAGTAAGAACAGCTAGCAAAAGTTCTGGGACTTACTTAGCATGTAATTAGCGGAATGCATAACTGATCAAATAAGTAATTGCCTGAATGGAGGAATGAATAAAACAAACAGAACTTGCCCTTACGAATCCATTTCAGTTACTAGGTTTTATTTCCTTTACCAGAGGTCCTTAATACTTTCTATATTTCTTAGTCTAAATTTTATATTTGAGCTCTCATGTGGTCAGTGAATCTAACACTACAGGTTCTCTTATGCTTTCCTCTAGAGTAGCTTGTTAATAAATGATATGGATTTTTAAAAGGAAGATGGTACCTATTGATGGGCACAGATTTCGTCCAGACCTTGCCTATTGTAAATAATGCAGCAATAAACACAAGGGTGCATGTACCTTTTCAAATTAGAATGGGTAAAGAAGATATGGTATATTTATAAAATAGAATATTACTCAGCCATAAAAGAGAATGAACTCTCATAATTTGTGCAGCGTGGATGGATCTGAAGTGTATTATGCTAAGTGAAATAAGTCAGACAGAGAAAGGCAAATAACATATGATTTCGCTTATATGTAGAATCTAAGAAAACAGACCGCGCCATCCAACCAACCCCCACTATCACTTACCAAAATAGCAACAAATCCATAATGCAGAGACTAAATTTGTTTTTGCCAGAGGGGAGGGGAAGGGGAGCACGAGTTAAGTGGGTGAAGGGGATTGGGAGGTACAGGTTTCCAGTCGTGGAATGAATAAGTCACAGGAACAAGAGGTTCATTGTTGGGAATATATTCCATGGTATCATAATAACAGTATATGGTGACAGAGGGTAGCTGTGCTTGTGGTGGGCGCATATAGAGTTGTCTAATCTCTATGTTGTACACCTGAAACTAGTGTAACTTTTTGTATCAACTCTACTTCAATTAAAAAAAAAGGTTGGGGGGAGGAAGGAACGTAGTTTAATCAAGCAGCTTTTACCCATTTCATTAACAGTTAAAACGTGTCCTAGGCCCACTGTGATTCTGGGATATTCTTAAAGAATATTGAAGCTACATTTGTTTTATGGGATCCCTTCAATTCCTAGGGAGTAGAGTGAAACTTTTGTTACTCTTCTGAGACACCTACTTCACAAGTTTGTAGAAGCCATTGAATATACTTCTTGCATAAATATAATTCAACAGTATTCTCTAAAAGGATAAAATATTTTTTAAAAAATGACTAGTTTTTACTCAGCACTTCCCAGTATAAAGCAGAGAGTTTCATTTTAAGCATTTGGTTATTTGACACATTTCTTACCTCTGATGAAGAACAAAGAAAAGAGAAAACATGGTGAAATAATGAACTGAGGATTTATAGGAAAAAGTGTTGAAAATATGTCTCTCACTGAGACTCCCTGAAAGGGATTTGCCCTCTGGCTTACTAAGTACGCAGTGGTCACCGGTTTTTGACGGCTGCCTTAAATATTCAAATTTACTTGTGGTTTAAGATCTACTTGGCATACAAACTGGAATATTATAATAATTATTAACATTTATTGAACACACACTACATGCTAGGCACTACGCTGTTTTAAATAATAAGTGATCATTACTTTAAAATGTCAGCAACCCTGTGAGGTAGAGCTATTGTTCTTTTCATTTTGCATGTGAAGACACGGAACCTCAGAAAGTAAAGCAGCTTTCTCAACCAGTACGCGGCAGGTCTGGGATTTAAAACATTTCTCTGATTCCAAATCCCATGTGATTAATAATCGGCCTATTCATTAATTTCTTCAGCCGTCAAAAGGTTTATTGAAGTCCTGAGCTGCAGGAGACAGGCAAACAAGAGAATGTGCCTACCCTCATGGAGTGATTAATTATGCAACATGTGACTAATAGATATTTATTAAATCATATAATTGAACTTCTTAATGATGTTCTTGTCTTAAATAAGTACAACACTTAATATGCATTTTTTTCCAATTAATTTCCTTAGGTCTTTGGTACCATGAAAAATGGGCTAAATTGGCATATTCTTTTCTTATCATTCTTGCAATTTTTAAAATACTACTGATTTGTCTTAGAATAAATTAATAAGTAACCATGAAAAACAAAAATGAATAATTGCTGGTGTTTGAAGTGACACTTCTTTTTCACTCCTTCCCAATGCCTGGCTTTGGTAGTATCAGTTCACTTTCAATGGCTGGGAACACTAGAAACATTCCAAACTGGAATTTCTTTGTCTCATGTCCTCCTGATGCTTTTGCTCTGATCACTGAATTGCATTTATCCCTTTGACTGTCTTGGAACAGTATGATGTAATGGTCACCACATTGATGAGTAGATTTGGTTTGCTTATTTTTAAATCCATGCCTTAATTACAAGCAAATCTCTCATGCTTGATCATTCACCCTGTTTCTCTGATATTATCTCCTAAGTACTTCAGAAATCCATCCCTGCCATCCTGTTATTATGACCACTGCTCTCAGTCACACACACACGCATGTTGTTTTATCTGAAGAACCAGAGCCTCCTAACTGGTGTCCCTGTCTCTACTGTAGCCCTTCCCACAGCACCCCCCTCCCAGGCACTGTATTACCTAGGAGCAATTAGGATGAGGTAAGGTGCAAATCTGCCATAGCTCTTTCATTAAACAGTATTCCAACATCTACAATACTTCACTACATCAGAAAGAGATGGTTGTATTCCCAAATTATTGCAGTCTCCTTTAACAAAGGGTGAATATCTTTATCTATGTATTGTAACACTGAGTGATACCTATAGTATAGTGTTACTTAGAAAACATTGGTTGAACTGACCTGAAATAAATATGCATTAATTTCGCAGAGAGATTAATTATTTGGCTTATGATTGCTCTTCCTTCATTCCTTGCTTCCATCTTTCTCTTCCTTCATTCCTTCCTCTTTCTTTCCTTCCTTCCTTCCTTCCTTCCTTCCTTCCTTCCTTCCTTCCTTCCTTCCTTCCTTTTCTTTTCATTCTTAGAGTATTTTTTATATGCTTATTATGGACAGGATCTCGGTGTTTGGGATCTGGCAAAACAAAAGTCTCTGCCCTGCTGATGCTAGGTTGTGTAATTAAGAATTAAAAATAAAAGTAGAAATGTAGTAGATAGATTTTGTAATATATTATCAGATTTAAGTCCTACGGGGAAAGTAAGTAAAAGTTGAGTAAAGTAGAGATGATCCAGAATGCCAGAGGGGACAGTTGGAACAGGTTGAAGGATGAAACAGGGCTGTCAGAATAGACCTCATTGAGAAGGCTAGATCTGAGCAAACATATGAGGGAGATGAAGCGATGAGCCAAATAGATAATCTCAGGAAAACTCATCCCAGGCAGAGAAAAGAGCTGTAGCAAAGCCGGCTCATATGTGATATCTCCCTTGATCTGATTTTCCCCAGCTAAAGAGACAAGTCTAACCGACACTGAAGACCTTTAAAAAACAGAATACTATTGCATATGAATATTGATGTGTCCTATAGCTCATGGCTCTAGAATTTGCACTGTAGTTTTCTTTCACTTGCATTCGTTCCTGTTTCTAAGCAGCAGCTCTGGGTACTGGAAGGAAGATTGTGCCAGAAGGTAACTGTGTGTGGGAGTAGGGAGAAAAGCTGTGAGCAATTCGACTGAAGCTGTTGTAGAGGCAAGCTAACGCCACAGAAGGGCCAGGGAGCAGAGCACCAGATGAATGCAGAGTGGCCGGAAGTGAGGCACCAGATACCGATGTGGGAAAAGGCAGCTCTAGGGGAAGAGGAAGCTTTTAGCCATATTGACTGTGTTACACGAAGACAGAAGCTCAGGTATGAAGAAAAGTAGGAGAAAGAAAACAGAGGCAACATTTTTCTTAAGTCATAGCAAGTCAATAAATAACTAGATTCACCAAAAGTTGCTTTTCTGTGAACAAAGGCTTCATTAAGGATTCATAAAACAAGTAAAACAGATGCAAAGCATGGGAACTATGAACGAGACCTCTACAAAGTCAGGGGTATGAATTTATGTGCTTGTGACATCTTAGAGAATTTTTTTCAGGACAGTCAAATCAAGAACTTTTTTCCCCTTTATACTTATTTTGCTCTTATAGTGGATGGTGGAGTCTTATTTTAACACTTTAAGAACTCACAGAGGCCTTCCAGGAGAATTTGCAAAGATACAATGTCTAAGATATCATGAACACCATGAAGAGTACTACTTCTTTCTCCTGCAATTTTACAAAACAAACAAACATACACACACAGCAATTCAGAACATTGAGAGGACAGACTGTAAGTTTAAGCTTGTTGTCTGCTTTACTTTTTTTTCCTTTTTCTCCCTTTTATATTTCTTTATTCTATTGAGTTCTACAGGAAATCCTTTGATGAAAGAGTTTTACTTCTTAGGTTATACATATGATTTTGGGTTGCCTAGTTAAGGGTTGAGAATGATGGTGATGCCAGCGGCTTACCAGATGGGCAAAACAAGCAAATATGAGAAGTATGTGGGAAGACGTTTTCAAGTCAGAGAAAGGGAAGCCTTGTCCTTAGCGATTGGCTTACAGAGACTACAGCAAGGGAAAACCAGGAAGATGATGCTTCCAGGGGACATGCACATACAAGGCAAGTATCCAACAAAAAAAGAAAGACAAGATTGCTCAGAGAGGTAAATGAAGAATTAGAAAACACTCTCAGGAAACTTGGCAAAGGATGATTTTAAGACCCAATGCTTGCAGTTGTTGCAGGAGGGCCAAGTGGGATGTGATCTGGAACTCGGCCCTGTGAATTCAAGCATTAGGAACCTGGGACTAAGCACAAAATTTTGGGAAAGTGAGGAGACAATTGGAGATGAGGCCATGAGCGCCATGAGGGCAGTGAGCAAATAAATACTAGGTTTCAGGGGTTTAGCAATGCAAGAAAAGACAGAAAGGAAGGAATTGCATAATTGGAGAGTAGTGTGGGTCAGAGAATTACCTATTAAGAATAGAAGACTTTCTTTTTTTGCTGAGGTTAAGGCAGGTAAAGGGCATATACTTAAAGTACCAAAGCAAAAGATGGAATAATTATGAAATAGTCACACAATAACAGTAATAACCACAATTTGAGTACTAGGTACTAAGTTAAGTGGTTTACATTTTCTACTTCCTAATCTTCCTCCGGAGGAGTTATTAATACCTTCAGTTTTCCAAAGAGGAAACTGAAACAGTTATTACATGGCCCAGTTCACATAACTTACACTTTGTGGAAAGGATATTTAAATCCAATTTTGTTAAAGCAAAAAACCATGGACTTTATTGCAATTCTCATGGAGTAGGTGGATGCCGTGAGGAGCAAGGGGATGGGGAGGGCTTTGTGTTGAAGCTGAATAATGATGAAGGCATGAAGAAGAGTATTGATTTGTGTGTGTGTGTGTGTGTGTGTGTGTGTGTGTGTGTGATATAAACAGTAAGGGATTTAAGCCTGAAATGGTGCTGAAATTTAGAGAATTTTAAACTTGTGAAGAATCAGAAATGTAGCTGATAAAGCTGGACAAAATATTTGCTGAGCAATGTTGAGAGAGTAGCTGGTGAGAAATACCAGATATGTAGCATTAGGAAGCCCAGGAAAAAAGAAGGGTGTGCAAAATTGATTCTTCATAGTCACCACATAGAGGGCACTGGGCTCTGGACAACGTCCACTGTATCACCTGGAATGAGATAAGAAACACATTTTATCGGAGAATCTCAAAAGTTTAAGATGAACGAGAGAGGTTATGAATCAGCTTCTCTTTCATCATCCCTATGATGAAGGGAGTGGGACCAGGTGCGCTCAGGTCCTCAGAATGTACTTATGTTCCCAGACACCGTGGAATGCTAGAGGTCTTTTGAAAATGCTTTCTTGCATTTTTGGCTTCTTGAGCAAAGTGAGTTGACATGTTAGAGAATGTCTCCTTTACCTCAGACCTACTTGCTCTTCACTTTTCAAGCACGTTAGATCTAGAACCATCTACTCCAATCCAAGAGATAATAAAAGTAATCTCTCCCCAGGAACCATAGGGAAATTCTAAGAGTCATAAACCTGCAGACTTAGCATTATTTTCCTTCTGGAGACATTGGTTGGTATTCCAGAGGGCAAGAGCACAGCCTTTACCCTTCTCTTCCCCAGGAAAATGTGTTTACGTTAGAGAGATTAAATTTCTCTCCTCTCAAGAGGTGAAGGCAAGAAGGTGCGTAGGTACCAGATTCATATTTTCGGGGTTCCTGTCCTATAATGCAGACTCCAGGTACGTGTAGGATAACATCTGACTCTCATCACATTGCCCCGAAAGAGAGGAGAATTGAGCCGAAGAAGAATCAATGTGGTTATTGCTATAACAATAATAATCTCTGCCTGTCCCAGAAATCTTGGGTCTACTTTTAAAATAATAGGAATAAATACAGATATGAGAAACTCATCACATTGTACCCATATGCTATTGCCTTTTCTATTTGCAGTTCAAGCTTGAAAATAAAATTATCATTGTGAGGACAAGCAATCTGCTTTTGAATGCAGCTATTTCCAGGAGTTGTCTGAGAGCCAAGCATCCAGCATGTAGGGTCAGGGGTCCGTGAGAAGTTGTGATCCTTTCACCCGTGGCGGGGAGAAAGACACTGACCCCATGGAAATTCTAGCCTGGTGCAGCTCTTTTGCCTGCAGAAGGAGTCCTGATAGCTCACTATTCCTGTAAACCTCCAGTGAGCAACAAAGTTTCAAAGAGGCCTGCTCTTTGCATAACAGAAAACAAAAATGTGGTGGTCAATATAGTATATGGCACAATCCGAAGAAGATGAGAATGGAAGATGTTAGTGAGAATATCGTTGAAATGACTCAGCAAATTTTCGAGGTTAAATTGGAAGGAAAACGAGTCAGGTGAAATTCTAGGACGTTGGAAAACTGGACAGTAAAGAGTCATTTTGGTAATGTTAAGCTGAACACCAACTTCAGTGGGAGAAGCTTGGAGAATTTGGAGGAGTAGTTACTAAGAATTGGCCAGAGGAATATCAGATTTTAACACATGAAAGATGTTACATCTCTGACAGTGAGATAGTTTAGGATGTTATGCTAAGAATAGATTGTTTAAGTAGAAAAGAACAGTAGGTGGTTGAAGCAAGAAGGCTAAGGAAAACCACGCCTTCAAATGGTCTCTTTTTGAAGATCTTAATGTTGCCAAGCATTAAAGCAAAAGGTTGGAACTTGTCTATGATCTAGGTGTGGAAGGTATGAGCACAATGTGGCAAGGAGGGGATGGAATCAATGTAACTAGGAGATGTTATTTTCAAGAAGTTTTTGCAGGATGCAATCTAGAAGCAGAAATAAAGTATTAAGAAAAATACTAACCCATGACCCTATACTATAAGGAGATGAGAGATGAGGATACGAAAAATGAGAAGCCCATATCTGAGACTGTTTCATAAAATCTCTTTTCTATACATCCTACAAATAATTGTTACCCAGTAAATTATCTGGTCCAACTTGAAGCTAACACTAGTTACAAGAATTGAGTCTGATTCATCAAACTAGGTTTACAAACTCTGCCACTCAACAAGCAGAGGAAAAACATCTGTCTTCTCTACCCATAACTTTCCTAATCCATAAAACATGGATGTTAATGCCTAACTTATTAAGTTGGATATCTGCTTGGATATTAAATGAAGTGATATGTATAAACTGTATAGATCTTTTAGCATAGGACAAGGTACAGGGTCGGTGTTCAAAGTATGGCTTTTATCATTATTTTATTAACAATCTCTTCTTCAGCAATGCCCTCATTGCCAAATCCATTGGCTTTTTATTGTTATCCTCTAGCTATTCTAAAGGTTATGGTTTATATTTCCCAATATGAGACACTGAAATGGAGATGCATATTCATTTGGGATCAATACTTGTGGAAGGGAGGGAAGAGAAGAAGAAATTGAATTGTAATACAGGCCCAATAAAGTTTTGGTCAATGGCCTGGGGGAATCTGGAGTGAATCTTGCCTATCAGTGTTGGCCCATGTTGGGCCAAAATGCAGGATATTTATATGGCTGACTCACCCAGGCACCAGATATGGGCTGCCAAAGCAATGGAGTAACTCCCTATGAGGTGTCTCCTCTGTAGTTCGGCAAACCTGTGGTCACACTGATGAGGCCAGTTGCTGGAGGCTGTCTGCTGACCACATTCCTGGCAGTGGGGACAAGTCCTTCCTGGAGGGAAAATCTGGATGGCTCCTTCCTGAGTCTACTACACTGATTTCCACCTTATATTAGGCACTTATTTAAGAAATAGTCTTTAGGGGCACGTGGGTGGCTCAGTCCGTTAAGTGTCTGCCTTCAGCCCAGGTCGTAATCCCAGGGTCCTGGGATCGAGCCCCACTTCAGACTCCCTGCTCAGGGGAGAGCCTGCTTCTCCCTCTCCCTCTGCTGCTCCCCCTGGCTTGTGCTTGCTATCTCTCTCAAATAGACAAATAAAGTCTTTTTTAAAAAAGTCGTCTTTATTTATGCCATTACATTACAAATTTCATTCTTGTAATCCTAATTAGAATATAAACTACAGACTGTAGGAACCAAGTTTAAGGTTTCTTTTGTAGTCATCATAGCACCATACAGAGTATGCAGCAAATACAAAGTATGAAGAAAGTACCTATTTTTTGAATTATAGATAAAATAATTCAAATTGTAGCACCTCCTTTATCCAAATTGTATTGTGAGTGTTGTTAGAATCTTTTCTTTTTCTTTTTTTTTCTTCTCTTCTTTTTTTTTTTTTTTTTTTTAGAGCAGGAGGTGGGGAGGGACAGAGGGGTAGGAAGAGAGAATCTTGTCTTAAGCAGGGTCAAAGCCAGTGCAGCACCCTACGTGCGGCTTGATCTCACAGCCCTGAGATCATGACCTGAGCCAAAATCAAAAGTCAGGTGCTTAATTAACTGAGCCACTCAGGCACCCCATGTTAGTATCTGTTCTGAAGGGCAAATCAAGTATATATTTTGGGATAAGTATCAATGATCCAAAATTTGTGGCGGACATTGTGTAAGTACACCCGGCCTGACAGAACTTATCCATTTAACATACATGTATTAACTTCCAATTTTATGGCAAGTGTTGTTCTCAGCTCTGGAAATACAGCAGCAAACAAAATAGACCACTTATCTGTCCTCACGCAGATGATATCCTAGCAGTACTCCAGTGGCTTTCTGAAGAGGACCACCAGAGCTTCAACTGTAACACAAGGAAACGTATTACCACAGTTGATCTGACGAAATGGCGGCATAGACAGCCATGCAAGGTTCTTACTCTGCTTTGTGGAGCAAAGTGTCTTAGTCAACGGAGAAGATTCCTGGCCTTGGTGAAGTGATTTAGGAACAACTTCAGAGGAATGTTCCAAGTATCTGACCCACTTGGTAGGAGAAAGATGGCATGTCTTTTAGTCCCACTGGCGATCGCAGTGCTGGATTTTTCGTATTCCAATCATAGTTATGGTTTAACACACAAAGCCCAACCACCTTTCTCCAGTTTCTGATGACAGGCATTTGGTGGTTTCTGCATCCTCTTTCTCTGTGCAAAAACACAGAGCATCCATATCCTGCATGTGATTGTCCCTCATGTAGGCACCTGTATCAAACACTCTTTATCGACGTCAGCGCACGGCTAAAGCAAGGAGTTGACGTAGCGGTCCCGACTCAGGAAAAAAGGATGACATAATATAGTGGGTAGGGGTAGGGCTACCGGGTAATACTGGTTTTCTAGTTGCCCACCACAAGACAAGAGTCTATTTACACAATTACAACAATAGTTTGATCTATCCTATTACCTCTGTTTCTAAATAAGATTTACAATTACATGACCACCAATAGGAGTACTGCTTACCTGCCAGTGGTCAGTTCAGTAGCCTCTACAGTTGGCAGAAAAAAGTTGGAGCTTAAAGCAGCACTGTGAACAAAAGCAAAGATTAAAAGCATTATTTTAAAAAGTGCTTCAACTCCGGGGATGTCTTCTGGAAATGTAAGCCAGCCCTCCTGGGAGAAGGTGGTGCACTTTGAACATTTGTGCATCTGTGATTTCTTCCCAGAGGAGCAAATTTCTTGCATGCAAACACAGATCTGTGTTAGCAACAGAGCTCTTCTTGCTGGGACTTCTGTCATGTGGAAGGCATGTCAGTTAGTGCAGTGCAGTCCAGTGCAAAGGTGGAAAAGCACACCGAAGCATCTTCCAAAAGGAGGAAATGAATTGACATGAAGGAGACAATGAAGGGGACTGAGTAGGGGCCACCTGAGCACACAGATTTCGCTAACTCTTTATATAGGTTATTACATGTGCATGTGCCTAGGAAGGCATTAAGGATATTGTAAACCACTGTATAAAGGTATCATCATCATCATCATCATTATATGTCATATGTCAACTTCCATCTGAAATATATGTTCTTTCTCTTTCAGAATTCCTCCTCTACCATGGTCATTGGGGCTCCAGAAACAGCAACAACAAAAAGATTGATTACCTTCCCTGAAATCTTCTTGTGGCCCACTAGGAAAATACAAAGAATTAAAAAGGTAAAGCATCAGTAAAAGGGCTATGTTGATCTGCAGAATCTTTCCATAACTTTTCTTTTATATCTTTTCTACACCCGGCTCTCAGCAAGGTTTTCCTACAGTGGGGGGATGTACTGGTATTTTTATAGATTATAAAACATCTCTTTCCTTCCTTTTTCCCTTTTATTCTTCTTTCCTTCTTTTCTTAATTTCTTTTCTTCCTCCCTCTCTTGCTTCTTTCCTTCAAACACTTATGTAGCAACTTATGCAAAAGAATCTAGAAGTTATTTATTATGCCTTTGTTCTTGTTTTTGATGACTTACGGTATGAGCAATGAAGTTTTATCTATACCAAGGATTTGTACTCAATAGTTTTCTTCTTTGTGCAAAATTTAATTCATTTGCCTCAAGGTCAAGAACCAACATACTGATTTATAGCTGCCAGCTTGATTGTATTTTCTTGCTAAAATATACTTTTAAAATATTAAAATATGTTAATTAATAATAATTACTTATGTAACCCAATTCATTTAAATGAAAAACAAACTCATTTCACTTTTTATGATCTGATTCAACATTTTACGCAAATGTTTTTGTCCTTGGGGTTAGGGATAATTGGTGCCCTTTGTATAGGACAGGGAAATCTAAAAAATAATATAAATGTGTTATATTCATTTCCTAGGGCTTCAGTAACAAATTATCAAAAACTTGGTGGTTTAAAATGATGAATATTTGTTTAGCTTGCAAAAGTCAGGAAGCCAGAGGACTGAGATTCAGTTTTCAACAGAGCCACGCTCCTTCCAAAGGCTGTAGATTAGAAAACTCCGTTACCTTTTTCAGTTTCTCTGGCACTCCTCGGTTTGCGGCAGCATAATACCAATCTTTGGCTCCATCTTCACATGACCTTCTTCCTGGTGTCTCTTGTGCGTCCTTTTCTCTTAGAAGCTCATTCACGTTGGATTTAGGGCCCACTCCAGGCCAGTATGATTTTGTCTTGATCCTTACCTTTTTTATATCTGCAAGGACCCTATCTCTAAATAAGAGTATATTCTATGGTTGCAGTTAGACATGAATTCTGGAGGGACACTACTAAACTCATTACATGCATTATTGCAAAAGGTGAGCATTTTAGGGTTGTGACAAGATTGGATGGATGCTGGGATAGCCCACTAAGATCTTTCTTGAGTGAAGAACCCACTGGGGGTGCTGCTTGGCAGGATACCCTCACACATCCGTAATTCTTTTTGGGAATTAGCTCAGCCAAAAAGGGCTACCTCGCCCAAGATTCTCTGAGCACCTTGCATCCAATGACTGATTGATGGGGGAAGGGGATAAAGACACAACCTTCTCTCCCCCCATTCATTATAGTTCTCAGGGGACATCATGCCTCCTTGCTCCATGCAGTTCAGCTCACATTTCCACCGAGATTGCACTGCATGTGGACATCTCCCTCTGCCTAATGCAGTTCTTCTCTCTCCTGCCCTTCTCTTCTCCTCTCTTACCACGTGTCTCCTCCATGCCCTGCAAGGGCATTCACTTACAAACCTCCCTTATACTAAACTCATTCCAGATTCTGCTATCAGGGGATTTCCTCCTGCTATGTAAAATATAGATACACAACTTATATGAATGTTTCAAAAAATAATACTAATCTCCATTATCTCTGATACCTTTTACTATATCATTATTCTGTTTTATTCCTTCCTATCCTGTTCTAGTCTACCTGTCCTATATATTCTATCCTATCCTACTCTATCTTATCATCTTATCCTATCCTATCATTTTAATCCATCCTATCTTAAACTATTCCATTCTATCCCATCGCCTATTATGGGCAGATATTAGAGAATCTTTGCCAAGATTGACTCAGTGGGTACCACAAACAACAGTTGAAGAAACATTGCAGTCACATGCTCTCTGTGAAAATAAAGCACATCTTTCTAACTTCAGTCATATTGACACCTAAAAGAAATTTTTAATTGGTAAATATATTAATAAATAGCCCTCCAGACTGTGCAAGTGGTAACTTGGGTTATTAAGTTTTGCCAAAATATTATTATAATTTCTAGAAATGCCTATAAAAATGCATGTTAAAAATGTAACCAATTACTCACCAGATTCAAATTAACAAAAATTCATAAAATATGAAATTTAAATTTGAGACATTCCAATTTAAAATATTTGAAATGTGTCGTCCTAAGTTAAGGTGGTCAAGAAAGTTTGATTCAACTGATGAAATAAACATCACCTATTTCTTACTCTAAATCAGAATTTTCCCTGATATCTTTAAAGTTAGGTATCAGCACACGATAGCACACAAAAAATTTTTCTATGGTAGCAAATCTTTGAGACCATTTTGCACAACATTTTCTGCCATCTACCTGGTCCACTTTTAGAATGAGTCACACACTGCAAAATTCTGTAAAATTTGGTGTCAAACTATGTTAAGTCCCTTGTTTCTGCCATCTCTTATTTTATCCATACAAATCTTTTCTCTTACTTTAAATATATAGAATTTTACTGTTTTTATTTTCAAAGCAATGAAATTCTTGCTTTGGTATGGTTGTTTATTGGTCTTTAAGATTAAATAATTGAAAAAAATGAGGTAGATGCAGTACTTTGGGAAAAACTCTAATCTTAGTCTCCAGTTTGCCCAGTTTGAATTCTATTAGTCAATGTGAAAAAAAAAATTAAGTATTGCGTACTTCATGTCTGCACTTTAATAAAAAGAAGACCGGCAGGAGTGTTTTAAGATAGACTGAATGTTATAATGTTTCTTTAAGGAAAGCTTCTGAAAGGAATCTAGAGTTCTAGACACATCATATGGGCTTGACAGTAATTAAAAAAATGAAAAAATAAAGTTTCAAAAGTTGATTTTAAGTCAATTGTTAAGTTGGTATTTGGTGCTTCTTATTGCAATACTCCAGGAACTATGTGGATTTTGGAGAACTATTTTCTCTCCTTATTGAGAGCCTACTATATGCAGATTCTATTAGGACAGGGATATAAGTATGAATTAGAGATTTCAGGGGCTGTAAAAAATAGAGAAAAAATGGGATAAAAGAGATAATTACCAGCATGAATTTGTTACTATTAATAATGGGAACATTGACATAAGAGAGACATAATTGAGATTTCAAAAATAAAACAAGAAATCAGGTGCTAAAAGTTTTCTTAAAAGAAAATCAACCACTGCACATCTATCATAATGACAACTGCAAATGCTGGTGAGGATGTGGAGCAACAGGAACTTTCACTCGTTGCTGGTGGTAATACAACTTGGTACAGCCACTCTGAAGGACGGTTTGGCACATTTTTATAAAACTCTATGGTCTTACAATATAATTTAGCAATTGTGTTCTTTGATATTTACTCAGATAAGCTGAAAATTTATGTCTACACAAAAATCTGCCAACAAATGTTTATACCAGCTTTATTCATAATTTCCAAACTTAGAATTACCAAGGTGTATTTCAGAAGGTGAATGGATAACGTGTGGTACGTCAAGATGATGGAATACTATTCATCATTTAAAAGAAATAAGCTAACTCATGAAAAGACATGGAAGAAACTTGAAAGCATACTACTAAGTGATAGAAGCCAGTCTAGAAAGGCTATATACTGTATGACTCCAACTCTACGACTTTCCGGAAAAGACAAAGCTATTGAGAAAGTTAAAGGATCAGTGGTTGCCAGGGACTGGGGAGAGGGGTGATGAATAGCAGAAAACAGTATTTTTAGGACAGTGATTCTATTCTGTCTGATACTATGATACTGCATACATATCATTATACATTTATCAAAATATGCAGAATGTACAACACAAGCAAAGAACCCAAATAGAAAATCTGAACTTTGAGTGATAATGATATGGGAATGTAGGTTCATCAATTGTAACAAATGTATCACTCTGTCACAAGATGCTGATAGTGAGAGAGACTATGCATGTGGAGGGCAAGGTACATACGGGAACCTTATTTTCTCCTCGGTTTTGCTGTGACTAAAACTAAAAGTCTATTAAAATAAAAAAAAATTAAAAAACCCAAAATTTATATAACAAATCTAAGAAAGTTGTAATAAAAAGTAAAAGTGTGCCTTTAAAAAAAAGAGGCATTATAGCCTCAAGTAACAAAGAATGATCTTAGAGAATATGTTCTTGTTTTAGGTGAAATCAATTTTACGTATTATAAATTATCATAAAGAACTAGTGGATATCAGCAAAGATTATTGTATAAATTGACCTATTACTATGTTTATTTAAGGAAAACAATTTAAATTTTCCTCCATATCTAGAAGTAGAAGATTCCTTAAATAAAAGATGATTTGTACCACATAGTAGGATATTTTACAGTCATTAAAAATGAAGACGTAAAACAGAATAAATGAAGGAACAAGTAAAAAGCCAAAAGGATGAATTAATTTTTTATTAGCTCAAATGACATTTATATGTTTGTTCATTGGGTTTTAGAAAAACAATTCACTTTCCAGCTCCCAGAAGACTAAGAGAAAGCTATGCCTTGCAACTGCTGAAAACTTAGTTGAGTTGCCAAGAAAGCAGCATGGAAATAGACATACTTCTGATAGAGCCATTTTTTTTTTCTCAAAAGATGAAGCAATATTCAAGATAAATCAGTAGAAAGCTATCTTCCTGTCATCAACAATCCATAAGTAGCAAAGAGAAAGAAGTTATTGAAAGAGTTGAACAGCTGAATAATGGATGTATGTGTGTGCATTTTGTTAGATACAATATAGAGAGATAGATAATAAATATATAATATATATTGTATATTCAATCTTTAAGTCCCATTTTGGTATTATTTATAACCAAATTATATACATGTAGTATATATTTATATGTAATTATCACACACATAACACACACATATATATAATACAAAAATGGGGATCCAAAGATTCAAAATCCATTGTAAAAGAAAGCAAAGTGAGCAAATTAAAGTCACAGATTGATTCACTCGAACATTTAGAAAAGAAATCTTAGAAATGTTCTTCAAGCTAATAGCTGAATGACTTGAAGCTCTAAATTAGATTGGATAAAAAATAACAAAATCTACACAATGTATTTCCTTTTTCATTAGGAAGTATCTTTAAAAAAAATCTACATTTTCAAAATTAAAATATTGTCTAAAAAGGTTCTATTTCAAATCATAGGTTTTAATGAATGACTGGAAGTGCGAAGGTGTGAGAGCGCCAGTCAGATGGCATGTATTACAAATCAGTGGCAAAACAAATGAGATCGAAACGAACTCCAGCTCTTATTTTATGTTCTGGCTTCTTTATATGACGCATAACATTAGCTTTGTGGTGTGCTGCGGGAATTTAATATTTGACATATTTCTGCCTAGCTAGATCACTCTATATGTTCCTGAGTCTCCCCCTCCTTCCTATAGATAGGGGGGATATGATATTAAATAGTGTTTTCCAGGGGCACTTGGATGGCTCAGCCTGTTAAGCGTCTGCCTTCGTGCTCAGGTCACGATCCGGCGTCCTGGGATCAAGCCGGGCATTGGACTTCGCTCCTTGCTCAGCAGGGAGTCTGCTTCTCCCTTTGCACCTCAACCTGCTGTCACTCTTTCTCTCTCAAATAAATAAATAAAATCTTTAAAAAAACAAATAGTCTTTTCCAGTTGTGTGAGTTTATATATGTGTGTGAGTGTATGTATATTATATATATGTAGTAAAATCGTAATAACCTAAAGTGGAGGAAAAAAAGAAAAGAAAAATCTTAGAAACATTTAGACAACAAAAATGCAAAAAAAAAAAAAAGCAAAAAAAAATGCATCTATATTACTTTGTCTTAATATGCATCAAATTTTTAGCTGCCCTCAAAATAGCAATCATGCCTCTCTACTTCTGGTAACATAATAATTTCAAAAACAACCTTTTGGAGTCTGGGAGTAAACTGGGTGTTTGTTTGTTTGAAATTTAAGGACAGAGTTGCCCCCACAGTCAGTAAACTAGCAACAGGCTCTAGCAATTTCAGCCCCGGGATCATTAAAATAAAACAAACCAGTGACTATCCACACAGACACATAGAAAACAGCAACAAAGTAAAGACATACTAAGTACCAAACAAATTTTATCCCGAGGCATACCCCAAGTCTAGGGCTCTGAATTCCAAGTATTGAGCCTTCAATCTTTTTAAAACTCCTCTGTGATATTTGTTGTCCTAGCACAATCTTTAAACTTTGACAATGACTCTCTCTTATTACCAAAAGCAGACACACGGAGCCCAGAAAGGTCATAGTGTTCTAATAAACCCCTCTGAGAAAACAGCACGCACGCTCAAGATTTCAATTCTCTTGAAATCAATAAACTTCCAAATGTCTCTGGGAAGCCATGCTTCTTGTGAAGCAGGTTGTCCTTTCCAGATGTTACGTTGGGTGCTTCAGCACTTAGCAGGTCGATTAACTGTTACAAGAACTGATTTCCCTAAGGAAATGGGTCCTTATCTTTTCAGCCCAGCGACCTGAAGGCTGGTGAATAGAGAAGGGAGAAAAAGTCCTGAAGGAATTTGGTGGCACAGCACACGGGGAAGAACAGACAGTGTGTAGATGGGATTTGGTTGGCTGCCTGACTCTTTTCCTTCCTATTCTGTGCTCATACCTCAATATTTTATAGTTCCATTTATTCATCTTTTTTTTCTCCCCCATAATGGAAAAATATTATAAGCCTGGCTAAAATCCTACATGATAGCAAACGTAGCAAGATCATATGCAAAACAAAAGCTCCCCTCAGACACATTAAAAGCTAGGCAGAAATTGGTTAATATTTCTCCAGTAGCTGTTTTGCTCAATGCTGATTTGCTCAACCTTGTGGACTCTCCCCTGGGAGGTTATAACACTTACTGTAAGTACATTTGCGCTCCATGAAATCACAGTCAACTGAGCGAGCTATAAATCAATTAATATTTTGCATGAGCTATGTCTTATTTCAAATGTAAAATCAGCAAAATCCACGTGTTTGAATAGTGCATTTAAAATCCACTAATAATACCTATCTCCAGATCAAAATAATCCTGATTTATGAAAGAGCTTCACGGAAACTTTATAAGGAAAAAAAATACTTCTTTTCCAAATAATTGACTGTATTTAAACTTCCATAAGTTGAAAAGAATTTGTATAGGTTAAAAGTATCTTTTTTCTTTTCTTTCTTTTTTGGTCTTGTTCAACAATTTTTACTTTACAATATTTAAATCCCATTTGCTTAAGTTTGACCCCCATGATTTTACATACTTTGTGGGGAAAAAAACCCACTTACTATTTCTAATCTACAGTGTGTTCCATAAATACACATTCTCTTACCCGTGCATGCTTCTCCTGACCACCACCTTTGCTACCATCGGGAGGTATACTAAGGAGTAGATTCGGGCACCATGATGCTTTCTCTAAACCAAACAAAAACTGGCTTTATATTTGTGATACAGGAAAAAAAAAAAGGTTGATGTGATTTAAAAATTTAAAGAAAGAACTATTTACACTTCTCTGCTGAATGTCTGGGTTATTTTATCAATGACTGGCTGAGTCAGTATGTAGAGGTTAAAAGCAGAGATTCTGGAGATCAAACAGGTTTATATCCTGTTTCTTCCATTTATTTTCTGTGTGACCTTAAAAAAGTCTACATAATTTCTTTCTGTCCAGTGAATTCATTTGAAGAAAGGGGATTACAATACCAGTAAACTACATTAAATTATCAGAATTAAATGAAGACACATATAGGCACATAGTGCTTAGAATTCTCATTGGTAATGGAAGTAGTAGATAGATGGATAGGTGCAGGTGCAAAGAATATGTTAGCCCTAATTCCTAAATTCATTGGCACAGTGTGTTCCCTATCCAATCTTGAAATTATCTTCAAAACTAAACATATGTCATTTACAGTTCAAACCTCTTGCCATAACTCTTAGAAGAAAGTTACTTGCATACACACATGGGATGACCTTCACATAATTATATCACCTTCACATGTGATTATGTTATAGAAGAAAGTTACTTGCATACACACATGGGATGACCTTCACATAATTATATCACCTTCACATGTGATTATGTTATAGAAGAAAGTTACTTGCATACACACATGGGATGACCTTCACATAATTATATCACCTTCACATGTGATTATGTTATAATCACATAACAGCACTACAAGTACACATGTTATGAAGGATCTAAGATCAATATACCCTGTTCTTAGTACATAGAAGGCCCATAGGAAATGTTCCGTGACTTGAAGTTAGGCAGGAGGAAAATAGAGCTTTGTCATTTGAGACTGATTTTTCTCATGTGGACAGACTGTCTGTTCTGCATGGGACAGTCACCAAGGCTAGACCAGGACCCAATAATAGAAAAATGAATAATAAAAACGAATGTGTGTGTGTTTGGATGTTGCAAGACATTATATTAGTAGTATTAGAAGTCTTATTTACAGAACAAGAGGGGAATGAGCATATCTGAAAAAAAAATCTGGAATAGTTTACCAGATGAGGTTTTATAGTTGGATTTAGGATAGGCAAGGCAATCTGAGCTTGCAAAATGGATATTGAAATGAAAATGAACAGCACTGGAAATGACATAAGAATATTGGTTGAACCTGAGGGACTTGAAAATAATTCTATAGGCATAGCGTTTGGACACCTGACACCCAGCAGGAGAAGAGTGTTTTGGAGAGACAGAGAAAGAGGACACAACCTACAAACAGGCTTCCACAACATGCTCGCAAATCTGTTCTTTATTTTCTAGTATTTGGGAGCTCCTGCAAATGTTAAATAGAAGAGCTTTATAACCGATTTCCTTACAGAAAGATCACTTTAGTAGCAGTGCTGTAGGGGTACTCTAGGGAAGGAAGGGTAAAAATTTTGAGGAAATTATTTCAGCGAAACCACTTGAGTATAAATGAATGTATAACAATAATAATAATAATAAAAGAGACACGAGGTAAGTTAAACATCCTTAAAAACCGGGCATATTTGAGATGAACTGGAAAAGATGACCAACTATCATGGTGGATACTCCCAGATGCTGATGTGCTGGTGAACTGACTCCCTGATAAGAACGAAAACCCAATGTGCTGAATTGTAGGACCTGCCAATTTCCGTGGTATAAATATTCCCATGAAAGCAAATTATAAGCTGTCAGCATGATGTCACCAAAGATGGAATTAGGAGAAATGTGCCCAATTGGGTCTCCCAAGCCGGTAAATAGCTGGTTTCAGAACACCAGCAAAAATCAGGTTGACTAGGATGTAATGAAAACTGGAGCAAATAGAGAGGGATACACGTTTTGAAAGAGAGAGAGATTAGTTGTGAACCCATAATTTGCTTATGAGACATCCAGATACCAATGCCCACGTTAGAGGCTGTTGAGTGGATGGAAATGCTGGGGGGGGGGGGCGGCGGAGTGACCTACTGTTATAATCACCTTGGTGAAAATTGATAAATACCTGACTTAAGACAGCATTTGTAGGGAATATAGTCGAAAGAACATATTCAAATCATATTCAAAAGAAATAAATTACATATCAGAATGGATTTGTAGAACAAGTAGGAGCCAAGGATGTTTTCAGGTTTCTTTCCTAGATAGCTTGTTTTTGTTTTTGTTTGTTTATTTTGTTTTGTTTGTTTGTTTTTCTGAATGCTGCTTTAACCAAGGTATACAAGTCACAGTTAGACAGAGGTATGTAGGTTTGGGTGCTAACAAAATGATACATTAAATTCTAGATAGATCGTGTTTTAAATACCTATAACATTGCAGATAGCCCATAGAGAGTTGTTGTCAGCTGAAGAAGTGGAGGGAATATTAATAAACAGGGAATAAGAGAAGAAAAAACATTCCCAGTGGTAGGAAGGAAGGGGGAAACACTACAGGGAAAGGAAACACAAATGCGAGATAATTTGTAGAACATTTTGAGGATGTGACAAAGTGGTAAAAGATAAGAAAAGAAATGTTCTTATCAGGTTGGGGATGGGCTCAAGCGCTAAAGAAAGGAAGACTCGAGAAAGAAAGACAAAGAAGATGTTGGAGGAAAAAAGCATGATCGAATAACTTTATGAAGAATCTGTAATTTGTGAGATGACTTAGAATAGGGAGAGCAAAACCGAAAGACTTAAGGGGGCATTTAAAGCAGTTTGGGCCTGAATAGATGAGAACTAGAAATATGATTGAAAACCCATGATATTTGAAAAGAAGGAAATATTTAAGAACACCATTTCCTTTTATAGAATAAAACTACTCACCTAGGAGGAGCGTTTTCCCTTTTCTTGGCCAGATGTTCAGAAACTGAAATAGTAGCCAGCAGTCATTAATATTTAAAATTAACTGTAAGGCTTACAAGTTTAGAAAGAGAAAAATAAGGGCAGGGAAAGCCATGCCCAACAGAAGAAATGCAAATAAGCTCAGAACTCGGAGGATTTGGGCTGTCAGGTGAGGTGAGCTGATAAGCCTAATGGTGGGGACAGAAAAGCAGAGTGATAAGGTGAGCAAACTAAGCTGGGGCATTGCAAGAACTTCTTTGCCTTGAAACGTTGTCTCGTTCCTCATACTGGAAGCATACTTAACATTTTATTTTGCTCTACAACATATAAAAATAAAGGTAGATCACTCTGAGACATTTATGTGTTCCCTCCTAAATTGTATGTTTTTCAGAAAAGCTGACTTCTAATTGATTTTAGATGTATAATACATTGGAATAAACAGTTTTTGAAAGTTTGCTATTCACACCATATAAAGTATCAAATGCCATTAGTAAGTGTCTGATTTCCGAGTATTTATATTATCTTGCCATTATCAGTTAGCCCTGATAAACACATTAAGTTTTAATATCATTTTTACCTATAATTTTTATATTTTGAAGGAATATTTTTCCCCACCATATTTGGTTCCTCCTTTTGATAATATACTATAATCATGGTATAAACTAATTAAGTGATAAATTACTTTCTTCTCTGACTCTCTTAGACCTCTTCTTACTGAGAAATTATTTAGCAATCACAACTAAAACTATTTTTTCACAATTAATATTGAAAAACTATAATAAAAATTTATTCTCACCTTGATTACTTTGATTATTGTTTATTGTTATAGAATAAGCACTTATGTGTTTTCTCTTAGCTACCCCAACACTTACCATTATAAATTATTAGTCACACAGGCCAGATCTGAGGCCCAATATTACCATTGCGACTTCATATTGTTTGGTACAGAATAATGCTGGCTACATGCATTTTGAAATAGATCGTATGCATTTCATACTCTCTCTTTTGTTCTTTTCTTGACATCTCCCAGAAAATCTTGGTCTTGGATAGACTGGGTTCTCACACACAGTTCTGGAATTTTCTGATTCAATTCCAATTTAAACATGTCTGAGCTATTATTTGACACAAGCAGGCAAAAAAAAAAAGAAAAAGAAAAAGAAAGAAAGAAAGAAGAAAGAAAGAAAGAAAAGAAAAGAAAAAAGAAAAGAAAAGAAAGAAAGAAAAAAGAAAAGTAAAGAAAAACCCAAGAAACAGAAGTTAGAGAATTGTGCACATATGTATGGATTGCAATTATCCATGTTAACCCTGTTAATGTTTATTGAGATAGTTGAAAATTGATGGCATCAGTAATATTACTATTAGATCTTGCTAAGCAATCTAAAATAAACTAAATTCATGTAGCCTCTACCAAGAGATAATATTACCCTGCAAATATTACATGCCCCATGTCGCAAAAGAAGGGTCATTAAACTAGGACTATAAATAAACTGTGGTACACATTAAAAGGAATTTTTTAAAGAAATTCCCACTGTGGAATCAAACATTATTTTTTACATGTAAGAACATGAACTTTATTTGTTACTTAGACCCATCAAACATTTCCATTTCATGTTCACCTTATTTCTAACTAAAAATTTATAGCTTAAATAATATTTGATTTAGATTTATAGACTTTGAGGGAGTTTTTTGGGTTGACATTAAATATTTACATATATATTTTAGTCAAGGAGTAGGTGTGATGTTCTGAATGACTAATGAATTAGTGAAAAGTTGTTAATAGAGATATTCCTTTAGGTATATGAAATACCAGCTGACTTGCATTTAACTCTGTATATTTTTCAAGGGAAAAAATCATATCCTGTCAGAGGATGAAGAATTTGAGAAGTTGTCAGCAACATTCAGCAGAACTGATGGCAATTGTTAATGTGTGATTTTGTTACAAATTGGAATTGTCTAAAATACAATCTTAGAATGATTATTGATTCAAAAAGTGACATGATGGGAAATTTTAGCAGAGATATAGAATCTACAAAAAAAGAACCAAAAGTAAATGCTAGGGAAAGATGTTCATAGAAAAGAATATATTTTATATATATATTAAATATATAAATATATATTATATATAAATGTAGATGTGGGTATAAATATATGTATATAGATATAGATAGACAGTAGACAAATTATCACAAATGAAGAATTCATTAAATAAACTAATGAATAAACTAAACATAAGGAAGAAAACAAATAACCTTGAACTTGAAGATAATTAGAAAGTATTTAAGCTGAAACGCAAAGAGAAAAAAGAAGAGTAGAAAAAAAGAACAGAACATGTGAGATCCATCAGACAGTATCAGATTGTTCACCAAGTGTATAACTGGAACCATATTTTTCAGGAAACAGAAAGCCTTTTAGCATTTCCTGTTGTCAGATCTATTGGAATTGAAATCCCTCAGCCTTTATGTGTCTGAAAATGTATTTATCTAACTTTCATTCTAAATAATGTTTTATTTTATTTGGATATAGAATTTTAGGTTGGATAGAGAATTATTTGGATATGGAATTTGAGGGTATTTGAGGTTATTTTATTTGGATATAGAATTTGAGGTTGGTAGGTGGTTTTTTGATTGTTGTTGTTTATTTTTTGGTTTATTTTATTTTTTTATTTGTTTTGGTTTATTTTAGGCCTTTAAAGATATTGTTCCATTCTCATTCAGCCTCCGTTCTTCCAGATAAGAAGTCAACCATCACACATATTATTGTTCCCGAGTTTGCAGGCAATATGTATATTTTGGTTTCTGGTCACTTAATATTTTTTTAATCTTTGTTTTTCATAAGTTTGGCAAGGATGTTGCTGGCTAAGTAAGACTTTCTTTGTAGTTTTCCCCTTTTTTCAGATTTTATATGTTTCCTGGATCTATGGATTTTGAGATGTACAGAAATTTTGACATTTCTCAGCTATTATTTTTTTCTGATATTTATTTTTCCTCTTTTGCCTATACTGTCCTTTCATGGTATAATTATATGATGGTAGATTTGGCAGATTAAAGACATAACAAAAGCAATCACTCAAAAAGTAACAATAAGATTTAGATTAAAACCATGTCAGTTGATAAGGCGATGTTACATGGGATAAAGGAAGAACATTTTATTAAAATTGAAGAGATAGAGATATATGTGTGTACTGATAGGTATAATCCAACAAAAGGGAGAGCTCAATGATGGAGGAAATAGATGGAATAACTGAAGATACAATACATTGAAGGTTGAGAGACAATAGGATCCACAATACGAATAGAGGTATTGCAATGGAATATTACTCAGTCATCCATTTGCAATCATGTGGATAGAGCTAGAGGGTAATTATGCTAAGTGAAATAAGGCAGTCAGAGGAAGACAAATACCATATGATTTCACTCATATGTGGAACTTAGGAAACAAAACAGATGAACATAAGGGAAAGGGAAAAAAAAGAGGGAGGGAGGCAAGCCATAAGAGATTCTTAACTGTAGAGAACAAACAGAGGGGTGTTGCAGGGGAGGGGGTGGAGGGATGGGTTAAACGTGTGATGGGCATTAAGGAGGACACTTGGGATGATCACTGGGTGTTACATGTAAGTGACGAATCACTAAATTCTACTCTTGAAACTAGTATTACACTACATGTTAACTAACCAGAATTCAAATAACAACTTGAAACATAAAACAAGCAAACAAACAACAAACAAATAGAAGTATTGGATTTAGATTAAAGCAGGGAAGTCCTTTACTTTTTACGGAGAAAAGCAAGGAATGGTTCTAGAGATTAATGCAAGCAAAGAGATTTGGTGCTGGCATGATGAACTAGTTTAATGTGAACACTTGTATTTTCCTAGAGTCAATAGGGAGAGGAAGTATCAATAAGTTGATAAAAGGAGAGATATGGTTCTTTTCAAGGGTGGTTAAATAGGGTTTTCAGCAATGATGGATCCCCAGTAGTGATTTATCTTGAAGAAGTTGCATATTTTCTAGGCATACTCTCCTGCCAGGTATAACAGGGGTTTGGGTCATGTCAGGCTAGTATAATAGAGAATGACAAAGGAGACAGGGAGTGGGGAACTTATGCAGGATGATATTCACAGAGATGGGCTAGGAAAGATAAGCCAGGGGAGGAGGCGTGCGATGTTTTCACCAAAGCCACAAACAGTGAAAAACTGATAGAGTCATGGGTTGAATTCCCATAAGAGTTCAGGGAAGTGAGACCATGGGTGAAATTAGGACAGATACAAACCATTATGGGAATAAAATGTGTTGTAGAAGGGTTTTTTTTTTTTTTTTTTTAATAATTCATGGGTTTGACTAAGACAAATTAGGATGAAAGCCACAGTGAGATTAGTTTTGTTTCCGAAAAGTGAGTGGTGGTCAGTTTCTCCTCTTTCTCCTCCTATTCTTCCTGCTCCTTCTTATCCTTCTCGTGTTTTGTCTCTTAAGGCAACTTCCGGTACAAGAATGTTAAGTGATAGTTAGGCCTTCAGAAGTATAGTCTTACCAAACATACACTAGGAAAACTTAAAAAGTTGCCTGAACATTCTCCATTTCAGGGACTGTTCTCCAGAGAGCAGGCAACATGGAGTTGTGATATCGACCCATGGTTTTACCAAACCATGTTAATGGGTGCTTCGTTTGTTCAACTAGGTGCTGTAGGCACCCATTCCTCCATGCTCCTTGGGTGTATTGAAAATGTGAACGTGGCTTTTCATTGCAAAACAACTGGAGTATATCCACCGGCATGTAGCATCTAAGGTGCATAGATATGACATATCCTAGAAACACAATTTTCCTGCCTCACAAGTCAATAACCACACCAAAAAGAAACATTGATGTAAGGGAAGAAAATTACATTCCCATCCCTTCCTCCTTTGTCCTAATGGATCCTTATGTAAATAGACATGGGTCCATTCCTGTGTTACATAATGATTTTCTAAAATTTTACCAAAAACAATTTTTTTTAACCTTACTTTCAGTACCACTAAGGTACATTTTTGTGTTGCCACTGGTATTTTATTTTATAAAAGGAATCACACGCAAATCGCCAATGAACTGACTGTATTTGAACCTGCTCCGAGATAAATTCTTCATGGGATTTCAGCTACTTCTTTACCTTGAAATCATTTATTTGTCCCTTTATACTCACTAGAAACGTAAATGTCTTTGTGAAGATTTTTCCAAGGCTTTTCTGTCAGAGTTAATCGCTCTCTTCAATGTCCCTATAAAACTTGGTACTAAAATTCTATTACGTGAGTGGCATTTGTATCGCAGTGTTTCCAGTGTATACATCTCACATAGGATTATGAGTTCCTCAAAGAAATGCAGTTTATCCTATTCATTTCTGAATCTCTTCCTTCTGTTTCATCGCCTGGAGCTCAGAAGATGCTCCATAAATATTTGCTGAATGAATCTATTTTGTTAAGCAAAGAACACTTGCAATAAAATGACTGCCCCAGAGTTTTTAATAAATGGCATATCTTTCTGCAAATATTGAAGTGAGATCAGATTTCTTTAGGATAGGACATACACATATTAACCAAGCACAAACAATCAAACTTCCGAGTTTTTTCTCTCCCTTTTTGGACCGAGAGCTGTCTAAAATCAAACTAAATTATTTCTAACATTATAACAATGAAAGGATAAATAATTTGTGCATTTAAAAGGGTATTTTTGTCTCAACAGCGAATTTAATGATCACCTGTTAAATGAAAGACTCTCAACTAATGAAGCTGGATCGATCTGTGAACAAAATTTTGGATAATTATTTTAAATTCATGGTTGTTTCTGACCTATTTACTGTTCTGCCTCTTCCTTATTTCCTCATATTCCTGTTCAGAACTCTGAGCCATGACTGACACAGACCTAGAAACTTGGATAAAAATTAGGAAATTCCAAATAATTGTTTGATGTGATTGTACAGAGCCCCATAATTCTAAACTTCCCTAAACTTCAATCAATCTTTACCTGACTTTTGTTTGATCACCTAGTATCCCATTCTTCTTAGAAGCTAGCAAGGGAAGGTTCAAGAACAAGTGAAAGTGGCAGAAAATATCTTGATTCTTATGTCAGTGTTAAACATCAAGTGGGAAATCCATATATTCTTACTAATTGATTGGATTTTTCTACCTATTAAAAACAGTTTGGATTTTAAATGATTTCCTTCACTGATTTGATTGATGGTGAACACTGCAGCAAAAATTCCCAAAGGAATATTTCAATCTACTCCCTCAAAAGGGACTTGTCATTAGAGCAGCTATAATTGTTGCTACATTCCAAAGAAACTTCCCTGGTACGGTTATGAATGAAACAGGAGTGAAAGCACCTGCTTTCTTTCTTATGGGGTTATAGAAGCCAGGAAAGAAAATAATAGAGTAGGAGAATTATGGGGCACAGCACTATTGGTCTTCTTGGAGAGCCAGGAATACCAGCTTCTGGAATACAGATTTAGAAAATGTGGGAGCCTGGGCACCCGGGTGGCTCAGTCGGTTAGGCATCTGCCTTCAGCTAAGGTCATGATCCCAGGGTCCTGGGATTGAGCCCTGCTCAGTAGGGAGCCTGCTTATCTCTCTGCTCCCTGCTTGTGCTCTCTCTTTCTCTCAGATGAATAAATAAAATCTTTAAAAAAAAAAAAAAAGAAGGAAGAAAATGTGGGATCCCAACTCATTTATCACATGTTAGTCACAGGCCCATTCTCGGGCCAGGAACTAAGTTCTCCTGTAATACTTTATGTTTAGGATACAGTTGGAACAGGTATTTGAAGTCCTACCCCATGATTTTATTAACACAGAGCTAATTCTTTTTCTTTTCATTAATGTGCATGTCTTCGTGTGAGGACAATACTACAGTCATATAGCAACCTAATGGATTAAGTTGTATTCTTAACTGAATATGCTGATAAAACTTAAAAGATAGAAAGAGTTTCCCTGTTCCATCCAAATTCAGGACTCTCCTATATTGTAGACATGCTTACTCGGGGTTTTGTGGCTTTATATTTTCAGATTTATTTCAGGAAAGATACTAATAGTAAATAAAAACTCAAATTAGAACACAAAGAATTGTCACTCAGATAGAGGTAGGGGAAACAAATAGCAGCATTGTGTCCTAACTCTGAAGTCAATACAATTTGATAGTCTATCTTGTAAGAATTCATTAATAATGTATTTGCAAAATGTTTGCAATTTTAAAGGTGCCTTGTTCTATTTCTGCTTATGAGACTTTTGTTTAATACCTACTACTGCATTAATTTCACTAGGTACATTCACATAATTAAAAGGACAAGAAACACTATACAGAGCTCTTGCCATAGAATCAAAAGATCTTTGCATTTCTCCACATCCTAGCTATAATTGGATAAGTCACTTATGCTCCCTGTTATTCCTTCAGTATATATATATATATATTTTTAAAGATTTTATTTATTTATTCGACAGAGAGACAGCCAGCGAGAGAGGGAACACAGCAGGGGGAGTGGGAGAGGAAGAAGCAGGCTCATAGCGGAGGAGCCTGATGTGGGACTCGATCCCGGAACGCCGGGATCACGCCCTGAGCCGAAGGCAGACGCTTTAACGACTGCGCTACCCAGGCGCCCCCCTTCAGTATATTTTTGAATGATTGAGTTACTTCAAAAATTTGTTTTTATTTTTATTTTTAAACTAATTTTATTTAAATTCAACTAGTTAACATATAGTGTGTCATTAGTTTCAGATGTAGGGTTCAGTTATTCACCCGTTGCATATAACACCCAGCCCTCATTATATCACGTGCCCTCCTTAATGCCCATCACCCAGTTACCCCACTCCCCCACCCACCTCCCCTCAAAAAAAAATTGTTCTAAAAAAATGAATGGAAAGAATCACTGGGTGCCCTGTTGGACTTTACCCTGTATTAGATTGTTTGGGTAGTTTTCCTGAAAATGATCACTGAATTAGAAGGGATTTGCAAATAATGTAAGCAGAAAACAAACAAACAAACCAACCTCAGAAATCATGGACTATGTTCTTAGTCATTATTGGTATAATATCATGTCAGAATCTCTCTCTCACATTTTAAGTCCCTTGCAAACCTGATCCTCCAATGTTATTGGCACATCATTTATATCAGCTTTTTTTTATACCTCTGAGATTCTACAAGTGCCTTTGAGTATATGACACATTTTCAACTGATGTGCGCACTACAAACCTGACTATTGCTTTTGAACCTGAAGAAGCAAGCAATATCTGCCACGGCACCTTGCATAGCCGGAAGTTCAAGAAGAAGGAAATCATGGCAACACCCAAGATATGTATTCTAAGACATTGACTAGATTGCCTCCTTTCATATAAAAAACCCTGCTTCATTAGCTACAAGAGAAGGTAACATTATTCTCAGATTTTACCTTGGTTTCTCTTAAACCACCGTAGAGATCGTTATGTCATTGTGGTCATTTCCCACATCTAACTTTAAGGATGACCTTGGCTTTAGGTCCTTGTCCTCTGACATATGAAATCTTTGGCAGTAAGAGCAGTTGATAGCAGCTTAGCTCATCAACCTCCCACAAGAGAAGAAACAACTACGTCAATTACTTCACTCTCCTCCGGATAGGACTTCTTAGAAGGCCCAGGTTAGCAAGCACGCAGGTTTGTAAATAGCTTAAGATAATGGGAAAAGAAGTACTTACAGAAGTGCTAGGTATGTGATTATCATCCTTTTCTAAGATTCTTAGGTTTCTGTTTTCAGCCAACTCCCTTCTTTTTCTTAGAATGAAAAACTAACCACATTGGCGGGATATATTTATTTTCTCTCCATGACATATACATTGTTGGGTAATGCTTACAATTTATTAAGTTCGCTCATTGCTAAATTTGTGACAGAGTCACAGAAATAATGGAGGCAATTTTGAGGCTCAATTTATAAGGGAACTATCAGAAAATGAAATTTCTAACCCGGCCATGAGACATAATGAGACTTAGCTTTCGGAAATTTATAATAATAACGCTCAGAAGTAACACTATATTTTGTATTAGAAAAACATCAGTATCTCAAAGAAGAAGTCTTTGTTAATATCATTTAAAATGGGTCTTTATTTTCAGAAATACTTAAATAAAACTGGGCAAGATTTATATATCCGTACTTTTCTTTTGCTTTCTCCCTCACATACATGCATACGTGAGGGTTTGGCTCCGCAATTGACTTTTAATGAGGCAATTCCCTGAGATTTAGAGTAGAATCCCTACAGGCCCTCTATCAATTCCTTTCTATTAAGCTAATGACTTTTTAAAATGAATTATTTTAGGGAAAAGAACTAATGATCTTGAAAAACTGTTGTTTTCACCCTAGTCAAGAATCTTCAGGCAAGACACGCTTTATGAAGGGATACTTTTTCATTTCTAAGAAATGTGCATTCCAATTAGTAATAATAATAATAATAATAATAATAATAATAATAATATGAGCCCGGGGCGAGGAGCAACTTCTGTAGATTTTGTGGTTCTTCAACTTGCTTTTGACCAAAACTGTAAAAAATATTCAGCACAAACGGAAATGTATTAATATACTTCATCCACAAATAGCTTTGTTAAAATGTATTTTTATCCTTCCCTCTCAATTTATTCTATTGTTTCAAAAGCCAGATTAGTTAAAAGTTTGTCTCCTAATATAAAGCAGTGTGTATAATTTTAGTGCAATTCAAACATTATTCTTTCTTGTTCAAGATGGAGAGTTAAATTTTTTGTGAGTTCTTTTCCCCTAAAACTTAATAAACCAGCTTATATTTTCGTCACTGGGTACTTTTCGAGACCATAAACCTGACCCTCTTCTGTATATTCCTAGGCTCTTCCTATCCCTTTTAAGTCATGAAAATTTCATAATCTATATAAGATATTTTTATCACTAAACATCAAGCAATAAGAAACTTACCATGAATTAAAGTAGTTTTAAAGTAGAATTAAAGTAGTTAGCATTAGTCTCCTATTTATAGGCAAAGCTGATAAAGAGAAATATGCATCCATAATTGCTGGGTTCATAAATAGAAACCTAGGCCTAGGAGCAAATATAAGAGAAAAAAGTGAAATAAGTAGTGGGGGGAAATGTTTGGAGAGAAAACGTTTGAGATGAGAAAAGAATTCTATCAATAGTGTCTTAAACAATTACTAAAATACACTCTTAAATGATGATTTCCCAAATAGTTAACTAGTGATAAGTTTGTTAAGAAAAACGTTTTAGGAGCCGCTGGGTGGCTCAGTCCTTTAAGTGTCTGATTCTTGATTTCAGCTCATGTCATGATCTCAGGGTCCTGAGACTGAGCCCTGCATCCAGCTCCCTCTTCCTCCACCCCTCCCCTCCAGCCCCCACTCAATCTCTCTCTCCAGCTCTCAAAAAAAAAAAAAAAAAAAAAAAAAAAAAAATCAGGACATAATTTCTGCTTAATCTTGGCCTTTTGAAACATAAATTAAAAAGCCACATAAGAAATCACAAATAAAAATCTGAAATTAATATAAGTGAGAGAGTTACCTACTAAAGAATGTTTGATTAAATGAAAAGGTCTTTGTTTGTTTGTTTGTTTTGTGGATTTGGATATGTAGATAGATTCATCTTGTGTTATGTGACTTCCATTCCAACTCTTCAAGAGTATTGATGCAAATTAAGCCTCTTCTTACTCGATTTACCTTCTCCTCCCTCCCCCTATAACGGCCAAATAAGCCATATGGCAGTGTATGAATCTTCAGTGCATAACCTTACATTACGCTGCCCTTCGTGTACTCTCTGCTTTCTTGGGAGAGTTAAATGGGTAATGAGTGACAAGAACACAGGCTCTGTCTGGAGACACGTAGCTCACCTATTAGCCATGCGACATATTACTCTGACTCGCAAGCTCTTCATCTATTAAAAGGGTCTAATTATACCTGTCTTGTAGAGTCATTGTAAAAGGAGACTTGAATTTCTGTCAAGCAGAGAGCACACGACTCGGAGTACTTCTCCATTTTGTTCATCTGTGGACTTCCATCATGGGGAACTAGGCTCATCACACAGAATCAATATTAGTTTTTTATTGTGGTGACAGATTACCACAAATTCAGGGGCTTAAAATAATATGAATTGATTACATTACAGTTCTAAAAACATGGATTTATTATCTAAAGTTTCTAGAAATCAAGGGCTGTGTTTCTTCTGAAGGTGATAGGATGTTTCGTTGCCTTTCCCAGCTTCCAGAGCTGCCTACCTTCCTTGGCTCATGACCCCTTCCGCTTGTGATTCTAACCCCTGCTTCCTTCATCACATCTCCTCTGACTCTGCCCCTTCTGCCTGTCTCTTGTTAGGGCTATCGTGATTATATTAGGCCCACCTGGACAAGCTTTCTATCAAAACATCCTTAACCTCATATTTGCAAAGACCCATTTATCATATAAGGTAACATATTCACAGATTTGGGGCATGAGGACATGATGTCTTGAAGGGGCCATTAATTTGTTTCCAACTGTGTCTTATCAACAAATATCTGTTGCATAAAAAATAGGTTGTGAATAAAAAGCTGCTTCTTTCAGTTATGCATTGATACAGTCATCAAACAATTATCCATTTAATTCATATGCATGGGGTTTATTGAGAGCTTGGCTTGGTAGAATACAAGTGGAAAACAACATTATTTCTCCACAACACTGCCTGTTGCAAACCATTTTTATCATTTTTTCTAACACTGAAGTAAAACTTAGGTATCGTAGATATTTCTAATTATTCTCAGTATATACATGTGTGGTGTGTGTGTGTGGGGGGGTGTATGTTGAGAGAGAAAGAAATCAAAGATAATTCCATGGTTTTAGGTCATGCAAACTGAACAGAATAGGATGAGGGAGACTGAGTATGTTTGTGAGAAGTGGGTGAAGCTGTAGAGATTCAATAATATAGTTTTATGCTGCCTATTAGCCACTCAACTGGAGATGTATAGCGGGCAAATGGATACAGTTATATTGAGTTAAGAGAAGAGAAACGTTTGAGTGTGATAAATTTTTATGTGTTTTTTTGATGGCATTTAAAACTATAATCCTAGATGCAATACCCGGAGAATGAGTATAGACAGAGAAAGCAAGAGACACAAGAACTCAGACCGGGCAGTCCAACGTTTAGGGGTTGGAGGAAAAAATGACACCAATAAAGAAGGCTGAAAGAAGAGGCCAGTTAAATAGGAAAATAATGACTCCAAAAAAATCAAGTTAGGAAAGCAAGAGTTTTACAAGATTAAACAATTCTATCAAGATCAGATGAGTAAAGGCCAAAGTTGAGGTTTGAGTAAACAGTCAATTCTATTTTTCAGAAAGTGCAAACATGGCTCTCTGAGCATCTTTATAGAATGCTATAGAATACCTATTTGTCCTTGGTATCAAAGTTCATGTCTCATAATCTTTTCAAAGAGAATTCCTAATAGAGAAACTTAATTGACTTTACATTATTAACTAGAAGTGTGTGATTTATTACATTTTGCTTCCTTTCTTGTTTCTGATTGTACGTGCTTAAATAGATTAAAACTAAAAATTAAAGGATGGATTTTGAAACTAAATTGTTTTTATAGCTTATAATAATTTAATAATTCCACAATTTTTAAATGGATGTTTTCTATATAATCAAGACTTGTCATTTTCTTTCTATTTTCCATTGTGTTTTAGTTTATCTTCTCATTCTACTTGTTTGGAGGACTGTTTTTTTAAAATATGCTTAATTATTATATTATTTTTAAAGATTTATTTATTTATTTATTTATTTATTTTAGAGAGAGAGAGGGAGGGAGAGAATCTCAAGCAGACTCCCTGCTGAGCACAGAGCCTAAGGTAGGGCCAGATCCTAGGACTCTGAAATCATGACCTGAGCTGAGATGCTTAACCAACTGAGCCACCCAGGTGCCTCTGGGGACTGGTGTTTGTTTTTTTTTTTCTTTTTTACTTTTTTTTTTTAAGATTTTAGTTATTTATTGGAGAGAGAGTGAGCAAGAGAGACCATGAACATGGTGAGGGGCAGAAGGAGAAGCAGACTCCCAGCTGAACAGGGAGCCAGATGTGGGGCTCAATCTCAGGAGTCCAGGATCATGACCTGAGCCAAACGCAGATGCTTAACTGACTGAGCCACCCAGTCTGGAGGACTGGAGAACTGTTTTAAAATGTAAAATTGGAGGGGCGCCTGGGTGGCTTAGTGGGTTATGCATCCAACTCTAGTTTTGAACTCAGGTGATGGCCTCAGTGTTGTGAGATCAAGCACCATGCCAGGCTCAGCGTGGAGTTCTCTTGAGATTCTCTCTCTCCGTTTCCCTCTGTCCCTCCCCCACTCATGCTCTCTCTTTCTCTATCAGATAAATAAATAAAATCTTTAAAAAGGTAAAATTGCATTTTATTTCTTCCTCTACTTTTTCGGGCATGATTTCTGTTGATCCTTTCTATTTTTTTTAAATAATTTTCTAATTTGTCTTCCTTTTTTTGAGATTTCAATTGTTATACAGTTATTTCTTTAGTTCAAATAATAGGCACTTTAACAAACTATTTAAATTAATATCCAACTCCTGTTTAATATCACAACCCCAACATCTAGTCCTAAGATATTCGCAGACTTTTCATAAACTGTTGAGAATCCAGGATCAAGGAATCATGAGCTCCAAAACTTGTTTGTGCATTTACACAGTGACAATGGCTAACCTTGGAAAGTTCTACAGGAAATGTTGAAGAAGCACATTGTAACTCAGGTGATGTTTTAGAGAATGGGCTCTGTCTTCAGTACTATTGTTAACAAAATGGCACTCATTGAATATTCCTAAGGAAAGAGCTGCAGAAATGTTTTATAAAATAGTATTTTTCAACCTGTCTCTGGTGAAAGATTCTTTTTTCACTGTGTTGTTCACCAATATTTCATAAAATAGAGTAAAAATGAATTGGTAGATTATGCTAAGTGAAATAAGTCAAGCAGAGAAAGGCAATTATCATATGGTTTCACTCATTTATGGAACATAAGAAATAGGAAGATCGGTAGGAGAAGGAAGGGAAGAAGGAAGGGGGGTAAACAGAAGGGGGAATGAACCATGAGAGACTGTGGACTCTGGGAAACAAACTGAGGGCTTCAGAGGGGAGGGGGGTGGGGATTGGGATAGGCCAGTGATGGGTATTAAGGAGGGCACATATTGTATGGAGCACTGGGTGTTATACGCAAGTAATGAATCATGGAACTTCACATCAAAAACTGGGGATGTACTGTATGGTGACTAATATAACAAAACAAAAATTATAAAGAAAATGAATTACTAGAAAATGAAATAAAAAACAATGCCATATAAAATGCAGCTCTGATTTTTTTATTAGATTCTACAGACACAAAGTTATTCTGCCAAGATTCTGTAAAAAAATATCCAAACATTTGCTCTCATTTTCTAAACTTACATCATCGTGGGCACTGATCTGTGGGCCACACTGTGAGTAGCACTGTGGGTGATGGTATGTTTCTACAGAGTCTCCTCTTCTTGAATTGCCTTTAAAGATCTTGAATTTTACAAGAATATGTTACAGAATCCTATTGAAAGTTATTTTTGGGGGGTGCCTGGGTGGCTCAGTCATTAAGCATCATTAAGCATCTGCTTTCCGCTCCGGTAGTGATCCCAGGGTCCCGGGATCAAGCCATGCATTGGACTTCCTGCTCAGTGAGAAGCTTACTTCTCCCTCTCCCACTCCCCCTGCTTGTGTTCCCCCTCTCTCTGTCTCTCTCTCTGTCAAATAAATAAATAAAATCTTTTAAAAAATTATTTTTTAAACTTTTTTTAAGGATTTTATTTATTTATTTGACAGAGAAAGCAAGAGAGCACAAGCTTGGGGAGCAGCAGAGGGAGAGGGAGAATCAGGCTCCCCGCTGAGCAAGAAGCCTGATGCAGGGCTTGATCCCAGAACACTGTGATCAAGACCTGAGCTGAAGGCAGTCGATTAACCAACTGAGCCACCCAAGCACCCCTGAAAATTATTTTTTAGAGACTGTGATCATACAGAAAGATATGCTGATAATGACTATGCCAGTCTTGGAAGTTATATTGGGAGAGGTTATATAATGGAAGCATATGTCTTCTTCCTACCAAATAACAGTAATTATTTTGATAAGGGTAATATCTTTTATTATAATGTGCTTCAAATTCATTTCAAATACTTTTTTTGGGAATCTTTATAATTTTTATAAACCCGAGAAGATTTTTCATATTTTATAGAGAAAAAAAACAGATACAGATAACAGTGAGTGTTCATGGCATTCCAAGATGATAAATCTCATCATGGTCAGCCATAGTTCTAGAACACAGGCTTTCTGCCTCTTGTTCTCTTCCAGGCTAATATAATAGTTAACACTTGATTTTTAAATTTTATTTATTTATTTATTTATTTATTTATTTATTTATTTATTTATTTATAAAGATTTTATTTATTTATTTGACAGAGAGAGAGAGACAGCCAGCGAGAGAGGGAACACAAGCAGGGGGAGTGGGAGAGGAAGAAGCAGACTCCCAGTGGAGCAGGGAGCCTGACACGGGGCTTGATCCCAGGACCCTGGTATCACTACCTGAGTGGAAGGCAGACGCTTAATGACTGAGCCACCCAGGCGCCCCATGATTTTTTTTTTATTTTACACTTGATTTTAAAATTTGAGTTGAGGAAATATTGAGACCAATTAACTAAATTTGAGTTGAGGATATATTGAGAGAGGCTGTAGAAAGGAATGTTCTTAATGATGTTCATCTTTATTCATATTGAAGAGGTACACATTAATGAAAACCACTGTCGTGTAGAATTCAGGGTGTTGGAATCAATGCAACAGGGTTTAGCCATAATAAGTCCTGATAATACTATGGTGTTGTGCGCAGGGCATTCCCTTGGGAAGAACTCCACGACTGACATTATACAGATAGAGGCTTTCACATAGAAGTACAACTTCCTGGTTGGAACATTAAATTTAGTTAGCGCTCTTGGAAACAGACTTGTTCTTTTTGATTTTCATACTGGAAAATATTTTCAGGGATTTCCATTTTAGGTGCAGCTCTATTTTTAGGCCAGGTTAACCAAGTTAATAACTTACTTCAACATCCTAGACATTCGCCAAGATGATACTTGAATGTTACATTTTTGTGCTTATAACCAGACCTTGAGATGAAACACAGACAGCTGCTGAGATCTCTAACCTGAACTGGTGCTGGTTAACATCAGTGACTTGTGAGAGCTGGTACTGTAGTTAATAATTAATGTGTGTATGTGCATGTGAGTGTTAGGGTGGGAGTCGCCCAGTGCGATAGAATAAGGAAGAATGAAAATAAAAGGAACATTTTGTAAACTGTTCAATTTCCAACTTTCCTTTGAACTTCTTTTCCTTAATTTCCCCCAGAGTTCCCCTCTTTAAATTTTAATGACTCCAGTGTTCCCCATTTATGCCATGACATACTCTTCTGTGCTCAGAGTGCTAAATATTTTCTGTACATGAGACAACCCAGTAAAACACTAACTCAGCTTCTAGTTCGTGAAGTATCATCTATTTCTCTAAAATTCACTATTTTCAAAGTTATCACATTTTTGTAAGCTGATAATGAAATTCTGATTGAAATAAATAAAATTTATATGAATTGGCAATTTATAACACCAAAAAGGCTATAATAACCTTTTTCAAAAATACAGTGGAATTAGATTCTTATCTAGTCAGTTAAAAATGATACACACTGGGGTCTAGAGAACAAAGTTAAAAGAAGTTCCCATTACTTTATTCTATATCTGCTCCATATTGTGGCTGGTGTAACAGATTTACACTTATTACTAACTCTTTGTTATATTTCCTCTGTCAATACTGTATTATTCATTTTTTTTTCAATTTTTACCAACAGAGACTGAAGCAACTTATTAACACACACTATTTCTATATTTACTTGTGAATATAGTAGATACACATGCTGGCACCAGGGCTATATTCTATTTCTCAAAGAAACATTAAATTCTTGGACTGAAGGGATGACAAAAGATTATCTCCTATTGCCAGTTATTATATTCAGCAATAAGAAACCTAAATTCAAATTTATCAATTTTATTCTCAGAGACATATGAAATACAAAAACCAGAATATTTATTTTGTTGTTCAGTGGTATACAAATATATGAAATATGTAATATAAATATGTAATAATTTTGGATGAATGTGTGTGTGAGGCCAACATCAGAGTATAGTGGTTGAATGCACATGTGTATGGGAAAGGGGTTAGGAAGGAGAGAAAAAGATATTTAAAATATCTCATAAAAGTCTATTATTTTTTAATGAGGACATTTAGGCTCTGACGGAGTAAAATATTGGGCCAGGGTCCCAAATAATAGCCTGTGTTTAATTGACACAATTTTGACTATGCCTACTTAATGAAAGGGGATGGGGGTATGAAAAGAAAGAGAATGATGGTTTTTGGGGCTGGGCCTTGCAGAGGAATGTAATCATGGTTGTAAAATTATACTTTGCATAAGTACTCTCATTATATTCCATACACTATTGCTTTCAGGATTTTACAAGTATACATACTATATTTTACAGATGACTTGAAATATTTTAAGGATAATTTTTATCAAGCCATATTCCTACTTTAGTATATTGCATAGACAACGTTTTTTTTCTAAGTATGCATTTCAAAATCATGTCTAAATTCGTTCTAAGAAATTAAGTCTTCTGCTATCAAATAATCTTAGTCAAAATCATGTTTTTCCTTTTTAAAAAATGTTCAGTCATACCCGAAAGCAGTAGCAATAACATTATACTGACCAAATTTTTATCTAATGATTTAGGTCACAATTTAAAACATTATAGCATCTCAAGGTCATCATTAGGAATTAACCTATAGTTTTGGCTAAGTGTGAGCTAATTGATCTGTATTTAGTTATATGTAGATTTACATTTAGTTCTTTTCTTGCTTTTTCCTTTCATTCTAGTCCCCTACTCGTTCCACTAATCAGGTCTTTTCTCTAGGAGTCATCCTTTAACAGAATTACCTGAGAACTTGTTAATTTGCAGATTTCATCCACACTTACCAAAGTATAATCTCTGGGGGTGATATTCCTCAGGTGATACTTATAAAGAAAACAGTTTTAACACTTCAATCTTAGTGATATAAATAATATCAATCAGTTATTTACACAAATAAGTTAATAATTAAAAAAGGATAAAAAGAAGGAAGGAAGATAAGAAGGATGGATGGAAGGAAGAGAGGAAGGGAAGAGGAAGGGAGGCAGGGAGGAAGGAAGGAAGGAAGGAACAAAATAAATTTAATGTACTGCTCCTCTGGCTATTTTTTCCATTTTACTATAAGACAACTGGAAATGAAAGAAAATAAATATGCAGATACAGATTTTCATTTTGTGGAATTTAGCATTTTTTTACTAAAGATGATAATATGAAGCCCAAATTATTATTGATGGCAGATTTGGAAGCTTTTGATATTAAAATATTAAAAATGCAACAGATAAGTCAATTATTTCTAAGACTTGTATAGCACCACATTTTTTAAATAATTGTAAAGACTTTGTAAGATATCAATTAATGTTCAAATCCCATTAGCAAATTAATTAGTATGTAGTTAAAAATCTGCCACAGAGATTGTAAAACAAACAAATCAAGTAATTTATGACTACCCACCCGTGACAATAAAGGAATTTTCATTGGGCTCTAGGGAATTGACATATTATTAATTAGTGTTAATTTAGTTGTTCTTTTGCTGTTTAATAATTCATATAGTATGACTAATATTATATCCAATAAACAAATAAGTACAGTTGACCTCACACAACATAGGTTTGAACTGCACAGGTCCACTTATATATGCGCTTTTTTCCCCAATAAATACAGTACAGGACTATAAATGCATTTTCTTCTCCTTACAATTTTCTTAAAGTATTTTCTTCTCTCTAGCTTACTTTATTATAAGAATATAATATATAATACATACACAAAATATGTGTTAATCAATTGTTTATGTTACTGGTAAGATTTCTGGCCAACAGTAGGCTATTAGTACTTAAGTTTTTCAACTATGCAGAGGTCAGTTGTGGTTTTTGTACTTCTCCTTCTTTTACTCTTTCTTACACTTCCATTTTCCTTTCTAATTATAATTTTAATGCATTATCCCTTTTATTTTTATTTTCAAAATTTTTATTGAAGTGTAATTAACATACACTGTTATATTAGTATCAGGTGTACAAGAGATTCAACTATACATGCTTTAATTGTAAACCAGGTAAAAAAATTTTAGATTGTCTTCTTAAATCCTCCTTAAATCCTGTCTTCTTAAATCTATATAAGTTAGAATGATATAAGTAGCAACTAAAAATATCCCAATTTAGATTCATCTTAAATATGAGTAACTTATCTCACAAAAATGGAAGCCCAGACATGATGAAGTTTCCAGGATGGGTTGAGTGAGTGGCTCCCTGCTTTCAAGAAACCAGGACCTTTCTATTTTCAGCTCTGAAGTTCACTGGGCTAAATTTATTTTAAGGCTTGTTCCTCTCTTGATTGCAAGAAAGCTAGCAGCATCTGTCAATGCTATGGGCTTTCTTATTCATTGTATAACATTAAAGATGACCACGAAAACTTGACCCTCCTTCCATCTTGAGATGAAGACTCTGTAACCTCTTCTTGAATCTGGGTGGGCTCCCTGACTAACTGAGCAATAGAATATGGCAGAAGTGATTCTGTGCCTGCTTCCAGGACCAGACCTTAAAAGACTGGTAGTTTTGACTTCTCTCTCTGAACACTTTTTTTTCCAAGCCAGTGGCCATATTATGAAAAAGCTCAATCAGCCCCTGGAGAGGCCCACATGAAAAGCAACTGAAGACTGTCAGCTAGGTTCCCAGGGAGCAGCCAGCACCATCTTACGATGTGAACTATCTTGGAAGTCAGTTTTCCATTCCTACTCCAGCTAACCAGCTAATGCCACATGGAGTGCAGACAAGCCATCCCTCCCTAGCCTTGTCCAAATTGCAGATTCATACGTCAAATAAATGATTGTTGTTTTAATCACTAAATTTGGGGGATGTTTGTAATATAGCAATAGATAATCACAAGAATCATATTTGTCAAGAGACAGGGAAATATAAGTTCTTGTCTTCAGTGTAATGGGCTAACGGTCCCAGTGCTCACCCCAGGAGTCACTTGGTGATGAATTCCAAAGCCGACTGTCTTTGCCCAAACTAACCTAATGCCAAAGTGCAGATGAGATCAGGTTCTACTGATGCAGCTGGTGTATGGGGCAGGGCTAGGTTCATGCAGGAAGGAAGCAAAATTGATGCCAAGAAACAAACTGTAGTGTCCATTGTTATCTATATACTTTCTTTTAGGAAGATAAGAGATCTCATATCCCATTACTTAAAACAGAGATGTTGAAACTTTTATAAATGCTATTAAGTCATTAAAGTAAGGAGGGACTAACGGAGCAGATGGTGATTCATGAAAGACCATGTTAAAATAGAGGATCCATCATTTGGGAACCTATTTCTAAGAGAATAGATCAGATTTAGGTGATTCAGAAATTCTATTGGCCGATTCTACTTTGCTGTTGAAGAGACTCTCAAAAAACCAACAAATACTTACTGGAATATTAAAAAACAATAATATTAATAGATCAACTATCTAAGTAAATAAAAATCACGCCTTCATGTCTAGGTGAGAGAAAAGACGCCTGAGTCCTTAGGCAAAAGAACTGACTCACAAATGAATTTTGAGAACCCTTCTTTCACAAGGCAGAAAACTTGGACTCAGTACATGCTTCCCCAATACTCCAAGGGTAGTTTATAAACAGGAAGATGGTCCAGTTTCCAAACTAAAACACGAAAATGACATTCACTTTCTATGTGAATTTAGAAAAATCATTTAAAAATGTTTAGCTTTCTTTATTCATTTAATAATTATTTATTGAGCAATTACGCTATAATAGACATATATCTAGACCTTCATCTATAAAACAAAAAAATACATATTTTTAATTGCTGTGAAGATTATATGAGGTCCTGTTTGTTTAAAAAAAGCACTTTTAACAATGTTTGATTATAAATCATGTGTTTTAAATTTTTGCATACTTATAGTTGGAAAGGGCTCAAAAGCAGAATACCAAGTGCATCTCCAAGACGTACAAAATATCTTAACTGTTAGCAAATTCAGAATTATCAAAGCAGAAGAGAGTTGACATATCCAGTACCCTGTGGAATGAAATGTAATGTGCTAGAACCACTTCTATATACAACATGGAAATTTGAAGCAACGTGGTTTATCTTTTCATTACTCATATAAGAAAAAGGGCACCGCACATATAGTGGGACAAATTCATTACCTCGAACTCTAGGGCATTGTATTTCAGGTTATAATAAGACTTTTATTGAATTATGTATTTAAAAAATGGAGTCAACTGAAAATTGGAAATAATAATTCTATGATTTTAATCAAGCTTGTAGAAATAAAAACTAGCCAGGTCTCATGTGTTTAAAACAATTTTATAGAGGTTTTGTTTTTGAAATCAGTGGCAGCTCTTCTCTAAAGGACTCAGGTCCTTGGACTAGAAAAAAAAATGGGGTTTTACACTTTAGAAGACAGTTGTTTCTCCTTTATTATGCTCTTTCTTAAATGATGTTGATAATTTGTCCATAACCTTTTTGTTTATCCATTTATTCATTTTATATCAATTTACGAGCACTATGCTTGGTGCTGAATAAATTTTGTTAATAAGGAATCAATTTATTTTCTTAGCTTTTTAGGGCATGGTGGTGGGGAGGGGGTAGGATATGATTTTAACTAGAATTCCATGATGGAATTGAGTGAAGTGACTTGTAATTACAAATCTCCCTCACTGATACCCAGATTTTAATCTTCCTTGATTTCCCATTAAATTTAATCTGAACAAATGCTGTGAATGGAAGTTTCACCTAACATTAGAGTTACCACCCACACAACCCAAACAAACATTACACATTTGTGTATTTCCATTTATCTTTGTTGAAGAAAAAAGAAAAATACAGAGATCCTTTTATAGCATATGTTATATTCCACTGCGTGGTTGCCCGAACGTCTTTCAAGGTAAATTTTTACTTGACAACATCTACCTTTTTCTCTCCAGCAGAAAAAGAAAGGTTTTGACCTCGCAGCAAATGCTTTCTTCCACCGTTGCTACAATTTTTCACTCTTGAGTAATTTGGATTGCAACAATAACGAGTAGCTTTGAAGAGCTGAGGGGGGAGGTAAAAGGTTATTTTGCCCAAAATGGAAATCTCCAGCTGTCCCTGTGGTAATTGAGAGGTCTACAGTAATAAGTGATCCCCCCCCCCCAAAAAGAATATCCTGAATGTGAAATGAGAGCTGTGATAGGTTTATTTGTGGTATAAATGTACTGAAGAAAAACGCACCTCCGGAACTGGAGGCATGCCCTTAATAACGGTGAGACTCGGCAGATTTCACACAGAGGGCTTGGGCAGTGCAACTTCCAAAGGAAATAACTACTACAAAGATCCTTTGCTCAGCCAGAGCATTTTGTACAGTACGGGGGACCAGGGGTTACCAGAGGGACACCTTCTCTGCAACAAATATGTGTTTCAGATGTAGACGATCCGGGTTCAAGTCCCTTGTTAGTCCTTATCAGCTGAGCAACTTGAGCAAGTTATTTGACGTTTGTGAAACGAAGTGTTTTCATCTGTAATAAGAATGTCGGCTGTGCTAGTAAACAGTGGAGAAATGGCTCCACTCTCAGAAAGGTGCTTAAAAATGCAAGCAAGATTGGTTCTATTGTAAAGAGAAATAAGTGAAATTTACACGTGAGAGTCATCGGGAGTCCAATTTTACAGTTTACATTCAAACATACTTGCGTTTGGAGTACTAAATCTGTGGCTTACCAACTATGGCAATCCAGTCTGGCTAATTTACTGATTCAAGATTTAGTTTCCTAACGCGTAAACTTTTTGATTTTGAAAGAATTATTGAGACAAGTTAAGGAGATCATTCATATAAAGCGTTTAGAATGGCTTTTGCACATTGCTGGCACTTAAAATAAATAACTAATAGTAAATATTTAATTTCAATTAATAAAATGGGCAATTAAAAGGTTAGTTAAATGAGGGAAGAATGAATGAAAGAGAAGGAAAAAATACAAAGACCAGCGTTATCAGCGTGAAGGGCCAAGAATGCCCAGTAGGCCAACTGGCCCATTCTTACTGACCGCTATCTCCCTATAATGCATATGGTTACATCAGTATATAAGGCTGATGTAATTAGAAATCTGAATATTATTAATAACACCTCTTTGTTTTGATTTCATTATCTCCAAGCAACCATCTATCATCTGACTTCCCACTGGCTTGCAGAGAGAAATCAAAAATGATGATCTCTCCAGACCCAAATAAATATCTGATCTGGTTATTGAAGTTTTCACTGAAATGAATCCCCAGATCTTCTGAATTTATACATTAGTCTTTGTACATTTCAGTAGAAAAACTCAGCCACTCTAGGCTTTATAGCTTCTGGATATACAATAAAATTTCTTAATGCCCCAAACAGAGAACATGACTGTAATAAACTGACAGTAAGATATGGCTTCTATTTAGGGATCCATCCTGGAAAAACATGGTGCTTTTCTAATGCATTATAAAACTCTAAAACCACAAGCCTGCTTTCTCATGAATATAGTTTTAATTAAGTTTCATATATATATACACATATATATATGTGTGTGTGTGTATGTATATAGTTCAGTTATAAAGCAAAAATGAGAAAAAATGTATTGTATTTATAAGAACCATGAGGTTGATTACAGGACCTAGCAATGACTATCTTACCTGCCATGGTTAGAGGATGCACTGAGGTGTGTACAGGATTACATGCTATTTCTGGATTACAAATATTACCTTTTAATCTTACACTAAGCAATTTATAGAAATAAAAATGGAGTTTAAGATAAATAGTTACGATTTTGATAATTTTATCACTTAACAACACAGATAGAGGTACATTGCTAACACTTTCTGAATGTGACTATTTCAAGGAGGGCTGGTTTGACTTTTCATTCCCTTTAATATATCTATATAGAAGTATATAGATAAATATGTAGACTTACGACTACTTTTAAAATTGATGTTACTTAGCAGTTGTCCATTCTCAAGGTATTTATTTTTAATAAGTAACAACCCATAATTAGTGTATCAATATTGTAGCATGTACATGGTTGCTTCCAAATGACTTTTGTGTCAATCAAAATGATTTGTTTTGCTAAATATTTTAAACTACATCTGAAACTAATGATGTACTCTAAGTTGGCTAATTGAATTCAAATTAAAAAAATAAAATACAGATTTTAAATAATCATCCTGGATATTATTTGTAAAACTGCTTTGCAGAATTTATAAGTAGGTTTATGAGTAAGGCTAAGCTTCTAACAAGCTCTCATTTAAATTTTCATAACTTTGGAATTGTGAAATCTGAAATGTATCAAGTGCGAGTGTAACATCTCAAGTGAAAATAGTACTAGTCACAGAAGAAGAAGTGAATACCTGAGAATATTGCTGCAGAATTATTGTAAGATGGTTGTTTTAGCAATGCACTTATAAATAATATATTGGAAATACTAATTCAGCGCCTACTGTAATAAATCTTCTCTACACTGAGATACATATAATGTATTAATTGTCATTTATGCTAATTAAAAAGGTTAGAATTGGTTCAATTTTCAGATATGCTAAGTAGAAATAAGAAAAATTATCATGCAAACAAAAATATAAAAGTTATTCAAAACATGGGATGTGCAAATTGTTTTCAAATATCTTCAAGAACATTGAAAGGCAATTCATAATTGATAAATGTTAAATTAATGATGTATCATTCTTATTTACTAAATGATTCTGAAGTTAAATCGTTTTTAAATAATACATTTTATGAATCTTCCGTTTGTAGGATTTGGTACACTGAGTCAAATGTTGTCTGCTTTTAAGTTGAGAAAGTCATATTTGTCTTTAATTCTGAGGGCCTCTTCAGTTTGCCAAAATACTAATTTATTGGCATATAAAACTTTATATAGCTTTAAATGAATAAATTTAAATCTTTGTTTACAAAGGCTTAATCTTTTATAAGAGAGTGATGGCCTATATTTCAAATGTTTAATTATAATCTTTCTTTAAAAATAATTAGTATCTTAGAATTTCAAAAAATTCTGACATGTAATTTGTCATTGATAGTGACCCTGGAAGATGCAGAAGAGATGTTATTATTCCTATTTTAAATTTGAGAACACTGAAACTCTGAAAGATCTTGCAGCTTACCCAAGGTGATTTAGCTAATGTCCAGGGAAACTACCAACAATTTGACTCTTATTGTGATGCTTTTTTTCTTTTAAGATTCTATTTATTTACTTGAGAGAGAGCACATTCGAGAGAGGGAGAGAGAGAGAGAGAGGGAGAGAGAGCAGAGGGAGAGAGAGAAGCAGTGGCAGAGGGAGGGGCAAAGGGAGAGAGAGAAGCAGGCTCCCCGCTAAGGGAGAGAAGCAGGGAGCCTGATGGGGGGCTGGATCCCAGGACCCTGAGATTATGACCTGAGCCGAAGGCAGATGCTTAACCGACAGCCACTCAGGTGTCCCTCTAGTGCTTTCTTTATAACATTAATGAATCATATGGAATGATGTCATATGACCCAATAAAATACCATGATTACTATTATATAATATAAAGAATCCTTCAAGTTCACATGATGATTAACTTGATTTAAAAGGGATCACATTTTACATGTGACTGCGTGTGTGTGTGTGTGTGTGTGTGTGTGTGTGTGTGCTTGGTGTCAGTTAAAATTTACAAAGACAACCCGTGTGCACCTAGTTGTAACTTTGTAAATATGCGGCAATCAGGGTGTTGTTTTAACATTTGAAATGGGATTTGGAAGAGAAGAACTGGCTTTTATGTCATTTTACATCAGTTGAAACAATAAAGAAAGGCAATCATTCTCAATTTTAAAAGGAGGATGTCTTTTTGTAGTTTTCCTACATGAATTGTTGTAGAGCTAAATTCAAACGGCCATTTTTCTAATTATTGTTCAGAATATCCTTCCCCATAAACAAATAATTGGCATTTTGTTTCCGCAGCCGTTTTATGAATGCTCGTAGAGGAGACATTTTTCCCCTTCTTGTAACTGCAGGGGAAGCTCGTGTGGCCCCGGAAAACCCAGACTGTGCTTTAAAACAACCAGCACGACAGGACCCACCCCAGTGGTGAGGTACAAATCTTCAGAATCGTTTCCCGTCTAGACACAACTCATTAAAAAGGTTTTGCACCTTCTCAATTGTAAACACAACAGGGGAAAAGAATCAAGAAAAAGATAATTCTCTAAGTCAGTCTTAAAATAATTACACAGAAAATTAGTTTCATCCCTCCGGCTTGCTTCAACGACAACGACGACGACAACACGGAGAGGGGAAGATCGCCTAGTCCATTCCTTTTCTTAGCTACATAAAACACTTAAAGAATAACTTTATGCCTTGGCCTAAAAAAAAAAAATCATATATCATCATCCACTGATTAAGAAGTGAATAAAATTACATGCAAAGCAGCTTTTTCAGGGTTCAGTAAGAGCCTTCTCACTTTCTTCACACAGAGGTTATTTTCCTCCTATGCTTCCCAAATAAGATCGTCTTCTGTAGAGTTAGTAAATCTCTTTCCCTCAACTTAAAGTTCCACCCCAGAATCTGGCCTTGCAAATCAAAATTCCAAGATGACACGGAGACGATGTGACAAAAGAAGTTATCGAAGAGCAGCTTAAGAAAAGCATTAGAAGGCAAAGCAGGTAGAGTGGACTTCACTGTTTGCAACATTTGAGGCAAGTTCCAAGTTTCTTTTTAAAATTATAATGAGGTATTCAGTTCAGTAACATCTGGCACTGAATACATTTTCAATAAATTTGCTGAAGGAATGAGAAATGAAATTTCTTACCTTTTAGCTGCAGTTAAGCAAGAGATGTCTAGCTCCCTTCTAACCATTTCGTCCTCTTTTTACAAAAGGGAAAAGAGAAAGCGGTTAATCCTGTGGACTTTGGCATAAGAACCAATTGAATTTAAGCCCCGGTTTTATCTTATTACCTGGATAATTTGGGGCAGGTTAGCCTAAATCTTTTTCTTCCCTCTTTTCCTCCTATCCTTCCTCCCTTCTTTAGTCTCTTCTTCCTTTGTTCCCACCCTCCTCCTCCTCCTCCTCCCCCTCCCCTCTCCCTACTTCCTCCTCTTCTTCCTCCTCTTCCTCCTCTTCCTTCTTCCTCTTCCTCTTCCTCTTCTGCTTCTTCTGCTTCTGCTGCTTCTTCACAGAGAAAGTCATGTGCACAATTTATTTACTTGAAAACCACTACAAGTTTAGAAAGGAAAGTCATCATCCTCTATCCTACTGTTCCCAACAGCTGAATCCTGCTCCTAAGAAGCAAGCACTTCTCTATTTACCTGGATTTTCCTTAAAAGTGTGTTTTTCTGTTTCCATACAGATTTTAGCATTATTTGTTCCAGCTCTGTGAAAAATGTGGATTATGTTTAGATAGGGATTTCATTGAATGTGTAGACTGCTCTGGGTAGCATAGACGTTTTAACAATATTTATTCTTTCAATCATAAACATGGAATGTTTTTCCATTTCTTTGTGTCTTCCTCAATTTTTTTTCTTATTAGCGTTCTGTAGTTTTTAGAGTACAGATCCTTTACCTCTTTGGTTAGGTTTATTCCTAGGTATCTTATGGTTTTTGGGGCAATTGAAAATAGGACTGATTCCTTAATTTCTTTTTCTTCTGGCTCAATGTAAGTGTATAGAAATGGAACTGATTTCTGTGTGTTGATTTTATATCGTGCCATGTTGCTGAATTCATGTATGAATTCAGCAATTTTGGGGTGGAGTCTTTCGGATTTTCCACATAAAGTATCATGCCATCGGCAAAGAGTGAGAGTTGGGCTTCTTTTCCAATTTGAATGCCATTTATTTATTTATTTATTTATTTATTTATTTGATTGCTGAGACTAGAAAGGACCCCAAATAGCCAAAGGAATGTTGAAGAAGAAAATCAAAGCCAGTGTCATTATTTTGGACTTAACCTAAATTATGAAGCTATAATCACCAAGGCAGTATGGCACAAAAAAGACACATAGACTAATAGAACAAAATGGAGGACCCAGAAATGGACCCTCAATTCTATGGTCAACTAATCTTCAACAAAGCAGGAAAGAATATCCAAAGGAAAAAACACAGTCTCTTCAACAAATGGTGGTGGAAAAACTGGACAGCAACATATAAAAGAATGAAACTTTACCGTTTTCTTCCACCGTACACAAAGATAAACTCAAAATGGATTAAAGACCTAAATGTGAGACAGGAATCCATCAAAATCCTAGAGGAGAACACAGACAGCACTCTTCAATGTCAGCTGCAACAATTTCTTGCTAGACACATCTCCAAAGGCAAGGGAAACAAAGGCAAAAATGAACTATTGGGACTTCATCAAGATAAAAAGCTTTTGCACAGCAAAGGAAACAGTCAACAAACCTAAAAGGCAGCCTACAGAATGGGAGAAGATATTTGCGAATGACATATCAGATAAAGGGCTAGTATCCAAAATCTATAAAGAATTTATCAAACTCAACACCCAAAAAACAAATAATCCAATCAAGAAATGGGCAGAAGACATTTCCTCAAAGAAGACATACAAATGGCCAATGAACCCATAAAAAATGCTCAGCATCACTTGGCATCAGGGAAATACAAATCAAAACCACAATGAGGGGTGCCTGGGTGGCTCAGTCTTAAATAAATAAATAAAATCTTTAAAAAAACACACACAATGAGATACCATCTCACACCAGTCAGAATGGTTAAAATTAACAAGTCAGGAAACAACAAATGTTGGTGAGGATGCAGAGAAAGGGTAATCCTCTTACACTATTGGTGGGAATGCAAACTGGTGTAGCTACTCTGGAAAACAGTTTGGAGGATCCTCAGGAAGTTAAAAATAAAGCCGCCTTACAACCCAGGAATTGCACTACTAGGTACTTACCCCAAAGATACAAATGTAGTAATCTGAAAGGGCATCTGCATCCCAATGTTTATAGCAGCAATGTCCACAATAGCCAACCTGTGGAAAGAGCCCAAATGTCCATTGACAGGTGAATGGATAAAGAAGATGTGGTATGTATATGAAATAGAATATAACTCAGCCATCAAAGAGGATGAAATCTCATTTACATTGACATAGATGGAACTGGAGGGCACTATGCTGAGTGAAATAAGTCAATCAGAGAAAGATAGTTTTCATAAGATTTCACTCATATGTAGAATATAAGAAACAGTGCAGAGGATCATAGGGGAAGGCAGGGAAAACTGAAGGGGAAGAAATAAGAGAGGGAGACAAACCATGATAGACTCTTAATCATAGGGAGCCAACTGAGGGCTGCTGAAGGGGCAGGGATGGGGGGATGGGGTAACTGGGTGATGGGCATTAAGGAGGGTACATAATGTGATGAGCACTGGGTGTCAGATGCGACTGATAAACTACTGAACTCTACATCTGAAACTGATGATGTACCATATGGTGATTAATTGAATTTAAATTAAAACAATGTGTTTTTAAATAAACTATTTTTAAAACACTTTTAGGTTTACAGAAAAGTTGAAAAAGATAGTACAGAAAATTCTCATATACCCCTCACCTAGTTTTCTTTACTGGTAACATCTTATATTAGTATATTATGTTTTTATTTTCCTACATTATGATTGCCTAATGTCTTTTCTCTGTTCCAGGCTACCATCCAGAATATCACATTACATTTAGTCATAGGTTGCTGTGGGTACTCTGGGCTGTACCACTTTTACAGACTTTCCCTGTTTTTGATGACCTTGATGACTCCGAGTAGTAGAAGTTTGATTTATGATGTTTTTCACATGATTAGACTGGATTGTAGGTTTTGAGGAAGAAGACCACAGAAATTAAGTGACATTTTCATTATATTATATCAAAAAATGCATACTATCAACCAGACTTGCCACTGTTCATGTTGACCTGGACCATCTGGCTCAAGTAGTTTGTCAGTTTCTTCACTGAAAGCTACTCCTCCCCTAACCTCCATTCCGTATTGTCCTCTTTGAAAGGAAGTCATGTGCAGCACACACTTAAAACGTGGGGAGGTACACTTCATCTCTTGAGGGAGGTGTATCTACATAAACTATCGGAATTTTTTTCACAGATTTCTTTCTTTCCATGTATTCGTATATTCAGGGTTTTTTTTTTTTTTTGTATCAGAATGACTTATAGACATTTATTTTATACTTTGTGGTATAATTCAATAGTACTTGATTTATTATGTCTCAAATTTTCCAGCTGTGGCCATTGAAACCTCTTTCAGGGGAGTCATGCCCTTTTGATATATCCTCATCGATGTATTATTTTTGTTGTCATTGTTATTGTTTGCTTTATTTTGTTTTATTTTTTAGTATGTCTACTTTCTGATACTACAAGATGATGCTCCAGGATCATCTTATATATTTCCTGCCCCAGTCTTTGAATCAGACATTTTTTTCAGGAAGATCTAGGTCTTTTTATTGGAGAATAGTGTTAGCAACCTAGATCTGTGCACTAGGTGTGGTCTTTGCCACTGTACTGTTAGTGTTTCTTGGTTCTCTCAGATGGCAGAGTAAGAAATGCATTTGTGTAGAATACTGTGTGTATATACTTTATCTTATATCTAAATATTTGTGCATGTAGCCATCTATATCTATCTTAAGCTAAACATGAGTTCATACTGATATCTCCACCTTTAATTCATTAAAAAATGGATCATTCTAGCCTCTTCCCCTTGTTTATCTCTAAACTCACGAAGAGAAAGCTAGTTCAATGCCCACCATTTACTTAACTGTTCAATTCTAGTGCACATGTATGATAGTATTAGAATTGCTCATCTGTGCCATGGTGAGCAATAACTTTATCAACTAAAATACAGTGCTTTTGTACAGCTTCTTCTGCCTTTAATCTTTCATAGTCCACTCATTACCAAAGTCATTTAGGTAAGCATTTCTCCCTCCTCCATTTTAGAAAGGTTGTCTCATACATGTGTAATATAGTTAGATTTGGGTGTGACATTCTGCATCCCAACATCCAAAAGATTCTTTTTTTAAAATTTCATACATGAAGTTTCACTCTTATTATTTTAATGTAAAGTTCTATGCATTTTAACAAATTTATAGCACTATGCATCCAAAATTACAGAATCCCACAGAATAAATTCACAGACCTAAAAAACGTATGTGCTTCATCTATTCAATTTTCCCCTCTGTTCCCAAACTCCTACTAACCACTAATCTTTTTACCATAAACTATAGCTTTGCTGTTTCCAGCATGTTATATATTTGAAATTAGGTAGTTGATAGCCTTTTCAGCTGGCTCCTTTCACTGATCATATGCATTTAACATTCATGAATGTGTTTTTTATGGCTTGATAGCTTATATTTTAATCACTGAATAATATTCCATTGTACAAACGTGGTGTATTTTGTTTATCCATTCACCTATGGAAGAGCATCTTAGTACTTCCAGTTTTTGATGATTATGAATAAAGTTACTATAAACATTCATGTGAAGATTTTTTTTTTTTTTTTTGTATGTGTGGACATAAGTTTTCAAGTAAGTTTTGTAAATACTTTGGAATGTATTTCCTGGATCATATGGTAAGACCATGTTTAGCTTTGTAATAAACTGCCAAACTGTTTTCAAAGTGGCTATCACATTTTGCATTCCCATTAGCAATAAATAAGAGTTCCTGGTGTCCTGCATCCTTACCTAGCAACTGGTGCTGCCAATGTTGTTTGGATTGTAGACATTCTAAAAGCTGTATAAGGGCATTATATTCTTGTTTTAGTTTGAAAATTTCCTAACAGCATATAATGTTAAGCAGCTTTTCACATGCTTATTTGCTACATGTGCAGCTTTTTGGGTGAGGTCTCTGTTTAGATCTTTTGTCCATTTTTAAATTGGGTTGTGTACTGTTGTTTTAATAGCCTTTTGTATATTTCAGATATAATCCTTTATCATGCGTGTGTTTTGTCAATATTTTCTATTGTCTGTGGCTTCTCTTTGCATTCTCTTTCATTATAAGAGAAGAAATTTTTAATTTTAATGTGATTCAATTTACTATTCTTTCCTTGATCGTACTTTTGGTGTTATATCTAAAATCTCACTGCCAAACCAAAGATCACCTAGATATTTTATTTCTTCTTCTGGAAGTTTTATAGATTTTCATTTCACATTTTCATCTATGATTCATCATCAGTTACTCTTGTGAAAGATATAAGGTCTATATCTGGGTTTATTTTTCTGCATATGTATCAGCACCGTTTGTCGAAAAGCCTATTTCTTCTCCATTGAATTGCCTTTGCTTTTTTTGTAAAATGTCATTTACCGTATTTATGTGGGTCTTCTGGACTCTGTTCCATGTTTATATTCTTGTACCAATTCTACGATGTTTTTATTTTAGCTTTATAATAAAGTTTGTGTGACTTCTTTATAATAAAAAAAAACTTTTATAATAAAGGTTGTGTGACTTCTCCAACTTGATTTCTCTTGTTCAGTTTTGTGTAGTTATTCTAGGTCTTTTGTCATATATTTCATAATAAGTTTGTGGGTATGCATAGATTCACTTCTTGGGATTTGATTGGAATTGTATTAAATCTATTCATCAAGTTGAAAAGAATTGACATCTTAATAATACTGAATTTTTAGGAAGCTGCATGTAAGTCTTGTAGATATTTTGTTAGATTTATACCTAAATATTTTTAAGGGGAAGTCTGCTATAAATTACATTTTTTAAATTTCAAAAATTTCAAGTTTCTAGCTGTTCACTTCTGGTATATAGGAAAGCAATTGACTTTTGTATATTAGCCATGTATCCTGTGTCTTTGCTATAGAGCTTATTCTCGGAGGTTTTATTTCTTGATTTTTGTGGATTCTTTGTGATTTTCTACATAGACACTCACATCATCTGTGAACAAAGATGACTTTATTCCTTCCTTCCCAATGTATATGCCTTTATTCCTTATTCTTTATCTATTTTTCTTGCTTATTGTACTAGCTAAGAATCTAGTATGTTGCTCCATATGATTGATAAGAAAGGATATTTTGAGGTGAAAGAATTCAGTTTCTCACCACTAAATCTGTAGTTAGCTGTAGTTTTTTGTGGATGTACTTCAACAAGTTGAGAAAGCTCCCCTCCAATCCTTGTTTATTGAGTGTTTTTGTCCTGAATGAGTATTAGATTTTATCAAATGTTTTTTCTATAATAATTGATACAATCATGATTTTTCTTCCTTAGCCTTTTTTATATGTGGTGGTAGCTTCATAAGAAGACAAAAAAAAATGTCTTTTCTGTTTCTATTTTCTGGAAGGTATTTTATGTGTAGAATTTTCTATGTGTATTTCACAATGGTAATTCCTTCACTTTATTTGACAGAGCCTTGAGGTGGTCTTTTTTGACTCTACTTATGAGTCAAACCACCTGGTGTGGTTCCTGGAGGTAAAACTATTGAAAAGATGCCCCCTTATCATCAAACACACACACAGAAGACTGCAGCCACCAGGAGTTTTGTTTTGTTTTGTTTTTACTGTTAAATTAGTCTACCCTCAACTGTTCCTATCAACTAATGGTCCCAGTCTCTGGTCCAGATAAGCGGCAATCAGTTATGACTCTGAATCAGGAATCACCTGCCTCTACATTTTAGGGTGACTGTTTGCCTGAGACTTCATTTATTTCATGGATTCTGTAAAAGTCGTTAATTGTCAGGGTTTTTTTCCAGTTTTTTTCTTTTTTCTTAAAGATTTATTTATTTATTTTAGAGAGACAGAGGGAGCAAGCTGGTGTGTGTTGGGGGGTGGTGGTTGGAGGGGCATAGGGAGAGGGAGAGAATCTCAAGCAGGCTCCACACAGGGCTTGGTCTCACAACTCTGAGATCAGGATGGGAGCTGAAACCAAGAGTCAGATGCTTAACTGACTGAACCACCCAGGTGCACCTCAGATTTTTCTTAATGTAAGAATGAGAGGGATGGCTTCCAGCTCTTTCTATGTTGGAGCTGAAATTGGAAGAAAACAGTATGTTTTAAAATAGAAATGTCCTAGTTTTTTCTTCTAGAAAATTATCTGTGAAGTTTTTCTTACAGAAGATGAGTTTCAAGACCTTACTCAAACACACATACACGCACAATCACATGTCCTATTTTTATATTTATATTGTAAATTTTATCTATATCAATATTAAACACTGAGTATAGGGAGGTTGTTTATAGCTGAGCCATAAATAACATAATATAGGCTTTATTTTATGAAAATTTATTTTGCTTTTGTTATCATTTCCCTTGAAATTAATAATTGCCTTAGTTTTCTTGCTAAATTTTAAACATACAGAAATTTTTAAAATGAAGGAAAAAGAAGAAAGAAAGGAACAGAAGGAAGGAAAGAAGGGGGAAAAGAAGGAAGAAACCTAATAAAGTTTCTCTCAATATAGTTATAAGGCTTTTTTTTTTCCTTTCTCAACTCCCAGTTTTTTTCCTACATAACATACCAGAAGCCATTATTCCATTTTCTGTACTTTCAAAGAATGGAATCTATTCCATTCCTGATGTTACTGCTGGGAATCCTGATGACATCCTATTTTTCTTTGTAAATAATCTGTTTATTCTCTCCAGAAACTTTTTGGATCTTGTCCTTATCTTTAATGCCTAAAACATCAATGTTAAAATTACAGAAGAATCTACCATATGAAGCTATTTTGAAGATTAAGTGAAATAATAGATGAGAACACCTTAATGTAATAACTGGCTAATCTTGCACATTAAACTAGTATTCATGATAATAAAATTGACAATCTTAATGTTGCTTATTTTAATTACATATCATGAGATTTCGTTCTTTTATACATTTAAAAGTAATACTGTTCGTTTTTATGAGCAATTACAGATACCCTCGAGGTCATAAGAACTTTCATTGTTTAGGCTAAAGGTAGTAAGTCCCTTTTTAAGCCTAGTATGTAGAAAGCAAACACAAGCTCTGGTAACAAACAGACCAGGTTCCGAATGTTAGTGCAACCATAGTTTAGGATATGGTATCAAGAAAAATATGAAAAGTCATTTAATAAGAAATTCCCTGCTTCCTATGTTTAGCGCGGTTTTACATAAAACAATGATTGTTGAGAACTTGAGCCATGCTGATGACGCAGCATTCAAAGATATTAATTTCCTCTTAAATTTTATTTCTCTATTCACTTATTTCCTTTAATTTATGGGACCCTTCAACAATCCAAAAGATTGCATTTGATTTGTATACTCCGCATTAAGAGGAACATAATCCAATAAAAGCTTCCCGGAATGTTAATAATTCTGCATGGCCATAGAGTTAGGAAGCTTGAAATAGTGTCATCAGAGAGTGATAAAAGTATCTATTCAAACTTAATAATGTAAGGATATCACTGACTAATATGACATCAATTGTCAAAATGTGTTTGAACAATTGGAAGTTTCACTGTAGTTGCAGAAAGCTGAAATAAATGTTTGGAAGCAGCACTGTTTGACAAAGTAGAAAATATATTTATATTTATAATAGAACTACCTAGATTATGAGCATCGTTTGAGTGTAGTGTAGTTACACTTTTTTTTCTCCTACAAAGATATTCAACCATTGGAAAAGTTGTCAAAGAAGGATTTCAAGCCCAGCTGGAGTAGTGGTTTGACAATTTTATAATGCATAATATTACTTGGAGTGCCAATTTAAATTCAGATTTCTGGGCTTCACCCTTTTAAGAGTGTGATTTTATGGGTGATTTTGAGATGTGCTGCTGATGGAAGGTTGATACAAAAGCATTTGAGAAATTCTGGTCTAGGGGTATGACATGATGAGTTCTAAGGTTTATTCCAAACTTTGTATGTCATGAATTTAATAAGATAAATGCCTCTAGCAGAGATGTGATTCAGTCTGGGCCTCAAATGATGAGTATAATTTCACAGTGAATCTCAATATTGTACAAAATTACATTGCCCTGACTTACATTATATAAATCAAAGGACAGATAAAACTTTAACTGCAACTAACTTTTTAAAATATTAGCAATCCCGTGGTAGGAGAAAAAAAAATTGAGCTAATGATAGTATCTTTTCAGTCACCATACCTTAAACATAATGAAGCAGAAATCAGATGACATTTATTGTTTCTGAGACAATATATAAATGGTACTTAATGTAACCTACATTAATAAACACTTATATAATTCTAACATAGCTAAGAAAATTGCAATACTTATTTCAGAATACAATTGTTTCTTATAGTAAGAAAAAACAAACATATTTTAACAAAAGTATGACTTATTAGAGAAACTTGTACAAATGCAGTACTGTACTTTTGAAAATTGACAATACTTTCAGTCCAATTGGTTGGAATGACTAACAATAATATTTTATTCCCACAAACCCTGTTACTTATTAAGACTACATAATAGGTGGAGTTATGAGATTCTCACAGTTCTATGATTTTTATCCTGGGAATATAACTTTTTTTTTAATTTAAATAACTTTTCCCTGAATGCATTTAAAATAAGGAGAACAAGGGTTTTATGTGCAATTCCAATGTTTTAGAACATGTAGTGGTAATTCATATCTATTAAATATTTAAAACATTACTATTTAAATAGTTTTGCAGGTGTTATGTAACTAATCTCCCCTTCATTTCTCATTCTATTATCTTTAAACAGTCATAACCAAGAAGTAAAATCAGCAAGAATATGGCAAAGTGTGGATACTTTTGATACTAAAATAGGCTTCATGCAGACATTTTGTTATCATAGTGAATATTTGAGGTTTAAAATTCTATGATTTCCAAAAAATTAAAGAAATAAGTGAAATAGAAATCTATTATGTTTTAAGGTAGGGTACCTTCCACATCCCAAATTCAAAAATGATATAATCTTAATTAATAAGCAACTTTAGCCAATGTATTAGAAACATTACTTCCCAATTGAAGGGACCCTAAATTAGCAGAGTACAGTTGTCTCACATTTCAAGTATCCTAGTAGATGTAGAAAATCATTTCATTCCCCCTAGCAGACACCCGTGCAAGTCAAAGTTGGTCATTCAACTTGGGACTCCTGCATTTTCCTCATGTTAGAACAATCTCATCAACCATACCTTTTTTTTTTTTTCCCCCCGCATTACTATAAGATTGACACTCCTCCAAAGGCCAGCAAAGAAGAGAAACTTTATTTCTGGAACCACTATGGCATCAAAAATAATGGGGAGAATTCCAGGACTGGATTCTGCCTTACATTTGAAATCAGCAGCTCTGAGTAAAGATGTTTTAATAACCAAATGAAGGTTACAAAACAGTGAAATAGCATATGGACTTGTCTACATGCCCAAAATACAAGAAAAGATCCTATTGAGAAAAAGAGGTTCTGGTTCACTCTGAAATTTTGCCTTTTGTTAAGACTCATTGTCTAATATCTTCTTTTTCTGTAACTAACATAGACAATGGATCACATCAGTTCCCCAACTAAAGGCTTCAAAGGAAGAGTTTAGAGTTCCACCTTAGAGCGTCTGTTAGGTTTGATTCTCCTTCATATTATTTATTTCTCCTTCATATTTTTAATTATTCTGTTTCCTTATGCTTTTAAAAATATTTTATTTATTTTATTTAAGAGATAGAGAACATGAGTGAGTGGGGGAGTGGGAGAGGGAGAAGCGGGCTTCCTGCTGATCAGGGTCCTGGGATCACGCCTTGAGCTGGAGTCAGCTTCTTAAAGGACTGAGCCGCCAGCTGTCCCCAAGCTTTTTTTTTTTTTTTTTTTAATTGATAAATTCATTGGTGTTATTTTCTAGTTTACAAATGTATACTTTATGCCCAGGCTAGTTGTTACTCCAGCTACTGAGTTTACTTTTTATTTTATAATTGTATATGTATTCTTTCTAATTACTATTTTTTTATGTCATCAGGTCTTGATACATGATTCTTTATTTTGTTTCACTACTTTTTGTGTGCTATTTCAAATGTACACTATTATCCCCTCAAACATATTGGGAACTTTAAACTTACTGAGCTTTTGTTATTTTTTAAGTTATTGTGGCTGTTGCCTACATACCACTTTGCTTTATAGTGGGAATTAGAGATAAAGTGAAAATGGCCAGAAAAAGAGAACTTATGTAAATAATGGCTGGTGGGTGAAACTAGGTTTCAGTGCCTCTTATTCAAAACTTATGAGGGCACATGAGCTCTAGGGTAAAAAGCGAGAAGAACAATCTGCAGAAAGTTTTTTTTGTTTTGTTTTGTTTTTTTGTTTTGTTTTTATTTTTTTGTTTTGTTTTGTTTTGTTTTTATCTTGAGAGGGTGGGACTCCAGGAAAATACCTTCCAATAAGTCAGGGGACTTCATAGCAAAGTAGCTTACCCTATGACCCTCACTGTCATCTGCAGGAGCTCAAGTATTCCTGTGGAAATACTCTGGAGAATCAGGAGCCATTTGAGCACACTGGTCACCTAAAGTTACAGAAAAAAAAAAGTAGTAAAGTGTAGAAAAAAGAGGAGAGACTTCAGAATTAGAGGTCTTTTATTTTAGTCCTTTTTTTTTAATGACTTTCATAATTTGGGGCAAGTACATTTCTGAATTTTCAAATCTATAAAATGAGGATTGAAACACTACCCTAGATTCCAAGAAGGTCATAGAGACAATGTTATTCACTGTAGCTTTGTGGTTCTTTGGAAACTGTAGAGCCATAAAAATATACATTGTTATTAAAGTATAACAGAAATAAATCCAGAAAAAATCCCTAATCATGCATTGCCTAAAACCAACTCCTAATCAGTAGTGGCTTAAATAATAAAGTGCCACTGGAAATAGAAGAATATGCCTTAATATGCTTTTGGAAATACATGCCTCTTAATATGAACACCAATACTTCTAGGTTCTCCTAGGTACTAGTTAAAGATCGTTACTCATAGGCCCTGGGATATAATACCGAAGAAGTAGGAATCCATTAGATTTAGGATCTATCGCAGCTTTGACATTTGCTAAATTAGTGACCTCTAAAAATATGAGAGCCCTGTAAACTTCATAGGGTTATAGTATTAAATGTGAACAAGATATGTATGATTTCTTTTTTTCCCAAGTTATGTCTGATTTCTAATGCAAGCCTAGCACATAGTAGGCACTTATAAATGTTATGTGATTATCAAGGAAGCAAAGGAAAATAGACAAAGCAAATTTGCTAGTTCACCTCACTCACCTTCAACCAAAACTTCCCTTCCAGTCAGTGGGGGAAGTGAGTCGTTCAACTCCCTGGACTTTGGGATCACATTCAGACGGCCATCTCTGTAATGAGAGCACCAGCATGCAAATCCATTGTCTTGCCATTAAAGCACTGGACCAGCACAGGAGAGAGTTTCAATTAGTTGCAGGACAGATGTCTTGCCAGTGGTCATGAGTGTGTGCTCCCTTGTAGTGTCTGCCCACAAAGCCCATGGTAGCTTAAACTTTCAAACTCCTCATCACAGTTCCAAACTAGGGAAAGTCAGTTTTAATGGAATTCCTTTCCTGATGAAAACAGCAATAATTTGTGAGACTGAGCCTCCCGTTGTTCAGGTTGTGGCTGCTCTTCTCGGTGCCTAATGAATCACTGTGCAACACCTCATTGCATGTGAATTTATGCAAATTGACAATTAAACAAGGGGGTTATTTTAGTCAAATCAATCAGATATTGTATCTATTTGAAACGATAATGTAAGCATAATTGATGGTGCATAATTAATGATTAACCGAGGCTGCTAATAATTAAATGATAAGAAGGTATGAGAGGAGAGAAGCTCCAAGAACTTGGGTTCTAAATGAGAAGCTGAAGGCTTCTGCTTCATTTCCTGAAACCACTGAAGCCATTTCTTGCTGCATTTATAATCATATCCCCATCTCCCGAGCCTGAACACTTGCTCATTGTTCTCTAGGAAACTTCTTGAGGTAGTGCAGTGAATAAATATGTTGGTGGTACAGAACCTTGACCGAGTTGGAATCCTGGATCTTCCTGCGCTGAAATGCTGACTCTAACATTAACCAGCTGCATGACCTTGAGAGTGCTATTAATCTTTCTGAGTTTTCCATTCCTAACTTATAAAATGATTATGATGTTATGGTACCATTCATTCCATGTATGATTATGGTGAGGATTAAATCAAATATTAAATGTATAGGTTTTAAATGTTTTCTAAGAAACTCAATATGCACTAAATAAATGTTTACCATAATTATGATTATGATTTCTTTTGAAACCTCTTTAGTTCTCATTTTCCCACGAGAAAGGTCACTTTATGATAAGAATTTAAACCATATTCCTTTAACTGTCCAGTTAATTCTAGGATGAGAAACCCTCATTAAAAAATATGGAGTCACAACACCAAAGGCAGAGTCCATGAAATAAATAATTGATAACCTAGACTTCATTAAAATTAAAAATGTCTGCTCCGAGAAAGACAATGTCAAGAGACTAGGAAGACAAGCTACAGACTGGGAGAAAATATTTGCAAATACATTGTGATAAGGAACCGTTATCCAAAATATACAAAGAACTCATCAAATTCACCAATTAAAAAAAATGCTGCCCGATTAAGAAATGGACAAATGACCTGAATGAATACTTCATCAAAGAAGATATACTTTTGGTAAATAGGCATATGAAAAGATGCTTATTATGTCATTAGAGAATTGCAAATTAAAACAATAATGAGAAACCCCTATATACCTATTAGAATGGCCAAAATGTATAAACAATGACATCACCAAATGCTGGTGAGGATATGAGCCAATAGAAACTCGCATTATTTCTGGTGAAAATGCAAAATGGTATAGCCACTTTGAAACACAATTTGGTAGTTTCTTACAAAACTAAACACTCTTACCATACAGTCAATAATAGCATTCCTTGGTAGTTTGAAAAATGAGCTAAAAGTTATGTTCACACAAAAACTTACACATAGATATTTATAGCAGATAATCACTGAAACTTGCAAGCAATCTAAATGTCCTTATGTATGGAACTCCTGGGGGGCTCAGTCGGTTAAGCATCTGCCTTCGGCTCAGGTCATGATCCCAGGGTCCTGGGATTGAGTCCTGCATCGGGGTGCTTGCTCAGCGAGGAGCCTGCTTCTCCCTCTGCCTGCTGCTCCCCCTGCTTGTGCGTGCTCTCTCTCTCTCTGAGAAATAAATAAATGAAATTAAAAATAAATAAATAAAAATAAATGTCCTTATGTAGATAAATGGATGAACAAACTGTGGTATAACCATGTGGTGGAATATTATTTAAAACTTAAATGAATTATCAGGCCATAAAAAGATATGAAGGAACCTTAAATGTAAATTACTAAGGGAAAGAAGCCAATATTAAAAGACTACATCCTATATAATTCCAGCTGTATGACATTCTGGAAAAGACAAAACTATGGAAACAGAAAAAGATCATTGGTTGTCAAGGGTTAATGGGGAGGACAGGAAAATTGGTGGGACACAGGAGTTTTTAGAGCAGTAAAAATACTTTATATGATAGTATAATCGTGGATACATGTCCTTATATATTTGTCCAAACCCACAGAATGTATGACACCAAGAGTGAATGAACTTTAGTGTAAACCAGGGATTTGGGATGATAAATGATTTGTAAATGTAGGTTCATCAGTTGTACCCTAAACACCATTCTAGTGCAAGGTGTTGATAGTGGGGCGTTATGCATGTGTGAGGTTGGGGGTATATGGGAACTCTCTGTATTCCACCCAATATTCCTTGAAACTGAAGTCAATCTAAAAAAATAAAATCCATTAAAAAACAAGATGGAGTCTAAATCCCTTCAATGTCTATGTTTGTGGCAACAAATCAAATTTCATTTAATGTTATTTTTCTTGTCCCTAGAACCACCCAAATTCAATTTCTTTAATAGATAGAGGCCTATTCAGATTGTCTATTTTTATTGTGAGTTTTGGCAACTTGGATCTTTCAAGGAATTGAGCCATTTAATCTAGGTTATCCCGTTTATGAACATAGAGTTATTGATAATATTCCTTTATTATCTTTTCAATGTCCATGTGATCTGTGGTGATGCCCCCACTTTCATTTCTGATATTAGAATTTGTGTCCTCATTCTTTTTATCTTAGTTAGCTTGGCAAGAGGCATATCAATTGTATTGATCTCTTCAAAGAACCAGCTTTTGGTTGTGCCAATTTTCTCCATTGATTTGCTATGTTCAATTTCACTGATATCTCCTCTAATAATTCTTCTTCTTTTCCCTTCCTCCTCCTCTTCCTCCTCCTCCTCCTCCCCTCCTCCTCCCCCTCCACCTCCTCCTCTTCCTCCCCCCCTCCACCTCCTCCTCTTCCTCCCCCTCCCCCTTCCTCCTCCTCCTCCTCCTCTTCCTCCTCCCCTCCTCCTCCCCCTCCACCTCCTCCTTCTCCTTCTTCCTCCTCCTCCTCCTCCTCCTCCTCCTCCTCCTCCTCTTCTTCTTCTTCTTCTTCTTCTTCTTCTTCTTCTTCTTCTTCTTCTTCTTTCTTCTCTTACTTTGGCTTTTAGTTTGCTCTTCTTTTTCCACTTTGGTAAGGTGGAAACTTCAGTGATTGATTTTAGATCTTTCTTCTTTTTAAATATATGACTTCAGTGTCATAAATTTCCCTCCAAGCACTACTTTTGCTGTACCCCACAAGTTTTAATAAATTGTGTTTTCAGTTTTTATTTACTTAAAAATATTTTAAATTTCCCTTGATGTTTCTTCTTTGACCCCTATCTTATGTAATAGTGTGTTATTTAATCTCCATGCATTTGGGGATTTTTCCAGGTATTTTTCTTTACTTATTTCCAGTTAAATTCCATTATAGTTTGAACATAGACATTGTATGATTGTTATTCTTTTAAATTTGTTAAGGTGTATTCACAAGAAAGTGGCCTATCTTGTGAAGTCATGAGTGGTGTCATGTGAGTTTGAGAAGAAAGTTTATTCCACTGTTATTGGACAAGGTAGTCTATAGAATGTCCATTAATCCATTTAATTTGTGTTATTGAAGTCAGCTATGTCTTTACTGATTTTCTGCCAGCTGTGTCTGTCCATTTTTGATAGAAGTGTTCACATCTCCAGCTATGATAGTGGTTTCATCTATTTCTCCCTGCAGTTCTACCAGTCTTTGCCTCACATAGTTTGATGTCTATTTTTAGGCACATACATGATAAGGATTGTTATGTGTTGTGTTCTTCACATATGTAAAGCCTTCTTTAATTTTAATAACTCTCACTTTGAAGTCTTTTCTAAAATTAATAGAGCTATTCCTTTCTTCTTCTTTTTTTTTTAAGATTTACTTATTTATTTGAGAGAGAGAGAGGGAGACAGGGAAGGACAAAGGGAGAGGAAGAGAGAAACTTTAGCAGATTTCTGCACTCAGTGAGAGCCTGGCGTGCGGCTGATTTCATGACCCTGAGATCATGACCTGAGCCAAAACCAAGTCAGTTGCTTAACTGACTGTGCCACCCAGGCACCCCTATTCCTGTTTTCTTTTGCACAGTATTAGCATGGTGTATTTTTCTCCATCCATGTACTTTTTGTCTATAAGTATCTTTATATTTAAAGTTGGTTGCTTGCTGGGGCACCCTGGTGCTCAGTCGGTTAAATGGGTGACTCTTGATTTTGGCTCAGGTCATGATCCTGGGATTAAGCCCCATATCAGACTCCACTCTCAGGTATGGAGTCTGGTGAGATTCTCTCTCTCCCTCTCTCTGCCCACCCCTCCCCCGCCATTGCTCATGTGCATGCCAACCCACATGCTCTCCCTCTCTCTCTCTCTCTCTCTAAAATAAAAAAATATATATATATATATGGTAAAAAATTTAAGTTTGTTGCTTGTAGACAACATTCAATTGCGTTGTGTTTTGATCCATCTGACAATATCTGCCTTTGTTCTTATTTTTGTCTTTCATTCCTTTCCTGCCTTTTGTGGTTTTAATTGAACATTTTCTATAATTCAATTTTCTCTCCTTTCTTAGTGTATCAGTTATACTTCTTTACTTCTTTTAAAGGTTCCTCCCATTACTTCAGATCCTGCTAAATTTCACCTTCTGGAATTTTCTAAATCCTGAGTGAGCTATCCTTTCTCTGACACCACTGTACTTCTTATTACACTGTGCGGTGTTTTCTGGTTTCTGAAATACAAGTTTAGACACCGAAAAGGCATTGCTGAATTATTATGTAAGTAAAAATTCCATTCTTACACTTGCATAACTTTCTTTCCAATTTAATGTTAAAGCCACTCATTGAAATTTAATACACACTTTATTAATTTCATCAGTGCTGCATAATAACCATGCCAAACTCAGAGTATTTCAACAATAAGCTTCTGATCACCTCATGAGTCTGAGAGTAAGAGATTTAGATTGACCTTGGTTGGGTGTTCCTTCCAGTCTCTGCTAGGCTCAGTCCCAGGCCTGGGGTTGGCTGGCTGTCATTTGACTGAGACATGTAAACTCAGGCATATTTTAATGTGATGACAGAAACGCAAATGATCCAGCTGCATATATAAATGTTTTTTGAAGCCTCTTCATGGTTTCAAGTCTACTAGCACTTACTGGCCATGAGTCCATAAAGCCAATTTTAGGGTTAAGAAGTAAGGTAGCTTTTTTTGCCCAAAATGAGTTTACTGACGTTAGAGAGTTATATGACAAAGTGTGGATTAAAGGAGGGTGAAGAATTAGAGCCAAGTGCTTTAATTTACCATACTCACTACCTTTTTTATTGCTAACCAGCTCATGATCTACAAAGCACGTATGTTTGAAAAATATCCGTTGGTAGATCGCTTGAATTTTGCTCAGAAAAATGACACAAGGACGATACATTGAAAGCAAAAATGTATTTTATACTTCTGGTTTTTCTACTATTATGAAAGATAACTACTCAGAAGAATTAAAGTTTTCTAGATTTCTCAGTTTGGGGTGTATTTTGTGTGTGTGTTTGAACAACTAGTACAATCAGTAGTCAGTAGCCAAGTCTCTAACCACGCCATTCAGTTTGGTAGGACATCTTAAGTTTCTAAAACATGTCGCGTGGTGCTGTTTATTGACCTGTACCTATATAAGTGCTTTACTTGCCATACTGCATATGAATCTTAGTAGCTTACTGCACTGTGAATCTTAGTAGCTTGAAACAACATTTCTGTTGCTTGCTAATTTGCAGTTTGGGCTGAAGATCACTCATCTGTTCCACATGACATCAGCTAGGTCAGCTAGAAGGCTGGCGCTGGTTTTGATACCCCTAGTATCTAGGGCTTCGTACTATGAAGACTCAAACGACTGAGAACTGAAATGGATGAGACTACTAGAACATCTCTTGCTATTATCTTGTGCTTTCTTCAATATGGCAGCTTCACAACAGATGGACATGTCTATTTCAACACATGGACCTCAAGGTCTTGTCCCAGGAAAGAAAGACAGCCAGCTAGAAGCTCTACCACCTTTTGTTACCTCGCCATGAAATCCATGCTGAGTCACTTCTACCACATAATGCATGTCACCATGTACAATCCCTTTTTGAGGGTACAACATTCAGACTTCACTTTTTGATCAGAAGAGTAATCAAGTTCTAAAAGAGTATGGGACAGCAGAGATATTGTTGTGCCCATTTTTGTAAAAAGAGCAATTAACCTTAGATGCTCAAGGACTGTCGCCCTGCCCTGTCACAGTGCTCACTCAGACAGCTAGAGGCAGCTTCTCTCTCCCAGAACCATTCCAGACACTAGCATTTCGCTGATGCTTTGCACCTTTTATTACTTTACATGCTTTTTACAAAATAATCACTGTACGTTCCATTCTTGAGGACCCTGTTCTCTTCTACTACCAAAGCCCTATTAAGGGTTATTAGATAAACATAGTCACTGGATAAGTATAATATTTTAAAAATACTTTAAGTTGTTGATATGTAGGAAAGATAATATGTTCTCCTTTTGGATTATATGATGATGGATTCTAGTCATCCAAATAAAGAAAATACTTGGTTCTTTATCAGTCTCAGAAAACATATCTAAGATTAACTTCTTTATTGCTTATAATGTCTGCCTGAAAATATGCCCTTCCATACCATTACCAGAATGTAGGATCTAAAAGAACAAAATCCTGTACTTTTTGTTTTTTATCAGTGTATTTCAAGCACATAGAACAGTTGAGTAAACAAGTAAATTAAAAGTAAAATCAGTTATGACTATAAGCAAATAAGGGAGTCATTGGGGAAGGAGGGCCAGACCTTCACACACAATAGGTAAGAAAATCTGTCTTGCTGACAAGTTTGATAGGACTTGAGAGTTAGACCCCCCATGAGTGAGTTTCTTTTTTGTCTGCAGGCAAGAAAACCGAGGTCATTTTATTTGGATTCTGGAGTTAAGATTTATACTGCTCTAAACAATGAATTGATCTTTTCAATATATTGCCAGTGGCTGAAAAAAAATACTATAGAAACTTCTGAGACGTTTATAAAAACATATTTAACTAGGCAGGATTCTAAAAACCTTTCAATGTTTCTTAAAGCTCTTAAAAGCTGAGATAAGCCATTCCTATTTTTGTAAGAAGTTTTACCAGCTCTACTTAAGAGTTAGGTCAAGGATTATGTGGCAAGAGAGTCCATTTAAAGAGAAGACTCCAAACATCTGTGTCTCAGAGATTGTTTTAAGAGGAACTCCGGATATAAAATTCAAGAAACTGAAGTCTTATGAGAACATCATTCCTTTTTTCCCCAGTTGGAAATGATTATTAAATTCCAATGCAAATCTTTGCCACTTCAGATTAAGATTTTGATTTATGTAAGAACACAGGTTACCGTGAAGTGAATAAGTCTTTTGCTGCTATCATTTACCATGAGCATAAGAGGGGGGAAGGGGTATGTCAGAAGGAAACACACCTGGATTTATACTCCAATTCCAAGAACTTCCAGTTGAGTGTCTTTGGGCAAAGTACCCAATTTTCATGAGCCTTGAATTTTTTCCCCACATTCTTTTCATTGAACATGTGACAACTTAGCCCATGGTTTGGCTTTTAAGATTAAATGCAATAGCATATTTAAGCATAAAACAGTGCCTGATTAATAAATAGTAGTTGATTTGCAACTTCCTGTGTACAGTTTACCCTTAAAATTAAATGAAATAATTAAATAAATTGTACACTTTCCTAATAAAGGAGTAAAAAGTGAGTGAGCACGAACAATCACAGGGAAGCTAGGGAAAGGAGTGCACCATGAGACCAGCTTCTCCAGAATACGAGTGTGCTGGGGACTATTGGGTTTTAGAGGAATTCATGGGGATGGTTAGTTGGCAAATATTTTAGTCAACTCTTCTAGCATGGCAAGAACCATGGTAAGCAAGATAACATGCCCCAGAGCAGAACTCCTCAGAATCTACCAGCACAGTTAATAAATATCTCCACAGTCTCTTCTGCAACAGTGTGTTTGTTATGAGGTGAGTAAGCTTATATGCACTTGACCAATAAGGGCATTATGTTAGCATAACAGAGGAGTTATATTAGTTCAAATGTGTTTTTTTCTGGCCAGCTAATTTTTGGGTAATATCAGTTGAGCACAGCAGCAATTGAGGAAATGGTCTTGTCTGTCATGCCATGTCCATTCTCCTCCTGTGGCTTGGGCTGACAATCCGTTCTGTTCTGGGTGCTGTTTTCCTGATGTGTGTGCACTTGAACCTTGTCCTCAGCCCTCGGTCATCCCAGTAATTCCTTAATCTGTTTTCTCAAGTTACATTTTTTTTTTTAAGGTAAAGTCTTCTATTTCCCAGATGGGTTTGTTTGTTGTTTGTTTCTATAGGATTTAGTGTGTCTTTTTTTAACTGGGCTGCTATTTTATTTGGATTATAATTGTGTTTATCTGCGTTGTGTTTATAATAGGTTTAGAGTGATGTGCACCAACTCTACTTTCTCCATGAGACACATCTTTTCATGCACCGTTTTTCAGAATATAGGATTTTTAAGAATGCTAGATCACATTAGAGAAGAAATGTGATTACTACCTCCCACAAAAGCCAGAGAAATCGAAGTTACACTTGAACTCTTACTTATGAACCCTTCTCTAGAATTGTACTTCAACTTCTAATGACACATAGGCAATCACCACCACAACAGCTGATCCCACTGCTGGAAGGTTCCCTCCTGGCCAGCTGGATTTGGTGTACCTCCTATGCAGTCCTCAAGACCCCTGGGCTTTATATGACTACATCGGTCACAGTCTAATATAATTTCCCACCCATTTCTCTAGCTCCAACATAGATTCTCTCTACAACACTTGTGACAGTTTAGCACTCCCTGGTACAGCATTCCGCCCAGTGCTGGGCACACAATAAGGGTTCAAACAGTAAGTCCTGAAGGTCAACAGGCCTTCAGGTGCACACCAGCAGGGACACAGAACATGTCATCCAGAAAAGACACACTCACAGTTATCATAATCACATCATTGCTAGCACTGTCATTCAAATGTAATTGGTGATGGCATCTAACCTTTTTTTAGCTTCTGAAGGTAGGGTTTCAACATCTCACCATTTCCAGGATCCTGTGCCATTTAACAGCAATCATTCTCATGGTGAGTGTTATCATCAATTTTACAGGTGGTTAAATGTGAGGGCCAGAGGGTCAAAGCAGTTTATCTACAGTCACACGGGCATGTACTTAATAGTCCGGCTGCGTTCAAAACCCAGGTGTCCCATTTCCGAGGCCAGATCTTCCAGGATCACTATGATTATTTTCAGGGATTCCTTCTTAGTAATACATACAAAAGGCTTATTTAGAACACAAGGTTGTGACTCTTGACACATTATCCTTTCTGTTCCTGTGGGATCAGTAGACCAGGAATTAGCATATTTTGTATGGATTAATGCTTTCATTTAATATCTCTGCGGAGAAGGTCTCAGAGCTTTGTGTTATGTTTCGTGCATGCTGATTTGAGGAAGCAGGGAAGAGAATGCTTATTTGTTGACATTTTGGTTTTGGTAAATAAAGTGACCTTTAGCTTCAGTCACACACTTGAATTTAAGTAAAGATAAATGAAAGTCTGGAAACCCTGGCTAAAAACCAAGTACATTTTGAATGAGGTCTGCCTTGTACTGAGAAGAAAACACTCATTACTCCTTCCTCGGGTCTACTTGCCTTTAAAATATCCAGATCTTCATGAAAGATAGATTAGGTAAACAATGGCCGATCAAACCGTTTCATTTTTCTTTGCAACGGCATTGGTAATACAATTCCTTTCAAAGAGCAAGTTCGTCGCGCAGATGTAAAACACCACAGCCCCTGGTAGAGCACCTTCGTGCATTTTTCTCCCGGGAGACGCATTCAGTGTATTCAGTGGCTTGAGCACTGGGCTAAGCGGTGAGGCTACGCACGGGACTAGAAATCACAATAAGAACCCATGTATTTTCAAAAGAGCAAGATCCAGTACCTTATTTTTAGTACCTACATTTTGAGAGTACACTCGCTGTCCAGATAGTAGTAAGCCGTACAGACACGGAGTCAGGCTTCTGTCTACATAAACAGGGACCGTGCCTGTGACGGATGTCAGTGATGTCTGATCGTGAGCCAAGCACTACTGATTTCTCAGAGTTAGCCAATGGACTGTCCAAATGCGTGTGGCGATGTTTTTCTTTTAACACTAACCTGCATCCCCTACACGAACCTATTTGGGTTTATGTTCTTATTCCAATTTTTAGGGAAGAAAGGTTTTTATTACATCTGTTCCAGAGACAGTTCAGTGGAGACACTAACTTCCCCACTCATGTCTTTTGCCTCTGCTTTGCTTCCTGTAACCTGTTCCAGACTCTCTTCGGAAATGTCCATCCTGCCTAAAAGCTGTGCCTGCAGCCATCGTGTTAGCCATCACAGACAGGCCTCAGGGGAACATGGAGGCTGCAAGTTCTCATTCCTCTTTTTCATAATTTTCTGCAATGCCACTAATGTATGACTGATGTGTGTGAGTAGCAGAAACGTAGAAACAAAAGAGGGGGAGGAGAGAGGAAGGGAAGGAGGGAAGAAGGTGCGGGGAGAACCTCTTTACATAACGTAACTTCTTTACATAATTTTCTACTGTACTACTAATGCATGACTGATGTGTGTGGGTTGCAGAGAATGAGAGAGAAAACACACTTCTTCTTTAATTAAAACCCAAATGATATTTATATAACAAATATCTCTCCTCTTCGGAGCATCTTAACCTCTATGCGTAGAACTTGGTATCATCCTCATCACTCCCTTCACCAGGACAATGACATGTAATAGTTCACAGGGTACTTTCTCTGGTCTCTGAGAGATCATTCTTGAAGACCACAGAGGGCTCTATCAGAACCGTCCTAGAGTGGCCCTGTAATAGTTAATTTTATGTATCAGCTTGACCAGGCTACTAGGTGCCCAGCTTTTGGTCAAACATCATTCTGGGCACGTCTGTGAGGGTGTGTCTGGAAGAGAGTAACATTTGAATTGGTAGATGGGGTAAAGCGGTTTGTCCTCCCTGAGGTTGGTGAGCCTCATCTCATCAATTGAAGACCTGAAAAGAACAAAGAGGCCAAGAGGGAACTCCTCCTGCCTGAGTGATTAGCTGGGACATTGTTCTTTTCCGGCCTTTGGATTTGGACTGAAACATGGCCCTTCCTGGGAGTCAAGCCTGCTGGCTTTCAGACTGGAACTTAGACCCTCAGCTTTCCTGGTTCTCAGACTGCAATTGCTGATTTGGGGATTTCTTAGCCTCTATAATCACATGAGCCAATCCCTTATGATAAATCTCTCTTTTTCTGTCTCTCTCTTTCAAAATATATCCTATCCTGTTTGTCTGGAGAACACTGACTAATACAGGGTCCAGCACCATTGGAAGCCTTGTAGCCAGTATGAGGTAAAGCTGTGTGTCTTTTGAAAAAATTTCTTCTGGTAACCTGTGAAATATTGGACAAAACACATGTGTGTGCATGTGCACACACACACACATTCAAGCTTACATGTACACTCCAAATGCCCTGTGAACCCATATAAAGAGGAGGGCTGTTTTCCCAAAGATCATTTTATCCACCGACACCCCCATGGGCCATAGATTGAGTGCATCTTTCACATGATCACACAGACTGATTTTAGTTTTTATCCCTTATCTTTTTCCTTTTGTATACTCATTTCCAGGCTACGTACTTGAAATAATTCCTAGAACTTTGAATTGTTGTAGTGTTTTCCTCAAAAACTTGGAGCCATTTATACTCCCTACCCCCGATATGTCGAAACTATTTTTTAATTCTGCACCAATTAGGCAGAAGCTTTGCATTTCACACATTTTTCCCTTCGAACATCTAAATTGGATTCTTTGGCATTTGTGCCTTTCCTCCCGGAGAACTCCACACGTGGAAGAGGAGCTGAGTAATAAGGACATATTCCACCCATTCCAGAGAGAACGCCAGGCGTCCCTGGATCCGCTTCGGGGGAGACCTGTCCTCCACTCAGGACTGGGAATCCCACTCCACGGTGGGCACCACGCAGCATCACAGATGTGATGATCGTAGCCTCATGACGAGATTAGCACACTGAAGCCTGGGGTGTGACCTGTTTTGCGGTCTGTCTAATGCCAGCTCATCAGGCAGTGTCTGAACGTAACTGACTCTCAATCAATGAACTCGAAAGAATTGCAATAATTCATGCATTCAGAACACATTTCCTGGGTGCCCATTCAGAACCGGGAACTGTGAGAGAAGTGAGTGGAATGTGCAGGAAAGAATGCTACGATGAACAGCAGTCATAGAGGCAACTACAGGCATAGACACGGGAATAAAACGCTAAGTGTTGGCTACAGGGAAGGACTGGGAGAAGGCGCTTCGGTGGCCTGGCCTCGTTTTCTGTTTTGCAGCTTGTACTTGGAAGGCAGATTGCACTTTTTTCCTCAGCGCATCTTCTTTTTATGGGCTGTTAAGCAACGAGGCAGAGCATTTTACCCTACTTTCATCAAATATTTTAGTTCTCAAGTTTTTAATGAATAGAAGCACAAAAATTGAATTTTAGGAAGAATAGATACCTCGTAGCAATACTACAGTGATTTCAGAGTGATTTTTATTTATTTTATTTTTTATTTATTTATTTTTTTTAAAGATTTTATTTATTTATTTAACAGAGATAGAGACAGCCAGTGAGAGAGGGAACACAAGCAGGGGGAGTGGGAGAGGAAGAAGCAGGCTCATAGCAGAGGAGCCTGATGTGGGGCTCGAACCCAGAACGCTGGGATCACGCCCTGAGCCGAAGGCAGACGCTTAACCGCTGTGCCACCCAGGCGCCCCTCAGAGTGATTTTTAAAAGAGATAGATTATTAAATTCAACCACACCGGTGTGTCATGTTGTCATCAGGCTGCTTGGTTTCGTCTTTGGTTGCTTTTTCTTTCTTTTTTTTTTTTTTTTTAATGACAAGAAATGCCAATTTAGCTATTTGGAGATATTTATTATAATGATGATTTCATGTTGGTTTCTGTGAAAACCACTGTTTAAACTATCTATTGTTAAAGTGAAAGGATTTTAAATCGATTAAAGTGGATGGCAGAAAGAGAGGCCTGGTGACAATCTGCAGAACTTCTCTATCGCGACCTGGAGAGTAACTGGGAAAACTGGAGGCCCCAAAATTGACCAGTGGTCCCTAATCAATGTGAGTGGATTCCAAAAAGAATTGGATGGAACGTTGAACAGAGGTAAGGAACCAAAGATTGATTCCGATGTGAAATTTAACTTGCAAAATTCTAAGTGTTTGCTTTTCAAAATCAATCTGGCTTCTTCCTGCAGAAGAGCGTTGACAACAGTAATAAAAAGAACTAATATGTACTCAGCATTTGTGCCATGTCAAGCTCTTTGCTAATTGTGAGGTATTAGTGTTCAACTTCAGAGCAAGCCTAGGGGGTGTTTACTCTTAATATGGCCAGCTAATGACTGGAGCTGTACCGGGGAGCCCGTGTGCACAAGGCCAGGAAGTGGCAGATTAAAAATGAGAACTTAATCTAAAAATTTTAAAAACTGAATTAAAAAAAAATGTCAACTCTTTGAAGTCACCTCTGTTTGTCATCAGGTTTTAGGGCTTCCTGGAGCTGAAAAGAGGGAGGGAAAAAGGCAGAAGGAGTAGAAAGAAAAAATGTAGGTCAGTGCATATTCTGACAGCAATTATGTTGAAGGCTTCTATCTCTCCTCCCCTACCTCTCTCTTTTTAGTCCCTCTCCTTGGCTCCGAACGCCGACATTTCACATCTCAACCACACCTCCCTTTTGTCACACACCGATGCCAGCATATTCTTACCTTCTTTCCCCAACGCCCCAACCCTCCCACCCCCCACAGACACTGTTAACAGACCTTCCTAGAATGAGCCAGCATTCAAGGACATGCTGTCCTTACAGACTCTATTGCAGATGCTTTTAGGAAGTTCATTAAAACGGACTGAATCCATAATTCCTGATGCTGCCCTCTAAACACTAACAGACCAAAAAAAAAAAAAAAAAACAAAAAACAAAAAAAAACAAAAACAAATTAGAAACAAACAAACAAAAAAACATAGTATCAATGAATGAGAGGAGTATGGAGTAGCTTAACTTTTTGCCTTGGTTTATTGTTCATTTTCACGTAAGTATTACAGCTGTGAGTGAAGAGTGGCTGGCCTTTTTTTCTTTGTCTTTTTTTTTTTTTTAATAAATCAAAAACCTTTTTTGGCTCACTTTACAACAAGAAGCAGATTTGGCACTGCCGTCTCATTTTGTTTTCCATCTGTGCCGTTGTCCATCCATCCTTTTCAGACTCATCGACGTAAGCAACACACAGGTTTGCCAACCCTGTGGAGTATCAGATAGGGGATTAAATTTCCCTACTGTTTCAGATTGCCCCAGTCCAGTGTCTTCATGCAATTATTTCTCTTGATTATTGAATCATACTTCCAGCATTTTACAGAGAATATCAAATGAGAATTTCATTTAAAAAAGAGAAATACCTTGGTTTGTGAAAAAAGAATATCAGGTTTCTCTGTACTTCTCCAATATTTAATTTCAAAGGATTATTTTGGAGGGCATCAATAATGTATTGCTATCAAGAGTTAATAGACAATATTCAGAAAGCAAGCATACCATCTTTATTAACAAATATCCCTCCAAAGGTAGTTTGTTATATAGGGTTTCCTGTCTCTGATGATACAGAACTGGTATTCTGGTGCATAGGAAGAAACTCAGGAATCTCAGGTGACTGTAGGTTGGAGTACGGTCTATATCAAACCTGCCCTCTGGGTCATATTATGATTTTCATGGGCCCTGGGCACTTCTGTGCTTGTGGGCCCTTTCTTCAACTAACTACATAAGTAACAAAATTGCATTTTATGATTGTTTGGGTATAAAGATGAATGTAACCCGAGCTGGTTGTGTTCACTCTTTTTTCTGATTTTACGATAGATTAAAGCATTGTTGGACACCTTTAAAATTCTTGCGGGTCCGAAGATGCTATGGCGACTCTGCCTAATGGGTAAGTTGGCGCTGCTGGCCTGGTCAAGGTCAGCGCAGGAAGCTGCACACATGGTGTGACTTAAGGGTCATTTTGAGATTGTGATTTTCCAAAACACTTCAGTGTATTTTAGCACTGATCTCACTTGATGGTTGCTCTAAGATGTTCGCTCTTTACATGGCTCCTTTGAATGGAGATCTGAGGCTCCTGTGGACACTATGAAGGTATTATTCAGCCCAAGGCAATAGGAATTTTCTAGATGAATTTTCTTATTATTTCAGTGGTGTTCTCAATTTTCTGTGCATTTCCAGACACTGCTCCATCCCATCTGTCTCAACTCATGGCATGTCGATACTTTCCTTCCAGCTTGCTCAGACAAAACTCTGGAGACACCCTTGACTCCTTTCTTTCTCTCATACCCCATATCAATTGGTTAAGAAATCACATTTTCTCTACCTTGAATAAAAATTCAGAACAGGTCTCCCCATATCCCATTGCTATTGCTCTCTGGATTATCACAAAGCGTCCTACTCAGTCCCCTAGTTCATATCCTTTCCCCTCATCTAACCATTCTCAACACAGAGGCCACATGATTGCTTTAAAGAGAAAGTGTTGCATGTCAACCATCTGCTTCATATCCTTTGGTGGCAACACCTTTTCTCACAAAGCAAAAGCCCAGGTCTTTACAAGGCCTTGCACAGTGCTACACAATCTGGTCCCTCATCCCGTCCTGTTGTCATCTCCATGACCACTACCATGATCACTACCTGCTAGATCCTTAAGGCTCTGGGAGTCTACTAGGTACCCTCTGCCTCAGGACCTTTGGACTGAGTATTCCTTCAGATTCCCTTGTTGGACAACACCTTGCCTCCTTCAGTGTATGTCACTTTCTCAATGTGACCAGTAGCATCCACCACATTTAGACTGCTTTAGACTCCTTAATCTTGGTATAGCATCATTATCTCTTAGCATAACATAAATTATTGTTTCTCGTTTATTATTTACTGTCTGTCTTCCCACGGACAGAGATTGTTGTCTGATCTTATCTCTGAGGTATTCCTAGAGCTTAGGACCATTCCTGACATATAAGAGACACTCAGTACATACCTATTAAGTGACTGGAATAAATGAATGTGGGGACTGGGTGAAAAGGCTATCCATAAAGACACATCAGAGTGGTGGACTGGTATACAGTCATTTGGACCTTTTGCATCGTTTCCTGGAGGAAGAGTGTGCTTTGCTAATTTTTAATATTTTACCTGGGACTGGTGCCACAGTCTAGAATTATAAGAATGGTCTCCTTTATTTTTCTTTTCCAATTGGCTCAGCTAGAGCCAATATAAAAGTTTGGTTGAGTGCAGTCTTTTTTATTCTTCTAATGATTACCTCTGATACTGATTTAGAACTCGTATTGAGTGGAGAACAAAGGTCCCTGTAAGTCCTTGAAAATCAGGGGCTGTTCCAACAGATTAATGATTTGTGATGTGGACATTGCTGCACTTAACATTGTTCAACCTAAAAAGAAACCAGGATCGGGAGTGAAGGTGGGGCTTCTGGCTGGAGAGTCATTGATGCCAGAGGAGAGGGCTGTCTTGGTTACTCATTCCCCTTTGCTATGGATGCATCTGGAAATATGATGTCATTATTCTACCCCAGTTAAAAGATACGGAAGTATGACTACATTTGGATATGAGTATTTACAGACATAGAACTTCAAGTTTTAGGAAGATTTTATAATTTTGAAAATGCTTTAACTGTTTTAGTAGTTATTTTAACAGTTTAACATTAAAATAAATATTTAACATTAAAATAACAGTTTAACATCAAACTGTTTTTAAGAATACTTTGAAAACTTTCATTAGAGAGGTTTAAGGATTTGTTTCAAGACACTCTATAAGGACTTCTGGACTTTAGTGAGGAAGCCAAAATTCTAACAGGATAAACTGATGATAGTGCAGAGGTTACCCTGAAAAATCAAAGTCTGTATCCTACTTCAGAAGATCAACTTGCAAAGAAGCGTTGTATTATAGAATAGATCAATTGGTCAGGGCAGGCATTCTCTCCCTTATAAAGTGCCAGGGAGGAAGGGTGCATATTGATTACTCACTTCTGTGCAGTAGACTTTCCCTTCTCTCTCTCTCTCCCTCTCCCTCTCTCTTGTTTTTGTTTGGAAACTCATGATTTTTCTTTTCATGAGTTTATACTCATAGTCCTTTTCTAATCCTACCCCTCCCACATTCTTACAAATACCCACAACAGTCACATCATTATAGACACTGAAAAAGCCACACACATAGTTTTCCTTACCCTCAATTTCCTTTCACCTCATTCTGTGCCCACCTTGCCCATTCCTTAGGGCTCACCTAAAATGTCTATTCCTTTTTAACACTTCCCCTAATATCCGGGTGAGACTATATGGATCTTTTCTCTGCATTTAGGTGGCACATTTAGGTGGCAATTACTTTGATTAGGCATACACATCACTCTGCCTAATATCAGAGTCGATATTTTATAGGCTTGTCTCACCTGTTGATTGTGTGTCCCTTGAAAGCACAATTAGTCTGCCCCTTAATTTTATAACCCAAGTGCTTAAATAGAACAAGTTTCCTGGGGATATTTGTTGACTTGAAATAAAATTTACCAGGAGCCTGATGTCCATCTTCAAACATTTAAATAACTATTCTTTAAGACAGCTCAGATTTACCCATGATTTAAATAGTAGTGTTTGGGAAAATGTGCAAAAGTTGAGGAAAATTTCAACAGTGCTGAGGATGCTCAAAAGTTAATGAATATTCTGATGTTATAGTGAAGGCATTCTAACTTATACTAAATGAAGATTTGTCAAAAATACTGAAGAATCCATTAAGGTATCAAACATTCTGTTACTTGAAGAATTCTGTAACAGACACCTTGAAGTATCTGATTTTCTCTGACTTTGTGATTTTGTAATTCATGTCCGTAGAAGACAAGCTTTAATTTGTTAAAGTTGAATCATATTTAACTCAGAGGTTTGTTTGAAGAAGAATATGATACAATGCTTATGAAAATGCATAGGATCAATTATCATATGGTTTCACTCATTTATGGAACATAAGAAGTAGGAAGATCTGTAGGAGAAGAAAGGGAAGAAGAAAGGGGGGAGGGTAAACAGAAGGGGGAATGAACCATGAGAGACTATGGACTCTGGGAAACAAACTGAGGGCTTCAGAGGGGAGGGGATAGGCCGGTGATGGGTATTAAGGAGGGCACGTATTGCATGGTGCACTAGGTGTTATACGCAAGTAATGAATCATGGAACACTACATCAAAATCTAAGGATGTACTGTATGGTGACTAACATAATATAATAAAAAATTATTATAAAAAAAGAAAATGCATAGAATCATGCATACACATAATACATGTTTTTCAACAAATCTGGAAAGTGATATAATATTTTTTTATTTATTTTTAGAGAAAGAAAGAGAGCAAGCAGGGGGAGGGGCAGAGGGAGAGAGAGAGACTCTCAAGCAGACTCCACGCTGAGCCCAGAGCGCAATGTGATGCTCGATTCCATGACCCTGAGATTATAACACAAGCCGAAACCGAGAGTCTGATGCTCAACATACTGAACCACTCAGGCACCTGCTATATAATATTTAAAACAAAAAAATCAATGTGTTTTTAGAGTTACTGCATTACACACAAATCAATGTATTATTACTTACTAAAATATGCATAAATGTCTCAGAAGTGAAGACTCTTGTTGGACTGGGGGTGACAGAGCCAATCTCATGCAGATTGGAGCTAAGGTGGTGAGACTAAGTTCTGGGTCCTCATGTTCAACCACTTAGCAATGTCCTTTAGGCATTCTAAAATCCCCAAAGCATGGAAACTCCCGTGCTCCACCATACCTGCTCCTTCTGAGATGTTCTCTGATTTCAAGGATGGAACAATTATCCACCCAGTGGCCAAAAGTTTTTGTTGTAGTGCCGATCCCCTTCCCCTTCCTTGATTCTCATTACCCGGTTTTTGCAAGGAGCCATTCAATGAATAAATCCATCTTCTCCACATATGTTCTTAGCAAAAAGAAGGATTGTAAGGTAGTAACCAAAACATTATCTTCATTACTGAATTTGCAGATGTGGTTTGAATTGTACTCAAATGTGCCCATTCACTAACCCCCAGAGTTAGGCACAATCTAATTATCCAGGATTATCCACAGAATTATCCATGTGTATTGTATGGTGACTAACATATAATAAAAATAAAAAATAATTAAAAAATAAACACTGTATCTGAATATAAGTTGGAAAGAAAGAAAGAAAGAAAGAAAGAAAGAAAGAAAGAAAGAAAGAAAGAAAGAATTGCACTGAGACAGGTCCTTCCATTTCCCAGGTAAAACTTGGAGTTACACTATGCGGCAAGATAGACACTAACTACATGCAGTTAATGAGCACTTGAATGTGCTAAATCTACATTGATACATGTAACAAGTGTCAAATATATATCAACTTCCAAATAGTACTAAAAAGAATGTAGGATATTATACTAATATTTTTACATTTATTATACGTAGAAATAACCACATTTTGAATACATGGTGTTAAATAAACTTTATTATTCTGTTTGCTTTTCATTCCTTTTAAGCTGAATTGCTTCACGTTCTTCAGTGCAGCTTCACATGCCATTTATAATTAAGTGTAAATTTCAAAGCAAGGTATAAAAGGCTCTTTATGATACAATCACTCCTCTAGTTTTATCCTTGTACTTTCTATTCCAGCAGCAAGATCGCTTTAAGATTAAAATCTGGGTAAATTTTCCCTTGCCTCTGGGTCCTTGCACATTTACTCCTTTTTCCTGGAGCAGCTTTAAACAACTCAAGGTCTGACTACAGCCTCTTAATCTCTAGCTTTTTAATCCAAATATTATTTCATCTACAAAATCTCAAGATTTTAGAATCTCAAGACTGAATATGTGTCCTTCCTATGTCCTCCTTTAGCACTGTGTAATTAACATTACCATCCGACTTAATCACACAGTGTTTAATTACCCCTATCCACTCGGTTGTCTTATCCACTTCCTTTTATGTTCTTGGAGGTTACCTTATGTGTCATTTCTTTCAACCCCTCAGTGCCTAGTACCTTGTCTCGTATAATAAATGTTTCAAATGTATGTGGGGTGTAGAAAAGAATCCATGAACAGTGGGAAAAAGTCTCTTCAATTGGTCATAAGAACAAAATTCCATTACACAGATGAAAAAACATTTTATAAACTCTAGTTTATGATTTTCTTAAGGCTACAAATACGTTTCTTCATGTCCTCCGCACCTAGCATTTCCCCTATACATAGTTTATGTATAGTAATGGTGTCTGAATAAATGAGTGACTAAAATAGGCAGTCCTATAATTTAAAAAACTAACACAAAGTAAATTATCAGAGCATAAAGAATACGTTATTGCAATATTGTTCTTTTGAACCAAATTCAAAATCTAAGTTGCTTCTCAACATGCATTTCTCTACTCAGCTGAAAATATTCACTCTGCCAGTTTTAAAATAGCTGTTCCTTTCTATTTGTCTTTTGCTTCTCATGAATTAGGCCAGCACACATCATTTCTACACTACCCAAAGCCAAACTCTTAAGCTGTTTCCATTATACATTCATTCCAATGGAAATAATGACTTCCATTTACCACAGTGTCAGAGGCCAGTGAAGCCAAATCAGCTGCAGCTGCATTGTTTTATAACAGAAGATAATGCTATCCCACTGTAGTTACAAATGTGATTTCTTCAGAGTTCAAATACTCTTAGAGCTAAGCTGTGATTTGATGTCTAATGGTCAACTCATGTTCTGAGGATTAAGTTAATTAAAACAGTTGCCCTACTCTATTAAAGCTCCCCGTAGACTAATTATTAAAGTGCCAAGCACCGTTACAGACCTACAGCAATTGAAAGTCACAAAGGGAGTTGCTTATATTATGGGAACTCCAGAACTCGGTAGATTATCGCCCGTAGTAAAAGAACATGCCCACTGAGAAGTAGATTACCTTCTCCACAGCCACTGAGCTATTATAAAATGTACAAAGGAAAAGCCAAATGTACAAGCATTTGGATTCATAGCCTTTAGAATCTGCAATTTCTAAAGCTAGTCAAATACCAGAAAAGCAGCTTGGTACAGTGCAAAGGACTTTGTTCAGGGAATCAGGAACATGACTTTGAGTCCCAGATCTCTCCAACTGTCGGGGTAAACATTGGTAATTCTCTTCATTCTAGGCGTCAGATGCTTCACCTATGAAATGAAGAGTATATGGGACAAGTGATTCCATTTTAATCTTTCTGAGTTAATCAGAACTTGAACCAAACAAAATCTTTAGATGAAAAGGTGCAAGAGGGTGCCATAGCATGGAGGACTCAGCATCTAAACGACAGTACTTCCTCCACTTTGGAAATTTTCAAAGAATTTTGCTGTACCAAATATACTTGAAAATATTTTATATTCTTTACTGGTGCAGAAAAGAGGTACTTGGTTTTGCTTTTCTTGGTGAATCACACAGAAGTCACAAGCAAACAAATCAAAATCACAATGAGTTAAAACCTTGTACCTGTCAGAATGGCTAGTATTAAAAAGATAAGAACACATGCTGGCCAGGGTATAGAGAAAAGGGAACCCTTGTGCACGTTGGTAGGAATGTAAACTGGTGAAGCTAGTATGAAAAACATTACAGAGTTTTCTTAAAAAGTTAAAAATAGAGATATCATATGACCCAGTATTTCCAATTTGGGATATTTACCCAAAGAAAACAAAAACACTACCTCAAGAAGATATGTGCACCCCTCTGTTTATTGAAACATCATTTATAATAACCACGATAAGGAAGCAACCTTATCATTGGTTGCTGGTGAATGGTTGGTAGTGTTCATTCATAGGTGAATGGATGAACAAAATATAATACACACACACACACACACACACACACACACACACACACACACACTGGAATGTTACTCAGCTGTAGAAAAGAATAGAATCCTGCCATTTGTGGCAACATGTATGGACCTAGAGGGTATTATGCTAAATGAAATAAGTCAAACAGAGAAAGACAAATACCATATGATTTCACTTACATGTGAAATCTAAAAAAACAAATCAAACAAATAAACAAAATAAAAAAACAGACTCACAAATATAGAGAACGAACTGGTGGTTGCCAGAGGGGTGATAGGTAGGGCAGAGGCAAAATGGATGAAGGAGATTAAGAGATACAAACTTCCAGTTATAAAACAAATAAGTCACGGGGACAAAAAGTACAGCTTAGGGAATATAACCAATAGTAGTGTAGTAACTCTGTATAGTGATAGATGGTAACTGCACTTACTGTGGTGAACATTTCATCATGTATATAATTCTTCGATCACTATGTTGTACACCTGAAACTAATATAATATTAGTTTCAACTATACTTCAATTAAAAATAAAGTGCTTAATGAAAAAGTCATAAAAAATTTAAAAATTTTTCTTGTATACTTTTTCAAAATATGCACATTTTTCCATAAAAAGTCAATAATAATTAGAATAAATCATAAATTGTGATACCTGTATTTAAATAATGGGAAAAGCATTGGTTATAAAATTAGGCTGACCTAGATTTTAATTCAAAGTTTAATAGCTTTGTGGATTCAGGACAAATTGTTTTTTCTCTTGGAATTTTGGTCCACATCTCTCTCTTTCTCCCTTACACTCTCTCTCTCTCTCTCTCTCCATATATATGTACTACCCACCTCATAGCTCTATTGCCAGAATTTGGTAGAATATACTCACCCACATACACATCATGCAGTGGAAACTTAAACTTACTTCCCTTCCACCTTTATAGAGCAAAGAGGTAATGCTCTCTTTAGAGTATGCTTAATGTGATCCGAGTTTATTTCTGAAGGCTGGGTTCAAGACACTTAATAAATGGTTGCATGGTATTTCATGCCATATGCTGATAAAATATGCAATTGTTGCAAGAATCAGGGCACAAATTTTAGAGAATATTGGGATGAGAAAAACCAAGGCAAGGAATTGGATAGATGTGTAGATAATTATTCTCTCAGGGTTATCTATGAGCTATCACAGACATCAGGTATTTGGCTACTCATGTTACAGGAGTTGATTTTCAAGCCTGCAAGCCATTAAGATATAAGACTTAGATCTTTTCATTTTCGATATGGCAGCACAGAAAAAGTTTTAAAAAATCAGCTTTCTATATTAACTTCCCATTTATGTAAGTTTAATATCAACTGGTAATATTTTTGTTACTTGTCAGCCAGCAAATCAGTTTGGGAATCATTTTGTGTAGTCAATAAATCATCTTGTAAAATCCCGTTTCTCACTAGAGTTAACAGCAATACCCATTAGGAAGCAGCAGTTCTCATTATTACTCCAAGAGGTGCTAGGCCATCAAAGTATATAAGCTCTGGCAGAGCTCATTCATCAAGGTAGGAAATCTGTTTCCAGCATTAAAACAGAGGCCGAGAAACACCAGAGACCAGTAGTTGAGCGAAATAAGTAGAAATAAAAAACAAGAAAGAGAATTACAGAGAGAAGAAAATATAATTTATCTAATGTTGCATGTGTGAACTGAAATACACACACACACGCACAATTATCGATATGACCTTGCCCTTTACAAATATATGAAAGCAAATGCTTTAATTTACAGAGTTCTGTATTTACAAAAAGAACAAAATAAAGGTACAGTTATGTATAAGATATATATATTTTTAAAGATTTTATTTATTTATTTGACACAGAGAGAGACAGCCAGAGAGAGAGGGAACACAAGCAGGGGGAGTGGGAGAGGAAGAACCCAGGCGCCCCTGTATACGATATTTTTAAACACACTCTTCATTTACTCTGTGATAAGTCTGGAAATTCAGACATTATATCCGATAATATTATTGATTCCGTAATGGTGGATGTGCTATGAAATTCAATAACAAAACAAATTAACCTCTATCTGACAACATGCAGCTAGAATAACCTCAAGATTCATTCTGACTGGATCGTTCGATCAGGTCAAGCTGCAGGGTACATTTATTTTCTAAGAAGCATGGGTGGCAGAGTCACAAAAAAATTAATACGTATAGTTTCCAACTGGATACAGACCAGAATACTGGTTCCCAAGAGTAACAGAAGAGATGACTCTCAGAATCTACTTATTGATTCCTGGCTTGAAATGAACAAAAAAAGTGGGGATAATTTCACACTTATCTTTATTTTCAGTTAATATTTTAAATCTAATTATCCATACTGATTAATGTTGGTAATGCTCTAAAACATGCAAAAGTAAATAGATCCAAAATGGCATCAGCCTTTTCAGCTGAGAAAACATAATAATGGATAACTAATATCAGAATGTCAATTTGACAATAGCATTATTGTCAATCATTAACAAGGTTTCAATCAGTCATAATCCTACCTGGATTAATCACATTAACTGAGTAATCGCTGACTGTACACTTAATATTGCCATAGTAATAGAAAAAAAAATGTTGATGTTGGTGAGATATGCTGGTGAGATAACTAACTTGATTTATCATCTGTATTCACCAAAATACCGAATAGAACACATCACACCTATAACTTCGTGCTCTCAAACCTAGGAAATGTACCTGTATGATCATTTCGATTTGTTGGATGAAAAGGAGAAAAACGAGAGAATAGCAAACTGATTTATTACCTATCATAGACCCATTTCTTTCTTCCAAATTTTCAAGTGAGTAGGAATTTTCAAATTTCCAAACTTTGAAATGAATGGGAAGTTCAGTGAGCTTCAGTGGGGGTTTAGCTACAAGAGATTGACAGCTGTGGGGACCAGTAAACCTTACAGAGAGTCCCTGGCCATGTCTATTGCCATTTTAGCTCTTGAATGACACCCTTCAATGTCTGGCATGGCTGCCATACAAAGATTCCTACTCGTAAAAGATCTTTTTTATATGGAAGCCTCTTACCTTCCTTCTGACATCATAAATCAGTGTCAGCATCAGGAATCACAGAGAAGAGAGGAATTATTTAGAGAGTTATGTTAAATCACCACCCAGAATTTTACATAAAGCACTTGGTAAATCACAAAAATAAACAGTTATTTCATGATGACACAGTAAATAACCAACAGCACCACCATAAATCAGCCTGTGGCGTAACTATATTTTTAGTCCTAACATTTCCCACATGAAAGACTCTCCATTTACCTAAAATGTTTTCTGTTGTTCCCCAGTTGCTGACTGGCTAGTGACACCATTACAAGTTGCAGGGAAAATAAATTTAGAACAAATATGTGTGGAAGGACCATTTCAATGCCTGACAGCAATTACAATCAAAGCATACTATATTTTCTCATTGTCAAATGAATATGAGCTGGAACATCTTCAATACTGCTGTTTTATTATCATTTAAATGTGTTTCTAGCACACAAGACATTGGCAGTATCGGGCAACTGGGTTTTGATCACAACAGCAAAAATCTAGTTTTCTGCTCTGGGCCATTGCTTTCTGAAAGAACTGCTTGAAGATTGATAGGAAGCAGAGAATGCTCAGTATAATTTGTCTCCATAGCCTCATTCTCTGTGTCTGTCTTTCTGTGACTCTCTGTCTCTCTCTCTTTCCTCTTCTCTCCCTACCTTCATTGTCCTACATTGCTGGGAATTTTATTTATTTATTTTTTTCATTTTACAACACTTAAAAATAAATTTATTCTATTTATTTGACTAATTTCTTATGTAATTTTTAGTAGAATACTGGACATTTTCTTCTCTAAACTTACATTTGGCTATATGGCTAAATACTCAGTCACCAAATTAGTGAACAAAACAATACACTATAAAAAAAATTAGACATTCAGAGCTGTGGCAAAATTGTGAATCTTGACTTTTCCTGTGTTCTGCAATACACATTGAATGGCTGATCAGAATAATTGTAAGCACCGTATAAGTGCCGCATCTATTTGATGTAAACAGAGAAATAATTTTTAAAGTACATGCAAATGAATAGAGAAATATATCAACTGTATTTTAAAATGCTTAGTAATATTGTTTTCTGATCACAGAGGCAGAATTTTCTCATTGTTTAGTAGTCCGACAAAATATAAATGTGTAACTTACAAAGTAAAATGGCAGTCCAGGTATCGTTTGAGAGCGCATGGCTGCAATGTACTGAACTGCAGAGAAATCATGAGGTACTGTGGGTGCGACTTGCTGGAACGCACCTTCTGGAGTGTTAGGGAAAGATGTTCACAAGCAAAATTTCCTAAGAAGTTCCTCGCTGTGGCTGAGCCAACTATAACGCTCTGCAGGATCCCAGTGCTGGAGAAATTGTTATAGAATTTTGGTGCTGGAACAGCGACAGTGCCTCAGGATCCAAACGCTGGCAAGTCCCTTGTTCTGTAGGCGCCTACAGGGAGCTGGAAATGGGAAGAGAAACCCCTTTCTCCAGGAATGTCTCTGCAGTGCCGTCTCCTGAAAAAGGTTAACCTAGACCAGCTGACAAAGAAGGAATTTAAAGAGCTCAGCTTCATTTTCTCAGAGCTGGCAATGAAGTAGGAATTTGCAACTACAAGGAAATAAATTTATAATTGTGACGATATTGTGAAAATTTATATATATCCAAATATATATATATGGATGTATATATGGAAAAACTAATATTTAAGCAAAGATATGAAGAGATTGAAAGAATTATCCAGAAGAAAACATTGCCAGGGAGAGGGATGCATGTTGGAATATGCCCGATGTTACCAAGGAACCGGAAAGGGATCAATATGGTTGAAATGATAACAGACAAGAACAGAAAGGAAAAAAGCAATTGAATGATGTAGGGTATTTGATAACTTTGTAAGATGTCAACTCTGAGGGAAGTGGAGAACCTTTACAGAGTTTTGAGGAAAGAAGAGTTATGGTTTGATTTTCATTTATGCAATTAACTCCAGCTCCTGTTTTGAAAAGAAAGCATAGAGTGGGGTCAAGTATGGTGGGAAGAAGATCTGCAAGAAAGTAATTGCACCAAGCCAAATGAAAATTAATGATGGCTTGGATGGACGTATTAGCAGAGGAAATTATAAGCAATGGTCAGCTTCTAAGTATACTGAGATTTGAAAGAATCAATAGATTTTCATGATGGATTGAATGTAGACCCAAGGATGACTTCAAGGTTTTTGGCCTGTGCAGCTAGAATGATGGAGTTGCCATCAACTTTGATTAGAAAACTTCCTTTGAATAAAATGGGGAAAAATTCAGATTTCACTTCTGGTCATACATATTTTTATATACCAATTAAATGTCCATTTGGAGATGACAAGTGAATGTCAAGCAAGCAGTTATATATAAGCATCTGAAGATCAGCAAGAAGTCTGAGCTAAAGATGCAAATTTGGGGGGACGCCTGGGTGGCTTAGCTGGTTAACTATCTGCCTTTGGCTCAGGTCGTGATCCCAGATGGGATGGAGCTCTGCCTCATGATCCCTGCTCAGCAGGGAGCCTGCTTTCCCCCCTCCCTCCACCACTCTCTCGCTCTCTCTCAAGTAAATAAATAAAATCTTTAAAAAAAAGATAAAAATTTTGGATTTGTGGGCATATAGATTTATTTAATGGCGTGCAACTGGAGAAGTTACCGAAAGAGTAATGGCAGATAGAGATAGTGAAGTCTAAGAACTGAACTCAGGAGTACTCCAGTGTTGCCATGCTTGGAAGAGGTGGACTAGGCAGGAAACAAAACTGAGAAGAATCAGCAAGTGAGGTATGACAAAAACTCAAAGTGAATGGTGTCCTGTGTATTAGTTGGAACAAGATCCTAAATGAAATGGAATTTAAAAAGCATGGAAGAAGAGTTGATGACAGCATTAAGTGTAGATGAATAGTTTTAGGACTTTTGATGTAAAAGAAGAGCAGCAAAAATATAATTGTGAGAAGAAGTGGAAATGCATTTTTCTTATCTATTTTTAAATGAACAGTGATTTCAGAATTAATATACCAATTAGTAGAAATGGTAGACATAATTTTTATTATTACAGATGATTTTGTTTGTTTGTTTTTGGTTGTTTGTTTTATACAGAATTTTTTGTGGCTAATTTTCTTTAAATAAAAAATAGAAGTTGAATTTACCAAATTATTAGCTGTCTTGAATGAACCCATTTTATCAGACTGTATTACTGTTCTGTATATTATTTTAATTCTTCTATTTCCTAAAGTATAATTTAGGATTTGCATCACATTTTAGTGGTAAAATAGAACAAAATTTTGTTTGTTCTGATTTTGTCTGCTGTGCTCTGTCAGATATTGATATGTGTTATGAAAACAAAAAAAGCTAGACAATTGTCCTTATTTTATTTTCTATATAAAATTATTCATATTATTTGTTGATAGTTGAAAGATTTCATACAAGAATTAGTAATGGATTCCTTATTTTTGATAAATATATCAATGTTGGAAAAGATATTTTGAAACAAACATTATCTTAAAAGTTATACATCATTCGAGTTTTTAAATTGATTAACATGATATTATATAATATAATGTATTATGTAATCAGTTATTATAATTTTTTAATCCCAAAGTGTTTGTGTTTGAGGGCTTATTTTCTGTTTTTGATTATGTTAATGTAATTAATGTGTATATATATATATATTTTTTTTTATTTGTGCAAAGAAGGATTTTGGATATTTTGGTAATCCTACTTAAAAATATTTAATTATTTATGTTTAATTTTATTTTTATTGCCATTTCTGCTTCCTTAATCTTTAACTTTATGATCACTGTATTTAATTTCTTTTCGTGTGTCTTCGGTAATGAAAGTGCTGTATGCTATAAATATTAATCTAGATAAACATCTTACCACAACCCACAGTTTGTATTCTATAAAAATTTAACCATTGTTATGTTCTAGATATTCTGTAATTGTGACTTTTATTTCCCCTAGAAGCACTTTAGAAGATAGTTAATCTCCATGCTTATCTCTCTTCCCTTTCTCTCTCTCTCACTCACTGTCTCTCTAATATATGCATCTCTCTATATAGCATATATATATTACATTATATGATATACATTATACACATGTGAATTTCTAATATTGCATAATATTGCTTTATTATTGAGTGATTTTTAAGCAAATGTGAATTTCCAAAGTTCTTTTTAAATTTTCTATTCATACTTCTGTGATAAATATAATTATTTTATAAAATAATCTCTTGGTCCTAGAAAAGGTCCTAGAAAATCGTACTTTGTACGATTCAGGATACGGGATAGTACATATCTATTTGATTAATTTTATTCATCATACTCTTATTTATATTCTCCAATTACTCTTTCAATGTCAAAAGAGATTTGTTAAAGTCTCCTCTTATTAAAAAGCTTCTCTGTTTCTCTTTAAATTTCCTTCATTATACCTTTCATCATTATAGAATGACTCTTTTTAATTGCTTGTTTTTTGCTTGATGTTGGTATCATAATATCTAATTTCTTTTTATTTATTTATGTTGAAACTTCAGGGTATAAAAGTGCTCATACATTTACTTACTTGAGTCACATATTTTAATAAGTTTTAAAGCAGTCTAAAATTTATTTAGTATTTTAGTGTTGCTTGAAAACCCATAACCTGATTTTGAGTTTTGCTATGAATTTTAACTTTATAAATATCTATTTTAACTTTATAAATATCTTGTTAAAAGATAAACTGAGGCATATTAAAATGTTACAAGTTAATTTGAGCAAAACTGGATTGCAATTGGGATGCATCCAACCTAGCAGAGAGAAAGGAGCTTGGAAGGACTGTACAAAAGGAGACTTTCATAGGCAGAAAGGAGCAAGAACAAGGAAGTAATACTAGGCAAAAAAAGGGGGTGGTTATTGCACAGACGGTAGGGTTCTATCAGGCAGGTTACTTAACTAGTGCTGATCAAGTGATTCCCGATTAACTGGCTTAAGATTCCATTTCTGGGAAAGCCAAAACTGTAATTTAGTTGAGTGTGATTTTGGTATTGTGAGGCTTAGCATAAGTGATTCCATTTTGGGCCTGTTGTCTTGTTCTTCACAATGTGTCATATATATCCACATATATATCCATATACATATTTTCAAATGGCAATTCACATATATCTAAACACTTAAATCATAAACAAAATAACATATGGTGATTTCTCTTTTTTTACATTATATTAAATTCTCTCTATGCTCTACCTCCCTCCAAACCCTGGTATTCAGCATGTTCTGAGAGGTTTCCTCCCCAGTGTACGATCAGGTTATTTTTAAAATTTGGATTACATTGCTTTTCTTTTAGGTTCTACACATTTGGAGCCTAGTTTTTTAACTATTGTCCCAGAAATGTTATGAATGCACACACCATATGATCTATGGACTCCATGCACGTAATAATCCATACATGCAATTCCTGATCAGTTTCTTTAATGAGAGACATATTTGTTAATGAGAATTTTCACTATAGTTTTGCTAGTCCTGCCAAAAAAGTAAAAGAAATCCTCAAAGCATCACTTATGTTCAGCATGATCTACCTGCTGGTAACAAGTGCTCGCGCGGCAATTATTATGCCGCAGATCTTGTCCTGTGTACTTTACACCCACGTTTTATTGATCCTTATGATGACTCTAGGAATTCTGTGTTATCCCCACTTTGCATATGGGTAAACCGTATCACACCAAGTTCCGTAACTTGTTCATGCTCATATCCCTCAGTCCTCTACAGCCACGCCTTAAATTTAGGTCAAACTTACTCCAAAGCCATTGTTTGCAACTTCCAAGTTATTTTCCCTGACATGGTTTTGAATATCTACTTTCTGTAACGGGGGTTATTTTTATTTTTTATATTCTGTCATGATTAGATACCTCGAACCCTTAAAATCATACCCTCCATCGCAACCTGTGTGTGATTGTTCTTTTATTTCCCTGGATTCCAGAGGAGAGCCTTTCCCATTTGTACAGCTTTGCTACACGTTCTTCAGATTTTGCAAATGTCTATGAATGGAGTTTAATGTTTCCAACAGTCTTGGAACTTCTGCTGAAGATAAAGAATTTTAAAAAAGCAATCTGGTATCCTCGCTTGTAATGTATTAACCTTCGTCTTAACGTGAAAAATACTATAACTTACAGATCAAAAAAATAATTTTTAAATTAAAAAAAATTGCCTGAAATTGTGAACTTGAAAAGTTTACTATTTTGTTTGTTTTATTTTTATTTTTTTTTTTAAGATTTATTTATCTAGCTAGTTAGCTAGCTATCAGAGAGAGAGAGGGAGCACAAGCAGGGGAAGCAGCAGGCAGAGAGAGAAGCAGGCTCCCCGCTGAGCAAGGAGGCCGATGAGGGACTCAGCCCCAAGACCTTGGGATCATGACCTGAGCAGAAGGCAGATGCTTAACCAGCTGAACCACCCTGGTGTCCCTAGCTCATTTGTTTTAAATTAAGCATTATTTATGGGAAATTTTTACCTTTCTTAAACAAAATCAAATTAAATTCAATGAAGGTGAGAGATGCTTAGTTGTATCTTATTAGAATAGGGTGAAATCAAAAGCTCATTTTGCTTTGATATCACAGAATTGCACACTGACTTGCCCCACCTAAACTCTAGCTTGAAAGTTGAGAAAACATGTGAGCTCTTTAATAAACCCAAATAAGTTTAAAGATGAGCATGATAGTTAAGGCATTAAAACTGGACTTAATTTGCTTAAGGATTGTGCTGTGGCAATTAAAGAACATCTACGTATATGTATAAAGTGAACATGTAAGTTATATACACACATAAATATATGTATAACATGCAAAAATTTGATTTTGTATATATAGAATCTCTCTCATGAACATGTTGCAGGAGGAGGGAAAAAAGAGGAGGTAGTTGAGAAACAAATCATGAGAAAAAGAGACCACAAAGATGATAATAAAATTATTAAAATTTGGATCAAAACATTAATTTTCATTTTTTTTTTTGACTGCAAACCTATTTTACTATAGAAGGTAATAAGAAAGGGTGGCTGGGTGGCTCAGTCAGTTAAGTATCTGACTCTTGATCTCAGATCTCAGGTTTTGATTTTAGGGCTGTGAGTTCAAGGGAATAAGGAGAGTTCAAATTTTTTGAAATACGTAGGCTGGATGTGATCTTAGAGATAATGTGTGGTGTGATTATTCCATTTTACCTAGAAAACAACTGAGGCAAAATGAAGACCATATCCATATTTTTTACACCAATCATACACTAAATTGTTTACTTAAGGTCTCCTGGTTATCCATTCAGGGCTTTTTTCCACTGTGTTTCACAAGATAAATTTAAAATGATTAATATTAACAATAATAATGAGGGGTGCTTGGGTGGCTCAGTTGGTTAAGCATCTGCCTTCGGCCCAGGTCTTGATCTCAGGGTCCTTAGAACGAGCCCCGTATCGGGCTCCTTCCTCTTCAGGAGCCTGCTTCTCCTTCTGCCTCTGCCTGCTGCTCCCTCTGCTAGTTCTCTCTCTCTGTCAAATAAATAAATAAAATAAAATAAAAGCAATAATAATGAAATCACATAAAGTAACCATGGTGCGTGGAGGAAGTCAATCCGGAAAGACTCCAGACAGAGTCTTGAAGTACATCCTGAATGGAACAAATGTTCTGGTCATTTGCACAAAAGAGCCTGGTCACTGCACAGAGCTAGAACTAACTTAGTATGGTCACAGCTGTTCAGGGAAGTTTTTGTTTAGATGACCAGGGAAGATTTATCTGCTTTGCAAAGGACTTTGGACTGAAGGATGTGCAAAGTCATTGAAGAAAAATGATCACAAAATGCCTGCCTGTGTAAAGGAAAATACCACGTTTCTTAACTTTTTTTTTTAATGTTTCTTATGTTTTCTTTTGTTTTTGCTTTTTTGTTTGTTTTAAAATTCAAAATATCCTGAATTAAAATTCTGACTGTTCTACTTACCACCCGTGGGAACTCAGGCAAGTACTTGTTCTCTATCAACTTCGATCTCTTCCTTATAAAATGTAGAAAACACTGTCTATCTCAAAGGATTAGAAGGAAGACATTCAATATTATCTTTGAATAGAGTGGATCCTAAGTAAAAAAAGTTTTGTTTTTTTTTAAAGATTTTATTTATTTATTTGACTGAGAGAGAGAGCGCGCACAAGCAAGGGGAGGAGAAGGCAGAGGGAGAGGGAGAGGGAGAAGCAGGCTCCAGGGGAACCTGATTTACTCCCCAAAGGCAGGGGCTTAACTGACTGAAGTCACCCAGGCACGCCATTAAAAATGATTCTTAATCAAAGTAGCCGATATTTGTTAAATGCTAACTATGTGTCCTCTACACAGATTCTACTATTATTATTCTGAGCAACATCAAAAAATAAGCACTATTATTATCAGTTTACACATGAGGAGATTGGGGACAGAGCACTTAATTGAACTGCCCAAAGCCATAGAGCCAGTAAGCACCTACTGGAGCTAGGATTTGAACCCAGAGATTTAACTCTTAACACTGTGCACTACTACCTCTATTGGTTGACTAAACTTTGGAAGTCATATTGTAGGGGGATTAGATGGGAGACAGTGGCATCATTTCATAGGTGACAGCAAGCATCAAGGTAAGAAATAATGATTATCTTAAAAGCAGTTACACTGGAGACTAATTTGGCCCATCTATATTCAGTCATCAGCCTTGTCTATAAAAGGACTTGGAGTTTGAGCGGTTAGAAGGTTATCTTTGGCATCTCAAATCACCAGACTAAAAGCAGTTAAATTACTATGGCATTTGGAAGATTTAAAGGACCTCTAGTTCCATCTAAGTTAAAAGTGAGTCAGAAGCCTCCAATAAAATCATTCATAAAGATCAAGTTTGCCAAAAATTTAGGCTAGCATCCGATTCCTGGGGAATGTCTATTTAAATAGCAGTTTTGCCCTCCAGCCATATTTGAGAAGGGTAAGCAGGGCCTTGGTGAAAGACAGTAGGGCAGAGAAAAGAATGCTAGCAAGAGCACAAGTGGCTTGCAAATGCGCATGCGTTTTGCAGTAATATTTTGAACAATGAAGAAGATGGGCAAGCCGCAGACATCTTGAGGGTGCCTTACACCATGAAATCGGCAGTGAGACCAGCAAAGAGGATGGAGGAGAATTTAGGGGAACTATGTTTGGAGCAGGTCAAGTCAGAGCACATCTACCCAAGATAACTAAAGAATTTACTCCCCTGCCAGGCGCTGAAAACCTCACCATGCTCCCCATTATCAAACCACCCTTTGGATGTTCGACCCGCAGAGGACAATGGTAGTCATTAGTGCCCACCAGAAGAGAGGCAACAGCCCAAAGAAAGGCTATTACAGAGGGTCAGGTATCTAAAGTAACCTCTGAATTCTCTCCTATTCTTAAAAGATTGAACCAAAGTTTGTTTTTTGCTTTGTTTTACATAACTAAAACTGCTGGAGAAGGCTTCTCACTGGTCAGGGACAAGAAATAGAGATATACAGAGTATTAGCCAAAGATCTAGCAAGAAAAAACATTAATTTCATATTTTCAAGCAAATAAACATTTAAAAACTGGGTTGCATCTTGAAGAGCATGTATTGTGTTCAGAGCTTTTTGAAAATGTTACAGAAAGATTTTTAAAAGCAATTCATTTCTTTTCCTAGAAGATAGTTAAAAGTGAAAATGAGAAACCACACCCACCTGCCCTTGGTGATTCTGAGAACACTTAGGTTCTTTCTTCAAGTTTCCTTTCCATTTTGACCATGAAAGCAAGGGTCATGTGTTCTAGGGGCACAATTTTTGTAAGTCGGCTTTTTGGTTTTTTTTTTCTTCATAGTTTTTGATATATCCATGGCTGCTAGCCTTCCTGGGAATACCTCATTTAGCACAACTTAGTTATTTTCCAATCTGTTCCTATACCTTTCTTTTTTTCATTTTTGCACATGTTACATTGCATCGTAGATAAAATGCTAGGAAGACCAGTACACACATGATCTTGAGGAAATAAAGATTATCTTTTTACTTAACAATTAGTTTTAATCTTCTTAGTTCTGAGGAAGTTCAGTCACATACATAAGCAGCAAGAAATCAAGGCTGCAAAGTTAAAAAAAAATACTATACAAAAGAGCTTTTCGTATTATGGACCTTGAACTCAACAAATATTGAACCAACAATAAAATATTGAATTTCACACTTCTTCTCTCTTCTTTGCTTAATTGCCAATTGAAAGATTTAGCAGCAGATGTGTGAGAAATAGTCACTGATGATGATGATTCTCCAAGAGTGGACATGATTTTCTGCTGAAATTAATTAAGCTGACATGTTTTGAACCCCGATCCAACTGCAGAATTTTACTGATCTTTATTTACTCGAAAAGCTTTTTCTATCTACTCGTACGCTATTTTTTTAATATTCCGTTTTTACCAGAATTGGCATCCTAGATCATTCAGTGTGCCAGCTGCTAATTAACTGAGTAAGTAAAATTTGAGCTTTTGGTGATTAAAAGGCCTAACTCTTTATTCAAGTTGTATTTGCTATTTTAAGTTTTTTTCTTTGATTTAAAATAGAGCTGGCACTGGGTCGTCCTGGAACAAGGATTTGTTTCCCCTGCCCTTGAAAGAGTCCTATTTCATTATGACATTTAGAGCCACCTAGGACCTTCAAAACCTACAATTCTTAAGTTTAAGAATTTTGTGAACTATGAAAAAATACTACTTAGCAATTCTCAAGCCACGAGAGTGAACACAGTATTCAGAGCCATACATCCTGGGTGCATTTCACTGCAGCTTTCATTTTTGAATTCCACTTGCCACTGCAATGTGATTATTGACTGAATTACGCTATTCTGTCAAAGGCCAGTTTCCACTGCAGTCCTGTGGGAAAGAAGACTTAATATTCAGTTAATTACGTTTGTCCTATTAAGCCTGCAAATCTCATTGACTCTCCAAGTTCCCAATTTCTATTGCTCATAGGTGAGCTTATTGATGTCTTACCACACTCTGCAATCCTCGCCACCGTGCGCACTGTCATTCAATTGTCCCTAATTTAAAAGGAGTCTTAAGTTCAGCTTCGTAGAATTACAGGGGTCAAAAGTTATAAACATGTTCCTGCCTCTTCTGCCAGTCTGTGTTTTAGTCTGTAACCTATGTCTCAAAAAATGTCAGTCATGCGAATTTGCTTCACTTAAAAATAAATAGCGTTTTATATGATTTAAGGGTTTACAAATGGCTCCCACATATATTGTCATTCAGTTGTCTGAGTATCATTATTATCCCCATTTTACAGATGAAGAAATGGAGGACCAGAGAGTAGAACTATTTTATTCAGTTCACTCAGTTAAAAATGTGGTACCAGAATATGAATGTATATCCTCACGATCTCCTATTCTTTTTTATGATTTTATTTATTTATTTGAGAGAGAGCGAGCGAGCGAGCGAGAAAACACTAGCAGGGGAAGGGAGAAGGACAACCAGACTCCCTGCTGAGCAGGGAGCCCGAAGCAGGGCTTGATCCTAGGACCCTGGGATCATGACCTGAGCCAAAGGCAGACACTTAACTGACTGAGACACCCAGGCGCCCCCAACAATCTCCCATTTTTCCGAGAGTTGTATTGAGAACAAACTCTAAAACCAGAGTGACAAGGTATGAATCCTAGCTCCAGCCACTTATCAGCTGGGTAGCCTTACAAAGTTTCTTGTTCTCTTTTGTGCCTTGGTGTTCTCATCTGTAATGAGAGAATAAGAATAATATACCTACCATATGCTGATATTAAAATGAGTAAGACACTGAATTCAAAGCATGCAAAACCATTCCTGGCACATCCTCATGCTATTTAAGAGTTAGCTTTGATTATTTTCAGACAGAATTCCCTTCCAATACTAAACTAGAATCATGCAAGTAAAATATATGATAGCCGGATATCATGGATGTCTCAGACCTTCTTTCTAGGACGATGACTAAATAACATAGTTGGCCATCCTTCAAGAGTGGACATTTTACAGGTGAAGGACATTGAAACATATATATTTGTTTGAGATAAGTAGTCTAATTTAATGGTGTTCAGTACATTACAGTGGTTTTCCCACTCTTGTTGTGGAAAAAGAAATATAGCACAACTAATTATGTTATAAGGCATGCCTAAAAGAGCACTTTTTTTTTTTAAAGATTTTATTTATTTATTCGACAGAGATAGAGACAGCCAGCGAGAGAGGGAACACAAGCAGGGGGAGTGGGAGAGGAAGAAGCAGGCTCATAGTGGAAGAGCCTGATGTGGGGCTCGATCCCATAACGCCGGGATCACGCCCTGAGCCGAAGGCAGAGGCTTAACCGCTGTGCCACCCAGGCGCCCCCTAAAAGAGCACTTTTAACAACTAACTTGCAAAGTAATGATTGTTAGACTTTCACATGATGGTCAAAACTCCAGTAGCAAAAGAGGTTTAGAAAATCGTACTTTTTTTTTTTTAATGGATGTTACTTGTTTATGACATGAAAGAGCAGAGATTGGGTTAGATGTGAATTTAAATGACCATATTTAGTTTTGCAAAACTATAAAAATAATAAGTTGTCACTGTGGTTAATGGTTTCTTGTGCTCCTTTTTGATTTATAAGGATGAATTTGCTAGTTAGTAATGTTCCACCTAGACCGTGGTCCAAGGTAGGAGATTCATGCTCAAGGTCAAGGTAAAGGTAAATTTTAAGCTCTATGTCCATTCATTGAACACCACAGAAGACTAATTATCATTTCATATTTGACTTATATTAAGACTTAGCATGGCCCGAATGTCAGATCTGGTGTTTGGAAGTTGTTAGAACTGTTGGAAGTGGATCAACTTCCCTAAATGTTAGTTTACAGGCTTACAAAGTAGACATAGCAACATCCATCACAGAGTCTGTCGTGAGGGTTATGCGTACAGGATTTGATGCAGTACTTGGTACATAACGAGACAAGTATTTTAGTACATTTACCTATTTTGACATCATTTTCAATATTATTTTTACTTACCTCCTGACACCTTGAACATTCATGTCACTAAATATTATCTTTAAAATAATTATATTTGAAAGTTTTCTTTTTTATGTCAATATTATGCTTAGAGTTGGAACATACTCTGTGTTGGAAATTCTCTTTTCTGAATCATACTTTTTTCTCAGTTTATTCCTCATCAGAGGGAAGAAACTGATCTCTTTGTGTCTTCCTGAGAAATGTACTTGAGAAATAATAGCATTGAGAACGTACATAGATGACAGTGTGTTTATCAGTAGTTTGTCAGGCTACAGAATTTACGGTCTGAAATTTTTTTTTTTTTTAAAGATTTTATTTATTTATTTGACAGAGATAGAGACAGCCAGAGAGAGAGGGAACACAAGCAGGGGGAGTGGGAGAGGAAGAAGCAGGCTCATAGCAGAGGAGCCTGATGTGGGGCTCGATCCCGGAACGCCGGGATCACGCCCTGAGCCGAAGGCAGGCGCTTAACTGCTATGCCACCCAGGCGCCCCTACGGTCTGAAATTTTTTTTGAAGCAGAGCTCCACTGCCATTGAGATTACAGTGCTATTGAGAAGTTCAATGCCATTCTGATAACCAAATTTTTCCAAATGCCCGATTACCTGCCCACAGATATAAAGAAGGAAGTTTGGTGGACCTTGAGATGGGCTTTTTATCATCCATTTAGCTGGATGTACTTCAGGTCACAAAAATCTATAATTGCGTGACATTCAATCATGGGAAATTATTTTATTTTTTATAATTTCTTCACATCTATTTTCTCTTCTCTATATTTCTATTACTTAGATTTTAGGTTTCCTGGACTAATCCTCTAAATTTCTTATTTTTATTTCCCTATTTTCCAAATCTTTTTGTCATTGTTTTTTCACTTTGGGAGATATCATCAACTTTTATCATTTATCTTTTCTTCTTTTATTGACTTTAAAAAATGTCTTCTGGGGTGCCTGGGTGGCTCAGTCGTTAAGCGTCTGCCTTCGGCTCAGGGCGTGATCCCGGCGTTCTGGGATTGAGCCTGCTTCTTCCTCTCCCACTCCCCTTGCTTGTGTTCCCTCTCTCTCGCTGGCTGTCTCTCTCTCTGTCAAATGAATAAATAAAAATCTTAAAAAAAAATTGTCTTCCTATTTTGTGTGTCTAAGATCTTTCTAGGTCTCCAAAGGGTTTTATGTCTGTGTGTGGGCGTGTGTGTGTGTGTGTGTGTGTGTGTGTGTGTGTGTGAGTGTGTATTGTTTTGTTTTGCTTCAGTTGTTAATTCTCCTTTTTTTTCTTTCATGGTTTCTCTAATCTCTCTGACGACAGTTCTGAGAACTTTCCTTTTTAAAATTTCCTTCTTTCTTTCTCTCTTTCCTCTAATATATTTTCTCTTTTTTTCTTCTTTTTTTTTTTTTTTTAAGTCACCCAGGCCACTCTGACACGTTAATGGTTTTATTGTTTGTTTATTTTTTAATTTTTATTTTGTGGTCTACTTTATTTTCCCTTTGTCCCATATCTATTGATTCTTGGTTAGCAACTCGCATTAAAGATTTAGGAAATAAAATGCTAATTGGAATCTCTATGTGTATTTGTAGTGTGTTAATTGCTGTACTTCAATCTCGAGTAAGCTTGCTGATCTTATTTCTGCCCATCCACCAGGCTTCACACTATGTAAGTATTTTATTTGGAGTTTCACCAGAAAGGCATTCTCCAGTCCCCTGCCTAGACGTGTTCTTGCAGTAGAGAAAGTGGCTGAGGGAGGTCTCATTATTCAATATAGAGACTTCCATTATATCCCTGATTTTACTGGTGATATTCCCACCTTCACACTGGCCTGTGTCTCCTAACCAAAGCATTGCTAGTTCAGTGTCTCCAGTGAGTAGATCTAGTGTTTGCCACAGTTGGGTGGGGTGAGGTGGGGGTCAGGGAGTCATCACGGTGCTTGGGACGGTTGGAAGGCATCCAACATTATTTTTTCAAATACTTAAAAAGAATCCTGTTTTTAAGCCTATCGGCACCACCAACTTCTGAGTTAAGTGGAGCCCCTCTCCTTCCCTTTCTGGAGTTTCTTGTTCCTGCTCATCCTGCTTCTGGGTCTCCCCTCTGTCAGCTTTGAGATGGCTTTGCACAGAGTTCGTTGCCACTGGCCTGTCTGCATTGCAACTTTCAAAACCTTGTGTGGCTCTTTCCTTTCATTCTTTGTCCTGTGACCCTGTCCCTTTATCTATCTGCTTACAGTCATTTTAATGGGAGTCAGGAGAACAAGCATGAGCAGCCAGTAATAAAATAGGAGGGATATGTGTCCAGTAGAAGAGAAAGAGAAATCATTATGGAAATGCAAAGGTACACAGGCCACACCCACCTTTATCAGTAACCAAAACTTGGTGTCTAGATGCTTTCCACACTTTATTCCAAAGGGTAAAAAGTTCCATTTCTATAAAATCCTAATCATTAGAAAGCAGACTAAAAAATTGCCAAAAGGGAATAATCATTGAATAAAATACTGGTTTTGTCATCAAAAACTCCCCTCACTCCAGTATATATTTCCTCCAAATCCACAAATTGGGATGCTCTTCCTATAGGACTGATTAGATTTTCTGAACTAATCCTCTAAATTTATTATTTTGTTCGGCTCTTGTCTGTTGGCACTCTCACGAACTCACTTACAAGATGTAATAGAACATAGGGAGGAGTGTGCCTAGAAATTAACACGTCTGTTACTGTAATTTGCTGAAACCTTATTTTTCTGGTAATGAAAATAGGGCATATGATAGCATTCTTTGACAGTTTGTAAGAATTAGCTAAGATAATATGTGTGAACACGCAGTTACACAAATAAAAGACTTGCATCTTCAGGTGAAATGGCCCAGCTTCCCTGCCCTTGCCTTGTCCTCCTGAAGTTGCTGTTCTTTGGGAATGTGTATAAAGAGAGCAGTACACTTCCCTAAAACAGCAGTTGCCTGGCTTGGCTTCAGTATAAAATCTCACTCTGTATCTCGTCATGGTATTGAACTAACTAGCAAGGAGGCAAGAGAAAGTGACAATTTCATACGAGACTCAATGTGTTGAGATAAAGTGCCTGTCAGAATCCCATTCCCTAAGGGAAGAGCAAAGCCCACACATCAGAAAATGAGCAGTATGACACGCGGCACTCCACTGTGAACTGGAAGGTGACTGGCCAGTGTCTGCCCCCAGGTGTTCATACATGAGGCTCAGGGCCACACACTTAGGTCAGGCTGGAAATGGCAATCCATCAAGGCTGAACCAGCACCCTGTCGTGCTTCATTATGATAATTAAATGAATCTGTCTTAATATTTTTATGGATAAAATACAAAGATAATTATTTATCAGAATTTTGCACTACAGCATATTACTCAGCCTAGAAATAGATCTTAACATTTCACATGGTATGAATTAGATTGGAAAGTGATTTGAAAAATGAAACCTTTTAATCACGGCAGCTAATTATCTTGCATTTTCTTTGCTGCCCTCCTGGATTTCTCTCACTTCGCCCCCGCTCCCTCTTTCCTCCATCTCTGCCTTGCTCTCTGCCTCCCACCCCACCCCCTCAAATCTGGCTTTCCAGGCGTCTTTTGGGAGCACAGAACAGCCATGTGTGACAGTTCTCAACTACTTTAATTCAGACTTTTCCCTTTTTCATGTGTTAGATTAAAGCAAAGGCATCAGCACAAATGCAAGGTAAACTCTGTCTTATCCTACGTGGCTCCTTTGACCCAGGATATGACCAAATGACACCATAAACTGAACAGGGGAAAGACTTGTGTTTTATTTATTTATGTTTCTTTCAATTACATTTTTTTTCCTTTAAAGAGGGAGTAAACTGCTAGAGCCAGGATCTCCCAATTACATCTACAACCCTCCTCTTCATTCATGTTTCATTTATTCAACCCCCAGTAGGTGATAAGCTCCTGTGAATATCAACAAGACATTGTTTCTGGCTTCCAAGCTCTTACAGGTAGTCAGGATTTAAATGAAGGAATCTTTGGGGTATTAACATGATCCAATAAAAGTATAGGGTTCTATGTCTGCAATTAGAAAGATAGGTTTTAATCATTAGGTTCAGGATGGGTTCATAAAGGAGGTCAGGCCTGGTTTGAATCTCTAAATGAAAGTAATAGTTCACCAGGGAGATCCAGACAAAAGCATGAAAACTGTAAAGTTTGTGGATATGAAAACGTTCTACTCACTAGAAACAAAAGAAAACAAAAAAATAAAACTACATTTAAAGCATTCCTGGAAAACACATTTTAGTTTTGACATATAACTGGAGATTAGAGTTTCCCAAAATAGGACACCTGTTAGGTAAAGCCTTTTTTGCCAAAGGAAGGGATTTAGACTTTATTCTATGGGCTGCGAGGCACCTGAGGCAGGTCTGTTTGCAGGTGAGTGTCACCCTCATTGCATTTTAGGAAGATCACTGATTAGGATTTGAAAGACATGGAGAAAACCAGTGGGAGGGACACTAGGTAGGGACCTATGGTGATAAGTCAAGCAAGAGACGACCAGGAACTAATGCGAGGCTATCATTAGAGAGCCAATGGAGGGAATTCTCATGAATGATATGAAAGTGTAGGATAGACAATATTGGGAATGCAAGAAGTAGAGGAGGAAAGGGTTGTGGTCAGGTTTCTGGACGAGATTAGAAGCACAGAGAGGACAAGGACATCAGTGACTTCAGTTTTCAGTGTTAGACATGTTTTCTTCATCGATATTCCATTTTTCTTGACCTACTGTCATCCTTTTCCAGACACCAAAGAGATGGAAGCATGGTGGTTTAAGTCCTGGCTCTACCTGCTTGAAGCTGTGTTATTTTGAGCAATCTGCTTAGTATCTCTGTGCTTCAAATTATTCATCTATAAAATAGGATCAATTATAGTACTTAACTTATAGGTTTATTTATAGTTTATTTCAAGGTCTAGCATATTGTAAGCACTAAAAGATGTTTATTGTTGCGATTGTGTTGTTATTATTATCATTATCATCATATGCTTGGCTAGAGGCAGGGAGAAAATAGAACTGGTACAATTTACCATTCTAATGCCTCAATTGCTATGAGTTTTCATTTTGTAATCATAGCTCCAAGATTTAACTCTATAAACTGTTTGTACCTCTCCAAAATAAATTCATGTTAGTCTATTTTCTCAAACTTCATCCATTTACACAAACTTTTTGCCTGAAATCCTAAAATAAATAAATTTTCATCTACCTCTCTCCTCTGATGATTGTCTTTATGAAATCTATCCTAGAAGGTCAAAATAAAATTATATTTTTCTCAAAAGTCCATTCCGGGCTATCTACTCAAATATTTGCATGATGTTATTATAATCAAAATTGACTTCTTTGTCTTTTAAGACACTCAAATTTCCATTTTATATTTCTATGTATCACACACTGATGTGCACATATAGATGTACACATATCATCCACTTGTTCTTAGTTGCTTTACAGCAGATCTCATGCTTTAGAATCTTTTTTTTAAGTCATTGAATATACTGAGCATAATGCCTTCTTCATAATGGGTATTCAAAAATATGTATTTAAAAAATAAATGTATTAATTAGTTCAAGGATTATCCACTCAATTATAACTAGATTAAGTATATATATTTAGGTTATAAACCAGTTCGAATTAAGTTCTTAGGAGTAAAGGAAGTAACAGAGTCAGGATCCAAATGAGATTTGTGTGTCTTCCAATCCTGTGTTTTGTCTTTTCTACCTTGTTTCATGTACTGGGAGAAAGGGAGGATTATCTTCAAGATCATATTATGTTTACTTCTGATTTTAATCATGGAGAACAAAGTATTCTGATCAATTAACACAAATCCTTTAAAGAGACTTTTTTTGGCATGTATATAAAAGTAGAGAAAAAAATTAGAGATATGAAGTAAAAAAAAGAAAACAGATCAGAGCAGGGATAAAAAAATAATCAGCAACTAGGAAAATTAAAGAAACAAAAAGAATGCTAGAGACCATTTCAAAATAATTTATGTATAAACCAGTAAATGTAATATAATCCCATGTTTATTCTACTTTCACTCATGAATAGTTGCTTAAGTATTATAAACACTGTATTCAATGATGCTTAGGGACCCTGTTCTTATTAACCTGGATAACCTTGACTTGTAGAAATATTTTCATGTTTTATGAAATGCCATTAGTAAGCAGAAGTAATTCTAATTCATAAAACTAGGCCAGGAAGCAATTGACCCAATCAGGCTATAGGATTCCCCTATGCCATTTTTTAATTAGAAGTTTTTCAACTTCTTTATAGTTCTGAATTCTAGAGATCTCTTGTATGATAAAAGTCTGCTTATTTTACAAAAGTAGTATTCTGTGAGACCCAGTTCATGCGACAACCCACAAAATGGAGCTCCTCCAAGCTTAAACTTGGTTGCACCAAAATGACTTCTTTGTAATTTTTTTCCCGATGATTTGCACGGATGAGAGCTAGTGGATACATTTCTACAATGCTGTGATTTATATGTTCCCTTTTATCTCCTTGTTTTTTGTTTCTGAGCATTTATGGTAGATTATTTCATTCTGAAAATATATATCTGCTGAGATATAAAATACTTAAATTCCACTCCAGACATGAGTAACATTATCTTATTATTGAAAGTCACAAGTCTCAAGGGTATAAAAGCCCATGAATAAGGAGAAGGAGGGTAAAGAGGGAAAGGAAGGGACAGTGAGGGAGGAGAAGAATCATCTACAAGTTTGGAGAAATCACTGAAGTATGTAAGATGCAAGATGGAACAGGGAAGGGAATGGGAGGTAAAGGCAGGGAATATCAAGGAAGGGATTCTAATGGCATTCTTTACATTGGCCTTGGGAAGCCTTAGATGAATTGGAATTAGAGACTGAAATAATATTATAAGTGGCATAATTTTTCTACCTGCTTTCCAATCTAGTGGCCATAACCACTCATATCTATACTTCAAGATAATAATAATAATAATAATTAATAATAATAATAATAATAATGGCAGCAAAATGGAAATTCTTTGAGAAAGTTGGAAAATTTCTCCTTTTTCCTCCAGTGGAAAAATTTAAAAGGAAAATTATCAACTGAAAGGAGCTCACAGGATTCACTAAAGTGTAAATATTTTATAGGAAATACAGTAGTAAGAGAATCCTTCAGCCAGAGAAAAGTCTAAAAGCATCTGCACAGAAACTTTAGATAGATGGAGGCTAAGTGGATAATTCTAATCAATCTTAAACAGCGAAGTACTAGTCAAGCAGAAAAGTAGACAAATATTTCCTAACTCCATCTTCTAGGTGAACTCTTTTGCCAGAATTCTCCATGGTGGTTATTGGCCACACAACACCTTAAGTAACCCAAACTGAAAATATGATATCTATTCTGGTCTCCTTCTTCACCGGAATTTGATGTCACTAAGTTTTCATATATTTCCCTTCATTCAAAACACCTTTGAGTATCTACTAATTGGCATGTGCTCTTTTAGGAGCTTATGACGTGCCAGTGAATCAAAGCTTTGTAAGTATTTAAAAACAATTCCTCTCTTCTACAAACAAATGAATGGTATAGGCCAGCTGTCTGCAAACTATGGTACCAGGGCCAAATCTAGCTCATTACCTTTTTTTTATATGGTCAGCAAATAAAAATGCTTTTTTACTTTTTAATTGTTAAAAAAATAAAACAATAATATTATGTAAAAAATGAAAAAGATATGAAATTTAGTCCCCATAAATAAAGCTTTAATAAAATACAGACGTGCTCATGTGTTTACATTTTGTCTACATTTTGAGCAACAGAGGTAGAGTTGAGTAATTATGGGAGAGATCCTATGACCCACAAAGCCTAAAGCATGTAGTATCTAAATCTTTACAGAAAATAAGTTTGCTGATCTCTTGTATGAGTCCTTCATATACAGGTCTGTAATACTGACTACGCTTATCCTGATTTCCCTGCTTTTTAATATATTCTTCTCAAACCCATCTTTTGCAGAGCCAGCAGAATGATCTATCTAAAATGAAAATCTAGCCTTATCACTCTCTTAATGAAAAGGCTCCATTGACTCAGCAGACTATATGACAGACGGAGCTTTATAAGTTGTCACATGGACTGTTCAGGATCCAGTTGATCTCCTGGATGGGTATACACACCACACCTTTAGTGGCACATGAACAATGAAATGTTCTTGTTTAGAGGGGAGAAAAAGGAACCACAACTAACCTATGGAATTGCCTATTCTAGTGTAAAAAGTGTGAAGAGTGGGAGAGATAAGAAACCTACGGAGTAACGGACCATAGCTGAGGAAGGACCCCTCCATCATAAGCAAGAACCCAGGCTTCTTTGATCAGAATAGTAAGGTGTAGTAGAGCCAGTGCTAAGTTTCCTGTTGGGGATGGCGTTGTCAGTCATGGACATTCAGCAACATCCAACAACAAATAGAAATTTTTGCTAAAACTATTCTGTTCCAGGCATTATGCTAGGTATTAAGAATCAAACAGAAAATTAGGTAGGCACACATAAATAAACAAGAATGGTCATCAGCCTGGGAAAAGTCCCCTGATGATATACGCTCTGGGTCCCGCAAAAATGAAAAAGAGGGGGCCCTATTCAAGGTATTGGAGTGCCAAGGAAGGAGGACTTCCTGGAAGAAGTAACCACAAAGCAAATAATTAGGAGTTAATCAAGTTAGAAATAGTGTTATACGGAAACAATGAATCATGGAACACTACCTCAAAAGCTAATGATGTACTGTATGGTGACTAACATATCATAATTGAAAGAAAGAAAGAAAGAAAGAAAGAAAGAAAGAAAGAAAGAAAGAAAGAAAGAAAGAAAGAAAGAAAGAAAGAAAGAAAGAAAAGAAAGAAAGTCCCAAGCTAAAGTGTTTTTGCCAAGTCTCGGTAGCAGAATGAAGTCCAGGAAAATATTCCAAAATTCCCATGGCATTTCTCAGAAGTTTATGACTGTCATTTCAGGAGTGAATAATGGATTAATGAGGTAAACATTCCTCTTTTCTTTTGGTTCCAGTGAGAAAATCACCCCATGCCAATGCCTCATTTATTTTGATATCGTCCTGTATGTTTGCTATCGTTTGCAATATTGTGCTTCCATACTTTTGCTTTTTGTGACATTTCATTTGTTTTACATAATTGTCTGAAACTTGGGGGGTGGGGGGGAGGAATCATGTACCAGTGAAGTTATTAAATGTGAAAGACAACTGCAATATCTCTGTTCAGAAAAGCCAGTCTCTCTGTTTTTTTGTCATTCAGTCATTTTTGTGGCTTAAGTAAGGGAAATTTCTGGAAAAAGCTGGGCATAGCCCTTGGCACATAGTTATCATTCAAAACATGCTGATTGTATATTAATTCAATATTTTTATTTTTTTATTGTTATCTTGAGGTTTCCACAATGTGACAAACACTATGAAGTGTCTGCTACACCACATATGACCTCACAAGCTTTGCAGTTTTTTGCAATGTGTTGGATTAGGGGAAGAAATATCTTATGAAATTGCATAATTTTCATTTTAAAGTAATCAATCTGGGATATAATACGTCGATTTAAAGGTAATTACTAAGACAAATATGAAATACTGTTAAAAATAATAATTTGGGAAAAAGCGTATTAGAGAAAATAAGGGTTCCAGGTCAGAGGATACATGTTGGAGAATCTGCTTTACCTCTTTACCGCCTTTTATTTTTCTTCACTTACTGACTTTCTAAAAAAAATGCAGTTTCTATTCTCCATGTTATAAAATCCTTATAAATATTGATGTATCACACACACAAAATAAAAAAGGGTAAAAACCTGAAGCCCAAATGTTACACAAATAGAAGACATTTTTATGTTTCATTGGTTCATTACATAGGGCTTTTTTTATGCTAGACGTTTTTAATGAAATTATCTGGCTCTATCTACATCAATTAATTACCGTGGTATACTAAGATGTGTCAGTTCTCAACTATTTTACCTATGGAAAGTCTGGTCCAAGGATAGTATCATGAATAAAAACAAGTGCTTTGAAGTCAAGAAATTGTTGAGTTTAAGTCCTACCTCCACCTTTCACCAGCTATGCAAACTTGGGCCCTCATTCTGTGACTCATATCCCTATTCTGTAACATGGAAATACCATCGAAATCATAAGAACACAGTAAGAATTAATACTTGTAATGCACAGATAGCAGTGATGAGAACACTTGTTGGTTCATGACCCATGCTCAAGAATGGCAATGCTGTTTGCAAGCATTCTGCTTCTATACTTCTTCCCCCTCCTCATCGTAACCATACAATTCCCTTGGTAACTGCCTGAAAAAACACAGGGAAAAATCAGCAAAGAAGAGAGCTTTAAGCAAATTATAGCTCAAGGGATAGGTTAGAAGGCCACTTAAAACAGAATACCCTCTGTAGGATAAACTGCAACCTTGAGACACTAATACTAAACTTACAAAACCCGTAAGTCTATAAGCAGCAAGCTGGGCTGGAAGATCGAAATCCTTTCTAGGACAGAAGAGTGAGTTTTGTAGTAGAAGAGCCTACTCAGTTTCCATCTCCAGTATCAGGGAAGAAAGAATAACATTTGTCCACTGTCCTGAAAATGATGTAAAGCATCATTCAAAAGGCATTTTAACAAGTAAGCTATATTATGTGTCAAACAGTCTTCTGTGATACGGCCTGAGGAACTACCAGAATATTCTTCCTTACAATAGTCTCCCTTAAAAGCATAATTGCTAAGTTCCAAACAATTGACTTAGACACAGATGTTAAATCACAAATATTTCTAATTGAAGACAAGATGATTTAATATTAACACATCAGAATAAATAGGCATTTTGAAAAGCTAAGCTTCTAAAATTGATGTCTGCTTAAAATGTTTACTTAGCTCCTAGTCCGCAAACTTGTTTTAGCACAAGTACGCCAGCAGGCAAATGTTAACTGCTGTGAAGGAGGGATACTACGGCATTTAGGCAAGTGCTTTATATTGAGGGTCGTCAGGTAACGTAAAGGACTCTTAGTACGCCCCATGCATAATTCACTAAGTCGTGGAACTTGTTTTTACTACAGGATATATTATGTATATATGCATATATCTGTATGTTTATGTATATTACATATATGTATCCTTTATATATGTATATAAACTCATTTATAGGTACTATAAAGGAGACATGAACACACACACACAAAGATCCTTTATTGCCTTGTCCAGTGTTCTGCACCAACTGGGAGGAGGAGGAAGAGAACAAGCTGAAGAAAGGAAGGAAGGAGAGGAAGAAAGAAGAAAAAGAACACCTAAAACCACACTACCAGCAGGAGCTGCATTTGAAAAATTATATCAGCTTATTTCTTTTACTAGTTTCATTCTGTTTGTCAAGAAGGGATAAGAGATAGTGTAAATGACTTAGCATAAGTGACTGACTTATATTACTGAGACATATAGCTTTGGCATCTGGAAAGCTGAGTCTATTAATATGCATAAGTACTTTAAAGTTTTCAGTTTGAAGATTTAATAATCAACTAAAATTTATTGAGCAGCTACTACATATTTTATTTTAAACTTTGATCAGCATAACATTCAGCATAAAATTAAGGAGAATTTTAAATAAAATCTTGATGATGGATTAACTGCTTTTAATACATTGTATCCAGAAATAGGCACATTAATAAATACCTCAAGTTTTATTATCAGGAACTACTCTATGCAAAAATGTAGCTTGTTCACTAAATCATTATTTAAAAGGCCATTTATGGATAAGAAGCAAGTAGTCAATTAGTCAATTGGCAGATATTTTTGAGAGCTTACAATGTGCAAGAGCAAGAGATTACTGAAATCACTGACTAGGTGTTAAAGCTTTGGAATGCATTTTATATCTGTTGTTCTTGTTTTTCATATTGCTTAAATTTCTGATAATAAAAGTAAACTACTTTAGATTACCTAGAAAAGCAAATTTAGACATGCTTTTCTTTGAGTGATTAGGTGACAGCCAATAGGAAAATCTGCCTTAAAGAACCAAGCACAGCTTTCTAGAAGAGAGTATTCAATGAGGGAGTGAAAATAGTAAGAACTTGTCAAAGGCAAGTGAAGAGAAGATTCTGTCATGGCATATGCATGTATGGTGAGAGAAAGAGCACGTGTTCATCTACTTAACAGCTTTGTATTGAGTCCCACTTACATTCCAGATAAGCTGAAGATACTCTGATGTCCTTCATGTTCAGAAAACCAAAGTCATTCCTTATTTCTGAGACACAACGCATATGTATATACAGGTAAATGTAGGGAGATGAAGAGGTTGAAAAGAAACAAAGTAATGGAGATAGGCAGGAGCCAAATTATGAAGCCTTAGTGTACCATCAAAAGGCAGATAATTGTACCCTGTGGCTCTGAGAGCCACAGAAGATCTGGAGCAATAAGCAACATAAGCAGACGAACCACACGGCAGCAGGGTAACAGAGCGATTGAAAGAGCAATACTGGAAGTGGAGATTCTAGCAAAGAGTTATTCTTACAGCTAATATTTTGCCAGAAGTCTTGCTGCCTACAGTTCTTCCTTTGTCTCCACATAGACATGGTCTTTATTGCTCACACCACATCCATGGGTGAATACAGAAGCCGTAAGAGAGAAGCTAAAGTCACAGTCTCCAGAGCCTTGGGTTTTATGCCTCAACAACATCACTATTTATCTATCAGCTACTTATCTAATCTCTCTCTATCTTTCTTTTTACTTTTACGTACAGGGTTGGAAAAAAGAAACAAAATGTGTCTTCACTATCCCACATGTAGCTTTCCTACCATCTCTTGCACATATGCCAAGTCTTAGTGACAAGAATCTAATACACCCATTCATACAAAGCAGTAGCATTGTCAGCCCTCCCTCACATATGCACACACATGGCTTTGCAGCTAAAATCTAAAGCAAAGGGACACTGGTTTATGAAAGGACTCTAATACCCTTGGGGGAATTTTAGGTATTGCAGCACAAACAGTCCAGCTGAGGCTTCAGAGTAGAGTTTACTTGGTACTTCTTAAATCGAAACACACTGGTGGTACTTCTCCAGTGTATTCCCTAGGTGTGCAGATTTAGTCAGAAGAAAGCTTTGCATGCAGGTGTGAGAGAGATACCAGGAAGCCCTTTTCTCTCCCTTGTCAAGAAAGAGAATGAAATCTCAAGAGTGATCTAATTATTAAATATTCGATCATAGGCAAGTTAATAGTGTTATTTTATTATAAAAATATTAATTGCTTAATAATAGAGAACACACAGAAAACAATGTTAGCATTAAGAAAGCATAATTATTAAAGAAAAATATCGCAAAGCATCTCTTAATTTCAGAAAAACATATTCCTTCATCTCTCTTAGAATGTCATACTGCAAAGCTTTAAAATCCTTTGTTAACAACTTTATGAATATTAAAGAATATGATGAAAACTTTTTTTAAAGAAATGATTTATTATTTAATGCTTCTGTTTATTATGTATTGTTGCCAAGCAAGCAACTTCCTAGTGGTCAAATAGAAATGTGAATATTTTCATATTTTAGTGCTACAACATTCGTTCATCTATTATTAATACGACTCATAAATACTCTCACCCTCAGAAATAGCCTCAAACAATCTTATCTGGGCAGACTCAGACTTCATTTCTTCCCCTAGGGTTTCCATTTTCTGGACTATAATTAGTTGTCATCTATTCTGACGGAGAAGATTCTACCAACCTTCTCCCATGTCTCAATAATGTTCTTGACAGATTTTATATCCCGAGGCAACCTAAACAGTTTACTAAGGGAGACCCACTAGTAGAGAGGGAAAAGGTAGAATTGGAAAAAAAAAATCTTATTATTTTTAGCTAAAAGTTAATTAGGTATTTTTGTAGGATTGTTTTCCTGAAAGCATTCATATTTGGCCAAATGTGTAACATGGCCTATGTCACCCTGTAAAATAATTTTAGCCACTTGTTTTAACACCATGATTGTACATCTGGATAAAAAAGAAATAATTTTCTTGCTAATTAAGGACACCACATTAAAATTTTATGCTGTTAAATGATTTTTTCACATATAACACTCATATGTTCTGTAAAATTTCTAAACTATCATTTATTTCCTAAAATAATTCATCAAGATCATATAAGCTCCACCCCTGATTTAAAAAAGCATAAATCAAGCTACAGTTAACGTGAGGAAGCTTGTCTTTCTGTGACTTTCTCAAGAGGTATATGAGCCTTTCTTCTTTAGTGCAAGTATTGGCAAATGCTTCCAGAAGAAAGGCTAGAAATAATCGTAGCATAATCAGACTAGGGCTTCATTATCAGAGTAATAACATGGGTACAGAGTATCTTGTCTTTGAAGGCAGATCTTTACTATATCATGGATAGCTGTGTTTCAACCTTCTTAATTGTACAAGGCATGCATATGAGAATTAAAATAAGAAATCGAACCACCTCTGTGCTTTAGGCACTGTCCTCCTATTCTTGAGATAAAGCAGTGAGTGACACAAGTTCCAGCTTTCAAGATTCAAGTTTTTGAATCTGGAGTCCATAAATAGATAAGTAAAAGGGACTTTATAGCAGAGTATCATGAGTACTTTGATAAAGATTCTAACACAGAGAAGAGGGGCATCAGATACAATTTGGAGATAAGATGGGGTGGGTATTTAGCAAAGTCTTCTTAGAAGAAGTGACATCTAAACTGAGTTCTGAAATATAAATAATAGCTCTTTAAGGTAGAATTTAGGGGGTAGGTACAGACAAGTCTTAAATACTTCATTCTGATCAATAGATTATCTTTCCTAGATATTTGCATTGTTCTTAGCAGTTCTCCTCTCTATAATTCCAACATAGATGGTGTTTTCAGCTTTTCTGCACTCCTCAAAAATATGTTTTTCAAAATCATAAGAGAAATGGCTAGCTTTGAGTGGGAATGCAGACCAGAGTTAGAAAATGTACTACCTGCAAAAATATTCAGTGTTAGCTGTGATGACAATGATGATGACAATGATGAGGATGTTTTATCAGCCTAAAATTCCAAGGTAAATATTTAAATGTCTCTATTGTCATATTTTAGACCAGATTCTAACAATTCAGATTAAATCAAGCTTAATTTCCTTTTAGACTGAGACAAGGTGGAATGCACTTTCCTCAAAATTGTTCCCATATTTCCTCAAAGTTTTACTTTAAGATAAATATAGCTAACCAGACACCTCCAGTTTTCTTTAAATAGTTGGAAATAAAACATATTTAGAATTTCCATCTCTCATTATAACACAGTTCCCATATCAGACTTTGGCACCCTTTGTAAACAAATATGAAAAGAGACAGAATATATGAGACCATTATTTGCAAGCAATGGGGAACAAAGAGTGCAAGGCTATTTTATTTGACTAAAAAAGAAAGAAGAAGAAGGGGAAGAAGAAGAAGAAGAAGAAGAAGAAGAAGAAGAAGAAGAAGAAGAAGAAGAAGAAGAAGAAGAAGAAGAAGGAGAGGAGAAGGAGAAAGAGAGGAAGGAGGAGGAGGAGGAGGAGGAGAAGAAGAAGAGGAAGAAGGAGAAGAAGAAAAGGAAACACTCCTGTAAATGAGCTCTGCATTACCCTGACTTCCTGCCAAGGAGATTTTTTTAGACCATAGCACAAAGAGAAGGAACCCAAGCAGAAAGCTGAATTCTCAATGAATGAAGCAGTCAGAAATCAGAGTTCAGAGCTTCTGAGGTGGAATAATTTTGTGAGCCTAGATGGTAGAAAGGAAAGCTATACAGAGAAGAAAGTCTCATGCCAGAATATTATTCCCTCTGTTCCTTGCAGAAGGCAAGGCCCTGAGTGCTCAAAGTGAGATTCTAAGGCCGAGAGCAGTGGCTGAGGACTAAGAACTGAATGAAGACACAAGAGGCTGCTTGGTTTAAGGAAACATTGCAGTATGGTTTAGCTAGAGAGGAACTCCTGCTGGGGATCCCACGTATGCAGCTGACAACTCTAGAAAGGCCATGCCTCCAAAGGAAGATGACAGACGAAGATGAAGCAAAGCAATTGAAACAGAGCTACCCAAACAAAGGCTAAAATAAAAGCTCATAATGATCAATCAGTCATTTATGCCAGAACAAAACACAATGCTTTAAAGGAAGAAATATAATCCAGATATCTTGCAATATAGCAAATAGAATTACTAGACATGAAAACACAGAACCATGAACTCTTCCACCAAAAACATTAAAGAGCTAGCTATTAGAAACAGACCTCAACGACAGATGACACTGATGGAATTCACAGAAAAGGACTTAAAAACAGATTCTTTGAATATGTACAGAATTTGCAGGAAAGGAAGCACAACTGAGAGACCAAGTAGAGAAATTTGGCCAAAAAAAAAAAAAAAAAGGGAAATTATAACAGGATGGATTTAAAAAGCAGAAGGATCAGTGGATTTGAATTCAGGTTAATGGACATTATTCAAAAGGATCCAAACAGATAAAAAGTTGGAAAACAAAACAAAACAGAAACTCAGTTACCTGAAGGATCAAATGTTGAATACATGTGATTGGATTCCCCAAAAGAAGAGATAGAGAAGGAAACTTTTGGAGAAATCCTGGCCTCCAAATTTCCCAAGGTTAGTGAAAAAATAAGTCACCACAAATCCAAGATACTCTGTATGTATTTATCCAAAGGAAGATAAATATAGAGAACCACACAGAGGCATATCATAGTCAAACTTCTAAAAACCTGAAATAAATAGAATAGGCAAAGGATGAAAAAAAAAAAAAAAACTAGATACAAGATATCAGTATTAAAAGTTCCAGTAGGCCATAGTCTCTCATGTTTCATTCCCCCTTCTGATTACCCCCCCTTTCTTTATCCCTTTCTTCCCCTACTGATCATTCTAGTTCTTATGTTCCATAGATGAGAGAAATCATATGATAGTTGTCTTTCTCTGCTTGACTTATTTCACTAAGCATTATCTCCTCCTATGAGAAACAAACTGAGGGCTACAGAGGGGAGGGGGGTGGGGGAATGGGATAGACCGGTGATGGGTAGTAAGGAGGGCACATATTGCATGGTGCACTGGGTGTTATACACAACTAATGAATCATCGAGCCTTGCATCGAAAACCGGGGATGTACTGTATGGTGACTAACATAATATAATAAAAAATCATTATTAAAAAAAAAAAAAAAGTTCCAGTAGGCTTGTCAGAAATGGTGAATGCATGATGAAAATGGCTGGACATCTTTAATGTGCTTTACAAAAATGTTGTCAACCTAGAATTCCATATCTCTAGAAATTAACTTGCATAAAGAGAGCTGAAGTTGACATAAAAAAATTCAGATAAACAGACCTGAGAGAATTACTGAAGTATTACTATAAGAAATGATTAAGGAAGTTCTTCACGCTGACGGGATGTTAACAGATAGACATTCAGATGCTCAGATATACTGAATAAATGGAAAGAATTGGAAATGAAAAATGTAATAATAAATATAGAGATTATCTTTATTTTCTTAAGATCTTTAAATGACAACTGACTAAAGCAAAGACAATAATTATCATACGTAATTATTATAACATGTATAAATAAAATATGTGACAACAAAGGCACAGAGGGTTGGAGGAGTAAATGGAATTATATCATTTTCTTTATTTTTAAAATTCATGTGAAGTAGAATATATGACATCTAACTAGAATAAAAGAAGTTAACACATTGTAATTCTTAAGTTTGGAAAAATTATACCATCTAGTAACAATATGTACTATAGTAACCAAGAAAATATAGCTCCACATAAGGATAAGCAAAATATATTAATGGAATGGAATGGAGTCCAGAAATAGATTGCACATATGCAATCAACCCATTTGCAACTAAGTTGTCAATGTAATGAAATGGGAAAAGGAGAGTCAGAATAATCATACTAAAAACAAACAACAAACAAAAAATCTTGATCTATACCATATCATACCAGAAAAACAATGTGCAACAGATCATAGACCAAAATGTAAAAGCCAGTATTTTAAAGGTCCTGTATGAAAATAAAGGAACAACTTTGGACTAGAAGACGACTTTTTCGATTGGACAAAAAAGCTCTAATCATAGGAAACTGAGTCCATAAAACTGCCAGGACCTTTTGTTCAGAGTTCCCTCATCACTGATTCACCTGCTGTTTCATTGGAAAAAATGGAACAGGTTTGAGTCTCTTGCTTATGCTATCATGGTTAGTGATTAAAGGCTTGAGTCTTCCTTTCATTTTTGTCTTGTTGCTGTAATGGCTACTCTGATACCTGACAGTTCAGCTCCCTTTCCAGCTCAGCTGACCTCCTGACATACACAGGGACCAAAATTAAATGGAAATAATAAGTAGACACCTAGATGATTGAGACTTTTCTTAAATGAAAAGTTAACATTATTATCAATATGAAAACACAATTGACAGATTATCACACTTATCTTCAAAATAAAATATGGTAAATACTGATGTGAAACTTAGGTGTTTTTGTGTATTTTTTTTTTTTTTTTTGGTAGGGAAGGGAGTGATCATTGTTTGATGAGGGGTAAAGGCCTTTACTTGGTTGTAAAGCTTCTTTCTGATGTATAAACTGAATATTAAAGAGCAAAGAAATAAGTAATTGTATTGCCTGTAGAAACACCACCACTTAATTACCAGTCAGGCCAATACATGGAGGAGTAGCAGCGCTCGTGAACATGTAACCCTTTGCCTTCTCCCAAGTACCATCTTCTCATTCTTGCTCAAGAATTCTGAAGACATCTAAGATTATAGATTAGATTTGCCCACTTTTAAAATTTTATATAAATGAAATCATTCTTTTATTCTTTGCTTCTTTTGCTTAACGTGAAGTTTATGCTCTTTACTTTCACTCTTCTCTGTCAATTATTCAATTTTTGCCTCTATATATATCATTCCAGATATATATATATTTTCATATTTATGCTATGGTTCTTAAAAATGAAATAATAAAAACAAAAACTTCATGGATTAGTTTAACAGCAGAATAAATATCACTGAAGAAAGAATTTGTGAATAGAAAGAGAAACAAATATTCAGTTATAGAATTTCCAATGATTTTTGTTTATACTCGTCAGTTCTTTCAAGAATATTTTGCCATTCCTTTAAACTTATTAATCAGGTCAATTTAAAGTTTGTGTCTGTAATTTCATTTGGATTTCTGGATTTCCTGTGAGACTGTATGTATTTTCTGTTTTTGTTTCGTGATTAATGGACAAGGTTTGTCTTTTCATATACTTGATTATTTAGAACTGAGTGCCAAACATTACAAATAAAAATTTATAGTTACACTTTAAAGTTCTGAATGAATTTATATTCTTCCAGAGAGGATTTATTTTTGCTTCTGAAAGCCAGCTAGGCTAGGGGAACCAGCAATTCTATATAATCTTGATCTAATTAGGGGATGACAGGATTCAAGGATGAGCTTAAGTCCTTCTAAGAACAAGTTAAATTTCATTTCACATTTATTTCTGGTGTATAGTCATTATGAGTCCCAATGGAATACCTAGCACGTTTCTGGGCTCTCTCTTCTTGAGATTCACTGAACTCCAGTGTACTTTGGCTTTATCTGTCTACCAATAGTTCTCAGTTTTTCAGTCTCTCAGATACTATTTTAAAAGTCAGCAACTGCCTCAAGGAGAAAACATAAGCATAAAGAGAACAAAGCCAAGTGGAACTTCTAGAATATAATATAATATCTGAAATGAAAAATTCACTGGAGAGATTAAGCTATAGACTAAACATGGCAGAAGAAAAGATCCAACAAAAAATATCCTCCAAAAATGTGTTTTCTATGCCTGTAATCCTACTCCCTTCTGTTCTCATTGTGTCCAGTGATATCTAGATGCTGGAGGCTGTTTAACTTGGATCCCCTTGATGAGGATGACATGGATCAGAATGTCTACTAAATTACTAGAAACATGTAGTTCTAGAGAAATAGAAATCTTTGATTTTCAAGTTCCTGAAATTGGAGGTATTTTTTGTTTTATTTGTTTTATTTTTGTTTTTGTGTTTTGCTATAGCTTAGTCTGTGATATCCTGACTAATAAAGATGCTTTAATATTAGAAAATTGATTAATATAATTTACTTCATCCCATATAAGATAGAAAGTGAAAATAGAGTGGTTATATCAGTATATGAAAAAATGTATTTTAGCTTTCATCTCACATTCATATTTAAAAAAATCTTAGCAAAGGAGGAATAGGAAGAAGTTTAATGTCTTGAAAAGTCCTAATAAAAACATCTTAATATTTTAAATAAAGTTTTTGTTTTAGAAAAGTTTTAGATTTTTAGAAAATCATGATTTTAGAAAAATTATGTGGGTAATATCCAGTTTCCCTGATTAAGTACAAACATACATACAATTACTGAGCCAATATTGATATGTTGCTGTAATGGTTAATTTTATGTGTCAACTTGACTGAGCTCAGAGATGCCCAGATACCCAGTAAAACATTATTTCTGGGTTTGAGGATGTCTCTGGAAGAGATTAGCATTTGAATCAGTAGACTGAATAAAGAAAATCATCCTCACAGGTGCCAGTGGGCATCATGCAATCCCTTGAGGGACTGAATAAAACAAAAGGGTTGAGGAAGGGCAAATTCATTCTCTGCTTAAGCTAAGACAGCCAACCCCTGCCCTCAGAAATCCACACACCAGGTTCTTCAGCTTTCGGACCCAGATGGTATTTATCCCACCACCATGCTCTTCCCCCAGTGTTTTAGGCATTTAGTCTTAACTGAATTATACCACTGGCTTTCCAGTTTTTCTAGTGGGCAGAGGGCAGATTATGGGACTTTCCAGCCTCCATAACCATGTGACGAATTCCATTAATAAATATTTATATCCTATGGGTTCTGTTTTTCTGGAGAATCTCCTAAATCATTATTAACTAAAGTCCATTCTTAATTCAAATTTTCTTACTCGTTACCTATGACTTTTTCTATTTTAGATCCCATTCAGAATAGTGCACTACATCTAGTCGGCATGTCTTGTTAAGCTCTTCATGACTGTGACATTCTCTCTCTCTCTCTCTTTTTTGTTTTTGTTTTTTGTTTTTGATTTTGATAAACTTGCCTGGAAGAGTATTGGACAAGTATTTTGTAGAAGACCACTTCATTGGAATCTGGTTCATGTTTTTTTCATAAAATTGGGTTTTATGTTTTGGGGATGAACACCACTGACATGAAGTCCTATTTGCATCACTGTATCTCAAGATTACATGGTGTCCAAGTGACTTATCACTGGTGATGTTAACCTTGATCACCTGGCTAAGAGAGTGTTTGTCAATCTTCTACATTGTAAAGTTGGTTTACTTAATCCCGTACTCAACTTTGGGGAAGGAAGTCACTAGAATAGCCCACGTTTAAGGAGTGGGACATTATGTTCCTCCTACTTAAAGGTAGAATATGTATAATAAATTACTTGTAATTCTTCTGTGTGGAAGATTTGTCTATTCTCTCCCATTTATTTATTCAATCACTTATTTACATCATATGGATTCATGGATACTTATTTTATACTTTGGGTCATGATACAACACTTCGTTATTTTGTTTTCAAAATATTTTGTCTTTGGCTTTTGGGAGCTTTTTAAGTTGACTCTTGTGTTCCTTTGACCTACCCCCATTTTAGTGGGGGTTTTTGCATTTAGCACTTCCTTCCTTTCTGGAAATAAAAGGCAGTTCATGCCCTTCTTGTACATTTTAATGGCCTAGGCCTAGAATTTGTCACTATTTCAAAGGGCCTTGATTCCATTTATTGGAGAATGATATCAGAAACAAAAATCCATGTACTAGATTTGCTTATTCCCACTGCAGTATAGTTGATTCTAGGCCATATCAAGTGACAAAGTTAGAAAATGTATATGTTCAATAAATATCTTAATGATGAAGTCTTATCACATTCTCATTAAAGTCATAAATCATGCATGAGTGCCCACAACTTTCATTTCAATATTGTAAAAATGATCTTAGCCAGTACAGCAAGACTAGACAAAAAATTAAATATCTAATAAAGTTGAAAAAATACATACACTTAAGTTAGTAGTTCCACTCCTTAAAAAAAAAAAAAAAAAACTCACGCTGTGTGCAGAAAGATATGCATAAGGGTTTAATAAAAATATTGCTAGAAGCATGAAATATTGAAACAATATAAATATTCATTTTAAATATAGTAAATGCATTGTGCAATATCATGTCTCCTTTTATCTACTGCTAGTTCAAAGTAATGAACGAGAGCCACATATATTCAACTCATACATATATATGAAAGACAGTTGTTCGGTAAAAAGAGAAAATGGTTAGATTATAAGACCATCCTATTTATATAGTTTGAATACATATAAAACAATAGTATATATTAATTATTGATATATATAATGGAGTAAAATCATTAAATTTGGAAAGAATGAATAATATTTATGTTGGAAAGGAAAGAGGTTTGTTTTAAGGTCATTATTGACCTCTATGTTATTTAATTCATGATCATATTTCAGTCATGATCCTACTTGACGTATCATTTACCAAAGCTAAGATCTTCTTGATCCAGGAAGTATTTTCTTCATTTGGCTTCTGGCCATCACATTCTCTGACTTTTTTTCCTTTGATACTGGATATACTTTGTCTCAGTTTGTTTGTTTATTTTTTTTACTTATTTATTTATTTATTTATTTATTTATTTATTTCTTATTTTTGGTCTCATTTTTTAAAATCCTAATTCTCACCAACATCTTAGATTTGAAGTGCCCTAAGAATCACTGTCTTGAATCTTTTATCTTCCTTTTCTTGCCAGTCATTTCTTCTGGTTCACAATTTCAATTATCATCTATGTAATAAGACTCCCACATTTATACCTCTGGTCCAGACTTCTTCACTAGAGTCTGTAAAACTCTACAGAACTCTACTTAAAACATCTCACACTCGAAGTGCTCAAAACAGAACTGTGGGGGGTTCCTCTAGAACCTTCTCCAGTCATACACCTTCTGCCCCATAATTGGACTGTAACATTTCAGTGCATTAGAAACAAGATCAACAACAAAACAAAAACTTGATTCATCTTTGAAACATTTCATTTATATTCCATATCTGGAGTACCTCCTTATCTCCTCCACTCCCAAGCTTTCTATAAGGCACTATTCCTGCTCACCCAGGAGACTGATAGCCTCCTACCCCTACTTCCATCTTTTCCCACAGAGTCTCTTTGAAACACAGGAGTGGAAGGGTGTCTTTCAACACATCAGTGCATCAGCTCACTGTTCTGTGGGGTGGCTCCTCATCTCGTGTATAGTAAAGCCAGTGGCTTCCCAAAGGCCCGACATGCCCTGCACAATCCAGACCACTCAAAACTCTGAACTCATCCCAAGCACCATCTTCATTTGCCTTCTTTGCCTTTTATCAAATATGCCAGATGTGTTCCTATTCCAGGATTATTGCTGCTATTCGTTCTCTGTGTTTGAAGCACTGTGCTTGAATGTCACCTTCTCCTCAATTTCTATCTTGTCTTCTCAAAATTAAAAAAAAATAAAAACGAAAACAAGAAAAAGAAAAACAGAAAGAAGAAAACCCCCATGTACTGCTCAGACTACTTACTATGCTTTAGTTTTCCGTAGCATGCTTCATCTGCTACCATACTGTGTAGTGAGCATATATTTATGTTTTCCTTCTTTTTCTTCCCATTAATAGGTACTCAAAAATTCATGGTGCTTCTTAGTTCTTATTGCTACTGGGCCACTGTGTAGTGTTTGGCACACAGTAGGGGCTTTATAAATATTTATTGAAATATATATATAATGAGTAAATAGATATATATTTATATATAAATTTACACATTTATACTATTATCTGCCTATAATATATTAAATTTATATATATTATATATGTAATGAATATATATATGTGTATACAGATACACATATATATCAAATGGGCCTGAAGCCTGCATTATAATGGCAGGAAAAATTTCTTCTTATCAGATCTTTGGTACTTTATTTATAGCTATTTATTTAAGACAGATAATATCATAAAGGATAAAGGAGCCCACTGTGGTATTAATTACAGTCCTGACTGAAAGTACTGTTATTCCCTAGAGAATAAATTCTCTCAATTGCAAAATAATAAACGGATACAACTCATAATTATATACACATTCTGAGGTAAAAAAACACATGGGGATAAAAGAAATAATTTTTTTAGGTAGTATTCTTTATTTTTTTAAATAAACACTAGCAAACTGATATGACTTCCAAAATGTTAAAAAAGAAAATAGCGAATCCCTGAGCTCTACTTGCTGAGTAACATGGCTGGCCTCTAAAAGTCATCTTTATTATGAGAAGAGTGACAAGAAATATCTCAGCAAAGAAATCTCGGGGGATTTTTCCACCAGAGATAGCTGAAACAACCTAGTTGGGCTGGGGATTGGACATGACTAGTTCAAAGTCAGTGAACTGTGGGTGGCATGCCGAGAATAGAGACTTTTTTTGAGAGAAGGTTATAAAAGTTATTCCAAAGAGAGATGTACCTGCCATTGATTTCTTATACTCTAGTACAACGGAAATGAAAGGGTACAGTTTCTCTCTGGAAGATTAAAAACAGGAGTTTTCAGGCTGGCCCTTTTACCATTTCTATAATCCTTTGTGAGAAACTATAATTGTTATTGTATTTCTTTTGTTAAAGGGTATTCAGTGGAAAAAAGTTTAATTAAGAGCATCGATGGTACAGTTATCTTTCATTTTCCCCTCTTATCCTGGATAAATTCTTAAAACCAAAGATAAGATCTGGAAGCCACTTTACTTAAAATTTAAACTAAATAAACAAATCTGTTCATCTCTTTTGTCCAAATCTAATAGCGACATGGTATCACACAATTTGTTAGCAGTAAATTAATCCCAGGTAGCTTGTCAAATTATACAGGCTTATATAAAGTTAAGCAACACTACCAATTTCAATTGCAATTCATTAAGCACTTTATTATTTACAAATGCAACCATATACCTATCCACAAAGATATCCTTTCTAAATCACAATCAAAAACAAAATATCATGGTTTACTGTAGCCATTAAAACACTTATGACATCTTCATACATCTTTCATGGTTGATTGTAAGAAAAATTGCTGGTTCTTAGAGATGTTTAGAAGTAAAACTGACATGCTCTGATTCTGTGTCTTTTGATTTCAAGTCTTGCTTATGGAAGGATACATAGTCTGATGGTTGTTCTATCCCTGTTATCTAATAAATTATGCAGATAACAAAATATACAATTCTGAGCCATGTCTTCTAATGAAGATTCTGATCATCAAATGGTATACTTAGAATGAAGTTTTATGATAAATGTTGAAAGTGGAAATATATACAAATAAAATTAGGCATTTTCATTTGTTACAGTCATACCTAGAAACTAGTTAGATTTTCATTAAATTTTGAAGTTGTATTTCCAATACCATAAATTGACATGCAGTCTGTGTAGTGTATACAAAATTTGAGGGCAGGTGTGCAAGAGGAACCTCAAAGAGTAACAGTGACCACCAAAATACTGGAAACTGTGACAATAAGAGGCCTCTGTCCCTGCAAGTAGGAGAGACCTCCCATTCATGATAGGCACTATGGAGAGGGGTTTCAAATAGAACCCTATAATTTAAGAGTTGTAAAAGTTCTTATTCTAAAGAATAAGCTCTGTTTTGTGACAGAGCTACTTTTCCCATGGTCAAGTCTATATAGGAAATCATTGTATGCTAGGCTCAGAGGCTTATATGATTGTGTTCACATTTCACAAGCAAAATGAAGAGTTTTGTTCTAAATGAGACTCTAGAATGAGGTTAGAAAAGATAAAAAAGTTGAGAATTTTGGCGTCCATATTCATTAGGGAAATCGGTCTGTAATTCTCCTTTTTGATGGGGTCTTTGCCTGGTTTGGGGATCAAGGTAATATTGGCCTCATATAATGAGTTTGGTAGCTTTCCTTCTGTTTCTATTCTTTGAAATAGCTTTAGGAGAATAGGTATTATTTCTTCTTTGAATGTTTGGTAGAATTCCCTGGGAAAACCGTCCGGTCCTGGTGTTTTGTTTTTTGGAAGGTTTTTATCACTGTTTCAATCTCTTCATAATTAATTGGCCTGTTTAAAAAATCAATTTCTTCCTGTTTCAGTCTTGGTAGTTTATAGGTTTCCAGGAAGGCCTCCATCTCTTCCAGATTGCTTAATTTATTGGCATAAAGCTGTTGATAAAAGTTTCTAATAATCCTTCCTATTTCATTGGTGTTGGTTGTGACCTCTCCCTTTTCATTCATAATTTTATTAATTTGGGTCCTATATTCTTTTTGATAAGTCTTGCCAGCAGTTTGTCAATTTTATTTACTCTCTCAAAGAACCAGCTTCTAGTTCTGTTGATCTGCTCTACTGTGCTCCTGATTTCTAATTCATTAATTTCTGCTCTAATCTGATCAACTGCTTTCTCGTGCGTGGATTAGGCCTGTTCCTCTGTTGCTGTTCCAGCTTCTTGAGGTGAGAATATAAAAACTGCATTTTAGATTTTTCTATTCTTTGAGTGAGGCTTGGATGGCTATGTATTTTCCGCTTAGGACTGCCTTTGCAGTATCCCATAGGTTTTGGACCGTTGTGTTTTCATTCTCGTTGGTCTCCATAAATTGTTTAAATTGATTTTTGATTTCCTGTTTATCGAATCATTCTTGAGCAGGATGGTTTTTAGTCTCCAAGTGTTTGAGTTTCTTCCAAATTTTTCCTTGTGGTTGAGTTCCAATTTCAAAGCGTTGTGGTCTGAGAATATGCAGGGGTATTTTCAGTCTTTTGGAATCGTTTGAGACCTGTTTTGTGACCCAGAACATGGTCTATTCTTGAGAATGTTCCATGGGCATTAGAATAGAATGAGTATTCTTTGGTTCTTGGGTGTAGTGTTCTATATGTATCTATGAGGTCCAACTCGTCGAGTATGGCATTCAAAGCTTTTGTTTCTTTGCTGGTTTTCTACTCCGGTGCTCTGTCTATTGCTGATAGTGGAGTGTTGAGGTCCCCTACTATTAATGTATTTTTATCTATATGTCTCTTTATTCTGGTTAAGAGTTGGCTTGTGTATCTTGCTGCTCCCCTGTTGGGGGCATATATATTTATAATTGTCATATCCACTTGTTGGATACATCCTTTAAGAATAATAGAGTGTCCTTCTGTGTCTCTAACTATAGTCTTTAGTTTAAAATCCAGTCTGTCTGATATGAGAATTGCTACCCCAGCTTTCTTTTGAGGTCCCTTGGCGTGAAAGATGGTATTCCATCCCTTTGCTTTCAGCCTGAATGTATCTTTAGGTTCAAAATGAGTCTCTTGTAGACAGCAAATGGATGGGTCATGTCTTTTTATCCAATCTGCAATCTTGTGGTGCTTTATGGGAGCATTTAGGCCATTTACATTGAGACCGATTATTGAGAGATATGATTTTAATGATGCCATGTTGCCGGTAAAATCTTTGTTTCTATAGATTGTCGCTTTCTGTTCTGTATCACTCTTGGGGCCTTTCTACTTTTATAGAACCCCCCCTTAATATCTCCTGTAGGGCTGGTTTCGTGGTTATGAAATTGGTCAATGACTGGCGATTCTGGAAGGTCTTTATCTCTCCATCAATTCTGAATGACAGCCTTGCTGGATAAAGGATCCTTGGCTGGATGTTTTTCTCTGAAAGAGCTTTAAAAATGCCCCCCCTCCCCCAAGCCCTTTCTCTCATTCCAGGTCTGTGTAGACAGGTCTGACGTAATTCTGATACCTTTGCCTTGGTACGTGAGAAATTTCTTTGCCCTGGCCGCTTTCAATACTGTATCCTTGGATTTAATATTTGCGAATTGCACTATGACAAAAAAAAAAAAAAAAAAAAAGAGAGAAAGAAAGAAAAGATCAAGAAGTGGTCTCTGGGTGGCTCTGTTAGTTAAGCGTCTGCCTCCAGGTCAGGTCATGATCCCAGGATCAAGGTCCCTGCTCAGTGTTGAGCCTGCTTCTCCCTCTCCCTCTGCTGCTCCCCCTGCTTGTGCTCTCTTGCTCTCTCTGTCAAATAAATAAATAAAATTGTAAGAAAAAAAAAGAAGAAAAAATAAAGAAGGTGTTAGCTAGGATGTATATCTTAACTATAAAGCAATGTTTTAAAAACTTTTAGAGAAGAGGTCCTATCTCTCCAGTATATTTTCAGGATCCCATGTTTTAGTTAAATCTTAACCTGATTTCCCTAAGTACATTATCTCTACAGAACAATCTTAGGACTCTGAGATACACACATATACAGAGAGACATACATTATATATCAATATTAAGTATTCATAGATTAAAGTCCAGATAATGTACAATCTCTTTAAATTTTCTGAGTTTAGTAAAGTGTAATTACATCTTTGCATGTACCCTTGCTCTAAGTTGTATGGTGCTGATAAATTATTTGTTAATGAATAAGTAATTCACATCAATATAAATTTCATATTTTCCATATTGCTTTCTTTAAATGATCCTGTTTCTCTCTCCTTCCCTTTATATTTCAAAAGGCCATCTTTCACAATACGATGATAAGAGAATGTAAAAAAACCAAAAGTTCACTTCCGGTTCCAAGAATAGGAATCAATATTTTGGTGTACTTCTCCAAACTGTCACTTAAGTCAAACAAGGAGAGAGTGTTGGAGCAAATGTGTCTTCCAGCTCAAAAACCAAAGAAAACCAAATACATGTTCAATAAATTGAAACAGATTCTGACAAAATCAGGATATTTCATTCCTGGTCTATAGTTTTCTAAGTCTACCAAATGAAACACCACAACCTGGTGCGCTTAAACAAAAGAAATTAATTTCTTCACAGTTCTGGATGGTGTTTTCATCTGGTCTTCCTTCTGTACCTGTTCGTATCCAAATATCAATTTCTTATAAAGACAAGAGTCATATCTGACTAGAGCCAACTCTAATGACCTCATTTTTACTTAATTATCTCTTTAAAATCCTATCTCCAAATATAGTCACAGTCCAAGGTACTGGTAGCTAAGGTCTTCAGCCTGTGAATTTAAGGTGCACATATTTCAATCCATAATATCAGGTCAAGTCATTTCTCTTTGAGTTGTATCCTGATTTTCAACTACATTTTTGAGAGTTAAGTCTGAAGTTTATAATGAAATGAAAATCTCCAATCAGATAAATACAACCACCATGCAAAAGTAGAACTTGGGGAGGGATAAGTTGTTAAGTAAATAGTCATGGAAAAATAAACTGCCACAAGTCTATTTCATGCCACAGAATGGAGAAGTACACACTGGTTGTTAAGAGTGACCAAGAGGGCTAGATCATAAAATTGGATAGAGAAGAGTTTATGGAGTAAAGAGAATTCTTCCAAAATATTAGATTGAATGCCCCGGAAAGGGCTCCAAGGATGGTGCCACCTCCCTAATACAATGGCTACTGAAAGCTTTGAAAAAGCAATGAGCACATGAGCAAAATTGAAATGCCTAAATTCCCATGGAAGAAAGTGGAAAGAGATTTAAAGGCTTGGCATTAGGGGCATGGTAAAAAAATAAGCTCTCCACCCCCAGAACATCCATCAGCTGATTATGTTTCATGAGGAGGCCACAGCCTTCTCTCTTCTCTCTTCTCATGCCAAGTCCATGAGAAATACACTGTTGAGAGGATATCATAAAAGATTCAGTTGTAGTTTTATAACCAGGCCTGAGAGAAAGATAAAATACTGTTGAAGAACTTGGCCTTCGGATGGCTATGGAGATAGAATCCAAAAACAAGAGTTGACAACACTTAACCAGAAGAAGCCAGGGGTCACAATTATGGCAATGGCCACCAAGTCCAGTAAGGCCTTCAAAGTGGCCTGATATGTAGACTTATGAAAACAGTGAATAGGATACAACATCCTGAAGTACAAAAGAAATGGGCATAAAGTGATGTTAACACTCAGGTTGTGATAGCAGAAAGAATCATTGTTGGATGTCTGGGAGGCAGAGACCAATCACCCCAATAAAAGTCATCACCTCATGTAGAGTTTTCAAAACCCAAGGCAGTTTTCAGCTCTTGAAACCAGTGCATAGTGGCCATATATGCAGGGAGAAAAGCCCCCAAACATCATGTCAAGTAAAATGGTAATGGTTCCTCAGGTCTTACCTAAGGGACCTTTGGTCATTTACTCAGGGAAGGACATTATTAGTATGTTTCACAGACCTTTGAACACCAAGTATGAATTGAATTTTTGCCAAGAGTTCTAAAGCATCATCATGCACCACCACCACCAGCCCCAGCCACCCCCTTCCCCCAATCAGAAAGCACCCTGCAGAATTCAGCTGGAGCCTAAAAGATGACTGTAGACTACTGCAAGTTCATTCAAGTATCAGGACAAATTTTAGCCATAGTGTCAGACGTTCAGATATAGTGTCTCTGCTAAGCAGATTAGTAGGACCTCAGGTACATGGTTTATAGCAACTAACTGCTCAAGCAACCTTTTTTTCTACCTCATTTAAAAAGAGATGATTTTGGCAAAAGAAGAAAAAACATTGTATTTACATAGAATAGACAATAGTATACATTTACATATTTTTCCCCAAAGAAATGATAACATTCATACCCTTCATCATAAAATAGTTCAAAAATATCAGTGTGGCATGAACAGAGTGTGATTAACTCAACTCTTTGCACATATGATGCATGTTAGTGTATAAATAATGAGATGTGTGACAAATTTAAAGCATAGATTTTATCATGTATATGCATTTCATATTGGATTAAATTACAGAGTAAAAATAAATTAATGGCTTAAAACATAAAGAAATAGGAAATATATTCAGAAAGAAATATATGCAAAAGCCTAATTTTTATAACTCATGGTTTATTAATTTATGCCACTCAGCTGCATTAAATATTATACGTATCTGTTCATTAATACGGGAATCTCACTTATTAAAAAGATAATAATTTATTTAAATTGCATTGCCTCAAAGGATTTTAAGGATTAAATGAATTAATATATGTGCATCACTTAGAAAAGTATTTGGCATATGAGAAGACTGCAGAGCGTTAGCTATCATTATTATTATTGCCCTAAAGTAAAGCAAAGTGAACTCTTAAAAGAAATCTAAAATGAGTATCTAAAGAAAACAAACTACTTAGATATTAATTTTATTGCAAAAAAATCTATTTATGTTGTGAGCTCAAAAAAGCATCCTCTTAAATGATTTAATTATTTTCTTTTTTTCTAAAAATAGATTTTTGCTTTGTAATAAATATTCCTCAGACTGGATATATAGCATCTTTCTACTAAGCAATTGTTAATGTATATTTTAAACTATCTGCATCAAATCGAGAATGAGTATCTCTCAAAACCAGGCATGACATCTATACCCAAATTTAACAGTAAACTTCAGCTCCTTGACTCCTGCCTGTAAGGCTTTCCAAGAGAGTAGTTTAACCATATAATTTGTTATTCAAACTGGGCTTTATTCACATATCTCTTCTTGAAATTCCTGCAACTAACCAGTATCTTACCAACCTCAGAATCAATATGACACACAGGGGGAAATAGACAGATATACACAAGATGAGGCTTTAACATGCTTGTCTTATTCTGGCAGATTAAGGAGGCAATAAATTAATTACACATGAAAATACAGACAACATTAACTCAAGAACTACACCAATAATTACACAAAAATGTTAATTTGGACACAACATAATAATGGTAAAAATTAATAACAATATCAAAAAACAAAGTCTCTTCCTTCAAGAAACAAAACCCAAACAACCACAAATTTTTAAAAAAAAATTCATTGGATCAAAAGTGAAATGTGAGTTGAAATTGAAAGAATTTTTATAAATTTAGAATAATATTATAATATATTAAACTCTTCAAAATATAACCAAAGCAGTTTCAGAGAAAATTCATAGTATATAATACTTCCTTTATCATGAAAAATAACAAATGAAGTAGACAATTGCATACCAAAAGATTTTAAAAAAACCTAAAATAATGGAAACAGAAGAAATAATTAGAAATAAAAGTCAAATTTATTGAGTTAGTAAGGAAAAAGTAGAAAAATAAATTGGGCTTTGAACAAGCAGAAAAAAAATCACATCATTAAATAATTTAATTTTTAGGGGCTCATGGGTGGCTCAGTTGGTTAAGTTAGCCAATATATAATTGGCGGCCTTCAGCTCAGGTCATGATCCCAGGACCCTGGGATCAAGCCCAGAATGGGGAAGGGGGCAGAAGTCCTTGCTCAGTGGGGAGTCTGCTTCTCCCTCTCCCACTGCCCCTCTGCCCCCTCAACTCCTGCATGTTCTCTCTCTTCTAAAATAAGTGAATAAATACAAACCTTAAAAAAATAAAATGTTTAAAACTAATTTATTTTTTTAAAAAATAGAGAACAAATATTCAAATAAGAAGCTAGAAGAAAATTTTTTAAAAATCACTTGTATGCAAATATATTTGAAAATCTGAACACTACATCAAAAACTAATGACGTACTACTATACGTTGGCTAACTGAACATAATAAATAAAAAAAGAAAATCTGAATCAAATTGGTAATTTTAGTAGAAAAAATATATAAAAGTGATATATTAGAAGTATCTTATGGGCACAACCATAAGAGGAGTGATTGCTTTTAGTAGAGTTAGAAAACAACAAATTTCCATAGAAAAAGAAACAGACATTAGGCAAAAAGGACCCCTCACAAAAAATTTCTAAGTATCTTAATAGATTCAAAAGCACTTTTAAACCTTTAAGAAATAGATTACTTAAAACAATTACCAAAAATAGAAAATTTAGGAAAACTTCTGAAATATTTTTTAAAAGAAGATAATAAAGTGATTCTAAGACCTGAAAAAGGTGACACAGTATATTAAAATTAAAGACCACATTTCACTTATGAATAACAATGAAAACTTTAAGTACAGAATTATTAAATGGAATTTACATACATACATTTTTACTTTGTATTGTAGCAAAAGCTGTTTGGGGGAATTGGATGTGAGAAAAGTGACGTATTAGAAGCAAGCTCCCAGACAGTTTCAGCACAAAAATGAAAGGTGTAATTATCACACGCCTTCTCTCACAGCTATGGTAGGGGCAGGAGATGGAGAAGAAAGTTTGCTGAAACACAGAGTATCAAAATGTCACATAGGGAAATAAATGACAAAACCACAAGTATGCCATCTCTGTCCTCCCCCCAAGGTTGCAGTAGCCCATTTCAAGGTGAGCAGTCAATGACTGAAACTCAGTATGTTACTGGGCCTGTATCAGAGGCAACTTACTACAATGACCTCCACGTGGTCACAGCAGAATAGGATCAGTATCAACTAGCTTCTGCAAACACCATTATAAGGGCAAGAATGATAGACTGCCCTGATTTCCTCCCAATTTCCTGCCATTATCCTAAGGTTGCGCCTTCAGTCTACGTACTTCTCCTAATCTCTGCCTGGTCCCTGATTCTTACTAAGTGTAGAGCATATCTGCAGTGATAGTTCCAGAAATAGGAGCTTTATGGACACAGCAGCTTGTGGTTTCCATGAGAAATGGCTGGATTCCCTCGGCAGCATGGGCACACTTGGGTGATGATTGTGCCATCTGCCGGAGAAGTCACCACCACCCCCCAGACAATATAGAAACCCCAGTCAAGAAACACAATAGAAATCCTTTTCCTTGAGCCAAATAAAATATGTTCAGAATTACTCTGATTCATTTGAATCCTAAATATGTCTTAGGTTTTAACCCTGGAAAATAAATGTGTATTTTTTTGTAGTAACCACCTTGAAAACAAAATATTTTGTAACTAGAGAATAGGTATTTCTAACTACCTCTTCCAAATCATCATGATGCGGAAATGTGACAACTTTCTGCAGAACAAGTTTCTATACCTGTGATTGGGGTATTACCATGTAGAAGTTCCACCCATTTTGAAAAAAATGAATAATAATGATAAACTCAATCATTCTGTCACTATTATGGCCAACTGTGTTCTAAATAAACATATGCTTCAGCATGTAGACAGTTATAAATGTGGACTTGTGAATTGTGATTAATCAAAACTCCTTGATAAGTTATAAAGTTATACATAACATATATATGTTGATATGTATATACATTCATGTATAGGCATATATTTATGCAAATATAGGCTATATTTGTTTGCAACATGTAAATGCAGACAAGAAAAATCACCCTGAGCTAATTTAAGGAGTAAAGGATAATTTAAGGGTATGGAATCATCTGATGGAGTACACAGAGAGAAATATGTTGGAGCCACAGGAAGAACTTAAAATGTGATTAGAGAGCTAGTAATGGACAAGCATGGATTTTCGGGCATGGATATTTATGAATGGGAAGAATATACTATGAAAGATTTTTTGAGGGAAATTTTAGAGGTTTGAAGCTACAGCAGGTTGAAACTTAGGGAGCAGTTGGATGACAAAGGCTCTAGGTTTCCACAGTTATTTACAAACTTCTAACTGGCCCCCTCTTTGTCTTCTATTTTTCTCATCTATGGACTTTAGCACCACCCTCCCTTCCTGGAAGAAAGAATTTCTCTGCCATTCAGTCCACATGGGGACTGAAGTTAAGTCCTCACCACAGCTCCCATAATCACATCTTGCAGGTACAGTCTTACAGAGTAATGGTGCCATAAAATGGTTACAACTTCATTTTTCTGGGAAAGTCTTCCAGCTCATGTTAGGGGCTCACTGCTGTCCCAGTCAACTGTGGCCTGCCACCATGTCATTCTAGGCAATGTAGAAATGCACACAGGGCTTTGCAGGAGTGCTCCCCCATGGTCTCTGACCCTATATTTTTACCTTCATGTCCTGGAAGGTTTGTGCCTTAATGTAAATTTGCTCCTCCTAAAAATACCACCTTATCATCCATCTTTAACATCAGTGCCTGGAGGACTCCAGAAGCCTGAGCAGCTCCAGCAGCCTGGTCATCATCAGGCCTGGAGAGGAGACTCTGCAGCCACAGTCATTCCTGGCCCTGACACTGCAAGCGAGCAGCAAGATCAAGACCCAGCGGCTGCCAGATGCCTTCAGCTTCAGCAGGTGGCTGTTTCCATCTTTCTACATGAGGACACATCTCATTCCAAGGCTCTATCAAAGGAGAAGTGGTGGAGCTTGGTGGCACTCAGGGTCCTGGGAACAAGGGAGACTGTGGAGACAGAATATGCATTCTGCAGAGACCATCCTCCCCGGACAGCCTAGACAGAATGGCAACAAAAAAGATAAAGACAATTAAGGTGTCAAAACCCAGGAACTGAAGACACTTTACACAGAGTCCTCCCCCTGCAACATACTTACACCAATCCCCAGAAACCCCTAAACCACAAGATGGCAAAGGGAGACAAGCAGAGACCTACTAGCTGAAACTAGGCTGAACAGAACAGGCTGAGTAAATGCTTGCTCAAATGTTTACTTTTGGCTGGTAAATCAGATAATAAGAACTGCCTGTGTTATTTATGCAGCATGGTGTTTATGATGGATTGATCAACTGATTGATTGCTACAGAAATATTTTTGTAATCACAATGAGGTGTTTTTATTTTTTTCAATGCCTTCTTTATAGCTTTAAAAATTGTTTTATATCTCATTGTCAAGATTAACTCAATTTTTAATTTTTAATAATAAATTTAAGTGTAAATTTTAAAAAGTCAAGAAACTGCAAGCAACTCTTTAAAAAGGTACTTAATATTGTTTAAAAATGCTATAGTTGGATCGATGTTTGATCAATTATAAAACAGAAGGATTGGGAGGATTGGGTTGTAAAACCAAAAAAATTATTTTGATCAGTGTAACTATAGCCTTGAAATGTTAATTTATTACTTTCTGCTGCTAAAAGAGATAATAATTATGATATCTAAAGTGTCTTTAGAATCCTTAAAGATGAAAGCAAGTTTTTCACCACTTAACTTAGCATATTCAAGAAACCTGGTTTACTGAAATGTGCATCCTTCTTCCTATCCTGGAATCATTCGATTACTTTGCATACCTGTACTTCTCCCTTAATTGTAGAAATATTAAACAACCTTAATACTATTCCTGCAATCACTAAGACATCTAACAGCCAATGCCTACACACCTGTGCTTGCTTACCCATTCTTCATTACCTGTGTGGGGGAAGGAACCTAGGAAAGCAGGAATCTGGACATGGTTTTGAAGATTACTTCCATGCTTATTTTGAGAATTTACTTCCTTTCTGAAACCTGGGAATAATTTACAGCTGTTTCTTTTCTTGCTTCATTTCAGGAGAGCCCTTTTTGTATTGGAATCCATTTATGCTTCACCAGAAGAAACCTTTCACTCTTTCTATCTAACACACTATTGCCATATTCCAACGTGCCAGATTTCAATGTATCTTAGTCCACCCTTGCGACAATGACATGCTTTTCAATTCAAATTATCACAATCCAAGAATCCAATTTATTTTCCAGAATAGATAACTGTGATAATTGTGCATTGGTAAATACAAGATTATGGTAAGAAATTGGTTTTATCTACAGTTGATTATAAGTTGTCAACCTATCTAAAGATGGTGAAAATAAATATGGTTTTTATATAAAGTTCAAAAAATAGAAAAAAAAGTATATTTTTGTAACTAGCATATTAATCAGATTGTTATCAAAATGTACACAAATATTTTAAATGGAAAGAAACTATGCTCACAGACTTTCCCATTGTATATGAACCAACGCACAGACATGGAAATTTACTTTTAGGAAGATATGTGTATATTTGCAACCTTATTATAAACGTATTTTGAAGATAATGCCTATTAGGACAAAATAGCAATTCAATTTAAGTTGGAAGGGTTAGTTTTCATCAAATTCTATGATAAAAGAGAGATTATAATTAAAATTGTTAGATTAGAAAAATAAAATCATTTTCTAACCTCTTTAAATAAACACAAAATAATTATATGACACACAGATAAACACACATACACATACATACTTGGGAAATTAAATTTCTTCCATAATCAAAAAAATTGTCTTACTAACAGATAGATTTCTACATTTAAAAAAAATGGAAATTTTTCTTTCACCTTCAGGACAGGATTTTAAGATCATAGCACTTGAGAATTTCCCATGTCAACAGAAAAAGTGTGAGCAACAAAAAAGCAAAGAGAGATGAAGGAATCTCAGCATAGGCCAAGTCTTTCCATCTGTCTAAGAAGAAAGTTGATAAGTAATATAATTAGGTGTTGTTTATTTCCTATTAAATGGGTGTTGAAGTTTCAATTAATCTTACATAAAGCTGTAAGAACAGGAAAGCTTAACATAATAACACAATATAGTAATAATATAATAATATAAAACTATAACAATAATATAAAACAGATAATATATCTCGAAACATGTAAATCCCATGCCTATCAAGTTCTTTTCCTTATAATTCTTCTTCTAGTAAGAAACTGAGTAGCATATCAAGTCCTCAAGAACACAGGTGTCTAAAAACCATTGGGAGGTTTCTGAAGTAACAGTGACCAGATTCACCCTACAGATTTAAACAAATAGAAAACTAGGCAAATTTAGAAAACAAAAAGTGACATACATTGGCCATAGGCAGTGCAGAACCACATTCTTTGAAATGTGATAGGTGGTTATCAGGCCAGGTAAACACTATCGTTCCCACTCCTGTGACTTGGAGGGAGTTTGGAGACAGCTGGGGCTGAGGAGGATGGGGCAGTTAGCATTGGTGGGGCAGCATACTAGAGAATAGGGCACTCCCCAGAAAGCCCCAAAGAACTACAGAGGATACCCCCGAATCTTTAGGAAAGACCTTTCTGAGGAACTGGCATGAGGGAAAAAAATCAAAATGATGAGAAGATGAAAACATTCATAATATCAGCGAAGGAACATTCAAAGCTTATGGACTAACAGGGTAGAAACCTAACCCAGGAATAAATTGGAATGTTTGTAATAAACAAATGAATAAATGAATGAATGAATGAATGAATAAATAAATAAATAAATAAATACGAAAAAGTAGCAAAGGCAGTAAGGAAAGAGTGAAAAGAGAACAAATAAACCTAGAACAGATGTTGCAGGGCTGCCTAGGCCTTGATTTAAATGAACAGTTGTGTTGTTAATGTTATAAGCCATTGTAGGAACTTGATGTCAGCTCATTTGTACCTGAGAATAATCATACTTGCTGCTCAATACTGAATTTGGTATAGTGGAACAAAAATGAAAACTGTGAGACCGGTTAGAGTTTGAAATAGTCCTGGCGAGACCTGATGATGGTCATGGTGGTGGTTGTAGAGATGTCAATAGAAAGAAGAATGAATATGATATCGGTGTTTGGAATATATTTGATGCTCATCTCCAGAATATACTTTCACAGTGAAATCAAAAGTTTACCAGTGGATTAGATATAGTGTGTAAAGGAAAAAGAGGAGTTGGAGATAGTTTATAGGTTTTTGACTGACACAAATGAGTAGACTATGATAGGTTTTTAGGAAGCTATGATCTATCCCTGTTATGATGGCCAATTGCAGACACCAAGATAGTTGTAGGTCATAGAAGATGTCTAAGTCAGGAGTGGAAATCTGGAAGATAACAATATTAAACATGTAGAAAAGGATGAGATCACATAGGTTGAGAGCAGAGAGAAAATATAAGAGTGCTCAAGCAAGAAACCATTGGGAGGTTTCTGAAGTAACAGAGACCAGATTCACCCTACAGATATAAACAAATAGAAAACTAGGCAAATTTAGAAAACAAAAAGTGACATACAGTGGCCATAAGCAGTGCAGAACCACATTATTTGAAATGTGATAGGTGGTTGTCAGGATACTGATAGTACCAAAAAAATCAGAATGGTTACTCTGATCTTTAGAAAAGGAGAAACCTGAATACAAGACTAAGAAGGAATGGACAGTGAGGTCATGGGAAATTCTAGAAATTGCCACTTCCCTGAAACAAAGAGTTGAAAGCAGTAGCAAGGAAGGAGGGCTAGTATGTCATAACTGAAGTTATAGAGAGGTGAGGTAAAAGAAAATCGGAAAATTAATCACCAGTTTCAATGACTTTAACAAAAACAGTACGGAAGTGAGGTAGAGCCAAATACTCAAATAGAACAAGATGATAAGAGAATGGGCATGAATAAGTGGAAAGAAATGAATGCGTTTAGACTACTACAGGTGACCCTGAAAGGTAGAAAGCATGGGATAAACTTATTTTTAAAATGTTAGTTATGCTTGCCTTTGGAGATGTGTCATGAAAAAAGTTGCTGTGGTCCAGGTCAAAGAGCTTACAGGCTATGTTCTCCTCTATGATTTTGATGGATTCCTGTCTCACATCAAAGTCTTTCATCCATTTGGAGTTTATCTTTGTGTATGGTGTGAGAGAGTGGTCAAGTTTCATTCTTTTGCATGTAGCTGTCCAATTTTTCCAGCACCATTTATTGAAGAGAATGTCTTTTTTCCACGGGATATTTTTTCCTGCTTTGTCAAAGATTAGTTGCCTGTAGAGCTGAGGGTCCATTTCTGGGGTCTCTGTTCTGTTCCATTGATCTATGTGTCTGTTTTTGTGCCAGTACCATGCTGTCTTGGTGATCACACCTTTGTGATGTAACTTGAAATCAGGCAACGTGATGCCCTAAGCTTTGTTTTTCCTTTTCAACAATTACTTGGTGATTTGGGGCCTTTTCTGGTTCCATACAAATTTAAGGGCTGTTTGTTCCAGCTCTTTGAAAAATGTCATTGGTATTTTGATGGGGATGGCATTGAAAGTGTAGATTGCTCTGGGTAGCATACAAATTTTAACTATATTTATTCTTCAATCCATGAGCATGGAATGTTTTTCCATCTTTTTGTGTCTTCTTCAATATTTTTCAAGAGTGATCTATAGTTTCTAGAATATAGATCCTTTACCTCTCTGGTTAAGTTAATTCCTAGATATCGTATGATTTTTGGTGCTATTGAATCAATTCAATCAAATCAAACAATCAATTCTGTAACTTCTCTTTCTTCAGTCTCATTGTTCATGTATAGAAATGCAACTGATTTCTGAGCATTGATTTTGTATCCTGCCTTGTTACTGAATTGCTCTGTAAGTTCTAGTACTTTGGGGGTGGAGTATTTTGGGTTTTCCATATAGAATATCATGTCATCTGCTAAGAGACAGTTTGACTTCTTCTTTGCTGATTTGAATACCTTTTATCTCTTTTTGTTGTCTGATTGCTGTTGCAAGGACTTCTAGAACTATGTTGAATAATAATGGTGAGAGTGGGCATCCTTGTCGTGTTCCTGACCTTAAGGGAAAGGCTTTCAGCTTTTCCCCATTGAGAATGATATTCACCATAGGTTTTTCATAGAAAAGAAAAAATGAACTTGTGGGACTTCATCAAGATAAAAAGCTTCTGCACAGCCAAGGAAACAGTAAAAAAAAAAACTAAGAGGCAGCCCACGGAATGGGACAAGATATTTGCAAATGACACTGCAGATAAAAGACTGGTATCCAAGATCTACAAAGAACTTCTCAAACTCAATACACGAGAAACAAATAATCAAATCAAAAAATGGGCAGAAGATATGAACAGAAACTTTTCCAATGAAGACATACAAATGGCTAACAGACACATGAAAAAGTGTTCAAAATCACTAGCCATCAGGGAAATTCAAATCAAAACCACATTGAGATACCACCTTATGCCAGTTAGAAAGGCAAAAATTGACAAGGTAAGAAATAACAAATGTTGGAGAGGATGTGGAGAAAGGGGATCCCTCTTACACTGTTGGTGGGAATGCAAGTTGGTACAGACACTTTAGAAAACAGTGTGGAGGTCCCTTAAAAAGTTAAAAATAGGGGCGCCTGGGTGGCACAGCGGTTAAGCGTCTGCCTTCGGCTCAGGGCGTGATCCTGGCGTTCTGGGATCGAGCCCCACATCAGGCTCCTCTGCTATGAGCCTGTTTCTTCCTCTCCCACTCCCCCTGCTTGTGTTCCCTCTCTCGCTGGCTGTCTCTATCTCTGTCGAATAAATAAATAAAATCTTAAAAAAAAAAAGTTAAAAATAGAGCTACCCTATGATCCAGCAATTGCACTACTGGGTATTTACCCCAAAGATAGAGATGTAGTGAAGAGAAGGGCCATATGCACCCCAATGTTCATAGCAGCTTTGTCCACATTAGCTAAATTGTGGAAGGAGCCGAGATGCACTTCAACAGACAAATGGATTAAGAAGATGTGGTCCATATATACAATGGAATATTACTCAGCCATCAGAAAGAATGATTACCCAACATTTGCAGCAACATGGACTGGACTGGAGGAGATTATGCTAAGTGAAGTAAGTCAAGCAGAGAAAGACAATTATCATATGGTTTCACTCATTTATGGAACATAAAGAATAGCAGGGAGATCAGTAGGAGAAGGAAGAGAAGAATGAAGGGGGGGTAAACAGAAGGTGGAATGAACCACGAGAGACTATGGACTCCGGGAAACAATTTGAGGGCTTCAGAGGGGAGGAGGATGGGGGATTGGGATAGGCCAGTGATGGGTATTAAGGATGGCACGTATTGCATGGTGCACTGGGTGTTATATGCAGATAATGAATCATGGAACACCACATCAAAAACTAAGGATGTACTGTATGGTGACTAACATAACATAATAAAAAATTATTATTAAAAAAATAAAATATTAGTTACAGGCACCTGGGTAGCTCAGTTGCTTAAGCATCTGCCTTTGCCTCAGGGTCCTGGGATGTAGCCCCGCGTTGCATCAGTCTCCTTGTTCAGCGGGGAGCCTGCTTCTCCCTCTCCCTCTGCTGCTCCCCCTGCTTGTGCTCTCTCTCTTGCACACGTGCGCTATTTCTCTTTCTGTGTCAAATAAATAAATAAAATCTTTAAAAATAAAATAAAATGTTAGTTACACTTTTCAGTAATCTTTTCACTGTATTAACCTTCAGATGCCTGTTCAATCACACTACTTCTAAATCTAATACCAAAAGTCCAGTTGTTTATTCGAAAAGAATATAAAAGGTATGTTATATTTCCAGTGTTTAGAGATTTTGGGAACACTCTGTAGATTATCTATGTTTGGATACTCTGTATTTTGAGCAGTTCCTCCTTAAAGCAGCTCAGAAAAATGGGGCAGTGTTTGTATGGAGTGTGGGAATCAAAGGACTTTCTACTTTTATTCCCAACATTTTGTGTATTTTATTCCTCTGATGGATGAAATTAATTCATGTTTACAGTTCCATGGGATTCATTCTTTAAAAAGAATGAAGCATGAGAGACTATGGACTGTGAGAAACAAACTGAGGGCTTCAGAGGGGAGAGGGGTGGGGGAATGGGATAGGCTGGTGATGGGTAGTAAGGAGGGCACGTATTGCATGGTGCACTGGGTGTTATTTGCAACTAATGAATCATCGAACTTTACATCAAAAACCAGGGATGTACTGTATGGTGACTAACATAATATACTAAAAAAATATTATTATTAAAAAAAAGAAAGAAATAGAAGTAGTATAGAGAAAAAGATATGGTTGCCTAAAGGTCATTAAGAAAGCAAGAGGGGAAGGAATAAAGGGTAAATACTATGAAGGGGGAGTTAGTTTTTCTTGTAGAGAATGGGGTATATCTTCTGTATTAATGTTAATAGAGCATATTATTTTATATAGCACAAACTTAACTAGCTTGGGGAAACTGACAGTGGGTTGATAAAATACTTCTCTTAAACATCACATCAGTTTTCTTATGACTTCTACAAAGGGGTCACCATATGAGAATGAGTGAAAGGGTACTTGAGTAAACCCAGAACTGGAGTTTTGTAAGGTAAGTGATTTGCAAAAGAGATGGGTAAATAAGTTAAAGGAACTCCAATGCAATATTAAAGAGTTGAAACATATAAATTTACATGGATTTGGAAGAAAGTGATCCCATGCATGAGCTAAAACATAATTAGTAGGAGTAAGAAAGTGAAATGTAAATCTTGATAAGTCAAAGAATTCTCAGTGAAAGGAAACTATTGTAAATGAGCAAAGAGTGGAGTTAATGAACAGAGTGAGATGGTTTTGGATTGTTTTTCATGATGACAATGTCTAGTGGCGGCTGAGATGGAACTAAAGCAAAGCAAAAGAAAACAAAATAAAACAAACAAAAAACAAAGAAAAAAACATTGATAGAGCTAAAAAGTGAAGGAATGGAGAGATCAGTGTTGTGTGTATCATTTGTTTGGATTCTGAAACAGCCAGGGGTTAGATTAGTGAGGAGGAAGACCATGAGTTCAGTGATGAAATAAACGGCCTGGACATGAGCTAATAGCAACAAAAACTTTAAGTGGAATGGTCTGAGTGTATATGTTTCACATGGCTTGAGCTTTTGAAGGAGGCAGAAGAAAGAGACCAGCATTAGTGGACAAGAGGACGTATCCACCATCTGAAGACCTCACATAAGTAGAGAGTAGTAGAGAAAACAGATTGCTTTTGGAGGTCATTGGGGAAATCAGTGTTACTAGGAGACAGCCAGGTGTCATTGTGAGCAAGAAGATAAAGAGAACCTTCAGGGGAAAAAAAAAAGATTGCATTGAGCAGTGAATAAATGCTGGCAATTCAGGGATGATATATTTACTTAGGGCTATATACTTGACAAGTAATCTCAAAGCTTATGAAATATGTTGTATTCCATTGAAATAAAGTAGCCTCCCTACTTATTAAAAATAAATACATACATACATACATGATTTTTCTCAGTTACCTAGTCAGTTGAGATAATATGATTTCCAAAACGTGCTAGTGTAAAACAAGTTATTAATTAGTGCAATTGTATCATAACCTTAAGTGTTAGAAATTTGCACTATATGTGTGAGATATGCAGGTAGAATCCAGGCAATAAAACCAGAATATTTTAACAGTAAAGCTGTACACTTACTCAGTGTAGAACGTGGTGATGAAGTACTTCAAATCTATCCATTTCCAAGCCAGCATTCCACTCTGCCCTCAGCAACCCACAGTCTCTCATTCTCAATCTTCAACTCTTTGCTTGAAATAGAAGTTGTTTTTACTCATGCTCTCCAGTTCTTGTCTTCCCATCATCTATTAAGCCCTCTCTAGTCAAGATTTCAAACCTTTACCTCCCCCAAAAGGCTCTTGCCAAGGTCTTTGAAGACATTCTTGGTGCCAAATCCATTTTTCAATTCTTCTCCATATCCAATTTGAGCTCTTCATTAAGATCAATTGACACAGATGATGACACAATTCTTGAATCATTTTTTTCCCTTGACTTGCAGTATGCCATTCTCTTTCACTTCAAGTTTGGTATCTGTGCCTCTTACACCTAAATATCTTTTACAAGCCCCCATTCACCTCCATGAGTTCAATTATTGGACTTCTTTTCACTGTCTACTTTCAATCTTCACATGGTCTAACCTAGTGTTCAGCTTTACATAGCATAATCTTCAGATTCCTATACCCAATAACGTCGCAACATCCTCGCTTATGTGTATATAAGTAGATTTGGTTTTATATTTTCCAAAAAGAACATTTGAAGCTTCACAAAATAAATATCTTTTGCCCTTTCCATTGTCTTCCTCATCTATGCAATTCATTTTTTCCCACTTCTCAAGCCAATGAATATTTCTTGCGCATCTCATATCCAACCTATTAATGATGTTTTATTGGCTATATCTACAAATTATATATATACAGAATCAGCACTGTCCAGTCTCTAGCCATCATTATTTCTCATTAGATTATTACAAATTTTTTTATTTGTTTTCCAAATTTTGCTCTGCTAAAATCTATTCTCCACTCATCAGCAAGAATAGCCTTTAAAAATGAAAATGAAATCATGACATTCGCATGTTCAGATGCACTCAATAGAAGCCAAATTCCTGCTGTGGCATATGTGATCTCTGCTAAATTTCTGACTTCATCTCTTATTCACACCACTCCTGGCTGACTGGCTGACTTATTTCATAAGCATTCTAAGTATGTTCCTGTCACAAGACCTTTGTACTCCTTCCCTTACTTGAGATGCTCATTTCCTAATAAACGTGTGGCTTGCTTCTTCACAGCCTGCAGATTTCTGCTCAGTTGTCTCCTTTTCTTAAACTCTTTCCTAATCAACCTTTATAAAATAGTATTTCAAAGTATTTTTGTTCCTTTTCAATTCTTTACTTTTAATACAGCACTATTGCCACCTTAATATATTATTTGTTCATTTTTTTCCCATTCAATAAAAAAAAAAAGTTCTGTAAAGGTGAAAATCATTACGGTTTCATTCAGTGTTCCATTACTGGCTTGTTAACTCTTGTTAATATGTATTGAATAATAAATGAAAGGATAAATATAGAACTTTATAAAATTATTAACTTACTAATGGGCACTAGATTTCCAAGGGATAAAAAGGTTAAATTATTTTCAAACAAACTATCTATCTATATCTATATCTATATCTATATCTATATCTATATCTATATCTATATCTATCTCTATCTCTATCTATATCTATATCATCTATATCTATATCTATTTCCACCCAGGAGTAAACCCTAGACTAGTAAATCCTGGACTAGTGGTTCAAAGGACACTCCTTGGGAAGGCCTGATAGCTGTCAGATGGATATGCAGTCAAAACTGTGGTCTCTAGGGGCGCCTGGGTGGCTCAGTCATTAAGCGTCTGCCTTTGGCTCAGGGCTGATCCCAGCTTTCTGAGGTTGAGCCCGGCATCAGGCTCCTCTGCTGGGAAGCTGTTTCTTCCTCTCCCACTCCCCCTGCTTGTGTTCCCTCTCTCGCTGGCTGTCTCTCTCTCTGTCAAATAAATAAATAAAATCTTTAAAAGAAAAAAGAAGTGTCTCTAGGAAAGTGCCCGTGGTAAGCAACATTCTTGTCCTCTTTATTTTATTGTGGTAAGAACATATGTTAACATGTGAAATCTAACCTCTTCAACGAATTTGAAGTGAGCAATAAGTTACATTGACTACAGCTACAATGCTGTACAACATATCCCTAGCGTTTGTCTACATTACCTAACTAAAACTTCATGCCTATTTCATAACTCCCCCTTAGTCCCTTTCGCCAGTCCTTGGTAACCACCATTTCAATCTTGTATTTTATGATTTGACTATTGTAGAAATATTTACTGACAAGTGAATGGACAAAGGAAATGTGATACACACCACACACACACACACACACACACACACACACACACATTCACACACACAATGAAATATTATTCAACCTTAAAAAGAGATGGTAAGCAGGGTGTCTAGGTGGCTCAGTTGGTTAAGAATCTGACTCTTGATTTTGACTCAGGTTATTGTCTTGAGGTTTTGAGATCATGCCCTGCATCAGGGTCCATGCTAGGCATAAAGTCTGCTTAAGATTCTCTCTCTTCCTCTCTCTCTGTCCTTCCCTCCACCTCTCTCTCCCTCTCAGAACATGGTAAGCAACATTCTCACTGGTTTGCTTATTTGTCCTTCTTTCTCTGAATATGACAAATATTGCACCAGCATTGGGGAATTTGGTACAATGCATTAGAAAATACCAAAGAGAATATAATTCTTTTTTTAATGTTTTTTTATTATATTATGTTAGTCACCATACAGTACATCCCCTGTTTCCAATGTAAAATTTGATGATTCATTAGTTGCGTATAACACCCAGTGCACCATGCAATACGTGCCCTCCTTACTACCCATCACCGGTCTATCCCATTCCCCCACCCACCTCCCCTCTGAGGCCCTCAGTTTGTTTCTCATAGTCCATAGTCTCTCATGTTTTATTCCCCCTTCTGATTAACCCCCCTTTCTTTATCCCAAAACTGAATGATCCCATAAGAGCTCTTCTATTTTCATTAAAGCAAATACATTACATATCTACTTTGTTAATATAATTGTATTTATACACACTGAATAAATAGGCTTCAGAATCAGAATTTACAAGATATACTCATAAAGTTCCTATTGCATCTTATGTTGTCTCACAGCAAGATAAGCAATTTGAATAAATACATTTTATTTCCATTGAGTTATTGCTATCATTCTATAGTTACCCCCAGAATGACACAACTCCATTATAACAGGCTTTGTGTGACTAAGGGCTTCCATTAATGTAACCTCATAAATTTATAAAAATCCAAAATGAGAGCTCTTGTTTTTCCAGTGTGTTTATCAAACAATGAGTTCATATTGTTGGGTCTAAAAAGCTTACTTTAAAGTAATTAAAAGCAGTACTTATGTCACCCAAGGGTAATTGCTGCTTATTTATTTATTGTTTTATAATTTACCTTCATTATTTTAGAGTGACAGGGCCAGTTGTAGAACAAGCATCAGGTTATTAGCATGTTATGACCATTTGAACTCAAATAGTCAGTGGAGTGAAAATTTCAACAAACAGTATACCAACTTGAATGTGATTCAGCAAGTGATATAGACCTCAAACAGGAAAGAAAGCACACTACTGAATTTGATCAAACATATTTTTCTGTGCTGTTAAGGGGAAAAAAACAAAGCCAAAAACCACTGAGGTTAAAATCAATCCACATATGGGCACCTGGGTAGCTCAGTCAGTTAAGTGTCTGCCTTTGGCTCAGGTCATGATCTCAGGGTCCTGGGACTGAGCCCCACATCGGGATCTCTGCTCAGTGGAGAGTCTGCTTCTCTCTCCCTTTCCCTTTATGCTCTCTTTCTCAAATAAATAAATAAAATCTTTTAAAAAATTGATCCACAGATACATGCACCATTATATTTAAGAAACCCATCTGAATCGTTGAGGTAAAGATGTTTCATTGGTCAAAGTAACTCACACTCTTTTTTCAGAGTCATCTGATATGCTGTCTATGTCTATCTAGAAAACACCATTAAACATCATCTCTGTGTGCCTGTATTACTGTGTGTCTGTATTACCTCTTTAGAAATTAGTGCCTTGATCTCAAATTTAAGCACAGATTCATCTTGAAGCTGAACAGATTCAATTGGTCTTCTCAATTATCTCCAGGAACTTAAGATAAATATGGGTATATATCTCTGTTGCAAGTCCAGATAGTATTTCAAAAGGTTTAGACATATACATAGGTATGAATATAAAAATACACAAGAAAAACTGACCATTGTTGCTTTATCATGCCTAAATTCTAAGTGAATGGAACCATTATTTCATAGTTTAAATAAACATGGAATAAGCACCTACTAAATTCTGGATGAGGAGGCAGATTTTGGATTATCCAGTAAGATGTAAAATACAATCTCTAGGCAGATTGCAGTGTTATATTGATAAAGTATTAAAAATAAAAGAATATTATTATTGTTATTAGCCATGCTGCTGGCTTATTGTGAACTTGGTACCATGGTGAACTCATTACATGTATTAACTCACATACTCTCTGAAACAAGTTTTGACCCACATGATGAAACTCAGCACCAAGGAAGTAAGGTAACTCCTCTGTGTCCCATGGCTTGTAGGTGTCAGAACTGGGGATTAAAACCACACCAGCTGATTCCAGATCGAAATGTCCTAACTACTGTATCCTGCTGTGCCTCTAGTAAAAATTGATAAAATGTACCTCTAAACATGTGTCACAAATACCATGATTCTTAACATAAAAGGGCCAGTTTAAAAAATGGACGGGTCAGGGGTGCCTGGGTGGCTCATCGGTTAAGCGTCTGCCTTCATCTCAGGTCATGATCCACGGGTCCTGGGGTCGACACCATGTAGGGCTCCTGGCTCAGTGGGGAACCTTCCTCTCCCTCTCCCCCACCTTGCTATCTCTCTCTCTCACACACAAATAAATAAATAAAATCTTAAAAAATAAAAAGTGGACTGATCAAGGGATGCCAAATCTTCTGTGTTGAATTGAATAAAGCAAGTCAAGAGACAATTTATACAGCATAGAACGCAGATGCTGGATCTTTGAAGATGAGCCAGTGTCTTTGACATAGCTAAGCTCATGGGGAAGTGCAACTCAAGAAAAAACTTCAGGTACAAAGTAATCTGGAATCATGAGGGAATTGCAGATAGGTCAGTGTGCTGTGATGGAGCTGGAGAAGGAAATGAGAGAAGTTTGAGAAGGAAGACAAAGCACAATTTTAACTGTCTTATGTTCTCATGCTTCCACGTATTTGTCATACATGTACTAGATAATTTTAGGTATATCCAGAGCAGAATTTTAAAGTATATGTTTATTTTAATACAACTAAAGAAAAAAAATTGTATAAACTGTTACTGAATTTTTTAATGCATATTGTGGGCTGAAGTAAGTATTTAAATTGAAAACGATGAATTGATTTAAAGAAAACTATTAAGTGTACCATAATGCATTGCTACCGCAAAACATAAAGTCTGAAAGATGGTTTGGAAATTGCATCTGTGTACAAAAACGAGGACTTTGACCTCTATCCTATGAATAGTTAAGAATAGTTGAAAGATTAAAAGCATTTCCATGTTACCCTTTTCATCTTGAAACTGTTCACTCAGCAGGACCTGCCTAAGTCCATGGTGGATGTTGTTGCTGATGAAGCGTTGGGACTTAGGCAAAGGACACAGATCAGGCACCATACAATAAAATGCAAGACATAGAACAACAGTTGTTTGGTTTTATGTTTTGTTTGGGGCAGGTTGAATTTCAGATTCAGATATATTCAGATTGAATGCCCAAGCACAGATATGGATGGGCTGGATGTTGAGAGAGTGGTTAAGTAGTTTGCCAGGGAAAATAACTTTCACCATGGGAATCATTGCACACATAAACAAAGCACAAGTCAAAATACTATAAGTATATTTCATACTGTGAGAAACAGGATGGTTCAAGACCCTTCAATTTAAATATCAAGGACACAATACAAATAGACTCACTCTCTGCGTTGAACTTATTCAGTCAGAATTTGTACGTGGTGGGTGGGTGTTTAGTGCCCTCCCCGGTCTTCTTACTAGATTCCCCCTCCTTAGAATTTCCATATTGTATACACCATTATGATAAGAAAGAATAGAGACAATCATTGGATACCTCATTTGGGGAAGACAAGAGCCATTAAACTGCCAATCAACATTATCCAGATGTCTGCATCTGCTTACCTCATTCCTCACATTCTTACTCCTTCTAGCTAACTGCTTTCAATATGTAGTTTGCTTGCTCTCAGACTCTTGTCACAACCTGTCCTTAATTGCCCTAATTCACATCCTGCAACTTTGCAATGCAGAAAATGAATAAACTTGCAGTGAACTAACAGTTACGGAGTATGACATGGAACACACTCCTATTTTCCAGCTTTGTCATTATGTTCCATTTGGGAACAGATCCAAGGCTCCCCTAAACACAGACTGTTTCTCTCACCTTCACAAAAGTATGCTAGAACTCTCAGCTTGAAAGTTCTCTGCTTATCTTTTTAATCAGGCAACTAGCTCAGTTATCAGGAAATTCTTATTTTAGACAGTGGCTTAGATTGAGGTGAAATGTGCTTCCTTGTAACTTCCAATAATAACCCCTAGTTCTGTCTTCCTATCTAGTAAAAATATGTGTGTCCTTTTTTACACATGACAGTCCCTCATGCTATCAATAATGACTAACAAAATTATGTCATTGTATTAGACAACCTCAATTACAATATGCTCACCTAACATCAACATAGTATAAATTATTTTAAATATGTGTGTGTATTTTATGAAAACAGTACAAGCTTTCCTCAAAGTATACTTATATCTACATGCAACTGAATTCTGCCTTACAATACCAGTATTAAGTTATATAGTGCCTCTAGAAAATATTTTTTAAGCAAGCAAATAATCATTTCTTATTCGTGAGTAAAATGGTGTTCTAATAATTAGAAGGAAATAACACATTTGATTTGAGTGAAATTCAAGTCTACCACTTATTAACAGTGTGATCTTGAGAAAACCATTTAATTATCTTATAATTGGTAGATACAGCACTTTTATTACACTGTTACTATTACTAACAGAGGACATTTGCTGTTCGGTCTTGTGATGTTACACACTTTTAAAAAAAATTCTGCCTCATATATTCCTCATATATACAGAGTATTCCAGGAATACTGTAAGACATAAAATATATTGTTCGTTCCTTTAAGTAGTAGACCTATTGTCATATCCCTTGCTATTACCACACATACAAATGTGTAGAGATTTTAAAAGGTATCAATATGTGAGCATCTGAGTTAACCTCTTAATAGTCTTCACTGGGATCATCATTAGACCCAAGGTTATGGCACGGCAAACATACCAAATGATGTTGGAAAACGAGTGTGGACTACTTGCTTATGCTAGAACACATCTGTATATTTGCTTTGGTTTATATGAACACTTTATTTCAAGAAAATAAAGTTCTATTGAAAACTCGAAGTTATTAAATGCATGACAGTTAAGGAAACTGTTCTATCTGAAAATATATTACACTGGGCTGTCAATATCCTTCCTCTTATCACCCTCCTCACTCTAGCAATTATTTTTCCAAGGAAAAAAGAGAAAGGGGAATTGGCCAGAAATGGAATATGGGTTAAGCAGGTAAACATGTGAAGTATATATTTTTAAAATTTGCCACAGTATTACTCCCACCTCTACTCCCTGACTTCAGCTTTGACAAGTGGAGGGAAACTTCCTCCCATACTTTTATTGGAGCCTTTTCTAGATATGGAGTCACAAATGTAAATGCCTTAAGAACAAGAGTCTGTATATTACTCCTGATGTTATTCCTAACTTCTTTCAATGATTCTGGCACCTATTAGGCATGTAACTATTTTTTTTTTTAATGAATACATTACTACCACATCATGACACATTCATTATTCATTATTCATTCATCCATTCAGCAGGTTCTAATAATTGCCTACCATGTTCCAATGCACTGTTTAAGGTTCCAGTGTTGCTGCCCTCACCCTCCAGACTACTGCCAGAAAGTTCTTTTTAACATTTGAATCTTACCATGTCAACCTCTTGCTTAAATCTCTCAATGAATCTCTAACACCCACATGATAATTATATAATTTCCAAAGTACAGAATATGCTACACTTTATCAGTTGAGTTCTGTCCTACCATTACAAACACCTGTCTTGCCAACCCCACACTTGTTCTTACTCTATTGTATAGCTACATCAGTCTATGTTTCCCTAAATACACAGTACTCCCTCACATCTCTGTGCATTTGAGTGTACATATACAGCATATATTTTCCAACCTTTCGTCATATTTCGCTCATGAAATCATATTCTAATTAACATTAAAAACTATTTACTGAGTTGTTTTCCTTTTTTTTTTCTTTTTGACCACACACTGTGTTAGACACTATGTAAAATGCAGTACTTAATCCTTGAAACAGCCATTCAAGGAAACAAACCTATCCCTATTTTACAGAGGATAAACAGAGGCCCAAAGATGTCAGTTTATCCACTGTCATAAGCAACTCTAATGTAATAGAACCACCTCATTTCAAAGCAGATATTGGATCCATTCTGCCATACTTTTCTTCCTTTTTTATACAGTGCTGGATTTGGTTTGCTAATTAGTAATCTAGGACTTTTAAACCTAATTTTACTCATAAATCGATCTAAAATCTCCTTTCTTACATTGTCCTTTCTTCATTTAGTATTAAAATAAATAAATAAGTAAATAAACAAAGTACACACACATATAACTTAACTTTCCCCTCAGCTTAACTAAACTTGAGGCAGATTTCTTCCTGACTATAGGCCCTTGACCTTCTTTATCTTAGAACATTTCCTTTAGAAAACTTGCAATTGTAAATTCTTTCTCTGCTCCTTTGAAATGTAAATCTTTGCCTAGCCTCTTGCCAGTTTTATAATCCGGGAACGTTTTTCTCAAGGACCTAGAAGTCATCTCTTTGAAAGGTAATCATAATGGAAGACAGGGTCTTTATCTTTCACTCTCTATGGGAAGTCAGGAAGTGCTGACCAGCAAATAGAGATGGCCTAATTACATGGACCAACCCTTCACTAACATTCTCTAGCACTTGTCTACTGGCTCACAGTGCTTCAACACTCTCCCATCTTTTGCTTCAGTGGACTCAATTTCATTCTCCCTCCCCTGTGACAATGAACTTGAACAAAGTCTTTCCTGCCTCTTTAACACTGGTGCAATTTTTCTTGACAATATATATAAACTTACAGTGTTGCCGTTTTCACTTCTTCCTTTTTCTCTGTCCTTGTAGTTTTAGACCTTTTTAAAAAATCACTTCATCGTTATATGAAGTGGGTCCAGGGAAGAAAAATATATGTTCTATTTATCATCTGAAACTAGAAATATCCCTCTGTTAGATGTATTCAATTTCCAAAAAACCAGGACTCTGTTTCTTTATAGCAGGAAGAGTATTTATGTTAGCTGGGTATGCAATGCCTATTGGAGCTGCTACTAATAATTCTTTGCGGAAGTAAGGTTTCGAGCTTCTTTTCTTAATATGAATTCCACGAGCATCATTTTTGTCCTCTATTTTAATATATTTAAGAACCAGCTCATGGCCAGGCACATATTTGGGACTACACATGTGTTGAATGATTTAATTAATTTACAACCTCTCTCTAGATTATCTCCTCCATGAGGCCACTTTCACAATTACTCCGTTCACAGTTTCTCATGGGATTGGTACAGTGCTGTGACTGGCACTTGTCCTTCCAGATCTTATAGCTGGAAATGAGTCCATTCTCCTCATATGATGACCCCTTGAAAGCAGTTGAACTGACTATCTTTTTTACCTAGTAAAGTGTACCTTATTTGTGTCTGATTCCCAGAGACAACCTGTGAACAATCTATGTTCAAGGAAGTACATGACTCTGTAAGTCCCGATATGGGAAGATAACTTTAAATACATAAACAGTATTTTAATAAGTTTTAAATATTTAAAATAATTTTGCTTATACATTTCACTATACCCCACTGTTTTTTCCCCATGTAAAGACTCCATAGGTTGACGTTGTTGAACATTAATATTGCCACAAATACTTGGAGACACTTTCTATATAAAAATTTAAGAAAATAAGCAATCATATAATGTAAAATTGACCTGTTGTGAGAGTTTAGTGTCCTTGGGAGGTCTAAACTATTTTACCAGGAATTCTCATTTTCATAGTAGTTTCTTTCCAAACTATTACCCACCAAGATAATAGATTGATCTTTTAAGACATAAATACTTAGCATCACTCTTCTTCTTAACAATGACAACACACACACACACACACACACACACACACACACAGAAAGACTCATAACCTCCCTTGTCTCATGAAATAATGTGCAAATTCTCTTACGTAGTGTTCAGGACTCTATCTGGGGCTTTGGTGCCTGGCTCGGGTCCTGGTCTGTGTTATGGATCTCAATCCATAGCTGCAGGTCACATGAAGGGAATCCTGAACCTCTAAATGATTTGGCTTTCTTCACATTGTACTTCGAACATGCATTTTGAATTACATTTCCTCAAGTCTTTTCAATGGATATGTAATGTTTAAAAAGTTGAAGTCTTTCTTAATACATTAGACCACACAACCCTCCATCTGGAGAGTGAAAATAATTACAGTCTATGGAAACTTTTTTCATGATATTAGATGCCGCACATGGTTGACATTGTTTCCAGGGTCAGCAGAGTTAAGTTCAGTTAGAGAAGAAAGGGTTTTTCATTTTGATAATTTGAAAACACTCTTCTAAGGGAGAGAATGATATCAATGGTATTGCTTCTTTTATGTTTAAAGGATAAAGAAAAGTCTTACTTTTATCAGACTCAGAAAGAAGTGACACTCTACTAAATATTTAAAGAGGGTCTTATACATCTTAGAAAAGGTTTGAATGAATTCTTTGTGGAAATAGCATCTACAGAGAAAAGAGGAAATACATTAAATGTTAGCATTTATTGTAGTTTATTATAAGAATTTATAAGAGACTATGAATATCATTTAATATACCATATAGTAGCATACATTTTAATACATTTAGAGAACATATTCTGAAACTCTATTCTAGTGAAGTATGACACTGCTCTGAGGATAAAACTGGCTCATTTTTACCCTAGCCCTGACTATTTTTTTCTTCAGCAACGATTTAAATGGCTTTTAGGCACTCACTCAAGGAGCTTTATACATTACTCTGCCCATGATAAAAAATGTGTACTGATCTCCAAGTCTGACTTTATTTCATTGCTAAACTCCTTACCAACTAGATATGACATCACTGTATTTGTCTGTGCTCTTCAGCCTTTTAATTTGGGTGGGAAATACAATGCCACGCCATTTCAGACTTTAGTAGATAATTATCTCTCTTTTCTCAGAACCAACTTCTTCTACAAAGGAGCCGAGGATTGTGTGTGATGGAAACGGATGACACGGTACTCAACGGTCTATGAGAATGCTGAAAAGACCGTTTCGGGCTCTGTGCATTAGGGATGCATGCAGAAAGGAGGACAGCTGGGTTAACATGGCTCAGAAAAACACAGAGGATAAAAAGAAGCCATTTTTCTGCTTCCTGTTTCTTCTCAGATTGGTCTCAATCAACTACCACATTTTGGGAGGAGGGAAATGTTTTGAGGCTCAGAAAGAGAAATCTTTATATAGTGGTTACCATGTCTGTTCCATCTAATTCAACTTTGCTTAGCAAATAACCATGCAAAAAACCCCAAGTATAGATTTTAATAATGGTGATGATTTATAAGAGCCATTCTGTAAGACTAAACAGGGCCATACAAGGAAATACAGTCTCTATCTGATTTTGATATCATGACTTTGACATTTTGCGGTCATAAGGGGCACCTGGGTGACTCAGTCAGTTGCGCATTGGACTCTTGATTTCAGCTCAGGTTATGATCTCATGGTCCTGAGATCCAGCCCCTTGCTGGGCTCTGTGCTGGGTATGGAGCCTGCTTAAGATTTTATCACTCTCTCTGCCCCCCGCCCCCATCTGTACACTCTCATTCTCTCTCTCAAAAAAAAAAAAAAAAAAAAAAGAATCTCATAGATCCTAGATGCAAAATAGAGTGAGATTCCTGTGTCTGTTTGCTTTTTGTACTTGACATAAGTATACTTGGTTCTTAAGCTTGGTGGCACATTTGGATCACATGAGCAGGTTTAGAAATCCTAATGTATAGGCCTTATCACATACTAATTTAAATCAATATCTCTAAGTGTGAACCAGAACTCAGTATTTTTAAAAATTTCTCAGGTGATTCCAATGTGCAGCCAATGTTCGTAAACATTGATATAAATCATTCCTTGGACGGTAGAGCTAAAGATTACATTACATAAATATTATTACTATCTTATGAAAACATTAAGATGTACAGAAAAGATATCAATTTTAATTTAAAAGTTGCCTGGATCAAATTTTACCACTCCTCATGTACACTTTGACAGATTTAATTTTCCTCAATTATAAAATGAATTGATACTACAAATCCTCCAGAGAATTTGCAAGGATTATAAATAATGGGTAATGCCAACCATATAACCAGTGAATAAATAGCTGCACATGAAACAGAAGTGATTTTGGTATATTCTCAGATAAATTATATCTTCTAATGCACATTTCCTATCCCTCTATACCTTTGACCTTCTTTTTTTTTTTTTTTTTTTTTTTTTTTTTTCTGCCATCAAAAACTTAATGTTGGGGGTGGCAAGGGGAAGAGGGGACCAACTTATCCCAACCTTCCATTTCTATGTTTTAGGTGATGTTGATACTTCTCTGTGAGATTGGGTCTGGCCAAAATTGTACACTCTACTCCAGAAATACTATGTTTGGTCCAGAGAAAGGAATTTAACCCAGTGTGGCCAATGAGAGTCAGTACCCAAACTTTTGTTTAAACTGCTCAAACACACGGAATTCCCTTCATGTTGGCTTGGCGGTGCAAAGATGTAGGGCTGCACACTTGTCATCCATCTTGCTATCAAGTAGATTCTAGTGACAAAGAAGAGAGTAGAATTGGGGGAAGTAGAGCAACCAGATCCTTGTGGATTTATAAAAGCCCCTTGATGAATAGTTTCTCAAGCTAAATAAATTCATGAACTACCAATATTGTTCTTCTTTTCCTTTCTTTCTTTTCTTCCCTCCCCCCCCCACCTTTGGGTCCGTCTGTAGCCTAGACTGCATTTTCTGAAACTTTCAACGAAAAGATTCCTAAATATATACATATTAAAAAAAATCCTTTATTATTTTCCTACCCTCATATGTCTTTATAATCCATAATATGAAAATAGATAACCACTTACAGGTCACAAAATAGATCATTAATATATGGCCACCTTTCTTTATATACACTTTATTTCTACTGCACAGAATAGCTTTCACTTATTTTTCTTCCTGAGAAATCACATATCTCAGCAAAAGTTTAGATCAGATGTTAAATCCTTATTCTTGCTGCAATGTCCAGTAAGAATTATTTCCTTCTCCTTCTGGTTAGCTTTGACTTACATTAGGTAATCCCACTGTACACCTGAAAGCAAGATCATGCCTTACCCATCTTTTAACTTCCACATTTAGTGCAATAGCTAGTATAGATTACAATCTCTATTAATATTATTTAATTAACTGAACTGACTTTCCCCAAGTTAATAAAACAGTCAGATTGGCTTCATGAGTACAATCGCAATATTCACAACAGAGGCAGCAATGTCTCAAAGGTTTGACAATGCCTGAAAATTTGCATTTCATTCCAGCTGTGGCCCTGCTGGAGGAAGAGAAGAAATAATGGCAAATTACAATATTCCTATAAGAAACTATCTGGCTGCATCACTGAAATTGTTGTATTTAAAGCAACTGAAGAAGCTTGAGATATCTATTCTGATGGTTGTTTTTAACATTTGAAGAACAGCCCTATATTGAACTAGAGAACAAAACTAAAGGCAGTGGCAAATTTTATAATGAAATTGGGAGCCTATGTAACATAGGTCAAACAATTAAAAAGATACACATTGAACAAATAGAAAGATACACTCTTCATCTTCAGAGAGGGTGAATTTCTTTGTCTTTTAAAATTTCTCAAAGAAAGAAGAGAGGTAGATTAGAGGATTTGTAGAAAACGTTTGCACCTCTAAAATTTTTTGATTCAATGATGCATGCAGAATATTATTGACCTAGAAATTAAGAGACCAAGATAACACCCAAGTAGTGATGATCAGGTAGTTATGCACACCCTTTGTTGTCTCATTTGCTAGTGAATGGATAAGATCTAAATGATCTGGAATACTTTTCCCAGCTTAAGACTTCTATACCTTTGTCTTCATTTCTTTTCATCTATAGTACATCTTTGCTTGAATTTTTCTTAATCTTAATTAATATTTTACTTTAATGAGCAGTCTGGAATCAAATTAGAAATATATATATATATATATATATATAACTGAAAACATTTAACTGTATATGTGAATGAAAGTGAACTATTAACACACAAATTAAGAGTTTTAAGTATCTAGAATAAAAGTAAAAACTTTAATTTGCATGCATTTAAAATGATTCCATAATTAGTAATTAGCAGAACATATGTCTAATATCTATCTAACTTTATTAAATTATATTTTCTACCAATTTGGGAGCATATGCTTTAAAAATTACATCCTTCACATCTAAACAAAAGCAATCTAGATATCATTAACACTAATTGTGGGGCTTGAAAAGAATAGGAAAACTATACCACTCATTTTGCATTGATTTTATGAAGAAAAATATTAGAAATCTACAATAAATCATGTAAGTTTTCAAATAAGAAATTGAGAAACAATACAGACATTTCAGAAAGATAAAAATAGTACATATCTAATCATGTGATCATTATGCAATTTTAAGTAAACATTATAGAGCACAATTGGTTTAAAATTAGAGAATTCTATAAATCTCAGACTGGAAAAGACTATGTTAACACAAATATCTTGCTGGGAAAATATTTGCCTTACAAACAGATGCTTGCAGTAGTTCCTTGAGGAATTTTATACAAATGTGGACAGAGGGAATCAGTTATTGTTTTAAGCATTGTTACACAAGTTTCCATGTTACGAATTGTTTAAGAATTGCAATTGGTACTTGGGTGGATGTTTTTCTTTATTTAACATTTTTTATGTAAATGATCTAGAAGAAAAAGAACATGAATGTTGTTTGCTAATGATTCTAATTTCTCCCACATGCTGAAATATCAAGTCAATAGAACTCTATTTCAAAATTTCACTGTCAGTGTGAGTGGGCAGGCAATAGGGGGAAATCTGAAATCGTAACTTTTTTTGGAGAATAATTGAAATGACATTACATGAGGATAAAATTTGGAGGAGCTAATTTGACACTCCCCACTCTCCCACCTCCTACCACCACCAATAACAAAAAAAAACCTTTCAAACCTTTAAAAATAATTCCCTCCAGTTACTGGAGAAATATGGTGATTTGGCCTAAAAGGACAGTTTGATAACAGGTCTCACTGGGAACCGTAGGGGAAATAAACAAAATTGTAAGAGTCAAAATAGTAAACATTGAGCATCTACTTAGTGTCAGACTTGCAGGCATTCTATGAACATTAAATCTCATGAAAATCCTTAGAGTTCCCAATTTCTATCTGTGGAAATTGAGCCTTTTTCATAGCTAAAAGCAGCAGTTCTCATCTAAATACAGGACTAGAGACATTTTTGATTGTTACAACCAGGAATGTGGGGAAAAGGCGCTACAGGCACATGGTGGAGAGAGACAGGGATGCTGTTAAACATCCCACAATACACAATGCAGCCCCTATCCCCACACCAAAAAATTACCTGGCCCCTAATGATGTCACTAGTTCCAACACTGAAAAACCCTGGCTAGGAAACAAGCCTGAGAATGTGTCCTACAACTCATACTGTATTGATAGTTTCATTTCAAACAGGCAAAAGTTATAAAGATCAATAAAGGAGTATGGAGACTGACAAAAAGCAAGCTGAAATAGAATTTTATTTTATCTTATGAGTTAAACTATATATATATATATATATATATATATATATATATATATATAGCCAAATTCAGTGAATAGTAAACCTGGAACCTACCTTCAAGGCTTTTGAAATCACTTAGAGTTGAGCAGATGAAAAAAATCCACAAACAAACAAACAAACAAAAATAAAAACTACATGCAGTAGAGGAAGTAATCCAATAAAATAAGTCTAAAAACTTGGAGTTTCAAGTAGGACGAAAACATACCTGATTTAGAAAATCAAGAATGATTTTATAAAGAAAGCTAGATTTTTTTTTTAACTTGGCCTTAATGAATAGGTAGATTTTTAATAGAAACAAAAGTGTCTATTTGGGCAGCGATCTGAGTTCGACCCCCCCTTCCCCTCCCCTCAATACAGAAATGATGCAATGTGGATAATGTATTATTTGAGGAGGAACACAAAGGAAGTGACCTGGTCTGATACGAAAGGAATGAGGGAAATTTTCTAGGAGATGTCAATTTTGAATCAGGCGAACATGGAAAAGTACATGAAGGATAAATAACTTCAGGCAGAGGAAAAAGCTCACGGAAATCAATGACAACCCACAAGGAAGTGTTCTCTCTGTTTAATGTCCTTCTTTTCTCCCTGCAAAGAAAGCATCAATATCTTTTAGCTCTTTGCTCTGAAATTCTTCCTTGGGAAAGCTTTCTTTAATTTCTGTGATTTGATTAAATTCCTCTACCACTAGCATAAATTTCACCATGTTCCTCCCTTTTATGCCACTTGTCACAGTATGGTTTTATATTTATTTGCTTTTTTGATGAATAGCTGTCTCCCCCAGCAGACTGTGAGAAACATAAAGTCAGGGACCAGATCCAGCTTCACTCACTCAGTACAGAGCACAACAGTTTCCAGAGAGCTGGTGCACAATGAGTATTTATAGGAAAAGTGAGGTATGTAAAATAATGAAGTAAGACACAAAATAATATTGTTGGACTGTTAAGTATAATCTATAACAAGATGGATTTTGATTTGAAAGGAATAATGATACCAATTAAGAAAGGTTCTTACTTGTTTTGTTAAACATGTTGAACCTCATGGAACTTTACATCAAAAACTAGGGATGTACTGTATGGTGAGTAGCATAATAAAAAAAAAAAAAAAAAGAAAAAAAAATGTTGAACCTTATCCTAGAGGCACCTGGGTGGCTCTGTCAGTTAAGCATCTGCCTTTGGCTCAGGTCATGACCCCAGGGTCCTGGGATTGAGCTCCCCTCCAGGGGCTCTCTGCTCAGTGGGGTGCCTACTTCTCCCTCTCCCTCTGTCCCTTTCCTCCCACCACTCATATGCATGCACTCTCTCTCTCTCTCAAATAAATAAATAAAATCTTTAAAACAAATGTTGAACCTTATCCTATAAGCAATGGAAAGCTACTAGAATATTTTAACCAGCATTGGCGGTTTACAACCATACTTTTACCTTACATGGCTGATTTTAACAATATTTTAAAGGATGGGTTTAGGCATGGGGATAATAATTAAAGGTGAATAATCACACAAATATTACAGTTGTCTAGAGGTGAAATGATTAATTCCTTGGAAGAAATGTGCTATAATATGTATTAGAAGAACTCTGGTTCAGAATTTCAGCTTAGGCATGAAAGGTTAATTAGACCCAAAGTACGGAAGACTTTTCATACAGCAACTGATACCATTCAAGACAAGTAGAAAACAACTTTGTTCAATTATTTTTCCTGAATGTCTAGTATGTTTCCAAAATGATCATGATGCCATTGTGTACGGACATAGGTCATTTATGCATGTTATTATTCCTCTGAGATACTCTTCTTTGGAGATAATGTATGACAAATCCATCAATGCATTGTTGTGCTCTAAATAAAATATATTCCTCAAGCATAAAGTCATAGCCCGTCTTTATAAATGATGCTGCAAGAAAATTCTAACTACATGATGTATCTTCAAAGTCTTAAGACAATTTATTATGGTGGATTTGATTTTAAAATGGAGCCATAAATTATACACAGCACTAAAAATTATAAGGTTTAATGATGAGCTTTACGGTAACTCTCATCTGAGACAAATGTTGCCATAAAAACCTAAATCAGCATTTAATGAATTGACAGAAGCTGGAGAATGTGAGAGCAGTGCTAGCTGAGAAAGGCTTAAGAGACCTGAAGAAAGAACCCAGGTCAGAAGCTAAAAACCTTCACCTTCTCCGTTCAACCTCCGGGCACAGAAAAGCTCTCAAATTCCATCTCTTCAAGGTACGCAAAAGATTCTGCCGCTGAGGGGACAGTCCTGATCTTTGCAGGAACTAGCCTTTCATTTTTTAATGCTCCAAATGAGACAAAGAATTAGTAGCTGAAGCATCTCTTCCTGCACATGCCGAACAAAGGATAAATCCTGTATTTAGTGTAGTTTCACACAAAGGAGAGAGTGATCCAGAAATGTAAATCGCCAAACAAGAAAAAAAAAAAAATGTTTCCTGGAGTGTTAATAACGGGTCAGTAATTACTCTGTAAAGGAAGGAGACAGAATTCTACGGAGGATCCAACCCACCCTGTTAGACACCCACACTGTCTTCTTTGGGGAAAGTAATTTAATTTCAATGGGAAATTATGTTTTCTGGCTGCAATCTCTATTAAATATTTAATTAAAGTTAATGGAAAACCTCCTTTTAAAAAAGCAATCAAACACTAGAACGCTAGAAAATGTGCTTTACCTCCTTTTGGCTGTTACTGTTCTGAAAATAACAGATCATTATTGTTCTCAATGTTAGGAAAAATCCAAATGGAAATATATTAACCATGTCATCTTCCAAAGCTGAGCTATATGCAGGAAGGGAAATAATCTATTTTTCAAATAATATAGAACATAACTCTTTATGGCCATTTTTTATAGGGAAATGGAGAGATTTCAGTAGTGGTTATTTACATTATTATTCCCTTTTGGTATCTCCCATCTAAAGGCATTAAGTATGCGGGGAAATTTTATCTGGTTCAGATGGCAAGATAAGTGAAAGGATTTCATTGTAAAAAGTGCTCAGTGAGCCAAGCTTCAAAGGATAATGAGTATCTAGTACCTCCTTGGATATTAAATTAAGACTTCTCTGTTCTCTTTGACAGTGCCGGGAGGAAATCTGCAGTTTCAGTCTCCTGGACTTGTGGACATATTTAGAAACTCACAAAAGGAGAGATTCAAAGGCCTGGATATGTCTTTATACCTCCCAAACTACAAGCAGCATGTGGGAGCAGTGACTTGTTTTGTTTGTTTTGTTTTGTTTTTTAACTTTACTCTAAGAACCAATACAAACAGGACCATGTCCATCCTATTTATTTTTGAATCAGTAGAGCCCAGAACAGTGACTCTTATAGTAGGAACTCAATAAAATGTTTTTGAATGAATAAATATATTTTAGCCAGATTTTATATTAGAAATAGATGGGTTTGGGGACACCTGGGTGGCTTCATCAGTTAAGCCTCTGCCTTGGGCTCAGTCGTGATCCCAGAGCCCTGGGATGGAGCCCTGCATCACACTCTCATCTGCTTCTCCCTCTCCCTCTGCCCCTCCACCTGCTTGTGCTTTCTCTTTTGCTCACTTTCTCTCTCTCTCTCAAATAAATAAAATCTTTAAAAAAAAGAAAGAAATAGATGGGTTTTATACAATGCTGTGATATGGGTGTGGGTGTGCGTGTGTGTGTATGTTTAAAGCAATACTTTCTCCATTGACTCTCTTGATTAATTTTCTTTTTCCTAAATTCATGATAACACAGAGAAATTGAAGGGATAAATGCATACCTATAAAATAGGCAAAAGAGTCCATTAAAGTAACTGGAGGAAAATAATGGCATAAATGTTATAAAAAATTACTGTTATTTGATGTTAGCATTTATAAGTTTAGTCCACGCAGTAGGGTAGAAACAGAGAAGGGACAGCAATGCAAGAAAGATGGGTGTGAATATTGTAGTGTTCAGCTTACCATCCTTTCTCCCACTGAAATCACTCCTCTGCATTTTATCAGGCTAGAAATTGACTGGCCACATTCGAAAATTAGGCAGTGAACTTTTCTCTGAAAACTTGCAAAGTCCTATTTTCTCTAGAATAGAGATAATTAGGTGGACTTCCTTGTCCCAGTTCTCTTAAATTGGACTTAACTCAAAACCTATTATGTTAGTAGAGTATTTAATTGAGAGAAGTATTTCCCAATCTAGTAAGAATGTGAAAACAAGACGTCAAGGACAAAAAGCAAGCTTTGTGGCAGGTGGAAGAGGAGGACAGAAATGAGATGAGAAGAGAATGGGCGAAAGGTTAATGTGCTGCCAGACTAGAAGTTCGAGGAAGCAAACACAGAAAAGAAAGTTTGAGAAAGAAGAGCAGAAGGAGAGAAAAGTAAATAATAATAAAAATACAGGTGTAAGTACAGACAACTTTTAAAAAGACAGAGTACTTATATTTGTTTATATTTTTTGAAAAGATCAACTGCAAAAGGAAACATGTTAGCAATATCAAAAAACATTATATGATGTATTTTGGGGAAACAAAGGTAAAGGTTGTTTATGACTTGGTGCCCTAGAATCAAACACCACTTTCTTTAAAATCATCAAGTTATCATAAACACAGAGATTTTGACGAGTATTTATTCTTACAGGGGGTGTAAACAGAATGGGAGGACCTACTTTAAATCCTAGTGATCCCTTTTACTTTAAGGAAGAGCCCTGAAAGCAGGCAGACTTGGAGTCATTCCATTTTCTTCATTCATGCATATCCACGTGATTCCTGTTGGCATACCTCCAAACCCAGCTCATTCCTTTTTCCTTGGCTTCTTATATGAGAACAATCTTCTGCGTTCCCCTCATGAAGTGCTTTTAACTGGACTTTTTACATTCCTTCTAAATTCTATGGAATCTCATCTTCACATAGATACCACTAGATCTTTAAAAGTATAAAATAGATTAAATTAATTCTTCATTTTAAAACAATTCCGTGATTTTCAATCATGCTAAAAACAGTCAAAATTCTTTCTTCTGACTTACAAAGCCTCATGGATTGCAATGCTGTTTACCATCACGTGCTCTCTCCTCTATAAGATTATGCTATTCCTATCTTCATCGCACCTGCCCATAGGGGAGATACACGTACCCATTCTGTTGCTAAGCTTGCAGATTCACACTTTATTGGGCAAAGAAGTCACAGGCTGCTCACAGCCACCTAGGATACATAAGCTACACAAGAACAAGATATAGCATCTATCCTGTCTTTTCATCCAACCCAATCCCTATTCACTCATGCCATAGCCTAAAAACTAAACGATCTGTATCACACATTTGTGAGACCCAGGGACCATCCATTAAAATGCTGGGGCCTACCCTACAGAGTGCACCACAGGATAGCAGTTTCGTATTCTCTTCACTTTAATGGCAAATGTTAGAGACTTGGTCCTCTGGAGGGCTTCCGTGCGGTGCTGGCTACACTGGCAACATAGGTGCTGTTGGTGGAGTGCACAGGCTTGATTTCATGGGCAGAGAGAGAAGACAGCAGGTTTAGAAGAAAAGCACTTGTGTTTGAGGGGATTAGCCACCTGGGATTGCTGAAACAGAAGAGGAAGGAAATGTCAAAAAAGGACATGGCATCTGGGGCGCCTGGGTGGTATCGTTGCTTGGACACCCGACTCTCGGTTTTGGCTGAGGTCATGATCTCAGGGTCCTGGATTGAGCCCCGAGTCAGGCTCTGTGCTCAGCACAGAATCTGCTTAAGACTGTCTCCTTCTGCCCCTCTCCCCCAAACTTTCTCTCTCTAAAATAAATAAGTCTTAAAAAAACACACAAAAAATATGGCATCTGACTTCAGAACTGAAGAGAGAAAACCTCTGATGACTCCCCAGAGCTGTATGAATATGTATTCATTCATTCATTCATTCATTCATTCATTCATTCACTCATTCATTCCGAGATGGCTCAAATCACAGAATTCCTTCCTACAAGAATTGGAACTAAATTATTTTCCCGAGAGATGAGCAATAATATAAACATTTAGACCCTACCTGTTTTATTTATTTTTTTATTTTTATTTTAATTTAATTTTATTTTTTTAGATTTTATTTATTTATTTGACAGAGAGAGAGACAGCCAGCGAGAGAGGGAACACAAGCAGGGGGAGTGGGAGAGGAAGAAGCAGGCTCTTAGCGGAGAAGCCTGATGTGGGGCTCGATCCCAGAACGCCAGGATCACGCCCTGAGCCTAAGGCAGACGCTTAAGGACTGCACCACCCAGGCGCCCCGACCCTACCTGTATTAGTATATATTATTATTATTAGCAAAACCAACTTTACCCGATTTCGATAAAAACAGGTGTTTACTGAACTTCCAGCAGCAAAGTAATTTTATTTTGCATGTGTGGAGTTTGGTAAAGTTTATTTTAACATTTACTTTATTCAGCATTTAAAGTAAATGGGTTGCTGTGATTATCCAACACAACAGTCTGAAGTTTAAGGGACTCTTTTAAGTAAATCTGAGTGAGAATGTTCATAAGTGCTTGTGAATTGAAGCTGCAAGTGGCTTAATCTAAATCACAGCATGGGTAATTGCGGTAAATCCTCTGCACATAGCCAACAATTCACCAGAGGCCAGATCTGTGACAATCTTGTTCTCTAGCCTGGAATTGTGAATGGGGTTTCTAAAAAAGGCATTTTGCACCTGTGAGCTCAGAGTGGCTTTGATTTCTGATTATGTTTTAGCTAAATTAAAAATATTTCATCAAATAAAATATAGATCATTATTTTTCTTTAATAATAAATTAAAAGTAAAATGATATTTAAAAATGATAGTAAAAAACTTGAAGCATAGTCTGATTTAAGCTGTCATAAATGCTTAAAACAATATTCAGGCCTACTTTTTGATGTGAGTGTTGAAATTTTTAATTTGACGGGCGAGGTTAAATATGTCATGAATTGAAGTTAAGAACTGAAGATTTGAGTAAGTGGCATTGTCATTTTACAAGGTATTTGAAGTAAATACAGGAAGCAGTTTTGTGATGTCAGCACCGAGTTATAGACTAGTTTCATCACATAGCAAATCTGCATGTGTGAACAAATCTGAACATTAAGAAATTATTAAACATACGTGCATTCTTGTATTTTGGACATGCATTATGCAATCACTGTGTGCCAGATGCCATGTGGATGACCAATTGGTGAATCAGAAGATAAATGAATTTTGGCTTATAATATATTTTCCTCTACTTTCAGGGGGTTGGACCCATGGCTAAGGATACGAATGAATTTGTGACATGGACTAGATGGGGACTATTTCAGTTTGAAAGAAGAAGTTTACTGTAGAAGATATGTACCAGAAGAGGGGTAAGTTCCAGTTTTCAGAATGGTTTTAAGACATGTTAGTGAAAATTTAACCTAATCAGGTAAGGATGTTAAATACATCTATCACCCATGCCATATGCTAATCGGCCCATCTAACTATTGTCAAGGTTCAATATATAAGGAATAGAGATTCTTTTTCTGCAGGACATTATTATCAAGTATAACAATCTAGCGGTCAAAAATATGTATTTGTACACATCTCTCTTCCTCAGCCAGTATTCATTTCTCTTCAACTCTCTGTATTCTAACACTGTATCATCAGTACTTGCTAGTGATAACTAGATGCTAATTAGCATTAACAGCCTCAAGAAAGCCCGTAACAAATAGTGCTGTTTTGACACATGATCTTTTGCTGCTCTTGCAGATTTTTTTTCCTTTGGTTCGATTTTGTTAGATATTGTCAAACTTATTGCATTATGTCTGATTCATTTTCTTACTGTTAACTCTGAGGGATTCTATACTACTCTTTTCAGTTTTAGAATGAGAAACGAATTTAATCCTTAGACCCCCTGCACTGTGATTGTCAAATCTAGTAAAGCGGGAGTCTTCTGGTACTCGTACGTGCTCAAGTATATAAACTAATATACCTGGTGAAGGTGAATGATTCCCACTCACTGTCATTTACAGTGTTACTATCACACTGTTGGATTCCCCAGAGCACTGAGCACAGCATGAAACAATGCCAGTAAGGATTTGGCTTGTCAGGAAAAATCTCAGCCTCTAATTTGTTGGCAAAGAATGATGGGAGATCAAGTATGTGTAAAGATTGTATACAGACTCACTGCCTCTTTATAACCCATGCTTTATTCCGTAGACGTTTCCCAATATATTCTCTAAGTCTCTCTGAATCTCTCACTCTGTCTCCTTCTTTCTCTCTTTCCACCTCACTGATAATTCTTCACTACATCAAAGATGTAACAGATACAACTCTAAACATGGAGGTTTATCTGTGAGAGGTGCTGAAAAGGTGGGTTTATAGTCCAATGTGTTACTGAAAAATTTTCCTAAAAATAAATAAACTGCCCTGAAGGAACAGAGTCCACGTATAGTGCTCTCAAAATGAGAGTAGACAAAAAATAAGATGAGGAAATTTAAGGTTCTCCAATGTCAATGTTAAGGTAGGTTTGTACATTACAGAATCTTCTTGTACATTTCCCCATTTGTCCTTCCCTACCAACGGGTACAAGCCAGGCTCTCTATATAAGATCTTAGCAGGGCCAGGTACTCAGAAGAAAACTTATATTGACCTGAAATGTCAAGGCATAATTCTGTGGTTTGTAAGATGCTTTTAAAACTCTACTGTGCTATGTAATGTGCATCCCTGAGCTGCTTTTGAAGCATATTCTCACATGGTAAACCACTAGTAAATCTCATCTGCTCTCTCCATATTTCTTCCTGAGGGTCTAAGTGTCATTAAAGGTTCTAATACACAGATCAGCTTATGCCTGTGAAACATGAGGTGGAGAAACAGGAGAAAGTAAATCAATAACTCAAGAAAGCATGCAAGACAGTAAACTTTAATTCTAGCCTTCAGAGGACATTTTATATCCCTTAAAGTTTTTGAGTTCTGTAGGCAAAGCTAATTCCTCTCTCCCTTCCATCTACATTCATTCTGAGGTGATGAACTGGGAAGTGCAATCATACATTTAAACACAAAACACTAGGAAGTAGGGAAATGTAGCTTTTAGCGCGATCAGCAAAAGGTACTATAGACACCAAGAGTAGAAGTTGTACAAATTGTGCATAAATCCATTAGCTTTAGTCACCACGTAAAATACAAAGACTGATAAGCAAAATACAAGTTACAGGACAGACACTAATTTTATATATTTCCTGTGGATAAAGAAAAACTCAAAGGATTTAAGGATTTCTTTTTCTTAAACTACAGTTTTCTCTGAACATGCATGTAGCCCTGACAAAAGAAAAGCAAAAAACAAACCCAAGACAAAAAACAGGCACATATGTGATTTCAGACACGGTGGGAATGAAACATGAAAAAAAGCTTTTTTGTAAACTCTTTTCAAAGTAGTACATGACCATATAGTTGTTGGAATTCCGTTTATATCATTTTTTATTTGCATCATAATGTGCTCCTTTTGATTGAGAGTCATTTCTAAATTCATGAAATTATTTTGCTATTGGAGATGTTTTCAGATATTAAGGGGGGAAAAGTTTTTAAATTTTTTCCATCTTTACAACATTCCAGCTGTCAGATTATTTTACCCCCAAATTGGGGAACTCTGGGGCTACTGTTAAAGAAAGTGCATAGTCGGGTCCCATGAAGTATTTTGGTCATGGCTTAATTAGTATTTATAATTTTATAATATGATGAACCTTAAAGTGGTCAAGTGACTATATTATATGAAGCCTGTGCAGGGACTCAATCTTGAAAGATGCAAAAAATGTACAGTCAGAAACATAGGCGAGAATTAATCTATTCTGAAAAGAATGAAAAAGAAACAGTTGGAGTCAAATGAGTAAAAGATGAAGGGAGAAGTATAAGCATACAAGCTTGCCTACTGTGAGAAGCCTGGCTGCCTATGTGCTTAATATTTTTTCAAGTCACTTTCCATTCATATTGCCGTCTTTTAGGTAAATAACCTAACATCAGTGATTTTTTTATTCTGAGCTTCTGGTATTACTCTCCCACACTTAGCTCAACCTGCTTCTCCGGTAACCCTCACTATCTCAGTAAATGGAAACTCTTATCCTCCAAGTGTTCCAGACCAAATCCTCAGAGTCATCCATGACTGTCTCCTTCTTTCACACTTTACATTCCATCCACTTGTAAATTCTCTAAGCTCTACTTTTAATATTATCAAAATACATGCAGAAAGTGAACACTTCTTATGATCTCCCCTGCTTCTGATTTTTCTCTGATCCAAGTCACCATCATCCGTCAATGGGATTTTGGAGGTAGCCTCCCAACTGGTCTCACTTCTTCCCCTCTGGCCCTCCATTCACTTTCTCCATCCCCCTATCTTACTGTCTCAACACAGTTAGTCAGAATGATTCTGTTATAGCACGAGTAAGATCCTTCACTCTGCTACTGAAGACTGCCAATGGCTGCTCATTTCAGTGTGAGTGAAAACCAAAGTTTTCCCACTAAGCTGTAATATTCTAACTCTACCTCCCAACCTCCAGCCCCATTCTCTCTCAGAAACTATGTTCTATTCCATTACTGTTGTTTATTCCACTGCAGGCACATTAGTTTGCTTGAGTAGCACTGGGTAATTCCTTCTTCCTGGAATATTACCTCCTACCCTCCACCCCAATATCTACATGGGTCACTGCCTCTGCCTTTTCTGGCTTTTGCTCACATGTCATCTTTTCAGTAAGTTATTCCTTGACCACAGTATTTAATATTTTAATTCGCTTCCACCCCAGAACTCCCTACTACCATCTTTTTTGTTCATTTGTCTTTTCTCTCTTGAGCTTAAATATTCTGTTAAGGATAAAAATTGTCTTGACAATTTTCATGGACAGTCCAGGAAATCTTTTAGTGGAAGTATTTTCTATAAATCAATCCTTTAGCAAATAACCTCTCTTTCTTCCTCTTCAGCATTATTCTTTTTGCTAAGTGCCTTAAATGTGGGGCACTTGGGTGGCTCAGTTGGTTAAGCATCTGCCTTTGACTCAGGTCATGATCCCAGGGCCCTGGGATCAGGCCCACATTGGATTCCTTGCTTAGTGGGGAGTCTGTTCTCCCTTTCACTCTGCCCCTCCCTCTGACCTCTGACTCATGCTCTCACCCTCTCTCTCTCAAATGAATAAATAAAATCTTAAAAAAAATAGGTACCCTGGGGCGCCTGGGTGGCACAGCGGTTAAGCGTCTGCCTTCGGCTCAGGGCGTGATCCCGGCGTTCTGGGATCGAGCCCCACATCAGGCTCCTCTGCTGTGAGCCTGCTTCTTCCTCTCCCACTCCCCCTGCTTGTGTTCCCTCTCTCGCTGGCTATCTCTGTCTCTGTCAAATAAATAAATAAAATCTTAAAAATAAATAAATAAATAAATAAAATAAAAAAATAGGTACCCTAAATGTTATAAATTTTACAGAGTTATTTGGTTTTTATGTCTCTCCTCTCTAGAATATAAGTTCCATGGTAGTGGGGATTTTTGCCTCTTTTATTAACTCCTATGCCCAACATTTAGAAAATGTGCTTGGAATCCATTACTGTTCTATAAAAAAGTTGAATAATGGCACTTCGGGTTTTATTATTTTAATGCATGATAATAGGTTTATTTTGTTTGTTCTTTCACTTAATATATGAGACTATTAGGTGTCAGGCCTCGTGAAATAAGGGAGACACGAACATGAGCCAGAAAAATTTCAGGCTTCAAAAATTCCAGATATTTTTTACTTGGTGTTTCTGCTGAAAGTGTTTATATCGGTCACAATAGCTCTTTCTTCCTCTGCTATCCCCAAACCTGAAGGCACAATTTTTACTGTTTTGGTTCATTTTTGTGGCCCTTTTACTCAATGAAGGGCCTGGATATTCATGGACATTTAGTAAATATTTTGGTATAGATGAACAAGCCTTAGATATAGTATCTGTAAAATGAGGAAGCTGGTCTAAGATAAGATTCCTCAATTGAAAATATTGTTATTTTGGGCTGCACATTAGATGTCAGAAGCACCCATATCAGCCCTCTATTCATGGCAACCCAAAATGTCTCCAACTATCCCCTAGAAGCAAACTCATCTACCGTTGAAAATCACTGGTCTTGAAGATTCTAACATGTTATAAAATAGGACTTTGAACTTCTCATCAACTATTCTAAGGGATCATCCAGACTTCTTATTCTCTCTCCTGCTATCTTGATTTCCACTACCAAAGATTTGCTGTCATGCACATGCCAGAATAAAAAGATGAAACATCAGTGAGTTGCTCTACATTGCCCTGGTTTAAAGTTAATGAGTATAGCTTTAATGTTTCTGTACTCACTGCTCCTTTTAAATTATCTCTGCCATCACTCACTATTAAGGATATTGCTTTCTTATTATATGTGCAGAGGTGATATTTAAACTGCCAAGCACATTGAGGTGAATTGGCCTGCAGGTTGAAACAGGAAACCGTAATACATATCAAAAAGCTAATGAAATAAACACTTCATTTTCTCTGATGTTATCCATTCTCAAGAGACTCTTGACTGGTAGCTTATCCCAGAGTCAAGCAAACATGGAATTGCCAAGCTATCACAGCAAGAATATCAAACATCTTGTATTCGTGCCTTCAAATTTGTGAAATAAAAATGAGTATAATGTCTTGTTTGTCAAGACATGTTGTGCCCATTGAATGAAATGGTGCATATAGGGAGAGAAATCTTTCTATCAACTATCTTTTTCTTTTATAGGGTTTCAAACAATTAATCAGCAAAAAACTGAAACTAGTTCTTCACTGAAGTTCACTCTCTGGAGGACACCAATCAAATGATTCTAGAGACATTTCAATTTAGTGTTCCTCAAATTCCCATTAGTCACAGGCAAATTGGAATGTTGTTAGCTCAATATATACTGGTTGGCCAGGACATAGCACATCTCTGAAGTCAATCATTAATTTGACAGTATACAAGAAGTGAAAGATTTTCACCCTCATGCCCCTCTTTATCTTATTTCTGTCTCCCCATTACCCATATTATAAGCAGAACAATCATGAGTCAAAACTATAGAACTAAAGTCAGTCTGGGAGTGGAAATTTGTTTAGAATTGTACTTTGGTTCCTACATCTATCAGGATAGACTGGCATATGCTACAAGAGCAAATGACCTCCATGACTTTTCTTTCCTTTTTTTTTTTTTTTAAGATTTATTTATCCTTTTGAGAGAGAGAGAGAGTGAGTACGAGGGGGGGAGAGGGACAAGCAGAATCCCCACTAAGCAAGGAGCTCAACACAGGGCTCCATCCCAGGATCCTAAGATCAGGATCTGAGCCCAAGTCAGATGCTCAACTGACTGAGCCACCCAAGATCCCCCAAACTTCACAGTCTTAGTAGTTTAAAGCAACAAAGACTTGTTTTTCTCATGGTACATACTCATCTTGAGTAAGCAGAGGAGTCTTTCATATTTTCTTCATTTGAGATCCAAGGTGATGGAATCTTTCCTACCTGGAACACTGCTGACAGAGAGAGCATGTCAAACTGTGCACTAACACTTAAAGACCACACTTGGTTGGCCAAGTCAAGCTGCATGGTTATGCCTCACTTCAAGTGGAGTGAGAGGCAGCAAACCTTCCAGAAGCATGCCCAGTAGGAGAAGAGCGAGAAGTAAGGTCAAATAGCAGTAATGGTTATCTCAGGCCTCCTTGTCCTTCAGAAATATTCTGCTCTATTGTCATTACTCCCATCATTCAAACATGATGAATTCTTCTGCTTTTAAAATCTCTATGATCAGAGAAAAAAAGTATAATGGATTCTGTAATCTCAGCAGAGGAAGACCTGCATATATCAATTTTAGACAATGTGCTTTATTCATCTTTGAATCTTCAACACCTAGAACAATGCCTGAAATGAAACTTAGAGGCACTCAACAATGCTTGTTGGAAAAAAAGAACAGAATGGATGAATGAGTAATTTTAAAAACACAGTAAATTAACAGGGTAAAAAATAATGACACAGTTCCTTTAAATTCAGACAGAAAGTGAAAAATATACAATGTAAAAAGGATGGTATGCCAGACAACTTTCAGTTGTTTTTTCCTAGTCATATCTAAATTTTGGCCTTTAATATCTCTGCTATGAGTCTTATTCTCTTACTATATGTTCTCATCTTAGGTGATATGGTAGACTCATGAGAGTAAAAGCCATATCCATAGCTTTTTTTTTTTTTTTATGGTGTAGACAACACCTTGATCAAGGCTCATATGTAATTGACAATCAAGAAAATTTGTTGAATAATTTCCTTCACTATTGAGACTGAAGATATTCTCCATATAATTATAATCCCCAATTCTATCGATCCAATCCACATCTCTTTTAATCTCAAACGTGTATATATATATATTTCTTATATATATATATAATATATATGTATGTGTGTACATATATGTGTGTGTGTGTGTGTGTATATATATATATATATATATATATATATATATATATTCAGACATAGACACCTATACTAGGCAACTCCACATGTTCTTCTGTGGGCACCTCAACTTATGCAAGTCCCAAACAAAATGCATTAACTATTCCTCCTTTAAACCTGATTTTCCTCTGACCCTTACTGTATGACAAGCACTACCTGAAGCTTGAGCATTATTCTTGACTCTTTCCTCATCCTTACCTCCCACAGACAATCAATCAGTAAGTACTGTCCAATCTACCTTTTCCCAAACTTTTAATCATATGTCCTTCTCTCCAGGTTCCTTGCTGATGGCCTAGATTAAGCCATTATTATCTCTCATGTGATCAATGCAACATTTTCTTGATGCTTTACTCTTGCTCCTTTGCAATTTTCTCTCCAAGGATACACAAAAATATGATTATACCATTTTCTTAATTAACGTCATTCAGTAGGTTATTTTGTAAAAGAAAAAAAATTAGTATAAAATATATGCTTGTTCAATTTTTATTGTTTTGTTTTTGTTTTCCTTCCCAGTTTTATCTCTAAATATCAGCAGATTTGACACCAAGTCAACAGATTAACCTTTAGCAGTGGGGATTATATAAGTCCTTGATGGCTTTGGCAATATAAAGGAAATAAATTTTAGTGGTAATACAATTTTTTGCTCCTTTTAGAAGTTCTTTACTTAAAAGTTTAAAAATAGAACTACAGTACGATCCAGCAATTGCACTACTAGGTATTTACCCGGAGAATACAAACATACTAATTCAAAAGGATACATGCACCCTGATGTTTATAGCAGCATTATCTACAATAGCCAGATTATAGAAACAGCCCAAATGTCCTTCTCCAATGATGAATGGATAAAAAAGATGCACATATATACAATGGAATATTACTCAACCATAAAAAGGAATGAAATCTTGCCATTTGCAATGCTGTAGATGGAGCTAGAGAGTATAATGCTAAGTGAATTAAGTCAGTCCGAGAAAGGCAAACACCATATGATTTCACCCATCTGTGGAATTTAAGAAGCAAAGCAAATGAGCATGGAGGAAGAAAGGGAGAGAGAAAGAGAGAGAGAGAGAGAGAGGCAAACCAAGAAGCAGACTCTTAACTATAGAGAACACACTGAGGAGGAGGTTGTGGGGGGATGGGCTAAATAGGTGATGGGGATTAAGGAGTACACTTGTGATGAGCACCAGTGATGTGTGGAAGTGTTGAATCACTATATTGTATACCTGAAACTAGTATTACACTGTTTGTTAACAAACTGGAATTTAAATAAAAACAACAAAAATAGTTCTTTACTTCTTCCTGAAAGAAAAACAAAGTACTAAGAAAAATTAAAATTAAAAAATATCTTTTAAAAAAAATTAGAATTCACAGGCCAAAGCCCACTGGACTCTACGTTGTCAGGCTGAGTCTGTCATTTATTTTCTTTGATGTTGGATTTGGGTTTGGATATTAATCCATTTCTAAATTTCTATTGATTTTGTAATAACCCTCTTTGGGACACCATGGAAAGTGTCATTATTTCTATATGGCAGATAGGGGAATGGAAATTCTAGTGCATTAATTGATTTGCCCAAGGCCAGTTGGTTATTCTATGAGAGCAGAAAGGAACATTCAGTTTCCTCATCTTTTTTTTCCCACTCTGCCTGAAAGTTTTTTGGGGAGACCCAAGAGTGAGTAGAACTACTAGTTTCTACATCTTGGAAGATCAAATCTAGAGATAAAGGAAAAGGGAAAATACATAGACTAAAAGGAAAATTATGTGATAATTTGTCTTTAAAGAATTTCCTAAAAATAGATTTTCATTAGTATTACTAGTGCCCAAAGTTTTGGCCTTACACTTGCAAGACAAATTGTGAATACATAAAAAATAAAGTTTGTGAGAAGAAAATATAACATGATTATAATGAAGCTGTTTCTAACATGCTTTTACATCCATTAACTCATTTTTCACATAACTTTACTTAACCGTTACCTACATATATTTCTGACACCATAGTCCGTTACTCAAGTGTATGAGTGACTTTAAATAATTTTTATATAAGAAAGAGAAAGCTACACTGCCATCACAGAGTATTAAATAGTTCTAGAAATTCTGCTTCTGAATTTGTAGTGCCTGTAACTTCTAAGATCTATAGCTATCTTCCATTATACTAAATCAGCTGATAGATGATAGATAGATAGATGATTGATGATAGGTAGGTGATAGGTGATTGATTGATGATAGATAGATAGATAGATAGATGATAGATATCGGGAAATATTTGTGGGAATTATGGTTTTTACTTGAAATTCTATACTTTGTTTTGGTCCTCTACCAAAACTAATCTTGGGCTAATCATTTTCTCACTTCCTCTCAAAAGCAGATTTTGGATACTCATTTAGAAAGTACATCTTGCTAGAATTTACAGTGAACTGAAGCAATTAAAATTGTTTTAAAAACTTAGAATATGCATTTAACTACATCACGTTTTAGTTTACAGTTTTCTTTGTATTTCTTAATTTCTTACTGAATCTAGAACATCTTAGGCATGATCTGTATGGTAAAAGAAAAGATCTAAGAAAGATACAACTACAGAATATCCAATAGTTTTGGTTGTAGTTTTTTTAAAATTTATTTGTCTTTTAAAAAGATATAAGTCTATAAAAGGAAGAGTTATGCCTGTAATATTTGGGCATTTTGCCCCCATTTTCTTGTGAAAATGAGGCAAATATTTGGTTGGCAATTTGTGAGTGTAACAATCTGACAGTATCTTTAAACCTGACAGTGGAACTTGCAAATCACAACCTTTTTTTTTTTTCTTGCATGGCTGAAATCACTTAATTTCTCTACACTTAAATATTTTCCCTAGAAAATGGGAGAAATAATATTGACCTTAGTCACTGTTAACTAATAAAAATGATTGTCATGCTCTTAATAGATGCAAAGTGCTGTGCAAATGTAAATGCTAAATGAGGCAATAAGTCTTATGGGATATTTTCTGCTCTGTTAAAATGCTTGGATGTACATCTCCGTAAAAATCAGTTCACATTACTACTAAAGATGTTCTATTAATGAAACCATGGTAAAGTGCATTGATTTTTGAATGAAAAGGTGGAGTACTCCTTCTATATAAAGCTAGCATATTTGAAAGACATTCGTAGTACAAGTCTATTTTAAAATGTATGCCCCCTGAGTGATTGGTAAAATACTGAGCAGGTTATTTGAGCCAAAGACTAAATTGATTTTTTTTAAATAATTCTTTGTTTCTATATTGTAAAGTTGTCATTTCTAATTCTAATACCACCTAATATCATTAATAAATGTATCTGACATATACATATCACTTAACACTCCATGGAAAATTTACTTACCTAGTAGAATTAGCACAAATAAAGGATTCTGAACGTGAAATTTGTGCAGTTTGTTTAATTGCCCTCTGTTAATGCAAGAAAATTTAGAATAATCTGGTTATTTATAAATAAAAATTAACACAATACTATCAATTTTAAGCACCTAACATGGACCAATCACCTAAAATGGCATCACCGTGTGAGATAGATCATGATAACCATTTTACAAATGAAAAAAACTTAAGAATGTACTTCTCCAAAGACACTATATTATATAAGTGACTAAAATTTCATCCTATATCTGTATAATTTGAAAGCCTTGGGGCTCCTGGATGGCTCAGTCAGTTAAACGGTCGACTCTTGATTTCGGCTCAGGTCATGATCTCAGGGTCGTGAAAGCAAATCCCATATGGGGCTCTGTGTTCAGCCTGGAGACTGCTTGGGATTCTCTTTTCCCCTCTCCTGCTCCTTCCCTGTTTGTGTGGTCTCTCTGTCTCTGAAATAAAATAAATAAAATCTTAAAAAAAGAAAAAAAGAAAGTCTCTGGTGTTTTTCTTTTTCCTGTTATAGGATGAATAAAGATAGTGAAAGCATGTATGTTCACATATGGATATAAAGATAATGAAGCACCTACCTTCACAGCAACATCTAGACTAGTGTTTGGTCAAACAACCAAGCACCAAAGTCCAGTCAAATTGACACATAAAATTAATCATCTCATACCTCTGTCATACATGTGAAAATAGAGATGGATTAAGTGACGTTCACAATGTCGTGCCGGTACTAAATGACAAAGCCAAGATACAAAACCTGGTGGGTTGTTCCAGAGCCTGAATTTTTAACTACTCCTCCAGTTGACCCAGTCCTCCTGCCTTCCATTCGCCTTCCAACTCAATGGAAGGTGAAAAGGTGGAAAATGACATTTGGGGTTTCCACGTGATCCCTTGGGAAGGTGATGACACATTGCCATTATCTAGTTGTATCAGAGATGTTAATTATGAATGTTTAAGAAAAATTGTCCATTATTGAAGGCGATTAAAAGGCACATTCGATAATCACTTGTAAATGCACGGATATGTAAAGGAATCGGAGTAGATAACCAAGGTGAATCGTTTCTAATTCTGAAGGGTCTATGTCATGAACTTGTGAGTGCCTCCTTCATACCCATCAGTCGCACAGAGGAAGGGCACATTAAATCCACAGTCACAGTAAGCATAATCCTTCCTTGCTGATACTACAGTCCCTATCTATTGTGGCTTTGCATATTTGCCAGTTTTTTGCTTTTTTGTTATTTTTTTGGTTTTTTTTATTTGTTTGTTTTGTTTTTTACTTAGAGACCAAAGGTAGAACAATCATGTAACAAGAAAGATATTTTCAAGTGGCCAAATAATGAAGAGAAATCTTATTATATGTTTTCTTACATTAAATTAAATGACAGTGCATGGTAATTACTTGGAATGGTGACTGAAAATAAATGTTTGTCATTATTATTAGCATATAATTGATTAATGTTATCTTTTTAAAAATTCATATAAATAATCAAAATATATTAACTTTTGAATTTTAGCTTTTTGTTGTATTATTTTCTAGTTTGGATGTTAACAAAAAGATAACTAAAAACTAAGGCCTCTTTACCAAAATTCCTCAATTGAAGCTGAAAGCAGTATTTCATACTTCTATAAAATACTATTTTGCATTTGTTTTCAGAATGTAGATGGAAACTGACTATGAAATTATTTTCTAAATCTGATTTGAAAACTGAAGTTGGAGGTTTTAGAAGAACAACACTGAGAGAACGTTTTGTGATACCACTGGATGTTAGATTTTGTTCAAAGGACTTAACAGGAACCCTACCCATCAGGAAGACTTTTATTTACAAATTATTTGCAAATCTTGTTTCTGGATCCCAACTTAATGAAATTCAAATCTCATAGACTTGATCTATTTTACCTCATATCTATTAACCCTCCTTGACTCCAGAATTACCAGGGGAAAATTTGTCTCCATTTTATTCAGAGATTACGTTTAGCTCATTCCCTACCAAAACTACTTGCCAACATCCTATCTCTTAATTTTCAATGCTCTATGATCATTCTGTGAAAATATAAGCCCTATATATCCTTTACAAAGACAATCTTTTCTTTCTTATGATATGTTGACTGCTTTATATTTATGTACATTTCTCATGATCACAGCGACTTGACTTTGTTCACAAATCTCCGGAACTTCTCATATTTAACTGTAGACCTTTAGAAGAATACATCAACTTCCCCTGTTATGAACACTGTGGAATTCAGGAAAAGGTGAGTTCTGGGCTAGAGGAAGAAGGTGGTAGCAGAAGGAAATGACTGAGCTAGCAGAGCTTGAGATCACCCATCCAGTGGTTGGTCAATATCAATGCATCTCAATAAGAATCAACTATGAACTTACTTCAAATCCAGTTTCCCAGACTTCATCCCTAATATTCAAATTCATTAGTTCTGACGAGGGCCCTGAATTTTGAATTTTCAAATAGCTCCAAAGGTGAGTCAAAAACTGACTTAATAGTAGAGGCCCTTGGTTTTCAAACTCTTCCCTTAGCTCAGGGGGCTTTTGTTTCATAGTTAAGAAGAAACAAAAAGTACAAATATTCATTGTTTATCTCCTTCAACACCTCTATTCATTTCATGTATTTCTATTTATAACTGCTTTAGAGATTATTTATTAAGTTCTTTGACATTAAATATCCCATATTTTCCCATTTCCATTTTTATTCGTGTCCTACCAGAGATGATTTGACCAGGTGTGTCTCCTAACCAGCACACCATTTCCATGCTATCAACTCTGCATTACTGTCACATACGGAATTCTGATATCTCTCCTATCTTTTTATAAGCATGACCTTATTTGGGGTCTATCTTGGCCCTGGGAGCCCACTGTGGCTTCACATTTCTAGGTCACTGACATTTAGTACAAAACAGAGACCATCAGTTGAAAACAGATGAAGACTAATGTGGGCTAACTTCGAGGTCCGGCTGTATATGTCATATTGTTTGCTGGTTGATGATCCTCTTTCTCACAAATCTGTAAGGACAATGTGCATCATGTGTGACTACATAAGACAGAGAATTGGAAATTTCCATCTCCCAAGGCTGCACATTTGCCCCTTCACCTGAGACAATGGGGCTTTTAGCGTCTTGGCATCCATTCATTCAACCCAGATGACATTTCTTTTGTCATCTGTATTAATGGATGTACAATAACCTTATGGAAGTGTGAAAGGACATCTCAAAAGGCACTCCAGCTTTGCTGCTATTTCCAGTACTTTCAGAAGATGACATGACTGATGAATCAGACCTAATGGAGCCATAGGCACTGTCAGTTACAAATATGTGGTGCATAGCACGCTGCTAGTTCATATATCAGGAACAGAGTGCATTGTTTTCCCCTCAGACAATAACTTAACATTAACTTCAAAATTTTTTCCTAATGAAAGAAAATAGGACTCATATTATCATAAAATTACAATCTAAAATTACTACTGATATGTATGTTTCAGAGAGCCTAGAAGATTTATTAATCCCTCAATGACTGTTTGGGACATAGATAACTGTGTGTATAAATTTCTGAGGGATCTCTGGGACCTTCAAGGCCAACCTAGATATTTGATTTACATAGATAGATAAGGAAGGAGGCTTTAAGAGTAGAAAATACAAAAAGATTTGATAATCACGCAGAGTTGCACTCAAATGCTGGCTAGGATGTTACATCTCAATTTGAGATAGAACTAGGAAAGAACGCCTCTATTATAAGGTAATTTAAAGAATTATATTTATGTGATACGTGTATAAAATAATTGTACAACAACAGGCACATATATATTGTTAGGAAAACTTTAAGCACCCAATAGATAAAAAACCAAAATACATAGGGAAAAAGTTAACTAGGCAAAATGCAAGTTACAAAGAATTTTATAAATAATCAAAAGCAGAATTAAGAAATATAATATTGTTCTTAGAACTTAAAAATATATGTATATTAACTCGATACCAGAGGCTTTTCAGGAAAGTGAGTTTAGAACTCATACTTTTATAAATTGATGGTATCATTTTGGAAATAGTATGAACAGGGAGGATGTTTTTGTCATGATAGTCTCAACCATCAACAAATGCTATGTAGAAACATACTACTACATATATGAAATATTTATTTAAATAAAAGAACATTGCAAATAGAATGGATATCTCATTTTAGGCATATAGGTAGATAAATGACAGTATATCGGTAAAAAGGAAAAGCAGAAAACCAAAACTAAAATAATTGCAATGCTTACAATGATTTAAATATCACTAAGAGGGCATCTAGATGGAAGAAAATTAAAAAAAAAGAAAAGTTTGTTTTGTTGGAAACTTTATTTACTTTTCGATTTTTATGTTTTTTAATGATCCCAGCATGGAGAACCAGGAAACTTTGGGTTTAATTTGCCATTGTTTTCTGCATGCCCTGATATGTCACTTAACCTCACTGAATTTGAATTCGCGCATTTACAAATTGCAGATAATTAATTTTTTTAAGATTTTTTTATTTGAGAGAGAGAGGGGAAGAGAGTATGAACAGGGGAAGGAGCAGAGGGAGAGAGAGAAGCAGGTTTCCCACTAAGCAGGGAGCCCGACACAGCAGAACTTGATCCCAGGACCCCTGGATCACGACCTGAGCTGAAGGCAGATGCTTAACCGACTGAGCGACTTAGGCGCCCTGCAGATACTTAAATTTGTATTAACTATGAATTGGAACCATGAGTCAATGTCCTGGCCCCTCCCTGCAGCCTGCTACAGGGTGGGTAATCAATCACTAGTTTACATGCCCTGCTCTTGTCCCTCAGGCTGGTCACATATCTAAAAGAATGGGAAGGGAATGTGCTGTTTGATCTCTGAAGTGTCTCTCCATCTACAGTTAAAAGTTTTCTTAAAGTATATTTTCTAATATTTGGAATGTGTGGTCCTTAAAAATGGGATGGCCATATTTTCTATAAGATATATATGTATTAAAAAATCATCTCCATACTGTATTCTCAGAGAATTATGAGATTTTCTTCATCAAAGTGGAAAAAAAATAAAATTAACAAAATTAAACAAAAAGAGAATAGAAAGGGGCATTGGCGATTTAAATAATTATTCATAATAAATGCAATCTTTTCAGAATAACATTAGGAAAATTAAATCACAAAGTGGTAAAAAACAGCCTTATTTAATTAAAAAATTAATTAAATAAAAAAACAAAATTTTGTATTCGTTTAAACAACTTCCATAAGTCCAGCACCATACTAATGAAAAGATCAAAGACGTTCCTCAGTTTAAATGCAATATTCTACTTCTGCAGCTTCTCAGGTAGTTTCCAGGAGAAATAGACTTCTGATTTCTGAATGTTTTCACAGTTTTCCTCATTCCTTCAAAGATGTGCCCTCTCATGCAAGCACTGATCAGAAAATGACCAGTTTAATGAATGAAGGAAACATTTCTGCTGGAAGAAGGGGCTCTCCCCAGTCTGGCCACAGTGCTGGCTGATGAGTTTCTGGAGAGCGCATATGGGAGATCACCCATTTCTATGAAAAACTGAACCTATTTCTCATCATCTATCACTTTTGGATAATGGAATGCTGGTGTCACAGTTACTGTGGTTCGTGTTGTAAAAGGCCACCCATTCGAAGTTCATTTGGGTTGTTTTTCTCACCACTTATTTCTCCCCTCAGTCTAGGGAGACTCTATATTCCATCACTTCATGAATTTACCAATGACATTAAGGTAATCTGTGGCCTGTTTGCATCACATTTTATATGTAAATGTATGCTAATATATGTAAATAAAAGTAAGAAATGGTTAATACTTGGGAATTTTAATCCAGATTGTCACCTGAGCTCTTTGAAAGAGTCTCCATATGACTCTCTCTGCTTTTGCACATGAAAAGATTCTACCGAAATCATAACTTAACTGACAATGGCTTAATATACGTTATGCGCCCCATTTCTTTTTTCCACAACCATCTTAGCATCCCCATGTATGAATATTTCCTAGGGCCGCCATAACAAAATACCACAAACTGGGTGGCTTAAAACCACAGAAATGTATTCCCTCAGAAATCCGGTGGCTAGAAGTGAGAAATCAAGGTGTCAGCAGGGTTGATTCTTTCTGTAGGTTGAGGGAGTAGCTGTTGCCTGCCTCTCTCCTATGGCTCAGTGACAGCTGGCAATCAATCCTTGATGTTCCGTGGCTTGTAGATGCATCACTCCAATCTTTGCCTCGGACTTCACATAGCTTTTCCCCCGTGTCCCCCTCTCATCTTCCTCCTGTGTGTCTGTGACTTTACATGGCACTCTCTTCACTTATAAGGACACCAGGCATATTGGATTAGGGGCCACCTTATAAATCTTAACTTTACTAATTTCATCTGAAATGAACTCATTTCCAAATAAGGTCCCATTCTGAGGTACTGGTGGTACTTTAATATATACTTTACTATATACTTAGGGGGGTGGGGGACACAATTCAACCAACTGGGAGAAGAAACCTCCCTAAATGGCTCCTCTGAAGAGTGAACCCATTGAGCCTCTTTCCATTGCCACCTGAAGCCACAGTTTTACCAACCACCTGACTGCTGTTCTAAAGACTAGAAAATTACACTACTAGTGTTGCTTTGTGGCACTTCTTACATAAAGACTTAAAACAATTGGGTCAACAAGTTATTCTAATAGACATGGGCTACAACTGTATTGCCTCATATATTGATTTTATTTCTCATGTGGCCAAAGACATTGCATACAAAGTGAGAGAGAGGCTCCGAACGTTGCCCGAGACCATCCATCATACAGCAGACTGGCGTCTTCTCACACAGGTAAGGGAGGCTGTGGTGCTCTAATCCCTGACTTCTGCTCCTATTTTAAAAATCACCTGTAGCCATCCATTAACCAATATTTTGAGAGAAACAAGCCAGAGGAGACAGCTCTATCAATACTAAAGGGACTGCTTTTAAAAGTGACCTTGCTTATTGAATACTCAGCACTGTGAAAGAGTAGCATTTTATACATACACACTCGCTCACATACACCTCCTCTGGAAAATGCTGTGCAGAGAAGAAAGCTCTAGAGAATGATAACACGACTGTTAGCAGAAATGAAACTTGTTAAAATGTGACCTAGACCAACCTGCCATCAAATCAGTGGAGCAAAATCCTTTGTGAGCCAACAGAAAGCATCACCTAGCACTGTACCACACATCACCTGCTTACATGCCTCCGTGTATCTTCCTTATCATTCATGCTCAGAATCCTATACATTTACCATCCTCTGGTGAGAAACTTGCAACCCGACTAAGAGCTTAAAAATCTAGGATATGAAAATAACACCTACTGCATTTCCCCCACAAAAATGTGATGCACGTTAAAAAGATAAGTCAAAGCAGAAAGAATTTCATAGTGTTTAAAAATCAGTCATTTGACCAACTTCATCCTTTTAATTTACTAATATTTAAGGGAAAGTATGCTGTATCGGTGTTTGATAAAGTCGTTTTGTAAATCCTACATCAATTTGTTGTCTGTACTCAGACAGCTTTATGCTGCCCATATGTAACTTGGTTGAACTATTTACAAGCAGGTGGATGTGGAATAATTTCTTTTTGTATCCACAGTGACTCTAAATATCAGTATGATCCCGCAATGAAATACATGTAACATATATATTAGTTCATATAATCCATGCAAATTTACAGGTACCAGCCTTGCCGTCAAATCAACTGAACCATTTTCAAACAAGGCTATATGAGATATATCCACAGAATCCAGTGTCTTTCTACTTTATATCTATATAAGGTTGTATTTATATAGATAAATATGTTATCTAGATAACTATATCATAGATAACTTTATTATAGATAAAGGAGGGCCATTTAGCTGCTAGGATTTTCTCACTTCCCACAGAGCAGCTCCAAACTATCTCCTATTTGTTGCAATTTCAAGGAAGATGGCGTTTGGGAAAAAAATAATTCAAACTTCAAAGGAATTTTAAAACTACTGTTATAGACAAATGTTCCTCAAGCATTTTGTTCTCAGGAACTATATACATTCTTTAAAATTATTGAAGACCCCAAAGAGCTTTATTCATATGTGATATATTTACTGATTTTACCAGACTAGAATTAAAAGTGATTTATTTATTTTTTAATTTTTATTTTTTAAAAGATTTTATTTATTTACTTGACAAAGAGAGACAGCCAGCAAGAGAGGGAACACAAGCAGGGGGAATGGGAGAGGAAGAAGCAGGCTCCCAGTGGAGAAGCCTGATGTGGGGCTCGATCCCAGAACGGTGGGATCACGCCCTGAGCTGAAGGCAGACCCTTAAGAACTGCACCACCCAGGCGCCCCTAAAACTGATTTAAAATTAGAATTTTTAAATGATTTAAAATTTAAAAATATGTATTTACCAATTCTTTATAAAAAATAATAATAAACCCATTACAGTTCTTTGAAAAACGTTCTCGGTATTTTGATCGGGATAGCATTGAAAGTGTAGATTGCTCTGGGTAGCATGGACATTTTAACTATGTTAATTCTTCTGATCCATGAGCATGGAATATCTTTCCATCTTTTTATGTCTTCCTCAATGTCTTTTAAGAGTGATTTATAGTTTCTAGAATAAAGGTCCTTTACGTCTCTGGTTAAGTTAATTCCAAGGTAACGTATGGTTTTTGGTGCTATTGTAAATGGGATGGATTCCCTGATTTCTCTTTCTTCGTTCTCGTTATTCGTGTACAGAAATGCAACTGATTTCTGAGCATTGATTTTGTATCCCGCCACGTTACTGAATTGCTCTATAACTTCTAATAGTTTGGGAGTGGCTTCTTTTGGGTTTTCCATATAGAGTATCATGTCGTCTGCGAAGAGAGACATTTTGACTTCTTCTTTGCCGATTTGAATACCTTTGATCCCTTTTTGTTGTCTGATTGCTGTTGCAAGGACTTCTAGTACTATGTTGAATAATAGTGGCGAGAGTGGGCATCCTTGTCGTGTTCCTGATCTTAAGGGAAAGGCTTCCAGCTTTTCCCCATTGAGAATAATATTTGCAGTAGGCTTTTCATAGATGGCTTTTATGAGATTGAGAAATGTACCTTCTATTCCTACACTCTGAAGGGTTTTAATCAGGAAAGGATGCTGTATTTTGTCAAATGCTTTTTCGGCATCGATTGAGAGGATCATATGGTTCTTGAGTCTTTTCTTGTTGATATGATGTATCACGCTGATTGATTTGCGAATATTGAACCACGCTTGCATCCCAGGTATGAATCCCACTTGATCGTGGTGGATAATCCTTTTAATGAACTGTTGGATTCTATTAGCAAGTATCTTGTTGAGGATTTTGGCGTCCATATTCATTAGGGAAATCGGTCTGTAATTCTCCTTTTTGTCCTTAAATTTGTATGGAACCAGAAAAGACCCCGAATCTCCAAGGAACTGTTGAAAAGGAAAAACAAAGCTGGGGGCATCACAAGGCCGGATTTCGAGCTGTACTACAAAGCTGTGATCACAAAGACAGCATGGTACTGGCACAAAAACAGACACATAGACCAATGGAACAGAATAGAGAGCCCAGAAATGGACCCTCAGCTCTTTGGGCAACTAATATTTGATAAAGCAGGAAAAAACATCCGGTGGGAAAAAGTCTCTTCAATAAATGGTGCTGGGAAAATTGGACAGCTACATGCAAAAGAATGAAACTTGACCACTATCTCACACCATACACAAAAATAAACTCCAAATGGATGAAAGACCTCGATGTGAGACAGGAATCCATCAAAATTCTAGAGGAGAACATAGGCAGCAACCTCTACGACATCAGCCAAAGCAACCTTTTTCATGACACATCCCCAAAGGCAAGAGAAACAAAAGATAAAATGAATTTATGGGACTTCATCAAGATTAAAAGTTTCTGCACATCCAAGGAAACAGTCAGAAAAACTAAGAGGCAGCCCACGGAATGGGAGAATATATTTGCAAATGACACTACAGATAAAGGACTGGTATCCAAGATCTACAAAGAACTTCTCAAACTCAATACACGAGAAACAAATAAACAAATCAAAAAATGGGCAGAAGATATGAACAGACACTTTTCCAATGAAGACATACAAATGGCTAACAGACACATGAAAAAATGTTCAAAATCATTAGCCATCAAGGAAATTCAAATCAAAACCACACTGAGATACCACCTTACGCCAGTTAGAATGGCAAAAATAGACAAGGCAAGAAACAACAATTGTTGGAGAGGATGTGGAGAAAGGGGATCCCTCCTACATTGTTGGTGGGAATGCAAGTTGGTACAGCCACTCTGGAAAACCGTGTGGAGGTCCCTTAAAAAGTTAAAAATTGAGCTACCCTATGATCCAGCCATTGCACTACTGGGTGTTTACCCCAAAGATACAGACGTAGTGAAGAGAAGGGCCATATGCACCCCAATGTTCATAGCAGCAATGTCCACAATAGCTAAATCGTGGAAGGAGCCGAGATGCCCTGCAACAGATGATTGGATTAAGAAGTTGTGGTCCATATATACAATGGAATATTACTCAGCAATCAGAAAGAATGAGTTCTCAACATTTGCTACAACATGGACGGCACTGGAGGAGATAATGCTTAGTGAAATAAGTCAAGCAGAGAAAGACAACTATCATATGATTTCTCTCATCTATGGAACATAAGAACTAGAATGATCAGTAGGGGAAGAAAGGGATAAAGAAAGGGGGGGTAATCAGAAGAGGGAATGAAACATGAGAGACTATGGACTATGAGAAACAAACTGAGGGCTACAGAGGGGAGGGGGGTGGGGGAATGGGATAGACCGGTGATGGGTAGTAAGGAGGGCACATATTGCATGGTGCACTGGGTGTTATACACAACTAATGAATCATCGAGCCTTACATCGAAAACCGGGGATGTACTGTATGGTGACTAACATAATATAATAAAAAATCATTATTAATAAAAAAAAATAAAATAAAATAAACCCATTACATTCTAATGTAAATAATATATACACATTTTTGATATATAACTATATTTTCCAAAGCAAAAACAGTAGGAAGAGTGAGACTACTCTACATTTTCATATAATTTCTGTCTTCATAGACGAAAGCCACTTTCTTAAATCTGCATCTGCATTCAATATGGTGTGATATGTTTGGGTTGAAGCATCTAAAGAAAATGAAACCTCACATACATAAGATTTTGAAAACAGATGAATATTTTAATAGCAATTAGATAGTTGTATACGTTCTTTTTTAAAGATTTTATCTATTTATTTATTTTGAGAGAGAGAGAGCACACGAGTGGGAGGAGGGGCAGAAGGGCGAGAGAGAGAACCTCAAGTGGACTCCACACTATGAGCTGTTGCAGGGCTCAACCCCACTACCCCCAATCATAACCTGATCCAAAACCAAGAGTTGAACGCTCACCCAACAGAGCCACTCAGGCGCCCCGTGTTCTGCTTTGATATTCCACCAAAACTATCCAACTATATTTTTAAAGCCACCGTATTAAACAGGTAAACTGAGGCACATTAAAAGTGCTTAGAGTTTATATGAGCAAAATTTGATTCAAATCTATCAGCATCCAATCTAACAGATAGAAGGGAGCTGGGTGGAGCAGCACATAATGAGAGACTTTCATAGGCAGAAAGGAGCAGGAAAGAGAAAGCTATACTAGGCAAAAAAAAAAAAAAAAAGGGTTGGTTATTGCAAAGTTACTTCTCTTTAGGGGAGGCTGGGGTCTATCAGGCAAATTACCTGACCAATGCTAATCAGGTGATTCCTGATTGGTTTAAGATTCCATATCTGGGAGAGCTGAAAGTAAATAAAACGTGGCTTGGTGACACGGACTTAGCATAATTGAATCCAGTTTGGGCCTGTTATATTGTTTTTAAAACTTGCCATGTGGAATCTGGAAACACACACACACACACACACACACACACACACACACACAAACCATATCATGTGACATTAAAATCCATTATTTGAAACCTAAAATGGATATTTTACCTATATGTGAATTTGTAACATTGTTCATTTGTTACTGACTTATATAGATTTTCAAAAACAAAAAAGGACACATTTTATTATACAATATAAAAATCATTCATATCACCATTGAACTCACCAGAAAATCTTTAAGTCAGGAAGCTGTCAAGCTCAGACAGGCAAATGTAAGTTTTCCAAAATTTGAATTCTTGCTTCAAATCTTGAATTTTATTGCTGGCAACTGTGAAATATTAAGATATATATATATATATATATATATATATATATATATATATATATATAGTCTCTTCCCCCTGGTTCCTGACACATAGCTCCTAAAACACTTGTAAATAGAAGTGCTAGAAGAATCTTTTGTTACAACATTTGGTTTTTGACCCCAGTTCCTATTGCAAAGCTCCTAAAACTCTTATAATTACCTATGTGATTAGAGCACTAAGAACATCTTCCGTTCTAACACCTGGTCTTTGACACTGATGCTTGACACAGAGCTCCTAAATCCCTTAGAATTTCCTGGGTGATAGGAGTATCTTTTGTTCTAATGAGGCAACTCGGAGTGGGCTCCTGGATTGGAGCTGGTCAGCAGAAAGATCAAGCCATCACTAGAAGCTTGGAATTCTCAACCCCAATCCCATTCTCCAGGGAAAGAGGGGCTAGAAATGGAGTTAATAAGTGGTCATGTCTACGTGATGAAGTCTCCCTAAAATCCCAATAGTGTAGTGTTTGGAGAGATGCCACGTCAGTGAACACAACCATGTACCGTGATGGTGGTGCACCCCAACTCCACAGGGACCCTCCCAGACTTTGCCCTTCTACTTCTGCATCTGGATGTTTATTTGTATTATCATGTCCTTTATTGTATAGTAAACTAGTAAGTGTTTCCCTGAGTTCTGTGCACTGTTCTAGCAAATAATAGCACCCAAGGCAGAGAGGTCATGGGAACTTCCAGTTTGTAGCCAAGTCAGACAATCATTGTGGGTAGCCAGGAGACCAACTACTTGTTATTGGCATCTGAAGTGGGGGACAGTCTCATGAGACTAAGACCCTACCATGAGGGATCTGATGGTATCTCCAGGTAGGTACTGTCGGAATTGGGTTAAATTGAAGGACACTGAACTAGTGTCACAGAGAATTGCTTGGTGTGAGAGAATCCCACACAGGCCTGGCATCCAGAAGTGCTGTGAGTTTGGTGGTTGTGGTGTCAGTATACAAGAGACGCCAGGAAGACGTGAGATTTTCCTACTCAGCAACAAATACTATCAGTTCTTTTCCCAGAGGCCACAGACTCACTGTGTTGCTCATTTATGAGGTAATGTCTGCCAAGTACCCAAAGCTGAGTAGCCATATTGTGCTTATCTAATTGAATTTTCCAAAAATGGTATTCCATGAGAAAAGTGACTAGTACAGCCTGCAGTATGATCACATAACAATTTTCATTGAATAAGCAATGTACTTTGGTCAGCAACAGAACTGTTTTATCTGTACTTACCATTTCATCACACAGAATACCTTAGGGGTTGAGGTTTTATCAAATAACTTTTATTGCTTTTCATAAAGAAAATTCTGAGGGGTAACTGATCAGGATGTATGTGAGTATGTGTGTGTCCATGTGCCTGGCAGGATGTGTTTCTTCCATGGCAGGGAACGGAGTGGCGACTAGCACAATTTAGTGCCCCTGCTGTAATGTGTGCTAAGGAAACAGGGAGCCTACCCACTAATTGCTTATGTGTCATCAGGGCAAATGTCAACACAGTGACGAGGGGAAATTACATCTTACTGCTACGACAAAAATAGTTTTGATGTCATCTTGCATACCCTTTGAAGGGGCCTCATGGGTCCCTAGTGGTCAACAGGCCATATTTGGAGAATCACTGCCTAGACCAGTGTATTTTCTTAGAGAAGATACGAATGAAATCCACACCTCCTGCTTGTATTTATACATTTACAATATTAAACTGTATTTCCTATTAAGTCAAAATTATTCTTTGTAAAGTATATCTCTGGCTTCAAATATTTTACTTTTCTCCTGGTGTTTCAGATAACTTTGACTGGATTATTTCCCCCTTCGATCTTTTTCAAATTATAATATGAAAGGCAGAAATTAATTTTTTTCCTAGAAATTCCATAATGTAGAATGCTTAGAAAGTCTTTACTTGACAAGACTCAGTTGCATACATTCTTTTTTGCCCATTATAACGGTCAGTATGTCCTGGCAACAATTTAAACTTCAGCTTTTCACTTGTGGCCTTGTTAAGTGCAGAAATTCTCATTATGAGTTTAACCCACAAAAGATGAGGCACAAATTTTTTCTTGACAGTTTGAATATCTATTTTTAAAAAGTATGAAAAAATAATTTTAATTAAAAAAAGAAACTATGGTCATTTTATAACCTGAACTGTCAGAACATTTAATTCCTTCCAAAAATTATTAAACTGAAATTTTACTTAATGATAATCTTAACCCTTAATGGATGTGAATAAATTTGAAATTAATCTCAAAAAACTATTTTGAGATGATGATGTTAGATTGTATTCACCATTTTTATTTTTAAAACATTGATCATATATATACACATATATGCATATACATGCATGTATTATACGTACATACACATATATATGTGTGTGTATGTGTGCATGTATCTATATGTGTGTGTATTCATAATTATTTGTCATTAACCATTCTATTTCTATTCATCATTGGAGTCTGTTTCTAATTTTGCATAAACTCTTTTCTGGAACCAATTCTTTATTTATTTAGTCTTATTTGTAGTAAAATGCAATATCACTGTAATTAGATCAGTATCTTTTGGTTACTACAATTCTAATTTTTGCAGGTCCATTACATAAAATTTGATAGTGATATTCTGCAAATTATAATAGGAATTCCATCATTTACTCATTCAGTTGTTTGTGTCAGGCACTGTTCTTGACACTTAGAATAGCAGAGTATGAAGACAAAGATGGCTCCTTTTTTACCTATCTTCCATTTTATCGGGGGAGGAGGCAGAAGATAGTAACTATGCAAGCAAATAAATGAATAAGATAATTTCAGAAATGATAAATATCCTGAAGAAAATAAAACTGAAGCCTGAGGGGTGGTGTCTAATTATAACTGGTTAGAGAAGACATCTTCAATGATACATTCAAACTAGAACTTGAATGATGAGAAGTTGGCTTTGTAGAGACCAAGAAGGGAGAGCTTGAGACAGACTTTGTGATGTCTAGTAAGATCAGAATAAAGAGGTGGTCATTACGTATGGCAACACTAAAGGCTGTTTTTACCTTGATATAAGATGAAGTAAAACGGAGGGGCCGAAATGCCACTGAATGAGGGTTCAGAAGGGAATTCAGTTTTAAAGCGTGGGAAAATATACAGAGCTCCTTCATGTTTGCATATGAACTAGGGTAGAGAAATAGGGCTTAACTGGAGAACAAGTTGGCATCAGTCGAAAACTATAGGCATACGTTGGGGATATTGGGGATTCAGTTCCAGATGACCACAATAAGGCGAGTCAAATGAATTTTTTAATTCGTCAGTGCATATGAAAGTTATGTTTACACTATACTGTAGTCTGTGAAGTGTGCAATAGCATTATGTCTAAAAAAATGATGTACATATATTAACTTTATTTTTTTATTTTTTTAAGATTTTATTTATTCATTTGAAAGAGAGAGAGAGAGAGCACAAGCAGGGGGAGCTGCAAAGGGAGAGGGAGTAGCAGGTTCCCTGCTGGGGCTCTGTCTGAGGCTCCATCCCAGGAGCTGAGATCAAGAACTGAGCCCATGGCAGTCACTTAACCAAGTGAACCACCCAAGCACCCCGTACATTAATTTTAAAAATAGTTATTACTGGAGCACCTGGGTGGTTCAGCCGTTAAGCATCTGACTCTTGATTTCCACTCAGGGCATGACCTCAGGGCATGAGATCAAGCCCTGAAGAGAGCTCTATGCTGGGCATGGAGTCTGCTTAAGACTGTCTCTCTCCCTCTCCTTCTGCCCCTTTCCCCTGCACTATAGAAAACAGTTTATTGTTGAAAAAATGCTAACCATCTTTCACTAAGTTATAACCTCTTTGCTGATGGTGGGTCTTGCCTCGATATTGCTGGCTGCTGTCTGATCAAGGTGGTTGTTAAAAGTTGGGGTGACTGTGCAATTTCTTAAAATAAGACAACAACGGAGTTTGTCACATTGATTGATTCTTCCCTTCATGAAAGATTTGTCTGCTGTGTGTGATGCTGTTTGGCAGCATTTTACCCAGCATAGAATTTCTTTCAAAATTGGAGTCAATCCTCTCAAACTCTGCCCCTGCTTCATCAAATAAGTTCATGCAATATTCTAACTACTCTGTAGTCATTGCAACAATTTTCACAGCATCTTCACCAGGAGTTGATTCTGTCTCAAAAAACCACTTTCCTTGCTCATCTATAAGAAAGGACTCCTCATTCCTTCAAGTTTCATCACAAGATGGCAGCAATTCAGTCCCATCTTCAGGCTCCACTTCTGATTCTAGTTCTCTTGCTGTTTCTACCACATCTCCAGTCACTTCCTCCACTGAACCCTTGAATCCCTCAATGTCATCCATGAGGGTTGGAATCACCTTCTTCCACACTCCTGTTAACATTCATATTTTGACCTCTTGCCATGAATCACGAGTGTTCTCAATGCAACTAGAAAAAGTTTAGAATATTGTGAGAATTACCAAAATGTGACACAAACACAAAGTGAGCAAATGGAAAAAATGGTGCTGATAAACCTGCCCAATGCAGAGTTTACCACAAAATTTTGATATAATAAAAAAAACACAATATCTGTGAAGCACAATAAAGCAAAGCACAATAAAACAAGATATGCCTTAGTTTCAGATAATTATAGTAGAGCATGTTTGATGCTTACAGAAATTGCAGCAGCCTGAAAAATGGTCCCCCAAACATGTACACCTCTGTGGTGGTTAATTTTATGTGTCAACTTGACTGAGCCATGGGTTGTCAAGATATTTAGTTAAGTGTTATTCTGGGTGTGTCTGTGAGGGCGTTTCTGGATAAGATTAATATTTGAATCAGTCGATGTGAATAAAATGAATTGCACTTCCCAGGGTGGGACAGCCTCACCCAAACTGCTGAGGGCCTGAATAGAACACAACGTTGAATACGGCAGAATTCCATCTCTCTGCTTGTCATTGAGCTTGGACAGGGGTCAGCTCCTGCCTTCAAATTTGGACTCAGACTGGATCAGACACCATCTGTTGCCTTAGTTCTCAAGCCTTCAGATAGTGGCTGGAGCTATACCGTTGGTTAATCTCAGTCTCTAGTTGGCCAACTGCAGATTTTGGCACTTCTCAGATTCCACAACCATGTGAGCCAATTCCTTTTATACATTTACATATGTATTTGTTATACACACACACATACACACACCCATAGACATCCTATTAATTCTGTTTCTCTGGAGAACCCTTACTAATACATCACCCTAGTCCCCTACAAATATGTTATTTAAATGACAGGGATTTTGTAGATGTGATTAAATTAAGAATCGTGGGAGATTAGTCTGGATTATCTCAGTGGGTCCTATGTACTTGCAAGGATCCTTGTAAGAGGGAAGTAGGAGTGCCAGTGTTATACCCTGAATGTTTGTGACCTCCCCTCCAAATTCATATATTAAATTCTAAAGCCCATTGTGGTGGTATTAGGCGGTGGGGGACCTTTAGAAGGTGATTAGGTCATAAGAGTAGAACTGTTATAAGTGGGATTGGTGCCCTTATAAAAGAGTCCCCAGATGGCTCAGGTACCCCTTCCATCATGTGAGGTCGCAGCAAGAAGATAGATTCTATAAACTAGAAGCATCTAGTTCATCATTTCATCAAATACCAAATCTATCAGCATCTTTATCTTGGACTTTCCAGATTCCAAAATTATAAGAAATAAATTTCTATGGTTTAAAAGCCACCACCTAGTGGTACCTGGGTGGCTCAGTCAGTTAAGCTTCTAATTCTTGATTTCGGCTGAGGTATGATCTCAGGGTCCTGAGATTGAACCTTGCTTTGGGCTCTGCACTGATGATGGAGCCTGTTTAAGATTCTCACTATTCCTCTCCCTCTGCACCCCCTCCCTGCTCATGCGCGCTCTCTCTCTAAGTATATATAAGCATATATATGCAGCTTCTTTAAATACATACATATATTTTATGTATGTCCCAGCTGAATATCATATATATATATATATATATATATATATATATATATGTATAAAGAGCCACGACCTAGTCTATGATATTTTTTGTTACAGAAGCCTGAACCAACTATGATAAAAATTACCACCGAGAAGTGAAGTGTTGCTGTAACAAACACCTTAAAATGTGGAAGTGGTTTTGGAACTGGGTAATGGGCAGTGCTGGAAGAGTTTGGGGCATGAGCCTGCCTACCTTGCTGTGAAAGGAAAGTTGAGGATGCAGAAAGAATAGGGGAGAGCTGTGAAGGCTTCAGTCTTTCAGAGAATACATAAATAATCCTGAACAGAATGCTAGTAAAAGTATGAAGGCCATGGATGAGGTTTCAGGTGGAAATGAGAAATATGGGACACCTGGGTGGCTCAGTCAGTTAAGCAGCTGCCTTCAACTCAGGTCATAATCCCAGAGTCCTGGGATTGAGCCCCACACTGGGCTCTTTGCTCAGCAGGGAGTCTGCTTCTCCCTCTCCCTCTGCTGTTTCCCTCTCTCTCTCTCTTTCTCTGTGTCAAATAAATAAATAAATAAAAATCTTAGGGGGGGGGGGAAGAAAATGGGAAATATGTTATTGGGAACTGGAGAAAAGGTCATCTTTGTTATAAAGTGGCCAAGAACTTGGTTGAATTGTGTTTATGCCCACATTTTTGCAGCAAGTAGAACTGTTGAGCAATGATATTAGGTATTTTGCTGAAGCTATTTCCAAGCAAAGTGTTTTAGGTACAGCGTGGCTCCTCCTATTTATACTAAAATATAAGAAGAGATAAACGGCTTAAAGATGGAATTGCTACTCAAAATGGAAACAGGACTTTAAGATTTAGAACATTTTCAGTCTTTTCATACTGTGAAGGATGAGAAAGCCTTGTTAAGAAAAGAACACAAAGGATTTGGCCAAGAGATCATTTGATGAGAAAATTAGCACAGATAAGCACTCTCAACAGAATCTAAGAGCAATTCTCCAAGACAATGGGAGAGTGACCCTGAAGATAGTGCAGAGATCTTCAGATCTGCCCTTCTTGTTACAGGCGCACAAGACAAGGATCTCGGGGTAGAGCGGTATCAGAAGGGCTACCCAGGAGCACACTGCCTGGTGCACACTCCCCGGCACCATCTCACACCATGGGCTTCTACCTGCACAGAGATGCAGCACCCCTAAGCTGTCCTAGGTGTGACTCCAGTAGGTTCCCATGCAGCACAGGCTACAGTGGTCACCCCCTCTAGATGACACAAGCAGCAAACACTGGGGTCATCTGCAGCATGTGTCTGATGGCACACACAGTGCAAGGATGGGGTCAGGTGTGCAGGTGCTTGGCTGCCTTCAACTAGATTTTAAAGAATGGATTCACCACAGAGCCATGGAATCAGAGTCACCTGCATGACCCCAGTTGGGGAGAGCAATGGAGGCAGAACTGCTTCCTGGCAGAGCTGAAGGCATGTAATTCCAACTCAAAAGCAGGACTGTAGCCCCAGTGCATCCAGAGGACAGAGTATCAAGCCTAAAAAGATTATTCTCAGACCTTGACGTTTAATAAAATTTGCTCCATCAGGCTTTGGACTTACCTGGGACTTGTCCCCCCTTTCTTCTTTTCAATTTCTCCCTCTTGGAATGGGAATGTCTATCTTCAGCCTGCCCCATCATTATATTTGGGAAGCACATAGCAGTTTGGTTTCATGGTTCACAGCTGGAGGAGTTTGTATCAGGGTGAGTCATACCTGGAGTCTCACCCATATCTGATCAAGACATATTTAGATGAGCTTTTGCACTTCTACATTACAATTGAGGCTGTAAAGAGTTAAGACTTTGGGAGCTATTGGGATGATATGAATGAATTTTGTATGCAAGAAGGATTTGAATTGGGGGAGGGTAGGGCAGGGGCAAACTATGTGTTTAAGTTTTCCCCAGATTCATATATTAAACCTTAAGGCCAAATATGATGTTATTTGGAGGTGGGGTCTTTGGGAGGTGATGAAGTCATTAGTGTGGTGCTCTGATGAATAAAATTACTGACTTTATAAAAGAGACCCCAGAGAGAACCCTCACCCCTTCCATTGTGCAAGGACACAGGGAGAAGACAGCCATTTATCAACCAGAAAGCTGGCACGTTTTTCTTGGACTTTCCAACCTCCAAAACTATAGGGAAAAAAAATGTCTGTTGTTTCTAAGCCACCTAATTTATAGTATTTTGTTAAAGCCACCTGAACAGACACAGCCAGAGTCCTAGAAGAAAATGTGACAATGAAAACAGATTGGAGTCATGTGGCCATGAGCCAAGGATTGTGGGCGATCTCCAGAAGCAGAAAAAAGGCAGAAAAACAGATTCTTCCCTAACAATCTCCAGATTTTATTTTGGTTTTATTTGATTGTAGTCAAGTCCAAAATTGACTTTTGACTTTTGATCTCCAGAATTGTTAGATAATAAATTTCTACTGTTTAGGACATATTTGTAGAAATTTGTACAGTAGCAATAGAAAGCTAACACAAGCATCATGATTCAGTAAAGGGGGAGAAATCAAAAATTCATAGATTAAAATCATGTTAATGAAACATCTGAAAAGACAAGAATGTATGAGATCCTAAGCAAATTAAAGAGATGGCCTTTGATAGAAAGGAGGATATTTCATCCAATGTAAGGAGGAAAAAGCAGATGGATCTGTAGATAGATTTGGTGGTGTAAAGTTGACAGAGTTCCAGGGGGAATGCATTATTTATTTCATGAACTATAAATAAAGGGGCAAAAAGATCAAAAGATAATTGATGAGAGAAGAATAGACATGAGATAATCCTTTTACAACATGGGAAAGATTACATTCTAGGGTCATTGCCATAGACTGTTTGGGAGTAAGTTTGTCTTTCTCAAGGAAAATATAAATCATCACATCTAGTTTAAGATATCACCTTCAATTTCCTAAGTGCCTGTAATGTGTCCAATGTCACGTATATCAATTCATTGAATGCAGCTAACATTTATCCAACACCTGATACAAGTTATGTACTTTGCTCACTCCTGAAGTTACAAAGATTAATGATATGATTACTACTCTCAAGGTTTCACAGTCTGATGGGTGAGATGCCAGGTCAGATGGTGACTTCAGAAGGGAGATATGAATCTTGTGTCTTAGGACACCCAAGAGGAAAACAAAACCCACGCAGAGTTTACTAACCCGATGGACAAGAGAAGTTTTATAGAACAGATTCACATCTCTGCAGGGTCTAGAAAAACAAGAATAATAAATAGGGGAATAAGAAAGCCTGGGATAAGAGGTTTCCATATAATTATTATTCTTACAATATTATTCTTACATACTGTATGTTTATACTGGAGGATTTGAGGTCTACTAATCCTATAAATCATAATTACTATTTAATTTTTATAAGATATTATAACATCATGTTTTTCTAGGCCCTGGATAACATTTTATGTTTTAGCCTTAAAGACATAATTTGCTTCCTGATTTCTCTAATTTACTAATTGAAGTGACAGTTTCCCCTAAACTTCTTTCTAAGAAAAATTGCAGCACCTTCTTTCATTTATTCACTTTACACTAACTTACTGAGTCTTCACTCTGTTCCACCAGGATAAAAAGGAAAAATATGAGGAAGTTTAAGAGTTTGAGTTATAATCTATTGAGTTTATAATTTATCCTTTTGATTTGTTACATTTTCTAATCCATGAAAAGGAACCCTACTTCATAATGAAATTGCCTAGGGTCAAAAATACAAAACTAAAAATATTCACAATAAAGCACACAGAGCTGCAGCAATTAAAATGGCATAGTAATAAAGTATCACATTGTGATACCTTTCTTTAAAGTAAAAGGACCATACATTATACTCATCATTAACTTTACATGAAGAGATTCATACATCCTTTCTCTTTGTGATACGCCTGCAGTCAAACTTCTGCACATGAGAAAATAATAATTTGCGCCTGAATAGATATAATTCATTCAGTAGCAATTTCTTTTGTTGCTTTTGTTGAGGCATTTTTTAAACTGTGTTATTTTTTAATCGGAGAAAGAATACGTGTTTGCAACAATTCAAAGAATAGATATTTATAAATTAAGTGTCAATTGTCTCGGCTTTCCCCCTCCTTTTGTCTCCTCCTACCTTGGGGTGTGCTTAGCAGTGTTAGCCATTTGGCTTTCTCCTTTCAAACCATAGCCTTTTTTAACCTCAGCCAAAGATAGCTATACTTGCAGATGATACAGATAGATCCAGCTCCATATAAACATACACATATGGTTCATTTTTCCTTTTTATACTTTATAAAACCAGAATTACCCACTACTGAATCATGTGTTATGGACAGAAGTCTAGGTCAATATGTGAATAACAGACACATTTATTTAGCTGCTTCATTTTCTTTCTAACCACAGAGGTAGCATAATTTATTTAACAATTCCATATTATTTGACATTCAGGTTGTTTACAGCTAGATAACGTGCTTCAGGGAATATCCTTGTATAAATACCCTAATCTGATGGTGTTTTTGTTTGTTCGTTGGTATGTTCAGTAGCAAAATCTACTTTTAATAGTTACTGACATAGTCTTTTCCCAAAATTTTGTTCCAATATACACTTCTACCAACAACGTATAAATGTGTTTTACCCTCATATATTTAAAAGCAGCAAATGCTATCTATCTTAAAATAGTTGCTAAGTTCTTTTAAAAAGTCATTTTTTACTGTTTTAATTCTCATTGCTCTAAATAACAGCGAGGATGTTGACCAGTTTTCTAATATGAATTTTGACTATTTTTTTCTTTTTTTGTGTGTGCTCCCAATTTGTAAAATATGTTTCTTTTTATTGAAATCTATATTTTAATGAATTTTCAAATTTTTCTTTTTGTTTGTGAATTTAATCCCTGGTTTATTATGTTTATATTTAATTTTGTTTAGTATAGAAATAATTTAACTTCTACAATATTATATGACCATTTTTACCTTGATTTTCCTAATATTTAATTTTTTATAATTCAAGAATGTATCAGTATTTTTCTTAATTTTTATGTATATGTTAATTCTTCTAACACTTACTATGATAAAAATCTGTATACCTTAAAGTAAAAAATAATGATACAATGATCACTCTTTTTTTTTTTTTAAGATTTTATTTATTTATTCGACAGAGAGAGAGACAGCCAGCGAGAGAGGGAACACAAGCAGAGGGAGTGGGAGAGGAAGAAGCAGGCTCATAGCGGAGGAGCCCGATGTGGGGCTCGATCCCACAACACCGGGATCACGCCCTGAGCCGAAGGCAGACGCTTAACCGCTATGCCACCCAGGCGCCCCCACAATGATCACTCTTATAAGGAAGATCTACATTCAATAACTCTTAATATTTTACTGTATTTTCTCTATCCATCCATATTGGATTTGCTGAACTATTTAAAGTAAGTTTCAGAAATCTTGACTTTTTACCCAGAATACGTGCATCTTATAAAAATAGGGAAATTTTTAGGAGTTCATTCAGTTGTTACATTTCCACTGAAAATCAACAATTATCTCTTGGGGTACTTGGGTGGCTCAGTCGGTTAAGTGTCCAACTCTTGATTTCAGCTCAGGTCATGATCTCAAGGTCATGGGATTGAGCCCCCATCCGGCTCCATGCTCAGCACAGCAGTGTTGGCTTGTACCTAATCCTCTGCTCTTCCCTGAGCTCTCATGCTCTCTCTCTAAAATAAATAAATAAAACCTTAAAATAAATTAAATCAACAATTATTTCCTGATATTATCTACTATCAATGTTAAATTTTCTCCTTTTAGCCTCAAAATTTATGTTTCCCCCCCTAAATCAGGATGCAACTGTCACAGATGTTAAATTTCATTGCTTTTTAAAGAAAATGACCACCAAGAAAGGAAAAGCCTACTTATTGCTCCTCTGCAATTCTCAGAGAAGCTATGGATATCTTCTGGCACTATTCAAATTTCTATCTTTTCTGAAACACTTTAATGATTGGTTTTAGCATCCATCTCTCTTCCTCTCTCTGTCTCTGTATCTTTTTCTCTGTCTCTTACACACACACATACACAAAGTACTCATTAATTTTTTTTTAACTAAGATTAATTCTTTATTACAATAATGCCTCATTTTACGGCACTTCATTCTACTGTGTTTTTTACAAAGTGAAGGCTTGTGGCAACCCTATGTCGAACAAATCTACCAGCACCATTTATCCAACAGCATTTGCTCACTTCATTTTTGTGTCACATACTGATAATTCTCACAATATTTCAAACTTTTTCATTATTATTGTATTTACATTGCTGCAATCCTGTGATAAAACTTGAACACATGGGAGTTTCTTCCAATGGATGAGCAAAGAAAGTGGTTTCTTGAAATGAAATCCACTCCTGGTGAAGATGCTGTCAACTCAGGTATTTCTATTTATTTAAGCTTTTATCATCTATTACAAAAATGATAATAAATTACTAATGGTGTTGTTATTTAAATGTACCAGAGTTAGCCCATGGGAGGTTTTTTAGGCTTGACCTCTTTGTTTTTTGGTGAGTCTTCTTAGTTTTGCAGTTCTTCCTTGCTTTCTGATGTAAGATTTCCCATTAGCTAGTACTTTTCCTTTCCTGGCTTAGGAAGTAGGCATTTCTCCAAGGAGCCCTGATTCTTTTTAGTGAGGGATGATTTTTAGAAACTAATGTGTCTTTACTTCTGATTCATGGATGCTATCTTATTTCTGCTGCTGATTTTTTTTCTTTCATCATCAGTTCTATAGGAGATATTTCCAGTAATAGTTGCTTCTCTTTATTCTAGAGGTGAGGTCTTTCCAAACCATCACCACTGGTACATATACTTTTCAAGCCTCTTTCTTTCATATACCCAGGGGTCATGGGACTGACCCAAAGGTGTTAGAATTATTCTCAGTATTTTCCACCTTGACCTATATCTTTCTTTTCTTTTCCACACTATCACAACCTGCTTCTCTGTCTTTGCTTTGGCAACAGAGTTAACACGGCTGGTCTCAGAAGGTCTCAGAAGGTTATTAAAAAATAACTGGCTTAGAAAACTTTGTCTCTAAATTAGTTGTCACTACAGGTTATGGGTGATTTTCCTTGGTCTCCTTGTCAATCACTATTTTCTATTTTGTTCTTTGTTTGTTTCTTTGGTAATACTAGAGATATTCTATTTTATATGAGTAATTTATCCAACAGAAAATACATACATATTTAGTTGTATATATAGCTTGTTACAAATATCCATCTGTTTATAGAAACTTCATTCCTTTACACTAATCTATGTTCTACCGATTGTTACAGTAGATCATGGTGTACTTTAATATGTGCTACTCAAATTGCTTCTCACTTGTCTTCTCTTTAAAACATATTTGGCAATTCTGGGATGCCTGGGTGCCTCAGTTAAGCATCCAACTCTTGATTTCTGCTCAGGTCATGATCTCGGGGCCATGAGATCAAACCCCATGTCAGATCCATGCTCAACATGGAGCCTGCTTAAGATTCTCTCTCTCGGGTGCCTGGGCGGCTCAGTTGGTTATGTGTCTGCCTTCAGCTCAGGTTCTGATCCTAGGGTCCTGGGATTGAGCCCAGCATCAGGCCCCCTGCTCAGTGGGGAGTCTGCTTCTCCCTCTGTCTGTCCACCCCCCACTGTTCTGCTCTCTCTCTCTCTCCTTCTCTCAAATGAATAAATAAAATCTTAAAAAAAAAAAAAAAAGATTCTCCTTCTCCCTTTGGCTTTCCCCACCCAGCTTGCTTGCTCTGTCTCTCTCTAAAAACAAAACAAAACAAAACAAAAAAACTTGGCAATTCTCAAGTGACTATCCTTTACCACATGCATTCTTAAATGATCCAGTGTTATAAACAAATTTTTATTGGAAATATATTTAATGCATAGATTGATTTATGAAAGCTGAAGTATTTTGGCATTTTGTCCACTCTAAAGAATTATACATTTTTTCCCAGATTAAGTTTTGTGTTCATCAGCAAAATTAGTGCAATTCATGAAAGTAACTAACTTTTGTTTTTGAATTTACTTCTACATGCTTACAGTTGTTTATTTATAATAAATGAGATATTTTCCCCATTTCATTTATAAACAAGTAAGATGCTATAATAAAAAGCTATTCATTTGTATATATTTACCTACTTACCTATCTCCTAAGAGATAATCATTTGTCATTAAATGTCTTGAATTTTCTTATTATGCAATTATGTGATTTTTTACAACTCTTCCATTTATTTTTTTTACTATTTATTTTATTTTCTTTATGTCTTTTTTTAAATAAGATTAGTGTGAAGACATTCACAGTCTGTTCCCAAAATCTGTAACAGTTTCAATATTTAATGTTTGTAACTTTCCTGTTATACTGACTTCACACATTTAATTAGTACCTTCTATTCTCATTTTACTTAGATTTTTAAATTATTATTCAGTTTATTTAAATTATTATTGATGTTACTATCTGTAGTTTCTTTTTAAAAAGTGAAATCATTGAAGACTCATAATTTTCCTCCAAATGAAGTTTCAGTTCTATTTTATACTTTTGACATGATAGTCTCCTTTGTTAAATTTAAAACAGTATGTGATTTTAGTTTCCATTTACTTTTTTCCAAGGTAATTTTTTATAATAATTTGTTTATTATGTTATGTTAGTCACCATACAGTATATCCTAAGTTTTTGATGTAATGTTCCATGATTCATTATTAGCGTATAACACCCAGTGCACCATGCAATATGTGCCCTCCTTAATACCCATCACTGGCCTATCCTAGTCCCCCGCCCCTCCCCTCTCAAGTCCTCAGTTTGTTTCCCAGAGTCCATAGTCTCTCATGATTCATTCCCCCTTCTGTTTACCCCCCCTTCATTCTTCCCTTCCTTCTCCTACCAATCTTCCTGCTGTTTATGTTCTACAAATGAGTGAAACCATGTGATAATTGTCTTTCTCTGCTTGACTTATTTCACTTAGCATAATCTCCTCCAGTCCAGTCCATGTTGCTGCAAATGTTGGGTAATCATTCTTTCTGATGGCTGAGTAATATTCCATTGTATATATGGACCACATCTTCTTAATCCATTTGTCTGTTGAAGTGCATCTTGGCTCCTTCCACAATTTAGCTATTGTGGACAATGCTGCTATGAACATTGGGGTGCATATGGCCCTTCTCCTCACTACGTCTGTATCTTTGGGGTAAATACCCAGTAGTGCAATTGCTGGATCATAGGGTAGCTCTACTCCTAACTTAAAAAGATTTATTTATTTATTTGAGAGAGAGTGTGTGCACGTGCATGCAAGTGTGTTGGGGAGGGGCTGACAGAGAGGGGAAAAATCTCAAGCAAACTCCCTGCAGAGCACAGAGCCTGACACGGGGCTTGATCCCATGACTCTGTGTTCAGGATGTGAGCTGAAACCAACAGTCGGCTGCTCAACTGACTGAGCCACCCAGGCGCACCTCGAAGGTAATTTTTTAAGTGTTAATTTTAAGTACTTTCATAAGCTTATGGTCGTATAATGTGGTCTATAAAATTTATAAATCTATAAAATCTGTAAAATATGCTTCAAGACTATTGGTTGTTTGAAAATATTACCAAAAGGCCCTAATTCTTTAGACATATTTAGTTTTTTTGAACTGTCAAATCTAAAACAGGTTATTTAAACTCATCCATTCTGATTGTGGTTTTAACAAGTTATCGTCATATCATTAGGTGTTTACAAAATATAGAGAGTAGAGCAAGCTGAACCAACATCCTCTTACTTACCTAATATGTCATCCCCAAAGGTATAAACAAGTAAATGACTAAATAAGATTTAGGATTTAATAGTAACCAAAAATAAACCAACCATCTATACTCTTTGAGAAGATTACTCATAGAGTACACATAACAAACAATAAATCAAAATAAGATGAAGATCAAATCTTCAGGAGAGCCTGGGTGTCTCAGTCAGTTAAGCCTCTGCCTTTGGCTTGGGTCATGATCCCAGGATCCTGGGATCCAGCCCCAAGTCGGGCTCTCTGCTCAGTGGGGATCCTGCTTCTCCCTCTCCCTCCGCCTGCTGCTCACCCTGCTTGTGCTCTCTCTCTGTCAAATAAATAAACAAAAAATTTTTTAAAAGATCAAATCTTTATTTACTATCATAAATTGGATTATGATAACATGCCTGACTTTATAAATTGATGCTGCACAAATAAAAAATAATTTAATACATACATTCACACAGGTATACAAAGGTCATATACTTATTCTAGGTTCTCATGCACCTTGTTATATTCACAGTCTCACATATTATTCATGACAAGGTTGGAGTATGGTAAATTTTCAAACAAGTTATTTCTCCACCAATAATCTGAAGTATATATCTGATGCTTTACAAATAGATATAGATATACATATAGATACATAGATATAGATGATATAGGTATAGAAAAAGAAACAGAGATATAGTTTATAAAGAAGTCATGGCACTCCCTATGCAAACAGCTCTTGTACGAGGGGAAAATTTTTTTTTCTTAAAAATTTCTGTAAATAAAAGGTCAATTATGACTGTGACATGCATAAGTTAGTGTTAACAATGCCAAAAATTCTTTTTTTAAAGATTTTATTTATTTATTTATTTGAGAGAGAGAGTGAAGGAGAGAGAGAGCACAAGCGGCGGTGGAGGTAGGGGCAGAAGGAGAGGGAGAAGTAGATATTCTTGATATAGCTATTGCAAGTTGTGAGGAAAAAATGGCTCAAAATAGCATAATTATAATGCACACATTTAATAATTTGTTCCTGTTACATGTATTTATATTTCTGAAACAACTCTCATTTCATATATTCACACAAAAATGTTATTTAGACTTGGTAAATATTTAGAAAGTTTATAAATGTAAAAGAAAGAAAAAGAAAGGCTCAAATATCCTCAAATTTAATCATGAAACTCAATTTTGGACTCTGTCATTTAATATGCACATATTCATGCTTACATCCATTTTTTCTTTAAAAAAGTATTAGTATTAAATGATAAAAAACATTTAAAATTGATAGAGAAAAAATATAATGTTTTTAATTTAAAATTTATTTGAAACAAATTTCAACAATTTACTGGTTATTTATGCTTCTCCCTATATGTATTACATTGGTTTATCTTTTCCCTCTTGAAATATTTTTGTTTTTCTCAATGATACATACGCATTCTTTTTTTTTTTTTTTAAAAGAATTCTTAATCATTAGAGTTCATTGGGAATGTTATAAAAATCTGTCTGGAACTGACTTAACAACTAGGAAATTTATAATTTCACGTAACAAGGCATACAGAGTATCACATGTTCAGGGTTTCTTCATCACATCATATTTCTAGGATCCTTTCTTATTATGTCATCTTTGTCTTTTATTGTCACAAAGAGCCTCTCTGAATCAACTAGCCCACTAAATCTCTTGTTCAGTAGAAAAGAATGAGAGAGAAAGAGAGACAGAGTTACAAAGAGAGAAAGAGAGAGATAACAATCTGCCCAAGCATTTAAGTTGTTTCCTTCCATCTGACTTGATCAATTCAGGTCATGTACCCACCTTAGGGTATGCCAGATTCTGCCCTTTCACCTATTTAGGAACATAAACTACAATTGGAGAGAATAAAAACTCATTTTTGGCAGAAAAATAGTAAGCAATTTCATGTATTTAAAATTGTTTGCACTGTAGCTACACGTAGGGAAATGATGATGTTAACAAGTATAAAACAAATTTCAGTGGAGCTATAGGTATAACCAGAATTGTTTCAAATACAATTAAACAAATCAAGATGGAGGAGCAAGGGACTAGGTCAATTCTAATTATTGAAAGAAACTTTGATAGCATTGTTAGAGGACAAAGTGGTATGTGAAGTATAAATGGAGGATATTTCTGATACAAGAGCTAAAGAATTACATGGTTCTTGTCCTAGACATAGAAGATCTTTTTGCTCCATTATCTTTCTTTTGAATAAGTCAAATTCTAAAAAGAGAACATCTGCCCCTACCAAATTGCCAAAATTGTATTCCTGAGATAATTTCCTTATGCATAAATTTGCATAATCTTTGCTGAAGATTAAGTTACTATAAAAAAACCAAACTTCTACCTATGTGAAAACATTTTCTAATTGTGGAAACCAGTGAAAAATTAGACAAATCACAACATATGTAATTCAGTATAGTAAAGATGTCAGTTCTTTGCAAATTGATCTATGTGTTTAATGCAATTCCCATCAAAATACCAGCAAGTGCTTATGAAGACATAGACAACCGTATTCTAAAATTATATGCATAGGCCCTAGAATAGCTAACCCAATATTGAGAAAGAAGAATAAGATGGGAGGAACCACTCTATAAGATATTAAGTCCTACTATGTAGCTACAGTAATCAAGACAATGTAGTATTCGCATAAGGATCTATACATAGATTAATGGAGAAGAATAAAGAACCCAAAAATAGATCTACACAGACATGCTCTACTGATTTTTACAAAGTTACAAAAGCAATTTAAGGGAGAAAGAATAGTCTTTAAAAAATGGTGATGTAGAAATAGGAATCTGTTGGCAAAATAAAACAAAGCAAAACAAAATCTCTAACTTTGTAACTATACAAAAATAAACTCAACTTCGATCATGATTTTAAATGGAAAAGCCATTACATTTACAGCAATTACCTAGGAGAAAAATCTTCAGAATCTAGGGCTAAGCAGTAAAGTCTTAAACTTATCAAATGCATGATCTATAAAAGAAAAAATTGATAACTTGGACTTCATTGAAATTAAATTACTTCGCTCTACAAAAGATCCTCATAAGAGAATGAAAATCAAATTAAAGAGTAGGAGAACTTACTTGCAAACCACATTTCCAACAAAGGACTGGTATACAGAACATACATATATAATATATATATATATAGATATAGAATTTAGATATAGAATAGAGGTATAGAATATAAGTATAGAATATAGATATAGTATATATATATATACACACACACACACAGAATGTATATATATATATTGTTTATGTCTATATATATATATAAGCAATAGACAGATTAAAAATCCTGGGGAAAAGAGGATGGGGACAGAGATATTTGGGGGAATCTGTAGAAAGTAAAACATAAGACAGAATTGTAAACTGCCTGGCTAAGTAGACAGGTAGTTTCCCAATCCAGAGGCAATCTACAAAGACAGAAAGGAGTTTTTTGGGGTTTTTGTTATTGCTGTTGTTTGTTGTTTGTTGCTCCATGTCTTTAAAGAAATCTGTGTCAAATCATTAGTTGACCATCAATGCAATGGAACAGGGGACTTCAGTGGTCACATATAAAGAATATAGATGTCACAAAAAATAGCTAGAAAATTCACTACACAACAGTTCACAAAGAGCAGAAATAGCAAAGTCTGAAGAGGGGTAAGACTATAATTTCCATAGTTGCCACGCTAATCAAAATATCCCAGTTTCTATAAAAATTGACAAGAATGTACAGAAATTGTAACCTTCGTACATTGCTAGTGGAAATATAAAATGGCACATCTTCTGTGGAAAGCAGTGTAGTTGTTTCTCAAAAGGCAAACATAGATTACCATGTGATCCAGCAATTCCACTACTGTGTATATACTAACCAGAATTGAAAGTGGGGATTCAAACAACAAAACTTGTACATAAGTGTTTATAACAACAAATTTTATAATAGCCAAAAGGGGGAAGTAATTCAAATGTTTATAAACTGATGAATTATAAGCAAAATGTGGTATATCAACTCAGTAGAACATTATTTAGTCATGAAGGAAATGAAGTACTAATATGTGTTATAATATAAATGAATCTTGAAAATATGCTGGGATTATTGATTCTTTTCTAATTATTGATTATTTTCTAATACAGATGTTAAGACCCATACAATTTTCTGTTGGTACTGATTTAGCTGATATCATACAATTTGACATGTTGTATTTTTATTTTCTCTTCGGTTCAAAATTCTTTCTAATTTTGTCTTTAATTTGTCCTTTGATGTACAGCTCATGAGTTGTGTTATTGAATTTTCAAATATTTGGGAATTACCCAGAGATCTGCTTATTACTGATTTCAACTTTGTATTGTGATCAAGATTATATTTTGTGTTAAATCATTCAAAATCCATTGAGACTTTCATTGTTGTTACTATATATTTTATGCTGCTACATGCCCCACATGCAACTGAAAATATGTGTTTCGTTGTTTGTGAATGAAGTCTTTTATAAATGTTAATTAAGTGAGGTTCCTTAATAGTGTTGTTCAAGTTTTCTATGTCATTGCTGATTTTTTGTCTAATTTTTCCATCGATTATTGAGAATGGGATATTGACATCTCTTGCTGTGATTGTGGATTTATCTAATTTCATAATTCTATAAATTGTTTCTTCAAGTATTTTGAAATTCTTTTATTAGGTTCCAAACATTTAGGAACATTTTGTCTCCTGACTGATTTGAGATTTTTTTAAAATTATGCATTTGAGGGTTTTTTTAATCCCTTATAATAGTCTTCTGAAATCTACCTCATCTGATATTATTTTAGCCATTTCAGCTTCCTTTTGATTAGTGTTAGCATGCTAATTCTTTTTCAGCCAATTATTTTTAACTATCTGGGTCTTTATGTATGTTTGTTTCTTGTAAGAACATAGAGTTGGGTCTTACTTTTTTTAAAAATCAATTTTGATGATCCTGCCTTTTAAATAATATAAGATCATTTATTTATTTTCAAAGATTTTATTTATTTGTGAGAGAGAGCTATAGGGAGAGGGAGAGAGAATCTGAAGCAGACTCTGCACAGAGCCCTACCCAGGGCTCAATCGAACCACTGGGAGACCATGACCTGAGCTAAAACCAAGAGCCAGTGGCCGAGTTGACTCAGCCACCCAGGCGCTCTTAGACTATTTATATTTAATGTGATTCTTGGTGTGGTTGGACTTTAGTATACCATCTTTTTATTTGTGTTCTACTTGTCACATGTGTTTTGCTGTTGTTATTCTCATTGTCTTCTTTTTCTGCGTCCTATTGACTTAATTAGTATTTACGAGTTTATCTTCTCTGTTGGTTTATTAGCTGTCTCTTTATGTTGTTCCTTTTACTGGTTGCCTTTCAGTTCATAATATACATCTCTAACTTCACGAAGCTTACCTTCAAGTAAATGTATACGAAATGTATAATAAAAACCTTATAACATAGCAATTCCATTTCCTCATTTTTTGGCTTTGTTATATTGATTTTTATATTTTGCCTCTATATATCCTAAACCCTATAATACAGGATTATTATTTTGCTTTAATAGATCAATTTTTTAATACTAAATATGTAAGAAAATGTTTTCTGTGTAGCCATTTATTTACTGCTTTTTCATGATGTCTTTTCTTTCTAGTGTCCTTCATTACTTTGTGAAGAATGCAAATTACCATCTCTTATAATTTTCCTAAAACTTCCCATAACATTTTTCAAGTTAGACTATAGTGATTATTTCAGTTTTTCTATGTCTGAAAATGTTTCTATTTTCCCTTTGACTTTGAAAGATATTTTTGCTGGTTATGGAATTCTGGACTGACTTTTTTTTCTCTTTTAAATTGTTTTACTCTCTTTTGATTGGCATTATGACAAGAAATCTGTTGCCCTCCTCATCTTTGTCCCTCTGTTCATGGTGTGTGTGTGTGTGTGTGTGTGTGTGTGTCTGCATATGTGCGTGTTTACCCTCTATCAGTGTTTAATATTTTCTCAAATGTAGTTGTGCTAAGGGCACGTTGAATTTTTTGGATGTAGGAGTTTACACTTTCAGCCAAATTTGGAAAATTTTCAGCCTTATATCTTTATATATTTTTTTCTGTTTCAACCTCTCCCTTGGGAACTTCAATTAAATGTGTTAATACTCATGAAGTTTTTTCTCAGCTTGTTGATTACTTCTTTATTTTTTTAAGTCTCTTTACTCTCTGTATTTTGTTTTGAATATCTTCTATTGCTATGTTTTCATATGCAATATTTTTTTCTTTTACAATGTATAAACTCCTAAACATCTCATCCAAGCATTGCATTTTTTTTTTTTTTAATCTCAGGAATGATTTTCCTCTCTAGAAGTTCAATTTGTTTTGTCATTTCTTCCATATCTCTACTTAACATGTTTAATTTTGCTCTTCCATATTGACATATGAGTTACAGTTTTAACCATTTTAATATGCTTTTCTGCCAATTCTATCATTTATTTAATTTCTGGTTATATTTCTTTCTATTGATTATTTTTTCTTCTTAATACGGCATATATTTTCTTCTTTTATTTCATGTAGTAATTATTGATTGGGTCACAAATACTGTGAATTTTACTATGTTGGAAGCAGGATATTTTTGTATTCCTATATGTTTTTTAGAGTTTTGATCCATAATTCACTTAGTTAATTTAATTTAGTTAGAAATTGTTTGATCACTTTGAGACTTGCTTTTAAACTTTGTTAAGAATAGCTTTTAGTTCTAGGGCTGATTTTGTCCTACTGCCAAGGTAATAAGCTTTTGACTATTCTACTGAATGGCCCATAAATTATGATATTTTCAACTCTGCCTAGTAAGAACATAAATTATATTCAGACTTATGCAATCTCCAGGATTCTACCCTCTGTCTTGTCTTGGTAGATTTTCCAAACCATTGGGTAGTTTTCTTACCCACATGAACTGATCAGTGCTCAGTTGAAAACTTATAGTGGATTCTCTACAACTCTGGAAGATATCTCCAGATCTTTGTGAAGCTTTTTCTTCTCTGACACCGTCCCTTATAAATTCCAGCTGCTTTGACTTCTCTAGACTTCCATATCCAAATCCTAGCTCAGGGAGATCATCAGGCTCTGAGTAATTCCTCCCTCATCCATTGCCAGGAATCTCTCTCCAATTAAGAAGTTGTGGCAATTTTAGGAATCACCTCATTCTTCTTGTCTCAGTATTCACTGCCCTATACTGTTCTATATCTAAAATCCTTTTGTATGTTTTACACGAAGTATTAGTGTTGTTTCATGAAGGAAGTAAATTGGGTCCTTGTTACACCAATTTTCCTGGAAGCAGACTTGAGTCATATTGCAGTGCTGTATGTATGAAGATCTAGAAGAAGAATATACTAGATGGGAAAACTACCAGTGAAAAAGTTTAATGGTGGATATGAGATTTATGTGTTTGAATAAGAAAAAAATAAAAATAAAGAGTGTGACTAAAGAATTTCAAGCCGTGGGTCAGAAAAGAATGATGTGAAATGAGATAGACAATGTTCCACAAATACAGTATAAAAAATGTGGACCAGTGTGCAATTAAAATTAGGTTGTAGCTTCCCTATGAGTAAACTTTAGAGCACTTATGACTGTCCTAGATAAAGTATTATTTTAAAATTTCCTGGTTTGTTATGTACTATACTATATATATATATCTCTATCTGTTGTCTAGTTGATAACATGAAATATATAACTATAAATATACATTCAATTATTATTTTTTATTTTTTGATAAAAATTAAGTAAGTACAATTTAATAAAATTTGTTTTCATAGAGCACACATTTTTAGCACTAATATAAAAGATGTCCTGGTTTTAAAGCTAGAGTGACCTGAACCTGGATCTGAATCTAAATCTTGGAGTATTCCAAAGTTTTAGGACTTCCATAACAATAGCTACTATATGGGATTGTTGTGTTAATTAAATGACATGACAAATATACAATACTTAGCAGAGTCTGTTCCTTCTCACTATATAGTGGACCCTAAAATATTATATATCCAAAATTACAAAAGGATAATGGATCATTATAGCTATATATCTATATCTATATATCTCTTATGTATTATATCTATATATCTATATACCTATATCTATATAGATCATTATATCTATAAAATAAGCAATAAACATTTCTTAGCATATATTTTCTTGACATTTTAATATTCTTAATAAAATTAGACCCCAAATAATTTGGTTAAAAGAGAAAACATAAAACATAAAGTTACTGGAATTTTCATGATTGGAAGCAAACAAAAGAAAGGTACAAAACCAAAAAGTGAAAAGTCCAGAAACTGATCATGTAATTTTGTTCTGGGTTAGCTCAGTCTGAGACAGAAATTGGCCCTATCAACTCTGACGACCTCAGTAAATGAGAACACATGTTTCTCAAACTGCATCTTCTCTGATCAAGGGTCCACCCAATACATAGAGTATTATGTAAAGAACTATTTAAGTCAAATTCCTATTTACAGGATTATTAAAAAAAAAACAAACCTGATGCCTATCTGTACACATACTTGTTTTGTTTTCTCATTTAAACACAAAGTCATTTCTCTTCTCTACTATTTATGTGGAGACAGTAAGATCCACAGTTTATGTTTCTAGGATTCAGTGGTGAATCTAAAGCAACTTTTGCAATTCCTGTCCTAAACTCTTTGCTATGATATTTTTCTTACTTTTACTCTATTTCTTATACTTCTGTTTAAGAAATTTTTCAGGTATCAACTCAGTATTTCTTGTATTTCAATCTTTTTGACATTTCTGTCCACTTTAATTTTTCTTCTTTTTTTTCTTCATTGAGTACACTCCCAGTTGGCATCTTCTCTATGCTCTAGAATATATTTAAAAAAAAAAAGTTTTAGATGAATTAGAAAGTATGAAAGGTATAAAAGGAAGTGGCATAAAAAAAGATTTGAAAACCAGAGGAGATAATAGAAGGAGACATTTTAAAATTAAATGCAAACAGTGGTTCAGAGAGTACAAACAAAAGCAGGTGGGAAGAGGACAATCTCCAACAAGCAAGACCAGAAGGGAAACTAAAAGGTCAACTCATGGGATGTACAAGCAGGTTAGCAAACATCCCTCTCTCCCCTGGCCAAAGAAGTAAATAGGAAATTCACAGGAGACTTGATCAGTAAGGGAACACTAAATAAAATTGCTACTTGGAAACAAAAAAAAACCCCAACGTTTTCACAAAAAGATAATTTTAAGTTTAAAATTGCATGAAGGCAACTGAGGCCATATCCACTAAAAGTTCTGAAGAAATAAAGGTTTACCTGTGGTCTGAGATATAGTAAAGAAATCAGATTTTCTACTGCAATAAATGTGTTTATTTAATTTATTTATTATTATATATTATTTATATATTAAAGACTATGGTCTTTATTGGTTGTGTGACCTGTAGAAAATAAATCAGCCTCTCTAAGCCTCAGTTTTCCATCAATCAGTAACTGGACATTTCTTACTAGGACATTGTATAGATTAAATACACAAAAATTGCTGAGAACAGTGAAACAAACATAGTAAAGCCTTAACAAATCATACATATTTAGGGGCACCTAGGTGGCTCAGTCAGTTAAGTGAATGACTCTTGATCTTAGCTGAGGTCTTATTTCAGGATTATGAGCTCAAGTCCCAAGTTGGGCTCCATGCCAGGCATGGAGCCTACCTAAAATTTAATTTTTTAAAAAAATTATACATATTTACCTTCCACAGAGGCTGGGTTGTCAAGTTGAGAGTCTGTTTTCATGTTTGATAAATAAGAAGAAAGCACAATCTGAACACGTTTTGTTTTTTGTGTAGCAGGTATACATAGTTATAAATGACCCATCTACACTTTCTACACAAAGCAGCTTTCTTTGGTTCTTAGATGGCTCAGGATTTTCATGCCAAAAGTGGATTCCGGAGAAGAACAAACGCTGGATAAAATCCAAGTACATACTCATTTGGGGACTTGAGAATAAGGTAAGATTGGCCTGAAAGATCATTTTTTCCTATGATACCTTACATTGCATTTAGTCAAGTGTGATGAATGAAATGTACTTACCACTTAGTCAGGACCTTTGTGCTTATCAAACACTCACAGCTCGTCTTCCATCAAACCCTTCCCCAGAGCTGATACTAAACATCAACATGCCAATATATCAGATTTATTTTCTCTCCTCTGTTCTGTATACTTGCCATGTAACAGCAAGAGAGAGGGCAGGAGGATTCATGGTTTAGATGATCTTAAGTGGGGCAAAATGCCTATGGATAAATGGGAGTCATCTCTGGTTCACTGAAACTTAGATGTCATCACATTGACACTCAACATCATCTAGAAAGCTGAGCTCTATCCAGGTCACTGTCTACATAACCAGCTTTAGCTAGTGGACGCGTCAAGTTATTAACTTCTCTTTCATTAAAGACTTACTACATACTTCTTTAACATCATTATGTTAGGCCATGAAGGGACATAAAACACATACATGGTACAACTCTCAAAGGACTTACGGTAACTTTGTAGAGGTAAGGATTACAGGAATAGAGCAATGAGAATTATTTGAAATCTGTAGTGAGTAGATTTGTGAGTAAAATGATGACACACACACACACAACTGAAAGGGAAAATTACATCTAGAAAATTTAGTATCCAAATCAGTCCTCTAGACCAGTGGTTCTCAAATGTAAGTGTGCATCAGAATCACCTGTAAGGCATAGTAGGCTCCTAATTCTGATAATTCTGATATTAATGCCATATCTGAGTCTGGTTTTGATGTTTGCTTTGTCTCTTCAAATTCTGGTGGTTGTTGTGGTTGTTTTTTTGGGGGGGGGTTTTTTTGTTTTGTTTTTTGGCATTTTGTATACCTTGTGTTTTTGTTTTTGTTTTTGTTTTTTTACAGCTAGACATGCACTAGGTAAAAGGAACTTCTCTAAAAAGGCCTTTAATAATGTGGTAGAAAGGGTAGGGAGGAAGGGAGTGAGTGCCCCATAGCCCTGTAATTCAGGTTCAGTATTTTAGTGTGTCTGTGTCTCTGCACTATGAACTCTGCAAGTGCTTCTCAGTTTCTCACCACCACCACCTTAGGTGGGACAGGATAGCTGGAGAGGGGAGAATTGGTATTGCCCTTCCCCCAGGTAGGTTAGGCTCTGAGAAAACTCCCAGCAGGTTAAGAAGTTAAGCTCTGGTTAAATACTTTTTCTTGTGACCAGACATGTAAAGAAGAACAAAATGCACAGGTGTTTTCAAAATGGTGACTTTTCCACTCTCCTTGACAGAAACATGAGAAGATTTTTCTGATATTCTCTCCAAGGACTTGGTTGGGTTCCTGGAGGCACAGGGGCTGGAGTCACCTGGAGTTTTGGACTTTTGGGCTTTTCCATACTGTCTCCACTGATTCATCAATTATAGCTTAAGTTTTCCTACTCTGGCAATGGTACCCATAGAAGTTTTTGCTGCTGTGTTTCTGCTCTGATAAGTTTTGCTTTTCTGTGTCTGCCTGTCTCTTTGCTCAACTTCAGGGTCAGCAGTTTGCCCTATTCCATCACTTCTCTTAAGGATCTAAGAAGAGCTGTTGATTTTTCAGTCTGTTCAGCTTTTTACTTGTTGTCATGATGAAGTGGTAACTTCCAAGCTCTTTATGTGCCAGATGGGAAATGGGAAGTCCTAGGTCAGCCCTTCAAAATGTAAATCTTATCAAACCATTTCCTCTACTTAACACTCTCGGATGGTTTTCTGTTTCTTGATAATTCAATCCAAACTGTTTAATATGACACGTTATGGGGTGGCTGGGTGGCTCAATCAATTGGGCATCTGACTCTTGATTTTGGCGCAGGTCATGATCTCAGAGTCCTGAGATCGAGCCCCCTTGTCCAGCTCTGAGCTCAGCGTGGAGTCTGCTTGTGATTCTCTCTCTCTCTCTCCCTCTGCCCTTTCCCTGCTTGATTCTTTCTCTCTCTCTAATTAATTAATTAATTATTTTAAATGATTAAATAAATAATAAAAATATAAAATGATACATTATATCCCTGGCTGCTTGTCCTGCCTTTTTCCATCTCTGTCTAACTTCTTACAAGCCAGTCTCACAAAAAACATATCCAATTACCTGACCTCACTCTGATTTTCTTACCCTTCTGTTTTCTTTTTAAGATTTTATTTATTTATTTGAGAGAGAGCAAGCAGGAGTGCGGGTTAGGGGCAGAGGGAAAGGGAGAAGGAGAAGCAGACTCCCAGTTGAGCAGAAAGCCTGACAGGGGGCTCTATCCCACCACAGGGGGCTCCATCCCAGGACCCTGAGATCATGACCAGACTTGAATGCCTAACTGACTGAGCCACCCAGGCACCCTTCACCCTTTTGTTTTCCTTATTTCCTGTTGGCTTAGTCCCAGTGGGTCAAATTGGAATAGTGTGGAGTGAATACCAAACATGTTTAAATTCAGGATTATGTAGTGACATATGCAAAGAGAAATGGAAAAGACTCTGAGATTAAAATATCATGATAGATAAAAAAAGAGGAGAAAAGCAGAAAGCCTAATTGCATTTATTTTTAAAATACCATAAATTTATTGAATATTCTGGTGGAAAGTTAATAAATATTAAGTCATTTTATTTATTTTGCAGGTGTGGAAACTGAATTTTGAAGAGCCTATACAGATTTAACAAATATCCAAGTCTAACTAGAAATAAAATCAAGAACAAAATTTAGCTTTTTTTTTTTTTTTTTTTTTTTTTTACTTTCTATCATACTTTCTTCCACATCACTTCCCCTCCATGTGTAGTGCTAAAATAGCTTTCTATTTTTGGATGGTGTTGTAATGACTAAAATAGACAATTAATGAATGACAACTCTTTTCTGTACAGCAGATTTCTCACTATCCCCACGGTTCTATTAACATCTACCCTAGCCCTGCTTATCCTTCTAATGCCTCTCTGAAAAGCTCCTCCATGAAATCTTCTCTAATCAATGCAAAAGCATGCATTTTTCCTTTCCAAAACTGTGTACTTCTGTTGTTATGGCACTTAAGTGTCTCTTTCATGTACTATCTCTTGATTATTGTCTAATTGCTATAATATACTAAATGGCATTACCAAATAGTTATAATGATTTCAGGTGCCATTTTGAGATAGAATACACTAATTTTGGAAATGCATATGTCTAATAAATGAAATTGGATGATATTACTCCAGGAGAACTATGGAGAGTAGCTGCACTTGAGCTCATTAGTTAGAATTGGGCATTGCCTCTAAGCTGTCCTCATTAGCCATTGTATGTAGCCGACCTTAGCCTAAAGCCAAAGTAGAAAAATGGGAAATGAAATATAATTCTGGATTTCAGCCTCTATATAATCCATTGAGAAACCATCCAAATAAAACATCAACTGTGAGTAATATGCAATTAGATAAAGGTGTATACAGCAAAAGACAAAGCCTTAATAGGTTTACAATTTATGAAATAAGAAAATGAAACTCTAATAATAAATGCAAAATAAGATCCAAACCACACTATCCTATTTTTGTAATATAGACTTTTAAGAAATACTCTAAATATTCAGAGTCAAAGAAAATAGATTATTGACATTGGGAGTGGTCAGAGATGAAACTTATCTGGCTCTAGAGAGATGGGTAATATTTTAATAGAATTTTATCAATTGTTCTTAACTTGAAGCCAGGGAAAAATGGATTTCAGTTGTATCTAGGAAATATTTTGTCCAGAATAACTAATTTTTTTCTTTTAAGGATGACTAAATCCTACATTAAGCAGCTAAAGGTTCTGCTGAAGCCTTAAAAAAATAAGGATAAATTGTTTGGATTTAGCACTACTGATGTTTTTATTTATCTGGAGGACGTGAGTGAGACCAGACAGTGCAATCCCTCCTTACCCCATGATTCCAGGAATAATTCCACATATTGGTTAATTAAAATTCTATTAAATTAGTAACTACTTACATGTCAACATGGAAGATATTACTTGGACTTTCTGCTAAAGGAAGAATAGAGAGAGAAAGCCTGTGTACATCTAGAAAGTGAACAAGAATTTTTTTACATCTGCAAAGCATGATGTAGTGAGTATAAAATTACAGGTAAGTCCCAACTCTGCTACTTACTAGCCAAAAAATATTTGTACATTTATTTAAGCTTTTGAAGCTTGATTTCTTCACATGAAAATGGAAATAATGTTAGTAAGTATTTACACTTATTCATAGGTCGTAGGAAGTCTCAATTTGTTAATTCTTGTAAAAGTATTTTATAAATCATAGAAAAGTTTACAAATGTTAGCAAATTTTTCTTTTAAGATTTTATTTATTTATGTGACAGAGAGACAGCCAGCGAGAAAGGGAACACAGCAGGGGAGTGGGAGAGGAAGAAGCAGGCTCCCAGGGGAGGAGCCCAATGTGGGACTCGATCCCGGAACGCCGGGATCACGCCCTGAGCCGAAGGCAGACGCTTTAACGACTGCACTACCCAGGTGCCCCCAAATGTTAGCAAATTTTTATTGGTATTTAGTGAAAATTATTTCTGGTTAATCTTAAAGACCACTTATATTTTTTTTTATTGCTGTATACCCAGTACCTTTTACTGTGCCAGACAGATGGTAGATACTAGACAAGAACTTGTTAAATAAATTGGAGATATTATCTGACTATATTTCTGTAGTGAAACTATGGTAAGTAGTTTACATTAGTGATGGAATCTTAAGAATATGGTTCATGAAAGTCCATTAATGAGCTATATTTTCATCAAAATAAGTTTTTTCTAAAAGCCTTTTTTCTGCTAGTATTTCAACTCCTTTTCATACATTAGCCACTGATGGGTTCCTATATCTGAAACAAAATACATCAATACATTAGAATTATATTTAATTAATATTAGTTAGAATCAGCTTTTTTTTATTTCTACAAATATAAAAAGAAAATACATATTGCATTTTTTATATCTTTTGAAGTTACTACTTTGCTTTAGAAGTTTGGTTTTACGTGGTGTGTCTATTTCTTATCTATATATACTTTTATTCATCACTGTCACAGCCTAAGTCGCAATTTAGGATTCCAGGACAGTGCTAGAGGATTTATTTTGTGATTGACCGAGGAGATACCAAAATTCACTACATATAAAACACATCATCTTATTTTATTAGACCATATAAAGAATCCAGGTGTGTTGCTGATTTTGTCAAACCCTTCTTTTTTTTTGAATATCAATTTTCTGGGACAGAAATATACCTTTAGAGATGGTTGTACAATGATAATGGTGTGAAAGGTAATCACTCAGGTAACACCAGAGGATTCGCAACAGCATATGGTATCTTGTTTTTGTTAAATCTGTCGTTAGCACTCGATCTATTCCTTTTGTGGGAGGCTGCAAATAAAAGATATTATGTAATTTTACATTTCTGAGAATCACTTCTTTTTAATGTACATGTTCATGTAATCTTTGTTTAAATCGGTTTTCTTTCCATTTGTTTCCAATAGCCCTCCCCCCAAAAATGCAAATGCAATCGCCAAAGGAGACCAAATATGGATATTTGCAGTAATATTTTAAATGCAAAAGTATAAAAATTAAGATCAAGAATAGCTATGTCTGAGGGTGATGGGTGGGGTATGAGTGGCTTTTGTTGGACAAAGAGAATGAAACAGTTAAGAAAATGAAAGTGATATTAGCCCAAAGATTTCTGAAAGGTCCCTCTCTGAAAATGCATTTATTCCAAAAAAAGTGTATGTCATTATCTTCAACAAATCTGCATTGCCATGTCTTCCCAAAGAGCTGAAATTCCAGCTGTAGAAGTGGAGCCTGCCTGGCACGTATCACTTGGCCATCGTTGAAGTGTTGAATGAATTAGACCCGTCCATATTTAGAATCATTATTCCTGGTACTCAGACATGATAATTTTTCTTTCCCAATAAGATAGTGTCTGGCCTTTTGACTCATCTCACGGCTATGCAAAGTCAGACAGATGCAGGAATTTTAATCTCCAAGTGGTTAGGCCTCCTAGATTTAAGGGGAATAATCTACTGTCAGATTTATAGAAAGGGGGATCTTTAAAGTGGTGGTAACAAAGAGAACACTCCCTACAAAATCAAAGAAGGAAACTCTAAGTCACCTTTGTCATTCTCATTTCAATCACAAGGAAAATCTTTGGTTCTTACAGAAATGCAGAAAAACGCACCTATTTGAAATCTCAGATTCCAGTTTCATAAGCCTCTATGATACAATGTTTTCTGCTCCAGAAAAATCAGTTTTCAACATACCATCTATATGAACTAATCGGGTGCAATTCCCAAATCTTTAAATTTTACAAATGAACAATTATGTTTATTTAATGTAGAGTTAGTGGTTACATACATACACACACACACCTATGTATACATGTGTGTGTATGCGGATATAAAAATCTAATAATACACTATCAAATTTTTTTTCTATTACACTTGAACACATATGTAGGGCTCTCCTTCTAGAATCTGTAGCATAAAAAGTACAAGTCTACTCTCCAAAAGGGAAAGAGGCAAGAAAAAGAAAACAAAAAAAGAAATGAAAAGAAAAGATTCAGATTGTTATTTTCTCTCTTTCTTATGATAAGAATATTGAAAATATTCCGGGGAAAACTCACCATTTTACATTATTACTTTTCTTTTCTCAGTTTTGAATCACCCTGAAAAATGTTTCTTGAAGATAAGTCATGGTAAACAGAAAAGGAAATATTTTGGTAGATGTGTATGTGCGTGTCTGCTTAGTCGCTTAACTCAATTCATGTTTGGTTTTGTTGCTGTAAAGACTTTGCTTTTTGTTTCATTTTGTTTTGTTTCTGTTGTTTGTTTGCCACCTTCCCCCAAACCACAAAGAAGTAAAGCAGGATCCATGACTGGCTCCCTGGGACCTCATTTCCCAGGTCTTTCTTCAGAGCACACTGGACCTCCGGTGCGGAGCCTCCGTATTCCACCTAGAAACAACAGATCGGTAGTGGGACTCACATCAGTTTGATAAAGTCACCTTTCTCTTCTTAGTCCTCCTTCAAATGACCAAGGTTGTTGAGAGCCAAGAGGGACAAAGTTAACTCCACCAGTAGCAGGAAACCAGTAGAATATTCCAGCACAGTTCACTTCGCTGCAAATGAGCCATTCTGGGCTCATTTGGCGTGTTTTCTTCCCAGACGTGAATACTCTGATATCCAAGCCCGAGTGAAGCAAGGAGGGCCGACTGAAGCTCCTTTCTGGTGACTAACGAGTGTGACAGCTGGTGTGAGATCCTGTCCTAGGCTAGACACTTTCCCAAATTAGGTCCATGTGCGTTGGTGTAACTGATTTTCCTGCATGAACGACCCGGAAAACTTAGCACAAATGCAGGTACGGTGGTAATGGATACATTCCTTGAGAAAGGAACAAATGTAAAGGTCATCGCCTTCTTCCTTTTCTCTGATTTGCACATTCTCCTAGCAGCCCTTCCACTGCCTCCTTTCTCCGCCTGGCCCCTGCCCCGGGCCCACATACAGCGCAGTTCTTCTCATGTTAGATCCTTCCTACAGTAGATCGTAACCTCCACCGTAGGAAACCTTTTCTCTGTGCCCTCACCTCCTTGCAATTAGAGCCTGCTGCTTGCACTTGGTGCGCTGCAGTGCTGGGGCATTAGGAAAACGAGAAAACACTATTTTCTCTGTTCTCTACCCAGAGACCATCTCGTTTGACTGCAGTTTCAAAAGAAACCTTGTAAATGCAGCTGGGGAAATAAATGAACAAAACATAATGTGTAACCAGCCATTCTTTATTTACTGACTAAACATGTAATCAGTTCTTTGTTTTGCAAAGACAGTCACTGGTTTTGATTCTCAAAATTTCTCTACAAAAGAAAAGAAAACATCAAACTGTTCTTCTGGTTTCACCAGTTGTATAATTAAGAAACCGCCGATATCCGTACACAATTAAACAGTTTTCTTCTCACACCTTTTGCCTGGATATTTAATCACGATATAGATTTATACTGCTTGAAGAGTAGGCTTAGAAACTGAAAAATATAATCATATCAGTAAATGATTTAGTTTCAAAACCATGAAAAGCATTTTTGAAATGTTGTAGCAAATAGCCTATGAAATTAAAAAAATTTTCAGAAAGTCATTATTCTCAGCAGAGCCAGAAATCAGCCTATTTTAGACATTATTTAATCTGTCTCTTGCTAATTAGCAACCAAGAGACCCTCGTCACTGTTATGATACCCATCCCAGTATGGAATTAATAAAATAGTAAGATAATAATAAAATAGGATGTAATATTATCCTATCTGATCCATATATATTCCCAGGTAGTGTGGCTTTGCATGACAAAATGATCCCCCCCAAAAAAAGGGGGGGTGGGAAAAATAGATATGCACATATATATAATACATACATATGTGACTGCTTAATTTATTAGTTTTCCTCTTCACTGTAGTTCTAGGAAATACTTAAGCTCGCTTGTAAAATGTAAAATATAATAAAGTGGAAATTGACAATATAAACAAAATAGTACCAGAATTGAGGCTTAGAAATGTATCTGTTAAAACAGACTAGTACAGTAGACCCCTTGCTATTATGTCTATTCTCCACCACTAACAACATATATACATGGGCCAATATATATAGCCAGATTCACTCTTTTCCGTACTTGTTAGCTTCCCATACCTGTAAACCTCGAGTTGCTATTTATTTCAACAACAAACTTTCAAAAGGACTGATATTTTATCACATAAAATTCAACCTTCAGTTTAGTTGAAAGTTCCCCGGCTTTATACCATGAACAGCAATCAATTGTGTTGTCAGAATAAACTAACAATCTCATATATTTGCTGTGAAATACTATCCTTTATTTTTGTTTTGCTAATAAGGAAATATATTATTGAGATAATATGTTCATAGGAATTTGATAGTAAGATTACTGACATTTGTATTTTATTGGGGCAGATTTACAGGTTTGTTTCAAAACATTTAGTAATCAATGAGATGGTCTGTGACACTGCTCACAGGGGTAATAAGATTTGAAATTTAAAACCTAAAAAGATAAATAAACAAACAAAAACAATAATCACAAACGAATAATAAACCAGAGGAGTGTGGTTATCTAAGACACAGACTCTAGAATCAGATAACTAGGGTTTGTGCCTGATCCATCAGTTGCTCATTTTATATATTGGAACTGCAGAAGAGGGGGAAAAAATCCTCTCTTGTTCCCTCGCAGTGTGGTGACTGGGGCCTGTAAATTAAACTGACAATAGCTAAGTTAATAGGATAAAAAGGTTTATACATATGTATGTGAGAATGAACAAATAAAATAGCTGGCTTGCTAAGTGGTTAAAGTTACAGGTTTATATACCTAATTTGGTAAAGGAATGGAAGGAAAGAGAAAAGTCTATTTTTTGTTGGGGGGGGAACAAGTTTTTTTTTTTTTTTTTAAGAGAACAAAGAGGATAAAAAAGTTTGTGATGAAGTTTGTCTCTACAGGTATGGGTGGTCCTTCTACTTTTTACAGGGCCATACAACTCCCTGGACAAGGGATTTATGGTAGATTTATTCTGGGAGTAGACCTCCTAGAGAAAGAATTTATGGCAGCCTCATTTCTAGAACTTGCTGCTTTTAGTCATATAAGGGAAGCTCTGAAAATGCTTCTTTCTTCATCTGTTGAATCTCAAGTTTCTTCATCTTAAAATAATCTTCATACCAACTATGGGATTCCAAATGGGTTCTGACAAAATTGTTTATAAGCTTTGATTTCATAAATGTTTAATGGACATACTAAAACCAGCTACCTTATAATTCTTGAAAACAATTTAGCATTATTCTGGAATTCTAAATTAGTTAAATAAATGTGTAATATTATTTATAAAGATTAGACACTTTTTTTTTCTGGAGAAGGTGAATCAGAATGATCTTGTATATTCCTCACAGTAGTTTCCTTACAGTAGATATTATGATGAATTTCATAATAATATTTCATGGTTTTTATCCTCAATATAGGCTGATAGATTCTCATCAAAGTGTGGTACTTTCACCATAGTCAGTAATGCCCATTGAGAATGTTATTATGATGTTCTCTTTAATTGGATTTTATGAGAAAATGATTAATCAAGACTTTACGGAGCAAATTATATTAAAAATATGTAAGCCTAAAACACAGATTCACAGAGTCTGAGGGTACAAAGATCAACATATGCAAATTCATTATGCTGATATATAGGTTCCGCCTTAATTTAATTAGCCAATACCTTACCTCTCTATTCCATTCTTTTGGGTAAAAAGAAAATAACATTCATTACTTCTGATTTACATAATTCTCTTCAACTGAAAACAACAAGGGTATCTTTTATGTACCTAGATTGTTTTAATGTCATCACATTCCTTGTCTCATTTGAGACTTACAGCATGTGTGAGATATGGTTAGTTAGGGGAGTCTCTCTCAAAATAACTATGTCCAAACAGAATTCACCATGCCCTCATTCTGCTCTTACTTCAGTATTTTTTTTTTCGAGTATTTTTTGGTAGTATAACCATCATTCACTCAGTCAGCCCACCTAGAAACCTGGCATGCATTCTGGATTTCTTTTTCTGTCCATTCCCTAAATTCAATCAAGAAACAAATTCAGCTGTTTCAATTCCTGTCTATACATATTATTTGCACATGCATGAATATACACAAAGAGAGCATGTGCATTCTGTTCTCTAGCCAAATTACCACGGACCTAGTTTAGATGATCAAATTCTCACCAAGGTGATCACAATAGCATCTTAACTGTTAACCTTCAAATTTGTTGACCACAAAATTCATTTTTTAGAAGATGAATATGAATTCTATTAGAAATGAACAGTCCTCAATTTTCCAGTGTTAATCTCTTCAGTCACCTTGTCCCCTGACTTGTCATTTTATTCATTTTTTTCAACATATATTGAGCAGCTAATATGTTTCAGGCAATGCTCTTGCTGTGTAAGGTATCTGTTTGTTTGTTTATTGATTTATTTACTCTTATTATACTTATCGAATGAATGAATGAATGTCTATGCAGAATTCTTAATATTTACGTATCATGAACAGAGAAAAGTACTTGGATGAGAAACAGCAGTTTCTGAAAAGTTTAGTCCCCCAAATGGCAAAAATGACAGATCAAGTAGTTTTATAGTTGAGAATTGATCATTCGTGTCACATTAAATGTTTCACAGAGAAGAAAAACTAAGGTTATTATCTAACTTAATTTATCATTTAGGCTGATATGGATAGAAAACTGGATAAGGGTTCTAGAAGAAACAAAAAATTTCTTATTCTCATCTGTCAAACACTCAACCTAAAAAAAAAAAAAAAAAGATGTGTCTACTTGGGTTTTAACCCAGGCTCATAAGGTGATTCTATATTCAAAATGTGTTAATGCAGCCTATATTGCTGGCCTATACCTCTGCTTATGTCCGGAATTAGCACCAAGAGCCAAAGCAGTAAGATAAGAAAATTCCAAACACAGATTTCAAGCAGAGAATTTGCCATATAGAAAATGCAAGAAAATATATAGGTCATCTGTTTGAATTGATTAGAAAATTTGTAAAGACACTGTGGGATAGATCAATAGACAAATGGAAAGAATAATATAGAATAATTACAAACAATACATACTTGCATTAAAATGTGATGTATTATATATGGAATGAAATCCGGGAGGTGATAACTATCTACTTCCATAAGTGACACCAGCCAAGGAATTACCTATGCATATAGGAAAAAGAAATTTATTCCCTATTTTTTAATGCACACAAAAATTAAATTATCAGACTGGCTGATAAATTATTTACTCAAGAAAAGCAAAATACATATCTATCAAGAATAAAATCTTAGACAACATATTTAATGGTCTTATGTTACTTAGCAAGCTACTAAGATCACAAATAATTAAAAAATAATTATCAAAATAGGCAAGAGGGGTATCTGATCATAGATAATATAATATTTAAGTATATCAAAAATGCTCGTTTCACTTATAATCCAGAAAACACAATTAAAAATCACATTAAGACAGTATTTTATATGTCAAAGTTAAAAAAGGGAAAAACTGGCCATAATAATTGATGGCAAAGAAATGTTGGAGCAAAACCCCTTGCTGTTATTTGGAGAGTAATTGGTATAGAGACTTTGATGAGCATTCTATCAATATTATCTAATGTGGAAGATGTGTATATCCTTTGAGCCAGCAATTTCTCTCCTAGATATATAACCTAGCAAAACAAAAGTTTATGCATTTGTAAGGACATGTTTAAGAATGCTCATTGCAGCAAGCATCATTTTCAGAACAGAAGAAACAAATTAACAACAGAAGAGCAGGGATATATAACATGTGGATAAATATAGTATCTTCTATCGGTAAGGTATACATGAGAATTCAATATAGCCTGTGACATGAGTAAACTACAGGTAAGTGTTTTAACATGGATTTTCTCAAAAATTTTATATTTAGTAAAAATTTTTTAAATTACTGAAAATATAATGGAAATATATATGTATTTCTGTCATCATTTGAAATATTTCAAAACCATGAAAACAATACTATGTATTTGTAAGGAGGCATAAGTTTGTGTTGTTTGTAAATTTTGTAAATGCTGTGCTCTGCTCTCTATGTAGTGTCTTTGGGAATCCATGGTGTATAATGGGCACTCAGCAAATATTTCTTTGTATTAATAAGTTTTGACCTATTGAGTAATAAACAACCAGTGTAGGATATGGTTAATTCTGGGGAGAAAGCGAGAGAAGTAATAGTATGATGAAGGATGCACCACTGGCCTTTTCTTTCTATATCTGTAGGTTTGTCTCAATGAATACACACACATATGTTATGTATTCTGAAACAAAACTAGAGGACTTGCTGTATATTACGAATATTTTTATATTTTAAATATTTGTTAGGAATTTTTTAAATACATATTTAAAGTAATTTACAATAAAAAAGTAAAGTTATACAAGCAAACAAATGAATATTTAAAAAATAAAAAGAAATGAAAAGGGAAAACAGACTTCACCTTTCTATAAAAAACTGGGGCATTTCATAAATTGAGGAGGTCTGGTTTAAAATGTAGTGAGTTTTTCTTTTTCCTTCTTTTTTCTTTCTGTTGTTTTCTTTTTTTTAACAGAAAGTAGATAGACTCTGCCTGGTATATTAAGAAACTTATTTTTTGAATGAGAGATAAAGGAACATACATTCATATCCTCTTCTAAGTATATGATCTGCTGGTTTGTTTTTCAAACTCAACAAATGTATTACATCTATGTGCCATGCTCCTAAAAGTAATATAGTGAGAATTGATTAGCAGAAACCAATCCCTTTCCTTAAAAATAGATTGATTTTTCTATACAGAACAGGAATTCCACAATGCAAAATAAAATATTCAAATTAAAAGGTCTTTAACATATATCTGCAGCGTGTGTGTATTAAAACCTTTCCTAAAAATAAGAATCCAGCCAGTGTATATCTGGCTCATCCAACAATTTCTCTTTAGTCCAAAGCAGAATCATAAAAGTGTTATTTTGGCAATAAAATATATTCAACTACCTTGAATGTCATTTAAAAATCTCCAAAAGCAATAAAAACATTTAAAATCATTTTATGGCATATTCCATTTCAAAATAGTAGAAGCCATTTCTCTACTTATACTGTTCTTAATTTTACATACCAACCAATATCTTCTAAATTTTTAGATATAGTCATATTATGTATTTTTCCATTCACTTATAATTTAGATTATGAAAATTAAGTGGATTTGTTTGCATCTCAGAGCAAATTAGAAGCAAAACAAATTACATGATCTGAGATTTTTTTTCTTAATTTTAATTAATGCCATCAAAGTACTTGATCCTGACATTTAAGTACTTCAGCTCGTTGATGATTCATTCAACATATTAACAACAGGATAGTAAGTGCCAAAAGCCCAGAATGCAAGTAGAGATTTATATTTGTTTGCAGGCAAGCATACATAAAAAGTCAATAATTAAATCAATTGTTAGTGAAGAAGTTCATTTGGAATTCAAAATTTTTTAAAAATGGTTTAATAAGTAGAGTAATATAAGTATAAAACTATAAAATAGCATAACTAGAAAATATTTTTAAAATATTTTTAAAAGAGAGGGTAGATTGGTCAATTTTCTCTAGCACTACTTTGGATTTTAGCTGCTTACGTTATTTAAATCTAATGTCTTTGAAATTCTGTAAAGATATCATTTCTCTGTACCACGTCCACTTTGGGGAAATAGTCCTTTAGTTAATCACAGGATGAATTTATATTTTACATCTGTAAATACTGGTTGAACACCTTTTAGGTGTTAGATCATGTGCCCAGTACTGGAGAGACAATGAGATAAAGCCTAATCATTGCTGTTTGGTGAATTTGATCTTATGCAAAAGACAGGTATTTAAACATATTATTTCAATGCAATGCGGTAGAAGCTATTAAGAATTTATACACAGGATGCTACAAAAAGAAGGAGAAAAATCACTCTACATAGGGAACACTGGCTCCCAATAGGGTAAGGCTTCCTTTTATCCCGATTTTTAACACAACCTTAGGTTGAAAATGGTTGTGTGGTTTTATATCAGATTTCTACACAATTTGGGATGCCTGGGTGGCTCGGTCATTGGGCGTCTGCCTTTGGCTCAGGGCGTGATCCCGGCGTTCTGGGATTGAGCCCCACATCAGGCTCCTCTGCTGGAAGCCTGCTTCTTCCTCTCCCACTGCCCCTGCTTGTGTTCCCTCTCTCGCTGGCTGTCTCTCTGTCTGTCAAATAAATAAATAAAATATTTAAAAAAAAAAGATTTCTACACAATTCCATTTACCCAATCAGCGAAAAACATAGGCAAAATTTTACTCTTTTTCTGTCAGTATATATTATTTCTCTGCCTATTGGTTTCTTTCCTCTGGAAAGAAAGTTTCTTTAATCATAAATTTCCCATATCTCATTTGTTGTCCTGACACATTGACCAGTTCGCAGATTCCTTCTTCTCATAGAGGCCCCTTTACTACACTGAGTCATGAATAAATTATTCCTTTGTCTCCTGATATTTCCATGTCCTTCATTCAAATTATACACCATCCTCATTAATTCATAAGTCATTTCTAATCATTCTGAGCAGGAAATTATTTTTTAACCCATTTCGTCATTTTTCCCACTAATATCTGCTCAGGCACTTCAGAAATTTACATTTTTGATACAGAAGATATCATTTCATTGGTGCTTAATATACGTTTTTGAATGAACAAAATGACAAAACAGCTTTAGGGATAATAGCTTATCCACTCATTTGTATGGTAATAACTATAGTACCCATTGCTCTTTTCTTCCCTCCATGACTTATGATGCTTTCAATTTTGATTTATGAAAATTTAACATCATCAATATATGCTATCATTGTTATGAGACTGCCCGTTGCTTTTGTGAAATTTTAGGTTAAAAAATTAGGTTGTAATTATATATTCAAAACTTTACTTTCTTAGAGTTTTAGATTCACAGTAAAATAATTGAAAGGAAGGTACAGAGATTTTCCACATCCCTCTGCCTCCATTCATGCATAGCCCACTCCTCACCAGAGTGGTACATTTATTATAATTGATAAACTACATTGATACATCATAATCACCCCAAGTCCATAGTTTGCCTTAGGATCTCATTGCTCTTTCACCTATGCAATGATATTAATTTTCAAGTGCATGCAAAGCAAAACCATGCAGACCTAAAGACACATAGAAATTTGTCTTCATTTCAATTTGCCCTCCAGTTTTCTAAGTCTAAACACAAATGTTCAGTTTCCCAAGTCTAAACACAAATGTTCAGAATGTACATGGAGTTTAAAAAATAATACTTATCATTTAGTTCATTTTAAGCATATACAACAAGCATAAATATTATTGAAAGATTACCAAATTCTTAATTATCCTTTTAAAGGATGTGCCGATAATGAAATTTCCATTATTCAATATTTCATTAAAAGGTCTAATTAAAATGATTTACAAGCTCTAATTAAAGATGTAGGAAGACAAACATCATGCAGTTCCTAACAACAATGAAGTAAAATGGAACGGGTAACAAGCATGAACCTGTGATGCAGAAATTATAAATATCCGTTCTAACTAACAGGGAGTATTATTACCCTGCTCAGACTGCCACAACAAAGTACGACAGACTGGGTGGCTTTAACGACAGAAAAATTTTCACGCAATTCCGGGGGCTGGAAGTCCAAGCTCAAGGTAGCAGCAGAGTTGGTGTCTGGTGAGACCTCTTTTCTTACATTGAAGTTGGTTACCTTGTTGCTGTGTGTGTGTAGGGGGAGAGAGAGAGAGATCTGTGGTGTCTCTTCCTCTTCCTTTCAGGATACCATTCCTATCTGATTAGGTGTCCACTTTTATGATCTTATTTAATCTTAATTACCTCTTTAAAGGTATGATATTCAAATACAGTCAGCTTGGGTGTAAGGATTCGTCCTATGAATTTTTGGAGGCTTTGAACTCATGCAATAGTCTTGACTATTTGAGTTTTAGAAAGCTTTGCATTATAATTTTAAGCACAAACTTAAAATATATTGCTGAGTGCAGTAAATAAAACCCATCTACACATTAATGTACAGTATCTACCCTACTATTCCTAGTGTAATAGTCCATTAGCAAGAAATCACTGCTCTACTATTGCCTCTACAGGGTTGCAAGTATGCCCCCTATTTAGTGGAGTCAAGAAGAAAAATGACAGATTAGAGTGTGAATCTAATTGGAATATCACTGGACCTCTTAAAACAATCTATTTTCTTAATATATCTACCTTGAGACAATGTTTCACTACAGTGTACCTTATGAATTACAAATCCAACTCTAAAAGTATGAGTAACTATAATGGATAAGTAACTCATTTATCCAGCATCCTTTTTATTCTAGGAGCCATATATCTTCCAGTCAAAACAAGTTCTGTTCATTCAATGGGTCTGAGATAAGCTACTTCTTTTCCCATTCCTTGCATAATATGCCTGATAACATGGCCCCAAAATGGACCATCCCTATTGTACTTCCTTTCCCTTATAAGTCCTTTTTTCATGTACCATTACTAATGAATTCCAGTCCCTTCTTGAGATTTGATTAAGAATGTCAGCTGGGCTTATGGTGTACCTGTATTTAGCTGGCAAGTCAGCTGACTACTGTATAATCTAGTATGGCCGCATTAACAGGTCTGCTTTTGAGAGGCTGTCCCCTGGAGTCATGGGGGCAACTGGGTCACCACATGCCTCTCATGACTCAACAGGCTGTTTACATGGCAGCACAAGGGTTTTAAGAACAGCGGAAAGAAATTCTGACAGTAAGCATTTGTTAAGACTCTCCTTGTATCATTCATATCTGTTGCTCATTAGCAAATAAGAGGGTAAACCCTAAATCACTATAAGAAGATGTGGATTAAAAAAAAAAATGTGAACAGCATAGAACGTTACTGTGACCATATACACAGCAGGGAGGAACTAGAATCACTTTGAAACATTTTGCCCAAGTAGAAGGTACATAGCTGGGAAAGCTTGGAAATCAGATTGGGGCTAGATATAGAAACCAGATGGTAAAATATTGGTTTAAGAAATGTAAAGATTATCAGTGAAGAGCTGCAAAATTAGAGCAAGTCCAACCCACAAAACTGCTCACACTTCTGACATCAACTACAGGTCAGGGGGTTCCCACGACCACCCTAAGTTTTACTAATTTGCTAGAATGACTCATAAAACTCACTGAAAGCTGTGATACTCATGGTTATGGTTTATTATAGCTAGAGGATACACATTTATATCCATCAAGGGAAGAACTACATACAGCAGAGTGTAGGAAAGTGCCAGTTATGGAACTTTCAGTTCTCTCTCTCTAGAGCTATGAACCATGTTACTTTTTCATTAAGGGTGTGTGATTATATACACAGAGTTTTGTCAATCAGGGAAGCTCACCTGATTCTTGATGTACAGATCTTTATTGGGGCATCGAATAAGCTCACCTGTGTCTTGATGTACAGATTTATATGGGGCAACAAATAAGCATAGCTGACTGACCACATGACCAGTCTCAGACTCTAGCCCCTCAGGAGATCAAATAGATACCACACGACCCAAAGTCCCACACTCAATCACATGGTCAGACTCTCAAAGTCCCCAGGGAGACAAAGACATGACTCATGCTTCCCATTCATTCTGTTTCTCTGGAGGACCCGGACTAATACAGTAACTGTAATAATTTTAAGGGGATCACTCTGGAAATAAATAATGTGGAGATTAGTGTGTTATGGTAGACAGAATAATGATCCCCAAAAGATGTCCATGTCCTAATCTCCCAAACCTGTAAGTATAGCAAAAGACACTGCAGATATAGTAAAGTTTAGGAACTTTTAGATGGGGAAATTATTCTGGATTATCTAGGTGAATCCAATCTACTCATATTAGATCACACTATTCCTCATTTAAAAGTGGACGAGGGTAAGGAAGATTCAAAGTGAGGGAGATCTGACAATTGCTACTTTGAAAATGGAAGAAAAGGGCATGAGCCAAAGAATGTGGTGGCCTCCAGAAGTTGGGAACAAGTCTCAGTTTACAATCAGGAAGAAATTGGGGACCTCAGTCCTACAACTACAAGGAAATAATTCTGCTAAGAATCTAATTGAGCAGAAAATAGATTCTTCCTTAGAGCCCTCAGAAGGAGCATAGCCCTGCTGACACATTTATTTTAGCCTATTTAGACACATGTCCTACTTACCACTACAGAAACAAAGTTAAAAAAAAATGTGTTAAGTTGCTAAGTTTGTAATATTGTGGCAGCCTTTGAAAACCTAATGAAGGTGTCAATCTTGGATTGTATACTACCTTCATATTAGAAGCTAATTTTCTAAAATTAGGTATTAATATTTGTGGTGTAATAAATAATATGTTAGGTCTTTGTGCCCTACTCCTGGCACAGAGCTCCTAAAACCCTTTGAATTTCCTGAGAGATCAGGAGTGTCTGTTATTCGTGAGGAGTCACTTTGGAGTACATCTTAGGTAACAAGGTGCCCAGGGTGGGGTCTCTAGGTAGTTTCAGGAAGGGGCTGGTCACCAAAAAGTCCAGGTGATTAGACGGTTAAAACTTTCAGCCCCACCCTGACCTCTGGGAAGAGGAGGGTGGGGCTACAAATTAAGCACCATTAAAAAACTCTGAACAAGGAGACTTGATGTGCTTTCAAATAGTGTGTGTGTCCACCTGCTGGGAGAGCAGCACCTCAGGTCTGTGGCTTCTGGACATCGCCCTATGTACCTCTACCTGACTTTTATAATATCTTTTATAATAAATGGTTAAATGTAAGTAAATGTTTCTCCTGAGTTTTGTGAGATGCTCTAACAAATTAAGTACACCCAAGGAGGAAGTCATGGGACCCTCCTATTTATAACCAGTTGGTCAGAAGCACATGTGACAATCTGGGTTTGTGATTGCTGGCTGAAATATGTGTGTGTGAAGGGGTAGCAATCTTGTTGGACTGCGCCTTTAACTTGTGGGAGCTCATCCTATCTCTAGGTAGGTAGAGTCAGAATTGAGTAAGATTGTAGGACACCCAGTCAGTGTCTACTGAGAGTTAGAGAATTGCTTAGTGGTGTTGAAAAACACAAAACACACCTGAGAAATGAAGTTCATAGATGTTTACAAATGATACACCTAGAGATCTTCCAAAGCCTTCTAGTTCGCTTATACCAAATCAGCTTATTAGTTTCCACATACCAAAGCTTAAAAAATATAGGTTGACAGGTATAGAAAATAAAATTAGTGGAGAAGAATAAAGAGAAGTTTCGACGTGGATGTTGGGCAGTTGTCTAGGTACTTCCAGGGACAAAGATATCACTCTCCCCCACAAATCTCCATACGCCCAGATTGCCTCTCACTCCGGGTTCTGCTCTAGAGCCAAATCCCGATGACTCTTCCATTCCAAGGACATAAACCCATTCATTTGTCCTTGCGATTATTTCACAGATGGCACTATCCTAAAACTAATGTAATCTTTCTGTGCATTTCAACATCGAAAGGGATTGGTCCAATTTAGAACATTCATTTTGTCGTCCAGGATTTGTAGTTGATGGTTGGAGTGAGATAAGTTTTTCTTCTGAATGGTTTGCTTTACAAATGTGTGGACTAGAGTATTTCAAGTTATTTCACTGACTCAGGAAAAGCCACCTGATCATGAAAGTTTCATATGAAAAAGAGGCAGCATCAGAGGATAAAGCAAAACGGAGTCAAAGCACAGAACTAGATAAAGGAATACAAAAACAAAAACTCTAAAGTATGCATGATACTCTGAAATTACTTCCCTTTATTATTTAAACTAGCTTCACTTGGGTTTTTAATCACTTCTAGGAGAATTAGAAAGCAGTCCTCAATAGCTGGACTTAATAAATTTATAAATGCCATGTTTATCGTATAATGGTAGTCATAGAAATAATTAAGAAAATGACAAAGGAAGTTAATTCTAGCAATTGAAAGTCTACCCATCTGTATTGTTCTATGCTTTCCATAAAGCACCATCCCATCCTGGAAATTATCTCTGATTCTTAAGGACAGGTTGGATCCTGGTCTTGTGCTTCCTTAGTACTCTGCGAGTATCCATATTATATTATATGTGTATTATTATTATTATTCTTGTATTATATAATTTACATAAATTGGAGGTTTCTTTTGGTATAGTTATCTCTTGCATTTAAATAGACTGAACTACATTAGGATATCAAGCACCTGTTAGTGCCTGATGTATAGAAAGTGTTGAACTACCATGAAAAAATGAGTATGACCCACTTTCCACGTCCTGCATCAAGCTAATCATCCCACGTATAGATCTTTTAGAAACAAATCTGTAAGGCATCTTGCCAGTCTCTGAAGCTTGCCTTGGCTCTCCGAAGTAGAGAAACTCTAAGAGATTTGTCTAGGACTCTTAAGATGTCTGCTTCCACATTGAGCATTTTACTACGAATTCAAGATTCTTTTAATTCAGCCAGATTATTTATAGAGTGTCATCAAGAGACCTCAAAGGCCTCATTGCCCATCATACTTACATACATCTCCCACTTAGGAGAAGACGTCTAAGTCACTTTCAGTTCTGTTTTGCTTATTCAAAGAGACCTAGAGCTACAGAGGGGTTGCATTAAAGAAGAGTTTGATAAGGGGACGAGGAAGATGTGCCGATGTGTGTCAAGTTACCTCAATGGAGATGCTGGAGTTTTTTCTTAGTTTATTTGCTTTTATCCTCTTATTGCTATTATTTCTTTTTTTTTTTTTAATTTCAAACAAACAAACCAACTGACAAATGAAAAATCCAGGTTATTAGTGAAAGAAAGGTCATTCAAACAAAGCAGGGGAGGGCTATGCTTCAGACTTCTTTCAGCATAAAACATTAGCAATCCTGAGTTTGAGATTCAAATGTGATGTAATAGTTCTTTACAACCATACATTAAGCTTGTTAAAAATTAAATAATCACATCTATTCTGAGCTAGTAATGAAGATATAGAAGACATGAATAATATAGAGCTTGGATTTCAGAATCCTAAAATAGGAAAAGGAGCTGGTTAGAATCCAGTTTACATTTAATAAAAATGTATAAAATACATTTCTGATTTTTTTTCTAAAAGGAGCTTTCATATTGTGTGTGTGTGTGTATACATATATGTGTATCCATATTACACATACATGTATATATATTAGTAGTACTTTTAATTCCTCTTTGTATATTCCTTTTTAGTTTTTTATAGCTTCATAGAGCTGTTTTGTAATAGGAGAATGAATGATTGTATCTTATTTTGTTTATATTGGGAAATTTCATTTGCATTGAGTTTATTTACATATTTTATAAAATTCAATAACCTATCTGGCTAATACATTAATGATTATTGCCATTAATATTTAAAAATATTTTTAGCTTTAAAGTAAAATTTAACAGCAAAATAAGATACAGTCGGTGAGTTAAATGTTTTGAGTTCATGCATGAGAGAGAAAGAGAGGAGAACATCCCCAAACAAATCTGTTTAGCTCCATTTGCCTTAGTTATGCTTCTATAACTATTCTACTATTTACTACTTTCTTAACTAAATCTCTCCATGTTTAAACGAAGGCTTATGTTTTCCAAAAGCAGCTTTCTTTCTCCTTTCAGCCCTATAATGCCCAAGGGATGATATCCTATCATTTACAAAATAAAACATGCCAATGATAAACCTAGCAATCAGTCACAGACATCTGACATAGAAAGAGGGTAAAATTTTAAGTGGCATGAAGAGAAATTAAATAATCCCAGTGTATCTTTAGCAAGTCTCCACTAAAATCACTGTAATAAATGTTGAGCCAATAATTTTGGAACCAACATTTAAGAAAAAATTACTTCCATTTTTCTTTTCATTTTAACACCTTTAATAAAGCCAGTGTTATTTGCTCATGAGCAAATCTATGTTAATTAACTTGTGTTTGCTTTTAAGCAAGGTGCATATGAAATTATTTTCTAGAAAAAAACATTTTCCAAATTATAATCAATTACACACATATTTGGATTAATCTGCTTCTACTGTAAGTGATTTTGATGATTTTACTCTTGTTATCTGACCTGAACAATTTAGACAAAATACCCTCTGACTTGGCCAAATTTTAGTCAGTCTTCTTTCTTCCCCACAGGTCGTTGGACCTTGACTCACCCTTGAATTTAAGAAAGTTTTGGAATTAAGAACATTCTTCGATGGGCACTCCTGAAAATTGACTGCCCTCAGGGAAAAACATTACTACATCAACTATGAGATCATGCCATCTGTTCATGCTACTTCCCACACCATGCCTTTTTAGCCTACTTTACTCCTTCCTATACAAACAAGAGTCTCTTCTGCCTAACCTTTGAGATAAGCACAGACACTTTCCTAGGAGTGTCCTCCCTCTTACAAGAGTCACTTTCCTCCTATTGCAATAATCTGAGTCAAATAACTCCTTAGCTATATTCAGATCTGTTTTTTATCGGACAGTCCCCAAGGTATTTGTTAGGCAAATCGATGCCACAGTCCGGAAAATGATGCACTGGTATGTCAGAAAAATAAATATATACTTCAACATCTATTTTTTTTTTAAATTACCATGTGCCAGGTTCTTAACATAAACTGTTTCTATAGGACTGTCTATAACTTCAAGATGTATACATCTTTATTAGCCCTTTTTTTTCATAGATGAGAACACTGATAGGTTTAGCACCGAGGTAGATGGGTGTTCTAACACTGTGTACTCAGCCACTATATTGTCCTTCCTCCTAACTTCCCCCAGATAATCCCTTCCTTCTTTGTCTTCCTCCAGTGGTGTTATCAGGAGACATATATGCCAGGCTTGTGATGGGATTCCTCTAAAACTGTTTTAATTTTGGATTTGGAAGTTCAACTTTTAATTCTGTTGTAAAAGTTGTAGCATTTTATTTTACCTTACATACTCGATGTAAAACTCCAAAGTAGTATGCAGATTAAGCAAATCTATATGTATATTTATGCAAAATAAAATGCAAATGTGCCTACCTAGTGTTTTCACAAACATCTGGTAGCTTTAAGATAGAAATGATGGTATTAAGAGCCTGCTCATTTGCTGTGGCTTATCCATGGGTACCATGCCAATTGAGAAACATTAACGTAATAATTACAAGTTTGGAGTTATTGTTGTAATTTTTTCTCCTTCTATAAAATTTTCTTAGGTTAAAAAATTCAGAAAAGTAAGTAAATAATATAGCAACATAGATACCAAATGATTATATTAGAATCACCAATATAATTTTTTAATTGTTCAGACTCTTTAAAACAAAGAAATAATGCATTACATGTGAAACAGAAGTTTGTGTTTTCTCTCATCAGTTCACCTCCCTTCTATCTGGACACATATTGACTTTCGTATATTTGTTCCTTTTTTGTTTCTTCAATTTTTAAAGTGTGGTTATGTTTACATAAGTAATACATGACTTTTTTTGTATACTTTTAAAAAACTGCTGTAACTGGCTCTCTCCACTTACGTTGTGTTTTGGTAATCTAGCCCCATTAAAATATACAAATTTGAGAATTTTGAACACTGTGTGATAATATATAGTACACATAAACTTAAAAATAATTACCGGAGCACCTGGGTGACTCAGTTGGTTAAGTGTCTGAGCCTTGATTTAGGCTAAGGACATGCATGATCTCAGGTTGGTGAGATGGAATCCCACAATGGGCTCCACACTCAGCATGGCATCAGCTTAAGATTCTCCTCCCTCCCTCTGCCCCTCCTATCCCTTGCTCATGTGTACACACTCTTGCACTCTCATTCTCTCTCAAATAAAAAAAAAAAAGAAAAAAATTAAAAATTAAAAAAAAATTATCCATGAGCCCAACAGACATTTTCCCCCAATAGTTTACTACAGTTTACATAGTAGCAATGAAAATCATTATCCTTATGTTCTGTTACAATATGCAATACTTTCTCTGGTATCCTATAGTCCCCCCTTATCTATGGCTTCACTTTCCATGGTTTCAGTTGCCCGTGGTCAACCACGGTCCAGAAGCAGATGATCCTCCCTCGGACCTACTGTCAGGTCAATTGTAAGTTAATGCCACGTCACTATAGTCCTATATCATTCACCTCACTTCATTTCATAAGTAGGCATTTTATCATCTCGCATTATCACAAGAAGGGTGAGTACATTACACTAAGATATTTAGAGAGAAAGAGAAAGAGAGAAAGAGACCACATTCACATAACTTTTATTATATTGTTATAATTGTTCTATTTTATCCTTCAGTATTTTTTATCTCTTACTGCACCTAATTTATAAATTATACTTTATCATAATTATGTGCATATGGGGAAAAAAAACAGTATATATAGGGTTTGGTACTATCAGCAGTTTCAAGTATGCACTGGGGCTCTTAAAATATATCCCCTATGGATAAAGGGGAAACTACTGCATTCTTAAAAGGGAATATGTTAATGAGTTTAACTGTTAAGGTTTAATTGTGTCCCTCCAAAATTCATATGTTTAATTCCCCATCCCAAGTACCTCAGAATATGACCTTATCCAGGGATAGGGTCTTTAGAGAGAAATCAAATTAAGATGAGGTCTTTAGGGCAGACCCTAATCTGACTGGTGTCTTTATAAAAAGGGGGAATTTGGACAGAGACACATGGGCAGAGGAAAAGCATCACGCAAAAATGAAGGCAGAGATAAGGATGGTGCTTCTACAAGTCAAGGAATATCAGAAAATGCCAGCACACCACCCGAAGCTGGAAAAGAGATATGGAATAAATTCTCCCTCATGGCCTTCCAGAACCAACCTTTTCAACATCTTGGTCTTATTTTAGACTTCGGAACCGTGAGTCAATACATTTCTGTTTTCTTAAGCCATTCGAAGTACTTGTGCTTTGTTATGGCAGCCCTAGAAAACTAACAGATTGGTTATGTGCATTTTTCAACTGTACTAGACACTACCAAATATCCTTTAAATTAATTTTCACTTCTACTAGCGGTATTCTTTTTTTCAACTTCACTCACCAAAGAAATCACTAATCCTGGAGGCTCTCACCTGACAGGCAGTCCTAAAGGAAAGGATTGGTAATGAAAGGGTGTTTGTCTCTCTTGCTTTTTCACTTGGGTATTCATATTCCAAAGAGTTAGGAGACTCATTGTTTTTATCCCTCATCACGGTCACTGTCTTCTTTTCCTCTGAGTCAGGATTCTAATGGGATCTTCCTCTCTTGTTCAACACTTACAATAATAATCAGGTGTTGTATTGTTTCTGTAGTAACGCTTTTCTAAACATTTTACATAAATTTAATTTCCAAAGTTCCCTACGATGTAGCTCCTCTTGCCTCTATTTTGGAGCTGGGAAATTTGACACTCAGAATATACTAATACATGCCCAACATCATATAACAAAAGAAGCAGAATACGAACCCCATTTGTCTAGACTTCAAAGTCAATTCTTTTGACCATTATTCCATGAGCCCTTAGTGCCTAAAGTAGGTATAGTAAGACACCCCCCCACACACACACAAAGATGTCTATGTCCTAATCTCCAGAACATGAGAATGTTAGGTTACATGGCACATGGGAAATTAAGGTGTTAAGTTTACTAATCAACTGACCCTAAAATAGAGAGATTATCCTGCATTATTTTGGTGGGTCCACTTTAATCACAATGGCCTTTAACATGTAGTGTTGTTGGCTTTTGAAGATGGGGGCCATGAGGCAAGGAATGAGAATGTTCTCTAGTAGCTGGAAAAGGCATGGAAACAGATTCTTCCCTAGAGAATCCAGAAAAGAACATAGCCCTGCTCGCCTCCAGAACTGTGAGAAAATACATTTTTACTGGTGAAGCCACTGAGTTTGTGGTACTTTGTAGCCATAGAAAACTAATGCATTTAATTAGTTACAATCCATATATTTGTGAAAGCTTTGGAACTGGATATTATGATTCAAACAATTTTTTACAAAGTTAGGGAAAATGCCTTAATTGGGTGGTAATACATCTTATTTCTTGGCCTCCTACCTGTTGAAAATAGTTACAGTTAGAACAATAAAATAAAATGATTTAAAAGAACATTGATCAGGTCATTTAGAAGGCTCTGAACCAGCAAAACTGTAACAAGCAAAGCTCAGCTACTGTATTACTTCTCTTTTGCTGCTTTAGCAGATTACCACAAAGTCAGTGGGTTAAGCAACATCAGTTTAGTATCTCACAGCTCTGTAGTCAGTGGAATTGGCTTGCCTTTCCCAGTATTATAGTCCCCATCTTACAAGGTCTAAGTCAAATTGTTGGCAGGGCTTGCCTTCCTTTTCGATGGTTCTGGAGGAGAATGATCTTCCAGGGTAATTCATGGAGCCGGCAGATTGACCTCCCTGTGGTTGTAGGAATGAGGTCCCTGCTTCTTCGTTGGCTCTCTGCTGGGAGACTTTCTCAAGCTTCCTGGGAGGACTCTTCCTCCATTTTCAAAGCCAGTGACGATGGTCCAGTCCTTCTCATGCTTTGAGTCTTCTCTTTGTCTCCCCTTTCTGCTGCGTCTCTTTGACTCATTCCTTCTGCCTTCATCTCCCACTTTTAAGAACCCATGTGATTACTTCACGTTCACTTGGATAAACCAGAATAATCTCCCTATTTCAATGTCAGTAACCTTAATAACATCTGAATATGATATGTAACATAGTCACAGGTTTCAGAGATTAGGGTGTGGGGATTTTCTGGTGGGGCAGCATCATTATGCCCAGGGCGCCATCATAAATTTAGGTCAGAGTTACGATATAGTATAACTCCATATTTTACTTATCATGTGTGAATATTGAAATACACTGGCACCTCTGATAGAATTAATGTGTATATTACCTAATGCCCATTTTTATCTTAAGTGTCCCTTGAATTTTTTTAGTAATTGTATAGGTCTGAAATTGTTAGATTATTTACTTGATAACATGTTATTATCATTTCTATTGAATATTTAATTCCAATCTTAGTGAGGACTACCTCAGTGTTTTAACGTACTTTTGTAGGAAATTACAGTGTTCTTTATAATAGGATACTTTAAGACTGAAATTCACAGAGAAGGCCCATTCTTCTTTGGCTTAAAAAGACTAATGTAGCTTTAAAATAATGAAAGGAATTATATGAGCTTAGAGATAGGTTCCACAAGACTCCTGAGTCTCAGTGCTGAAATAAACACGGAGAAAGGGCTAATTGCCAACCAAAAGAAAGCAGACTCCTCCAGGGCGGAGAGAACACACTTCCTAGCCAAAAACTGATGGAATCCACAGAGAAAAAAAGTGCCACGGAGAAAATGGTATGCTTTTTTTGGAAATAAACAATTGTTCTGTTTTGTCAGTTTAAATCAATGAATAGATTGAATCTGTTTAAACATAATGTGGTTCCACTCGCCCAGACAATAGCATACGGAACATTTAATAATAAGATGGTGTAAATAAAGAAAAGTGGTTCTCACTTGGCCATATGGTTTTATTTTCTGTGAAAATATAATTTTTGCTCAGAGTTATGTTATTCTTTTTAGATTTCAAGATACTGTATTTCCTTTGCTAATGTTATTTAACACTTCTCCAGAATATTTATAGTTGTAAAGGCATTCCAATGATTTTATTAGAACCTTCTGATAATAAATATATCAATGGATGTGAAGAAGATGTCAAGAAACTGAAAATCTGTGGGTGGGTTTATTCAGAAGTTCCATGAACCCGAGTAACATAAATGAGGGGTAGCTAAACGAGTTAGACGATTGTGGCAGATGCCTAAGAGCTGTACAAAAGAGACACACACCCTGCTAACTCATTCTCAGAGTCAAAAGATGTTCTTGTTTCCTCCCATCCTCTACAATTGCTCCTAAATGTGCCCAAAGGATAAACTAGAATGCAGAAAAGACTTATTATTGGTGATATGAGCAGTGGTTTTATAGGCTCCAATCTGAACTATATTTTGAAAAATTTTTTATTGGAAAATTTTTTATTGCGATATAATTGGCATATACCACTGGTATAAATTTAAAGTGTACAGAGTATTGATTTGATACATTTCAATCTTCATCCTAATGGTAATGAAGCCTACCTACAGCTATACTGCTCCCTGGTATTTTTCACTTTCAAATGATACACACTTTTTACTGAAGTAGTAAATATGCTCTGTTTTACTAACTGGCTATGAAAGGATTTATCTTGAAGGAATCATTCACACAAGGGATTAAAAGGAAAAATAACTTGTTTTCCAAAAGGTGAATAACCTTCGATCCTGGGATGATGTTAAATTCTCATTCAATGGATTCTGAAAATATAGGAAGCAAACAAAAAGATCGTGGATTAAACTATTTTTGTGACCATAAGCATTTCTATTATATGTAACATTTCGGTTTCTTCTGATAGCTTCCAAATTTTATACTATTTAAAACCTACTTCATTTTAATATGATAAATCTCTATTGTGCTAATGTGGAAAGAGATCTACGAGCTATGTAATTAATTTTTAAAAAGTATGCAAAGAATACTGCTAATTGTGAAGAAAAAAAGGTTATATGTTTGGATATAAGCTTTTACATGTAAGCAAATTTCTGAAAGTTTATATAATAATTTGTATTAGTCAGAGTGCAAACAAGAAACAGATGGTACCCTCAAATTAAGGTAATTTGAAGAAGTTTATTTACACAGAAATTAATTACAAAGGATGGATGGGTATAGAAAATGGAAAGAAAGGGGTCATGCAAGATTTTTGACTATTATCAGCAGAACTGTTATCACCCCCAAGGCTGAAGGATTAGGGTAAAGGAAAGTTTCCCAATGCCAGGAAGAGGAAGAATCTTGTAGAACAGGCTGTCTTTTAAGAGACAGACAACCTAAGTTGGTCTTAGTAGTAGGCAACAAGATGAATGAGGACCTTGAGCCCACTCTCCTTTCTCTCTTCTCTAACTGAGACCCAGCAAACCCACCCAACAAAACCAATCCTGAGATCCTGGGTGTACTGAGATCCTAGTTCACATGGGTCAGCTTCTCAGGGCAAAGAAGGAGGAGGAGGAGGTAGAGAGCAGGTCTGGGGAGACAAAGGGAAGAAATCAACTACACTACTATTAACTCTGCTCCATTAGGCATCTTGGGGTGTAAATTACTTTTCATCTACATATGTAGTTCTTGCTTACTTACCAAAAATTGCTCATACCAAGAGTTTACCAGTAAAAAAATCGATAACAACAGTATGTAGATAACTTCTTTTAGAAAGATCTTCACAGTTTGTCTCACCTAAATGTAGTTATTCCATTATATTAAGTCTGGAATTGTACCTAATAAACAAAATATTTTAATTTTTTAAGGATATCTACCATCAGAATAGTTTGGCAATACTTTTACACTTTCTTCAAGGAGACCAGAGGAATTGATGTTGGGACAATCAAATTGGTTTACCAATCTTTTTTTATATGTGGCCGTATTTCCCTTACAAGTAGTAAGTATGGTGGCTCCCTAATTGGTTATCCCCATTTTATAGAAAAGAAAAGTACATCTTATGTGCAAAATTGTCAAGCCAGAATCTGAATTTAATTCTGTTAATAACACTAGGATATTAAGAGATTTAAATGAGAGAAACTGGTTTTCAAATCCCACCTGTCACATAAATTGCACTTTTTGGCAAGTCATTTAACTTGCCTAAACCTGATTTTTTCAATAGATACTAAATTAAAATATTTTCTCATAAGGGATGAAGAGAAAATAAAATAGTACAGTATGTGAGAAAATAATTAATGTAAATTAAAGCATATTGTTTCATGCAACAAAGCAGTTTAGGTTTCTGGCTGTCTCCCTCCCTTACGCACACACAGAGACTCACACATTCATATGTATTCTCACAGGCTAACCTTAGAGTTGTTATCTGGTAGATTCTAACTCTCACCAAAGTAGAAGCTGGTCCTACTGGTCTTGCCCATGATGTAGAACAAGTGAAATGCTTCGTGGGACATGGCAGATACGTCTAATTTTGCTAATTGGATTGGCTACTAGAGAGATTTTAGCAAATGCTACCAAAACAGTTTGCAAATGCAACTTTTTTGTTCTTGTGAAATGTTTGAGACATCAATTTATCTTTCTCCTTGTAATTTTCCTCTCCTTTCTTCTGTCCTGCGGGTAACAAGCTCCGAGCTGCCTTTTCTTAACTGAGGCATTTTTGGCAGGAAGAAAAAAACAGAAGTTGTCTGCATGACACTCTCCTTATTTGGCATTTGTTTCCTAAAACCAAAATCCACTGAAGCAATCAGTCTAGGTTCCCTAGAGGAGAGAGACTGAAAGAAACATGAATACAAAGGGAAGATTTTCTTCCAGGCAAAAAACAAAATCTGGAAACTGGAGAAAACAAAGTGAGATATAGTTCTATGGCTAGCACCAGTGGTGGGGCTCCTTAATCTGATCTGTAGAAAATTCCCCGGGAAGTATTAAGAATTCTAAGTGGAATTCTAAGTGGAAAAGTATCATGGTTGGCAAAAGATTTATGAGTCAAAGACTCAGCAGAGCAGAGGGGACTAAAGGAACCGTGTGAAATAAATCTGTAGGCTTCTTTGAGAGAATAGTGCATTCTGATCAAGAACCAGAGGCAACTATTGGGGTTTTTTTTGCTGCTTCCTATGGCCAAAGACGAATTTTCTATCTGTCAAATAGAAAGGAGACACATAGTTCAAACTGGATTGTTTTTAAAACAATTAGGTTGAAATTAAGATACTTCTTGCTTGTGGAAAGTGAGCCTTATTGCATACATTTGTATCAAATACAGAGTCTGTGCCTGTGGTTGGAGGACTTTAGGAAGTGAAAGTATACAGGTAAGTAAAATATCAGTATAGGCCATGAGCTTTATGCCCTGATGTTCTCTACAGGGAAATAGCTAATGGGGGACTCCAGGCTTTGGAGACATTGACCCTTATTGGTACCATAACAAGCCTACACTGAATTTTAGGCATTCCACTCAGGTTTAATTTTGTTGTTTTGGTTTTAACTGCGTATTTGTTCAAATTAAAATAAAGATCCCTTGTGGGGGCCTTGGTGGCACAGTTGGTTAAATATCTGACTCTTGGTTTCAGCTCAGGTTGTGAGACCGAGCCCTGTGTCAGGCTCCATGTTCAGCAGAGTCGGCTTGAGAATCTCTCTCCCTCTCCCTCTGCCCCTCCAGCTTGCTCTCTCTCTGTCTCTTTCTCTCTCTTGCTAAAATAAATAAATAAATCTTTTTTAAAAAATCTGAAAAGGAATATGTTTCCTTAAAAAAAAAATAGATCCCTCTTGACACTATTGGATGATTTTCTTCAAATGTACCTTTATATTGTTCCAATGCATTTTTTCTAATATAGCTTTATTGAGGTACAATTGACATATAATACATTATACACATTTAAAGGTATAATTGATAAGATTTGACATACAAATGCACCCATGAACCCACCATGAAAATCAGGATAATGAACATATGACTCCCCAAAGTTTCCACATTCCGCTTTGTGGTGTCTCCCTCTCGTCCTCCCTGCCCGTTTACCATCCCACCAACACCCTCTTTCCCAGGTAACAATTAATCTGCTTTTATCCAGGATAGGTTAGTTTGCATTTTCTAGAATTTTATATAAATGTGGCTGTATAGTATGTACTCTTTCTTGTTGGACTTCTTTCACTCACCATAACGATTTTGAAATTTATCCATTTTGTTGTATATAGAAATAATTAAAAATTTATTAAAAATAGAGGCTATGAACATTTATGTGCAAGTCTGTATATACACATAGGCTTTCCACACTCTTAGAAGTACAATGACTACATTTAAGAAGCTGCAAAGATTTTCTTCAAAATGGTTGTGATATTTTATATTCCCACTGGATATATATTAGAAATCCATATGCTGACACTCGGGTTCAGTCATTGAGTATGAACTTCAATTTTAAAGTCAGCAATTTCAGAAGATAAGAGAAATGCAGTAAGGAAATCATTTACTTGCTGCTAGGTTTTGATTGGGGTCTCAGAGGAAGGAAAAAACAAACAAACAAACAAATAACCTCTTTGTTTCCATAACATCCCCAGATCATGGACAACCCCAAAGGCATCCCTGCTATCAGTATAATGGTTTGTCCTGAAAGCTGGCATGTTCAGGTAAAGCCATGGAGCTCTGCTCGTTGGGAGATTTAGCTTGAGAGTAGTTAGTTCTACTTTCAATTTGGTTACATTGGGTGGTAAGAGCATGATGTCACCATCCCGAAAACTCCGTTTTCCATTTCTACAGTATGACCCATCCACAAACAAAATTAGATTAGGATTAGCATAGGGGTGTCTTGTTAATAAGGATGTAATGTCACAAAATGGGACACTATTGCCCCGCTGTCATGAGGCTGGCCTTCATCAGATAAGGGTAATAACACCAGGATTAAGGATGTTACAACATTTAAGATGCAGATTAGGTGGCAAAAGCAGAAGAAACTCTAAGAAAGTTAGTCTACTTGCAGAGGAATGTTGAGTCAATTCAGAGTTAAGAAGGCTTTGGACAGAGTGTGTAGTTTGCAAATAAACATCATTTCCTAGGGTCAGATCTGCTGGAGCTTTCACTGACTTCACAGCTGCAACCATAGAGCCTTAAGACAGCTGAAATACACATGAGCAACTGAACCAACTTGTATGCTATAATAGGCAATAAGCCTATGCTTATTATCATGTTCTTGTGTGAGTATTCCCAGGGCTAAATTACCCCTTTCGTGCACAAACACAGTGAAAGATTTTAAATAGTTAGGTAAATAGTGTGGTAGAAATTAGGAACCCATAGTCTGCAATAACCAGTCAAGCCTAGAAATCTACAAAGCTGTACCTTAGCTGTGGGTCTAGAAAATTCCTGGATTAGTTTAATTCTTTTGGAGACAGCCGAATTCCTTCAGTACTTTGATCCTGACCCAGGTAATGAATAGTGTCTAGAGATAATTGCAATTTTTTCTTAAAGACTCTGAGTCCCTTTTCAGCTAACTGTTGCAGCAAATAAACAGACTCTTGTATGGGTGCTTCTCTGGTAACTGAGCACAGCAAAAGGTCATCTGCATATTGTACAAAAATTGATTTCCCAGGGAACTGGAGGGCACTTAAATCTCAGTGAAGTACTTGAGGAAAATAAGAAAGGACCTCAATGAACCCTGGAGACATAACTGTCCAGGTATATTGTCAATTGTTCCTAGTAAAGGCAAACGGATATTGGCTGTTGGGGTCTACAGAGATGCTGAAAAAAGGTTGAACAAAGGTCTACACCAGTGAACCATTTTGAGTTCGATGGAACTTACAACAGAAGTGTGTTTGAGTTAGAGTAATCGGAAAACAGGAATGACTATTTTTTTGTTTAAGATTTTATTTATTTGAGAGAGAGAACATGAGCAGAGGGAGGGGCAGAGGGAGAGAGAGAAGCAGACTCCTGGCTGAGCAAGAAGCCCAATGTGGGACTCAATCTCAGGCCCCCGAGATCATGACCTGAGCTGAAGGCAGACGCTTAACTGACTGAGCCCCCCAGGCGCCCCAGGAATGACTATTTTGTTAACAGCTCTCAGGTCCTGGACAAATCTGCAGCTCAACCCATTAAGTTTTCTGACTGGCAAGATCTGAGTGTTGCAGGGGCTAAGACTGGGAATGACCGGCCCCTGAGCAATTAAATCCACCATCGTGGGTGTGAAGCCTTGTATGGCCTCAGGCTTCAGTGGATATGGAGGTAATTTAGGGAGCGGTTCAGTTGCATCTGTCTGCATCTTTTGTTTCCACTTTTCACTTTGGGCTCCATGCTCAATGGGAAGTCTGCTTGAAGATTCTCTTGCTCCCTCTCCCTCTGTCCACCCCCGCCCCCGTTTACACTCTCGCTCTCCCTCTCTAAAATAAATAAATAAATATTTTAAAAAATTCTCCGTGGACGTTATTAGACGCCTCCACTATGGGAACTTTCTTTTTATTCCAGGGGATATGTTAGCTTTATGAGGGTGAAATTTAAAGTAGAAAGTGTAGCTCTGGTAGCAACTAAAATTTGGCAAATTTTCCCATTAATTTTAATTTTTGTTTCCCCTTGGCTCTTTAAGGGAATTACTGGTAATAGTTTTCTGGAAGACGAATCCATCTAAAGTGTGAGAACCCCTCAGACTACTGTCAACTATCTTGGGACCAGCGTTTTGATGACGGACCCCTGGGGAGGGTGAAATGCAGGAGCCCCAGGTGTTGTTTTGGGTCTCTGGCCTTGGAGCTTTTGTAGCTGGAAAGCTAATAGTTGGGCGGATTTTTGTTTTCAGTCTTGCTCCAGGGTTCTTTCAAAACGCAGAACTGAGTCATGAATTGCACCAGGCCTGTGGCCTCCCATCTTACTTTTTTGCCCTTTTATCAATCCACTAATCTTAGAAGATAATCCATTTACAAAGAAGGCAGCCAGAGCAGCCTGTGTGACCTTATTTATTATATGGAACCCTGAATGCCATAGAAAAAGGGCTTCCAAACGGGATTTAAAGAACGGCACAGATTCATTTTTGTGTGTCTGTTTGCATGTTTGAAAAATAGACCAATCAGGGTGGCAGGGAAAACTTCAAGAATGGCTTGTAAAAATTCAACTGCTATTGTGCGAGCTTTTTCTGGTCTCTGGATGTTGAAACCAAGGAGCTTGGATATAATCCTCTGGGTTTTGCCATTTGCTTCTTGCATTCATTTTTGAGCTCCACCAAGTCCTCCCAGCATGTGTACAAGCTGACAAAGATCCGGCAGCCCAGGGTCATAGGCCCGATAGTGACTCTAAATTCTTCAAAAAATGTCTTGGGGTTCTGCCTTAGGTTTAGGAAATTCTTTAACTAGGACTCTTAGTTCAATCTTTCACCGAAGGGTGAAAGATATCTGAAGTTCATCTGTAAGCTCAGGTAGTTTGATTTTAAAAAGTAACTGTCTAATAGTCTCTTCAGAGTGGAAAGGTAGTTCCGACAAAGAATTAGTAAAACCTGAGTACTCAGGTGAAAGAGAATGGGTGGGGGGGGGGCAGATAGCAGGAGTCACATTAGTCCTATGATTTTTCGTTTTAGGTATCTCTTGTGTATTTAAATTTCCATTAGCCTTTTGTAAGGAGCCTTTTAATGAAGCTATTTTGGAATCTTGAAGTCTTTTGGAAGTTTCTGCATACCAATTAAAGTAGGCATTCCATTCTGTTTATTCAACTTGGGATCCCTTGTTCTCAAGTGCATTTCTTAAATGAGTGATCTCATCTAATTGGAATGTTCCCCAAGATGGCCATCCTATCTCGAAGTTATTTTTAGTAAAATTTTGCCATTTTTCTAGATAATCTGCAGCTTCTGGGGCTACAGTTCTTAAACATGAAATAATAGCCGTGCCAGAAGGTAGTGAGCTAAACTCTTTGGATAGAAAGCATCAAATTTCTTTTAGCTAGGGCTTTGGGTTTCCCAGAGCCAGACTAAAACCTCTCATGACCTATCACAGGAGTCTTCTTGAGGTGGTGAGGGCTCTAACAACTGTTAAATCCCTGTCCACCAATGTTTGTGGCTTTTTTGACTTCTGAGATTCCCATGAACAATTAGCTCTTATTTGATATAACACTGTGGCCTCCCACCAGACCCAGGCCAGCCCAAAGCAGACCCAATTGGATCCTATACTCAGTTGGATTTTTAAGTTGGACCCCTGAAGACTCAGCTACAGCCCCATTTGGCTTTGGTTCTGTTGCCAGCACCACATACTAAGGGACCAGGAGGAGTCTTGCCCACCAGACATGGGTTGATAGACAACCAGCTGTGGACCCTGCAGTGTTACTCTGTCTTTTTCAAAAGAATAAATAAGCTTATTATGTTTTTCTTTTAAACTAATTACGGCATAAAGGATTTAATTAGTGGGTACCATATTAAACACGTATTATTTATCAGATAATGTGCTGTTAAATGTCATACGAATTATATTAAAGTCTTTGAGATTTCAGGAAGAAAATGTATGATTTCATCTTTGTCTTCATCATGACTTTGTTTACCTACACGTATCTCTAGGGTTTATTTGTACAAAATAGCACATGTGTTTGTGTGATGCAACATTCATTGAAAGGAGAGATGCTCTCCTACAAATTATTGGTTCATTTTTTTTCAAAACCTCAAATTAAGAAAATTGAGTGAATCATACCACTCATGGTACCTTATCGTTGTTGATCCTTTCAAGTCCCCTCTCTTCTTTCATTTGCTTTTTCCTCCCTCTGAGCTCCCTCCCTGGTCCCTTTTGCCTTCCTTCCTCCCTCCCTTCCTTATTACTTCCTTGTTTCATTTCCTAGACATTTTTCTGTAGAGACAAAAACTCCAATATGTTTATTATGCATTTTTGTTCATGTTCTTTTAAAATGTATATTGATTATATATGCAAGCAGTTTCTAAATTTACATAAGTAATATTGTGCTTTGTCTCTCCGGGGTTTTTTGTTTTGGTTTTAGTTTAGTTCTCTTTTGTTGTTGTTGTTTTTTAACTCAAAGCTGTATTGTAAGATCCAACCATGTTACGTTATGTGCATGTTTATCCCTTTCTTCTTCGGCTCTATGATGTGCATCCACTACATTTCTCCATCTGCTTTCCGGGTGATAGGCACCCCGATTGCCTGTAATGCTTCACCGCCGCTCAGAACACTGTACTGAACATCCTGATAAATGTGCCCTCTGGACCTGTGTAAGAAATTGTGCATTATGGACTCCCAGGAGCAGAATTGCTAGGACAAAGTATTATGTGTAAGAGTAATGCGTGTCCTGGCAGGCTCTTGTCCAGAATAGATCCCACAGTCTACAGCACCACCACCAGCGTGAGAGCGGCTGTATCCTGATACCCACGCACAGAGGTAGAATTGTCCAGCCTTTAAAGTTTTGCAGGAGAAACAAGTATAAGCTCATATCTCATTGTTACTTGCATTTGCTTGCTTCTGACTTGTAATGACTGTGCATTTCTTCATATGCTTACCAGCACTTCGAGATTTCTCTTCTGTACATGACAATTGTTATGTTTTGCTCATTTTGCTCATTGGAATTGCCATATCATTCTTGTTGATTTACAAGACCTTGGTTTTTTTGTGTTTTGTTTTGTTTTGTTTTGATGGTTTTTTGTGTGTGTGTTTGAGGGGGAGATGTATCCAACCATTGCCAGTTTTGGATACGCATATGCCAACCCCCCTTCTGGCCTCCCTCTAATTTTGTCTATAGTGTTCGTCACTGACAGAAGTTGTTAATTAATTAATTAATCCTTTTTAAATTGCTTTTTGGTGAGAAGTCCTTCTCCTTGGGGTGGGAAATATTTTTCACACTTCCTTCTACTATCTTTATAGGTTTCTTTTTCATGTTTAGGTAAGTCATCCAATAGGAGTTACCTGGTGTTACATAAAGATACATACAGCTTTAGTTTTCTTCCTATTGTGAGCCAGCTGTTACAGTTTGAACAACGTGCCCTTGTCCTTTAAATTTGCGGTAACATATTTACAGCATTTTATGTCCACATACATATGGTTCTGCCTCTAAGTCCTTTAATCAATTTTATCTATTTATCTGTTCTGCAACCAAATGGCTCTGTTTTTATTACTAGGGCTTTGTGATATGTCTTAGTTATTTATCACTGGTATAGAAAAATACTATTAATTTTTATAGTTTGGCCTTATATATCTTAGGCTTCCTTATGTATTTTCCACCTTTATCCTTCCCTGAAATCATCTAGGATTTCTTCAATCTGATATTCCATTCCACTAATTTCTTCTTTATTGTATCCTTATCATTATGATCTCCATGTATTCTGCATTTATTTCAACCAATATATTTTCACATATAATATTTATAATTGTTTTTTATTTTCTAATATTTTTCTTTATTTTCTTTTTAAAAATGATTGTCCATTGCAATAATGCTGATTCAAATCTTTCTGTTGGTCAATTTCTTTTATGGTGTTTGTCCTCCACAGATATTCAGGTTTTGGCTTGTGGGTGCCACTTTCCTTTGGGTTATCAGATATGGTCTGCTAACGTGGTTTGAGTATGGAGTCAGTCAGACTTTTTTTTTTTTTTTTTTTTTGGTGACAATCTCAGCCAATTTGATCGTCCTCATTTTTGGTCAGTTCCTCAGGAAAAAGGGGACTGAAGTAGTGATGCCCAGGCCCAAGGGGTATTCAACTCACACCTGTTTTCATCAGCTCCAGGCTTCTCCCATGCACAGATGTAACCTCGCAGGCCCCAGCATGGATGGTCTAGGCTCTGGCGGTAGGGTTTTGTTCTGAAGGAATAAGGTCACCAGGAGCCAAGAAGGAATGGAACCTAAAATGTTTTCTTCAAGCGCTCTTCTCTGCAGATGTCTTCTTTTCCAGATTGCAGCCATGCACTGTCTAAATACGCTCGTCCAAGACAGCATTTGTCTTCCTGGGATTGTCTTACTTGTGCTGTTGCTTGGTAACTCATATTTTATTGTTATTGTTTGATTGATTAGTTCTTGGAGTCTATGTTTCCCTCCTGTCGTTAATTTCCCCAGAGATGTGTCCTGGGGAGGGAGTCCTAAACTGCTTTGCCTGAAACTTGAGATTTCTCTGTCACCATCTTTCTTATGATGTTTGTGCCAATGAGCAAAGGCAGAAAAAAATAGTTTATTTCATCATATTGAGTTTACTTTAAAATCTCAAATTGTGCTTTTTTCCCTTTATTTTTGAGAAATATTTCCTTTTCAGGTGTTCTGTCAGTACCCAGATAGGACATGCAGAAACTAAGGTCCTTCTTCAGTAACAATAAAAAGAATGATAATTCTAGTCGGTATTTTGTTGTCAAGAGTTATCTAATTTAGTCCTCACAGCAATCTGTTAGTTTAGATGTTATTTTCAACATTTTATTCAAGTGAAGAAACTTCTAGAGAAATAACTTTCCCTGAGTCCCAGAGCAAGATTCAAAACAAGCTCTGAATTGCCCCAGAATCTGAGCTTGTAGCCATTCCTGTCTGATTTTCTGATGCTAAGTAAATGCTGACAAACATTTACTGGTAAAATGTAAGAGCATTAAAAAAAAAAAAAAGAAGAAGGAAAAAGGAAAGAAAGTTCATTTTCTCTACCTCAGTTTGCCACGTATCACTGTTCAAAACTTAGTTCTAAGTTCTCCTTCCCAACAGAATTAATCCACTTGGCCTTGTTAACTATATCCTATCTTGTGCTACCTGCCAGGCCAACAGCAGAGGCATATGAAAATCCAGGTTTGTCCTACTATTCCTGATGATGATGAAGCCTTCATACTAAGATCCAGGACCAATTAATTATGTTACTAATGCCATGGGATCCCTATACTTGTTTATAGAGTATTGCATGCTGATGGGAACTGCTGTTTTACCATTGAATGTCATATACATTATTCATAATGCATAGCAGTGAAACTGAATAATTAATATCTCGATATCACTGATAATCCACCCTCCCTTCCACATGCCAATATACAGTTTGGAAATTCTTTTTGATGCATGCCCAATGCATATCACACTCTGCAAGAGTTCTGCATTCTGAAAGATATATGCATGCACTGTAAATCTGAAACATAGCTATTGTGTCTTATAACTCAGCAATTATTTTTTCCAGAGCTCCATAAATAAAAATGAGAAAGTTTACCTATATACATTTTTAAAAATTGGAGAGTGGGTACAACTCTAGTAAACTATTCATTTTAAAAGAATGGCTATTGAACTTCATGCAACAGCTTCATTAACGGGTGGAAATTTACCCTCTTGACAATACAGTTTAAAAGCTGATTTGTTTTAGAAACAGACTGGTAAAAATTATAGGAAGAGATTTTTCAATAAGGAATAGAATTCCCATTCCTTACATGACTCTCTGTATCTGAAAATTAATATTTAAAAAAAACGGAATGTGTGTGTGTGTGGACTTTTTCCTTCCTTAAGTAGGTAATGGTAGCATATCATTTATTTTTATTTAAAAATCTAAAATTTAACTTAAAAGATATTATCTGCTCCCTTTTTACAGTATCACTTTTAACTATTCATTAATATTTCCATCGCCATTGATTAATATTCGTTGAACCTCTAAAGCATCTATGCTACTCTAGCAAGAGATCTGATCCCTCCAGAATACTGACTTTTGATCCAGAGTCAGATGAGCTACTATTGTATTCATGAGGTCACGATTAATTACAGGAATGAAATGAATTATATATTTCTAAGAAATAGTCGGCATTTCCTGAATTCCAACTGTGTATAAGACACAATCTAGCATACCTATAATTCTAATATCTAGTTGGGATTACAACTGAAATTAGAAAGTCAGAAAACGCAGAGGCATAGAGATGGACTAGAAATGGAAGCCCAAAATAGCACCCTTGTCAAAGTGACTTTATATTAGGGTGACAGGCAAGAAATATAAAAATAGACATATGGAAATAGCCAAGTTGATTAAAAATGGGTTTCTGAATTAGTGCCATTTGGAGGCTAATGTCAGGTTCTGATTCTGCTCTGACATATTAGGAAATGTGTCATATTTCCACCCCAGGCCATTTAGATATCCTTTATCTAATGGTACCCAGTTTTCCCAGGGAGGCCTTTTTATTCCTCCTGAGAGCCCAAAAGCCTACAGCACAAAGACCCAAGTCACCTCTTAATAGAAATTCATACCCAACATGACCAAGACATGATTATTTCAACGTGTACGTACAGCAGAGCTCCCTGCTGTTCTTGGCATTGTGACAGTCATTGTTGCTCACTCTCCCTGAAGTTGTACAGGGCTTCTTTCTTTTTTTTTTTTTTTTTTTTGGTTTTTTTATTTTTTTTTTTATTTTTCTTTTCCATTAACAAGAGAATATTTCAATTCAGTTGGTGTTCCTTTAGTCACTGAGGTGGCATTACCACTAACTTTAGCACTTTGAAATGGTTACAGTCAAGTTTTAGATCACAATCCTCATACCATTACTAAGGTAATGGTTTTCAAACAATGCGACTGTAAGAGAGAGCCTGGGGATAGCCTGGGAAAGGAAAGGTGGGAAAGTAGCTGTATTGAAAGGTAAGAATCTCTTGTGACTGAAAAACTTCCTTTATGCATTGACTGAACCCCAAGTGGACCTTTCCTATTGACAAGCTAAAGGTATTTCTGAGAACAGGTAGTCAAGTAACAAAAACTCATTTCCTCCAAATTGAAGTGAATTGCTAAAGCTACTGCTTGAAAGAATGACCTCTTCAGAAGACAGGGCAGAAGGATTTAGCTACGTTTCTTCTCCAGCTATGTACAGTTAGCAGAACTGTTAGCTATTCCTGGTGTCACTAGGAACACAGGCCCTTTGAGCAAGAAGGGGAGAGGAGGTCCAATACAGTAGTGTGACTCTGTGGAGAAGGCCATTCTTCTCCCTTATAACATCATTAAATACGTGCTACTAGTCTCTGGATCGCTCACAGCTTCATCATCCCCCAAATAATTTAGGTCTTCGTAAAGATACAAATGGATACCAGCACACATTCCATTTAACGTTTTGTCTTTAGCATAAGTATAAAAATATAAAGTGTCAAGGCTCCAAGTGATTTCCTCTGGGACTTTAAAATATTTACCAGTTGCTTGTACTATGCCATAGTCTGATGGACAATGTCTCTTGGTTGACATTTCTTCCTATTTTGCACAGGTTGGTTCAAAAAGGTTTAAAAAGAAAAGGTGACAGTTAAGCATATCAGTATTCCTAGATCCAACTCAAAGCAATGCTTAGAATTTTATTCACATTTTTTCCATTGTATGTCTATAGATTCTCAATATTAATGATGATTTTCCATTATCATTCAAGAGACATTGCCTCTGATATTTTAAAGAAGAAAAAAAATCACATAAAATCATATAATAAAAATAACCAGTTTCTCATACAGAAATCCATAGAATAACAACACTATGTGTATCTTATCTTTGTGCATTTGCTTTGTTTTGCAATGAAGGGGTATGTCTTGGTGGGTTTGATTATATTTTTCATATTTTATAATTGCTTCTACATTTTCCATATTTTATAACTGTTTCTGAGACGTCAGAGAAGACATGCAAGTACTCTCAGACTGAGAGATGGGGTAAATCTCTTTCATCAAAATGTTTAGGGAGGATAAAAAAATCAGTAACCAGAAAAATGTTGGTAAATCAGTCAACAAATGCTGATTGTGTGAAGCATTTGGGAATGGGCTGGCTATAATTAATAGTGTACACAGAATTGACTATCATCCTTTCTAAGTGCAAAATACTCAGAATAGAATTTTAAGATTATTCATTATTGCCACGCTGCATTTTAAAATTCTATTCTTGCTTTTATTTACTACATGAATTAGAGCTTAGTTACCATTCCCAAATTCTTGTGAAGTAACTTTCCCATTCAGTGTATTCACTGAATCTGTATTAGTCACCAAATGATTACATGTTAGTCATGCAATGACATAGTGATTTTGTCTATTTTTTTTACTAAGGTCCTTTCCAGGTTTAAAATTGTAAGATGGACAAGGATAATAATCAGCAAAAGTAAACTGACAGTAATATTAGGTATATTTATTAATTCTAACCATTATGTTTCCATAGTGAAGGTCACATCAATGACATTTAAAGTGGAAATGAAAGTTTAAGTTTGAAGTGAGAGCACACCAGTGTCAATGAAGAGATCCAGGACTCCTGAGGAAAGTTTTCATCAGAGTGGAAAACTAATAGGGAAGTCAGTCTCACCCAAACCTTTTTCTTCCAGAGGTGAAGTGAGGCTTATGGTGGTGAGTACCATAAGAGTTTGATCGTGAGCTCTCTTGACATGATTTTTGAGACAAATTATCAGTAAAGTGGTATGGTCAGGAGAAAGGCATCAAGGAGAACAGGGAAGGCTAATTTAATTGCCTTTGTTCCTCAGTGACATAGCTTAAATTGAGCTTGCATTTCTGAGAGCATAGGGATATTTGCATGCTTGGATTTTTATAAATGGGAAATGAACTCAAAGCACTTGGCCTACAGATAATGTATCACTCTATATTTGAAGGACAAAAAATACAAGAGGGAGTCAAGGGAATCTGAAAATTTTTCTTTTCTCATTTTCTTCTGATATGGGGGATGATAAGGTCAGCTTAAGTGTAAAATAAAATGCAGTAGATGCAATATAAAGATTAAAAAAAGTGGAGAGTCAGAATGCATGTACCTAAATATATGTTCTTAAGGAAGAACAATATTTCGTGGCTATAGGTAAAGAAAATCAGTTCACTTGATATTTCATTTATTAATATATGAAACAAAGACACATTAAAGATCCTTTGAAACTGGTCTGTACCCAGATAAATTCTGGCACAAAATATTATGTAAAAGACACTTTGTCTACATGGCTGAATTTATGAAAAATCAGGGAAATACCAGAGTAATGATTTTAAGCTGTTCTAGGGAAAAAAATTATAAAAAAATTGGAACATCTCCAAAATTATTCAAGGATTGAAAAACTTGGGATTCTTTCCATGAAAAGCTGGTAGTATTATAATTTCTTGGAAGTGAACGTAATTAAAGCACATTAAAAAAAAAGCAATTTACACTCTTTGCTTGCAAATCCTCCCATACATTTAAATATTACTTGAGTTGATTTCTTCTGCATTCCATCTTGTTGTCACTAAGTCTTCTATCTATGATCATTGAGATTTTATTCATGTCCAACTGAATCTAAGTAATGAAAATTTAATAAAATCTATTATCAATATAATGAAAACTATAACTTTGCTGTAGAGGTAAATAATTAAGCACTTGTGAAACACTGAGTCATAATTCAGTGGAGTTTGTGAACAATATAAATTTATGAAATTCAAACAAATAAAACATCAGTAAATGTGAGCTATTGTTGCAACTGAGGGGGAGAAAAATAAATAGCATTATTTTCATGCTCTAGTTGGAATCAATTAAGAGACACAGGGATTAGACAGATGGAGATCAAAAGAACACCAAGAATGCTGACAAAAGCTAAACTGGAGAAATTGTCTTTCAGTCTGTTAGCCTCGTGGGCTTGCTCAGATTACACACTGAAATTGAGCTTGGCCACTCAGTTTCAAGCTTGTGGAAACTTACACCCCTCCATGGGGTCCTGACCCCGTAAATCTTTCAGAAAGGTGACGCAGCATGTGCTTTCTTCTAGGTTTCTCAGAGAAAGAGAGAGAGAGAACGGGGCTGGGTCACATTTGTTAACTCTGCTCTCAGCCTCACCCAGGAGAAAAGTTCATCTTCCCCCAGTGGGCAAAAGTAAATCTAAGAATCAGAGAGAGGTCCACATTTTACTCTATTGGAGGCGCTGTTAGTATTGGTTACTGAAATTAAAAATAATAATAAGAGTAATACAGTAACCTCTTGAGATTTCTTTTTTTTTTTAAGATTATTTTATTTATCTGAGAGAGAGAGAGAGCACGTGCAAGGGGTGGGGGAGGAGCAGCGAGAGAGAATCTCAAGCAGACTCTTCTGTGCGTGCAGCCCCACGTCGTGCTTTATCTCCCACCCCCGAGATCGCGATCTGATCCGAAACCCAGAGTCCATCCCTCAACTAACTGAGCCACCAGGCGCCCACCTCTTGAGATTTCTAAACATATCCATATTTAGAATGAGCTAGATGAAGTATCTGCATGTTTTCAATTTCAACCAGGCGGTTTCAGTTTGACTGTTAGAGCAAATAGTGATAGGAAAATAGTTACTTCACATTACCTTCTGCCGTGAGTATTCTTTTAACTTGACTACAAAAAGATAATAATTAATAAATGTTTTAGTCATTGTTATTAAATGCTTAACAGCTAGGCATATGACTTTAGATTCCTTTGTCTGCTCTGATAGGTATATACCAACAGGAAGGATGGGGATGTGCACAATAGACAGTACATTTAAGAGTCGTTTCTACGGGCTATCCTCATGGGCCTTTGCTTCTCTTGCACGCTTGATAGGTTGAGGAAAAGAGATGATGGAGTTCAGAAGGCAATGAGGAAAGACTATGTCACTTCATTAAGAATAGCTGCAATAAAACTCCATTATTCCTCAGGTCAGATTTTTGAATAGAGACCAACAGGATCGTATTCTGTTAAAAACAATGTTGACATAGAATACTATATATATATGTATATATATATATATACACACATATATATAAATATATAAATAAATATATATTTTTGAGTAGTGGAGAGCCTGAGTTTCAAATGCACAACATTATGAAAAGTGTAAAAAAAACACAAAGGCGAAACACTTAAGATTGATTAAACTTGGTGTCATATTAAACTGCAAAAGTATGACAGATATAGAAATCAGCTTTTATGTTGTATGTTAGGCTCATTAAAGCTTAACAGAGATGACACATCCTCAACTAGCAATGCAAAGTAAAATCTGCACGCACAATACATATGGAAGGTAGTCGTTAAGCTGAGTGAAAATGGCTACCACGTTAATGAAAGTGATGTTGCTGTACCACAGACTTTGGGATGACAAGATATTTGAGGTAACATTCTAGTTCTTACTGGATCAAATTATTAAGATATTGTTTCACTGCCTTGTAAAAAAAAAAAAATCACTGTTTTTATGTTCTTGATGGTGTAGTGAACTTTCCAGGATTTATATTAATGTGGATAAAAGATTTAGAAAGAATCAAGTCTATGAGCTGGAATCATAAGAGTTGTAATGAGACCAAAGGACACCACAGGGATGGAATGACACATCTGTTCTAGTTTTTATCTATTTTGTTTTGGGGGCTACTCAACAGAACCACTTGCGCCAACACCAACTGATGTTTTCCAGCTTAATCTTTATCAGTAGATGAGATGATACCTTGTCCTTCATCTCCGTTTTCTTTCTTTAAGACCTCAATTTGGGGCACCTGGGTTGTTCAGTCAGTTAAGAGTCCGGCTGTAGATTTTGGCTCAGGTCGTGATCTCAGGGTCATTGGATCAAGCCCTGAGTCGGTTCCACGTTCAGTGGGAAGTCTGCTCCCCTTGAGGTTTTCTTTCTCCTTCTCCCTCTGCCCCTCCCCCCACTCACTCTTTCTCTCAAATAAATAAACAAATAAATCTTTTTTAAAAAGACATTAATTTTAAAAACCTGGTCAAGGAAGAGAAGTGTTATTTATTAGGATGCCTTGAAGACTCCAATCCCTCTCTCTCTCATATACATATATATATGTGTGTGTGTGTGTATATACATATATATATGTATTTATCTTTCAGCATACCATTTTTGATACCTACCAGTATTCATCAACTCACATATATAAATATGTACTTACATATCCGTATTTTTCATAGATTAATAAAATGACTCCAAAGCTTAAAAGTCTGTATATTTTAGATCATTTCTTATTTAGAAAATAATTGAATGTTACATTTTTTCCTAATCAATAAAATAGTATCAAAATATAATGTAATCCCAGAGCCAAAATTAATGACAAGAGTAGAATGGAATTATTTTACTGTTTTGCCCAATTTCATCCTATGTAATACTGTGGCAGGTTAAAACTACAAATTTTTTTTTGGCAAACATTCTTTTTATTGTTAATATTTTCTCGACTTGGGCCTATTTTTAAAAAGCTTATCTATTTGGTTTGCTAAATCTTGAAATTCCTAAGGTTTGGGGTGATGCTGATGCTAAAATTAGAAATTATTATCTTTATTGGTGAGAAAACTGTTATTGTCTGCCTGTTGCAATTTTGACTAGTATTTAATCTAATTGTTTAAAAAGAAATATATTTATGTAGCTGTGTGTGTTTAACTTTCAGGTTGCTTGTTCACATATTTCTTTGGTGTCTCCCATTATTAGCTCCCAGAATAACTTTATAAGCAGAATGCAAAAAAATAGATCAAATACAACCTCACATCTTCCGGTTGTAACCCTCTCCTCATGTTCCACCTCTGGAAGAGAAATGTTATTCTTACTATTTATGGAGGGTACCCTACTCTTGGCTCTTGCTCGATGCTTTACTTAGCTTATTAACATCAGTTTAGACTTGTTGAGTATTGAAGCAGCTCAACTCCATCCCACATCAGTGTCCAACAGTACCAGGTTCAAATGCAAGAACAGTTTGAAATAAGCTTTAAAATGTCATTGAAATCTCTAGGGCAATATTCACAGGTGACGGACCACTACTCTTCTATATCATTATTTGGAAAAATGGTGGGACCTTCACTAAACAGTGAGTAGACTGCTCAGGGACTTATCTACAGTTGGGGGTCTATATAATATAAACTGCTGCAGCAAAGACTTTAATAAAAAGTGATTGCCAGCTGGAGACACATGTTCAATAGCCTCGGGTATTGAGGCTTTTAATATGACCCAACTCTTAATATGACCCTTGGTAGTTATTTAAATTCTTCCAGGTTACATTGGTTATTTCATTTAAAAAAGAGAGGTGAGGTGAGCTGTTTATAATGACTATCATTTATTGAGTACTATGTCTAGATTTTTCGACATTATTTATATCTGTTATATCATTTAACCGTTTAATAATTGTGTGAGAGATGTATTAGTATTATTCCATTTTACATTTGAAGAAACTGAATCCTAGAGAAGCTAAAATATTTTCATGGGCATATGCCTAGTAAATGGTGGAGGCAGAATGCAAATTTAGGTCCGTCTGTCTTCAAAGTCTGTGCTATAAGGATAAGGCTCTAGTTCATGTTAACATTCTACGATTATCGGTTATTTGGGTGGTGTGTTTTGTCTTTGAGAAGCAATAAAGTGTTTTGGCACAAGTGACCTAGAATCTTTTGCAGTACTTATACACTTTAAAGCAGAAGAAATATGTATTATGTATATTATATATGTAATATATATATAACATTTTAAAAAGAGGCTATAAGCTAGATGTATTTTAATCTATACCCTTTCTTTTAGATTGGAAGCTTATTGCAGTCGTATTTCCAGAATAAATATAGAACAGGACTTAGTATATTACAGCGCCTGAATATAATTTGGGGCTAATTGAAAAAGGCAAGGAAATCATCCCTGATTAAATTTGCAAATGGCTGTCTGGAGAACCATTATAATTTATGAGGATTTGTTGCTCAGAGAGTAAATAATACCAGTGACAGCATTTCCTCAGAGAACAGAAGATCAAATCTGTTGCAAAGTAAGTGCCAATACTTCCTCTCAAAAGCACAGTAGAAGAGGCAGAAGTAATAAATGATGCCCCATTTACTGCAATACTTATGACCCTCCTGGTGCTTAAGAGCAGAGGGACGGCATTTCACTCTTTCGGTGTGCTCGACCTACATATTCCTGCTGCGTCCAACAGCCTCATATACTCAGGGCATAACCGAATGAGGTAAGTTGTCTAGACAAGGGAACCCCATAAAATCACACCTGGAATTTCTGGCATATAGGGAAATGGTTAGTAATTTCACATAGAAATCTTTTTATTTATCTCGTAATAATAACCATGATAAAAATCTCCATGGTATGCATTGCAGCGATATAGTGTTCGTGTCATTTAGAAAAATGACAGGCACTCTGCAATTAGCATTTGTGAGTTTCTGATAATGCAAATTCCATGAAGAAATTTAGAATTTGTGGTCCTATATTTCAGGGCTAACCCCAAAAATCCAAGATGCAGATTCTAGCAGATTTAATTCCGCCTTTAGCTCTCCTGCAGCATATAAATTGAAAGCTAGGCAACTTGTCATTCAAATGAGCTATTAAAAATTGAGACCCTGGATCTCACCACTTTAGAATCTGGTGGTGTCAGCATATATTAAGAACAATTTATGAAACGTGGAGACCTATTGGTCAAATGTTAGCCGTATATACTGAGGTTGCCATTTTAATTAATACATGTCCTTTTTATAATAGGCATTTATCATATGAAATAAATTATTGTTCTGTTTGACCAGCAATATCTGGCCCTTATTGATATCTTATTACATTGCTTTAATAATCATTTGACATTTAGCATTTCGTTGCTAACCGTGAAATGCCATGATTCATATCTCTTGAATGGATGATAAAATCCTAGAGGGAAGTCATTATGTTCTACGTTCATTTTATTAATTAATTAATTAATCTGACACAAAGTTAGAATGTGGTAGGATTAGTAAATACTAAAAGATTGATGAGCCCAAGTTTACACTTAATAGCTACAGCAGTATATATTTGTTTGTTGTATTTTTTTTTTTTTGGTGATTTGACATAAAATGAAATGATATATGTCAAACGTGGAATACAGTGACTATAATAAAATAGATGATATAATGTATATGGTTTCCTTTTATTCCTGTCTTTCATCTTATTAGTTCCCATCAAAGCCTGTGTATGGAGACATGCACACACAATTTTCTCTCTCGGCAAGATGTTTGCTTTCATGCAGGTGTACTAGACACACCAAGATAGTGTCATTACAGGTAGTAATACAATCAGCCTTGTGTCTACTAAATTCTACCTATAATAGCCAACTCTGAAACCCACACAAACGGGCTAGGAAAGTAAGAAAGAAGAATCATCTCCTTGCATGGGGTTGGAAAAAGAACATCACGAACAATTCCTTTCTTGAGGGATAACGTAACACAGGTCCAGCTTCAGGGAAAAAAAAAAGCATGCTGGCTTCTAATTTTGCATTTTACAACGATTTGTCCGAATTTTGTTTGGTTGATTGCACTGAATTGTCTTGTTTTTGAAAAACAGCAACAGCTTAAAAGGAAGCTCTCTGCAGGAGAAAAAAATACGCTTCAGGGAAGAAGGGCAGAAAAAGGAGAGAAGGCATTATTAATATGGCTAGTTATATGATTATTCTCTTTACAATTCGCTTCTTTAGAGCCCAGTGGCAGCTTTTTGAACTCACTTTGCAGGCCACGACACTTAATAGATTACCAAGTCATCAAAGCAGTCTCCATTACACAAAATTAGGAGACACCTGCTACAAGGAAACAAGGTAATAAACAAACAGACACGGACACAGAGGTCAGCAATACTTGAGAATTAATTCTGCTTCGTCGTACGCCATGTGTGCAATAATTCAGAGTAAATGATAATATATTACTCTCCAAGTCCTTAGAAAATAAAAGCCTAGTTGGTGCTTGACTTACACGAGCAAAACAAGCTTACAGTGCATGGGTCTGTGTTGTTTGGCAAGTAGTCAATAAAACTGTACCTTATGACTTTCTCTCCTAAAGGTTCTAATCAAAACAATTTATTTCAGGCGTGTAAACCCTGCTTCTCAGACTGTAGCTATTGTCAGCATATGCAGAGGCATCGGCAGCCACCGATGCGATTTTTGGACTGAGAGTCTCAGAGCTCCCCCATCTGTCTCAGGAACGGTTGGATTTCGAACTCGATCGATACAGCATGTCAACTCTAGTGCGAGGATTTTCCGCCAACCTTTATACTAGCAATTTCCCTGCATCCCAAGCTTGCCCAGTGCAAAAGCAATATCTGAGGGTATTATGCAAAGTAGCTGGAGCTGAGAGAGGTCGGAGAACATTAGCTACTGGGACACTAATTTCTGGAGGCCGGGCATTCAGACATTACCTCCCATTTGAAATCTTAAACGTCAGCCATGAAATGAGAATATCTTTTCAGGCTAGATGTTCCCTTGCTTTCCTCTATGAGCATGGGGCGGTGGGTAAGGACAAGAAAGAGTTCTGTAAGCAAAACTACCGTTTCTGTTTGTGTGAGAGTAATCTGGCTGCCCCGGTTGGTTCTTTGTATTTCTCTCTCATCAGCAGTGGGAAAGAAGAATTGAATGTGATGTGTTTGTCTTAGTAAAAGGTATAACTAGATCCTGGAGGGAGACAAAGTGTTTTGCTTTGTTTCTGCTCCAGTTCTCTACTGAGAAATAAAACCGAGAGGATTCAATTCCTTTCCTTGCATTGGACCCGCAGCTGCCATGACTCACTGCTCAGAGCCACAGTGAGCTGATTGTTGTGTATCACTGCCCCTTAGTGGTTGGCCGAAAGCAAACCTTTTGAACACCTCCTGAACGTAGCAGGTTTATAGGTAAGTAGAGCACGCAGGCCTTCCTCTGTGTTTCTTAGCGCAGGCGACGGAGACTCACTGTGCCTGCCTACGGCTTTCCAAGATGATGTTGCGCTTCTCCTGGCAGTGGAATTGCAGAGCAAAGGGCAAGTACTCCGGGGTCAAACGGATCTGGAATTACATTTCCCTGCCGTGAGAGCTTAAGCAAGTTGCTTAACTCCTTTCTCTTTCCGGTATGAAGTTAGCTACTACCTACCCAAACCAATGTAGGATTAACTGAGATAATGCAGGCGAACCACCGGCAGAGTAGCTGACATGGGGCTTGGCCTCCATGATGATACAACGTAGAACGCATGTGACCCACTGTTTTGTAAGACCAAGACAGTCTGAGCATGTCATGGAAACGTAACGATGGCCCCTATGGAATTACAAGTGGAGCCCGCCTTGAGGGATCACCCCAGGAAAACTAGAACACAAGGGTTCCTGTTTCCGGTCCAAACTGGACATCAATTTAGTGGCTGTGGTTTGTGGTTAGATTATGGTGAGGTGAAGTAGGATTTTATTCAATTCCCCACGTATTTATTGGTAGCCTCCTGTACAGTCAATGTGCAGAGGGGAAAAGTGAGTCTCAGTGGTTTCCTGCAGGTTTAGACTCTGCTAAACTAAGCATACATGGGGCAGCCTGGGGGGCTCAGTTGGTTAAGAATCTGCCTTCAGCTCAGGTCATGACCCCAGGGTCCTGGGATCAGCCCTGCATCACTGTCATCATCGTTGGGGGGGAGGTCCCAGCTCAACGGGGAGTCTGCTTCTCCCTCTGCTCCTCCTCCTCCCCATGCTCTCTCTCTCTCTCTCTCAGAGTGATATAAACTCTTATATCTTAAGAAAATCTTAATAAAATAAATAAACCTGTGTCGTAAGTGCTATGGGATTGTAGGGGGAAAAGTCGTTGGCAACCTCAAGGTAATTTTCACAGAGGTTATATTTTCAGTTACTTGACATAGTAATTTTAGAGTAGGATAAACAAGAGGAAAACATGCCAAGTAGGGACAATAGCAAGGATAAGTACTTTACAAAGGGAAAAAAAAAGTATTGAAAGAATAATTTAAAATTATTTTTAAAAATAATTTTTAAAAATTATTTTTAAATAATGGGTGGCTCAGTCAGCTAAGTGTCTACCTTTGGCTCAGGTCATGATCCTAAAGTCCCAGTATAAAGCCATGCATTGCGCACCCCACTCAGGGGGAGTCCACTTCTCCCTCTGACCCTCCCCCCCCCGCCCGGCTCTCTCTCTCACTCTCTCTCTCTCAAATAAATACATAAAATCTTTTAAAAAATCAAGTGTGGGAAAAGCGTAAGCCATGTGTTAGGAATAACAACCAATAAAGGTGAACAGGGTAGATTTTAAAGAGCCTCGAACACTATGCTGAACTTTTACATACTGTATACTATAACAAGGAGTCATGAGGGGACATGTTTTACATCCCATGAAATTTTTTTCTTTTGGTTGAAGAAGGTAATATTGAAAATGGATTTCCCCAATAGCATCTTTCATATCAGAGCCAAATACTTTGTAGTCATTTTCAAGGTCATCCATTATTATTTTACAATGTTCACTTACCTCTTCTTTAAATGTTGATGTAATAAAAACAGCAATAAAAGCTAACTCATGGATTCTTTTCAACAACCAAATCTCCCATTGGCCTATCATTTGATTTTCCCATTGCTAATGGTAGCTGTATGTGAATATTGTTCTCCACTCCTAAATAATTATATTCTGCCCAGACAAACCTGGTCACTGGAAACACCTTGAACATCTAACTAGGGTCATTCTGCATGTAAAGTAAAACCTTTGGCTATCTTATGAAGATGTAGAAATTATAAAGTAACATTCAGAGATGAATGACAACTTCCAAAGAACCATAGGATGATATGTCAGCTAAACCCACAAATACACCCAAATATCTGTCTATTTCTATTAATATCATCAGGGCCAAGACATCATCATTTCTCCCTTGGACTACCTCATCGGCTGTAATCGTTATAAACATAAGCCAGTCGATTGAACTTCCAGTTTAAAACTCTCTTTTGAATCCAAACATCATTAAAAATACAATACAATACATGTTCATATCTCATAAAGTCTTTAAAACATCTTTATAACATCTGCACACTCATTGTGTCCCCATGCTTCTAAGCTATTACTCTGCTTTGCCACACAGGTTTTCTTGGTCTTCTAACAAGTCACCTCTTGTCTACCACAGGACCTTTGCTCTGTCTCTTACTTTGCTGGAACACTGATCTCGTGTATAATTGAATATACACTTCATTGAAGTTTTTATTTAAGACTTTTTTATTTAAGACTTCTGTAGGGAGACTGGTCCTGCCCATACACTCTCAGGTGGCTCCCTTCCCCACTCTCATTGTCTGTGCTCCATCACATCTTGCCATTTTACTTCCTTCTCAGCACCTGCTGCAATAATAAATTACTGTAATTCTTACGTATTTACTTTGTACTGTCTGTTCCAACAGGGAGAGCTGTCTGTTTTATTTCCTTTTGCATCCACAGTGCGGGCAGGTGTGTTTGTTAAACTTTTCCTGAATGAATGAATGCACGAACAAATGAATGAATGACTCACTGAAGACCAAATCAGATGAGAAGAAAAAATGAAATAGAAAGCCACTGACATGCTAAAGCCAACAGAGAGAATAAGGAGAGGGGAGATAACTGACAAAGGAAAGCATGAGGGTCACACATATATCAACAATGTAAGGTAGGAAAAATGGAGACATAGCTCGTGTCCAGATGGCCATATGTACAGTCAAGGGTCAGTTAAATTCAGTATGCCAGGGGATGAGTAGGAGTGCTTGGGATTTATCCTCCTCCCTATAACTGCGTAGGCTCTGGGGAAACAGAGGAAGTATGAGAAGTCCACAGGGGCAGCCCATACACGTACTCCTGGGGGGCTGCGGGAAGGGGCGAGGCATGTTCTCGCAGCACAGCGGTGGCTTCTGGAACATCAATACAACGCTGCAGTATTGCCCCGCGGGTCCTACAGCAGAGTCCTGGCCGATGTAAGAGCAGGAATTATCTTATAAGAAACCCTGCCATTAGGATGTATGGTTCCAATTTTAACAAGCTGGGTTTTGTTACCAGGACTCTGCTCCTTAACGGAGAAAGGAGAAAGGTTAGACAATGAAGTGAAACTCAAAATCCTATGAATTAAAAAAAAAAAAATACTATGCATGTTGCTGCTATGAGAATTCGGTCAGGAGGGTAAATCTGAAGCCAGTAAAATCTGAATGAAGAAACAAAGTCCGAGTTGGATTGTTGCTTTATGTATTTCTCTAAACTGCAAAACCCAGGATCATGTGGTTCAGGTGGAAAGGTAGCAAATTCTTGCATTCTAGTCCAATTTGTTCTATTATTATTATTATTATTATTATTATTATTATTATTCCTGTGGCAAATGATATTTTCTGAAAAAGACTAAAAGAATAACATATTAACAGTGACAAACTTTTGCGCAGACACTCTCTTGTTTGGCTGAGAAACCTGTAGGAAGAGCTGCTAGCTGGGAACATGGGTCTGTGTGGCCCAGAATGCTAATATAAGCGCTGATCTACTGAATCTGTGAGAACCACACAGAATGAATAGTAACACGGGGTATTGGAGGTTTTATGCAGGAAAAAAAATGCCTGTGATTAGAGATAAGTTCATGGGGAATAAAAGAATGTGGAGGCTGAATTACAGACTTAGTACAGGAAAATAGATTAAGGTTGAGAAAAACTAAGATAAAAAGAGATTTGGCAAGAGGCTGAAATGCTTTAAATCCATGCAAATAACCGACAAGGGGAAAAGGGAATATGTTGGAAGGATAAAGCAATGTGTTTTAGAGCAAGACAAAGATCAGATACAGGGACAAAACATTAAGAAACTGCCCATACCCTGATTTTTAAGTTACCTAAGGGTATAAATTGACATAAACATGTTCTCTATGATGTACAATAAAAACAGTAACCAAGCAAATATTAATTGAGAAAGCAAGGAAAATCAGAGTGACCTTGGTTAGCAATATTATGCAAAAGAATGGAAGGATTTCTGGTTAAAAAAAAAAAAAAGAATTCATTATAAATCTTGAGTGGAGCATGTAGAAGGAAATTTTTATTTTACGCACTTTAAAGTTTGCATAAGAGAAGTATTGATTTTGCCATGTATTTTTGGAAGGTGGCCTTATGGCCCAAGATCAAACCCTTATGGGACACATTACAGGGAGAGAGAGTGACAAAACCTCAATGCTGAGAAGCACGATGCTATCTCCAGCACCTTTACTCCTGAAACACCATAAACTCTGCATCTTGCCTCCCAGGTGATTCAACAAGGAAGTTACTAATCTGGAGTTTCTATGGGATGTGCATTGGATATGGGGAGGTGGAAGATTTGTGAATAACTTAAAACCATAAACACACTGAAGAAGAACATTGTCTATTGCTGTCATCATTTTTTTCAAAGGAGTCCTCAACTCAAAAGTTTTAGAAGCACTGAATGGCTATGAAATTATGAAAAGCCTAATCTAATGTTTTTAAATCAATGCATTTATAGAATACATACACAGCATAACATATAGTGATCACCTATATATGTGTGTGTGTAATGTGCATATATATAGTTATATATAATCTATATGCTGTATCTGTAAGCATTCGTTTGTTTTTATATAATCATTTGATCACCATTCATATATATAATAACTTGTGGAATTGAAATTAGTTTGTGCACTATTTTGGTAACTATATACATGATGCAACAAAGGGTCAACAATAAAGTTACACAATAGATAACTATTTCCAAAAGCGTATTGAAATACCTGTGTTTTCTTTCCTCTCTAGCATCCCTAAATATAGATAATGGCTGTGCCTAACACAACCAGCTTTACTATTTTGTTCAAATTACAATTCAGTTAGTGTCTTCTTTAATTAAGGTTAACATGGTTCTATCATTCACTCAATCATCATTTGAAGATTTTAAGATTAAATTATTAAATGTTTTATGTATGTTTCATGTTCCTATTTGGTTAGATATTCTTTATCTTGGGATGGCCAGGAATATTTTCACCTGGAAAAAGCTTACCTCGCTAAGGGCATAAATCCTAGGAAGAAAAATGAAGGTTTTGATTCAGCTGTCTGTAAAACCATCTAGCTAATTAAACTACCGCGATTGTGTTGCTATGGCACAATCATTAATCATGGAACAAGGCTAAAAACCTAGAATAGAGAAGTTTCTGCTTTTAAGTGATGTCAAAACGGATGAAGTGGTCATAAAATTGATTAAAAATTTGAAGCAGTGGTATCCAGTATTTCTTTTATCAATTACGTGAAGGATGGGTAGTAAGTTTAAACAACTACAACATAAATACATTTGTCCTGAAAAAATACCTCGGAATTCTGAAATCTGGAACAAATATTTTAAGATTGTATCCTTGCCTGTTTCACTTACAAAAGAGATATCTTCATATCCTCCACATTGCAGAGAAAACTTAGAATTTTATGAGGGGTCTACTGTATGTAAGCTGAAAAGATTCAGCTAATTTTCTGTTGCCAAATAGGAATTTGGAAAGACTTCTGAAGACTCTATAGGTAAACATTTTCCCTATAAAACATCTTTGGGTTTTTAAACTCTAAATTTTCTCTTAGGTCCATGTCTCAATGTAATGGTTTTCAGACAATGCTCAAATAGGAAATACTTCTATTTACTTCCTCAAAATGTATTTCCTCTAAAACTGCATTTTTATCAACATGATAGAATAGAAAACGCTTGACTTATATTTCAGGTATAATTGGTAGAATGTTATACTTACATATAGAAATTTTGAAAAACCTGTGGATTATTCCCAACAGTTGGAAAGTGTGTTTTGCAGGTCGTAGGAGTTCCATCAAAATATACCGGATATGCCTTTCTCTGCCATATTGTTCTCACCTGAGCATGATTTCACTGTGATTTTATATTTAGTCTTTATTTTGTCTATTACAGTACAATGAATGCCAAAACAGTGGAGAAAATTTTGAAGAAAACTGTATAAAAGTAAGCAGAGCAGATGGGAAAAGTAATTGTCAGGGAGAACATGGTCCTGCATATAAAATGGCTACTTGTTAACAGCCCTATTAATATTTTGGAGACCAAGGAACAATGTTTTAAAGCAATTTCCATTTTTACCTGATAGTTTGACCCTTCTTTTTCAGCATTGTACAAAGTATATTTACCTTATTGGATATTGTAGTTTGACCCTTCTTTTTCAGCATTGTACAAAGTATATTTACCTTATTGGATATTGTTTGGGCACTTTAAATATACATGTAACACTTCATAATGTTTCTCATTTAACTAATAAAAACTTGGGCCCCTGTTAGGATTTTAGGGCAGAAAATCTTTCAGTTTAGAATTATGTGGGTAATGACTGATTTTGGTCCTTCAAACATGGAATTGTCAAATAGCCTCACGGATGCTTTTCTTTGATTCTAGCATCATTTTTCTTAAGGCAGATTTTAATCTCTTCCAAACAAATGACCAAAAACAATACATCTTACCAAGACAGCGATGGCTTTCTCTCTTTCTATAGCTGCACTTACTGCTATATAGTAAAGGGAGATTGGACAGTGTTGGGAGGAAGATCTCTGAGCATGGAAGCTAGTTTAACACCATAGCTTCCTCTAATATTGACCTAGAGCCATGATAATGGTTTATTTTACCCGTGAGACTTTGTAAATTTGGGTAATTAATTTTGTTAGTATCTCATTCATAGAGAAATTACATCATATGGAAAGCAAGAATAGGTATCCTTGACCAAGCTCAGGTAAAATATACACATAAGCTGTTGATAAAAGGTGGACAATTTCACCTGAAATTACTTTAAAAAATATGATAGAACAAGTGGTAGAATTGATTAATAGTAAAATTGCTAATTAATTAATAGTAAAATTAATAGTAAAATAGTAGTAGTAAATTTATCAAAAAAGATGTGGAACAAATACAGAAATATATTTAATGTTATTGGCATTCCCTAGTGTAAGGAAATTTTTAGAGATGTCTACTTTTCAAAGTATATGTCTTTGGCATACATAGTGACATAGGGAAGAAAGACTATTCTATTTCTTCATTATGCAAATAATGACATTATCTTCTTAAATTCTTTTCAATAGTGGATCAAAATCAAGCTAATAAAGGAAAAAATGGTTAAAATCTGAACAAAATTTTAAAAAACTAAGACACTGTTATGTAATATGGATAATAATGACTCATATCCTAGAACTCCCATTCCATGCTATTCTATATACCTGACTTTCTTTCCCTTTCTTCCTTCCTCCCTTCCTTACCTCTTCCCCTCTCCCTCCCTGTCTCTCTCTCTCCCTCTCTCTCTCTCTCAATTGAATTCTGTAGCCTGGAAACAGATATCCTTATCCCTAGCACTGAAAGTAAATTTTTATCTCTTCCCCTGCAGCATTATGGCTGAAGAAACAAGGTTCTTTTTTTAATGTAAATATTCAAATAAAATTTGCTTCAGTATTTTAATTGCCATTACTTTTGGTAAATGAGCTTTTATAAATGTTTTAAGGTTCATCATGAGGAACATTTTTATCCAAGTAAGAAGAGACTAAGCTTTAATACCCATTCTGTTTGGCTGGCATTTCTAAAAAAAAAAAAAAAAAAAAAAAAAAAAAAAAAAAAAAAATCCTACTTGAAGGTTGTTAAGGGTATTCAGTAAATGATTTAGTGTAGTTACACTAAATGGGTTAGCACATCTTATAGCACTCAAAGAGGTTTATTAGCCAGGAATGTTAATTTCATTTTTTCCACATTTATCATTTTCCTTTGTTTTCCTTTAGTTCTCGGACTTAGATCAGTGGTTCTCAGAATTATTCAATTGGTCTAGAAGCTGGAAGTCACAGTGCAATTTGAGGAACACCATCGAAATACGGAGATAATGAGTGTATCTTTAAACTCTACATACACAATTTTATGGCATACCCAATATCATTTTATATACATATAAGATCAATAAGATACAACAAGAGTCAATGTTCAAAGACAAATGTATTTGGAAGAAAAACATATTTTTAAAAAAAATGTCTCCATTAGGTATTTTTTCCTACAAATTGGGAAAAGACTCATTATTCAATTACAGAAGCAGAACACCTTGATCCTGCTAATGGAACATGCTCTGTATGATAATTATTTAAAAACCATCTTTCTACATTAACAGACTTTGAAAAAAGACCAGGAAGTAAAGAACATTACATGACTATAATCAACATGAAAATTAGCTGGATATTTAAATGTATAAAATTCATGGCACATTGCACAATTTATGATCTAAACAGGATGTTTTAAGCAAATAGAGTAATTCCCTTAAAACCGCTCTGAAATATTAATAAAGTCTGCATATTTAGACATTCTTTGGGCAATAACTTACACACAAAATTGATACGATCAGCAGTGGTAGAATAATTTTGTTTTCTTTTTGAAAAAAGATAAAAATCTAACAAATATGCATGGACTCATTAAATAACTGAAATTCATTTTTTTATAGAAATACCTTTGTGGGGTGCCTGGGTGGCTCAGTCAGTTAAGCATCTGCTTTTAGCTCAGGTCATGGTCCAGGAATCCCAGGATCCAGCCTCGCCTCCCCACTCAGTAAGGAGTCTGCTTCTCCCTCTGACCCTTCCCCCTCTTGTGCTCTCTCTCAAATAAATAAATAAAATCTTAAAAACAAAAAAGAAAAATGCCTTTCTTATAATAGTGCAAAGAATACAAAGGAGATATAGTTGTATAGAGTGCTATTTTGTGAATTGATTAGTGGCACGAGGCATTCTCAGATCATCACAGAGTCATAGAAGAATATTCTGGCAAAAATCCACAGTTGATTCTCTTCTAGAAAAGTTTGGTAAATTTAGAAGAATTTATTTAAAGTTGAGTTTTTCTTTTATTAGTAGTCTGTATCAGGCTGAACTTCTCAAGATGGTGATAAAATAATTAAGAAATGCAGGTTTTTTTCACATAGGTGGTAGAGAGATTAAATACACAAAAAGAAAATGAGAAGGCTAGGATATATATTTACTACATACATATATCCATATATTATTATAAATCTATATACATATATACACTACATATATACATATATTTTTTACTCCATATATACTCTTTATTACATAATATTCTTTACTACTAAGAACTGGTTGATTTAAAAGTAACCACTGTGACTGGAATATTAAAAAGGCAGAATTGCTGTTATTTGGTCTAAAAAAATAACCGAAAGTAAATAATTTAAGTTTGCAAATGATGAAGTTGAAACTTAAAGAGGATGCAACATATTCAAAATATAAGTGTGGAAAGACAGGTAGGTCCCAGGTCTCTGCCTCCCAATCAATGCTTCCTCTAATTTCCCAGATTGTAAACAAATAGGAGTTACATATTAGACTTCTACAAAAAATAATGCCTTTTCCTTCTGCTCTTGGCATTGAAAGACCGGCAATGGAAAATTTTTCTACAACTCTACTGTTCAGAAAAATAGGACTAGAATTTTAAGTAGTCATTTATTCACTTGTAGCGAGTTACACACCTACAAGATCCTATAATGTGGGAACAGACATATCTCCAAAGAAGATTTATAAATGGCCAAAAAGGACATGAAAAGATGCTTATCATAATTGATCATTATAGAAATGCAAACCAAAACCACAGTAAGATACCACCTCACACCTATTAAGATGGCTTCTATCAAAAGAAAATAAAACAAAATAAAAAATAAAAACAGAAAATAGCAAGTTTTGTTGAGGATGCGGAGAAATTGGATCCCTAATACACTTTTGGTGGGAATGCAAAATGCCACAGCTGTGGTGGGAAACAGTATAATGGTTTCTCAAAAGATTAAATAGAGAACTACCATATAATCCAGCAATTTCACTTCTGGGTATACACCCAAAAGAATTGAAAACAAGGTCTCCAAGAGATACTTGTATATCCATATTTATAGCGGCATCCATTATTCACAATAACTAAAATGTGGAAGCAACCCATCAGCAAGTGAACGGATAAGTAAAATGTGGCATGTATAAACATTGGGATGTTATTCTTCCTTAAAAAGGAAAGGAATTCTGACATATGCTACAGGATGGATGAACTTTGAGACATTATGCTAAGTGAAATAAGCCAGTCACAGAAAAGACAAATACTGTATAATTCCCCTTCAATTCGTATTTAGTGTAGTCAAAATCATGGAGACAGAAGTAGAATGGTGCTCATCAGGAGCTAGGGGAGGGGAACGATGGAGAGTTATTGCTTAATGGACGCAGGGTTTCAGTTTTACAAGATGAAAGAGTGACAGGGATGGATGGTAATGATGGTGGCATAACATCATAAATGTATTGAATACCATCGAACTGTACACTGAAAATGGTCAAGATGGTAAATTTTGTGTTCTTTTGATTTTACCATAATAAAAAATCTGGGGGAAAAAATCCTATGATCCATACCTAAAAGCAAGAAATCAAATAAAACATGGTCTCTGCCCACAAAAAGCCTATAACTTACTAGTGGGAAAAGTGCAGGCACAGTAATAATTAGAAAACACCAGTCCACGATGTGGGACTTCAGTCTGGTGACTTTCATTCTGTCACACTGTTGCCTGACCATGAGGAACGGGTGGTGATGGAGACCTCTGACAAGTGGCCAGCCGTGTCCAGCTACGGTGAACACTGACAGATGCATCTACCCTTTACGTTCACAGTCTACCCAGACCCTTTGTTCAGAATGAGTGTGGATTCATATAGCAAGATAATTTTACCAGAAGAAATAAAGACTATTTCAAATTGTCTCACAATTAACTTTAAATTTTGTTCAATAAGAAAACATTTCCCAAGTACTTTGTCTTCAACATCTTCTTTAGAAAAACCTGGCATTTTAAGGAATGAGAGTTGTAATATGGAAATAAACAAATACTCATGTTATTACATTTTCTTTATTCTTCATAAATATTAACTAATGTTATATAAGAGATATTTCTACACAATGTTTTTCAAACTTAAGGGCTGATATATTCATAGGGATTAGAGAATTTGAAATGCAGTTTAATTCAAACGATTTTAATTACAGGCAGGTGCCCATCTATGTTAAAATTGAGATAAAATTCCATCTGAATTTTGACCTTGTCAAAAAGGGTTGCAATACAACTAAAAATAGATTACAGAAATTCACTTGCAGAGTAAAAGAGAGGGCTAAGAGAATACTTTTTCCAATATATCCATATTTGTGAGTCTAAACTATGTCACTGAAGAAAGCAATCAAAAGAGCTTAAATTTTGCAGGTTCAGGGTGAAATTTCATTAAAATCTCTACATTCATTTACATCTTATTTCCACGTTTTTCAAGACTGAGAAATACAGGCCACTCCCACAGCGGGTCTTGCTATCTGGATATCTGATTACAGAGCTTCAATGTGATACCAGCTAGTAGTCTGAGATACCAACACCAGCAACAACAACAAAATGAAATAAAATTTGGATTATATAAGTAGAAAGGGAATTTGCTGATAGGACATGGAGGGGTATGACTTCAAAATAGCACTATGAAGAGCTCTGCAAAACACCAGTGTTTCCCACAGCCCTTCCTCTCTGTATGGTAGAAGCTAAACTCCAAGTGAGTGCTTCTGAGAAGCTGGGGATCCTAAGATGGAGGTTCTATCCCCAGCACAGCAGGCCTAGAATCCTGGAGCTGGAGGACACCCAGAAAACTCTTAGGGTAGTGGTGGCATTCTGAAAGAGGAAAGCAGAGAATATCAGAGACTGCCACCCACTCCGAGCACCCTACTGGTACAGAAGGGTGTCACTTTGAGAAAAGTGTACCAGTGCTGTGGTTCCTAACTCAGAGATTTTGCTCGTGCAAGAAAGATGGGGTGTCAGAGAATTCTCGAGTTCTCTCCAGAGGAATTGACCCTACTCTCAACAGAGTATGAGAGTTTCAGATCTAAGGGCAGTCTCCAAAACAGGAGAGGTTTTGGTGGCAAGCAATTAAAGGGAATTTGGCAGCTCTATCAGTGTAGGAAACTAAGCTGTAGGCTAGCTACTTCGCCAGAGAAAACAAGGGTAAAAAACAGCTGAGAAGAGCCCTTTTGGAGTCTGGACAAATCTCAAAGACTGTTCTCAAAATTAACCCTCAAAAGTGGGAAGAAGCCAAACGTTTATTAACTGATAGATAGAAAATAAGGCGTATATCCTCAAAATAGCATATTATTTTGCAGTCAAAAGGAACAAAGTAACTACAACATGGATGAACTTTAAAAACATCATGCTAAGTGAAAGAAGCAAGTCGCAAAATAGCATATATTATATGCTTCCATGTACGTGAAATATCCAAGATAAACAAATCTATAGAGACAGAAAGTAGCTTTGGTGGATGCCTAGGGTTGGAGGTGCCAGAGTTGAAAGAAAGTGGGGGGTGGTGATTGCTATTAGGTACAGGATTTCTTTTTGGGGTGATGAAAACTATCATAAAATTGATGCAGCGATTATTGCATAGTTCTGTGACTATACTAAAAAGCATTGAATTATATGCTTTAAGGCAGTGGACTTCATAGTACGTGAATTATATCTCAGTAAAGCTGAGATGCAAATATTATTTAAGGACACATTTGGTGGTTCCCCTTATCAGTGGGATGACTAGAGAAATGGGCTCTGAGAAAGATCAGGAAGAGGCGATGGCCAGGCTACTGGAACCAAGCTGAAATGAATTCATGAATTTGAGGCTCTTCCTGCGTGGTTACTACAATCTGCCTGGCCACGACCAGTTCTGTCATTAGGACTTCTGTCATTAGTACCATTATCTAAAGAGATTCTCCACTTCCCTTGTTTATATCATTAGCTCCTGTTTCAAACCACTGAGTGACTCATCTGATTGTTTAAGCTTACATTACGTGCCTGTCCAAGCAGAATGTGTAAATACAAAGCCTTTCGCTCCCTTTCTTTAGAAATCAGCTTTGGGTCCTTACCAGGTGAGAGTTCCTCAAGCATAGGAAAGACACTCAGATGATGGGAAGGTAAGATGACAAAGACACACTAATAAATGAATATAAAATACATTATATAAGTGTGTATTATAATTATGTAAATAAAAATACATGTTAAACATGATAATAACTAACACATCCACTTCTTACCATGTACAAGATAAGACCCTGTTCTAAGAGATCAGGTATTTTAACTCACATACTCTTTGCATCAGCGGTGTGTGAAGTAGGTGCTTGTATCATCACCCAGTGTTTTCCAGCGAGGAGACTGAGACCCAGAGAGATAAAGCGAAATTCCCATGATCACTTAACTAGTGGCTGGTGGCTGCGATTTGAAAACAGGGTGCCTCTGGAGACCATGCTGGAACCACTGCTATGCTGAACTCCCGCCCGTTGATAACAAAGGTCTTTTGATTCAACTCGGCTCCCCTAGATGGATTGTGATCCATATGTAGAAATATGTTTTTTCTGCTAGCCATACTCACTGAAAAATAGCCAGATTATATAGCATTCCATTATTTTACTCCTCCAGGGCTTGTGTTTGAGCGGGGGAGGGAGTAGGAAGCAAAGGGGAATGCAATATAATTCCTGCTCTTAACATGTTGACAATAGAAATGCATTCCTGCTAAATGACTATACAAAACAACTAAAATGAAAGGAGGTCTTTGCTTTTCAAGAAATAGAAACATTGCTTTCCAAAATAAATGTCATGCAGAAAAACACTGTACTAAAAATGAACATAAGCCTTTGATTCAAGCTTGGGCTTTAAAAATTTGAACTTATACGCACTTCCTTCTCTCTCTGGTCCTCCAACACAAAGCCTGAAGCACCTCTGAGGGGTCCCTCAGCTCCTGAAATTTCAGTTTGAAAATCCTAGATTATGATAAATTCAGGGAGAAATATAAAAATACAGATTTATAGGACTGTCTAGGAAGAGGGAGCGCATTGAGTTAAGGGAAGTCCAAAAGCAATCTTTAAAGAGAATGGCGTTTGAGATAAACTTTGACAGATGCAGATGGGTGGTGGTGATGAATTAGAGAGCACTGTTAGGACCACAGACTCAAGAGTGGTATTCAGGGAACAGTGAATGATATAGTTTTGTAGGAGCATAGATTATATATACAAGTGCACGAGGAAACAAATTCGGTGCGATAAATTAACTCAGTGTTGTGGACCATGAGTTGCCAATGTAAGGCTTTTGTATTAAGCTGAAAAGTAACAGGAAATCATTAAGTTTGTCAATTAGAGAATGACATGTTTTGTTTTGTTTTCACAAGAAGGGTTCAAGAGGTTCATTAGATAGCCCATGGCAAGATACAAAATGCTTAGTGACCGTAACAATCATATTTCATCAGCCAGGTCCCATTTGGCACTATGACACAATCCTACAGGATATTTCTGGGCTCACATTTCCTAATGGGCTGCCAAGAAATGAATCTCTTCAAATCAAGACCCTAATGAAAAGGCATTCCAGAGACCACCGGCGAGCAGCCTGCTTAAAAAGCCTGTTTTCTTATCAATGGGACTGGGGAGGAAACTCTACAGGACAATTTGAATTTCCAAACTTAGTAAGAGGAAAATAAATGTGCAGACAGAGTCTCCTGGGTCTGGGGCAGAGCTTGGGGGTCAAGTGAAGCAAAACAATTGGGGTCTGACAGCAGCCTTCTCTCACCTACCTCTTTTGCTTGCCTCTCTCCTCACGGGTCAGCAGATGCCTGCGCCATTGACCGTGTTGAAGTAAGCCAGCAAGTTAGAATCATTTGTAAAGATGCCCTCATGGGACAGTTTCTCTTTCCTTGCAAGCATGCCTGTGGCTTCAGAAATCTCCGTGATGACGGAGAACTGATCTGTGAGCAGGAGGGTGAAGAGTAGCACCTGCCCTTTCAGTTCCCATTCTCTTATCCTGCATGTTAGGCATCTGGATTTGAAGAACACCAGCCTTGTTTTTGTGTGCAAACCCCTCCTCTGGCGTGAGGCTCCTCTTTGTCTTCAGTGTCTTGGAGGTAGGCGCACCTTCCATGGGAGGTGGGGATGGACAGTGGGCTTTGGGGCTGGGGCTGGGACCAGTGTCAAAGGTGAAGGGGGCAAAAAGGCTGTTGGCACAATCATGGAAGAGGGTGGGGTGCCATAGTAGGAGGGGCCAATGGAGGCATGGGCACCACATTGATCCTGGGTGCGTGGATGATGAGCCGGGGGGCAGTCAGACCATGAGATCCACTGGGGGCCAGGGCATGATAGTACTGCAGCCATAACTATAGCACAGATAGACCAGAGGCAGCATGGCACGTGAAAATGAGGTAATGAGAGGGCCAAGCTGGGAATGTTGGTGGCTGAAGGCAAAGGTGGTGACGCTGGGGGATGTCATTGGGCTTGCTGGAGTCAGTGCTCCCTTTGGTATCATGCTCCGACACTGGGCCCTTAGATGGGCTCCTGGAAGGTGATATGGGACTGAGTAGCCTGCTGGGTCCCGGTCATGCTGCTTGAGTGACCAGTATCAATTAGACATTGCTGAGAGTGGTGTGAACTATGTTTTATGTTGTAAGATGTTATTATTTTATATTATTGTTTTAAAAATATTATTATTTAATAACATTTATTTATTTGTTTGTTTATTGGGTTTAGGAGGGTTCCAAATACCGAGCAAAGGGAGATACAGAGACTGGCTCTAAGACTGTCTCAGAATACTGAAAATGAGATTTATTTAAACAGGAAAGAAGGGAAAAATAAATATTTGTTGGAAGGATGAACGGATGAAAAAAATTAATGAAAGAGTGAATAAATGCATGATATAGTGCGGAGGCAGAATCTATATAATTAGATCAGTTTTCCTACCATGGGGGGAAATTAGATGTTGATGTTAAGAATTTATTAGAATTGTTGTTGAAGATATGTAGAATAATGTTCGTATAATTAACAGAAATCAGGAAGATGGAAAAGGCAGTGGCATTTTTGAAGTGAAAATAATATATTTGTTTGATCTATTTAGATAAAAGTTCCATTGGGGCAAATTTGAGGTGACGCCAAGAGTTGAAATTACAAATCTAAACTTTAAGACAGATTTTTTTGGATTATAATATTTGATAACACATACGCAGAGAATACAAATTAAACTGTAGGAATAGATTCAAAATACAGCCAGATGAAATTAAACAAGAAAGGAGATTTTTGAAGACAGGGCCATTTGGAATGAGTATTTCTAGGTTGGGGATGACAGTATGAGAAAGACCATAACAATAAGGTAGAAGATAAGACTTACGTTTGTTATGAACCTAGAAGCCAGAGAATGAGAATTTAAAAAGTTGATTTGCCAGTTGGAAAAAAAGCATTGGATATTTCAGAAATTAAAGGTTTTATGCAATGAGTGATCAGTTTTGCTAAATAAAGAACATCATTTGGACTGTTTGAAAAGTTTTGTCAAAGACGATTATCAATGTCCTATGGTAAAACAGAAGAATCCCCACTGAGTTTATGTTATGTCATATGGAATAAGCCTCAAGGTTTGGAATTATTCTTTAGTTTTGAACAAAATTAACATTAACACTTTTAGTAAGATATGTTTATACAAATGTGCAGTTTTCTAATGATATTCAAGAGCAATATTGAGGTGTTATTTCATACATACGAGAACTTCAAGTTACTCGAACACAAAAGATGTCCAATAGTTGTTTCTCAATGATCAAATCCAAAATACGATGGTGACCAGTCACTGTTATGTTGAGATGCTGACTCCTTCTATTTATTCTTTTTGTTTGAATTAGCAATTATGTGATAAATATTTTCTATTTACATGTTATGCTTCCATACTATTTGCACCACGTTTAAGGATTATGAAAAAAAATAATCCAAAAAGCTAAACTCAAAAGAACTTACCATATAAACTTTTCAGGACAAAAGGGAGGAAACACAAATCACACACACACATACAGATAAAATTTCAAAAATTTATTTTATAACTCATTTTTAGGAGTGTGTAGATAAAGCCAACCTTCCAAGTCTACCATGAGGATTGAGATAATATACATAAGCATAATTCACATATTATAAAACATGCAAACAATTGTTATGCTAATCTTCTTAAAACTTGCATAAGGCAAGAAGTATTAATCTAACACAGTAGATCATGAAATAGGAAACAGTTCTAACAATAACTTCAAATATTAAAGTACCTGTGGTTACACTCATTTTGCCTTAGCTGGTACTCACCTTGATCTGTGGAGAAAGAAAAACTAGATATTGTGTTTTTTCTAATTTTTTCAACAACAAAACTAATATCTACAGGTGGTCATTTTTAAACCTCACATATTTCCAAGACGGAAAATAACAAAAATAAGCTGGATCCAGTGACAGTGTTTTGTGTCCCCAAAGTAGCTTTGCCAAGGTTATAAATCAAGTGACAGAAATGATGTTTTGATCTGTTGCTGTCCACCATATACAAATTTTCTTGAAATCATATCTATGACAGGATTCCTTCTGTCAAAATCAATACTTTTTCTCAAAACAAAGTTACTAAAATTGACTTTAAGACATTTTTTTAAATTCAGTAAAGATTTATTGATAGCCTAGGATGTTCAAGTTAGATGTCTAAGACACTGTGATAAATTAAAAATCAATCTGCTATCTCCACTTCTCTAATATCACAGGGACTCATAAATTAATAGATGAAGTAATTATTTATAAATTGCTAATAATATAAAGCAGGTTTGTATAAATAGTACAATAAATATTCAGACAAAGTGCTGTAGGAGTGAGGTAGATATAAATGAGAAATTTATTCTGATGAAAGTGATGTGGGAAACGAGTCTTGAGTCAGGTAGTATTTGATAATGGCATTGAAATGATACAAATGGGGACAGGAAGATAAAGGATAGAGGATGTGTAAGGCATTCTTCAATGGTTTGCCTTAAGTGAAAACTTCAGAGATTTGAGATTATACTCAGATAATTCACCACCATGTCGTCTATCCATAGAATTGCATAGGGTGTGTTGAGGAAAGAGCACAATGTACACCATGAGAGAATTTTCTTTTAATTCCAGTGTAGTGAATATACTGTATTTGTTAGTTTCAGGTGTACAATATAGTAATTCAGTGGGTCCATATACTACTCAGTGCTCATCATCTATGGCCATACAACCCTAAATGTGCCCGATCTCATCTCATCTCAAGGGCTAAGTGGGATCAGGCCTGGTTAGTACTTGAATGGGAGAGAGAGGTGTTTTGATCAATAGTTATAGACACATGTACGTGGGAGAAGACACATCAAATAAGCATGACTGCCCATTTGGAGAGAAAAATAAATAAATTATATGGATATTGTATAAATTGATAACACTTAATTATCAACAAAATATTACACTAACCATAATAAACAGTTATGTGATTGCCTTGAAACATAAATTGGATGAACTCTTTATCTCAGATCTGCCTTTTTTCTGCTAAAAATGAAAGGAGACTTTTATCTGACATCATTGAAGCCTCATTTTAATGGACATCATTGTAAAATACATAGTCATTTATCTTTTCTTAATCATGAGGCAAAAATATGTCTTTCTGAAAAATTGAGCATAAATCAGAAAATATTGGGTAGCTGCATACTTGACAATTTAAGGACCTTGGAAGCATTTCAGGACCTTAGATAACTATGTCCCATGTCTTTCTTCTGATTTATCTTTGAAGATGTATTAGTCAGAGGTATATTCTATTTTTTTGCAGATTTTATATACTTTGTAAATTGTAATCAATCTCATAGAATTGAATTGTAGTTTTCCAAAAGAAATTTAGAATTTAATGTTAAATAACAGAAAAAATTTAGAGTTAAATGTTACAATATGCACTCTTCATAAATAACAAGAGACTTCCATAATATTTGGATGTTCTGTGCTAATTTTTCTTTTTTTTTAAAGATTTTATTTATTTATTTATTTGACAGTGAGATAGAGAGAGAGCACAAGTAGGCAGAGCAGCAGGCAGAGGGAGAGGCAGAAGCAGACCGTCTGCTGAGCAGGGAACCTGACGTGGGGCTTGATCCCAGGATCCTGGGATCATGAACTGAGCTGAAGGCAGATGCTTTACCGACTGAGCCACCCACATGCCTCTATGCTGATAGTTCTTGATTCTTTTCTTATTTTACTTAAAAACCAATGATGGTTTTTCATTAAGCTCCCTTGCATGGTCACATGTTTCCTAATCAACGTGGTTGCTTTTCAGTCCGCTATTTTGGCTCTCTTGGCCAACTACATTGAACCCTCTTTCTGACAATCAAAATCCTGTATAATATGGTCACACGTTCCCTAATTAATGTTTGCCTCCCTCAAGTCTTTACCATCAGCATGAGTCTAATCAGATTATTTCCCATGCCATTTTAGTATAGGTCAAACCTACATGTGACCAAATGGTCATCATGGACACCTATTCCACTCGTCTCTACTATCTGAATTTTTCCAATTATTCAAGATCCAGTTTTGTGCCATTAGGCTTTTTTAAAGAAATTTATTAACTGACTACTATGTGAAAGGGATAGCACACTTAAATGTTATCTTCAAGATATATAGTTGCCTTCAAGAATCTTATAGTTAAAGCAGATTAAATCAAAAGAATAAATCAGTGAGTTTGCTAATACTTAGATTTTTCTGATGAAGGCATGGAGGTAATGGCAAGGCAAATCCGTGTGTCTAGGAATGGCTGTATTGCAGCAGGCAGAGGGTCTATTCTCAGGCAGGATGTTGGACACATGAGCACTGAGTGCCCCCCTCAACACTATCCTTAATATTATAAATCTAGTGCCAACATCACTTCCTTGCACCCAACTCATGTGCATTTGAGACTCAAACGAGGACCATTACCAGGAGACTCAAGTCATCAATGCCAAGGAAACACCTCATTGTGTAATACTATGGCCACCCATAAGATGGATTCTTCAAGAAACTGAAAGACACATGACCTTACCAGATGGCCAGATCAGGCTGGATCTGTACATCCACTATAGATTTATTCAGTAATTATTTCTGCAAATAGTTACTGAAGCCTGTGAAGCCCTAGGCCCGTAGACAGTCTCTAGTTATGTCATACTCTGTGCTTCAAGTTTTCTCAGTCTTGATTCATGTGCTGAGCCACTGCATGTCATGTGCTGGCAACCCCATAACATTCTATAAGTCAGGTTTGGCCATAGTATTAAGCCTTTTCAAAGCCTCTCTGTTTTATTTTCTCCTTTCAACCCCCAGGTTATCTCATCCTCATCATTCCCTAAACAAAAATGTTCCACAATCCAGTAGCAGATTCAGGTCTAAAGTGGCTTGTTCCTTGTAAGACCAGGAACCAGAGCTACCTGGTCCTAGGACTTTTCACCTGGGTGATCTTGGGCAAGATAATCAATCTTGCCAAGTCTCAGTTTATTCTTCTGTAAAAGAAAATGGTAATGCTTGCCAGCTCGCATGATGTTATGAGAATACAATGAGAAAAATCATTGGAAAGCACCTGTTAACTGTAATACACAATGAATATATTATTACAAATAAAACTAACAATAAAATGAAAAATGCTTTTTTTTTCCTCTCAGTTATTACTTGGGTCATCCATAGCTTCGATTTTACACAGCGCCTGGTAAAGTACATTAAGCATGTAGTTAATGCACAAGAAGAATGGTTTGATTCACTGGGAAATCAAATGAAGGTTAAAATACTCTATCGCCTGTTACACAGGCAGGACAAACAAAGACCTGCCCAAACCTTTTTTCTAGACTCACAATAAAAACAGACAAGTGTTTCATTCTCTGATATGTAAGCAAAAACCTACGTGTGTGTATATGTGTGTGTGTATCTGTGCACGTATACCCACAGACATATATTACTAAAAAACTTACAGCAAAAATATGCAAATTTCCACATTTTACCAGTCAGGGTCTTTGGCAACAAATAAACAACCCAACTGAACCCTAATTTGGCCACTGGGGAAACATATTCTCAGATGGATATTTGCAAGCCAGGGGGTTATTGAGAAGTCCTTTGGGATCAGCTCTGTGAGGAAGGAAAGGAAGTCAGAATGAGTAGAAGGAAGTATTGGATTGCAATGCCATTGTGAGGAAGAATTTTGCTGATTCTTCTGGGTCTTATTGCTTACAACAGCCCTTCCTAATTGTCCCACAGAGGAAAAAGGACTAGACTTCACACCATGTAATCAACCATCATTGGTTGCCTCTGGGACGAATCACTGAGATTAAGCCAGATCTCTTCAAGGCAGTTTTCCAAGAGGAACTTAGCTTAGAACCATCTGGATCCAACACTCCCCAAAAGCCAAGAAATTCGGTTTTGGTCATGAAAGGAGAAAAGAATGTCTCTTAACAGCAACATGTTAAGCCTCAGGAACCAGGAAGGCATGAATATTCGTTTCACAGAGCAAGTGCTGGGAACAGCTCCTCTAGGATTCTAATGTGGTCTGGAGGTTTCAACTAATATTTATCATCTATCTCATTTTTGTATAATAATTATTGAAAGAGGAGCTATTCTGCTGTGATATCATATGTCATGATCATATAAATTTAGTAAGAGTATGCATATCACAAACTCGCATAAAGGCTCTTACAATGGGATTCATCATAATTCATGGAACTGCCACTTTTTTCCAATGAAATTTATCTGAATATTTGAGAGACACTCCTGTGTCCTGAAAAATTTGCTGATTTTATTTCTCTAATTTTTCTAATTCCAACTGGCCATTTTTTTCTCACCAATTATTTTCTGATCCAAAACTATATCTCAGGTTGTATTATGTGTAGGTGAGACATCAATATGGCTGAGATGTGTCCAATGCCGCATTGATAGACAAATAAAATGGCAAGATCTGTACTAGAGCATACAAAAGCCATTGTCTCTAATTATTGGCTGCTCCACAAATAGGGTGCAAGATTAAATATAAGATACACAGTTAAATTTCACTTTCAGGTAAACAAGTATAATTTAGTATAATTATTTTAGTATAATTGCATTCCAAACAGTGCATGTGAGACATTTATACAAAAAAAAAAAAAAAGTTATTTATTTGAAATAAATATTTACCTGGCATCCTATATTTCCATTTTCTAAATCTGGCAACCCTTTCCACAAATGAATCACGTTAAGTCAGAAAGGTAAATTTTTACTTTCTCTTCACACTATCTACATCATGGTAACTAACCCCAAAGCTGTTGAGAGTCTTGGCCAGAAAATTCTTGGCTGAGAAGAGAGGGGTCTATTCTACTCACCATAGAATAAGTAGCAGTATTCCTGGTCTCTACCCACTAGAGGCCACTAGCATCCACTCAGTTGTGATAATCCAAAAATGTCTACAGATGTTGCCTAGTTTTCCCTGGAAGCATCACAGCCCCACTTAAGAACCATTTATCCAGATAAAAGGATTGACAATATAACTGATTTAATCATCAGGATAATTCAGGCCAAATCCTTCTCTTTTAGTTAGATAATTGCAGCAAACAAACAAACAAACAGATGACACATGTGGAGATGTTTAAATTAGTTGCACTTTGTTCAGCGTGTAACATCAGTTTCTAGCTAATCTATCTGCTGATACATTTGATTGCTTGAGAGCAGACCATGAAAAAGCCTTCTGTTGTATGATCCTGTTTCAAAAGCTATTGACTCCATACTTACCACCAGAGCAGTTCCGGTTCAAAATATTTAGTCTGACAGAAGATACTTATAGATACATGAGATGCATGTCCTTCACACTTCCACATGTGTGTACATGTGGCCTACTGAGATGCAAATTGACTCCTCTGTGACTCATTCATTTTTGGTTTCCGCCATCTTAAAACTTCCTTGGTAAGCTAACGTGCAATTTAAGATGATTGCAATAACAAGAATGTCTGCCGAGGTCTGTTTTAATTCAGTAAGAAGACCAGCTGTGGGATAAGGATAACTGAGAGAAGCAAGGGATAAGATAGGGTTTGTTCCAATTCATGTTACTATCGAACAAGATCATGTAAACTTCAGGACAGAGGCTTTGTCTGTTTCCTTCTTTGCTGTATCTCCCAAATCTAGAACAACAGCTGGCTGATTGTGTTCAACAATATGTCTTGAATGAATGAATGAATGAATGAATGAAAGTCAAAAACAGATGGAGATGACATAGTCATATATGATATTATTGATTAGGCACACTGCCCGATCAGAGATTATAAATTGTTCAGCAGACAACCTTATCTTGCCTTCAAGGTTGCATTCATTAAAAGAAAAATAAAACTCTTAACATTAATATGCTTAATAAGTGATTAAGCTCTTATTAGAATTAGTATTATCATTCATTAAGACATAACACAAGACTCTAATTTCAGCCAGCCAAGCTGTTTGCTAAGTGTTATTTTGTAACTCTTAGGATTAAGGTGTATAAATAGACAAGACATAAAAGATCATATGCATTTATTCACTTATAACTAAATTCCATATGAAGATGTGAGGGGGGAGAGAAAGGGAAAGAAAGGTAACTTAAGAATGAAGTTATTTGGTTATTTGAGAGAAAAATTATATTCTTATATTAAATATTGCAAAAAATATAGGACCAAGTTTTGCCTTAAAAATGCCTGGACAGAGTTCTGGGCATACTGCTCACTATTTTCCTAAAGTTGATAGGATTTTTGGCGTGCCTAGCAATTTCGCATAACACAGCAATTAGCCATGCTTTAGCTTTAGATATATTAAAGGCAGTGATTCCTCAAATACTAATGTTAATGAGGTTGATGAAGCCAGTTTTATCATTTTGCGAACATCTGTTGGGGCGTGACTAATTGGAGAAAGAATAGTGATCAAAATTTCTGAAACGTCTTCATATTTTATGATGAGGAAGCAATTACCCTATAGAAATGTAAAACACATATAGAGCACAATTATACTTTTATTATTCAAAATTCAATACAAATATTCAAACATAAAAAAAAATAAATGTACACAAATGGCTTAAAAATCCCATCTGCTCTTCCATGTCACCTTCGCCTCTAAATTAGAACAGGAATTGTATTTTCGAAAACGGAAGAGAGAGGGTCTTCATCAATGTCCAGGCACTAAATTTGTGTTTTTATTTTCAACCCAGCACTGCAAGATATTGCCAACCTTGGAGAAAGGCAGTATGGTATGGAATTGGGAAATCTGCTACAGGTGCTGTCTTGTGATAGACTCTTAAATTTAATGAGCCTCAATTTCCTTATCTGTAAAATTGACTTCTGAGATAAAATGTGATGATGTTTATAAACTATTTTTAGTGCCACGTTTGGCACATGGTAATTGACAGGAAGCTACTGTTATGTAGTTTTCCAAACAATTTCAATCCAGTTATGAAAATATTCTTTTGGTTTTAACACTTCTGTTATTGTGTAAACGCTTATGGTTTGATATACCATGAGGTCTCTTGGTGTGTTTTAATTGTATGATAATGTATATATAAACTTAGAAATATACAAGGGATTGATGTTGCTGTTTGTTGGACCTTAAATCAGTTCAAATCAGTACATTTAGTCCAAGATAACAGGAATTTATGGAGCAAGTATCAAATGCCAAAAATTATAGGCCAGGCTATCTAAATGAGGATGAGCAAAAATCCCTTGAACTCACCGTCTTGATGATGAAACAACAGAAATCATTTTACTTTCATATGAAGAGCAATTTATCTCTTCTCTCTAGACCAAAAACCCAGACTCTGGGCTCTGCCTCTGCATATTCCAAAGGCACTTCTGAGTGTGTATATGTATGTATGTGTGTTAATACATGTGTGTGTGCTTTCTTTCATTTCTTTAATAATGGAAACTGTCTTTCCAAAGGTGAATGTTGTCTCCATTCCTTAGGGGAACTGATGAAAATATAGACAGCTTGTAAAACATTAATTCTTTCTCATCCATATCCACAAATGCATTCATTTAATCAACAAGCATTTGTAGAGCACCTATTTGATGTTCTGTTAAAAATTGGAAGATATGAAGATAAGTAGAATAGATATGACTCCACCCTTGGAGAGTTCAGACTCTACCAGGTCTGTGAGTATACATTATATGAACATGCACATATATAAAATAAAGCTATGTATAATTATAGCTATAATCACACACAAGCCTTTCCTCCATGTTTATGCAAATTAATGTAAAGTTTACTTTCCCTCTCACAGCTAAAATTTAAGGAAAAGGAAAGAAGAAAAAAATAAAATGTTTGCACACACTCAGGATATTTTTGTAATCTTCTCATGAGAAAGCCTCCATTCACTTGTGCAGAAAGTATTTTTGTGCAGCTTATAATTTCTAGGCATTTTGCTAAGTACTGGTTATAAAGAGACAAAAAAGACCCTGTCCTTGGCTCACACTGATTTCACACAAGGGGCACATGTATTGGTAAAGAAAATTAAACCTCTGAGTTTGATGCCCCTCCCCCACTTCTATCACCTTCCACTAACATAAATATTCTTACATAACCCTCAACTCTTGAGAGTCACTGCTTTTGAAAAGGGTCCTAGACAATGAAAATAAATCAATGTAATAAAATGTTAGAGGTATTATGATAGAAAACTACAAAGTTCAGCAGGGTCACGTGTTGGTTTGCATAATTTTACTTTGCAGAAGAAAGGTGTTCAACACACCTGAAACAAATAAATGGGTCTTTGAAATAAAATTTGAAAAGTAAATAAAATATTCTAGCCTATTTTCTAGGCTATTCATGGTGAAGGAAGGGAAGGGGTTTAGGAAGCAGGAGTTACGCGGTCTGAGGCAAAAAACAATATGAAACAATGTGGCACTTTCTAAGAACTACAAATGGGCTAGGCTGAGTAGAAAGCAGCTTTTAAAGAAAGGGAAGAAACAGACATAAGTCAGGTTTATCACACACATACACACGCACATACACAGAAACACACACACACAAACACACACAGTCATAGGATGGATTGAAGAGTGTGGGCTTTTTCCCATGGATGATACTGAATTGTTTGAAATTGGCAATGAAACAATTGAACTTGTGTTTTTGAAAGACTTCCCTGGCAGCAAGGTGACAGCTGCATTAGAAGAATGTAAAATTGTAAAACTGAAATTGCAGATGATGACTGAAACAGTCCTGATAAATCTGATCATAAGAATACCAAAGAGGAAAAACCCAAATCTTCAAAAATCAAATTAGCTATGTTCACAGACAAATGTAGTAATTAAAAAAACAAAAAAAAACAAAAAAAAAAAACTTTGTTCTCTTAAATGGAAAAGTACACTGATAGTCTTTCACACCAGATTTCACATCCACTTGCTGTGGGTTTGGCATATAGAATCTGTAGAAACCAGTCCTCTGATTTCTGCCTTTGCCAATGTAAAGACAGAATGTAAAAACCTTTGCCAAACATTCCTTTGAACCAAATTTTGCCTGTTAAACATCTCAGCTGAAAAATGTCTTGTTATGCTATATTCTTATTCACAGCTTTCTAAACAAAAGGTCAAATATTTTATTTCTTAGTTGTCACATAACAGCTGCAAAGAATTTTAAGTAACTGGCAACTTGTGCTTAAGAAGTTGAGACTTAAAGGTATCTGCTTATACAAAGGCTAATAAATATGTAAATTGCATCTGAATGTGAATTTTGCTTACTTATCAAGATTCTTGGACTGTTAGTTTAATCTGTAGGGTAGTAGAATTCTCTAGGCTATTTTTCTTGCTTTATTAAAAGTGTTCCTGAGGCAAATACTAATTCAGCATAAAGATAATGATTCTAACGAGTAGGTCCATAAAAAAAAAAAGAAGTTTAGTTGGAAGAGAAAAAAATTGTTAAATTTCTAGTGAATTTGGAAAACACAGGAAAAGTGTATTATTGCTTGGGCATGTGTAAGACTATTACTTATAGAGTCAGTGTTGAAAAGTGACCAAATATTTTTAAGTGAATCTCTTCTGCTCAGTGATTATTAGAAATATTTAAAAACCATTTCTAATTTGGGATCGGTGTCTTGTAATCTGCCTATATCCATGGGACTTGATCACTTTCTCAAAGGGTGTCTTTAAAGATTTATTTCTTTTTAGAGAGGTGGGAGGGTCAGAAGAAAAGAAAGAGAACCTCAAGCAGACTCCCCACTGAGCGCAGAACTCAATGGCAGGGCTCGATCTCACTACCCTGAGACCACTCCCTGAGCCAAAACCAAGGGTCAGTCCTTTAACAGACTGCACCACCCAGGCGCCCCTCAAAGGGTGCCTTTAAAAAATACATGGAAACCTCTCCTTTTAAAAAAGTGAAGAGAAACAGAGAAAAATATATAGGTTTATATGAGACAGCAAAATAAAAGTAATTGTAATTTTTTTTTCCCAACCATTACTGCAGTCAGTTGTTAATTAGTCAACTCAAAGAAATCCAGACAATTCTGCCTCTATCACCAAATATCTTACAGTTTTTATTTGTGTTTTTTTTTTCTTTCCTATTTCAGTGTCACTTCTACTCTCTTTCAGTACCGTCTCCTCCACTAATGTTGGAACTCACTGCTTTTCCTTAGTCTGTCTCTGTTACTGTTTTTTTTCTTTTGTCTTCTTACATTTTAAAACCACACAATTTCAGTGACTAACATTTGTCTTATAAATATATTCCCTGTACCACATTGCCAATTCAGTCCACAGAATTTAAGAATTTTATCCAATTTCGGAATAGAACTCTACAATTTAATCCAATCGTGTAGTTGGATCCCAGATTCCCATCCATACAAAAACCTACTCAAGGAACTCTGGCTTTTTTTTCTTGACCTCTAATGACAGTGAACTCAGGGTTTCCCTCAAAACAGTCCATTCTACCGACAAATATAACATAGGAAGTTTGCTTCTATAACAGTGACATTGTTCTCCCTGCATCTCCTGTACTATCTTCGTCTGCTCGCGCTGCCACAGCTGGATGCCACAGCCTCGGCGACTTCAACGGTGGCGATTCACAGCGCCCGGAGAGAGAAAAATCTGACTTGTGCATGCCTCCCTGGAGGAGACTAATTGAGAAGCGAAGGAGGAGCGCCCAGAACGCTGAGCCTCCCTCGAAGTTTCTTGGCTGAAAGTGGCCAGATTCTTAGTGCGGCTCAAGGTTCTCATCGAGGGAGTAAATGTTTAAATTTTAAAGAAAAACAGACACCTGCCGTGGTCACGGACTTCACGAACTCCTTGCCTTGCACACACGTCGTGAGCACGGCTTGCTCCCGTCACGCGCTGCCCCTTAGGTTGAGATCGTCCTGATCATCAAAGCTACACATTCCTTTCGTTTTGCTCTTGCACTTGATGTATTGATCAAAGTCATAATAAAAGCAGACACCGAGCTTAGCTAGGGACTTTTCGCCACTAGAGCGTCTGGTCCCCTCGTCCTCTCCTTTCTCCAATTTGGTGTCTGGAGTAATATTTTCATTTGCCATCTCAGGGTTTGCTGGCCAAAACTGACATTAAACAATTTCATTCTCACATTTCTTGAGGCCGGAAGTCCAGGATCAAGGTGCTGGTAAGGTGGGTTTCATTCTCAGGGCTCTTCTCTTGGCTTATAAGTGACTGCCAACTCACCCCGTGCTCACATGACCTCTTTCTGTGCATGGAGACAGAGAGAGAGGGAGCTCTCTGGCGTGTCTTCTTACAAAGATACTAATCCTGTTGGATGGGGATCCACCCTTATGATCTCATCTCACCCCAATTACTGCAAATATAACCATATTGGTGATTGGAGTTTCAGCGTATGCATATTCAGGGAAACAAACATTCAGTCCATAACACATACCAGTCGGACCCCTTGACACTATATGAAAAAGTCTATTTCAGAGACTATCACAACAATTTTTTTAAACGTCTTATCAGATCTTCTTTGGTTTTCACATACCTCCCAGTAGCTGTAATTGTCCTTCCAAGAACAGCTCATTGGTACATTTCCTTCAGGGCTTGTTACTGATTCACGTGTTTCTTTTCCCTTTGAGGATCCATGAAAAGTTCTGAACACTGCTTTCCTGGCCGTCTCTCCCTACATCGAAGAATAAGTAAGTATAACGGAAAGCTGGTTAGCAAATTGTCCCCAGACAACATTTCATAAAAAAATAAAATTTTTCATGGAAAGTAATCTAAAAGAAGGCTCCCCCTGCACTGTATAAAAGATTAAGGTGCCATGTCTTTGGAATATTGATGAGAAAAGGATGAGAATGTTCACTCTGAGAAGCTGTTTTCTTCCATCCCAAGTTAGTAGCTGGCAGGCTGGCATCTTCATTTACATCCCAGACATTAAACCTGGGCTATAAATATACCTAATGGGGTTTTCAATAGTTTTGTTTATCTCCCTGAGGACGGAAGAAACCTGCTGCTTAGAAATGTCAGATCTTAAACCTTGTTTCTGTGAGTTGTTTTTATTTATGTTCCATCTTGTGTTTCTCTGACATACACACAAAAGTCAACTTCAAAGAGCTATTTGTCATATTTGAAATTCTTAAGTAGTTAAGTGTTAGTTTGAAGAACCAACTGGAAAAGTGTAGACAGGCAGTACATCGAGCACATTAAACCCAGACTATGAATATCTAACATTTTCCACAACACAATTTTGTATTCCAAAAAAACCAAACAAACCTGGCATTATATAACATCATAAATATAACATAGTGTTATATTATATAACATTATAAAATGTTTACATTATTCATGTTCTACGGTGAAATGATTTCCTTTGTGTTTACCACCGTATTATTTTCAATAACTGCAGAAGTCCTATGACACAGTTAACTTATATTTTCATATGCAGAGGTTCTGGGTAATGAATAAATGAGTACTGAATCACAAACAATAGCAAACGGGTTGTGTTCTTATATTATCAAGGCCAAGTTTTTTAAAGTTTAATCTGATGTCCCCATTTATATTTTTAGGTTGTAGCAATCATTCATGTAATTGATTTATACTCTTTAGGAGAGTTGCTTAGTGTGGACATAGAGTCATAGAATAGCATTGTTGGAAGTACCTCAGAGTAAATCTTTAAATATCTAATTATGCAGAAGTACCTTAGAAAAATGAAGTCATAATGCTAGGCAGTAGCAAAGCCCAGGAATGAACCTAGCATTTCTATCTTTTAATACAGTAACCTGCCCTGGGCCCTGGTCCAAAATTGCTAATTCCCATTATGCTAGTCTGTGTGTCCTTTTCTCCCCATAATCACTTATTGCTTTCTAACAGACTAAAATTATTTCCTTAAAAATTATTTACTTATTGCTTATTATTATTAAGGTCTCTTTCCCCTTGGGCAATGCAAATACAATAGTACAGCGCTTTTTATATGCCTTATTTGCTGATGTATTCCAATTGCCTAGTACGTGTTCAATAAATATTTACTTAGAAAAAGAAGGAGTGGGGGCGCCTGGGTGGCACAGCGGTTAAGCGGCTGCCTTTGGCTCAGGGCGTGATCCCCGCATTATGGGATCGAGCCCCACATCAGGCTCCTCTGCTATGAGCCTGCTTCTTCCTCTCCCACTCCCCCTGCTTGTGTTCCCTCTCTCGCTGGCTGTCTCTATCTCTGTCGAATGAATAAATAAAATCTTAAAAAAAAAAAAAAAAGGAGTGAATAGTGCTTAAGAATATCCAAAATTGTGGGATTGTAAGACCATTCTTTTTTTTTTTTTTTTTTAATTCCACATGTATTTATTTGGTGCCTGCTTGTTCCAGATACTGTCTAATACACTGGACTGAAGATAATAAAGAAAACCAAAATGGCTCTTCAGCCATGGTACTTACAACATATTGAGACAATTGAATGTTATACAAGTAAGCATAACAACTAATAAGTAATTGAAGTTCATAATTAGTGAAATGAAGACAAAAGGCAAGACAATTGGGACTAAGTTCAAAGTTGATGATCAAATGAAGAGGCGATATCCAACCAGAAGGGAAATGCATGTCAGGCTATACAGGGTTCAAGTTATCAAGGTTAATTCTATATTTCTGTATTTAACTTGCCACATATGCAAAATCTTGCATTTAAAACATGTTAAATATGCTATTAAAAAGTGATATAACAAATAGAATTGAAATGGTACCAGTGGAGAGGAAATGATTGTGAAGAATGTTTCTCTCTTCTCTATTTGCTGTCATGTCATGGAGGTTTCTTTCTTATACATGACCTACCTAGAAATTAACTAGGAGATTTAAATATCACTCTAACTTCCATTAGTTACTTAATGTTTTAAATTGCATCATGATATGATTTTCTTTTTTAATTCCCTGTTGTCTCATTTACTTCATCCTCATTTAAAAGCACTTATCCTCCCGTTAACATAAGTAGCTTACTCCATACAACTAATAACCATGGCAAAGCCAAGCAAATACTTCAGATAATGTTGCTTTTAATATACTCCTGGGATAACCTTGGATATGTTTTCCATTTAGTTAAGGAGTGAGAGAAGTTATTAATTTCCTTTCCTAAAAAAATATCTAGCAATTGGAATATTGGATCCTGAACAAGTTTATACTAACAATCCTACATCTTTAAAGTCCTTTTATTTACTCTGAACATTTGAGGAAGATCTGACAAACACTATAATGTTTTTGTATACATGAGGAACAGTTTCAGAAGTTAATTTTCTATTCCAAAGTCATGCAGCTGGAATTCAACTCAGGTTTCTCAATGCACTCCCCAAACGAAATTCTTTTAATTGAACTTTATGTCAGGAGGCAATTTTATGACAGAGGGGAGAGAAGAAAATGCAGTAATCAGGAATATCCTTGTTTGTGTAAAATTATGAAATACGTATTATGTTGTCTATGAAGAAATATTCAAGAATGGGAACAAAATAAGAAAAGAGTAAGACTTCTTCGTGATTACATCTATGTGTAAGTTAGAACTAATGTTTTATATTACAAAAGAGAAAAACAACAGAAAAGCCAAAACAAACAAAAATACAAAGATAGAATAATAGTTTTTACCTTTGTGCTATCTCTCTTTCTAGATTTGATTTCACCATGATGGAACTTTCTAAAGTTGAGATATTTGTTTGGCAATTATACAGATTTATCAAATTTCTGAGTTGTTATTTTAAATAAAAACTTGAAGAAAGTAAAATATAACATAATATAAAATCTATGAATGCATAGAGACAGGAATTTTATCTGAATTTATGAAAAGATTATTATAATCAAAATTAAAATCTAATAATAGTTAATCCTCTTTCTAACAAACTATAAGTAATACATTAGACATAATTTCTCATATGCATTGGCTCAATACCAACATGTAAGATGTACCTGGATGGTTTGGGTCAAATTTGTTAAGAATTCTGTGGCTCAGTTTATTCAAATACAAATACTGATCCAAGTTATTCCATATCTCTTCAAATTCTAAAATCATATGGCTGTATAAAATAACTTATAAGAAAATCTGGAAGGTCTTGTTAATGCAATAAGATAAGAAAAAAAAAAAAACGCATACAGATTCAGAAGGAAGAAATCCTGCCTGTTTGCAAATGGCATGATCATCTATGTGATGACCCAAAATTCCAAAGAAATGAAAAAATACCTCGTAGAATAAGTAATTATAACAAGGGTACAGAATACAAGATTAATATACAATAGTCATTTTCTTTCCTATATAGATCAGTGAACAAGTGAAACTTGAAATTAAAAACAAAATACCCTTTACCTTAGCACCCCCACAAAATGAAATACTTGGGTAAGACCTAACAAAATATGTAAAATTTCTTTGAGAGAAATTAGGAAACTCTGATGAATGTAATTAAAGAACTACATAAGTGGAGAGAAATTCTGTGTTTATAGAAAGGAAGTTTCAATATGTGCAAAATGCCATTTCTTCCCAAATTGATCTATTGGTTCAATTCAATCCTAATCAAAATTATAGCAAGTTACTTTGTGGATGTCAACAAAATGATTTTAAATTTTATATAGATATAATTTTTAAAAAAAGAGTCTCACAATAAAATAAATAAATAAATAAATAAATAAATAAATAAATAAATGCATGTATGTATGTTATATGGAGAGGCCAAAGACTCAGAATATCCAACACAAAATTAAAGTACAAGACCAAAGTTGGAGGACCAGCACTACCCAACTTCAAGACTTACTACAAAGCTATGGTAATCAAGACAATATGGTATTGGTGAAAGAATAGACAAATAGCTTGATAAAGCAGAATATAAAGCAGAGAAATAGACCTTAAAAAACATAAATATACCCCTAAAAGAACTTAGACCAAAGAGCAAAGCCAATACAGTGGAGTAAAGATATATCTTCAACAAATGGTGCCGGAACAACTAGACATCTACATGAAAAAAAAAAAAAAAAAAAAGTCTAGTCACAGACCTTAGGCCCTGCAAAAAAATTAATTAAAAATGGATTATAGGGCCTAAATGGAAAGGTTAAACTATAAAACTCCTAGAAAATCACAAAGGATAAGTCCTAATGGCCTTGGGTATGGAGATAACTTTTTAAATAAAACAACAAAGTACAATCTCTGAAAGAAATGATCGATAAACTCAACTTTCTTAAATTAAAATTTTCTACTTTGTGAAAAAATAAGAAGAAAAGCCTCAGACTGGGAGAAAATATTTGCAAAAGACACCTCTGATTAAAGATTGCTATGCAAAATATACAAAGAACACATAAAATTTAGCAATGATAACCCAATTAAATAAAGGGCCAAGGTATTTAACAAACATGTCACCAAACAAGATATACAGATGAAAAATAAGTATAAGAAAAGATGCTTACAACATATGCCAACCAGCAAATGCAAATTCAAACAATGAGATATTATTACACGTTTATTAGAAAGGCCAAAATCCAGGTTACCTACAGCACCAATTATTAGCGAGTGTGTGGAACAACAGGAACTCTCATTTATTCTGGGTGGGAATGCAAAATGGTATAGCCATTTTGGAAGACAGTTTCGCGTTTTCTTACAAAGCTATCCGTACTCTTGCCATACAATACAACAATTGTGTTCCTTGGTATTTACCCAAAGGTGCCAAAAACTTTTGTCTGCACAAAAACCTGCACATGAACATTTACAACTGTTTGACATCTTGCTTGCTTCCAAGTTTTGGCATTATAAATAATTTTGTAGGTGAATGGATAAATAAACTGTGGTACATTCAGACAATCGAATATTATTCATCACTAAAAAGAAATGAGTTATGGAAAGACATGGAGAAAACCAATATGCATATTACTACGTGAAAGTAGCCAATTGAGACATCGGTATACTGTGTGATTCCAACTATGTGACATCTGGAAATGGCAAAATTATATAGGCAGTAAAAAGATCAGTGGTTGTCCAGAGTTGGGGGTTAGGGGGCGCCAGAATGGCTCAGTCATTAAGCGTCTGCCTTTGGCTCAGGGCGTGATCCTGGGGTCTTGGGATCAAGCCCCACATCAGGCTCCTCCGCTGGGAGCCTGCTTATTTCCTCTCCCACTCCCCCTGCTTGTGTTCCCTCTCTCACTGGCTGTCTCTCTTTCTGTGTGTCAAATAAATAAAATCTTAAAAAAAAAAAAAGAGTTGGGGGTTAGGGGGGAGGAATAAATGGAGCACAGAGGAATTTTAGGGCAATGAAAGTCCTCTATGTGATAATATAATGATGGATACATGTTATTATACATTTGGGTCCAAGCACACAGAATGTACAATAGCAGCAGTGAACTATAATACAATCTATTTTGAGTGATATGTCAATGTAGGTTAATCAACTGTAACAAATGTACCACTCTGGTGAGGCGTATTGGTTATGGGGGAGGTTATGAATTGGGGGGAGGGCAGAGGTATATGGGAAATCTCTATATCTTGTGCTCAGTTTTTCTGTGAACCTAAAAACTGCTCCAAAAAAATAAACTCAAGAAAAAAAAAATGCTACTATGAACAATTTTAAGGCTTTATGTATGTAATCTTCAATCACTCTCATACAATTAGGATCTTAGTATATTCCTAACATGTCTTAATAAAACTGTTCAGTTTACTGGACTCCACAAAATTTTTGTAGTATTAACTTTATAATTGGACATCAATTGGGTAAGTAAATGCTGCCATTTGAAATATGTATACATATTTCATATATCATATATGTATGTCTTTGGTGAAGTAGATATTTTTATATGTTAATCTTGTCTTTCTAATTCTTCATGTCTCTTCAAGTGCTTTGAATTTAGATGATCTATTAATCCACTATGATATATGTTACCTATTGATGAAATCATTTTATATATTAATGTCATAATTTTTTCATATGTGTCCCGGTCTTTCCACAGTCTATTTTTCCTGCTTATTTTTGTTTATGGATTTTGTGCAGCTACATTTATATTTTGTAAGATGCCTATTTTTTATTTTAAAGATTTTTTTAATCCCTTAACTTTCTATCTGTGTGTTCTTAAAGCTAAAGCAAATCTCCTGTATGCAGCATATAGTTGGGTCTTAGTTTTTTGTTTTTGTTTTTTATCCATTGAGCCACTCTGTCTATTGATTGGAGAATTATTCCATTTACATTTAAAATCATTATGGGTAGGTATTACCATTTTGTTAATTGTTTAATTGCTGTTTTGTAATTTATTTATTTTTTCTTCTCTTACACTTTCCCTTTGTGATTTGATGATTTGGCATAGTGGTATACTTAGATACCATTCTTTTATCTTTTGTGTATCTACTGTAAATTTTTGCTTTGTAGTTATCTTAAAGCTTACATAAAACACCTCCTAACAGTCTATTTTAACCTTATAACTTAACTTCAAGCACATACCAAACGTCTACATTTTTGCTTTTCTTCCCACCACATTTTATGTTTTATGTGACAATTTACTTTTTTTTTTTTTTATCTTGTGTGTCTATTACTGTCTTTTATACTTTTGTCTTGGAACCTTCACACTGGATTTATAAGTGATTTATCCATCACCATTACAACATCAGAGTATTCTGAATTTACCTATGTACTTACCTTTACCAGTGAGATTTATACTTTCCTATACTTAGCTGTTCTAACTAGATCCTTTTATTTCATCTTGAAAAAGTTTCTTTAGCATTTCTTGTAAGGCTGGTCTAGTGATGATGAACTCCTTCAGCTTTTGCTTGAAAAACTCTTTCTGTCTCCTTCAGTTTTGAAGAACAACTTTGTCAGGTAGGGTATTCTTGATTGGCAGTTTTCTATGTTGTTGTTCAAAACTTTGAAGATATCCACTTCTTTCTGGCCTACAAGTCTCTGCTGAAAAATCTGTTGACAATCTTACGGGAGTTTTCTTGCATGTAACAAATTGTTTATCTTGCTGCTTTTAAATTCTTTCTTTGTCTAACTTTTGACAATTTAATTATAACGTGTCTCAGTGTGGTTCTCTTTAGAATCATCTTATTTGGAACTCTGGTCCTTCTGGATCTGAATGTGTTTTTCTTTCTTCAGAGTAGGAAACTTTTCAGTCACTATTTCTTTGAATAAGCTTTCTGCCCCTTTGTCTCTCTCCTTTCCTTCTGGGATCCCTATAATGTGAATATTGGTCTGCTTGGTGGTGTCATGTCAGTCTTTTAAGTTACCTTCACTCTTCTCAATCCATTTTTTTTCTTTTTGCTCCTCTGATTGATTGGATGAATTCCACCACTCTATCTCCCGATCTTTGTGATTGCTGATTTTTTCTTCTGTTTGATATAATTGATACTGACAGACTCTATTGGATTTTTTTAGTTCAATTATTGTATTCTTCAACTCTATCGTGTCTGTTTTACAGATTCTTATATGTTCTTTTGGTTGAAATTCTCACTCTGTTCACTCATTGTTTTCCTAACCTCAATAAGTACCTTTATGACCCTGATTTTGAACTCTTTATCAAGTATACCATTGATCTCCATTTCATTAAAATCTCCTTCTTGGGTTTTATCTTGTTCTTACATCTAGAATGTATTCCTCTATTTCTTTATTTTCCTTGACTCTTTTTGTTGGTTTCTGTGCATTACACAGTATGGCCATCTCTGCCAGCCTTGATGGAGTGGTGTTGTGTTGAAAATGAACTTTATCATTCACCTCAGCTGGATCTTTTAGCTGTCTCGCAAACCTTTGTGGTTGTCCAAGCCTCCTTCTTTGTTCCTGGTTCCCAGTAGTTGACGGTTGTGTCAACACCCATTCCAATGTGAGTGTTTTCTCCTTCACCCAATGTAGAGAAGTCAATCAGCTAGTTTCTGGGTTTCTTTTAGAGGGAATTATTCCATGTGTAGCTGGAGATTCTGTGTGTCCATAGAAAGAAACGAGTTCAGGTCCCGCCTAACTCATCATCTTAGACTAGAAATTGCATGAAATCTGATAATTTTCTAAAACTTGTTGACTACTCATTTCTAGGAGGAAGATGGATTTAAATTTATTTTAAATATTCATACTAGCTAAAACTATTGTGCCTCTGTATCACTGTTTTTTTGTTAAGTTATGTTGTAGTGACAAACAATCCTTAAATCTCCTTGATTTATAATATTAATAATTATTTATGTTTTGCTTGTGCCATTAATTGGCCAAAGCGTTTCTTTGTCTTATTCATACTGGGATCAGAGCTGCAAAAGCAGCCCCTCTTAAGGCCAAGCATTTATTACGGCCAATGGAAAAACAGAAATGTGTGAATGCATAATGGCTATTAAAAACATCCACAAGAAAGCCACATGCTGTTTTTCTCACAATCTATGACTAAACTAATTATATGAGCAAATTTTGCACCAACAGGGTGGGGAAGTATAATCTAATAAAAGGAAGAGGTAAACATTTGAGCAAATTTGTTGGCACTGTTACTGCCACTTTTCTATGAAAGGTACAGAAAAGTTACAAAGAAAATATATTTTATTTTGTCGCTATTTCAATGCAGTAAAATGCCAGAGAAAATCAGAGTGTCTGCCCCAAAATTTAAAATACAACTAACAGTGAAAGAAAAATAAAGCTTAATCCAGATACATTGTTTTCTGAACCAAGAAAGTTTTTAAGCAAATTGCATGCTAGTATTCTCATAAGAAATATAGTACTATTGATAGGGTAATTTACATGGGTACCCTTTGAGTAATTAAAATCTAAAAATGGATAACATATAAGCTAAAACATCCCTAAGCATTTACTGATATTGAACTGTTATATTTGGTATTCAATTGCCTTTTTTGCATGTTTTCCCCCTTTTTATTCTCCTGATATATGAAATGCCCCTTTACAATAATTTTGACTATTGTGTTTCTCAGGTATTCTTGAATTTACAATGCTAAACTTGCCCGTAATCAAGTGGTTATGCCTACAGTATTGACTTCTTGAGCGATCACAAATAGATTTGGAGCAAAACCTAGACTAAGGTCATGCAACAAATACTGACATTAAGGAAGAAAAAACTGTATTAAATGCTCTCAAGCCATCAAGAGTTATGGAGTCTTACCTAAACATTTAAGTCAAACCCAGTTGCCAGTTATGTCAGCTCACATACGGTTTATACTGTGATATTGCTTTATTTGATTATTAAACAATTCTTCTTATTACAGAAAGTCAAATGGACTATTAAGATGGTAGAAATAGCAGCACATTCAAGGCTGTTGTGCAATTATTTTTGTTTGTCTAGGCCTGGCCTTGATGTCATACTCCATCATGATTGCATTTTTATATCAATCCTATTTTCATTTATAAATTTAACTCCAACACCCTGAATGCACTCTCATCTCTTAAATGTCGATCAGAGTTTAAGGAATTCACTGAGTTCTACCAAAAGCAGTACTGTACCTGAGAACCTCATCTTACGTATTTGGATCCCAAGATCACCAATCCTGTCCAACTTCTCTTTCAATACATCAAATATTAAAACTAAAGATTAAATTAGAGGACATGCTAAAAGTCATTAAATCTATCCCTGAAGCAAACCTTAAGTTGTGACAGGCTTATTTTGAATTGTTCCTTTAATATTTACTTACACTATTTCATGGAATTTCTCTTTCTCACTCATCTGTAATTTTTATTATTCAATTACTCTGCAAATGAAGTCCCTAAAATCTCTATTCATACATAATAAATCATTAATATTTATGTTTTCAAATAAGGCATTGACTTAAATTCTCATAACATTAGAAAGAAACCAAATTAATATTATTTGTAAGTGATTGAAAATCTACTAAAAGTTTTTAATCACTTGTTTATGAGCAGAGAATGTATTTAAAATTATATACAATATAGTTATATATTAAAATACTACTAATGGTACTGGCATAATATAATAAATAGATCTACACATACAGGACATACTATCAGTAGAAAGCTTACAGATTGAAAATCTAATAATTCTAAATTTTATATAAATAAGTTTCCAGATATTTGAAGCTTAAAAATATTGAGGAAATTATTAATATTTTGGTATTTGTGTCCCTACTTGTTATTTCTTAGAGTCTAACTATTATTTTCACACAAATGCCACCTAGAATTCATCATGCGGTTTGGAGGGACATGGTATGACATAGCTAGCGGTGAACTTCTTAGTTAATATTCTTAGCCTTGTGTAACTCCACTGCCCAAAACATTTTGATTTTGAATTATTAAGTATTGCAAAGTATCAAAACCAATGATCAAAATTTCTCACTACCATTTAGTCTAAATTTTAAAAACTAAATTGGAAAATTGAAAGCTTATGTTGCAATTTTCACGCCAAATGAGTTTTGGGGTTCAAGATGAAAAGTAACACTTAAATTTCATATTATAATATTCACATACTAATTCTATGACGTTATTTTCACTCCCACTGCTTATCAAATATAGCATGACACGTAACATAAAATATCATTTGAATAAGCCCCATTATTATAATAACTTAATACCAAGACTGTTGTCTTACTTCGATCATTTACAAACATCTTTTCAAAGTTTGTGAACTATTACATTATTGGGCTAGCACAGAGAGCCTATAATGTGATAGATGGTTTTTAATGGGAAGCAAATATTCACCTGTTCCCTGACTCCATGGGAGGGATTTGTTTATCACCCTATGGATATTGTACTTGGCCTTGTGACTTGCTTTGAGTGAGTAAAATGTGAGTGAGCATGGCATCTATCTAGTGTGGGCTCTTACTCAATATTGCTAAGCTCTTGGCCCCTCTCACCTGTAGGAAGACAAGTACACTCCAGGAAGCAGCTATCTCTTCTGCTTGTGTGGATAAATGAGAATATATGAACAGACCTGAACCAAACCTGTAGCCTGGAGCAGAGTTTTGCAGCTGATCCACAGGTCTGGGGATGAGAATTAAATGTGTGTTGTTGTAAGCCAGTGAGATTTTGGCATTATTATTTAAGCAAAAGTTGATAAAAGCAAATCCCATGATAAAAACAACAACAAAAGGAAACAACATAGAAAGAACAGAAAATCCTTGTATTTATCTCTTTATTGTCATAGAACACTGATTGCACTATAAAATTGTATTGACAATTGCTATGGCCTAAAAGTTTATAATAAAGCTATGTGAAAACTAAAATGAGTTATTTGATTTAAAATATATAATTTAGCTGTTTTTTTCCCCTCAGATTATTTGCCTGATCAGACTATGTTTTATTTATTTAAAACACAGCTGCAAAGAACACTGAATTCATTTATTTAATGTTAATTCAATAAATATTTATCAAGTGACTAGTATAGTTCTGTTTCTGGTGGGTTCAAACAGGGAGAGAGAGAAAGAGAAAGAGAGAGACCTACAATGTGTAAACTTAAGGATTGTTGTGTTTCATTCCAGGAACCACATTTCTATCCATGTTCTCACTATTATTAGAGTTATTGGAAAATTGGTAGATAGATCTGATAGACATTTAAATGAGGCCAGGAGTAATTGTGTTAGTCAATACTGAATTATTTTATAACTAATAATTTAGAGCAGTTGCATTAATGATAATGAAGATACTAAGCACTGTGTGTTTATTTGAATTATTTTATTTAGTATTTATAATTTGCTGTACACAGGGACGATAACTATGTGCATTTTTAAAAGTAAGAAATGGGAGTCAAGTGATTTAATTTTCCCAAATACAACCTGTAGGATTGTCCTTAAGTTGAAGCTTAAACAAATTTCCTTTGGTTCTCTCACTGTTCTGATCACTCACTGAACAATTATTTTCACCTCACCTGGTAGCAGGAAGTGAGTAATCCCGGGCAGTTAGCTGAGTGTCTGATGAATAACCAACCATGACATTCAGTAACTTTCACAAGATCTCTTTATCTGCAGAAATATATCCTAATCCCTACGTAGTAATACAGGACCCTCAAAATTCAAATTTAATCTTTATATCTCAAAAAACATGGCTACAAGTTGAGCGATTTTTGCCCCACACAAAAATTTGTGATTTTTGACCTCATGCAGTTTTATGTTCCTCTTGTATAAACTGAGGAAATGCCAAGATTGTTAATTGTCAAAAAGTGTTTTCTAAACTTCTGCAGCTCTATGAGGCTTAGAAAGAATCATATTTTGCTTTCTTATTTTATGAAAGCAAAGTACAATTCTCATGACTTTATATAGTGCTATTTTTTAACACGTCTATTGCAGAGTTGTGTTTTTCTTTTTAACTTGTGCATTGAGTTCAGGGAAAGCAAAATGCTGTTTATATACTCCCAGGTTGTACTTTGAGTAGATTTAGCTGCTTTAATTCCAGTCCCATTATGAAACAACCCTCTGAAAAACTTGGAGTGAAACAGAATAATAATGGAAACGTGGTTCAACCTACAACCCACAGCAGCATAACTCTATCTAATAAGTTGTCATTAAACTTTAGCTTTGGGTGACTTGTATTCTCAATGAGTCTGATATTTAGTTCTTCCTTATTTTGAACCAAGATCTGGTTCTCTGGAATATTTGCTTACTGATCATGGCTTTTTTAATCTGAGCCAAAACAAAGGTCATTCCTCTGTACAAAGGAACTTCAGTGATTTGAAATCGGTTAGTATATTCCTAAGCTAAAGTCCCTCAGATTCCTCCTCTGTATCTCATTAAAAGCCGCTATATCTTAGGTCTTTTCCTTGCTGATTAACATGCTAGAGATTCTTTTTCTTTTTTTTTTAGAGAGGAGAGTCTTTTTTTTTTTTAATTTTATTTATTTATTTGTCAGAGAGAGAGAGAGAGAGAGCACACAAGCACGGGGAGCAGCAGGCAGAGGGAGAAGCAGGCTCCCCACCGAGCAAGGAGCCTGACACAGGACTTGATCCCAGGACGCTGGGACCACCACCCGAGCTGAAGGCAGATGTCCAACTGACTGAACCACCCAGGAGCCCCAACATGCTAGAGATTCTTAAGTGTGTCAAAGTCTCCTGTAATATAAATTGCTCTTTACCAGAAGAGTACTCAAATATAGGGAGACTGTTATTTCTATATATCAAGAAAATATATTTGAATGATGTAGTGTGAGGTTGCAAAACTTTGTAGTTCTATTGGCACACACTTCAATTATATAAACATTAATTGAAAATAATCATTTAGCTTTTTTTTAACCTATCACAAGAAACTCATCAAGTAACTTCTTTGACCCCAGAACTACAAATATTAATGTAATAAATGAAAAGATTAAAAGTGCAATTGTTGACAATGTAATTTTTCATGTTATCGCTCTCTCTCTCTCTCAGAGTCTGGGTAACAAATTTTAAAACAATACATTTAAAGAGGGAAAAACCACAAAAGCGTGCAAAATTGTGCTCCTGACATCTTTCAGGACTAATGTTAGTGCACGGCAACTCTATGCCAACATGACGAGTGTTCTTCAAATTTTCAGTCCCCAAAATGAGGATTTTCTTTTGATTTGTCTTTTTAATCCAGGCTTGGTAAAATGGCTAGGTCAAGCCTACACAGCCAGCTAGCCAGAGGACCATCGGAGCCATCCGTATCCAGCCATGTTTTTGGTATATGTTGGAACCACTGGGTGATAACCACCTGCTCCCATTTGAGACAATGAATGGACCCTGTGGCTGGTTGATACTGAGATCAGTGTCGGTAATCCCAGTTATCTCCTGATCAATTGAGATGGTGAAATTTGGCCAGATCTGAGGAGACTGAGCAGGGAGAGTAGTGAAGGGTACATCGATGAACTCTGCACCTCCATGATTCCTCAAGTCTGGGTAGTTTGTCACACCTACTGAGTCTCAGTCAAGACAACTATCTTGCCCCCCAAAACACAAACACACAGAAGTTTTCCCTGTTCTCTTTTAAGACAAGATGTTGTGAAGTAAAAAGAGTTATATAGAGAATTAATAGCTACCTGTGACCTGTTATAGGTGATATCTACATTATTGCAAGGCAAATTGATTTGATTTTCCCATAGCCCTTAATATTCTCTTGGTATCAACTATTGGGGTATGTGATAATTCACCTTGAATTTGCCCTTGTCAGATGTTTGCCAAACTTTTCAGATACTGAACCCTTATTTCTAAATCTGGTTACAACCTGAATTACCTGTAACTGAGGGGAAAGGGATGGGTACGCAGAATATGGAATTATTTTAGTATTTCTTTAAGAGTTTTTTTTATTTATTTGCTAAAATTTAATACTTCCTTCATGTTTTTCCTCAGTTTTGTCTTTTCTTAGCTATATGTTGTTTTTCGTCTTTCTTCAGTGATTCTATTTTTCCTAAGGTTTAGTCATTTTTATAGCTTTTAATACTAAGAAGCAGAACACATAAACACAATAGTTCTTGTACTTAACATTTGACAAAAATGCAACGTTTGATGATCTGCTATCATGCTACCAACTCAAATATTATTTCCCCGGGGGGGGGGGACTGTATTTCAAGGGCAATAGAAGGGATGAGTGAGAATATGAAATATTAGCTAATGTGCCAGTATCGATAGTCATGGAATCTCCTGACTGTAGGAGGTATTGCTGATAGCGGTTAAAATGTATGCGGCCTATAAACACAATTGCTCTTGCTTTCTCTTTACTACACTTGGTGGTCCTTCAACTCTTCTGAAAGTCTTAGGTTAGGGGAGTTTCATGATTCTTTAGTCTATTTTCTCTGGATAGCTCTGTATGTTGGAATGTTTTTTAGTGCGATTTCTTTTTATTTCTTTGCAACTCCTTTTATTACTCCTAACATACCGCTTGGTGTCACACAGGGGGGAAATCTAATTCTTCTTCCCATGATTACATATAATTTTACCACTGAGTCTTCATATAACCTAACCCGAAAGTTTTCTTTTATTTGTACTTTAACCTTCAATGCAATGTCTGTATTACTATTATATAACAAATAAAACAACAGAGCTTAGGTTTAAGAGGACATATTTTGGACCTAATTCCCTGGGAGCTTCATTGCTTACAAGCTATGTGAATTTGGGAAAAATATTTAACCTGTCTGTCTCAATCTCTCCTGCAAAATGAGAATAATGGAATAATTATAAAAAATATTTTCCTTATTGAATTGACAGGAGAATTAAATGACTGTACCCAATAACTGCTAAGATTTTTCGTTTTAAAATGCAAATAGAATATTTTAAAAATTGACTCATGCTGAGTCACACAGAATGTCTCAAAATTTTTTAAAAACTGAAATCATTAGGCCATGATCTCTGACACCAGAAGATTTAATTAAAAACTCAATAATAAATTTATAGTTTGAAAATTCTTTGACAGATATTTGGAAACTAAGTGATACATTTCTAAATATCCCTTGAGTCAACTGGGTTACAATTATATTGAAGGCTTAGTCATAATTGAAACTAGTAAGTATTTTGGGATGAAAGGTAACACAAATATACTATAGCTGTGGAAAGCCATTATGGTCATAAACACACACACACACAAAATACTTGCCTTTAAATATATATATTTAAAGAGAACAAAAACTAAAAATCATTGGTCCTAACATCCACTGGAAGAGGCTAGTAAAATAATAGCAAATTAATTTGAAAGAAAATAGTAATAAATGGCATAAATTAATAAACAGAAAAATTAGAATCCCAAATCAAGGTTTTATTTCTTGAAAAGATAAGTAAAATAATCCCTGTCAAAACTGAGAAAGGTAGTTGCTGTGTAGGCAGAAGTAATTTCAGGGATTGGTCATAGGATGTCAACAGTAAGTAAAGTAAGAATCTGGGGAGGAATGAAGGATGTATCTTCCTCTGACCTACCCATTTATCTTGAAAATCACTCCAGTATACACTGCTTTATATGTTGCACCCAAACTGAAGAACTAAGAGGATGGCGGCTACTCTTCTTTACTCCCATTGGTAACACCAAATGATTACTGAACAACAATTATAGGCATCTACAATATATGGATTTCTTTCTCTTTATCTCCAATTATTTCATCAATGGCTTACAATATTTTTATAACTGACTTTAAGCACTTGAATAAACATGTTGATGTTGCTCATGAAATCATCCCGGACTCAATTCTTCTTTCCTTTCTCCTTCCCTCTCCCTCTTCCTCTCCTCTTCGTTCTTAGTTCCTTCCTTCCCCCTCTCTTCTTTTCTTCCTTATTCTTTCTCTTTTTTGTTTCTTCTACAAATATTTATGGAGCATGTGACATTTAATAAGGGTCTTGGGGACTTAAACTGAACAAAAGGAAGTCCGTCCCTCAAGAACCTTACAGACTGGTCTTGATAGTCAAGTAGAAACAGCCGGAAGGATGGAATAAACATTGAGTACTTCTTACAGTCTGTCTCACTAAATATATCATCACAGGTGATCATCACACTGACCATACTAAATTCACTTCCAGTTTACAAGTTAAGATAACTATAGTGAAGAAAGATAAAGAACTTACCAAGATTACACTAAAAATGAGTATTGTAATGAGGATTAAGCACAGAAAATCTGTAGTTATTGTTATACTAGGAACACCTTCAAATTTTCACAGTGAGTAAGTAGAAATCAGAACAATGGGTAATCAATAGAGTAATGGATGATCTTGTCATTTCTACTGAATTCCATCTCATTTCTATCGTAGGTCTCCCATAGCCAGAGTGTCAGGACATCTGACAAGTTATCATTGAAAATGTGCTTCCATCATAATTATAAATTCTGAAAGAGTGCTGATATATCTGTAAAAGGTGAAATGAAATGAGGTCATTATGTCACGGGGTTTTAAAAGGGAGCCAGGAGGCCATTAAGGAGGTGGGCCTTACTCACATCCTCATCCAGAGAAATCATGATCTTTCGAACGGGGCCAAATCACAAATATCTCAAAGATTGAGCCCAAACATCTGCAACTTGCTACAGTAAGAGACTTTGCTTAGCGATAACCTTAGTAACCAAGCATATTTAGCCAAGAGTAGTTTTCTGCCATGAACACCAATAGAATTTTTTTTTAAACAACATACACAATCATTCTCTTGTCTTTAAAGTCTTTAAAGTTTTCAGTTAATAACTGTGTCAGTTAGCTTTTGTGTGTATGCTTTTTTTGTTTGTTTGGGTTTTTTTTGTTGTTGTTTTTTGGGGATTTTTTGGAGATAGAGCACACGAGCAGATGGTTGAGCAGAGGAAGAGAGAGAGACTCAGGCATGGAGCCCAATGTGGGCCTCGATCTCATGACGCTGAGATCATGACCTGAGTCAAAATCAAGAGTTGGACATCCAACCAACCACCAACCGAGCCACCCAAGCACCCATTTTGTGTGTATGTTAACAAAGCAAAGCAAACCAAAACTGAATGGGTTAAAACTACACACATTTATGTAATTTATTCTATGGGTTGATAATTTGGGCTGGGCTCAGTTGGCATGTTCTACTGATCTGGGTCAGACTTAGCTGATTTCAGCTACATTGACTCAGGCATTAATTTAGTTGCAGCCTTTATGCTCAATAGACTCTTCCATCTGTTACTGGTCTATCTTGTACCTCCTTAACTGCCATCAGTGACAGGGATGGAGGAGATCAACTCCTGGCCAAAAATCTGTATGTGATTTTTAAGGCATCACCATAGGCCATCTCAAAGGCTTTCCCTGCCAGGCCTCAAGGGGAGAAGCTTCCTTTCTCATACCAGACTTTATGCACAGCCAGTGCATTGTCCCTGAAGGGGATTGCAGTCAAGGATGCAGGCCCACCATGTTCTTATATTCATCTGTGCTCCTAGCCCAGGTGCTTCCATTCAGAGGCCTCTTTCTCAGAGGCTATGCACAGAAGTCTCTTCACCTTATACGAGAGGACTGGATGTGGCCACTCTGAGGCTATCGTTTCCACTTTGACTTAGTACTTAACACTTTTCTAGTCCTAGCTCATCCCTCTTTTCCTTTCCTTTTGCCCCTACACCAAGAAAAACTGCAGGAATCTTTTGTTTGGGTCTCCAGTAGTGAGATGATCCAGAACATCTCTGCTGTCACCTGACCCTCCATCCTCACTCCTTTCCTTTGGGGAATTGAGAAGAGTCCATACTTTGTCTAGTTTAGTCCTTTCCTTATATTACTGCAGGGAGTGATTACAAGCTCTACGCTTACTATCATTTTGGCTTATTGTCTTCATCAGCAAGTCCTGTACCTGACAGCTCAGTTCAGTTTTCTCTAGCTCAGCTGGCTCTAGGTGGGGATACCAAGAGGAAGAATGGAAACACAAAGCCTATTGAGACCCAGGTTTGGAACTCACACAATGTTGACTTTGCTGTCCTGGCAAGTTACAAGGATATCCTAAAATTAAAGAGGGGAGATATAAGATTTAAAAAGGAGAGAAATAGACTCCCCTTAATGAAGGAATTGCAATAAATGGTGGATGCTTTTTACATTCTACAAGGTGACTCTGGGGATTACAGTTTTATGGCACAATTCAGGGGTCTATTATCTGCCCTACCGTCTCTGATATATTTTGTTGGTCAGTTGTGCCATCTTGAAGTATTATTTGCCTATTAAAGTGTATTAGTAACCAAAAGTGTACCACAGTTTGGAATTAAAATACTGGGACCAGAAGAGAAGAGTCATAGAACCTCCATGCCGTAAGAAGTAAAAGCGAAGGCTCAAATGAATGACTGAAAAACTGGGAGTCTTTAGTTCAAGAGGAAAATCTGAGCTTCAAGATGATAGTTATAGAAGAGGGAATAGTCTTATTATATATTATTCCAAAAGGAACAACTTAACAAAGACTAGAAGGTAAGGAATCAAGATTTAAATGTATCATACAGAAGACATTTGTAACAATTACAACCTTTTGAAAATAGAGCAGACCTATGACTTATAAAAAATGAAGAAGATGTAGGACGATTAAAATATCAGAGGTGTGAAAAGGAGAAAACTTTTAAGATCTTCTATAATTATAAAATTCTTTGGTTTTATGTCTGTCCCTTCATTTTTTAATCTACTTTTCTCATTGAGCTTTTCTTACTGCATCAAAACTTAAGTTAAAATATAGAATATATTTTCTTTTTCCTCATACCTGTTGTTTTTAGAAGGAATAAATAGAAAACAAAACTGTGTATTTCATATATACATCATTTAGAGATACAATCATCAGCATTTATGTCTGTGTGTGTTCATGGCTTGTGCATGTGTGTGCTTGTGGATGTCCTGTGTTTGTTCCTGTGTGTGTGTGTGTGTGTGTGTGTGTGTGTAGAGGGATGAGACACTGGAAGGAACTGAATATGGAATATTCATCCTCATAAGCGCTGCCTACATTCCATTTAAACAGGGTTATGACTTTGCTGTTCATATCAAGCAATACCGTCACCAGGGTAGCACTTGACCACAGGATAAAATATAGTACTTTTGTGCAGTTTTAAGAATATTTTTGATCTCCTAGAAGCATATATTTATTAAATAAAAATTACATTGGCAATCACTCCAACCAAATTAAACTTTTGGTTTTCACATTTACTAGATGTATAAATGTAAACACACTGTATTTCAGTTTCTCCATTAGTAAAGTGGGGATAATAAGAGTAACATTCTTTTAATATTTTTGTGAGTTTTAAATTTGACAAATTATGCAAAAAAAAACCAACAACCCAGCACTTTGCATAGTCCTCACAAAAAGATGAAGGCTTAGTAAACACAACCTGCTTCTCACTATTGTCGTCATGATAACCATCATAATCATCATTACTTTAATTAAAGGTTATCTAATGCAATAAGGCCAAGTACGAACTTTAGAATCCACCATTCCATGTCTACGTTCTAGTTCAGTCACTAAATAGCTGGTAGTATAGATAATTTAATTAAGTCGTCTGTATCTCACTTTTCTCATCCACAACATGGGAATCATGATATCAAATTATATAGTTGTTTGAGTATTAAATTAAGGTGATAGACATAAAATTTAAGAACAATACTAGAAACATAACAAATACTCCAAATGTAAACTACTATTTACATTTATAATAATCAACATTGGTTTTTATCAATATTATATCAGAGGAGGTTACTTGAAACAACTATAACAGACTACATTCATGAGTTATTTTATGTGTGTGTGTTTTGCGAGAAGACATCTAAATATTCCTGTAATTTATAGATTTATTTGCTGATTTACACAGTATATACAAAATAATAAAACATATGGGTGACTTGCAAAGAAATAAACTCAACATTTTTACAATTATATACTTTGGTTGATTAGACCTTTTTAATCAGTAATTTTTCCATTAAAAATTTGATAATTTGATACTTGGGGCACCTGGGTGGCTCAGTCAGTTAAGTATCTGCCCTCAGCTCAGGTCATGATCTCAGGGTCCTGGGATCAAGCCCCAAGCTGGGCTTTCTGCTTAGGGATGAGTCTGCTTCTCCCTCTTCATCTTCTCTCTCCGCCCAGGCTCATGCTCTCCCTTTCTCTCTCTCTCTCTAAAATAAAATAAAATAAAATAAAATAAAATAAAATAAAATGTAAAAAGTTGAAACTGGAGCCTTATTCTTTTTTTTTTTTTTAATGATTATTTATTTATTCGACAGAGATAGAGACAGCCAGTGAGAGAGGGAACACAAGCAGGGGGAGTGGGAGAGGCAGAAGCAGGCTCATAGCGGAGGAGCCTGATGTGGGGCTCGATCCCACAACAACAGGATCACGCCCTGAGCCGAAGGCAGACGCTTAACCGCTGTGCCACCCAGGCGCCCCTGGAGCCTTATTCTTATTCAGCATTTACTGTTATCAAATGTGTGTGAGACAAAGAAGTATGGCAAGAACTGTAATTTCCCCATCTATTTTCTCACTGAGCTTACATTCCAGTGAAATAATCAAATATTAAACCTATTTTGAAGTGTATATTTTGGTATTTAGTTCTAATTTTCCAGGGAATTTGATTAGTTTTTTAAAAAAAATTCCAAGAATACAATATAGGCTTAAATTGTAAAAGCCATTTTGACTATCTTTAGACTTTCTCATCTTAATTATCTCCTTGAGCCAATCACTTACAAAGCTATTCCACAATACAGTTTCCAATTCTGTCTTCACAACATTTGTTCAGTGTCCTTCCCTATTCTTCAGAAAAGAATCTTATTGTAATTGTTCACATGTCTCCCTCTATCTGGGTCATATTTTCTATGGGAGCAGTGGGCCATGGAATTAGTTTCATGGAATTACCAATTGTGGCATGGACTTCAAGAAAACAAATGGTTTCACTAAATGAAATTATAGAAATATGATTCATCCATGACTTAGGGCCCAAATGCAATGATAATTTCTCCTGTTGAAAGAGTAAGTTCTACGTGGGAAATAAAACTTGGGTCGTGTTCACAAAATGAAGTCACATTCTCTGCTGCTTAAAAAAAAAAAAAAATCATCGGCTATTCAATGAGTCAGTTGGCTCAATATTTGCATGTAATCTGATTACCTGAAATATACTCTTCACTTCTCTTCATAAATACGTTGTGTTGCTGTATTGGCAAATTTTAATTTCTCTAGTTCATGGGACAGACATTCCATATGGAGAAAGCATCCGTGGATATTTGAAGAGCCAGCATATGTTATTTCAAATGTTTTCAGAATAGAAAAAGAGAAAAAAAAAAGGAAAAAAAAAAAGAACTTAAGGTAACATTATTTTTTTCAAACCTCAGTGTGGAATAGCCTGACCCACATTATTAAAAGTGTTTATCGATCTTTCTTAGAGAGACAACCTGACTAAAAATTTCATTCACAACATTTTAAAGCACAGGAGTTTCCCTTGCAACATAATGCCTTCGAGAGTTTTAAAGACTCTTCCCAAAGGTTGTGGCAGAAAGCATGAAACCAAAACAAACATCCTGAGATTTTCTAAAAGTCATCCATCATTCCCACTATTCATTATTATTCATTATGTTCTCTACTACGAGTGTTTTTCTTGACTTTATTTTTCAACCACCCTAAAAATGACTTGAGGATAAATATTATATTAATAATAATAGTAATAATAAAATAAAATAAAAATTATCCTCACTATTTTCATGAAATAGAGTGTGTCTAGTTCTCTGGCTGTATCAGTTTTGATATTTTTAATGGCATTTATTTCTTCTTTATTTTGCAAAAAGCATAGCCAAACCATACAGGCCATATCAACAGTTTATCACTTGTCATCGACCTAATGATTACAGTGCTAGAATCAGAAAAACAGTAAAATAACTTAAATTAATGGGCTGCACTAAAGGATTATACATTTCACTCAACACATATAAACTGGGTATAATTACTTTATCAACAAGATGACAAAATACAGGTCATATCACGTGTTCTGCATGGAATGTACAGAACCACTCTTAAGTCTATAAATGCCTCTATTTCCTTTTCCTTTAGAATTTATTATTATTTTTTATTTTTTTATTTTTCACCTACTGCTAATCCTTGTACTTCCAAATTGGAATAATCATAAAACCAACCCATGTAATCTTTATCAGTTCTTGAATCTTCTCTGCAATATTTCTGCCAAAAGACTGATGATAAACTATATCCCAAATGTAGTAATATTTTTTGTTTCTCTGAATTAAAATGTATCTTATAGAGTCAAAATCTGAGTCTCCTTAATTGTATTCAGTAGTTGAGCTCATTTGCCTATATTTTGTTTTATTTATTCTTTAAAAATATAAGGCTAATTACTAAGACCTGGAACCATATTGCTGAACAAGACAGACTGGGTTCCTATTCCCCTGGAGATGTAGGTCTAGTGAGAAAGTATTGATCAAGTAAATCACAAAGGAATGAGAAATTATGATTCAGATAAATGCTGTGAAGAAATAGTTTAGATGTTAGGAGCTTTATAAATTGAAGAGAAGTTGACATAGTGAATGAGAAAAGACACTGCAAAGAAACAGCATTTATGAAGTTCCTTATTGGGTGAGAGGTGACAGTGAATAGATTAGAAACCGTTATGAGATAAAAGTATGCATGGGGAAGGGTCATGAAGAAGAATCAAAGGTAATTTCAAGTTTCTGTTTGGTGAAACAGAATGGAGAGTATCGTAGCATCGCACGAATAGATAAATACCAAAAAATTGTAAAGAAAAATAATAAAGATAAAGTTAGAGGTCAATGCAAGATGAAATTTAAGAAGCATATGGGGCACCTGGGTGGTGCAGTGGATTGAGCATGTGACTCTTGGTTTCATCTCAGGTCATGATCTCAGGTTGTGAGATGGAGCCGTATGTCTGGCTCTGCCCTAAGTGTGGAGTCTGCTTGGGAGACTCTCATTCTCCCTCTGCTTCTCCCTCTCTCTCTTCAAAAATAAATAAATAAATCTTTTTAAAAAATCTTTAAAAAATCTTTTAAAATCTTTGGGGAAAAAAAAAAAAGCACAGAAAGGATTAACCAAGGCAAAGTTGATTTTTTTTGGCAGGACTAAAAACAATGGACAAATGTCTGAAAACACCAACCAAGGAAAAGAAAAAGAGAATTCACAAGTCAGTTGCATTATGAGTAAAAAGGAAATCAACTATGGTTTAGCCCACATCATAAGGATAGTAAAAGAATACTATCAATAACTTCTGGCAATAAATATGATAAATTACATAAAATAAAAAGTTATAAGAAAATCAAACTTGCTAGCGTTTAATCTGACTTAAGATGAAATGGATGGCCTAAGTAATATTGCTATCTGTATTCAACATATTGAAGTCATATCTTAACATCTTTCTACACGGGAAACAACAAGCCCTGGCTGTAAAGAATATTTCTGCCAAATTTTCAAGGTAGATATCAATTTGATCTTTTTCAGAAAAAGAATGAATGCTCTGTATCTCATTTTATGGTTTAATATATAACCTCGTTTACCAATACTGGACAAAGAAAGTGTGAGAAATCATAATTATAGGTCACCTTGATTCATGAATATAGATGCATACCTCCTACATAAATTCAGTAAAACTTCCAAGAACACAAATTAGAAAACCAAGGCAACTGGTGAGTTAATCCCATCCTTACAGTGAGCTCTCTCTTTGTGAACAAAAGAATGTTAAAACTTGGGAATGTCCAGGTGGCTCAGTCGGTTAAGTGTCTTACTTCGACTCAGGTCATGATCTCAGGGTCCTGGGATTGAGCCCCACTTTGAGCCTGTGTGGAGCCCCACATGAGCCCCACATAGAACTCCATACCAGTGGGGAGTCTGTTTCTCCCTCTTCCTCTGCTCCCCGCCCCCACTCATGCTCTCTCTCTTTCTCTCTCTCAAATAAATACATAAAATCTGAAAAAAAAAAAAAAAAGAAAGTTAAAACTATCTTAGTAAAGAGGAAGAGGAAAATGGCTTACTGGACAAATGGTACACAATCTTACCTTGAGGAACATGGGTATAGAGATTAGGCCTTTCTGTTCTTAGAGTTTTCCCAGCTCAAGACTTTTAATTAGTCTAATAATGGCTTTAACAAACCAGGCTATTTCAGAAATGTTAGATATTGTTCTGGAAGTCCAAGAGTTTGTCATTTTTAAATGACAGAAATCACACATGTGTGCATACATACACACACATTAAAACCTAAGAATAAAACAACTATCATGTGGTACCAGTGGATTTGGGACTGCATTGAAATGATGCTGGAAGATCCCTCTGTGATCCTCTGTTCAGATATGTTTGTGTCATTTCCTCAATTTCATTGTAATAGCAACTTGAATTTTGCAATGTATTTTTAAAAATTCAAAATTCAACACTTACCATGCTGGGATTCTCTTACATATGCAAAGATGTTTAAATATTGTATTTTTAAATATCATTAAGTCCATTACAAGATTAAAGGGAAAAAATATAATCATCTCAATAGATACAGAAAAAGGTTTTCATAAAATTTAATAAGTATTCATAATTAGGAGAAACAAACAAACAAAAACTATTAGTGATCTAGGAGCTCTAGAATGAAAGTTTCATGAAGACAGGGAATTTGCCTTATTCTCTTTATTGATGTATCTCAGGCACCTAGAACAGCTCCTCACACATAGAAAACAATCAATAAATTAACTATTTACTGAAGAAATAAACTTTTAAATTAGATAAATAGTATCTATAAAACTTAAAATATTAATTAGCAACAACTTAAATAGGTGAATGTTAGAAGCATTGCTTTAAAGCAGAAGTAATATCCTCTGTCTCTCCCTCTATTCTGTTTCACACTGAAGGCTTTACATGTCCAATAAGAAAATAAAATTAAATAAATACATAGGAAATTGAAAGAGGAAAATAAAACTGTCATTATTTGTCATTATTGATTTTCTACAGAGAAACACAAACAGATAGGTGGACAATTTATTATAAATAATTGAGAATATTAGAAGGCTCACAATATGACTTAAAAAGCCAATTTTATTTCTTAACATGAGCAACGAATAGATGAACAACTGGTTATATGATATAATTTACAATAGCAATAAAGCTATATTTTATTTGGCAATACATTTAGCAAATAATATACAAGAATTTTTTGTAATGAATAATGAAACTGTAATAAAGGGCATTAGAGAAGACTTCGGAAAATGGAGAGATAACCCATGTTCAGAAGACCTCATGCTATGTAGTATCATTTTCCCCGACTGATCATAGAATACCCTAAGTGATCAATAAAATACCTCCAATAAATATTCCCGGAGAGATTTTTGTGACATTTCACAAAGTGCCATACATTTTTATTTTTTTTAAAGTATACAACTTTTTTAAGATAGCTTGAAAAAAGACCAAAAAAACAGAGATGCATTACCAAGTTATCAGGTTGACTCTTCTTTTTTAAAATATTCTTTCAATAGGCATTCTTTTTTCTTTAATTTTTTAAATTAACATATAATGTAATATTTGTTTCAGGGGTACAGGTCTGTGATTCATCAGTTTTATATAATACCCAGAGCTCACCGCAACACATACTCTCCCCAATGTCCATCACCCAGCCACCCCATCCCTCCACCCCCTCATCTCCAACAACCCTCAGTTTGTTTCCTGTCAGGTTGACTTAAAGTAGCATAACATGTATTGGTATAAGGATAGAATAACTGACCAAGGGAAGGGAAACAGACCTACACATATATAGAAATCTGATAGACGATAGGTGATATGTATATAATCAGGAAAAGAACAGCTATTGAATGAAGAGAATTTTAGCCAATAGTTATTCGGGGGGGAGGGGGGATGGAATTGGAAGGCTGTTATTACACATTGTAAGTAGATTTTTCATATGTTGTTGGGGAGTTTCTGTGTTTCCTATTGTGCTCCATTGGTCTATATATTTGCTGGTCTTACACTCTTGTTTGGAATATTTTTATGTTTTGATATCATGTCTTAACCCTTATTCAAATTCCTTGGCTTCTTTTCATCATTTTGCTACTCTGATTGGTCTGCAATAGTGAAAAGCATAACTTTCAAGGCAGCATGTTTTACTAGAATAGCATTAAATTTGTGTTTCAATTCTTGTGCAGCATGCAATAAGTAACATAATAGAAGAGTAATAAGCTAAAGTTTGTGAATTCATCAGATCTGAGAGTCAGTGAACCCTATGAAATTGGGTGAAAGTTCTTTTACATGACTATGTATATTTTTCAAGGAGACACAATATATTTTTAGTGTATATATGAGCTATTTGGATGTTATTTTCTCATTCTGCATTAGAATATTTTAGGGCAGATACTCTTTTCCTGGGTCTTCTAACTGCTGTCACATTTTTTTTAATGAAAATTTAACATTTTTATTCACCCTCATGTAAAACCAGCTCCTCAGAAGGTTTATTGTCCCTGCTTTCAAAGATAAAGAAGTAAAATGGTGGCCTCAATGAGAGGGTGAAACTATCTTTGCTAGTTTTGTGTCTCTAACATTTGGCTTCTTGGTTGTAAATTCAGTGTTTATTCCTCATGAGATTATTTGCATTTGCTTTAATAAGTGATTCCTGTTAAAATCAGTAATATACATCGTTAAAAAGGTAAAATCATAGGTTAGTAGCTCTTCTGTTACCTAATGATTTTTAAACAGGAAGTAGGACCAATAAAGCTAATAATGAATATTCTCCAGCAATGCCTTTATTGCAGTTTATAAAGTTATAGCTCTGACACCATGTTTCACAAGAAAAATGCATTTCAACATAGTCATCATAAAATATCTATTTTTGTGGCATGCACATAGAGGCATAGAATTTTTGTAGAGATTCATAGGTCTTTCAAATCCTATGGAATGAGAGTAAATACTAGATTTAAACAACCTTACATTTATTAATAAAAGTTTGTTAACTTTGAAAAATTCACAGTTTCATGAACTTTTGAGATCAGTAAGTCTTTCTACAGTTAATCTATTTCCATAATGTGTCTAAGAAGCAAACAGAATTTTTTTTCTCTGCTAATTATTTAAAAAGAAACATCATAAACTTTTGAGTATTAGTTTCATAAAATATTAGATGTTTGTGTCCAGGTTGCTTTAGACAGATGTCAACTTCAGAGTCCATAAATGTATTTGAGAGTTGGCAGGTAATTTCATATGAAGGGACATTCCCATTATATTTGAGAATGAAACAACACAACCAATCGGCAGCTCTGAAGACAATAATCTCTATGAAGACCAATTAGTGAGCTATCTGCCATATTATAGATCTTGATGAAGAAGGAAATCCTTGATGATATTTTTCAGATCTTGTATCTTAAAACAGGCTGCAAATTATGCCATTTTTTAGCGTGGTGATTTAACACAAAGCAATTCTGTACATGGGAAATTGTTCAAAGTCTATCCAAAAGGTTGTGACACGCTTGATGCCAAGGCAAATTTGGATACTTACAACAAGGATTGCTTTACCAACGTAGGGAGATCGTCTTTCATTTGGAATTGTGTAATAGAGCATAAGCCATTATTGCTCATCTCACATTTTAAGTTTGTACCAAATAAAATACATCTTAATTCTTTTTTTCTGGGTTTTGAAGATGCACAGACATGAAAACAAAGTCTAAAGCTCTAGGCTCTATTGCAACTTTCACTTGAATTAAAGACCACAAGTGAGATGTGGAAAAATTCTATCTGTGACGTAAACAGAAGTTTATCAATGACTCTGACATACACTCATTTTGGGAAGCTATTTAAACAGAAATTATCTCAGAATCATTCATTCTATTTCTTCATTTTAAAGGTGAAGGAAGTTTTACCCTTGTTCCTCTCTTGTATCCTTCTCTGCCCTATAGACAATTAAATGCAAAGTATGTTGCACTGAGACCTCCAAGACCACACACTCTGCTTCATCCCTTCACGTACTTAGCGACATTTCACCCCTTAGAGGGAATTATTTCTCGAGCTTGTTGGTCCACACTGCAGATTTGGTCTTGCCAGTCATCATAATTTAATAAACTAATTCTTTGTAGACAATTATATATAGATGATAGATAGATGATAGATAGATAGATAGATAGATAGATAGATAGATAGATGTAGATATATACAGTTCTGTTTCTCTGGAGAACCATGACTAATACAACCTCTCTTAATTGCTGTAGTGCAAAATAAATATTCTTACAACATTTGCCATGATCTTGCAACATTTGACCTAGTCAGTAATCTTGAATTAGACAATTTAAACTTTACCATCATTCTGTCCTCGGACGACAACGCAAGCTCAGAAAATTTATTCCATACTATTATGTTGGATTTTCATTGTACAATTTATAAACATTACAAATTTATCTGAATATTCTTTTTTCCTCTACAGCAGCCCCCCTCCCACCACCTCTACTGATCCAGAAAGGATATGTTCCAGGCCTCCCAGTAGATGCCTAAGACCATAGATAGTACTGAACACTATATATACTATATTTTCCCTATACATACATAAGTATGATAAAGATTAATTTATGATTAGGCACAGTAAGAAATTAACAATATCTAATAATAAAATGGAAGAATTATAACAATATACTGTAATAGAAGTTATGTGAATGTGGTCTCTCTCTTGCTCAAAATATCTTAATATACTCTACCACCCTTCTTGCAGTGATGTGAGATCATAAAAACCCCATGTGATGAGCTGATGTGAGGTGACAGATGCAGGCACTGTGACATAGAAATAGGCTACTATTGAACTTCTGGCAATACTTCAGAAGAAGGATCATTTACTTCCAAACCACAGTTAACCATGGGGAACTGAAATCACATATGTGGGAATTAATTGCTAATGTTAGGTAATTTGCAGACCATGGTAAAACAATAATAATCATAATGGATTGAAAGTATGGCAGTTTTCACAGGCCAGGCTTTTAAAATACTTTTTCAACTTAACATAAAATAAGGCTAGTTTATTGAGATTGTGCTGCCCATTTTAATCTCTCAGTTGTTTCATCAATCAATAGCATTTTATGTTATTACAGCAGATTAAACCCATTGCTAGGCACTGGCCATGTTTAAAGAATTTTTATATGACTTTATGTATAGAAAAGGGCTAAGGGAAGCTGTTGGTTGACATATGGTTAGTTAAGAAGAAGAAATGCAATATGATTTCATTTAGACGTTGGAACATTATGGGGAATACCAAAAATAAAGTAAAATCATGGCATTCTAAATTTAAGTTATTGAAAGTTTTATCTTCTATTTTGGAGATTTTTACCTACTCATTTGTTGTCATACTCAATTTTATTTGCCAAGAAAAATCAGTAACATTCTGAGAGAATCGTTACACTTTAAAAATCCTAACAATACTCAGCCTAACTTCCAACAAATAACTTCCTGGACAAAATGGAGGCCGAAACTTAAGAAATATTTGTTGAATATAACAATGGAAGTTATATCTTTGGCCTTTTAAGGCCATACCTTAAGACATGTACTTCTCCCTTGTTTACTCTCTAACTCACAGTCACAATCATAAATGTGAGAAAATATCATACTTTAGTTAGGACCCATGTCATAACTCTTAATGTCTCCATAAATTCTGTAAATAAAATATTAGAATTCATAAATAATAGGTTACAGAGAAAATTAAAACAAAATAAGAGATATGTTAGTGTGGTAAAATAAAAATATTATAAATGGAAATTAACAAGAAGAAAACATAAGTAGATATATAATCTCATGATATGGAAATAATTATTAATCATAGAAAGTTAATATAAATGAGAAAGAAAAAATGAGAACATTTGAGTATATATACATTACAAGTTATGTGTATCTTGAAAATATAAATAATATTAACAGTCAAATGGCAAACTTGCAAACAATATGCTATCCATGTGACTTAGAAATTAAATTCTTACATCAATAAATAAGAAAAATAGGCAATGAGCAAATTACCACTTGGAGCAACTCCACCCATGAAAATAATCTCAACAGCTACAAATGGTTAATAAATGCATTAAAATATTCAACATGACTTATAATTAAAGAAATGCAAATGGGTAGTCTAATGTGCTGCTTGTGGGAATACAAATGTATGGAAACTTTCTGGAGGGCAACTTGGCAACATTTATCCAAATCATTAAAATACCCATACTCTTTGACCCAATTATTCCATTTTAGGAATATATCCTAAGGAAATAATCAGAGAAGTGAGCATGAATTATGCATAAGAATGTTTATTGCAGCATTATTTATGGTAGCAAAATCCTGAGACCAGGCACACCGTCTAATATTAGAGGAATAATTTAGTAAATTACTACAAAATAAGAGAACCCAGTAATACAACCAATATTATGCATTCTGCACAAGTTTTTACATACTAAAAATGGTATAAAATTCATGAAAAAGAAAATATGCAATAAAAACTATCAAATACATATCTTAACTTTCTTTAATTATGTATGTATACACAGAGACATGTGTGCACACATATTCCTGGAAAAAATACACTAAAATTTAATATTTTAATTAACATGTACTGTGATTATGGATGATGCCTTTCTCTTTGCTCATTTCTGCCTTTTATACAGCTTGTGCATTAAACTTATATTAATTCTATTAGGAAAAGCAATACATGTTAAAGAAATGTCTGTTTGCTTTCACTTTCTGAATATGTTAAGCAAAAATAATTACCATCCTGAGACTAGTGAAATACAAAAATGATATTAATAGCGTACAAAGTGGAATGAACTATTTTTTATTGTTATTGTATTGAAGAAAGTACAAATCACAACCTGATTACTCATTTATGGATAATTACAAAAAGCAATGCTTTTAGAAATGTAGATGAAATTGCCAATACAATTGTAGTAAGATCAGCAAACTTAGAGTTAGGAAATCCATCTAATCATGTAATAATAAGATGGTCATGATTTTAATAACATACCTAATGTGATATTTATATCCTATATTGAGTTATATATTTTAAAATCACAACTGTTCAAGTATCCAAAAAACATTTATCAGTATCTATTATATATATGTTAAATAATTGAAAAAAGATAAATTGATAAAGATGGAATTCTCTAAAACTGATGCACTAAAACCTATATTTTTAAGTGAATTTAAAACTCATCACTTGAGGGGCGCCTGGGTGACTCAGTCATTAAGCGTCTGCCTTCGGCTCAGGGCGTGATCCCGGGGTTCTGGGATCCAGGCCCACATCAGGCTCCTCCGCTGGGAGCCTGCTTCTTCCTCACCCACTCCCCCTGCTTGTGTTCCCTCTCTCGCTGGCTCTCTCTCACTGTCAAATATATAAATAAAAATCTATAAATAAATAAATAAATAAATAAAATATTTTTAAAAACCTCATCACTTGAGAACTTAAACACATATTCTGAAGTAATAATTGTTTCAAGAATAAAATCAAGTTTGTTTAGTAAAATAATTAAAATACAAGATTTAAAAGTTCAATATGACAAAGAGAACAGTCTTACTCATATCAGTGCCACTCAGCAAGCACATCTTTGAAAAAAAACTTATGGGTCATTAATTGTATTGTTTTTAATTGTATATATATTTTTTCAGAGTAAGGGATTTCAGCATATACACATGCGATGTTCAGTATGTGTTGGACCTTTTTCCAGTCAACAAGTAGAGAAGACTAAAGTACAATAAAGGAAGAAGTAGAGACTTGAAAGGTGTAGAGATATCTGGAACAAGACTCTTGGGCAGAGAAAAGTGCAAAAGGCTCTAAGTTGAGAACTGATTGGTGTGTTTTAGGAAATGCAAAGAGACAAATATTAGTAAAGCCTCATGGAGAAGGGAAAAAGGGGAAAGATAGTTCAGAAAACCATCAAGCAGCTAGATAACTTGGGATCTTATATTTAAGATCTCTTTTCTCTGAGATGGAAAGCCATGGAAATTATTTAGGTATTAGACATAATAAATTTCAGAAGACTGACTCCACTGGCTGGACTATGTAGACTGCATAATGACCATCTATGTTTATTATAATTATTATTATTTGGGCAGAATATGGTTGCTTGGGCCAAGGTGTTAGTTGTAGAAGAGCTGAAAATGGTCATAGTGCGTCTATTTCAAAGGTAGACTCAATAGGTTTAACTGATGGTTTCAAAGTAAAGTGTATGACTTATCATGATGAGCCCTGAGTAATGTATAGAATTGTTAAATCTCTATATTATACACCTGAAACTAATCTAACACTGTATGTTAACAATACTGGATTTTTAAAGAATAGTAAACTGTATGAGGATAAAATGATAAAGTACACCTGGATTTGCCTGGAGCTACTATATATCAAAATGGAAAAGACTGTGGGTGAAATAGATTCAATATGAAACAAATATTTTGTTAGCTCTACTCTTGAAAGGTGGACTGTAAGTCTCCTTCCCTTGAGTTTGGGCAAGTCTCTATGACTTGATTGAATGTTAAAATGTGATGGAAGTAGTGTTTGGGAATTCTCAGGCTAGATAGTAAGAAGTCTTGTTGCTCCCACCTGAGACTCTTGGGACACTTATCTTGGAGTTGCCAGTCATCATGCAAGATGTCCAACTACACAGAGACCTCTTGAATGTAAGGAAGCCATATAGAGAGAATATATGGAAAGAGAGAAGCCAAAGAGCCCATAGACGGCAACTATTTCAATTCAGGTGCCACAAATATATGAATGAGGAAGCCGTCAAATGTCTCCTCCTTAGACACCATTTTTCTGAAACCACGTGAAAGTTTCGAGTGAAAATATCCAGCTGAGACTAATCAACTCACAAAGCCATGGGAAAACAAACAAATAAATAAATGTTATTTTAAGCCTTTAAGTGTTGGCACAGCTTGTTAGACAGCAATAGAGAACCAGAGCAGTGGGAGAAACAGGGTTAGAGGAAAATTGAAAGTTTTATTTTTCACATGTTAAACACCAGATAGCCATTAACCAGCCAAGTGAAAATGTTAAGTAGTCTGACAACCCTGGAATTCACAGATTTTTAGATTTGATCACTAGTCCATGAAGGCATTTATGTTTAAAGCCCTTAGGGCAAATGTTGAATTATTATGATGGTGAATACTGCCTCTTGTTTCTTATTTGATGTGAGAGTTTCTACTTTTTCATTGTTAGGAACCATGTCTGCTATGAATTTCTGAGGGATAAGCTCTATTTATGAGGTTTCTTCCTCTCCTTATTGACTAAGGGTTTTCTTTCACATTGTGAATGAATGTTGATATTTATCAATGCTTTTTATGTATCTAGTGATAGGATCATATAGTTTTATTTACATGCTGAATTGTCTGTTATCAATGAAGCATCACCATCATACCATGCTAAGATCTCTTTTGCCTCACAAAGGACAAACTATTAAGTCCCAGAATCCTCTTCACCTAGGTTTCTCCGAGTTAAAAGCTGATGATGATTTCATAGGAGATCTTGAAGCCACAAGAAAGACCATTATTCTGAGTAGGTATTTATGGACAGACACATGCTTATATGGTGAACAACTTTCAGGTGAAATTCTTGAGTGTTACATAATACATCTGAAATTAAATAGAAGAGCTTCTCAACAGTTCTTTAGATTTCCTAGAGTAGGTCATCAGTAAATTCATGAAAACCACCTGATGCAATAGCATTTGCTGTGATTTTTGGTGGAGCAGTCTCTGACCTTAACTGTATCAGCCATTCCAATAACTATAAAAGCTTCCAATTTCCAGTATTAGACCATTTTTCATTTGGAAAGCAGAAAGGCTTCTGTGTTCTATACAGAGTCCTGACTAATACACTGATGGATTTTTATACAGCCAAACCATGTTTACATTGCTGAGATAAATCTTACTTTGTAATTGTAACAATCTTCACCAATTCTTTCGTTATCATTCTCCCCCTTTTGGACACCTGGATTAATTGCACTTCTGGGTGCTCTGATTTGGTGGGGCCATAGAACTCATTCTAGCCAACACATTGTGAGCAGATGGGAAGTGTCACTTGCAGGCCAAGCATTAAATTGCTGGCACAAGACCTCGGATTGTTTTTTCTTCTGCTCCCACCATTAGCAATGGCGGTGACTGGTCTCTCCATCTGAGATGTGAAATAAGGATACAGAGCACAGCCTCCAGCAGATTCACCACGGATATATGTGACATCATCAATAAATAAACATCTGTCATTTTGTTAGCCGCGGTCATTGATAGGTTATTACTTCAGCATAACCAAGGCCATTCTGACTGGTACAGTAATTGATACCAGAATCAGGTTAATGCTTTCATGTAAACACTAAAATATTTTGTATTAGTTTAAGGAACGGGAGGGAGACAGGAAGGAAACTGTTATCAGAGCCTGGAAGGATGTTGATGAAAATTCTATATTGGTGAAACATTTGGTAAAATTGTCACCTTAATGAACTTATATTTTGAAGGAAGATGTTCCAGAACAGAATGTTGGAAGTATTTGACATTCATTGTAGGCTGTACGTGGGAAGTATTATTAGAAACTGAGCTCAGAAAAGAATTAGTTCTTTTGAAGCAAGCAACAGAAGTGTAGTTCATGAATTTCGGAATCTTTTAGGTTGGAAACGCAACTGTTTCTTTATCCCAAACAGTCAAAGATAAAATGAAATATGTCTTTCACATAAAAAGCAAATTCTAATTGGTCTTTGAACAAAGATTAAATACACAGTAGGGATTTTACAACCAGTAGCAAAATCCTTTAATGAGTTTGGCATCCACGAGATACTCCCAGTTAGACAAAACAGCTAAGAAAAGGCAGAGTAAGCATGCGCCAGCCTAAGTTGCCCTAGTTACTTATGATTTGGCTAGGAGAAAACAGAAACCTGAAGGTAATGAAACAGAGAAACATCAAATCTAAGAAGAATGTCTGGAAAACAACTGTCGATACGGATGTTTGCACATCGAGTTGATAGGTATCAACCGGCACCGACAGGAATCAAATACATAGAAACCAACCAAGTTTATTAGATCTATACCACTAAAGAAACCAAAAATCTAAGCATAGAAATTTTGTGAGAGTTGAGGATTTAAAACAGCCTACTGTTTACAACTGAAAATGACTCCAGGGCTCCCAGATTTTGCCTTTATCAGATATTCTCTAAGTACGATAATGCATATGGAAAACTTCCCAGAAGAGGAAGCAACAGGTTCAGGACATCGATGGAATGGGTGTTCTCTCACGGAGGAGAATGAAGACGTAATCAAGCATTCCCCTTCCCTGAGTGATGGGGCTTTTGTAATGCCTGTCCAAAGTATTGAGGTTTCTGTAAACCAGCTTACCATTCTTTTGTTTTCAAATAGCAACGTGTATTGTACTTATTCTACTCCTGGGATTGAGAGGGGTGCAGACATTCTCAACAAGAATATGGCTGCTACCTAGTTGAATTTAGTATGTGCACAGCTATGATCTAAAAGTTCTGCCCATGCGAACATAACCTTAATAAATAAATGTTTAACAGTGTTCATTGCAACATTATTGGCCATAGGAAGGACCTGGAGGCAACTTGCTTATGGCACATTGGACACAAACCGTGGTTAAATTTAATTGTAAAAGAAGGGAGTGGCCTGTAAAATTTGATAGAATCATACCATGGAATTTTATAAAACAGAAGGGAAAAATTGATATGTATTGAACTAAATGGATAGGTCTGAAACTCATTCTGATGAGTGGTAAAAGTAAGCAATACATGAGACCTATAATAGGAACAATTTATTTATATACAACATATTGACACAAACCAGATTACACAATAATAACACAATTTAATTAAACATATTGTTTCTGGGGAAGGAGGGGGAAAAGAAAAGAGACATACCGAAGAAAATGAACATGAATAAAGAACAATAGTATCATATGAATCAATGATTATAATGAACCATGAATTTGGGAATCTAATGACCTCAATCTTGGGTACCTGTGTGTGCCAAACAAAACTCCATAAAATTTAAAAGTAAACCATCTGGTTTGCATAAAAGACACATAAGATTAAAAATCAATTAGTCTTCATCAATAACAAGGGAATAAAATGAAAATTCCTGCAAAGATAGGAGACAAGCCTCTTTATTTACTGGAGGGGAAAACATCATTTAGAACCATGAGGTCTGTTTTCAAGGCTTTCTTCCACTAGCTACGGGTTGAGTAGCAAATGCTTTAGTTTCATGATCATTGGTAAGTAACTTATACTGTATATAGTTATTGCATGAAATTAAACTAAACTACGAAGCACCGTGGATATGCTAAGCAGCTTGCTACAATTTCTGCTATCGGGTTGCTAAAGATCTAGTAGGGAAGACAAACAAACGATAGGCACATATATGCTATTCTGGAGTGTGATAGTGCCACTGAAGTCCCCACTAAGGAACTAATCCAGTCTTCAACAGGAAATGGCAGCTGTCTAAAGAGAAGGGCTCTAAGCTGAGTTGCAGAGAATGAGTACAAGTAATACAACTGAGGATGTGGGGTGAGTGTGTGTGCATGTGTGTTGTGTGTGAGAGAGAGACCCATGGGGAGAGTTAATTCAAAAGAGAAAATAAAATAAGGATGCTTTGCAAGCAGAAATGTGACACTAAGGGATGCCTGGGTAGCTCCGTAAGTTAAGTGTCGAACTCTTGATTTCAGCTCAGAGTTGTGAGATCAAGTCCCACATTGGGTTCTGTGCCGAGCACGGAGCCTGCTTGTGATTCTTTTTCTCCCTCTCCGTCTGTCCCTCCCCCCACTAGCACTCTCTTTCTTTCAAAAGTTAAAATTAAAAAAAAATGTGACATTAAAATTTCTGTGGCTATTATTAAAATTATTAGTATCAACAGCAGAGGCAGTAAGAGTTAGGAATTAGTAGCAAGACCAAGGAGGATTTGTATGCCTTCTATTCCTGAAAGGCCACATTCCTGTTTCCCTCTTGGATAATAATAGATGGATATAGCATCCCAATAATCCCTCCTTCATGATTTGTTTTTGTTTAATCCACAACTCAGTTTCCATGTCTACAAATTGTCATGCTATGTCACCCAATCAAAAAAAGATGAGTTTTTTGAGTTGTTTACATTGGAATGAGTTACGCTTTGAAAACAAAACAAGACATATGACTTGCAAAGAGTTCCACTAACAATGGATGCATGCTGTGTTTGTGTGTTTGCAGACACCCGTATGTGTGCACGTGTGTTTATTTTTCTCTCTTATCCTAAGAGAGAATCTACAACTTGGGAATTATGTAGTTCAACATATTTTTACATTCCAATTCTCTGGAGGTTTCTTATCGAGGAAATTCAAATCTACAGACGCATGCATTGCACTAAACATCAAACCGTCATGTAATTTCTTATTTCTGTCATCACAGATGCTACTGTAAAACCAGAGATATCAATGGCAATAGGCATCATACTTTTTATAAATTTTAAAGTAGCATTCATCTTGTGCTTATGGTGCTTTAAATATAAAGCATATAAGAAATTACCTCATGCAATAACACATAATGAAATAAGAAAATGCAACATGTGGAGTGTTTTATTATAATTGGTACTATAATGCAGATTAATATGTGTCACATTAAAATTTAAAATTTCAGAAATAAAGTATATCAAGTGGAATATTGTTTTAATAAACTCTTGATTAAACATGTTCTTCAAAATGACACATTTTAAGAGCAAAACTACTTTAAGAAACTTAAATTATGCATCTGCAGCCTGTACAGAGTATATCTGAGTTTTTAAAAACTACCTAACCCTGAACTTTAATTTGCTTCATTTCACCCTTTGTTTTGTGCATGGGATATTAAAACCCAATGCAGAACCATTCTCTACCCCTTCCTCTCCACCACTTTTCTACTCTTTCTAACCAAATCAAACCCTTAGATATTATAACTTCTAAACGCAGAGTGCGGTAGAATCACTAAAAGGCAGGGGCATTCAGCATGAGTTTCAGGCACTCAGAACGTTTGGAGCAGGGTATTACTGAACCACCACGAACAGATATCTGTTCTATTTCCAGCTCTTGTATAAAATCCCTCGTGCTCCTTCTCAGTATCCTGTCCAGCATTTCAGTCACTGTGATTAGAACCCCAATGCTTCTAGACTTCTCAAAATGTGTTTCTTATAGTACCTCCATCAAAATCACTTGAGATGCTTATTCAAAATTCAAATTACAAAGGCCCCATCCTAGTTTTACTAAGTCAAAATCTCTGGTGATTGGATAAAATAATCTGCTATTTAATAAGCTCCCTAGATGATTGTTATGCATGCAAAAGTTTGGGGAAAATGCTGTTCTGGAGGTATGCAATCATATTCCATTCTGCTTCATCTCTTCCTTCCTCTCAACCCACCCTTTGAATACATGTCCCGGGAAATGATCTACTGTGTGTGCAAGTGCTATTTAATTAGTAAGCAAATTTTCATTGTGAAGAATCTATGTGCTGGTGAATTCGTAAGGAGGTAAGCATGGTATAGAGCAGTGTTTTCATTTTTAATTTTAGTTGTTTTAATGAAAAGCTTTGAAATGTTTAAATGAGAATAAGAAATATTTAGATGCCAATAATTCAAGCATTTTATTTATTTTTTATTTTTTTTAAAGATTTTATTTATTTATTTGACAGAGATAGAGACAGCCAGCGAGAGAGGGAACACAAGCAGGGGGAGTGGGAGAGGAAGAAGCAGGCTTATAGCAGAGGAACCTGATGTGGGGCTCGATCCCATAACGCCGGGATCACGCCCTGAGCCGAAGGCAGGCGCTCAACCGCTGTGCCACCCTGGCGCCCCAATTCAAGCATTTTAAAATGGAACAGACAAAATATTTTCAAAGTCTTCATGCTGGTTTTGCAAAGTTAGCCCTAATAAGAAATTTGTCCCGGGCTGCTTCGGCCGTACATATCAGAGTTATGTAGCACATCCCACTGTATGAGGCTTCAAGGCCAGGGTTCACCTTTCCACGGCATGTTATCACCAGACTTCTGCCTGTAGTAAGTATACTTACTCTATTCAATATGAATGGTACACAAATAAGTGTAGGTGTTTTACGTCTAGTATGGCAGCATGAGGAGATCCCTGGAAACACTCCCTAGCAAAACAAGCAAAACTAGTGAACGTTATCTAAAAAATTCATTTAAAGACTGGGATTTGTGCTAAGACTTTATAGTAAAGGAATAATGTATTCAAGATAATCTAAAGCATGGTAAGAATACCATGAGTTTTTGGCATTTGACCAATGATCTATTTCTACCCTTTCTGCTTCCAGTTCAACTGAAATTAAGTTCTGCTCTAGGACAATATAGACAAGAAAACTGAACTTTATCTCCCCTCAGCTCAAAATCAAAGGTTATATTTTCTCACCAGGAGACGGAGGCCATCAGCATTTCTCATCCTCTCAAACTCTGAATGGAACAAGCGGACTTTCTGAGTACAGCAGAGGTCAGAAGCTCCCTTCCTCCACCCACCCCCACACATCAGAAGGGAGGCTCTACCACAGTCATGGCAGCCTGAGAATACCTGATCCTTGACCCCAGCTCTGTCCTACGGTAGATGCTCCATAGTTGGTGAGGCAACCCCAGAAACACAAGGCTACCACTCTGCCCAGTGCCCGGATAAGTGACTCAGAGACTTTTTTCGGGGGTAGAGGCAGCCCATAACAAGAGAGATCTCAATCTCTCTTGGCCAAGGCAAGAGGAGGAAGAGTGATCATTGTAAAATGGACCCAGAGCATTTTTCATAACAAAGGGCTATTCTATAGAAGAAAGCATTTTGCAAAAGCCTTATCCCAATACGGGAAATAACTTCCTCCAATCCAGCACCCTTCTGTCCTATCTAGGGGAGGGACATAGCAATAAGGGGTGTGAACATCAGGGACATAAATTTAGAATGGTGGAATGAGGTATGAATATAGGGGACAGGGAGAAAAAAGCTACAGTGTCAGTGAAACACTTGTGAAAGTAACAACCCTGAGACACAGGCCCACTAATGTCTGAGATTTAATACAGCTATTTATAGGATGATCTGTCTCCCATGCCTTACCACTATACCAGCAGGGTTCCGGGATGTTGTGAGTTTTAGCTGAAAGAGCTATAACACAGAACATCTCCATAAGAAGTAGGTAGGGTTACCCAAAGTCAAAAAAGGAGACAAGGGCAAAAACACTAGAGGAATTCAAAGCCTCTTGCACCAATAGCTATGACAAACATTAAATATCCCAATTCACAGTCAAAGTAACATAAATCTTCACACTTAAATATCTATTTACCTCAGTTCCTATTACCCAATACAATGTCTGCCTTTTATCAAAAAATTGTAAGACAAAAAGAAAGGGAAAAAAAGAGTCTGAAGAGAAATAGCAATCATCAGAAATATGTTGAGATATTAAAAATGTTGTAAAAATCACACAGAAATTTTAAAACAACTAGGATTGATACGTTAAGGGTTCAAATGGTAAAAGTAAGCACCATGTAACAACAGATGGGCAATGTAGACAGAAAGAAGGAAACTCCAAGAAAAATCAAAAGGAAATGCTAGATATTAAAAAAGAAAACTGAGGGGCGCCTGGGTGGCTCAGTCATTAAACATCTGCCTTCGGCTAGGGTCACGATCCCAGTGTCCTGGGATTGAGCTCCACATAGGGCTCCCTGCTCAACGGGAAGCCAGCTTCTCCCTCTCCCACTCCCCCTGCTTGTGTTCCCTCTCTCGCTGTGTCTCTCTCCGTCAAATAAATAAAATCTCAAAAAAAACAAAAATGAAAAGAGTTGAAGACTGTCTTTGATTATTGGACTAAACATGGCTGAGGGAAGAATTAGTAAGCTTTAAAATAGGTCAATAAACAATTCTAAACCAAAAGGCAAAAGGAAAAGAATAAAGAAAAAGAAATCCAAGAACTACGGGACAATTTCAAAAGTTTTAGCATACATCATTGGAATACCGGACAGAGGCAACATTGAGAACAGAGCAGAAGAAATATTTGAAGTTATAGTGACAGAATATTTTAAAACTAATGATAGATCCCAAACCATGGATCAAGGAAACTCAGAGAATGCCAAGCCTACTCCCATCCCCAAGCAACGACAAAAACAAACTAAGCATGTCCTATTCAAACCACAGATGACCAAAGACCTGGAGAAAATCAGGAAACAACAAAGGTGTCAGGACATCTTACCTATAAGGGAAAAAGGATAAGAATTATATTGGACTCCTTATCAGAAACCATGAAAAAAGAGTATAGTGAAGTATTTAGACTGATGAGAGAAAATCACCAAGCTAGAATTCTACATCCAGCAAAATTATCTTTCAAATGTAAAGGAGAACTAAAGACTTTCTTAGATGAAGAACAACTAAAGAAATTAATCGCTGGAAAATCTTTTCTGCAAGAAATGTTAAAAGAATTCATCAGGGAGAAGGAAAGTGATCGAGGTCACAAATTTGGATTTGCATAAAGAAAGGGCATGAGGGAAGGAATTGAAGGAAACCACAATATGTCACCTCAAAATATGCCTTTTTGATATAAAAATTATTTTGAGCTCAAGGAAATTAAGAAGTAACAATCCTAAGAAAAGCTCTCTCTACTCTTCCCTTCTCTGCTTAAAGGCAGGGGACGAAATCTCCTTTTACTGGAGACGCACTCTTAAGAGCCTAGAGGTGGCACCAGAGGAGAAAACAAACACCTTGCTCCATGAGTTTCCCGCCTTATAGCTATTTTCCCATTAATTTGCTGTCCTTGGAAACCTTAAACTGTCCTTTCTCCATAAAGTTATTGTTCTTTGTTGAAGATTCTAAATAAAGCAAAATTCCAAGTCACTATTACGAGTTAGAATAGTTATAAATGGATATTGCAAAGTCCAGAGCAATCACTAATTTTGTTTTTCAAAACGTGATTTCTATGAGAAGAAATAAATTGGAATCACATAAAATCTTCAATTAAAACTGGAGAAAGAAAAAAGACTTTAAAAAGCAAAGAATAGCTTTATTTTTAATGTCCTGAGGAACCTCCATACTGTTTTCCAGAGGGGCTGTACCAGCTTGCATTCCCACCAACAGTGTAAGAATATTCCCCTTTGTCTGCATCCTCACCAACATTTGTTGTTCCCTGTCTTGATTGTAACCATTCTGACTGGTGTAAGGAAGAAATCAGAGAGGGAGACAAACCGTGTGAGACTCTTGACTCTGGGAAGCAAACAGGGTCACAGAAAGGGAGGTGGGTAGGGGGATGGAGTAACTGGGTAATGGGCATTAAGAAGGGCATGTGATGTGATGAGTGCTGGGTGTTATACTGAACTGATGAATCATTGAACATTATATCAAAAACCAATGATGCACTATACCTTGGCTAATTGAATTTAAATTAAAAAAAAAAACAAAGAATAAGTGCAATGAATAGAAAAAATAGAAACACAGATATTAATCCAACTGTATCAATAATCATTACAAATGTGAATGGCCTACATCAATCAAAAGGCAGATATTGTTAGAATGGATTAAAAAGAAGAGCCCAAACTATACATTGTCTACAAGAAACCCACTTTAATTATAAAGTTTCAGATAGACTAAATGGAATGGAATGTAAAAGGAGGCACAATGTATGTAATAAAAAGAAAGCTGGTGTAACTATTAATTTCAGACAAAGCAGACCTTAGAATAAGGAAGATTATCAGGCATAATGAGTGGTGCTACAAAGTGTTAAAGGGGCAGAAGAAAAGGAATAATAAAAACAGAGCAGAAATCAATGAAATTGAAATATAGTGAAATTGAATAAAATCTAAAGCTGGTTCTTTAAAAAGATCAATAAAGTTTATAGACATCTAGTAGCCAGGCTAATCCAAAATTTTTTTAAAAAGGACACAAAATTACAAATATTGGAAATGAAAAGAGTAGCCAATAGACATTAAATTGAATCTATAGACATTAAAATAGTAATAATACTTTGAACAAATCTATGTCCACAAAATGTCATAATTTTCTGAAATGTAGCAATTCCTTGAAAGATACAAACTACCAAAACTCACACAAAGTTCAATGGACAACATATTAAAATAATTTAATGTCTATTAAAGAAACTGAGTCATAATTAATAGGATTAATTAATCTTCTCCAAAAGAGAAGTCACCAGGCCAATTAAAAAAAAGACAAAAGACTTGAACAAATACCTCACCAAAGAAGATATAGAGATGGCAAATAAATACATGGAAGGATACTCAACATCATTTGTCTTTAGAAAAATGCAAATTGAGACAAGTATGAGATACCAATACACACCAATCAGAATGGGCATAATCCAAAACTAACAACAGTAATTGCTGGAGGTGATGTCGAGTAACCAGAACTCACATTCATTGTGGGTAGGAATAAAAAAATAAAAACTAAAAAACTTTGAAATACAGTTTAGTAGTTTCTTAAAATCCTAAACAGTTTGATCCAGGATGTGTGCTCCTAGATATTACCCAATGATTTGAAAATCTGCACCCACACTGAAACCTACATGCAAACATTTATCATACTTATTCGTAATTTCCAAAATCTGGAAAAATCCAAGGTGTCCTTCAATCGGTGAATGAATAAACAACTGGTGGTACAGCCATACAACAGAATACTATTTTTTTTAAAGACTTATTTATTTATTTGAGAGATAGAGAGTGAGAGAGTGTCCACAAGTTGGGGGAGGTGCAGAAAGAGAAGGAGAGAAATCCTCAAGCAGAGTCCTCACTGAGCGCAGAGCCCAATGCAGGGCTGGATCCCAGGACCCTGAGATCACGGCCTGAGCCGAAATCAAGAGTGGTCACTTAGCCGACTGAACCATCCAGGTGCCCCTATAATAGAATACTATTCAGGGACGAGAGAATAGTGCTAACTGAAATAATCAAGGCACAAAACAATACACACAATATGATTACATTGATGTGAACTTCAAAAATAGGGAAAAGGATCCTATGGTGTTAGAAGGTAGTGTTTGTCCTTAGAGATGAGAGAAGTTGTAGAGATTGCATAAGACACAAGGGGTCAAAAGAGTTTCTTGTCGGATTCTTTCTTTTGTCCTAGGGTGTGCTTCCATGAATGTGTTCATTTTGCAAGAATTAATTTAGCTTCATACTTATAATTTTCTAATTTTCTATATGCAAATTTTACCCCTATAAAAAGTTAAAAGCTTTTTTGTTTACTGACTTTACATCCTTGGGCAATTTGCTTAACCTCTGTGAGTGTAGATTTGTTTGATATATAAAATTGCTATGATAACATAAAGTTGTTTTGAGAATTAATTAAATATGAAGTATTTGACACAAACTTTAGCAAATACAAAAATGCTAAATAAATCAGAGCTACAGTTGAAAACTGAAAAGGTTATTGTAACTATAAACATTTCTTTAAAATCTTATTTTTCTAATGAATTTAATGGTTTAGATTCAAATGGAATAGGTGCCACTTAAATGACAATTCTGTAATCAAAAAAGAAACATTTATTCCACAAATACTTACTAGGGATGTACTATGTCAACGGAATTATTCTGTGTACTCGGGAAACATTAGTTACCAGAGCCATCAACAGTCCTGGTCTCTTTGGAGCTTAAATTCATATACGAAATAGATACATTACATCTTATAAGGAAAACAAAAAAATTACTACTAATTAAAGCACAAGATAAGGTACATTCACTTCTCAAAAGTGAAAATGAACCACAATTCTAATAGAAAGGACAGGGAAGCATTATGTTGAAAAGAGAGAAATTTTTCCAAAACTTTGAATGAGGTAAGAAATAACAGGAAAAAGCAATTTAGTCCAAGAGGACAACTGAAAAAGCCTGAAACTCATAGGATATCCTGATGGATTACATGTGTGGTAGGGAACCAAACCATGAGTGAAGGATGTCGCTGAAGGTTTTGGCCTGAGAAACTGCAAGAATGAAGTTGGTATTGGGGCACCTGGGTGGCGCAGTCGTTAAGCGTCTGCCTTCAGCTCAGGGCGTGATCCCGGCATTTGGCATTTCGGGATCGAGCCCCACATCGGGCTCCTCCGCTGGAAGCCTGCTTCTTCCTCTCCCACTCCCCCTGCTTGTGTTCTTTCTCACTGCCTGTCTGTCTCTGTCAAATAAATGAATAGAAATCTTAAAAAAAAAAAAAAAAGAATGCAGTTGCTATTAATTGAATTGGAAAGGGATAGGCCAGTGATGGGTATTGAGGAGGGCACATATTGCATGGTTCACTGGGTGTTATACACAAGTAATGAATCATGGAATATTGCATCAAAAACTGGGGATGTACTGTATGGTGACTAATATAACAAAATAAAAATTATAAAAAAAGAGAAAGAAAGGGGTGGGGAAAAGCTTCTCCATCCTTACGGTGCTCAAATTCAAACAAAATTTTTAGGTTATGGTGAAGAAAACTCTGCTTACCAATGCCTTATTTTGCTGTTTCACTTTTGGTGAAGGATTAGATTTACACTTTCACCTGAATGCTAATATTTTAAACCAAAGTGAGGAAGTGGGCTGGATTGGAGGGATGACCATGGAGTCTCCATCGTCATCAGTAAACTCTTATTCCCAAGTTTGTATCATGGCCCCCATGAAAAATCAGGTCTTGCTTTCCCCAATCTGAGGATACTTTGTTTTATCTAAGTAAAAGACTACACCTTGAGTACCTTGTCAAGTGTGTACGTGTGTAAGTAGGCAGGAGTTGGGGGGGGGGAGGGGCACTGCTACTCCGTGAGGGTGGGGGGAGGAGAAGGGGCTTGAATATTATACCAATTTCTTTCCTTCCTCCTTCCTCTCTCCCTTCCTCCCTCCCTCCCTTTCTTTCTTTCTTTCTTTCTTTCTTTCTTTCTTTCTTTCTTTCTTTCTTTCTTTCTTTCTTTCATTTTTGTTGTAGGTTATATTTTGAAATAGTTTCAAACCTACAGTAAACTTGCTAGAATTATACCAGGATGTCTTATATACCCTTTATATGCCTTCTTCAGATTCAACAATCATTAGATTTAGGACCATTCACTTTACCATTACTTCTGTATTTTAATTTTATACATATGTAAATAGTATTATTTGTCTGAACCATAGTAAGTTGAAAGCAACATACCTCCTTAACCCTAAGTAATGTGTGTTTCTTAAGAAAAAGAACACATTCTTATCAAACCACAATTCAGTTTTAAAAATTAGGAAATTATCTCATCCACAGACAATATTCAGATTTAATTCATTTTCACAATAATGTCCTTCATAGTGATTTATGTTCCTTTTCCAGGATCAAATACAGATCACAAAATGCATTCAGTTGTCACATCTCTTTAGTGGCAGTCTCTCTTTATGTTTATTGACTTTAACCTCTCTGAAGAGGGTGAGTTATTTTGTAGAATGTCTCCCAAAGTAAGTCTTTCTGATGCCTCTTCGTGATTAGATTCATAGGGGTGAAGGTCTTTCTTTTTCAGAGCATCTTATTTGACACACGATGCTTTTTTTTTTTTTTTTTTTTTTGGTCCCAATTTTGGTGATGCTAGGCTTGGTGTCATGGTTCAGGTGGTATTCCATACATTTCTCAGTGCTGGTATTACTATTTTTTTCCTCTGAAACTAGTAGCCTGTGGAGAGATATTTTGAAACTAGGTAAGCCTCCTGTACCTAGTCAAACATTTGCCCTTTAGCTTTAGTATCCAGTGGTGATTTACCACTCCCGCTATTATTTGTCATTATACTGTAAGGGATAATTATTTATTCATGTATATATATATATCAGCATGGACTCATGGATTATTTTATTTAATAGTTCTTAATCCACTCCTTTCATTATTTACTTTGAGACTTAAATAATCCCAAATATAAATGTAGGGAGCTCTGTCAAACTGGCTTGTGTCATATTGACATATTTTCATGATTCTTTGAGTTCCCCTTGTGTTTTGCAATAGTATGTTCTGGGTTCATATTGCTTTTTCCAGTCCTGGAAATAATAATCATTTCTCCTGAATGCCCTCCAACCTTTTAGGGGAAAAAAAACAAAATCTGAATAAGGAATAAGTGTACTTATTCCTTTTTTTTTCTCTTGTTCTTATTACTGTCTCCTCCCAGCCCAATGTGTGTGTGTGTGTGTGTGTGTGTGTGTGTGTGTATAAATAAAATATGGATATATATTGACACTTCCAATTCCAAGTTAACATCACATAGTACATACCAATGTTCCCTTCCCAGTTTTGAAACTCTGCCTTCACAGTGAGAAACATGATCTCATTGTCTTCAGTATATTAACTAGAGTCTACAATTTGTTTATTTCTTTTACAAGGCAAAATTTACATATTGATATTCAGAAACTGAGGCTATGATTTAATGCATTTTAAGTGAATATACTCATTCAATGAATATCATATACCCAGCTCCCGCAAACCAAAAGGCCCCCCTACATGCCTCACCAGTCAGTCACAGTGGCCTATCTGCCCCCACCCAGAAGCAACAGCAGTTCAGATTTTATTTCAATGGGTATTAGTTTTGCCTACTTTAAAACTTCCTATGAAAGAAATCATGTCACATGTACTCTATTTCTAGTTTATTTTGTTCATCAAAATATCTTTGAGATTTGTACATGTTGTTAAAGAATCAGGGTTTGTTTTTTTTTTAGCTGAACAATATTCCATTGTACGAATGTAGAGTGTGCATCTATGTCCCTGTTGATAGAATTTTGTTATTTCTAGTTTTGAGATATTATAAATAAATCTCCTCTAATGAATGCATCTCGTTTTGGTGGGCATACATTTTTTTTTTTCTTGCTTAAGTCCTGAAAGATGTAACTGCTAGGTCAAAGGGGAGCTGTATGTTCAACTTGATAGTAAACTGCCAAATATTTTACAGAATAGTTGTGCTTTTTACATTGCAACCAGCAATCTGTGAGAATTCAGGTTTTTCAGCATCCATGCCAATATTTGGCGTTGCCAGTCTTTTTAAAATTTTGGTCATTAGTGGGGCGCCTGGCTGGCTCAGTCAGTAGAGCATGGGCCTCTTGATCTCGGAGTCATGAGCTTGAGTCCCACACTGGGTGAACAGATTACTTAAAAAAAAAAAGGTCATTAAAGTGAAAATATAGTTGTGTCTCATTGTAATTATAATTTGTATTTCCCCATTTACTAATAACGTTAAACACATTTTCATGAACTTTCTGTTCATTTAGGTATTTCCCTTTTAGTTGTGTTTGTTCAAGACTTCCTGCCCATTTAGTTATTGGACTCTTTGAACTTTAACTCTTGAGTTGTAGGTTTTTAAAATATATTCTGGATATGTCTGTTATCAGATGATGTATGTTTACCATCTGTGGCTTGCCTTCTAATTTTTTAATGGTGTCTTCTGATGATCAGAAATTTCTAATTTCAAAATACACTTTATAATGTTTTGGCGGTAATTGTTTTATTCTAAGAATTCACTTACCTTCAGGTCAACTTTGAGCCATTTGCTGTCATTTAGACTTTATAGTTTTAACTTTTACAATTAGCTCCTGATTCATTGTGAATTAAGTTTGTGTGTGATGTTAAATATAAATCAAGTTTGATTGACTTTTCCATATGAATGTCCACTTTTTCCACCACCATTGGTTGCAAAGTCTTTGCATTTCCCACTGAATTGCTTTGGAACTTTTATTGAAAAATCAATTGAACTTATAAGTGTTAGTTTACATCTAGATGCTCTATTCTGTTCCATTGATCTGTTTGTCTATACTGACTCCACTACCGCTGTGTCTGTAGCTTTATTATCAGCTGTGAAATCTGGTAGTATACATCTTCCAATCATGTACTATTTTTTTTTCCAAAATGGTTACACCATTTTAAATATTTTGCATTTATTAATTTAGAATTATCTCATCACTTCTACCAAAAGCCTGATGAGATTTTGACTTAGATTTTGGTGACCGCATAGACCAATTTGAGAGAGTTCTCATTTTAACAACATTGAGTGGTCTTGTCTTTCTGGGTGACCATATTTCTTCACTTATTTGATCCTTTTTATTTTAGTCTCATAAATATTTTGTAGTTTGCAGAATAGATGTCTCTCACTGTTAAATTTTTCCCTAAGTATTTTAGGTTTGTTGGCACTATTGAAAATGAACATTTTAATTTGATTCCCTAGTTGTTTATAACCAGTGTATAGAAAAACTATCGATTCTTGATACAGACCCCATGTTTTGGGAGCTTATTAGATGTGTTTATCAGAACTAGTAGAATTTGTGTTTGTTTTGTTAGATTCTGTAGGATTTTTCAACATGAAAAAAAATCTTTTCTAAGAATATTGGCAGTTTGACTTCTTTCCAATCCTTACATCTTTTTTTTTCTTGCTTTCTTGCACTAGATAAGACATCCAGTACAATGCTGAAAAGAAGTTTTGAAAGGTAGCATCTGTGCATTTTTCTGTCTAGAGAGAAAGTATTCGGCCTTTTGTAACTAGATACAATGTTATTTGTAGGATTCATCAGAGATGATCTTTATTAAATTGAAGAGGTATCAATATATATATTTGTACTTAGCTATAAGTTTTACCACAAACGGATAATCATTAAGTTGAGTTGTTTGCATGATTTACTCCTTTATTCTGGTAATATAGTTAATTAATTTAACTGGTCTTAAATGATATGTCAGCATTGAATTTCTGAGATATATTACTCAATTAAATCTATGATGTCTATATCTATGAAGAATACCAGTTCATAATTTTCTTTTCTTTCAATGTCTTTGTCAGGTTGTGACATCCGGGAAACACTGGTTGTATAAAAGAAATTGGGGAGTCTTTCTTTTTCTTTACAATTCATAGGTTTATTTCAGAAGAATTGACATTCTCATGACGGTATATTACTCTGTACTGAAAACAGGTTTTCCTTTAATTTAGGTAGAAAGCATTTTAATGAACCTTTATTGTATTTTTGGTAAAGTCCAGTGCACCTTTTTTTAGACTTATTCTTAGTTACTTGACATTCTGTGATATTGCATTAAACTATAAAAAATTATTCTTAGTTGTTACTGATATAAAGAAATTCATTTGAATTTTTCCTATTATTATCTGCTATCTACATATACTCTACAATTATGTATAACAATGCACCTACTTATTTTTTCTAAGTAGATCACCATGTAACATACCAACAATGTCAGTTTATTACTTCTTTTCCAGTCCTCATGCGTCTTATTCCTTTTTAGCGTATTATGACACATGCTTGGGTGACCAAAGAATTTATGATTTAAAGTTGTGAAAATATGCTTCCTTCTACTATTCTTGATTTTAAATTGGAGGCTCTTTACATTGACTCATTTAGAATAATATTTGTTGATTTTCAAAGATAATATTTATTGCACAAATAAGTTCCCTCCTATTTCTAATATCCTGAGTGTTTTTATCATGGATTTATGGTAAAATGTATCAAGTATATTTTACATCTATGTATAGATTTTTAAGTAAGATACCTTCTTTGTATACATAGGATAAGATCAATAAGATCATGGTATCTTATCTTTTTAAACCCTATTATATTTGCTTGTATAGCTAGATAAAAAATGCTAAATTCTATGTACAACTTCTCTAATATTTGAAAAAATATTATTCCATTATCTTCTTATGTCCAGTGGTGTGGTCAAAAAAAAAAAAAAATCTGATGTTGGGGCTCCTGGGTGGCTCAGTTAGCTAAGCATCTGACTCTTGATTTTAGCTCAGGTCATGATCTCAGGGTCCTGGGATTGAGACCCTCATTGGGCTCCAAGCACAGTGGGGAGTCTGCTTGAGATCCTCTCCCTCTCCCCCTGCCCTGCCACCCTGCTCGCACTGGTTCTCTCTAAGAAATAAATAAATCTTAAAAAAATATCTGATGTAGATCTGACCCTTGTTTCTTTGTAAATGATATTATGTGTCTCTGAGGAAATTTCATTTTAAAATTGCTTTACTATTTTCTTGTAGATTTTAAAATATCACTCTAACATCTAGATCCAAGTTTTTTCTCATCTCCTTTTTAGCACACTATTAACTTTCAGCTTAAGATCTTTCACCCTTATTTCTAGTATATTATCTCCGTTATGTCTCCAAATATTTCCACTGCTATATTTTGGGTAAATTTATTGTGAATGCCTTTGAATTTAACTGCTTTTATTTTTATTTTTCTTTAAAATTTTTATTTATTTATTTGCAGAGAGAGAGCACAAGCAGAGGGAGCTGCAGGCACAGGGAGAAGATGACTCCCTGCTGAGCAGGGATCCTGATGTGGGGCTCGATCTCAGGACCCTGGGATCATGACCTGAGTTGAAGGCAAACACCTAACTGCTGAACCACCCAGGGGCCCCATGAACTTAATTGCTTTTAGAGCAAAGTATTTGATTTCAATTTTTTAGTATTTTTGAGATTTCATTGGAGTCTAGTATTTTATAAAATATATGTGTTCCAAGATTTTAAAACACTTTCGTTTTCTAATTATTGGATACTGAGCTCTGTAATTGGTATTTAGATCTGTTATGACAACTATGTATTTGAAAGCATCTATTCTCATGCTTGTTTTAAAAATCTGGTTGAGGGATGCCTGGGTGGCTCAGTAGGTTAAGCATCTGCCTTTGGCTCAGGTCATGATTCCAGGGTTCTGGGATGAAGCCCCGCATCAAGCTTCTTGCTCAGCTTCCTCTGTCTGCCGCTTCCCCTGCTTGTGCTTTCTCTCTTCCTCTCTCTGTCAAATTAAAAAAAAAAAAAAAAATCTGTTTGATCTACCAATTACTTAAAGAGTGGCTTATTCCCCACTATATCTATTGATAAATCTTTCTCTTCTTGTAATAATTTCATATACCTATTTTTAAATATTTTCAATTTAGACTTGTATATATCTACCTGGTAAATTGTGCATTTAGGAATATGTGACTTAAAAAAAAAGAAATATGTGACATTTTATTCTAATATTGCATTTTGCTCTTCAGTCTATTCTCTGAAATAAATTTCCAGAGCAAATCTTATTTAGTACTTGCTATGTCACAAGCATTCTGATAGGATTCTTAGTATGAGGGAGAAAGCCCTGGTCTATGTCCTCCAAGGTTCTAGATACACAAAAATCAATCTGTGCATTTGGGGCTATCTATTTATATCTGAAAGCTTGAACAAGAAAAAAAGGAGAACATAGATATATGCCATTTGCCATATAACAATGTCATGTAATGAGGGTCATAAAAATCTTAAACGTAGATGTCCATATAATTACCAATCTCTTTTTTTTTTCTTGCTTTTTTTTAAATTCATTTTAGTTTGTTAACACACAGTGCAATATTGGTTTCTGGAGTAGAATTCAGTGACTCATCACTTAAACACACCACCCAGTGCTCATCACATCAAGTGCCATCCTTAATACCCATCACCCGTCTAGCCCATCCCCCACCCACATCCCTCTATCATCCCTCAGTTTGTCCTCTATCGTTAAGATTCTCTTATGGCTTGTTTCCCCCTCTCTCTCTCTCTCTTTTTTTCCTTTTTCCTTTTTGCCTGTGTTCATCGTTTTTTTTCTTATATTCCACATGAGTGAGATCATATGCTATTTGTCTTTCTACCAATCTCTTTTATGTGGGAAAAATAATAATATTATATTTCAGTAATAAAGTTCTATTTCTCTTCTGAATTCACCATCAATATTCAAAAATATAAATTGATATGGATACCCATTCTGGTTAGCTTAATGTACTTAGACTTTAAGTATTCAAAATATTCTGTGCATATACAAAATGTGAGAAGATTCATTTTATTAGATTTTAATACTTTAATCTTGGGCTTATTATTCCCTCTTTGATTTTTTATATCCAAATCTCACTTACGGTGTGGAAACATAAATATATGATCTTGCACACACATACGCATAATAATAAAGAGCTTGTCTCATTTCAATGGGCACACTCAAGGTCATAAAAACATAATTATTTTTGTAGGGTTTTTTTAAACAGTTAATCTGAAAAATCTCTCAAATTAGTGAGAGGAATATCAGCAAGGGGAAAAAAAATCACTTCTCAGAGCTCTTATTACAAATAATGTAAGATCTCTCACATATTTTTGTATTCTCTCAAACTGCTTATGTAGGCCCTACAGTGATCTATTATGAAGGAGAGAACTCACTAGTTACTTACACAGACCCAAGACAAAACAGAAGTCCTTTCTACTATAATGAAATGCATTGGAAGAGTAAGTGCATTTTCAACAATGAATTGGGATTAAAGCAAGACTCCATCCTGATCTCATATATTCATACAGAGATACCATCTCTTATAAAGAATGTTTTAAAATGTTTTCTTTATGAAATACCATAGCAGACAACTACATGCTAAAACAGGAGGTGAAAAACAGAGTAATTGTCCAGGAGTTTTTATATAATGTCATTTCAAAAAAAAAAAAAAAAAGATATCCTAAGACAAACTCACCATACTCTTCTAAAACATATTTTAAAAAAACATAATAATCCCACCCCCTATTGATTTTCTTAAAGGAATAAAAAGTTATCAGATTGTTCTTTAAACTAACAAGTAAGAAATGGGTATTGGAGGATAGGAGACAAGGTGAGGTACTGATAAGTTGCTTTAATTGTTAGTGTATTAAATTATATATGCCACATGAACGCTTCTGTTTATTCATATACAAACTAAACCTGATGTCTAATAAGCCTTTTTCATATGGACCAACCCAAAAATTACTAATGAAAACACATGACTTTTTTTTAATGAATGCAAAACAATAAGATGATGATAAGTTGTTCTTAAATAGAAAATACTATTATTTATTTCACCAACTAACAATGTCCCTATAGTATTATCATTTTAATATATATTTAAATAAAGGTTTTCCTGACCTATTTCCTCTTTGATGTATACGATGGTGATTTCTTCGTATCATTTGTTTGTTCATGCTATTGCTTGGTGTGGAACTTGTCCTTTTTCTGTCTTTCATTATGAACTACCTCTTCCACCCTTAAATCCAGCACAAATTCAGCCTGTTCCACACTATGTCTGCCTTTCTGTGCAATTTTTTTCTTTCCTGTAAGCTAAAAGTCATTTCTTCTTTCTGTGATTTTTTTTAAAAAGCTATGTTGTCATAAGTCTTACAATCCTTAACCAAGATCTGGTGTTGACCTTTCTGAATTACTACCCAGACTGAAAGTCCCTTGAGAGCAAACACAGGTCTGATTTATCATTAAATTCAGTTATGCAGGAACAAAAACCTCCAGCTGCGCAATTAGCAGGCCCCAAAAGGATCAATGCTTTGTGTCACAAAGGAAAATGTGGATGCTAATACTGTGTAACTAACATCAGAATTTCACACAGGCTCATTGTTCCAGAATGTCTGCTTTCTGTTAACAGTGGACTAGCAGTCAGAATTATTCAGCTCCTGCTGCTAGAAAATCCTCAAATTATGATTAATAGTCAAGTTCTATCAAATACAATTTCCTTCCAGGAATTATAGTATATATTTCCTTCTCCAAAAAAGGAGAACCTTTCCTCCTGGCATAATAAAGAGAAATGCAATTCTCAAAGCCTGATTTCAAAAGGTTAAGCATTTTAGCTGAGAAAGAAAAGTGCATGATCAAGTAAAAGTTTATCATAACAAAGCTATTTTTGAGATTTTTTAATTCATACACATTTACATGCATGCACATGATTCTTCCTCCCCCCTCTTTTTTTTTTTTTTTTTTTTACAAATTCGGGGTTATGATTTACAATAAACTCTAATTCTTTAGGACCTTAAATACATAGTCCTCTTTAAAAATGCTGCATTTAATTACTATAAACTTCCCTACCTAATTAGCAGAAAACAGTATTCTGAGGGATAAAATAATGATAATTCCCATTTTTAACATATTACTAAAGTTTCTTGGTATAACTCAGCATCTTGCATGCCAATGTGCATGGAAAAGTCCCTATTCCAAAGCTCAAAAATGCTAGATATTCTTTTTGTGATAAAATTAATTAACAATGAAATTTCTTTTTGCCTTCAGTGCTCGAGGTATGCTAGCCCATAACTGTTAATGCTTGAATCTATTTTTAGGAGTACTTATTCTTTCTTTAGGGAATGAAGAAGCTCTATTTGAAGATTGCATCTATTGATAGTGTAATCAACACAGTACTCTTTATTTTCAGGAACATATCCCAACCAAGAATTCACTGTAAATCCACTTCTTTGCAAAAATCTACTTTTCCTTCCTCTTCCATCTCATTTCTTAGAAGATCCAAAAAGGGGAAGTAAACTTACATATGGACAATTTTGCTTAAGAAGAAAACATTCTTTTAAAATGTCACAGATTCAATGGGGTACCTGGGTGGCTCAGTCAGTTAAGCATCTGCCTTCAGCTCAGGTCATGATCTCAGTGTCTTGGGATCAAGCCAGGCATCAGGGGAGTCTGCTTCTCCCACTGCCTCTCCCCACCCCCCGCTCATGCTCCCTCTCTATATATCTCAAATAAATACATAAAAGTCTTCATAAAAAAAGTCAGATTCAAAATCAAGTTTAAGTACGACTTGTTCTTGGGAAGTCTAGGAAGCATAACTCATTTAAGTTTTTCAATACTTTGAAAGAGTTTCAAACTGATGTTGAGTATACAAGAAAACAATGTATACCCTTCAACATTTAAAAAATGCATACTTTAAAAATTGACCTCCCCCAAAACAGTGATTTCTAACTATCTCTAAATCTGACATTCAAATTTAAATGTTCTACTGAATGGACTCTGGCAATAATTTGCAAACTCAGAGAAATGTTATATTAACTGGTAAGTATTTTACATAATCTAAGAATAAGTAAATTTAGAGAAAAATTTCTTATGGATAAGGTATATGAAAAATGCAAACAATGTAATTTGGTGATTAAATTTGTAAATTGTATAAACTAATTTGACAGCATAGTTTTTTTTTTTATCTTGTTTGTATTTGTTCTATATTCAAAATAGCTAGGATTATTGGTAGGCAAAATTCAAATCATCCTTAAAATTTGCTTTAAGATATCCCTAAAAGAATTTTGAAAAAATGATTGCTTCATTGTAATTTTTAAAAAATCACTTCGGGGCACCTGGGTGACTCAGTTGATTAAGTGTCTGACTTTTGATTTCGACTCAGGTCATGATCTCAGGGTGATGGTATTGAGCCCCATGTCAGGCTCCACGTTCAGTGAGGAGTCTGCTGGAGATTCTCTCTTTTCTTCTCCCTCTGTTTCTCTCCTCCCTTCTTTCTCTTTCTCTAATAAATAAATAAGTCTTTTAAAAAATCACTTCTACAATATAATTTTAAAAATGACTAGATTACGTAGCAGATTATTATGTAGATTATGCAGGCTTCTTTTAATATTTATCATCTTGATGAAACAACATGCTACCACGTTCAATATGTTTAATATCCCTGTTGCTGCTTTGGTCTCAGAGGAACAACGTCTTATTTCCCTTTCTTCCTCTTTTTCTTTTTCTTAGTAAGACCAAATGAAAAAAGTGACTTTCTTAAATAAAAACTGTCATTATTTCTGTCACTCATTTTATAATTCAGAATGTCTACGCACAGGTCAAAATACACAGTTTTTAACATCACACTTCAGAATTTTCAGAAATACGTTTGAATCCTGAAGCTCAACTCTGGGTTTGTGTTGCCTTGTTGAAGGATGCTTTGTGGACACACCAAGCTTTGCGCCATATCTGTTATATGAAGAGTTCATGGGGAAGTGGAGAACCTAGAAGCTGGTTTTCCTAAAAGAGCGGTTCTAGTTGGGAGAAAACTGATCTCCCTCCCAGGAGACGTTGGGAAATATAGAGAAACATTTTTGTGCGTCACAGCTTGGGGTGGAGTCCGGTGGGTAAAGGCCAGGATGTTGCTAAATACCCAGTGTACAGGCAGCACCTTCCAACAAAGACAATGCAGCAAAAAATTTCAACAGGGCTCAGATCAAAAAGCCCTGTTCTAAAATAATCTTTTCTTTTTTTAAGTTTTTGTATGTACTCAGAGGTCCATAAATCTCATTTTGAAGACTTATCTTGGCCTACTCTACCAGTTCACTCTCAACAGTTCATTGCTTTCTAGTTGGGAGTGAAGGAAAACTAGTTGCATTGCTGAACATTAGAACTTAGAAGTTAGAAGAACTTAGAGCTTAGAAGTTACATATAATACATCAAAAGAAAAAGTATCCACGATGCAATACCATTTATTTTTATATAGAAACACACATACTGTATATCACAAAATGCTTTGTAAAGAGTTAGTCACAGCAAAAAGAAAAAAAAAAAGAGGAATTTTATAGTGGGATAAAAAAACAGCACTTGGTGATTCTGTGCCCTAATATAGTTTCAATGAAAGTAAAAACTAAGGAAAACTTTTCAAGCTTTTGGAGTCTAGGGAAGATTTTCATCTTGCTAAATCCAAAATCCTCTTGAATTTCTTCTAAGTTTCGTGTTATTCTTTAGTTATTACAGAGCCTTATGAAGATTAAGGAGAGAAAGCAAAATAACTCTTCTTCTTTGAATATACTTTTTAAACCACTCCCAGTGACAGTATTCAAAAAACTGAGCTCTCGTAGTGCCATGGATGACACTAATTTTGTTAGAAGTTGACACCAATCTCTTACTTAGATAATTCAAATGGCTGATGTGGCAGCAAAGTGGTAAATAGATGAGGTAGGAGGTTTCATATTTCCACCCAAATTAATACAACTTTATTTCAATTTCCATAAGTTTGCAAAAAATAAATCAGGTTTTAAATTATTATTTGTGCAGCTAATACTTAAACATTCTCATTTACAAGATCATAAAACCATACTTATTAAATATTCAGACATTTAATTGACACCTACAGAATCCATGGAATCAAAGAAGAAGATAGGTAATTATAAAGACTTTCTTCTTTACACTGTTTTTGTATTCCGACACAGCTGAATAAAAGACAAATTGCCTAGGATTGCTGTGAGGAGTAAGTGGAGTAAGCAAGGAGTCAGTGGTCCCTGGCTCACCCTTCAGTCTCTATGCTCATAAATCCTCACTATTCTTACACACTCACCTCACACTCACCCTGGCCTTCGTTCTGAGCCCCTCTGATTCTTACTCTTGGTAACCTTTCTATGATAGCCAGCACCCATGCCTATGTCACCTGCTCTTAAACTCTCAATAAAGTATCCCCATCACTCTGTATCCATTGACCTTCTTAAGTTTTCTTCATGTCCCTCGTAATTACTTCTCTATTTTATCTTTCTCCATCTATTTCTTCATTGTCTGTTCTCTCACTAGAATATAAAAGTAAGAGAGTAGAGTTTGGGGTGTTTTGCTTAGAACAGTATTCCTGGCACCTAGAAAGTACAGGAACATTAGGAACTCAATGAATATTTATAGAATAAATAAAGAAATCAATCAAACTAATAAGCAATTTGGTATATAAATTCATATGTAAAATACCGTGTGATCGCTTTTTGCTTGTTTGTTTGCTTTTGTTGTTGTTGCTGTGCGTATGACATTCTGACATCAAATGGATTGGAAATAGTTAAAATGAGCCCAGCACATATTATAAATCTGAGAAATGTGCTGCAGATAATAATGTATCAACCAGAAGGGGCAATAAAACGACTTTAGGTGCAGGTACTTGAAATATCACAGGCTCCAGATCATAAAATCAGCTAGCAAACCCAACCCTTAATATCTTTTTGTTTTCTTTTAAAACAAACAATACATAGACATAAACAAACCCCAAATTCTTTCAATGATGCCTTGTTGCTTTCACTAACTTGCTTTTTTTTTTTTAAACAATTTTTGAAAAGAAATTTTTATGATGGCTTCCTATCTCCAGTGTCATTTTTTTCTTTTTCTTCTTATTTTTCTGGACTTTGTTAAATACTTTTTAATTGTGTCTTTCAAGATTTTTGAACATAATAAATACAATAAATCTCCAGGCCTGCTGCTTCTGTTCCTAAAATAACTTTTAACATATTTCTTCCTTTTTATTTGTACCTTATCACCAATAACAACAATTTCCTTGTTTTTCACATCTAGTCTTTACATGAAATAATCATCTCCAATAATCCGTAGTCTTAAACCTATTGATATACAATATTCCTCCGTTATATCTGGGGGTAATGCTTGTTAGCTGGTTTTAGCACAGACGCTTGCTTTCAGTTTTTAAGGGTACAACACGTTACTGTACAATGTTGTACAGATCCCTAGAATTTACTCAGATTTCTTAACTGAATCTTTATACCTGTGGATCAGTAACTTCCCATATCCTTGCCCCCCCATAACCCCTGGCAACCAGCATTCCATTGTTTGATTCTATGAATGTGACTTTTAGATACTTCCTGTAAGTGGAATTATGCCGTGTTTGTCTTACTGCGACTTGTTTATTTCACTCAACATAATGTCTTCAAGATTCATTTTTGTTGCCATATATTGCAGAATTTCTTTTCCTTTTTTAAAGTTTAATTGCATTCTCTCTGTGTATATATGTGTGTTTCTATATGTAAGTAGAAATAAATCAATGATAGGTGATAAGTAGATGATAAATAAATAATAGATAAATAGGTAGAGAATAAGTCATATTTTATTTATCTGTCATTTGTCATTAGACATTAGAAACCTTGGCTATTATGAATACTGCTGCAATGAATAAGGGAGTGCTAAAATATCTGAGGTCCTGATTTCAATGCTGTTGGATAAATAGAAAAAGGATTGCTGGATCATATGGTTGTTCTATTTTTAATTTTTTGAAGACTCTCCGTGCCGTTTTCTATAGAAGCTTCACCATTTTGCATCCCCATTAATGGTGCGCAAGGGTTCCAATTTAGAAAACATGGATTCTAGTTATTCTAGCAAACATTTGGTGGCTTTTTTTTTTTTTTTAATAACAGCCCTCCTGACAAGTATTAGATGAAATCTCATGATTTTGATTTGCATTTCCTTGGTTAGTGAAGAACATTTTTTCATATACCCGGTGGCTATTTGTATGTCTTATTTGGAGAAATATCTATTCTAGTCTTTATCCAATTTTTAATTGGGATACCAGATTTATTGCTATTGAATTGTAGGAGTTCCTAATATATTTTGGAGATTAACTGTTTGTCAGATATATGGCTCACCAATATTTTCTCCCATTTTGTTGTTGCCTTTCACTCTATTATTATTTCCTTTTCTATGCAGAAGTTCTTAGTTTGATGTAGTCCTACTTATTTATTTTTGGATTTGTCCCCTAGGTTTTGATGTTGTGTCCAAGAAATAATTGCTACGATCAGTTTATCATATATGTCTGGATTTATTTTTAAGCTCTCTACGTTTCTTTGGTCCATAGGTTTTCTTTATACCGATATCATACTGTTTTGATTAATATAGATTTATAATACAGTTTGAATTCAGAAAGTGTAATGCCCCCAGCTGTTTTTTTTTTTCTTTTTTCTTTTTTCCTTCAGATTGTTTTGACTATTCATGGTCTTTTGTGGTTCCATATGAATTCTGAACTGTTTGTTTGTTTGTTTGTTTGTTTGTTTGTTTTATTCCTGGAGAAAATGCTGTTGGGATTTTGACAGGGATCGCATTGAATCTGTAAACCACTTCGAGCAATATGAATATTTTAACAATATTAAGCTTTCCAATCCATAAACTTAAACGTCTTTTCATTTATTTGTGTCTTCTTTAATTTTTTTCATCAACATTTTGTAATTTTCTTATTTATTTATTTATTTATTTATTTATTTATTTATTTATATTATGTTCAGTTAGCAAAACATAGTTTGGTACTTTTCATTCCCATAGTTAAGTTTATTACTCATTATTTTATCCTTTTGGGTGTTCTTTTAAATGGGATTATTTTAAGTTCCTTTTCAAATAGCTTTTTGAACAGCTTTAGTGTTTTGTTTTGTTTTGTTTTCCTTTGAACTTCTTTTGCCAAGGCCAGGACATATTTTCTGTTTTCCATGTTTAATGTATACTTTCTTAGTTCTGGTCTTAGAATACTCCTCTCAGCTGTACTACTGCAAATCTTTCTTCTTAGCTATTCTTTTATTTTATTTACCAACATCTTTCAGTTATTTCATAATGTTATACCTAATGGGTTATATTCCTATAATCCCTTTTACATGTCTCTCTTTGCTAAGAAAGCTATTATGGGTTATTTTTTCATATAAGACTAAATTCTTTCTCATGGGAATTCGTCTATGCCCATAAATTCATTTATCACTTTAACTGATGACACCTCCCTAAATTACATACCCTGGATGAATCTCTCTCCTAAAATCAGAGTAGTATACCTAATAACCTGATGGACACTACCCCCGAATAACCCAAGATCCACAGTTGAAAATGTAATGCATCTTCTCTTACTAAATTCAATTACTTTGAAGATTGGTTCCACCATCTTGCAAGAAGAATAAGCTTGAAATTCTAGGCTGTGTTGACATGACAAAAATGCTCAATTAATATTTCTTAAGGATTAAACATTCCCCACTCCTACGCCTATTACTTCATATCCTCTTACTCCTCCAGCTTAGATGTACTGGAGAGCTATAATTTTATAGCCATCAAACCAATGTCTCCGGGGTGAGTTGATTGGATTCAAATTCTGTATCCATTATCCAATATTATGTGATCTGAGAAATGTGACCTAAATGCCTCTGCTTTCCTCTTCTCATCTAGGAATTGGGAATAATAATAATAGCACTCATTCGGTTGGACTAAATGAGATAATACAGATAAGGCACTTAAAGCAGTGCCTAGCACGAAGTTACTCTTACTAAATGGCATATATTATTATTTCTGAAATTAAAATTCTCCTTATCTGCCAGTGTACTGACTAATTCTAACTTTCATCTGAAAAGATTTTTATAGGTAGAAGTATACCTTCTAATTCACTTTGGGATTGGGGAGACTTAGTAACATGGAAATCTGTTTATCATTCTGATACTAAATAATTTTCACTGACTTCTTAATTCCATCAAGACAATGGTTCATCTCATTGACATTATTCAAAATACCTTTTGTAAACTTTTCCATACCTGTTTCTCCAGACCAGATCTCTTACAAATCAATCACAGATTCAACTGGATAAAATTATATGGGTAGGTTAACACATTATAATTAAATATTAAGGGAATTTTTAAAATTTGACATCAGAAAAATTTTTGGAGAAAGTATTTTTGATAATACTTTATTCCATAATTAAATACTGCTTTCACATTTTGTGCTCTCTTTAAGTAAATCTTACTAATTCATATTTTCTGGAGAGTTACCTATTTATTAAAAATATACTAGCCTAATTTAACAGATAAAGTACATACTATTTATATTTCTTCAGAGCATAAAACAAATGACTTTTTTTCATTAAGTTAATACATTCCCAATAACAAACATGCTAAATATAACACGGGAAGACTCAGAAACCAATATTAAGGCTATGGACTTTTTAAAATCTCTAAATAAAACATGAGATAAGCAAAATCCAATAGTATCTTAAACAGGATGGCATTATGTGCCTCTGAAACTCAGGGAGGATTTCAGGGTTGGAAAGTAAACTAGAAAGACATAAAACCTTGAGATTGCATAAAATCACTGAAAACAGAATAGTGAAAGGGAGAGTAGAAACCTTTAGCATTCCAATAATTAGAATTCTAAGGAAGATGGTAAGAAAAGACAGATAATGGAAAGCCAATGTGGTTGAAGTCCAATTAAGTAAGTGAGGTATAATGGAAATTTAATTTGCCCTACAATGCAGCTAAGATGTTACAATGAGCACATAAAATTGTCATATGGGTTCTGAAGGATGTGGCCCTTGGTATTATTTATAAGATCGTGAAGGCCATTTTTGTGGAGTTGTGGGGATTAAAGACTGATTGGTTAGGTCTCATTTACAGACAAATATTGCATAAAAGCAAAGCTGAAACCTAGACTTTGTCTAGTAGGGAAGTAAGACATCTGCATCCTTTCTTATTTTAAGATGACTGAGGCTATTAAAAATATATAAATTTATATATATATTATATTACATAAATATTATATTATATAAAATATAAATAATAATATAATTTCCAAATATTACATTATTTAATATAAGTATGTTAGACAATATTAACAATGGTATTCATTATATAAGTAGGTGAAGGTAAAGGAGCAAAAAACAGGTCATCCATACAGATACCAAAGAGTCTTTGATGGTATTTGAGATCTATTTTCTGATTGATAAGTCATCATGGTAAACTTTTCTAGGAAATCTCTATAATATATGAGTTGTCCACAGACTAATATCTAAATTTAATGTATTCTAATTAAAAATCTCAATATCTTGCTATAACTAGGCCAAGCAATATTTGAATTCATGTGAGAAAAAATTTCCATCACAAATGTCAAGAGAATTATAAAAGTGAACAGCAGTGAGAAGGGATTTGTATGATCTGGATATAATAGTATATTAAACTATATTACATGGTGAAGAATACGTAAGTAGATTTTTAAACAGAATGGTAAGCTTCTTAAAAGATTTTGTGTGAGAAAACCTGTACATAATTTTGTTTATATGTGTTTATTCATACACAACATGGTGGTGTTTCAAGATTGTGTGAAAAGGTAGAATATTAACCAAATGATATGTGGACATTTGGCTTGTTGTTTTGTATAAAATTAAGTAAAAATTTATCCCTCAGAAACAAATTTTTTAAATATAAAAGAACAGCATTATATTCTCTGATACTGGCCATTGCAACTTTTTTCTGATAGGTTCCCTAAGGCAAGGGAAATAAAAGCATAAATAGACTATTGGGGCTACATCAAAATAAAAAAGCTTCTGCACAACAAAGGAAACAATCGAGAAAACTAAAAGGCAACCTATGGAATGGGAGAAGATATTTGCAAATGACATATCTCATAAAGGGTTAATATCTAAAATATATAAAGAACTTATAAAACTCAACATCCAAAAAACAAAATTAAAAAATGGGCAGAAAACATGAACAGACATTTCTCCCAAGAAGACATACCTCTGGCCAACAGACACCTGAAAATATATTCATAGTCAGTCATCATCAGGGAACTGCAAATCAAGATTACAATGAGCTTTCACCTCACACCTGTCAGAATGGCCAAAATCAAAAACACAAGAAACAACAGGTGCTGGCAAGAGGAGAAAAATGACCCCTCTTGCACCGTTGGTGGGAATGCAAACTGGTGTAGCCACTGTGGAAAACAGTACAGAAGTTCCTCAAAAACTTAAAAATAGAACTGTCATATGATCCAGCAATCACACTACTGTGTATTAACCCCCAAAATACAAAAACATTAATTCAAAGGGATACATGTACCCCTAAGTTTATAGCAGCATTATTTACAATAGCCAAGATATGGAAGCAACCTAAGAGTCATCTACTGACACATGGATAAAGAAGAAGTGATGCACACACACACACACACATATACGCACATGTATATACATATACATATATACATACATATACATAATGTACATATATACATATATATGTGTATATAGATACGTATACATAATACTAAGTGACAGAAGTCAGAGAAAAAATACCAAATGATTTCACACATATGTGGAATTTAAGAAACAAAACAAATGAACAAAGGGGTAAAAAAAGAGAGAGAAAGAAGCCAACTCTTAACCATAGAGAAGAAACTGATGGTTACTAAAGGGGAGGTGGATGGGAATGGGTGAAATAGATGATGGAGACTAAGGAGCGCACTTGCCCTGATGATCCCCAAGTGATTAAAATAACTTAAAAATTTTTTAAAAAAAGAACAAAACTATAATTAGAAAATTAGCCCAAAATATAGGTGTGCGTTTATCTCATATAACAGGGGAGACTTCTTGCACAATGCCTAAAAGAAAATTTTGCAACACTTGGTCATGTTAATATTTCAATGTGCATATTAAAAAGCAGGATAGAGACGGGAGAGTGAAAGCAAGCAAAAAATGAGCATTTACTTCACATATACATATCTTGCTTAATACACCTACTAGTAAAAAACTAGAAATCAAAAAGAAAAAGACAAAGAAACTGATAAATTTGGGCAAAACATATTAACAGGCAATTTATAAAATAGATGTACAGATGCCAAGAGATATTTCCTATTCAATTTGCAAAAATGAAAACAGTCATAAGTTCCAATAATAGTGTGCAAGGAAAAATCAGCAATTCTCTCTCTGCTGCTACTGTTAGTGCAGAATGGGGTAATATTTCAGGATCCCTTGAAATAAACTTGGCAGTTTACATTAAGGAAAGATTCTTTTTCCCACTTATTCTACATTTAGGAATTTTTTCTTTTACGGTACCCATAAGAGTTATTTAAATAAGACAAGTATTAGAAAGAATTATTTAAATAGTTATTTTTTATTTTTAATTTTAATTATTTTTAGATAATTAAAAAGTTATTTAAATAAGACAAGTATTAGAAAGAATTAAAAATTTGGCAATAGACTTCAACAGATGACTGGATTAAGAAGTTGTGGTCCATATATACAATGGAATATTACTCAGCTATCAGAAAGAACGAGTTCTCAACATTTGCTGCAACATGGATGGCACTGGAGGAGATAATGCTAAGTGAAATAAGTCAAGCAGAGAAAGACAATTATCATATGATTTCTCTCATCTATGGAACATAAGAACTAGGAAGATCGGTAGGGGAAGAAAGGGATAAAGAAAGGGGGGTAATCAGAAGGGGGAATGAAGCATGAGAGACTATGGACTATGAGAAACAAACGAGGACCTCAGAGGGGAGGGGGGGTGGGGGAATGGGATAGACTGGTAATGGGTAGTAAGGAGGGCACGTATTGCATGGTGCACTGGGTGTTATACGCAACTAATGAATCATCGAACTTTACATCAGAAACCAGGGATGTACTGTATGGTGACTAACATAATATAATAAAAAAAATTAAAATAAAAATAAATAAATAAATAAAATTTGGCAATAGGAAAGTGCTTAAAAATGGGGTTATCTGTAGGATAAATTGGTAGAAGTAAATGTAAAATGCAGGGGATATTGAATCATGAACATGAATAATGCCTCTAAATATCAGTAAATTTGGCAATGTTTAATTTACATTCATATTCATGTGTTTGCACATGTGCTCATGCACGTACCAGAAACAAAGCTTCTAATTTACAATTCCTGTTTTGATTAAAGACTCACTTTAATTTCTTTGGTGAGATTTTCTGCATTACTTGAATTTTTATAATAAATATATTCTAATTTTATAAGAAAACATTAAAAGCTCATTCAAAATATTAAAAATATTAATTTGAGATTTGCTTTTCTTCTCTCAGCATGCAAATCTATTCTTTCATTATTTTTTTCTTTTCATGCCTCTATATAATGTTTATTTCAGCATGTATGAATACATGTATGAATACTGTTTGTGTGTCTGTGGTGTGTGCGTGTGTATGTGTATCAAGTGAGCTGAAGTTGAAGGGAGAAACTGCCCTTTGTAATAGATTTCCGACTTCCATGTTTCTTAGAAATCATTCTAGAATCTGCAAGCCAGCAAGCAGGTCCTTATAAATAGCTATCCTCTAAATTCTTCATAAGTCTTTTTACAATTACTACATTGTTAGAGGTATCACACTAAATTCAGAGGTACGTTTTTTTCTTTTAAATGGAATTGAAGATCATATAAAATTGGGCTGTCCCTGTTTCTAGAAGGCGAAAGCAATAGGTAATCCTGTACTCATGACTGACTTCCTGAATTGCCAAGTTCCTGGTCAGAGAACAAATTGCTATGCATCCCGTTTCTATATTTGCATGTGATCAGTTTGAAAATATTCTAAGAGTTAGTTGCATACAACTTTCTCTCTCAAGAAAGTCGGAACTTAAAAAATTAGACATATTTTTCAAGTGTCAATTCAGGGTTTTTCCAGGGAAAACCTCTGGAAATTGGATCTTCGCTTATTTTGAATTAGGTGTACAAGAGATAAGATGGATGTACCTAGCCAACAGAGTCAAGAAACAGGATTTGAATGCCTAAAACTAATCTTAAAAAAAGAAAAGAAGGAAAGAGAAAAGAATGAAAAGAAAACAAAAATATTAGAACAGAAGATAACTACTTTGGATATAAGCTGGAAACAAAATTTCTCTCATTCTAAGTTTTGTCAGATAAAGTCAACTCATTCAGCCACTGAAAAGACCAAAATTAAAAACAAAGAAGAAAAATAACTAATAGAAAATATTATTAATGTGAAAATATAAAGTGTTCTCAGACTTTATCAAATAAATTTTGAGGAATATGATGTGCAGAGTCGATGTTATTACTTGGTACTTCCTGTATATTATCTTGTTTATTTGAACATTTTCTATTCTCCCTCATTAGCATGCAAATTCTATGAGGCAGTGAACTTGCCAGTCTCTTAGTGATTAGCAAATGTATACTGAATGGCATAATTTACATATCTATATTCTAACTTGCTTTATTCCCAGTGCAAATAATTTTCTAAGTTTTATTCTCACGGACTTAAAACAAATCTCTTTTTGTGAGACCAGCTCACCCTAACCTCCAAATTTCTTACCAAAAAAATGTATTTTTTCTTTACGAACTGATTGTTCGCAGAAATAAAGACGGTCAGGTCAAAGTTCAAAGTTTTAAAGGATGATCTTAACTCACTTATTCGAGACACTTCGAATATACTAATTAATTACAACAATCTATTGTAAAACTAGTATGCAAACTCCTTGCTGATCGGAAGATTCTCTTATGCTGTGCCAGAGCTTCCCCAAACTTTTTTTCTGTTTATTTCCAATGTACTCCCAGGAAAAGCGTGCACCGGATGCCAGTCAGATCAGCCCAAGAAGCATCCTGGCACAGACGCACAACTCTTGGCATTTTTCTCTGAATTGAAAAGGTTAGGGAGCCCTGGTGGATGATATTCTGCTACGATTATTAATAAGCCAAATAAGGCACATCAGGCAAGAGTTGTTCTTAGATATTCCAAGCAGCAACCTTTTGATCATTTTTTAAGTATTTAGTTCCCCAAATCTTCTCTTGGACAAGTGGGGCATTGGGTTTTTGGCGTTGGTTATGACATTATAAGCTAATCCAGGGTGCTGGCCTGGCTTCCAAATATGGAAGAAAAAGAAACCTCAAAATGTGGTTGGGGGACAACAAAGCCAGGTGCCCACGCACACACAGGGAGTCTAAAGAAGAAAGTGCTAGAGTGCCCCGAAGAAAATGCAGATGAGATTGGAGAGGGATTTGATTTCTGGCTCTAGGACATTAGGCTGGGCTTCTCATCCTTGAAGATCCTGGATACTGTCTTGTTCTGATAGACGCAAGTCAGTAGCTTAGTTTTGCTTCTTCCCACCTTTCCTCCAGGAACATATTCAGAAGGATAAGGAGAATGAAACTTCTAGAGCCAGCTGGGAGAGAACACAAACATAAATTCTAAGCTGTACGTACATGTAACCAGAAGCGGCAGAGACAGAAATGAAGCAGGAAGAGGTGGCAGGGCAGCCACGAAGGGAATGAGAAAAAGGGCAGAGATTAGAGAGGCTTGAACGTATTCAGTCCCAAAGGGCAGAGCTCCACCCAGGGCCCAGGATGGGGAGGACCAGAGTCTTTGCTGTGTCATTTTGTTGGTGGACAGTGTATTGTTTTTTTCTGTTTCATTTTCTCCCTGAAAGGATAGAACCTTAGCCTGGCTAAGAAAAAAGGTTAATTTCCAACTCTCTTCTCTGTATGGCTAAACACTTTGTCTCCTCTCTTTTTGTGTCCAGTTTATTACCTTCATGTTCAAATTGTGTTCTGTTTTAGGATCCTGAGGTGAGTTTTTACTTCCTTGTAAACTCAGACTTTCATTTTAAGATATTGTTGTGATATTTAAGAATCATGCGTCTAAGTGTCTTCCCTCATTTTTTTTTCTTAAATGTAAGGATTGAATAGGTTCACATGGTGCAAAGACCCTAGATGCCATACAGCTCACTAGGAGAAATTATCTGTTGGGGTTAATGTAGAGCGTGAAATCAGCCGTAATAGCTGGCTTGCTACAATGTAACACAGAGGCCACTGAGGGCAGGGACAGTTTCAGAGAAGGGTCTAGGCCTTTGGAATGCCGAGGCCTACGTGACCACTATGCAGTTGGAATGCCCTGGGGAGTTGCCTTCCTGAAACTTTCCAAGCCCAAAACAGCCGCCCTGTGATCTCAGTGATGTGGGCATTGTCCCTTAGGCTATGCTTAGCAGAACACGCAAATTACCATATTGTATCTTTCCTGTAAACAGATCCTCCCTGTTTCAGTAAGACCCTCTGTCACACAGCCTGTGCTTCAGAAACAGTGATAAGGATTTGTGATTATCCCAAAGAACCAATAAAAGTGGGAGCAAAGAAGGGCAAACGGTCTTTGCCTCTGAGCGTTGACCCTCTTGCCCTCTCCTCTCCTTCACTGGCAAAGTTTGGAGTCATCTTTCATCCATCGGTACAGGGATTTCTGGCCATTCCCAGCAATTATCGAAACAAAATCTAGAACAGAATATTAGAAATAAATGGCTTAGAAAGAAGGGAGAGAAAAATTTAGAAGAAAAAAAGCGCAAACATTTCCAGCAAACAATATTATGCCTACATGTGGTAGAGAAGGAAAGGGCTTAGCTTAAAAAAAAAATGGTACAGCTCTTTCAAAAATCAATTCAACCTTCTCAAAAGTATAGGAGAACACCAGAGAGAAATTAGATACTAAAGGTATATCTTATTTAGTGTTTATATAATATATATATCATAGTGATATCTATTTATATCTATTTCTATAGATATGCATGTATCTATCACTATGATGTATATTTCAAAAACAAATGCTGTTCAAGATCTTGAACCTTTACTATCTGAGGAAAGAATCAATGTTTGGGGAACAAATGGCAGATACACTTGTCCTGACCAGGCTATCAGAGTCACAGTTTTCAGGATCATCAATAACAGACGAAGTTTAGGAACCTGTCAAGGACAATTCTCCACTTGCCTTTCACAGGAGATGGGTTTTCCAGGCTTAAGCAATTCTATAGCAGGAGCCAGCAAAAAAGCAAATATGCCCCAGGACTGGAAATGCCTATTCATAAGGAATAGTCAAGGATATAGCATTACAGGTGCCTTCTTTAAAGCAAGAACTGCAGAAGCAACAGAGTGGCAGCTATCTGTGAGGTACTATTGTATACGTACAGCTCCCATCCCATAGTATCCTCACAACTACCTCATAAGCAGATGCTACTAGTGAACCATTTGAAGAAGAGGTGAGTGAGTGACACCGAGGTTAAGTAGTGTTTCATTTTTTTTTTTATTTTTTATTATATTATGTTAGTCACCATACAGTACATCCCCGGTTTCCGATGTAAGGCTCGATGATTCATTAGTTGCGTATAACACCCAGTGCACCATGCAATACGTGCCCTCCTTACTACCCATCACCAGCCTATCCCATTCCCCCACCCCCCTCCCCTCTGAGGCCCTCAGTTTGTTTCTCATAGTCCATAGTCTCTCATGTTTCATTCCCCCTTCTGATTACCTCCCCTTTCTTTATCCCTTTCTTCCCCTACCGATCATCCTAGTTCTTATGTTCCATAGATGAGAGAAATCATATGATAGTTGTTTTCAGATTGTGGCTAGTAAAGAGCTCATATGTAATCCCGTACAATGGGACTTCAGAATGAAGTCCTTAATGCAATATTCAGAGTAATACACTATCACCGAGTCAACCACTGAATGTGCATTTGTATGAATCCACTTATCTCCTTATGGTTTAATTTAGTTACTTTAGTTAGTTTCGCTGCTGTGATCAATTCTCTACACTGATCTCGACCCTCTTGTATGACTCTGTAGATGTATTTAAAATACAAACATAGAATGAGCTATGCTTCTAACAAATGCAAAAGTATTTACCAGGCAACACATGATTAGTGTCAACTGTTCCTAATGCTTCTGACAAATAGCAAATTACTTGCTAACAAGCAGATGCTTCAAACTAGACCTGTGACAAATGATAAATGACAAAAATCTAGGAGCAAATCATGCCCAATCTCTCACCTGCTGTTAAGTCAGCCCTGAGTTAGTGAGTCAAAGTTTTGCAAAAAGAAAACGGAAGACCTATGCTCTTTGTGTCATTCTATCAATTTAACAATGGACACCAAACTGTGAGTTCTTTTCGCTTTCACCTACTTCTCCCAGGTTTCCTGGAATAATATACCTAACGATAAAAAGACAAAAAACAGAACTCAATTTGGATTAGTGCACTGAACTCCCATTCATTGCACTAAATTTCATCATTCTTGTTCTATAACTAGATATTTCAATGTCTCTATCCCTCACTATGGTTTAAATTCCACAGCAGAAGACTGGTTTTTTCATTGTTTTCTTTTTTATGTCTAGCATAACACTTAACACATAGTAGTTGATCAGTAAATATTTGTTGAATGAAAGAATACAGGAGTCATAGGAGTGAAATAAATATTTGCTAAATGGATGCATAAATATTAAAAAGAAAAGTGTTCTACTACAAATCAGGAAGATTTCCAACATTTAAAAAATTTTTTCAATTAATCATAAATTTACATAAAATCTGAATAACCAAAATAAGGACTCATCATTATCAATGTTTCTGATTTCAACAGAATTTCTTTCAACTTATCGTCTTGTTTCTTTGTCCTCATGCCTTGAAGTTGTTTCCCCCTCGTTCTTCTACCTGGCACTTTAAGACTTATTTAGAATGCTTTTCTTTGTTTTTGAGCCTAATCAAAATCACATGAATGTGTTAGAGCAATAACAAGCAATTCAGTACGAAAATAAATAAAAGTAATCCTTTTGGTGTTGTACAACACAAAGGACCAACACAAAATTTCTTTTTTTTTTTTTAAAGATTTTATTTATTTATTCGACAGAGATAGAGACAGCCAGCGAGAGAGGGAACACAATCAGGGGGAGTGGGAGAGGAAGAAGCAGGCTCACAGCGGAGGAGCCTGATGTGGGGCTCGATCCCATAACGCCGGGATCACGCCCTGAGCCGAAGGCAGACGCTTAACCGCTGTGCCACCCAGGCGCCCCAACACAAAATTTCTGATATGGTTTGTTTTAAAGTGAAATAAGACAATGTAGAGGGATTCTCTACATAAACTATCATATAAATGGACAGGTGTAAAAATGAGCATCTCAAGATGGTGGCATAGAAGAGCCTTCACTCCCCTCTTCCCACAGACACATCAAATATACAGCTACATATGAAACAAGTCCTGCCACAATAAAAGATAGAAGGGTCACATCGAGACAGGTAGGAGAGAGAGAGACATAGTCTCATCAAAACTCCTCCCCCAGCACTGCAACCAACAATCTAGAAGGATCTCACAAATATGGAGCTTTTCCCTGAGTGACAGATTTGGGTCCCACATCAGGCCCCAGGCCTTGGCACTTGTACCAGAGAAATGAACCCCCAAAACTCTGACTTTGAAAAACAACAAGGCTTATGTCCAAGAGACCCAAAGAACTGTAGGGAACTGAGACTCCATTCTTAAAGGGCTTGGACATTCACCAGATTCCCAGAAAAAATAAATAAATAAATAAATAACAAAAAAAACAGCAGTTTGAAAAGTACCTAGACCATATGTGAAAGGGACTTGTCAGCTAATCTTAAAGCATCTGCCAGAGGGACAGGGGCCTGTTAGAACTCTCCCCAAGCTGGAGGTCGTGGACACCCTTTGTGTGTGTGTGTGTGTGTGTGTGTGTGTGTGTGTGTGTGTGCTCTCCCTTTACCTTGCAAGCATGGGCAGGTATATGCAGTCACAATCCTCTCCCCTGTTCCACTAAACCTATTCCATTAAAATGGGCATGTCCTGCACTCTCCCGCTTCCTTGCTGAAACCTATGGACACGTCCTGGCCTTACAGTCTCCTGCCGTCTTGCTAACGCTGGCTGATGGGCAGTTTACACAGGCATGACGTTTGAGCACCTGGCTTTGACAGTCAGTGAGGCTTGCATTTCTGGACCCCGTGGAATTGAAACAGTCAGAGAGAGAGAACTTAGTAGGCTCCAGACCATAGGGCACTGCACAGACTGTGTTGAAACATACTTCTAGTCTACCTCTGAAAAAGGCCATTTATCTGGGCCTTAGCCTGGAGGGAAAGCTTCAGGTTTGTCCCCCATTTAGAGCCTATGGAGGTGCTTCCAAGGAATGCAGGCCATCTTTGTGCTCTCTCTTGGCCTTGCTACAACTCCCTGGTATCTCCAGAAAGGAGCTTATACACTTTTCTAGAGACCTGATTTTGCAACTGTGGCCAAGGGACATCTCAATATCGTCAGGTCTGGAGGTCAGCAGGGTTTGCAATTGTGGTCCCACAGGATGGTATATATTAGCATACTTTAAAAGCTGCTACCCACAGGTCTGGTTTCCAATGAGCCTCAATCTAGGTGCTGACTGAAATCTCTCCCTTTAGAATACTGGCCAATCTTGGTACATCAACAACAACTGGGAGCTATCAGGAATAAATCAGATTGCTTAGACAATCACAAAATTTCAAGGGACAACCAAGAGGTAGGGCAAGGTTGAAGTTTCATTTTCTACAAAAGGCCACTCATTCAGGACAGGGAAAAGTAGCTGTTTTGCCTGATACATTGAAATAAACACTGATACTTAAGCAAAATGAGGAAACAGAGGAATATATTCCAAGTAGAAGAGCAAGGTAAAACCTCAGAAAAAAATACCTTGATAAAATGATAAGTAATTTACCTGTTAAAGAGTTCAAGGTAAAGTTCATAAAGATGATCACCAAACTCAGGAAAAGAATGGGTGAACACAGTGAGAACTTCAACAAAGAGATAGAAAATATAAGAAGTGCCAAACAGAAGTCACAGAGCTGCAGAATATAATAACTGAACTGAAAAATACACTAGGCAGGTTCGACAACAGATTCGATGAAGCAGTAAAACAGACCAGCGAGTCGGAAGACAAAGCAAGGAAACTCACCTAGACAGAGCAGGAAAAATAAAACCCCATAATTTAAAAAAGTAAAGATAACTTAAAGGACCTATAGGTCTCAAGTGGTTAACATTTGTGGAACAGGGGTCCCAGAAGAAGAGGGAGAAAAGGGTAGAAAAGTTATCTGAAAAAATAATAGCTGAAACCTTCCCTTACCTGGGGGAAGAAACACATCTAGATCTAGATAGTTCCAAATAAGATGATCTCAAAGAAATCCACACCAAGATATATTATAACTAAAATGTCAAAAATAAAGAATCTTAAAAGCAGCAAGAGAAAAACAGTTTATTACATATAAGTGTACCCCCCCAAAGTCTATCAGCAGATTTTTAGGCAGTTCAGAAAGAAGTGGCATGATATATCCAAGTACTAAAGGGAAAAATCTTTCAGCTAATATATTCTACCCCACGTAGTTATTATTCAGAATTGAAGGAGAGATACGAGTTTTCCATAGAAGCAAAAGCTAGAGGAGTTCAGCACCACTAACCAGGCCTTATACAAAATGTTAAAGGGACTTCTTCAAGTGGAAAAGAAAGGTCACCTATCAGTAAGAAGAAAACATATGAAAGTAAAAATCTCACTAGAAAAAGGTAAATATATAGTAAATATAGTGGATTAATCACTGTTAAGAGCTAATATAAAGGTTAAAAGACAAAAATAGCAAAAATAATTATATATATATACAGTAATTAGATAAGGAGCACACAAAATAAATATATGTAAAATATGACATGAAAAATATAAAATGTGGGAAGAGTAAACATATGGAGGTTTAGAATGCACTCAAACTTAACTTGCTATCAACTTAAAAAATACTATTATATGTGAGCCTCTTGGAAATCACAAAGCAAAAACCTATCGTAGACACAAAAAGATACTGAGAAAGGAATCTTTGCATAACAGTAAAGAAAATCATCAAACCAGAAGGGCACTGGGTGTTATACATCACTAATGAATCATTAAACACAACATCAAAAACTAGTGATGTGCTATACAGTGGCTAGCTGAACATAATAATATTAATCAAAAGAAAAGAAAACAAAACAAAAACAGAAGGGCAGAAAGCAAAAGAAGAAAGGAACAGAGAAGAATACAAAACAGCCAGAAAACAATTAACAAAATGCCAATTAGTGTGTATCTGTCAATTATTACTTTAAGGTTTTTTTTTTTTTTTTTTTTTTTTTTTTTTTTTTATTTATTTATTCGACAGAGATAGAGACAGCCAACGAGAGAGAGAACACAAGCAGGGGGAGTGGGAGAGGAAGAAGCAGGCTCATAGCGGAGGAGCCTGATGTGGGGCTCGATCCCATAACGCCGGGATCACGCCCTGAGCCGAAGGCAGACGCTTAACCGCTGTGCCACCCAGGCGCCCCAATTATTACTTTAAATGTAAATGAACTAAATTGACCAATCAAAAGACATAGAGTGACTGAATAAATAAAATAATGATAATAACGATGATGATATAATGATAACAAACATCTGGATGCTGCCTACAAAAGATTCGTTTCAGATAAGGACACACAGACTGAAAGTAGAAGAATGAAAAAGGTGTTTCACACAAACAGAAACCAAAAGAAAGCTGGAGTAGCCATGCTTATATCAGACAAAATAGACGTTAGAATAAAGACTGTAATAAAAGACAAAAATAGTCATTACATAATGATAAAAAGGTCACTCCAACAGGACAGAACATTTGTAAATATTTATGCACCAAACATAGATGCAGCTAGATATAGTAAAGCAAATATTAACACACCTAAATGAAGAAATTGACAGCAATACAATAACAGTAGGAGACTTTAATACCCGACCTACATCAATGATAGACCATCCAGACAGAAAATCAAAAAGGAAACATTGATCTTAAATGAAAAATTAGACCACATGGATTTAATCAATATATATAAAACATTCCATTCAAAAGTAGCAGAGTACATATTCTTCTCAAGTGCACATAAAATATTTTCTAGGATAGATCATATGTTAGACCACAAAACAAGTCTCCATAAATTTAGGAAGATTGAAATTATATTAAGCATCTTTTCTGACTGTAATGATATGAAACTAGAAATCAGTTATAAGGAGAAACAGGAAAAATTACTAATGTGTGAAGATTAAACAACATGCCATTGAACAACCAATGAGTCAATTAAGAAATCAAAAGAAAAAAAATTTAAAAATACCCTGAGACAAGTGAAAATGGAAATACAACATACCAAAATCTATGAGATTTAGCCAAAATTCTGAGGGAAGTTCATAGTAATACAGGACTATCTCAAGAAACGAGAAAAATCCTAAATAAACCACCTAACTTTGCATCTACAGGAACTAGAAAAAAACAAACACACACAAAAAAAAAAACAAATGAAGCTTGAAATTAGTAGAAGACATAATAAAGAGTAGAAATAAATGGAACAGAGACTTAAAAAGACACTAGAGAAGATAATGAAACTAAGAGCTAGTTCTTTGAAGGATAAACAAAACTGACAAACCTTTAGCTAGACTCACTATGAAAAAAAGAGAGAAGACTAAAAAATAAAAGCAGAAATAAGAGATACTGTAAAAGTCATAAGATAAAGGTCATGTCTATTAACCAGTTATATGCCAACAAATTGGACAACCTAGAATAAATGGGTAAATTCCTAGAAACATACATTCGTCTAAGACTAAATCATGAAGAAACTGAATATCTGAATAGAACAATTGCTCGTAAGGAAATTGAATCAGTAATCAAAAACCTCCCAACAAACAAAAAAAGAAAAGGAAAATGTGTTATATAGGGAGAATGGAGCACCACTTAGTCATAAGAATGAATGAAATCTTGCCATTTCCAACATGTATGGACCTTGAGGATATGCTGAGTGATACGTCAAAGATAAATACCGTATGATTTCACTTATACGTAGTATCTAAACAAACAAATGAACAAACTAAACATAACAAAACAAAATTCAATAGATACAAAGAACAAATCAGTGTTGCCAGAGGGGAAGGAGGTGGGGGTGGGTTAAAGGGGTCAAAAGAAACCAACTTTCAGTTTCAAAATAAGTAGGTCATGGGATGTAATGTATAGCACAGTGACTATGGTCAATAGTATTGTACTGCATATTTGAAAGTTGCTAATAAAGTAAATCTTAAAAGTTCTCATCATAAGAGAAAAGTTATAACTATATGGAGATGGATGGCAACTATACTTACTGTGCTAATCATTTTGCAGCGCATACAAATATTGAATCATTATCTTGTACACCTGAAACTAGTATGTTATATATCAACTATATCTCAAGAAAAAAAGGAATGATTGACTGCTTAGTTATTAATTGATCATCTATCAGTACATTTAGTTGCAATTAAATGTACTTCACCATGCTCCTTTTCAACTTTTCTGATCCCAGCTTTTAGTTTTCCATTAAAAGAAAGTCGTAAAAAGTCAGGGTGAAAGGTTAAGATGAAAGGCATATAAATGAAAGAGCATCAGTGAATTGTAATCTGCATAGATTTTTATGTAGAAATACATAATAGTTAAAACCATGTTAAATGAGTATTAGAACCTATATTCTTTCATGAACTTGAGTAAATTAATTTGCCCCCATCTCAGCCTTCTCATCTGTAAGATGAGAATTATGATAAACATTTTACCCTTCACATGGTTTTTTGAAGGAAGAAGATACTATAAAAATGCAATGTATATGCCCCAAATTTTCAGTCAATTGTTGTGAACAGAAGTGAACTTACCACTTCTATTTTTTTCTTCTATTTAAAACCATTCTAATCAACTTTGGTTTGGATTTTGTCAGTATTCACCATTGTTTTTCTTTTCTCTATTTCATTGATTTCTGCTCCAGTCTTATTTCTTTTCTTTTGCTTGCTTTAGATTTACCTTTCTCTCCCTTTTTTTCCCCAGTGAATTAACTTTTGTTATTTAAGATGACTTGTCATGCTTAGTATAGACCTTACAGCTATAAATTTCCATCTAATCACTGCTTTATATTGTATCCCTTATATACATCTGCCTTTTAACTCATCTCAAGTTAGTTTCTAATTTCCCTAGCAATTTCTTCTTTAGCTCATTGGTCTTTATTCATAAGTTGTTTATTTCCTCATATTTGTTCCTCATATTTCCTCATATTTGTTCCTCATATTTCCCATTTTTCTGTATTGATTTCTAAATTCCATTTCATTCTGTGTAGAGGACATACTTCGTATAATTTTAAGAAATTGATTTTATTAAAAAGTGTTTCATAGCCTTGCCTACGGTCTATCTTGCAGAAGATTGATGTACACTTGAGAGAATATATATCATGCCATTGTTGGATGGAGTGTTTAATGGAGTGTTCCATTTAGAATACTTGTTGTATAATGTCATTGAAATCTTAACTTATTATCTTATTTCTGTCCATGTTTCTATCCATTATTGAAAGTGGGACATTGAAGCCTCTATTATTATTGAATTGCCTATTTCTCCAAGTTTTTCGGTTTGGGCTTCATGTATTTTGGGACCATATTGTTAAGTGATCTATGCTTGTAACTGCTATAGCTACCTGATGGATTATATCAATTATATAACAAAATAAAAATTATATAATTTTTATCATTATAAAATGTTCCTCCTTATTTCTAGCAACATTGTTTTCTTTGAAACCTATTCTATTTTAAATTAGAATAGCCACTCTAACTTTCTAATGTCTGCTGTTTGTATGATACATTTTTTTCATCTTTTTCTTTTATTTTGTTTTACTTTAAACTTATTTTTTTTTTAATCTAAAGTGTGTCTCCTAAAGACAGAATATAGGTGTAACTTTTTCTAAAAAAAACCTGGGTGGCTCAATCGATTAAATGGCCTACTCTTGTTTTCGGCTCAGGTCATGATCTCAGGGTTGTGAGATGGGGCCCCCACATTAGCCTTCATGCTCAGCAGGGAGTCTGCTTAAGATTCTCTCCTTCTGCCTCTGCTCCTCCCCCTGCTTGTGTGTGCACATTCTCTCTCTCTCTCTAAAATGAATAAATCTTAAAAAAAAAAAGAAAAAGTAAAAAGTAATAAATAAATCTGGTCTGATTAGTTTTCTCCCATTCCTTTCAAGCTTTCTGTCTTTGTCTTTCAATCTTTTTATAGTGATATGTCTAGTAGTAGATTTCTTTGCATTTATGCTGCTTGGATTTTGTTACATTTCTTGGCAGGGGAGATTAAAGTTCTTAATCAAATTTTGGATGTTTTCAGCTATTCCTCAAATTTTTTTTTCTATCACTTTGTAGGCAGAATAATGCCCCTCCCCAAATATGCTGATGTCCTAATTGCCAGGACTTGTGAATAGCTACCTTAACATGACAAAATAAACTTTGCAGATATGATTAGGTTCAGGAATTTGAAATGCATAATTACTCTAGATTATCTGAGTGGCATCCGTGTAATCACAGGGTTATTATAGGTGAAAGGAGGGGAGAGACACAGAGTCAGGGAAGGAGATGTGACAATGAAAGCAGAAGTCTGAGGAATGTGATTGCTGAATTTGGCTCATGAGCCAAGGAATGCAGGATCTTTTAGGATATGGAAAACACACACACACACACCAACAACAAAAAAACTCCAAGAAAACAGATTCTCTTGTGGGCCTCCACCCTGCTGACACCTTGAATTTAGTCTCAAAAGACCTATGTTAGACTTCTAACCTCCAGAAATGTAAAATTATAAATTTGTCGGTTTTTTAAGTCACTCCGTTTGTGGTGATCTGTTATAGCTGCAATGGGAATGAATATAGTCCATCTTACTCTCTCCTTTCCTTCTGAATTTCAATAAATAGTATATAGGTATTTAATGTTTGCACTTGCATAAGAAAGTAGAAATTAAAAAAAAGATATTTCTTACAAAGAACAAACTCTTCTTAAGGGGAAATATATAGTAATTATTTTCAAAGTGTCTGTTGAAATACCAGAGTACAGAACTAAAAAAAATCAATAATTTGAAAAAATTTGAGCATAATAAGTCAATTACTTTTGCAGAGCCATCAAATGTGTTTACCCCTGGATGCCAGTTCTTTTTTAAACATATTTTCCAATATTTTATTATTTCAGCTGATTTAGAAATAAGCATATTTTGTTGAAGAATTATAATTAGATAAAAGAACAGAAATTATGGTTGATAAAATAATTGTTTTTCTGAAAGAAAAATAAAGTGTTTTACATTCTGAACCAGTACAATCAATTAGTATATCAATTAGGGGCATTTTTCATCTATTATAAAATCTCATTATTTCATTTCCTAATGCTTTTTAATAAGTCACTTTTAAAAGAACTACTTGAAAAAATTTTTTAAAATGGAACTTATTACAGGTTTTTTTTTTTTTGAGAAATGTGAGTTAAAACTATTTATTTTGCTTAAAGTTTACTTTTTAATAAAAATACCCAAAGTATATCCAGGTTGAAATTTTAAAACTTAGAAAAACCAGCCAAGTATCATTTATATTCTTATTTTTAAAAAACTAGAAGTCATGAGGACTTCTAATATTGACACTAATAAAGGGTGGGCTAAATTCCTCGGCTAAACAAAATATTAAGCGTGGTTGTTGCTTTTAAAATAACTGTGCCAGGCAGAAAAACAAAGGTGTGTTACTATAGTCTACCATCGAGTTCCATACCTTCAAATTACCCGCCAGAGAGAAACTGGCTTGATTGCCTCTCTGACTGCAAACTCTTAGAATGCCAAGGAAATGTCCCCTGGCTATATTTGCTAAAAGCTGGACCATAAAACATGTACATTTAGAATGAACTCAAGGCTAAGAGATTGTTTAAGCCATTTGTCTCATTTTTAATGCAACTTGTAGTAGATTTGTGAGATTTGTTTGCCAGAAAACTTTTCATAGTCTTCAATATGGGATTTAACTATCACCTTAGAATCTATGGCCCAGACTATGATTTGATTCAGGTGAAAGGAGACTACAGTAAAGAGCATAAAGAGAGGACCAGATTCTTGAGAAAGCACTGAATGGAAAGAGGCTGGAAGTGAGCCTTCTGGATAAAAAGACAAACTTTCCATTTGGTCCCTGTCTCAAAGTCCATTTCTCATAACTTCAATTATAGACCAAATCAGGGCAAAAGTTCTTCCTTTATCCTCCTTTCATCCAATTAAAAATTTTTAATATTTTAAGTTTTCTAACTAGTTTGGTACTCCATCATCCACATTTTCTAAAAACCTGTCTTCATTGTTTAATATATTTATGACCTTGGGGCACATTGCTAGATACTGAAATTCATGGGTGAGTTTGGTGCATAAATATATGTGTGGTTTTGTGTGTGTATCAGAAAAGGGAAGGGTGAGTGGGAATATATACTAATGTAAGTCAAGAATTTGAGACCCGGCAACTAGAAAACTGCCATTCCATCTTCCAATTGTATCACTTACAGACACCCCAACTCTGCCCTCCCCCTATGCCCAGGATAAAATCACATTATCGATAAGAAACACAGACCATCTTCAGATAAGAACATATTATAATATACTGATTTTGGAATATTAGGCTCTCAATCTTTTATATATATAATTATATATATAAATTATATATATAAATTATATATATAAGATCATATAAAAGATATATAAGATCATATATAAAAAATACATAAGATCATTCATATATATATGTATATATACATATATATATGTATATGTTCTTCCTTACAAAAAAAATGTTTTACAATCTTCACTTTAAAGTGGTTATGCTTTATTTCAGTTAATCGGGAAAATATTCATTGACCAAAATCCACACAAATAAAAGTTTTATTAAACAATATCATCTACAAATGATATATTTGTATTTGAAAAATATATTCATATATATACACACACATATATATATATATTGTGGTGGATGTGTTAATTGACCAGGTGTAAGGAGACTTTTCACTATGTATATCAAGTCATCACATGTACACTTAAATATCGTGTTATTTTGTCAGTTACACCTCAATAAAGGTTTTTAAAAAATATATATTACACATGTGTAGACTGTATGAGTTTTCTTTTAGTCTTCAGGCAACCCTTAGTGTGTTCATGGATTTCAAACTCCTGGAAATAAGTCTTTGCTCCCAGGTGTCCCTAGTGCACGGGATGGGAGCCATTGGATTAAATTGTGGTTTTAAAGCAATTTTGATACAAGAACTTTCCTTCAAAGGAAATTCTCAGATGAAAGTTCAATTTAAACAACAAATGGAGCTGGGTTTCCCTGTCTGGATTCTTGGATTTCTGTCCAGTTCACCTGACCCTCTCCCTTATGTACCATGCCCTTCCCCATCCCCTTCCTCTTGAGGTCCTCTTTGCTCACTAAGGGAAGAGCCATGAACCAACTTCAATGGTTTATAAAAGATTTTGTCCATGTAGGCATGATCAGAAAAAGGCATAATCAGATCAAAGGACTCTTTCTAAAGCATAAATGTTTAAATGACTAGATACGGAGCTACAACTTTAAACATATAGTTCAAAGAACTTGAATTTCTCCATCGAATTCTCCTTGGAATTCTTAAACAGTTTTTCTCAACAGTACCTGCAGGATTAGAAATCTATGGAATAGAATTGTTGTATGCTCTTTTGAACTGCATTTCATCATAGAACACACCGTAGTTGCTTACCTGACCTCGCATGGAAAACTTTGAGTTATTTTCAATTATTACTAGTCCATTATTCATTTTTTAAAGCAAAATGGATCCTTAGATTTTCCAATAATGTTTGCTCTTTTATTTATTCACTTTTCATTAGGTCTAACGTATAAGAAATTACATATTTGTTTTTCTATAGGTTACAAATTGGATTCAGAGAATTTATGTTTTTCATCCTGTTGGAAGCATAATTATGAATATTTATTAACATCGTTGGTTACATTACTGCCAGGTTTTTGTTTTGAGGCAATTTAATACTGTGCTCTGGGCTTTACATACATTATCCCATCTAGTTCTTCCAATAATCCTGTAAATTAGACATTATTCTAGCAGGCATTTTTAGATGAGGAAACTTAACATCCAGCAGGTAAAATAATTTACCCCAAGTCTCAGAGTGTTTGAAGTGAGAAGTTAGGTTCAAACTCAGACCTCACATCAGAGCCCTGATTCTTACTCATCTATCAAAATGTCTAACAATACAATTTTTAATCCATGTTTCTCCTAGGAGGATTTAAGGTTGAATAGCATTTACTACACATTTTTCCATAAAAGAATAATAAATACTTCGTATAAAAATACAAGACAGCAGAAAGAGAAATAAAATCAACCATTTTAATACTGCCTACATAAAAACACTATCGATTTTTCTTCTAATCTCATACAATATCTACCTAGCTATGATCATCCCACCTGTGAAATTTTATATGCGCTTTCTTAATTTCACCTAACATAAGCATTTTCATATTATTATGCCATATTTTAAAAATCACATTAAAAGACTTCCTAATATCTTATTAAAACAGTAAGTATTCAAGAATAGTTAGGCATTTAGGTGATTCAAACATGGTCTCTATTATAAATCTGTATTGGTCATAATAAACTTCAAAATTGTAATTGTTTTCTAAGGGAACATGTTTTAAAAGTGAAGTTACCATTTCTAGTGGCTAGAAACCCAGTTAAAGTTCATTTTGCACAGTGTCAACATCTTTTCCAAAGGCTTCTGGAAGTTAACCAAACAGAAGTGTGCAAATGTACACAGTTTACTCCATGTCACAACTCTGTAGACATTATGTCAAGCAACAAACCTGGAAGGTGCTGTAACTGAGAACCACATCTTATATTCAGCCCCTCTCTGTCCTTTAGAATTCCAGCAAAATAGATGGGAGGAAATGGATATACATGTTTAAAGACATGAGAATAAAAGAAGAACAACTATCATAAAAACATAAAGAAAAAGAACAACACTAATAAAATAAAAGAAGATACAGAACACCCCCCAATCCTCTCCTGTAAATGACTTAAAATGTCTCAGTGATGCCACGCCCACACCCAAGACCCACACAATTCACTTCAGAAAACTCTCACCTTGGCAGAAGCAGACCAGAATATTTAAAAAGAATTTTCATAAAAAGGAGAATTTTCATGAAATGGTTTCCCTAAACTAAAGAAATGAAGTTCTATCCTTTTGGACACTGCTTTGTGTTATTCTCCTCATGGCCCTCACTCAATGGTCTTTCCCAGTAGGTCATCAAAGTTTCTTTTAGTTAAAAATTGTGAAGGTTACTTTTATGGGCCAGCTTGGTTGGGCGACAGGATGTCCAAATATCTAGTTAAACATTATTGTCGGGTGTTTTCGACAGGGTGTTTCAGGAAGAGATTAGTATTTGAATCAGTGGACCGAGTAAAGCAGATTGCTGTCCCCAATGTTAATGAGCATTATCCAAACTGCTGAGGGCCTGGAGAGAACAAAAAGAGTGAATTCACATGTCACCTCCATGCTTGATCTATGATTCAGTCTCATCCTGTACTCAGACTGGGAAGCACACCAGTGGCTCCCCTGGTTCTCAAGCCCTTGGACTCAGCCTAGAACTGTACCATCAGTTTTTCTGCTTGCCTCCAGGTCACAGACAGTAGGTTAAATCGTTTCCCAGCATCGTGACAAAAGCCAATTCTCTGCGATCTATAATCTATAAAATGACAAGGTCTCTCTCTCTCTCTCTCTCTCACACACACACACACTCCTGCTCTTTCCTATATCTACAGAAGGAAGATAAGTCTATATCTCTATGTATATCTATGTATATCTATAATCCACTATCTTTTTCTGCTTCTTTGGAAAACTTTGACTTATACACAAGTATGTTCATTTCTTTCTCTCCTTAATAAATTATGATTTTATTATTTCCTATTAACTGTTATTTTAATGGCCATCCCAGACATTACAGCAGAATTCTTAACTTATCAAAAGTTTAATATAAATTAATAATTTAAATACTTCTCATTAAAACATTTTAACTCTACTTACCTTGCTGCTTTAATGCAGTAGTTGCTAGATATTTACTTCTATATATGTTACACACCCACACAGCATTATTATTGCTGTTTTTATATAGCCAGTATTACCTTCAATGAATGTTCATAGTTACATTTTTCATTGCTTTTTTTTTTTCCTTTTTCATTCCTGCTTCTCTGAGTTTCCATTTGGGATTACTTTCCTTTTCATAAATAAAATCATTTATTATTTTCTTCAGTGATGGTAACAAATTCCTTCTTTTTTTCTAGTAATGTTTTAATTATATTATTTTTGAAGAATTTGGGGGGAGTAGGATTCTGAGTTGGCAGTAACTGTTTTTGTTTTTTGGTTTTTTTCCCCCGCAGCTTCTTGAAGGAATCATTCTATTTTCTCCTGGCCTCTACTGTTTATTTTAATGTCTTCCGTCAGGGTATTATTGTTCCTTTGAAAGTAATAGGTTGTTTTCTCTGGCTATTTTTAATTTTTTTCCCCCCTTGGGAGGATAGGTATCACATTTTTTTAAGAAATATTTATTTATTTGAGAGAGAGAGACAGAGGGAGCATTGGTGGGGGGAGGGAGAGAGATTCTTACGCAGACTCCAAGCAGGAAAATTAAAAATGTATTAGCAAAAATGATCATTATTGGTTAATAAAATAACCTTAGAAATGGAAAGAAAATAAAGCTATGGAAATAACAGTGTAGCAGAAATTTAAATTTGACTTTCAGATTTTTATTTTGTTCAAAATCATGGCCTTCTAATATTTCTCCAAAGCACTCATATAAAATCAAGCCTAAATTTCAGGTATATATGGTAATTAAAATTATCTAATCAATTATTTGTAAGTGCTTTGCTGTGCACAGGACATTATCACAGATTCAGTGAGAAATATAAAAATACTATGAAAATTTCTCTGCTCTTGATAAGCATAAAATCTGACTGAGGAGAGAGAGAGGAATTCACAGATGTAATAATGTGAAAATAAAACACAATGTAACTTGTTAAGCTTCATGATCTGTATCTATAAATAGTGAAGGAGCTCCATGTGAAAAGCTCTACAACTCAATTAAAGTAATTTGCATAAGAATAACAATAATGAATTTTTATTTTAGCAATGTCAATGCCACTCTTCACATTCATGTCAGTATTTTCTATTATAAAATTACCTTCCTATAATAAGATTACCTTTCTAAGTACAGGCATCAGAAGTTAAATCAAATTTATATTTGATTTGAAGTTTTCAAAAAACATTATAAGAACAATCTGTTCCCTTTATTGCCAATGAGCCAGACACATTATGGCAGAATAAAAAAAAAAATCTATGATTTGCTAATTGATGTATAGAATTTTTCTTCTGTGATTTACTTATAATTCTTTTATCCAGAGGAATAGAAATGGTCAAGTATCGTCCACAGCAATGCTTATAATACTTAAAGCTCTGTTCTACGTACTATAAATTTGAACTTGAAGAAAAATTTACAAACCTCTCATTCACTCAACACTAATTTCAGGTTGTCCTAAACTTTTCTTACTTTGTGGAAAACTTACAGATATACACATACAAAGGAAAATCCCTGCAAAATTGTGTAAATTGTATTTGAAATGAGTAGAGTATCTAGGTGTAGTCTACAATCAGGAGAATACAATAAAAATAGGGACGGGGCAGAGATAGGGGAAATTTAAATGAAAGAACATATAAGACACTCATGAATTTAATACAAAATAAACGGATTTAAGTAATTTTTGTGAAACACTATTCCATACTTGTGCTTCCAGAATATCAGAATGGAAAGCCAGTCAATTACCTAAATGGCTCAAAATGCATTTTTTAAGGTAGCCATGTTTGATAGAATGTGTAGCTAGTTATTCATCAACATCACTTAGGAAACTATATAATAATATAAGATTACAGACTTCTGGGTTTCATTCAAGTTAACTTATGTTTATTGAGTGCTTACAATATTACAGTCACTTTTCAAAAGCTAAATGATTGAATTCTCTTAGTATCTGTTTGAAGTAGGTTATATTTTATACATAAAGAACTTAAGTCTCAGCAGATTTAAATAACTGTAACCTACAGGAGAGAATTTCCATCTCCTTTACCAGAATCTCTTCTTCTTCCTTATCCTTACCTTTTGAAGTCACTCAGCCTGTTTCTATGACCTCTTTTATTTTTATCTGCAGCACTTTGATCTGTGTGACCTCCTCAAGTCACAAAGACATATCACGTACTATTTACTGGGCACTTTCAAATGTATACTTCTGGTAAAAATCATGAACACTTCTACAAATACTTTGATGGTCTCTTTTTGATAGGATAAATGGGTAGATTTTATAAATTAGCTACCATTCCTTTGTCAAAATATATTCCCAATCCAACCAAACATCTAGGTAATAGAGAAAATCAAATAATTGAAGCATCTCTTATTTAAGGCCTATCAAGTCTTGATACAGTTGATATATTCATAAAGTGGGTGTTTTTCCCACGATTTCAAGATCTATTCTGCCCACTGACATTGATGGTCTCTATTGAGTATCCCTATTCAAAACATCTTCCATCTTTTCAGTGTAGGTTTTTTTTTTTTTAAGCTTTTATTTATTTATTTGAGAGAGAGAGTTAGCGAGAGACAGCACATCAGTGGAGGAAGGAGCAAAGGGAAGGGAGAGGCAGGCTACCCATTGAGCAGGGAGCCCTATGATGTAATCAGTCCCAAGACCCTGGGATCAGGGCCTGAGCCTAAGGCAGACACTTAACCGACTGAGCCACCCAGGAGCCCCTTTTCAGTGTAGGTTTAAGATTACTTCTTCCAGACACATTGTATGAACGTATTGAAGGCCAAAGGAATTCAATAATCTTTTTAACATGTTTCTCTTTCTGGAATGTTTTCCTTCACTTTGAAGCATTCTAAATCATCTTCAAATGTTCTCGTGAATATGACCAAGTGCTTGAACTATTCTGAATTGAATTTTCTGTTCTCTGGATCTCATATGATTTTTTTACCTCTTTGATGGTATTTATATTGTTCCTTATGTTTCAGTAATAAAATTCAAATGCCAGGTGAGGTTATAAAATTCTTTCATATTTAAACAAAATCTATTCAAATCACCCTGTTGGAATAAACACTTTTTCACTTAACCACAAAATACCTGACTTCATACGTATCTCAAATTCTTCAGATGTTCTTGTCTCTCTAGTTTCAGTTTCAGAAGTAGGATATAGTTTACTTTGGTTGATTAACTCCACCTAACAAAAAATTTTAAAAAATAAGATAAAAATGTGCACACGTGAGAGTCATGCACACAGAACTTAATACTGTTTTCAAGAATTTGGAGAAGGAGCAAGTTTGCATCACAGAAAAACAGATTAAAATGTAATATTTAAAAATTCTTGTTCAAAAAGGCATCTGCCAATTTATTACTGAAAATTTCTTTTTTGACCATGTTCCCACCACTCCAGACTCCAAATTCCAGTCATATTCTGTGGTTGCCATTTCTCCAATCCAATTTCCTTTCCTCCTTCTCCACATCCTCCAATCTCAAATTCATAGTCCTTAGTCTATCTTTTATTTTACTATTTCTTTCCAGATAATATCTTCTAGATATTAATATCTAAAATTAAAGAAAATTGGCAAGAAATTTTACTTAGAAAAGAAAGAAAGAAAGAAAGAAAGAAAGAAAGAAAGAAAGAAAGCCTGCCTCTTACCTAAGAAAATTCTGATACCAGGTGAGAAAGCAATTTTTTTACTCTATTAAGATTATTTATTCGAGCTTCTCTCTTAGGTCCTTTATCAGAGATGACAATGACTTCTTAACTGTAGAAATTGTTCTCTGTGTATCTCTTCAGTGAATTTTATATATACATAATAGGATATAATATATTATATTATAATGTATATATGTATATATACGTGTGCATATGTAATACACACATATATTACCATATTATAAGTCTTTTTATTACTATCTTCCTTCAAACTTCCTAACTCAAAAGGACCTTTACTTTTTAAAATAAAAATAATCATTAAAATACAGCCAAGTGTGGGGCGCCTGGGTGGCTCAGTCAGTTAAGCGTCTGCCTTCGGCTCAGGTCATGATCGCGGTTCTGGGATGGAGCCCCGCTTTGGGATCCCTGCTCAGGGGGGTGCCTGCTTCTCCTTCTCCCTCCACCCCTCCCTCCCATTCGTGCTCTCTCTCTCTCTCTCAAATGGATGAATAAAATCTTAAAAGAAATTAAAAAGTAAATAAAACACAGCCAAGTATACCTTATTGCCAACACAGTGTAAAATTTATAGATCACATTTGTCCCAGTTCCAGGCAAATAGCAATTGCATTTGGGATTAATAATCTATGCTTTGAGAGTCAAGTAATAATAGAATAAATAAGCAGAAACATTAAAAATGTATTTAGCAAAATGATCATTATTGGTTAATAAAATAATCTGAGAAATGGAAAGAAAATAAGGCTGTGGAAATAACAGTGTAGCAGAAATTTAAAATGATTTGGGGATGCTTTTGAATTTCAGTAGGGTGATAGTTAAACGGAAATGAAGCTATATTTTGGTATACAAACGCTGAAGTTTAATGTCAGTCCCAATTTATATAACTTTATACGAAAGATAATTCCTATTACTTATTTATATTTCTGACGTATAGCACAGGATGTGTGCCAATTTATAGTGACATGCATGATAAATAAATAAGAGATAATTGAAAAATCAAAACCAGTGCTCTTAGGAAAAGCAAATGTGTTAGCCATAAAGGTTAATCTTTCATTTGACTCTAAGCTTCCTGGAAGCTAAGAGCAAAACAGGAAAACCGTTCTGTACTTCCTAGAGAATACATAATGTGTCAGTTGCTTTCAAGAGACTAATCTAATAAATTCCCTAAAACTAGTCTCTGCATTTGTTTTCTCACTTACATGGTAGACATTATAAATATATTCCCCGATTACTTTCAAGACTCTTGGAAACTATGGATAAGACTGATTGAGCCAAGTGGGTTGTAACCTGCTCAGGATTACTCTCCTGCCCCACTCAACTTAGAGTCATGTCCCCAGTGACTAGATGGCCTTTACCATTGTGGTACCTGGATCCCAGCTCATCCAGTTGGATACTCATTATTGGGCAGGTGAAATTTTGACTGGGAGGCATCAAAAACTAGTAATCCCCAGACTGAGTTGTAGTAATGGCTACCTGAAAAGGTCAACAGACTTCTCCAAAATAGTTCGTTCAGTGCCGCTTGTTTAGCTCTGTCTTCACTTCGGTGAGTTACTTCTTCTCCTTCCTATTAATTCAGTCTACTACCGAACCTTAACGAATACAAAAACACAAATTAGATACAATTAAAGATTTGGTGTGGTGGGGAAAATGATACAATATGAGCATTTCTTATGAGGACTGGTAGACCAAGTTTCTCAATATTGATTTAATTTCTATGTGCTATTTTAGAGGTATCTATTCTTTCAGTATAGTTGAACAGGCACTAGGAATTCTAAATAAATAAAGCTTCTAAAGAAAATGTACTTACCAGTGTTTACAGCCACAGCAGTTCTATGGACATAAAAATTTGGTAGCCGTGAGAGAAAAAAATCAGCATTAATGAACAGTAATCATGGGAATCTTATCAGCTGGAGCATTTAAAACAAAGCGATTAAGAGACTTTCATTTCATTAAGCAACCACAATCTCTCTTAATATCATTTTGAGGCTTTAAAGAAAAGATTTCTCTATTTAACCTCAATTTAAATGAAAAGCTACACGTGATCTGAAAATGTTAATGGTTTTAAAGTATAATTTCATTTTGGGAATCTATGCTAAGGAATTGAACTAAGGAATTCATTTTGGGAATCTATGCTAAGGAATTGAACTAAACTAAGAAAAAAGATTTATGCTCAACAATATTAATCACAACATCATTTAACGGCAGAAAAAAAGTGGCATCTCCCTAGTTATAGAATGGTGTAATAAGGTAATATTTAGGTAAATTGTGGTGACTACATGCAATGGACCATCATGAAAACTTTAAAATTAGTTTAATGGTATGGGGAAGATGCTCCTGAAACGCTGAATGAAAAAAGGCAGTTTGTAAACATTCCAGTTTTACAATACTTCTAATGTTTTAGAATTTACATAACATAGACAAATTAAGGGGTTTCCTACTCCCTGGCAGTGCCTCGGATGGTCAACAAGCTCCTGTTGTTGATAATGACAGAAGTGCTGTCCCAAGATGGTAGCTCAGCTCTTTCTCCATTCTGTGGTTTACCCAGTCTCCTTCAAGAAATCCCTCCAAACCACAAATTTAAGTTAAAACATCAAATAGAGAGAGGGAAAAAAAAAAAAAAGCCCATATGGCCTCATCCAATTTGATTTTTAAAAAAAGTGTAAATCTATGTATGTACAGGGTAGGCAAGACAATGAATAGAACAAGAAGTGGAAGAATTCATAGTAAACGACAACCTACCATTTTGAGAAGGGAGAGTATAGAGAGGAGATAAGATCTTTTATGTCTTATGTTTTGTTGTTGCTTGTATTTTCATCAGTTATACAACTGATGAGTCTTTTATAATAAAACTGACGAAAATACAAGCAACAACAAAAATTAAGGAAAAATAGGAAATTGCAGCCAACTTTATGATAAGTCTATTTTCAAGAGGTGGTGGATACTAAGGTACTTTTAATTTTGGTTTTCTATCTGTGTGTGACTGTGTGTTAAAAACATAAGGTAATTTGTTTCTTGTAAGAACTACCAACCTTTATGTTATTTCCAGTCTCTAAGGGCCAAAGGCTGCTTGAAAGTGCATTTGAATTGTTGAAATGTGCTGAGCGGGATAGTGGAATTTTAGGTTTAATTTATTCTTAATAACACTTGATGGAGTTATCTGCTGCACATCAAAATGTCATTGAAAACTTTTCAGTAAATTGCCACAGCAAGTAGCTTCCACAGGTTCTGATTGGCTTTCAAGTCTCAGCGATTTCATCGGTGTTTTTCTCCAGCTATATGTAGAAACTGAGATCCGTCAAACTCTACTTTGTTTACTCAGTGCCTGTGAGGTGATCCCAACTGGAATGTTATCAAAGACATCCGTCTGGCTATAATGATAATCCTTTAGCATCTAGATTAGTTTTCTGTTTTATTCCACTAATGAATACTCTGGAGAAATATGGGTAATTTTACAGAACAAATTAACCTTAGAGCACAGCTACTTCTAATGTTCATTTTAGTGGACACCTACGAAGCAGAATAAATTTAAATACAGTTTAATCGACCCTTCCAGGCCTGGTAGAGATCAAACGGCTAGGACATAAATATAATGGTAATTAACCTAAATGGACGCTAAGATGTTTTTTTTACACATAAGTACTGAAAAATATCACATTTAGGATCCTAATTCCAAGCAAATAGAATATAGGAATCAGGCAACAACCTTGTACTACGTATCGCGTGTATTACAATAGTTCAGAGGTGGCTTTAGCTGGCAAGGAAATCTGATTTTTAATTACGCCGTTGTGTCCAGCACAGAATGGCCATGACTTGCTCAACACGAGCACCAAGATGTGAGCTGCATTTTGTTTCCCTCCTGCCTTCGTTTCACTGCAGAATTGACAAAATATAACTCTTCGTCCCACTAATAGGGCAGCATGAAAACTAATTGGTATTCTCTGTTTTCAAATATTTGTATCCTCCAGCCTCTCTGCCTAAAAAAGCCTGACAGAGCCTCTTCATTATCTCATTACGCTGTAATTATTGCGTACTCAATTGCCAGGGCCTGAGAGTAATTCATTTACGCTGCACATCAATATAAGCTTGTGCCTCTGGAACCAGATTTAACCAACTTTTAAAAACTCTAATTTAGATCACAGCACTATTTGTCTCCTGGTGATTCAAGACATAAATATTTTTTTTCTTTTTATTAAGAGAGGAAAAAAATTTCATCAATATACTAACTATTCAAGCTTTTAAAAGCTTTGTTGATATTTCTTTGCCATTTTCTTTCACCATACTCAGAAAGGACCAACAAGCATCTTTGGAGAGCCTTGTGCCCTTGTGCTCACCGTGGCCACACCCAGGTTGGCATTCTGTTCTCATTCTACAAACTCTTCTGAAATTCATACAGCTCTCTCTCCCTATTTTTGGTAGAGTGAGGATCACAGGAGCTATTCCTTACTCTACAGTTTTACTCCAGTTCATGAAATTTGATGCATTCAATTAAAAAACACCAACGACAAGCATCTATTTCATAATTCCCAGCAGAATGATTTGTGAATGGTACATCCTAAACATATGCTCATAAAATGGGCTTCTTCAGAGAGTTAAGTGTCTGTTCCCATTTCCTTGGGTGAGTAGTTTCACATTCCTTCTAATTTTTTTCACTCCCATCACCTTATTTTCCAGTACACATAATGCCATAAAACTCTTCAACACGTAAATACAACTATTTTAAGATCCTGAAACCTGACATTCCCATCAGAGAACCAAGGTCTTTTCCCTGTACCACAGAAACCCACTTCCTTTCCTGACTTTATCATATTCTCCAACCTTTCAGATCTTCAAGTTTATTGTGCCCCTTGTGCTTCTATCCAATTTTGTCCATAGTCTGAACTTCTTCCTCAGACATCCAAGCCAAGTACTTCCTCATGCCACAGAGGTATCCAGAAAGGAAAATTCCACAAACAAATAAAAGTAATAATAACCACAAAGTAAAAACAAACAAAATATAACATTAAAAGAGGCCTCCCACGAGTAAATCAAGCCCATCTCAGCCTTCTTCATGAAATGCCTATCCTTGGGGCACCTGGGTGGCTCAGTCTTTAAGCGTCTGCCTTTGGCTCAGGGCGTGATCCCAGGGGAGCCTGCTTCTTCCTCTCCCACTCCCCCTGCTTGTGTTCCCTCTGTCGCTGGCTGTCTCTCTCTGTCAAATAAATAAAATCTTTAAAAAAAAAAAAAGAAAAAGAAATGCCTATCCTTTTCTCTTAGTACAACCTTAACCCCCAATATCATTTCTTGATGGCTTCTCTGCTTCCAATGTGCCCCCTAATAATTATTCTCTGTACAATGATATTTTTAAAACACAAATTAGATCATGTTACCTTCTTGCTCAAAATATTCTAACAGTTTTCCATCATATTAAATACAAGTCAAACTCCTTGTCTTGGCTTCAGAAGCCAGGATACAGCCCATGGCTCCTTCTGAAGCTATAGATCTCATCAGTTGCCGCTTTGCCCAGTGCCCTGAAGGAATGTTGGCCTTATAGCCCTTCTTTTAACACTCCCAAACTAGTCTAGCAATCTATTCAATTCTTGGAGTTGCATTTATTACTGGCTAACACTTTGTTTATCTACTGACATCTTTATCCCACTAAAGTTAACCTTCCCTGACATTTACACTGCTGTCTTCCCCAGTGCCTAGAAAATTGGCTAGGCACTCTATAAACAGTTGTTTCATGAACTAATGCAAGGATGATTCATTTATTGGTACTACATCCCAACTGGCAATGCAGAAATATCAACAAGGGCTTGAGGACAAAAGGTGGGATCAAGAATATTGGAGCAACTAACTTGCCATTCCTTTGTAACTAATGATATACTAAGAGCTCATATTTAAGCAAATTAGATTGCATGCTAGTTATTGTGGTAAAGCTTAGTAATATATATTTAATGTAATCTTTGAAATAATCTAATGAGTTAATGACTATTATAATACCCATTTTTAAAAGGGGAACTGAGGCAAACAGTGGGAAAGACAATTTTCCAAAGCTCTCTTGTAAGAACTGGGAATCTCAGACTTCAATATGACTTCAGAGCTCTTAAATGTAACAACTATGTTTAATATCTTTATTAGTCTGAAAATCCTGAGAAATGTAGTGCCTATCACCAGCTATCACAATGACACTAACGTAATAATCAGTGTTTTCTGACAAATTTTGGATGACATCTTAACCACAGCAAAGTTCCTATCTAAGTATTGATAATTTCAGAACTTTCTGTTCCACTTGTCTGTTTCTCCAGGTTTAAAGTAATATTTTAATCATACAACTTTTATTACAATTCCATTACTTTATTTTCAGTTGCGTATTTTACGTAATTTATATGCTGTTAAGTCTCCCTACCCATGGATTTAGGAAAGATTATTTCATGTAAGTCTAATCTGAAAACTCTTTAGTAAAATTTTCAAATCTCTTTGCAAAGCTCTGTACAGTCTTCTTTGGTTTACTCTTAAATTTTGCAGTCTATTATTGTGAAAGAAAACAGTTTTTCTGTTGTATTCCTGTATTTTCTAGTTTATCAAATAGGTAAACCATTTATATTTGTATTCTGTATATTCTTGTATAGAATGACCAAAATGGCCTTCACATTCCCCACAGCCTGACCAGACTTGTAGATTTCTCGACTCTATGTCCTGACCTGCCTTTTCTGAAAGCATTTAACTTTGAAGACTTGCAAATTCATTCTCTTTTTCTCTTTGAGATATGAATAATTTTTAAAACTTCTCGCCAGTGTTACAAGCCGGCAATGTCTTTCTCAATGACCTGGGAACCATCCCTTGGAAATATCATCATTGAGTAAGACAGTGCCCCCCTATGGCCACCTGTCTTTCAGTTTCATTGGGGAGATAGAAGCCTGACGTTTCCTACTGCTCTAAGTTGTTTTACAACCTCCCATCAGGGAGATACCAGATAGTTTACTTTTCTTTTGTGTAAGGCTAATTAGCAAGCACAGGGGGCCCAAGATTGCCCTAACTCTAAGTCTTAAAAACTCTCTCTCACTTTCTTTTCAGCCAATTTGAACTTAGACTGAGTTTTGGCCTCTCTTTCTCCCCTATTGCAATAGTCTCAAATAAACCTTCCTTGACTGTTAACTTAAAAAATATACAGGTGGTAATCTCTAAGAATATTGAATGTAAGAATAAAAAAAGGGACGGAAGGAAGCACTGGACATTTCTAAACCATTTGAAAGAAACTAAACTTTCTTCCTTCTCAATCCTTTAATTAAAGCAAATATGATAATAATGAAAGTAAAATTTATGTTAAAATCCATGGATGTAGGGGGCACCTGGGTGGCTCAGTCAGTTAAGCAACTGCCTTTGGCTCAGGCTGGGGTCCCAGGGTCCTGAGATCGAGCCCTGTCTGAAGGCTCCCTTCTCAGCGGGGAGTCTGCTTCTGCCTCTGACCCTCCCCTGCTGCACTCCCTCTTTCTCCCTCTGTCAAATAAATAAATAAATCTTTAAAAAAAATCCACAGATGTAGGCAAAGGTATATTCATAGCTCTAAAATCTCTTGTTGAATTTAAAAAAATAAAATTCAATTAATTACACATTTTACATTATACATTTATCTCTAAAAACAAGAGGAAAATACAATGAAGACCTATGCAAGTACTGAGTAACTCAGTATCCCAAATGCCCTTAGGAGTCTATACCTTCACAACATGCACTGAATAAATATGTATTTTACACGTGTAAAATTTGAATTATATAGAGAACTATTTTTGTGATTAACAAAATAAAACATAGCATAATTTCTTCAAGGATGAGCTTGGGAGTGAGAAAGATTTGAGTAAAATCTCAGCTCTACCTTTTGCTAGTATGACCATGATCAAATTACAGAATTTTTAAAGTCTCAAGTTTCAGTATCTGTTCAAGAGAGGTACCGAGATAGTCCTTTCTTGGTAAAAGGTTCTGAAGATTAAACAAAATAGTGTATATTTTGTGCTGGTCACGTGGTGAGTACTACTACATGTTGAATAATATTATTGTAGGTATTTTAAATAGTAGCTCTTCTTCTAATAAGACCAGTAAACTACATATGAGAAATCAAATAAATTAAAAGACACCAGCCTAAGTAAGATTTCATATAGGATTGAAAGATTCATTTAATGTGAGATAATATTTTATACACACACACACACACACACACACATAACACGTGAATCAAGTGATGTTAAGAATTCTTAAGAAAGGAAGTCTTACCCCTAACTCAAGTGATTAAACACCATCTTTATTATATGAAAAATATGTCTATCTTAAACAGTAAACATTTTACTTAGTGACGAAATGTAGTGTCATTCTCATGAATGTAGCAGTGAGACAAGAGGTTCATCAACATTGTATTTCATGGTATTGGGCCAGAAAATTAGCCAAAGTAATAATACGGGATAGAAAAAATTAAGCTATAAACTTTGGAGAAAAGGTAGATCAAATGTTAAGACTAAATATGTAGAGAATATAAATAATTTTGAATAGGAAATTTATAAAGACATATATAAGAGTAAATAGTCTTTCTATATTTCCTTCTATCGCCACTTAGAAAATATGATGAAGATTCCTAATAATAGTGAAAAATATAAAGGTATGAAATATTAATATTCCTATTTTTAAAAGATCACTGCACCTAAAAATCTTATGATGGGACTAGCGTTAATAGTTTTTATTACAAACTGTTAACATTTAATGAATGCCTACAAAATGTTAGACACGTGATTAACCCCTCTCTTTACAACAATTTCTTCAATTCTCTTTAAAATCATGTGATGGCAGTACCATTATTTACCCCATTTGATGGAGGAAGAGCTAAGATTAAAGAGATGAAGCCACTTGAACAAAAAGACAGGCCTGGTGAATGCCAGAGCCGAGATGTGAACTCGTTTGATCTGGTCACCGTGCAATACTGACCTCCATAGCAGAAATGCCTAGTTGCCAACTCAATGCCCAATCTCTTTTTTTCTTTATGAACAGACACAGGATTCTGTTTGGGGCGAGAAGGTGTCTACTGGAAAAAATATATAAACAATATGGGCATACTCAGCTAATACATATATTTTATTTTCTTTCCCTGTCTCCTTCTAACTGCCCTAAATACAAATGGGATTTTAAAAGTGGAGCAGCTTTCCTGCAGCCATCAAACATGAGGACCCAAGCCCACCGCAATGGCAATATTCAATGCTAGAGGCAAGGATAGAGCGAGACGAGGATCCTCAGAGACTTCATTTGGGAGCAAGATAGTTACCAACTGTGCTGGAGGGCAATTTGGGACTGTAGACACGATATTTAAAATATTTTGCCTACTAGTAGTATCTCAAATTCTCAATAATAATACTATCCTTAATTAAATCACTGTACACCCAAGTAATGGGATATCATATCAATATCTAAAAAATGTTTTTAAAGACTAACAAATTGCTTAAGGAACTATTTATACATTATTTGATAGAAAAATGCAAAACTGCTAATGGAGAGATACTAAACTATATTTTAAATATGTGTCTGTGTTTGAGCATTCCAATATAATATCATTTTTTTAATGGTGATGGGGAATTTTTTTATATTTTTCAGTACCTCAAATGACTGCTAATAATCACACATGACTTTCATAATAGGTAAAATATATATATTTTAAATGTAGACTCTAAACTCATTAGATATTTCAATCAAAATATCTTTTGAAAGTTGTGAGGAAAATAAACCTAAAGTTAAAACATTCAGTTCACCAAATATTCTGAAAAGAGAATAAAAAAGGATGGTATCAAAATTGCCAGTTGTACAAGGGTGCTGGCACCTGGCAACATATACCATGTGATTGGCAGGTGTTTCCCACTTGAGTGTGGGGCACAGAATTGAGGGTGTCATGTGCCTGAATTGTGTTCTGAACTTGGGAATTACGAGAATAAGGACAAATGGAGGTTGCTTTTTATCTAGCTGGTCTAGACAAGATTGTTTATGCTATTTTCTACTGAACTCACGACAGTACGGAAAAACCATTCTTTTCATTCACACCAATGTTTTCATACTGAGAAAGAAGATTAGAATGGAAGCTCAACAAAATCCTATCAACCTCAATTGTCTGCCAACTCAGTGCCTAAGAACTTCCAGGAAAAAAAAAGATTTCAAAATATGAGTCACGAAATACAACTAAAATTTCCCTACTTCCAAAACAGCAGTGGCAAAGGTAGAATGGCATCATTTACATTGAAAAAAAGACATGTGGCAGCAAGATACAGTAGAGATCCCTCTAGAACGGGAGGCACAGCATTGGGCTCCGGTCCCTGTTCTGCTACTAATTAGCTACTCAATTTTTGATAAGTAGCATATGTTAACTGAGCTTTATCTCCTCCTTATAATAAGGGAATAATGATAACTGCTTTATTTACATATTTCTTCCTTTATTATGAATACTAAATGAAACAATGTATATAACAGTACCACTTGGAAAATAAATTATTTCAAATATAGTGTGTGATGATATATAGCACAGTATGGATGGCAAATACTCTTTAAGTTCTGCCGGCTCTCCCTACCACTCCATTGATTTACTATTGGATGGGTAAAATGTCTAAAATAGTTGAAAAGCCCTACTCAACATGTCCCTTACATCTCTGCCCATGTAGTCTATCACCTGATGGCTAGCTCTCTCCTCTCTGCTCGTGACCACCCTATCTCGATTCTTGAATGCACCACAGATATTGTTTTGGAATTTGCACTCAACCGTCTCCTCTAACTGAAACACTCATACCTCAGAAATCCAATGGCTACATCTTCCACACTTCCAAGTCTCTATTCTGACATTTTCTCATTACTGAGGTCTATCTTCATCATATTCATTAAAATGGCATCCTGCCTCTCAGTCATCTTGATCCCTTTCTATGCTTATTTTTTCCCCTCAATAGCAAGTATTGTTAACGACCATTTTAACTGTTTTACATATTTGTTAATAGTCTGTCTCACACAACTACATTGTAAACTTTATAATAATAAGCTTTATAATGATGAAGATATACGTATGGCAGAATATCTAAACACTAAAAGTAAAAATAGGCTTGTGCTCACCAAAGACAAATCTGTTATCATCCAAATGGTGCAGCTTAAGTATTCTTTTTGACAATAATATTGAAAACATTACAACAAATGACAACAAGGTAAAAATCCTATAGGCAATGGGATCTTAATCACGTAAGAAAGGTCATATATGGAAGTTAAAGCACACAACTGACTGCTGAAGCTATTCCCTTCTCCATTCCCACCAATCCATGCTGTTAATGAACAGAATTTCCCTTAGGATGGTGTGGTGGAAAGAGCCCAGCCTCTGAAATCAAACCGACATGATTCAAATCCCTGCTTCTCCTTGCATTCATCAGACAGGGTTTTAGACATGTTCTTTTGCATGTCTCCAGTTTAGCTCCTAAAAGCTGGGCGTTATCATAACCACATTGTAGGACAGCATGATTATTAAGCGATACAATGCATATAAATGTCTTATAACATCATCCTTGAAACAGTTGCCAGGGACTAGGATTCAGGGGAATTAGCGCCTGGTCAGTAACTTTGTTCTCCATTGACTATTTCTGTTGAGAGAAATGGCCTGAAGTTCTAAGTGTGATCCCAGGAGCCCTTCGAGGGTCCTTGAGACCCTTTCAGTGGGTCCGTAATGTTCTGCATTTTCCAACTGAATTATCGGTGTGAGGCCAGATTTTCTTCACACACTTCAACCAAAAGAATATATTGCACCAGACTGAATGAAAAAGCACATGAGAGTCCAGGAGTCTTTCATCCAGCCAGAAATTAAAAAGATTTGCAAAAACGTTGAAAACAAAAGGTCGCTATTCTTGTCAATTTATTTTGTTTTTGTTTTGGGAAATGCACTTTCCAGAAAATGTGTTACAGGGATTCGTAGGTCAAATAATTATCATTTTAAAATAAATTAATAAATAAATGTTTTTAAATTTTTCTGTTTTAATATCTAACACAAAAAATAGTGATCTATGTAACCTTCATAAACAAAAACTACTGAGAATCTTCAATATTTTTTAGTATGGAGTCCTCAGACCAAAAAGTTTGAGAACCGCAGACCTAAATTGCTACTCTTAGACATTCACCACAACCATTTAAGATAAGCTTAAACTATCTCAATTTTCTTAAGCAAAAAAAATCCAAATTAAAGGTATACATATATACATTCAAAAATATATGATATGATACATAAATCACTAATTTGTTTGGTTAAGAATATTCTTCAAATTTAAATTCTATGTTTTTATGATATGAAATGGGCTTCACCGTGGAATCCCAAAGGAAAATTATGTGACTTTAACAATCTTATAGTACCATTAAAATTGTGCAACATAATCATGAAAATGTATAGGTATTTGCTACCTGCCTCCTAACCTGTTCTGGACCTAAATATTGATTGTCCTGAGCCTCAATCAATAATGAAAATGTTTGCAAACCTGAATAATAAAGAGCAATATTGCACATAATTATAGCATAAGCTTCCGTAATAAATACTTCTATATTAATACCAAAGGACCAAGAAAGTAAATGCTTATCAGCGTATGGGAAACATAAAATTCTAAGAAAGTGGCCTGCCAGGGTAATTTAGCAACTACGTTTAAAATCTTCATGTGACTAGGAAAAAAATTGAACTTCACTTGCAAGTAGTTTCAGGTTAACAAGCAGTAAAATTAGTCCTGTATTATTTTTAGTCATAAAACATAAACCGTACAAATTAAGTGACATGTGCATGCAGCTATGTCTTCTTTCTATCCAATTTGATTGATAACACAGTTTCATTGTAAGCAGAAAAATAACGAAGTCACTTAGTACAAGAGCACCTTATAATTTCAAAATTATCCACAGGGCTGACTAATCTCCACTTTCCTATCAGATGCTTCCTCCAGACTTTCTCCTACACCTTGCTCTGGGCTGCAGGGGGTTCACTCCTATGAGCTGCATCATTCCCCCACACCCCAACTGCTCTATCCTCAGTTTTGTTTTGGCCAACAGGGGCAGTGGCAGAGAATCTGTGAAATGACAAGAAAGAGAGAAAGGAGGAAAGGGAGGAGGGAGAGAGAGAAGGGAGAGAGAGAGAATTGGTTCCTCCCTCTCCTTGTTGCCAGGCTGCAGTTTTTCCTGTGATTGTAATTGCTTTCCTCCACCTTGAAGATCAAACTCCCACAGCTGCTGCTCTCACCACGTGCCAGGTTCCATCCATTATCCATATTGCTTTGCTCCTTTGGGGGGACAGGTAGTAAAAGTGCCCAGAATTTATTGATGCCAAGATGCTCCACCATCCCTTGCTGGAGCCTTTAGTCCTACCCCTACCACCCTCCATTTCTGTCAATAGACTTTACATTGAAATTTCATTAGACTTTCTTGAGGTGATATTTTGGGTATGTCCTACTGATTGATTGTTTCAGAATGTTTCACAATTCAGTGTGATTTTCAGACACCATGGGAGAATTTCCATCGATGAGTTTGCTATTGGGTAAACCAAACCATTAATGAAACCTCATTAAGAGCCTCACTTATTCCCACTATAAGGAGACAGGTTTAGTATTTGTTGGAATAGCCAATAAAACCATCCAACCAGGCTATTTTATATCATTCTATCAACAATATATAAAAAGGCAAAACTTTTGTTGAGTTTTAGATTTTACTGTATTTCAAACAAATTAAATATATGTAATGTTGAAATTACTATGAGCAGATTAGTTATCAAACAGTGAATGTCAGCTCATTTAATATGTATTTTTACCAAAGAGGTGAAATGACAAGATACATGGGTTCCTTGATGGTGCAAGCATCATCTCTAAGAAATTGAACAGGTATGGTGTCAAATACTGTTTAGTTTTTTTAAAAATCTAACAACAGCAGTAATATTCTAAGAACTTTATGTATATTGATTCATTTAACTTCTTAAAAATTCTATGAGTTAGGTGTTAGTCTTTCTCCATTTGGTAGGAAAGGGCTTGATCACAAGGAGATTGAGTAACTTGCCCCAAATCACACAGTAGATGGCTGAGCTGGAAATAGAACAAGGGTTAAAAGTAGTTACATTGGCCTTTGCATGTGTCCTTCACTTCTTTTAAGAAAATTAATAAACTTCTAAAGTGATTAAGAAATTGACCTTTAAGGTACAACTAAAATTGTATGACCTATATTGAGCAATTTTATTGTACTTTTACCCAATTATATTTTGGTTAAAGTAATTTTTACTACAAAAAGGTGCCTGGGAGGCTCAGTGGGTTAAGCAATTGCCTTTGGCTCAGGTCATAATCCCAGGGTCCTGGGATGGAGCCCCCCATTGGGCTCCCTGCTCAATGAGTAGTCTGCTTCTACCTCTCCCTCTGCTCCCCCTCCCCCCACTTAGGTGCTTTTTCTCAATAGAGATACTTTCAAATAAATAAAATATTTAAAAATTTTTATTATAATGTTATTTTTTTATGTTATATTAGTCACCATATAGTACATCATTAGTTTTTTATGTAGTGTTCCATGCTTCATTACTTGTGTATAACAACCAAGGCTCATTACAGCACATGCCCTCCTTAATACACATCACCGGGCTACCCCATGAAACCCTCAGATTGTTTCCTGGAGTCCATAATCTCTCATGGTTTGTCTCTGCCTCTGATTTCCCCCCTTTCAGTTTTCCCTTCCTTCCCCTAATGTCCTCTGTGCTATTCCTTATGTTCCACATATGAGTGAAACTATATGATATTTATCTTTCTCTGCTTGACTTATTTCACTTAGCATAATCCCCTCCAGTTCCATCCATGTAGATGTGAATGGTGGATAGTCATTCTTTCTGATGGCTGAGTAATATTCCATTGTTTATATGTACTACATCTTCTTTATCCATTCATCTGTTGTAGGGCATCTTGGCTCCTTCTGCCATTTGGCTATTGTTGCTATGAACATTGGGGTTCATGTGCCCCTTCTTTTCACTAAATCTGTATCTTTGGGGTAAATATCCAGTGGTGCAATTGCTGGGTCATAGGGACGCTCTATTTTTAACTTTTTGAGGAATCTCCATACTGTTTTTCAAAGTGGCTGTACCAGCCTGCATTCCCACTAGCAGTGTAAGAGGGTTCCCCTTTCTCCACATCCTCTTGAACATTTGTTGTTTCCTGTCATGTCGATTTTTGCTGTTCTAGCTGGTATAAGGTGGTGTCTCAATGTAGTTTTGATGTGAATTAGCCCATTCTCACCACTATTGCTCAACATAGAACTAGAAGTCCTAGCAACAGCAATCAGATAACAAAAAGAAATAAAAGGTATTCAAATTGTCAAAGAAGTCAAACTCTCTCTCTTCACAGATGACATGATACTTTATGTGGAAAGCCCAAAAGACTCCACCCCTAAATTATTAGAACTCATACAGCAATTCAGTAATGTGGCAGGATACAAAATCAAAGCACAGAAATCAGTTGCTTTTCTATACACTAACAATGTAACTGTAGAAAGAGAAATTAGGGAATTGATTCCATTTATAATAACACCAAAAACCACAAGATACCTAGGAATAAACCTAACCAAAGAGGTAAAGGATCTATACTCAAGAAACTACAGAACACTTATGAAAAGACATTGAGGAAGACACAAAAAGATGGAAAAACATTCCATCCTCATGGATTGGAAGAATAAACACTGTTAAAATGTCTATGCTGCCCAGAGCAATCTACACTTTCAAAGCCACCCCTATTAAAACACCATTGGTGTTTTTCGAAGAGCTGGAACAAACAATCCTAAAATTTGTATGGAACCAGAAAAGACCCTCAATTGCCAACAAAATGTTGAAAAAGAAAAAAAAAAAAAGCTGGGGGCATCACGTTGCCTGATTGCATGCTATATTACAAAGCTGTGATCACCAAGACAGTGAGGTATTGGCATAAAAACAGACACATAGATCAAAGGAACAGAATAGAGTCTCCAGAATTGGACCCTCAACTCTATGGTCAACTAATCTTTGACAAATTGGGAAAAAATATCCAATGGAAAAAAGACAGTCTCTTCAATAAATGGTGATGGGAAAATTGGACAGCTATATACAGAGGAATGAAACTCAACCATTCTCTTACATGATACACGAAGATAAGCTCTAAATGGATGAAAGACCTCAATGTGAGACAAGAATCCATCAAAATCATAGAGGAGAACATAGGCAGTAACCTCTTCGACATCAGCCACAGCAACTTCTTTCATGACACATCTCAAAAGGCAAGAGAAACAAAAGAAAAAATGAACTTTTGGGACTTCATAAGATAAAAAGCTTTTGCACAGCAAAGGAAACAGTCAACAAAACTATGAGGTAACCCATGGAATGGGAGAAGATATTTTCAAATGACATTACATATAAAGGGCTGGTATCCAAGATCTATAAAGAACTTCTCAAACTCAACACCCAAAAAAACAAATAATCAAGTCAAAAAATGGGCAGAAGACATAAACAGACACTTCTCCAAAGAAGACATACAAGTGGCTAACAGACACATGAAAAAATGTTCAACATCATTAGCCATCAGGGAAATTCAAACTAGAATATTATTTTAATATGCTCTTATTTTATTTCATTCTAAGAGAACGGAAAAATAATTATCAAGGCAACCATATCACAATTAATGATAAAATTTTAAAAAGGAATCCTGTGATATCTATGAAATAGCTACATCACTAGTGTCTCTAATTCACCCTTTCTCCATTGTTGACTCTGTCGACTCACCAAATATTCAGAAGATGGCTAGGGTGTGTGGTACTGTCCTGTGCTCGTGTTATAAAGGGAACACCACACATACTCTTCCTGGCTCTCATGGACACATGATAAGGGGGGAATGTGAACAAAATTGTTCTATCTGTGATCATTGTTGTGAAAGAGGGACTTAAGATAAAATAAAAGTGAATGTTCCAAATCAAGAAAATGTAGCAGCATTTTTCTGGGTTAAATCTAGACCCAAAGAAGAAGAGATCTTGTCTAGATAATAGTGGGGTTGGCTAAGGGAGAAAACATTCCAAGGACAGAGTAAACTAGCAGAAAGAAAGCCTGCAGGGAGGGGAGTTCAGACTTTTCTGTGAAGTAAAAATTCATCATTTTCTCTGCAATTCAGAATGTTCTAGATACTGAGGCTTAGATCACATGTTTTCAGAAGGAAAGTAGATTATTTTGCATATTCAGTTTATGAGACAGAAATGTTAGAAACTCTCCTTCAAGTTTCTAGTGTCAAAGTCATGGTTCCAGCCTGTGTAAAGTCACTGACTGTCTTTCATTTTTCATATTCTTCTATTCCAGAGGGAGAATGCAAAACAAAGAGAACTGAGTGAAGCTGAAACAATGCGGCAAATTTACCTTAAAAATACTCTATGAAAGAACTGTCTCAAAAATTCCCCTCAGGAAATTTATCCATGGAAAAAAACAAGTAACAAATGGAGAATGGTGTACATTTAATCATGAAATGATAATGGTGTAATGAGAACTACAATTAATGAATATCTGGGGGCATTTTCACACCTTATAGCTAATCTTTACAAAATCCTTACACTTTCAGTACTTTTATCCACATTTATAGATGAGGAAACCAAAAACTTGTCCAAGTTTTACACTTTTACATAGCAGTGCTAGCATCATAAACATGACTAGTCTGACTTCAAAGTCCTTGCTCCTTCTGCTCTACCTCTCAGAGATGAAAAACTGATCTGATTTAGTGCTTACATGGGAAAGAAGTAGGAAGAGTTGTCAATTACAGATCTAAAATACATAGAAATGTATCATATTCAAATTTACTCTAGATTTTTCTTTTATTGGAGCTTTAAAATCTTGTCTAAGATTTACTGTTTTGAGGAGAAATGTTTTAATAAAAATATATAAATATATTTGTCTATAATAAGCTTATGGGGCAAGATTCAGTGAATTGTGGAAAACAGGGTAAACAAGAACATATATGTACCAACTTTTTGTCTCAGGGAATGACTGTTCCTTAAAAGCTGATTCCACATGGCTTTGACCACCTTTGTGAGAATATTATTGAATTTCTGAAGAAGGACTCAATTTTATAGCTTATACTATATACCAAGCAATTTTTTACCTACTATACACACATTATTCCAATTTAATACTGTTGAAAACCTAGAAACAGGCATTGTAATCTCTATTTACAAATGGGGAATCTGAGACTTAGTAAGATTATACAACTTTTAGTTAAGAATCCATTAGGAATATTTGTATGTCTAACCATAAAAGACTATTAGCTATAGAGAATAAACTGAGAGCTGCTGAAGGGGAGCTGGGTGGGAAGGTGGGTTAAATGCATGATGGGCATTAAGGAGAACACTTGTTGGGATGAGCACCGAGTGTTATACGTATGTGATGAATCACTAAATTCTACTCCTGAAACCAATACTACACTATGTGTTAACTAATTTGAATTTAAATTAAAAAAAAAAAAAGAATAGGGGCACCTGGGTGGCTCATTCAGTTAAGCATCCTACTCTTGATTTTGTCTCAAATCATGATCTCAGGATCATGAGATCGAACCCCTCATTGGGCTCCATGCTTGCTCAGCACGGAGTCTGCTTGAGATTCTCTCTCCCTCTCCCTCTGCCCCTTCCCTGCTTGTGTGCTCTCTATTAATAAAGAAAATAAATAAATAAAATCTTTTTTTAAAGAATATTTTTATGACATTATGATCTACCCGGGGATATGCTAAATGCTTTACATCTATGATCTCAAAAAATCCAACACTATTAGATAGGGATGATAATGATGACAGTGTTGATGATGGTGATGATGACTATGATAATATCCATTTTACAGTGCAGATGTGGGGTAAACATCTCCATCCACCACATCCTACATACTGAACAAACTAAGGTTTGAGGGATAATGCTGACACTCAGAATTTCCAGAATATTCACTTAGGAAATTATAAATTCACCACATTTTAGCATAGGAATATTTTCTTGCTCCACTCTAGTGACCACCCAGAGAATACAAGAGAATATTATATTCATATTTGAAGCTTAAAAGACAGCTCTAAGTAATGGGGCCATGAGACCTGATTATCATCCATCTGTGGCAATTAGACTAATGGTTTCCATTCTAGGAAGAACTATTGCTTTGGCATCTCATTTATTTCATTACACAAGCTCATTTTTCCAGCTGTGATCATATGCTGACTGGGATATGCATAAATGAAAATCACAGAGTTCTAAATACCATAATATATGCATTGGTTTGAAATCTAACACCTTAGAGACTTCATGGGAAATTACTTCTGGTTCAGAAATATTTTAATGACCTTGGCCCTGAAATGTTCTTAGGTGGCCAATTCAAGCAAGAGCTGATGACATTAAAGAGCAAAAATTAATTGGCTTTGAGCATGAAAATGAGTAAATATAAATTTATAAATGGAATTTAAAATGTTTGGGATGTTAAACCAAAATGTAATACAGATGACAGTCCAGAAGTCCTGTGTTATTTCAACTTTTATGGGATCTTTATGTTTCCTTTGATCCGATCAGACTCTATCTCCTCTCCTTTTCTATTCTCTATGTAGCCTGCACCTGACATAAACTCACTCTTCACATGCCTGTCTTTACTAGAAAAGCACTGTAGACAATACATCTCCTTTCACTTAATCCACTGCTTTCACTTTACCACTCATTTCACATTATGATTTTAAAAATGTACACTTTGCTAAAAGTAATATAATTAAATCGATTACAGATAAAATGATTAAATTGATGCAGAGCTATAGATACAACATATATTAACAAATATAAATAGGAATATAAGAATTAGCATCAAGAAAACATCATTGATTCATTTCAGAAAAAGAAAATGAAAAGATTGAATTTATTTTCCACTTCTAAAGATTTAAAAAGAAGAAAATGTGATTGAATTTTGCAAGTGTATCTGAAGGCCACAGATCAGTTACTATGTATGTGGAAAGCTAGTTCAACCAAGACTTGTAATGACAATGCCTTATAATTTATACAAAAACACAGTTAGTCCTCGATTTCAGAAAGATAAATTAGGTAAATGTTAATTTTCCTGACTTATTTAACATATTAGGATAGCTATTCTCAATAAGATATGTACATACCCTCAAGGATTTATTAAAGAATTATGACCCATAAAGAATTTAAATATGCCTACTCTGGCCATCCTCTATTGGAAGCCACTATTGTTAAGAGCATGCCATGAGTTCAGAGGGGCATACCCAGTGAGGACATTAAGTGTGGAACTACTCAACTAAATCACATTTGAAAGAGGGAGACATTGTTGGCACCTGCCATCTTTTGGGATATTGTTGAAGAAATTGTTTCGAAATCGAAATGTGATGATGTTCATAAGGAGTAGTAAAGAGTTGCAACATCCCTATCCCCACAGAGGCTCAGATCAGGGGATCCAGCCACCATCCCGAAGGGATGCATGTCTGTTTTGAATGTGGACAAGAATGTCATGAACTTCATTAGAAAAAAAGGGGAGTTGACCTTTACTGATTTATGTTCAGTAGTCATGGGGATTCTGTTGTGATAGTGGTTGTTTTTCAATTATTTAAATGATAATTTAACAACTACTCAGGATAATTTTGTGTGTATATATTTATAATAAAGGGATGGGCAATGTTAGACAACAAATATGTGTTTACAAATATAAATGTACATACATTAATTTTTACAAATGATATCATACTGTAGAACTTATTTTGTGATTTGTTGTATGTGTGCATTTAACTTAACATGGCAGGGATGTCTCTTCATATCTGTACGTATAAAGCTGTCTTATTCTTTTTAATTTCAAAATAAATATTATTCTATAACATTTGATATACAATGGGAGGGAGGGCGTGTGGTTCTTAAGTGTGCAAACTGCTAACTTGAGTCTTAATCATTGACTCTTGAAGTAGGCGTCACTTACTAGGTGTATCAGTTTAACCATTTTTAGGCTCTTCGTGCCTAGATTTTCTTATCTGTAAAATGGTAATAATGCAACTACATTATAACATTGTCTTGAGGATTAAATGATTAATTCATTCATCCAACGTATTCAACAAATATTTACTGAGCCCCTACTATGTGCAAGACAGATCTAGGAACTTTTCATCCTACACTGAACAAAGCTGACAATGATTTTTTCCTCTCTCATGGAACTTATACTGTAGCAAGGGGATACAGAAAATTAGGAGAGTAAAATAAATATGTAGGTTATAGAGCATGTTACAGTAAGTACCATGCACAACAGAAAAAGGAGAGCCCAGTAGAAGGCAGAGGACTCCCTGTAGGGGGAGAACTTTCAATTTAAATAGCTGCTTGGGACAGTCATCCTGGGGAAGATGGTATGAGTAAGACTTGAAGGTGGTGAGTTAGGAGAATATTAAGAGAAAAAGTTTACCAGCTAAATGGTACAGATAATGGAAAGTCTCAGTGTCGTTCTACCATAAACTGCCCAAGGAAGAACAAGGAGGGTGGAAGGCCAGAACACAGTGAGTGAAGAAGAAAGTAGTAGAAGATTAGGTTACAGAAATAAGGACAGGGAGGACCAATAAGGTAAGTCTTTGTAGAACACTATAAGTCTTGGACTTTTCTAGTTCATTGCAAAACACACCCCAGAGCAGTGACATTATCAGATTTACATTGTAAATGTTCCTTTGGCTGCTATATGGGTAATAGCAGGGAGAGTGGGGAACAAACTTAGAAACACAAAGCTAATTAGGAAGTTACTGCAATAATCAGGATTAGCACCAATGGTAGCTCAGACCAGGATATTTGCAGCGGACATGCTTGGAAGTTATTAAATTTGGATATAATTTAAAGGCCAAGAAAATAGGATATGCTGATAAATTGACTTCAGGGTATGGGAGAAAGCAAGTATTCAGGGATAACTTCAAGTATTTTGGCATTACTACCCAGAAGCATGGAACTCTCATCAGATGGAAAGGGGGAAAACTCTGGGAGAAGGAGATTTAGCAGAGAACGCCAGGAGTTAAATTTAGGGTATGTTAAATATGCAGTCTACCTAACATCCAACAGAGATATGAAGAATTCAGTTGTCAAATAACATAACTGACATTTGGAAATGGTTCCCAGAGACACTCTGATGTAAGCTAATTTCATTGGTAATGCAACAGGTTCCTAAGGAAGATAATTACGATGCCTCCTGAACACTGAGTACTAGGTTGGTTGATGTAAAATCTATGACCACATCTCTAGCTTCTAGCTGTATGTGCATTGCTGAAACAGAAATTGACAGGTTATTGAGTGCCCACACAAATGTAATGAGCGCCCACACAAATGCCATCTACTGCTTTATTAAATTCAGTCAGATCCATTAGATTCCTACCATGTCAAAGGGCTAGGCCCAGTTCACCAGAAAAATAGATAATAGAAGGAATCAGACTTATTGCTTACTCAGACTCTGGGAGAGATTTTGTGCTCTGATGAAATCCATATAGACCAGGAAAAAGAATAAGCTCAAGCCAGTAATAGTAAACCTCTCTCTGAGCTTAGTGACCTGGATGTGACAAAGCTATAACACCGAAGTGCCCGAAAGGTACTTAGGAAAGAAAGGCAGCTGTTGTATTGGCCCACCCTCTGCAAAGACTTTCATCCTCACTCTTCCACTTAAGGTGACCAGAGATTTGGTGTTGCTCAGTAAAATGGCCATGCTTTTCTCTACAGCTTTCTTGACTGAACAGCATTATTTGGGGAAGTTGATACTTCATTAATGGAACATCATTCTCTCTTGGTTCCTGCTCCTTCTCAGTATCTTTTACTGATTTACCAGCCCCACCTCCACCATTGTCAACTAGCTCTTCCCTCAGTTTCTTCAAAAGCTATTGCAACCTTCTACCCAAAGCACTTGGCCCTTATTTCTCCCTTCTATGATATATTCAATTCATAAAATCCTTTTATCTCTGACTTGATAATACATTCAGAATCCAGCCCTTCCCCATACCCCCACTCCTACCAGGGTCCAAGCAACTACCAGCTTTTGCTAAGGTTTGTAAAACAGATTTCTAGAGATTTCCTCCCAGTGTCCTTACTCACCTTCCCACCAGCTGATTCCTTTTTCTTTTTTTAAAGATTGTATTTATTTGTCAGAGAGAGAGACAGACAGACAGAACACAAGCAGGGGAAACAGCAGGCAGAGGAAGAAGCAGGTTCCCCGCTGAGCAAGGAGCGCTATGCAGAGCTCAATCCCAGGACCCCCAGCTCATGACCTGAGCTGAAGGCAGACACTTAACCGACTGAGCCACCCAGGTGGCCCAGCACCAGCTGATTCTTAACACAGAGCCAGAGTGTTCCTTTAAAAATGTAAGTCAGATGATTTCATTCCTTCGCTCAAAATCTGTCAGCAGTTTTTCATTTAATTCATAAAAAATTCTTATGTAAACTGACATTATCTTCTATTGCTTCCAGACTTTTTCATTGAGCTTCACCCACATTGGTTTCTTATTACTTCTGAAATATTCTAATGTCACATCATCTGAAATGCCTCAGAACATTTGCACTTGCTGTTACCTCTACCTGGAATGCTCTTTCTGACAATGCTAGGTGACTCACTTCCCACTTCCTTCAATTATCTGGCCATCTATTCTCTCCTCAGTAATTCCTTCTTTATGACCCAACATAAGATGGCAATCTGCTTCCAGCCTATCCTTTTTACCCAGTTTAGTTTTCTCAGTACCACTTATCTCCATGAGAAGTACCTTGCATGCACATTTTTAGTAGCTTGTCATTTTCCTCCCACTAGAATGTAACTTCCACGAATGCAAGGACTTTGACCCCAATAAATAATTGCTAATTTAATGAATAAATTCTTTGAAATGATGCCTGTGTTTATTTTAATTACTCAACAGGGAATGTCTCTCTCCTGATTTTCTCTTTAAAAAAGTTCCTAAGCCTATTATTAGATTGAATATCCAGATGGCCAGGTGAGCTATGTGATTTTTGTCCTCTCTGCCTATCTGCATAACACCCAATGTGCAGTCATATCTTCCCGAGGCTCCTCAAAGACTCCATATTTTCTTCTTGAGTAGTGCAGATTTGGAAATTATATTTTAAGGTGGAAAGAGTCCAGAAGTGTTTTGAAGTATTAAAAACTGGCAGAGATATGAATGTTTAAAGGTTATATAAAGTATCATTTCATCACCCTCATCATCTCCATCATGATTGTTTTTGTGGTCACAGCTAACATTTACTAAGAATTTACTATATTACATACACGGTTCTCAATGCTCTCTACACATGACTTGTTTAATCTATATGGTTGGCACTACCGACCTATTTTATGGATTATTTCTCTTATTTTACAGATGATGCAACTGAAACAAAGTAATTTGGCTCACACTTTTTGTAATAGAAACATCCAACCTGAAAGTGGTTGGTTGTTAACAGGAATTCAAATAATGAGCAATAATCTTTACGACAAATCTGTGCTATTGAAAAGGAAGAGGTGGGTTTGTGTTCAAGATGGCAATGTAGGGAGATCCGGCACTCCCCTCCTCCCACAAACACACCCCATCTCCAGCTGCATATGGAACAACTTCCTCTGGAAAACAATTCTAGTGGAACAACTCCTTCACATCAGGCAAAGGACGGACACACACACACACACACACACACACACACACCAAAGCAGATAAGAGAGTCTGAGACACAATCCTGCCACAAGCTGCTCCCTGGTTGACCCCTTCACCCCCTTAATCTGCATGGTAACCCACAATCAGGAGGGAACTCAAAACCTGAAGCTTCTCTCTGAGGAGTGAAAGGCTCACCCCCTACATCAGGCACCCCAAATGTTAAGAACTGCATCTGAGAGATGAGCCCCCAAAACTTCTATCTTTGAAAACCACTGTGTTCTTGACCAAGAGACCCATGGAGCTCTGGCAAACTAAGGGGCTCCTAAGGGGCTCATACAAAGACTCATTCGTCCCTGGGCCCAGCACAGGAGTAGCCTTTGAAAAGTATCCAGACTTGATACAAAGGAGGCTCATTTGTTCATTTTAAATCATTGCACCGAGGGGCAGGG